>NC_064560.1:119320462-120780462 GCF_937001465.1 Orcinus orca | reverse complement strand
TGACTGGTCAATCATGGGCTGTACTATTCTTCTTCTGGCATTAATAAACCTGAAACAGAACAGAGACGTCCAGTCAGCAAATGCAATTTCTGTGCTCCGTGAACACTTCTGCACGAAAGCTGCGGAGAATACAACACAGTCAAACATCTACTGAAAATTATCTTTTTAATTCAAAGGCAATTTTCCCTCTCCATGTTCAAAAATAGCTGACTGGATCATCTCCTCCATCATCTCATCATCAACTCAAAGCTGACTTGCTAAAAAGGCTCAGGAAGGGAAAAAAGTTTTCCCTGAGAAAATTTCTATTAATTTGCAATTGTGCTTCTGCCTCTTGAACAAGTCGGAATCTGGTTAAAGTTCACAGGCTGGAAGATTTTCCCCCTTTCCCTAAACTCGCCATCACAGGGAGACCCGGCTTCCCCTTGCAGCTGGTCATAAATGGAGACCAGGCTCTGGCACTCGGCTTTCACAAGGTATTGTTAGGTCAGCAAAGCCATCAATTAGGCTGTCTGAAGTTTTATCACCAACACAGCAGTAATAAGTGCTGGCCAGAAAGACTTCTGCTCTTCGGCAACTCCTGCAGTTTAAGCCTGTAAAGTTAGGGGTCACTTAGAGGTCAGTGCCAGCTGGGGGCGGCCTTTCCAGTCTAAGCTGGGACACCCAGGGCAGGGATAAGGTAACTGCCAACCATAAACCCAGCCACCTTTCAACCCACTAGAAAGACAGAGCCTCAGGTACACATGGTTGATATTAGAGCCCAAGAAACATTTTCAAATCAGGTGGTGGCTGAATCACAGGAATGTAAAGGAGAAGCACTTATTTCGTATAGAAGCCTGGATCTAATTTTGCTGGAAATCCAAAAATAAGTGCCTACTTCATGTTACTTTAATGTTTAATAATGCCCATCAAATATTCATGTACAGAGTAAGATGATAAGAAATCTCCTTTATTTCTTCAAATTTAATAAAAACAAAACAATTTTCTACCATTTGCGAGTTATACCCCTGTCCCCATGCATTTAACGACATGCATTCCCCACACGCTTGAGCTGATGCACAGGATTCACGGGCTGCATGTTTTCAGGGGGGACGTGGAGGGAGGGGGATGCCTAGCATATAGCTAGCTGTTCCTGCAAAACATACCCATGGATGACGTTTCCCAGTACTCCCAGTTTCAAATCTTCAGTGCAGGGGGACTTCATGATTAATGAGTCTACATGGGGTCACAGGCAGGAACTGAAAACTCATTCTTTGAAATTAGCCAGGAAAATTCTAGTGTGTTGGCAGCTCTGCGCTCCCATGGCGTTAAAGTCCCTTCTGTGGAGGACAGCAGCCCACACCTGTTCAGGCCTCCTGTGGGCACTCTGGTGGGAATACAATTAGACTGAAGAAAAATAGCCTCTAGAAAACCAAAGGAGTCTTTTGCATATGGGGTTTGTTTGGCAAACAATGGACTTCTTTATTACTTAAGAAAGCGAAGCTCAGATTGTCAAAAAACATCACACCCCCTCAGGTTTGGGGAAGAAAGTGACAGCTTATGAGAGGTGAAAATAAAAAGAGAGTGGAAACTGCGTATTTATTCCCACTGGGCACCTTAAGTGGTGCTGAGGAATATCTGACCAGATAGATCACAAAGCCTTCCAGAAGTATCCCTCAAATCAGAGAAGGAACTTAATGGTCTACTCTTTCCCTCACTGCTTTTACTGGGACCAAGGAGGACTGACCTGAGAGTTCCACCCCCAGAACTCTTTTCACCAGCTCAGGTTAAGACCAATTGAGATGCTCAGGAGAGGAGAAACCTTGCCTCTGCTCCTTGAAGTTTCTAATGGAGGACACACATGGCAGGGGTTTCACCTCTTTTTATGTGCTACTAATCCCGGTTTTGTTTTTTCCTATAGGCCAACTCTTTAGGTAAAATGAATTGCTATTTTTTCCCTTTTTAATTTCACCCTTTTACTCTTTTATTATTTACATCTGGAGGTTGTTCGCTTATTTATGTCTTTCTCTCCAGTTCCCCCAAACACTCCCTTCCTCACAGAGCCGCAAGGCATCATGGTCCTTAGTTCTCAGCAGGAGAACTCCACACTGTCTTCAAACAAATAATTACTGGGAAGGTTAGAGGTTCACTCAAAGGTCATTTCTTTGGATACTAGTCAGAATGTTTACATTAGTAAAAACGGGGTCATCTCAAAAGGTTGTTCAATGGGGGATCCACAACAATGCAGAACATTAAAAAAAGCAATCTGTGTGCTCTCAGGTCTTTATAGAAGCGCTGAACTTGGAAATGCCACTCCAGTGTTACATTTTCAACTAGTTACCATGGCATGGACTGGATGTTCACTAGCAGTTATGGCGATGGCCTTTCTTCGCCCAGTTCGACTAAACAAATAGGCAGAGAAGCCTCTGAAGGTTTTCACTAGATCCTTTTACAAAGGGTCATAGAGATTTTGCTTTTTTCACTAGGGCTCCAGTTAGCCTCTCTGAATTGTTGTTCTCAAACAATGTTTGTGATCCGTAGAGCTGTATCTTGCCAGATTCCTGATTCTACCACATTCTTTCAAATCACGCAGAATTTTAAAAACATATGGGCCCCAATTTTTCAGAAATCTCTTAACATACAACTCCTGCCAATTGTCAACTCCCCTGATCTTGGGATATCTTATAAACACCATAGATGTTACTATGAAAATTACCAATGAATGAGCTGACTGTAAGAACACTTTAACACTAAAAAATGAAATTACCCCCCTGCACTGATGATCCAGTCTACTCTTAGAAAACACACCCATGTACATAAAATGAAGCCATTTAATTACAGATTTAAAAAATCCAATTAGGAGTAATTTTTATTTCTTTAATATCAGTAATGTGAAATTTCCAAATACGGTCTTTCCCCAAAATTACATAACATGAAAATTTTCCACTTCCTGTGATCTATATTTTAAAATGAAGTTATTCAGTGCTCAAACAGTAAACAGAATATCAAGTTTTGATTCTACTTAAAATCTGAAGAGTCTAAGTTGAAAACAGACTGATCTTCCATCTTTCAAGGTCCAAGCTCCATTCATATGGAAAAATGCAACTCACTGGTTCAAAGACAAAAGACATCTTAAAAGGCTCAAAAGGTTTCCTGGCTATTAAATGGGTCTTACAAAATAACATTTTGATGAGTTAAGTGTAAATGAATCAGACACATATGGATTAAGTTATCCTTGAATTTCACACGGGTTTAAAAACTAAGGGGAAAAGAGGGTGTTGGCAAAAACATTTTGGACTTTGCCAAACCCAAAACATTTGAAAAATTGCTGAAGACATCCAACTAACCAAAATGCAGCAAGATGCACCCAACTTTAATGAAAACCCCCGCAAGTTATTTCCAATCCAAAGACTGTTAGGTTTTTCATCTGTATCTGATATTAAAAAATTCTCTAAGTTGTAATGTCATCCCAGAATGATTCTGAAGTTGAAGACATATACTTTTCTATTGGTACAAACTATTTCACCCGAAATCAAAGAGTCTTCTTAGATAGCTCTTAAAAGCATTCTGAGGTTTGTACAACTTGCATGTAAAATATGCCATATATGATAAATGCCATAAATGTGCTAGTAAGCCTAGTGCCTTATCCAGATTTCACTTAAAAAATATTTTTCATTAGCCTCATTGTGACTTTTTTTAAGGGCTAGAGATAATTCCATTAGTGACTCTTTAGGGAATGAGTACCCTAAAGTACACTAGTTCCATTGATTTGTATTGAACACAAAGTTAGTATCCAGGCTCACAAAAGCTCTGGAGAGGATCTACTAAGACTATCTACTTTCTCATTAAATTTTACTAAAATAGAAAATGCATTAGTATGTGTGATCCTTAAAAATTATATACTTAGACGGTTAGTTTAAAAATAACTTAATTACAGAAATAAATTCAATGACTTTCCAAGAATCACGAGGACTTTTTGAGTCAACTGAGAGTGAAAAAATATATATCTATATATTAAAAAGAATAAACCCAAGAGAGGAAAATATCATTGAAATCTCATCTTGTCTTGTTGGAGAGAGGTCTTCTGGAGACCTCTCCCACACCCCACCTTAAGCCCCAACAAAAGAGCCAAACTTTTCTGCAACCAAAATCTGACGCGGTGATTTTTCTTTTAAAGTGTTTTCACTCCTCAGCATATTTCAGATTGATAGAAGTAGACTTAGGTGTCATTCCTGATTGTTGGTTGATTCCTTTTCCTTTCTCTTTCTCCCTCTTTTTAAATGGCTGATAAATCCCTCTTTCTGGTTCACTAACTTCATGCCCCACCTGGTAACCCATTCCTTTCGGCAGCATTCCTTTTGTTAGAAAGCGCAGGCTTCCATGGAGTCAACTGGAAAGATGCCAGCCCTGAAACCCTCTGAGGGGGAATCAAGAATCCCCAGAATTGAAGCTTTTGCATCGTTTGGTCTGGTTAGGGAGGGGAGCTGAACTGCTGAAGAGGGATCCGATCAATTGGGAAGAGGCGTTATAGGCAGCTTGGTGACTGGGGACCTGTTAAAAAATGAAAAACCTCTGTTTCTCCACTTTCCCCAGCCATGAGACTTCATCAGTGAAGGTGCTTATTCACAAAGCTTGCTACTGGTTGGGGTGTGCAGCAATGAAGCCTCAAGAGGGGCAAGTCAGTTATCAAGTTTCTTCATTTTTTTTCTTAGTTCACAAAGAAAGCATGTCTTTTTCTGTGTGTGGTTATGGCTAAGAGTGGGGCTTTCTCAATGAGATACATTGAAAAGGCTGAATCAGTGAATTAAGCAGGTTTAATGCCTTTGAATGTGTACCCTGACACACAGATGATTGAGTCATGTCTCAAACATAAGTTTTTCACAGGTGGCCAGATAAGTGGGTCTTTTTTCCCAGACAACTGTGAGCAAAGTATGGTAAACAAATGAGATCCATGGGCTACTTAGAGACACATTCATGGTTCATAATTAATTTCCCAGAGCTACAGCTTAATTTATAATTTGATAGATACTAGATTGGTCTACAGCTCTCAAAACACCATGAGCTAATACTTATAAATTTACAATACGAAAACATGATATTAATCTGGAATCACACACCTTTTGTAGCTTTATGAATAGGCCTTGGGCAGTGGAGTGTTTATGCTGACATGAAAGGCCCTGGGCAAAATTATCAAGTAGCTCATGCTTATCTTCTGATGACCTTTCTAATGTGTTCTTTCAAAATTCTTTCTTTTATCTAATTCTTCCCTCAGGTTAGGAGGGTGCACATAGGTTCTTTACTAAAATACCCTACTTTGGGTAAACGCTTCTCAGTTATTGTTCCATATTCCAGACTTCTCTGTAGAGCAAAGTGATGAAGGGCATGGGCTCATTCCTTGTTGTGTCACCTTGGGCAAGTCTATGTAAACTTCTAAGCCTCAGTTTGATTCCCATCTATAAACTGGGGCAAGAGTTGGGCCCAGATTGTTTATGAGGATTAAGGGAGATATTGCATGTAAAATCTTTGTGCCACCGTACCTGGCACACAGTAAGGGCTCGTTAAATGTTAGCTTACACTCAAAATGCATCTATCTCATGTCCCCTCCTAAAGAGCTCTGTTCTCTTATGGGCAATAATTCAGACTAGGTGGGTTATTATTAAACAAAGCCATGCTGAGTTGATAACAGGGTAATAATGTGCTGTACCCCTGCAGGTAGCATGTGTCCATGCCATGGGGTCTTCCCAGAGATTACAGCTAATACAAGTGTATAATGCCATGGTGGGGATTTTAGACACTGGAGTGGGCATCTCCTGGGGGGCTGGGTAGTGGGGCGAGCTGTTTTGAAATCACTGTCTTAACGGTTCTCTAGATCCTTGCAACTCTGTGTTCCATGGACGAGCCACATCAACATCCCCTCAAGCTTGTTAGAACTGCAGAAATATAGTGGTCCCCACCCTGGCACTACTGACTCTGAATCAATATTCTAAAAGATTTCCAGGTGACACATGCATATTTAAGTTTGAGAGTTTCTGCTCTAGGTCACATATCAAATACATGATCCAGTACTCTTACTAAGAATAGAAACTTGCAAAGATCAAGTTGTAATCAAGAACCTTAGCTGTGAAAATGCACATACTATTCTCTTTAGTTATGTCAGATCTAAACAGTCCTTTAATCACTTGTCTTGGGCAACAAACAATTTATAATAATTTAATACATTTTACTCCATCGGTACCTCCTAAAGGAAAAGTTGGACCAATAAAGTGTTCTTGTGGAAACTGTTCTCCCTCAGGAATGGATAGCAGGAAAATGGTAGATTTCTATTTTTATTTCATGTAATTCTGATCTGTTTGAGTCTTTAATAATAAGTATGATTATTTTCATAATTAAAAAAGTGTTTAAAATGGCCTGGAGAATTTGGCATCCTATTTGACTAAGGCATATACAGCCAACAGCAGAGACTTTTTAATAAAAGTATTTGAGAAATTCCTCTAAGACAGGGAATTATCTTTTATTTTCTTTATAATACTGAGCAACAATAAACACTATTCCATAAGTATAATCACACCCAATGGCGCGTAACAAAACATCCCAGCAGGTTATGATTTTGAAGCACTGTTACTCTTCCAGAATGCTATCAGATTATTCATGTGCGGCTATTTATCATGCACTATAAAAGTGATCTTTCAAAGCTACTTGAAAGCAAGGGAGGAGAAAATACACAAAGATCCTTAGCTATTCATATCTAGGATCTATCCTCTTAAAGATAAAATACTAAGTCAATAGACATAAGTTGTAGTATATTACCTCATCCTGTACATGATTTATTGCAGATGGAAATCAACTAGAAACTGAATTACTCTGAAAGTTTTACTACTGACATTAAAATTCCAGATCTGTATACCTACACTCCTAATAGTGCTTCTGAAAGCAATTCTTTACAGACACGGAAGATACATCTACAGCTTTGTTCGGCTCTATCAGCATAAAATGCAGGAGTAATTGTTCTCAAAATTACCAATTATCAAGTACCTGTTCATCTATCTGAACACTACTGCCTGACTGGGCTTCGATAACTCAACCAGTCACCTGACAATCAGTTTCACACATTTTAGCCGGTTCTCATCATGTTCCTAGCCATTTCACGCTAACAGGAGAAGATCCCGACAAATCTAGTATCTCTTTAGCTTTCAACATCACCTTTGATTGGAGTATTAATTCTATATCCTACTTCTCAGTGGAAGCCACCTAAGCATTAACTTGCCAAAAATACACCAAGCTGTTTAGTAATTATGTATTAGCTATGTTTGAGGAGATCAAGGTGCACTTACATGCCCTATGCTATGGATATCTCTTTGATTAGCTTGTCATCTGCTCGGAAGAAGATGTAGGCGGATTCTCCCATACAGTCTAGCAGGCCAGCTGTTAGCTGCCTGTCAAGCCCTCAAGTGGACAAGTAGTCCAGGAGCAAAAATGTCACTCCTTTGATCTGGCAAGGAGCAGCTGCTGATTTATAGAGTAGGACTTTGTTCTTCCGTTCTATTTTACTTTCTTTCCTAAGGCAGAACCACAAAATCCAGGAGAAAAAAAAAAGTGCCGTTGCCGGCAACATCAACAAGCTCTGACAATTGCAACAGGGTTTTTCTTGGCCCGAACAAAGCTCTCAGGCATCTCCTTTGACGCTCACCTTTCCCCCTTCTCTCCCCCTCTCCCCACCATCTTTTGCAATGCGGTAGTTATTGTTTAATTCAGCTTCTGTAAATGGAATGGACTGTGGCCAGCAAGCCTGGGGCATAAACACACCTGTATGAAAGGAGTCTTATTGTAGCAACCATCTACAAGCAAGCTCGCATGAACCACGCGTTCCTGAGTTGAGAAAGAATGCTCCGTTTTTCCTGACAGCAAATTTTACCCTGAGTTTCTACTTTTGGTGCCACCAGCCTATGATGACCACGTTTGAACTGTTTCCTCTTCAACGGCATTACACCCTTTAAATCCAAGAGAAAAAGGGATTCGATTTTTTAAATCTGTGAGCAAACAGATCCATCCAAAATGTTTATTCACCGTCTATAATATCAATCATTAAGCCCCGAATTAAACAACGTCCTGAAAAGCTTTTGCAAATGCAGTATCAAAGATGCCATAATGTTGATTTCGTTACCACTCATTTATACTGACACAGGCTTCCCTGAGTAATATATAAGGAAAAAAATCAACCACAAAATCTCCATAAGCCATATGCATCGCCTTGCTAAGAATTAAACTGGTTTCAAACGCATGATCCCGTTCTCAGTGGATACATCTGTCACGTCAGAGATGTCCTGTCAACCAAGTGGAACAGGAAACAATGTGGCCTTGAGATAAACTGTGAGAAGTCATTAGCCATATGCATGTACGTATGTGTGTGTATACATGCACATACACATACATGTATGTATATGTATGTGTACACACACACACACACACACACACACACACACACACACACACACACCCCAGGCAGGCAATAAGCTTTGCAGAGATTAACACCTGGCTAAGTTTTCTGTTCTGCTGCTGCTGAAAGGAAGGGTAAGAAGGGTTATCAACTCTAGAATATTTAGACATATAACCACATAGGTCAAAGACAGAAACTTTGTAGGCAGTGGGAATGCTGAAAATGATGGAGAAAAGAAAAGCTGCTAAAAATCCTTGTTTTTCTGCCATCATGCCATGTTCTAGTGTTTGCTCTTTTCTCCCCTTTCTCACTTTCCAGGGCAAACAGACATTTTTCTCAGCCTCATTCATTCCTTGCTTTATCCTATGTTCCCCAGGGGTCAGTCAACAGTTATTCAGCACCTACTGCCTCAATGCCTCGAGAACTGTGCTAGTAGAGCTTTCTCTGGGAGAGCATACGTATCCCAGGGAGAGACCGGGTTCTGGAGGGGAAAGGTGAGGGGGTAGGAAGGGCAGCAAGGTGTAGAGAACAGGGATTATGTAAGGCCTCTTTTCATCCTTTTTTGGTCCTAAAAACTTTAGAATGAGTAAGTATTAAGCTCCACAGTAATCTGTACATGTGTCACACACTGATAAATCTTCTACATTCTGTACCTAACAAAAGACAAGTTTAATAACAAAATATGACAAGATCATATATAATAAGAAATTATATATAATATGTAAGTATATAATTATATGACTGTGTCCATATTATTTAAAATTTAAAAAATGCAGTTCAAGCCTTTAAAGATTTTTACTCTTTGCAACCACAGAAACAAATTGAAAAGCACAATTTGAGAATACGTAATAATTACAAATCATAGCGGTCCACACTCAGTAAATAAGTGTGATGGAGTCAATTAGAGAAGTCAGATGACGGTTAATCACCGGATTCTTGGAGGAGGGAAGTTGGACCAGATTAAAAGCGTATAGATTATTGGGAAGGAAGGGAATAAGGAAATGGTGTGTGTGAAGACACTGAGGCAGATCAGGCTGTGCGCAAGGGAGGGTGCAGGAACTGACTTCAGACAGGCTCCTGGTTTTGGTCTGGAACACATGGCCACAGTTAATAGACAAGCTGGTGGAGGAGTTTTTATTTTTCCAGCTTTATTGAGTTGTAATTGATATGTAACATTGTGTAAGTTTGATATATAAGACTGTGTAAGCTTAAGGTATACAATGTGTTGATTTGACACATTTATATATTACAAAATGATTAGCACTATAGCATTAGCTAACACCTCCATCACATCATGTAATTACCATTTCTTTTTCATGGTGAGAACATTTAAATCTATTCTCTTGGCAACTTTCAAGTACATGATATGAGACTGTTAATTATCATCACCAGGCTTTGTATTAGATTCCCAGAACTTATTCATCTTCTAACTGGAAGTTTGTATCCTTTAACCAACATCTCCCCATTTTCCCCACCCGGGTGGAAGTTCTTGAGTAACAAACTGAACCTCTGAAATTCCTGAAGAGTGGAATGATGAAATATGGTGCTTGAGGAAGATGTATTTCTGAGAGCCATGTATGAGTTGATGAGAAGCTAGAAGCTAAACGGTAGAAAGCTATTCTAATCCAAGCAGAAGAGGGAAATAAAGTGAACTCAGACTAAGGTGGTAGAAATACAATAGAAGTAGGCCATGTGGCTTGGCGAACTGCTGATGAAGTGTGCTTAGCTGGCAAAGAAAAGATACAAATATAAACGATATTAAAAGGATAAACCTGAGAATCTATGTCTGGTATGTTATGGTATACACTTGATGAAAATTGGAAATTTCGGAGGCATTCCTACTTGTTGAGATGAGGAGAGGCAAACCCAGCTTTCCAGATGTTGCCTTTGAGTTGACAGTGGGACTTTCAGGCTGACAAGCTCGTCAGGCCACTCAAGACAAAGGACAAAAGAAGAGTGAAAGTCTAGAAAGAAGCGACTTTAACTTCAAACCCCTCTCATCTCCTCAAATCTCCAAAACTAGATGAATAGTTCAGGCTGTGGCAACAAGTACAATAAACTGCCTAACTACTTCCAAAAGAATTACTTCCTCTTCATAGATCCTGCAGATCTTACCAAGTCCTTTATCTAACAATGGCTGGTCAAGTTAATTGTCGGTAAAAACCTTTATTCCTATTAGGTCCAGCTTGCTTTTTCTTTTAATTCTGAGATAATTTGTGCGACTGGATTTACAGGGCAATGGTTATAATGTACTGTGTGCTGCTAAACAAATTGTGTTTCACTTCATACTCTGTGGAAGTTCCAAAAGAGTTTTAAAGATTGGAGATGGGAAAAATATATGGGAGACTGTTTGTTTTTAAGACAATTAAGGGTGGGTTTTCTCCAGGTAGTGACAACTAATTTAGAAGAGAATTGATAGGACAAAGTGTTCCATTGAAAAGGGACTCCATTAAGTGTGATGGCTTCCAAATTGTGTCCTCCTTTCAAACAGTATTTTTCTTTTTAAACGGGCTTTTAAAGTGAAAACTATAGCACTTCACCCAAAATGGTGTGGAAACAAATGGTTCTCAAGTGTCTATTCTTCAACTCAGGCCAAGCCATCCCAACACCAGCAATCTACAGCCACTTGGTGTTTGGAGGGAAGGGGCTTGCATGAGAATGTCCCCGTGGCCCTTTCATTTGTCTGTGGGGCTCCTTTTTCTAAAGCAGCAGGGGAGACCTCAGAGACCAGCATGGCATGCCAGGAGTGTTTGGATGGGCCAGGCTCTTATCCTTCTTCCAACTCTCCTGCTGGTTTAAAAGAAAGAATGTGGCAGAAGACACATGAGGAAAGTGGCAACATTCTTAGGGCCCTTTATCAATACCACTGCTTTCTTTAAATTGTAGCTTGGTCTCTTGTTTGAGAGGCTGAGATTTTAGCACTTTTAAAGGGAACCATAAGTGAGAAATCTCCTAGGTGTTAAGCTTTAGAGTGGCTTCAACCCAAAATAAGAAAAAAAAAATGAGATTAAAACACAGAAAGTCAAGTAATATTAAGAAAAAGATCCAACAAACAAAATATCATAAATATGCATATATGGTACAGTCTTTCTGTTTAAACCAAATGGTATTTAACCAGTTTATACTGGCATCTAGTCCAGGTGCCAAAGGGGGAAAAATCGAAGATTTAAAAAATTTCAAGGTCACTTCAAATAACCTATAGTTCTAACAGTTATACATCTAACAAAAATCTTTAAAAATTATTATGAAAACATATCCCATTATGTCAAGAGGCAAAAAAATCTATTCATAAACATATGACTTAATGTCTTCACATTTATGATGATCAGACATCAAAGACCAAATTCCAAATAAAATTTCTTCACTGCCTTTTCTTAATAACAAATTAAACATCTTTTACTTTGATTTGCAGCTGAGTAGCATTCTGTATCTTCTTCAGAGATGTTATATGCAGTCTTTCCAATGTGACGGTATTATTACCCACAAAATTTTTAGCATCATCCCGTAATCATAAAAGACATAAAATATATCTTTATAAATCACAAGAGACTCAGCAAACCAGCAGTTATGCCACATCTGCTTTAATCCTTAAATATTTTAGCTTTAGAGGGTTAGTGGATTTCTTTCCCCTGATTTGCAGAGAAATAAAGACATCAACTTTTGATTCCTGTGTTCCAGACAAAGCTATAGTCTCCAATAGACAAAGAAGCAAACACTTTGTACTGCAATTTGAAAGGATCTTTTTTTTTGCATATTCACATTTCACATCTACCAGAATTTCCTAAAGTGGCTTACTATTAGAAATAGAAGGGCTTCCCTGGTGGCGCAGTGGTTGAGAATCTGCCTGCCAATGCAGGGGACACGGGTTCGAGCCCTGGTCTGGGAAGATCCCACATGCTGCAGAGCAACTGGGCCCGTGAGCCACAACTACTGAGCCTGCGCGTCTGGAGCCTGTGCTCCGCAACAAGAGAGGCCATGACAGTGAGAGGCCCGCGCACCGCGATGAAGAGTGGCCCCCGCTCGCCGCAACTGGAGAAAGCCCTGGCACAGAAACGAAGGCCCAACACAGCCAATAAATAAATAAATAAATTTATATTAAAAAAAAAAAACCTTTAAAAAAAATAGAAATGATAGCATTTGAATGATCTCCATTTTCACAGTAAAGATAAAGTAACGTAAAAATAAGTTAATTTACAAATTGGTTTAACTGCTATACAGTAATGTACATATAAACAAAAAGGCAATTAATAAGCATAAAGTTACTATGCTAACATGTTAGGAACACACTATTTCTTCGGTCTGGGATGGCCTTTCTCCCATGGCTATCTGGTCAACACACCCTTCAAAATTCTTATCAGAGAACAGCTTTTGGAGGTAACGTCTCTGATTCCACAGTTTGAGTAAGAAGCACTTCTTCAGTCAGTAGCACTTATAGCTCACAGGCCCATCACAGCATTTATTCAATACTATAATCACAATTTACGTGTCCAGCTTCCCACCAGGTAGCCCTAGAAAGCAGAACCACATCTTAACTCTATGTTATTGAGAGTGTGTCAAGCATGTAGTACATCCTCAATAAAATGTATAGTGAATGAATAACTAAATGGCTGAATGAAAACAAGGTTCCTACGTCTCGGAAATAATGTTGAATTGAGAATGGAAGAGCCCAGAGGGATTTTCTTGTCCTCACTTTGCAAGTGGCTGAATAGCTGAAACCCTGATGAAATAATATTCCCTAGAATAGGGCAGAGCTAATATGGGAAATAACTCTGGCTTCCTGGCTCTGTGTAGTTATCTTTGCACTCAAAAACCACTAAAGATACAGACTAGAGGCATTAGCTGAAAGGTGTGAATCCATCTGGGCATTAGAGATGCCAGGCAAGTCTTGTGTACAGGGTTGAAGGAAGAGAAGGACTTGACTTGGCAGAAAGTGGGCACCAGGCTTTTCTAGGCTGGTGAACATTGGGGCATGATAAGTCCAGTTGACTGAGAGAAGATAATAAGCTGGGAGTAATGGGAACTGAGGTCAATGGAGTATTCTGGTGTGTGTGTGTGTGTGTGTGTTTGGGGACAGAGGACTAGTGAGTAGAAAGTGAAGGAGTAAGGTTTGTGAGATGGAGAAAGGAAAGAAGAATAGAAAACTTTCTTAAAATATTTCTTTCTCATTATATCTTTCTAAGGAAGTTTTCCCAAATTGTGCTCTGAAGGACACTGGTGTCAATAGGTGTTCCTCCAAAACAAAGGTGGTAGGTCAAAGTGTGGTAGGGAAACAGCACTAAGTGAAACAAAGTAAAGATGTGTTCTTCGCTGCAAGTGATGTCACAGCTTTTAATAGCTTTTTAATAGGCTAATATTATGAATCTCTAAGAGGGAATAATGGTACCAATCAATTCTTAAGTGTAGTTATTAAGATTTTGAGGGGCACTAGGGTTGCAAGGATTTGAAGAAAAATGAAGCAGTGTTTTTTTAACCAAAATTGTATTTTTAAATCATTTATCTATTTGAAAATAGGATTTCCATGTTCCTACTTCCCCAAGTCAGACTCAGAGATAGAGAATCATTTGAAGGGCTCTTGTTTTATATATTACCTGTTCACAATACCCCCTCCCAAGATTATTATAAAACCTGACTACTCCATTGCCCTTTGACCCCCAAAAATGTGCAGGCTGAAAATGTTCTCTAGAATTTCTCTATCTCAAAGGTAGTTTGATCATTAGAAGATGATGTTAGGCTGGGATGTCTTCTCTAACCCTTCCCTTTTGCTACTTTTCTCATATTTTCTTACTCAAAGAAATATTTAAAAAAAAACAACTATCATTGGGTATTTTGCTATGTGTGCCTAAAATCTATGCTTCAAAAATGATTCAGAAACTGAAGACTAATCTTAAATCTGGAGTTTTTTTTTTTTTTTGGCAACACCCTCTGCATCTTTCATTAATCAGAACTAAAATTGGGCTGTGGCCATCTAACTTTAGCATGTCTATTACATGTGTTAGAGACTTCTGTGTATGGAGGGTGGGAGATGGGGAAGAGAGAGACAGAGGCAGAGACAAGATGGTGAGGGGAGCATGACATTAAGGAAAGGAAGAAATGAGAAGGGAAAAGAGACAGGAAAAGAGGAAGCGCTGCTTTGGATAAAGTACATCAATGCACATCCAGCTTCTCCCTCCGCTCCCCTCCCCTCCCCTCCCCTCCCACCCCCGCCCCTGCCAATCCTGCTTTCTTGTTTACAGAGTGTACAAGTACAAAATCAGCTTTTACTTGTAACTGTGTTAAACACCACCTGCCTGCCCTCTGAACCTCGCTGTCCCAGGATGAGGTCAGCCCGGTGAAGGGCTCCAGTTCTATAAGCAATCCTGTCATTCAGGCTAACAGCAGTGATTCGCTCACAGGGGGCAAAAATGACTCAATTGTTGGGCTTATTGAACTCCAGGGAGCACAGCTACTCTATCATTACCATGGAGTGCAAACACCCTGAGCTCTGTTTTGGTCCACTTAAAATTGCTATTTGCTGTGAAGGATTGGCAAAGCAATTCTTAAAATGATGGGGGTGAAAGTAAGGCGAGTGCCATTATGGGCTTTTCCTTCCGTTTAAGCAGAAGTAAGCAGTACAGGACTCGTTCTGAGCCTGACCCACTTATTTAACCTTTTGTTCACTTTGCTGTATTAACATATATTAACTGGCTATATAAGCCCTGGGGGGGATAACCACCTCATGACCAAATTACAGTTCCATTTTCATGGGTAACCTCTCCTTGGGTGGAAATTAAACCCCAACAGAAATACATTGTAGGTCCACACAGAACTGAGGAGGGATGCCCTCAAACAAATGCTGAATGCCAGTCCTGCAAAGACCAGAGCAACCACAGAGAGGTTGGGTAAATTATACACTAGAGGAACTATTTGAAAAACCAAATAAATTTAATTAAATAAGTTACAAAATTATCTTCCCGTCTCTTATCTACTCCCCTTGGTTAATATCCATGACATACTGATGTTGCATAATTGCTCTTACGGAATGCTGCAGCTCAGAGCCATAATGAGCTGCCTTTGCACAAAGGCAGCAAAAGTGGTTTCCCTACAGAGTTATCTTCTCAATTATTTATACTTGCAACACTTTCACATAATGGCAGTTTTAAAATCAAACAAACAAAGCAAACCGTACAATAAACGAAGGAGACAAGAAGGTGCAGGGACCTTCTCTTTCTTTTTTGAACACCAGAAGGGAGAGGCAGGCCATATAGAGTCAGCTGAATTTGGTTCCTCGAAAAGTCTCAGGGGCCCTGCGACCAGATGACATCAAAGCATTTGAGACTGCCACCTTGGTGAAGGATTAGACATGCTCCGCATACCTACCTTGCTTTTAATCTGTCATATCCAAATATATAAAGGAATGCAAACTTAATTTTTGCCTTTTACAAATTGGCCTTTGAAAATTCCTAACCAGAAGCCTTGACCCCCACTCCCAACTCCGGAAAAAAAAAGGTGCTAAACTGTCAAAACGATGTCAATGTACACAGAGAATGGCTGTGTGTGTCACAGTGGTCCCCCAGGCAGCAGAGGGGCTGGCCAGTTTTTACGGTGCTTGTTTCCACTGTCCACACCTGCCTTTGGTTAATCACTCAAAAACTTAACAATCAAAAGAGAAAAAGCTACTTTGTACTTCTACTAAATACGGATATACAAAATAAGATAAAGGGTATATTTAAACATTATGGTAAAATTATAATATTATTTCTAATATTTAATTGTGGAATCTCTTTGAAATGAACTGTTACTGCTGCCATCAAGTTCCAACTTATTTTGTTCCTAGCACTCAGCTTGGTTGCCTCTTCAGAGTAGATGTTCACTGTTAGCCTGGTTATTTTCCCAAGTTAATCTACAGATGTGCTTGAAGAGCTTATATTTTAAGAAATTAAAAGCGAACTTTCGACCAGACATACATTTTGGATCTGCATAAAATCTGCATTTTGTTTAAGATTCTCCATTACCAAGCATAGGTTCTAGCCTTTTAGGAGGAAGTTAGTTACCGTCTTTACTTAAAGAGTTATTCCTCATCAAATGATGGCCAGTCATGTACCTGTGATTAAAGATATTCACTATCAATGCCAGCTACCAGCCGGATCCAAAGAACAAACTGTTAAAGCAATTATTTCCTTAAAGTCCTGCAGAGAAAGATTATAAAGACACAGTAAAAATACTAATTTTAAAAACCTCAAAATTTGTCTCTTGCGATATGCCAATATGCACACACACTGAATTTACACACACACACACGCACATACATACACTTGCTTTTCATTAACGCACCTTACATGCCTTGTGACTTTAAATCTCTCTTGTCTTGACACAGTTAAAAAAAAAATTAAGATTTTTTTTTTCCCCAAGTACACAGGTACTACTGTGAAAGATCAGAAGGAAAAAAATATACCATGCTGAAAGGAAATCAGACCATGACCCATAACCTGTCTGAGGACAGGCTGTGGATGGGGTCATCAGAGGGAAGAAGTTGGGACTGAGCTGGGATCCACTATCTTGTGTTGCTTCACTCCCGGGAATCCAATGAACTGAATATCATATTGTGGGCCACTTGCTGCTTCTTACACCTCCTCTTAGCCATGGAGAGCTAGGAATGAACTGTATTTTGTTGGCTACTTCCTTTCGTTCTGCCACTCTTACCTCCAGGGTCAAATCATTTGGTAGTGTGGTGGGAGCTGAAAGGTTGTGGACCCAGTTCTACTTCTCAATATAAAACTACACCCTACTACTTCACCTTCTAGCAGCAGTAGACACCTTCACCTGAAAAATGATCTTTCCAGGTATGTGCATGTGTGGTTATGGGCTGGACAAGGATAAAGGGTAATACATGGAGAATGCAGATGATGGTAAGAAAACTCTTGTGCCAGAAAATTAAAAACACAACCTTGCTGTAGTCAAAGATAAATCCGAGTGAACTTTGATGTACCGCAAATATATCCTATGCCATTCACAACATATTTTTCAAAGACACTGATGCAATAACTAATATTCGATTAATCATTATGTGAAAGATTAGTTAAACGTTGACGTCTAGAAGAGAGTTGGGTAGTTTTGGGTTTTTCAAATATGGGTAAGTTCTGAAGGGAAGTCTCAGATTCTGTGAACAGACTGCAGTTCATCTGAAAAGCACTCCCTCTGGCAGTCAAAAGCAATTTAAAGGTCAGTAGATTATGGGTGGAAGTGAACTGGTTTGGAGAGTAAAACCAAAAGCTGACTGGGGTGAGAGGATATGACTTTCATCCCTGTGAGGGCTCCCACTGACGGAATCAGAAGTTGTTATCAGTGTCTTGAGTGCAGTAATATTTCAGGGCCCTCAATTCCCAAACATGATAGGTGCGTAAGAAACGTTAACCTCGATTTTTTTCCGGCTTTCCTCAACCACCGTTAACAGCCTCTCTCTTAGTAGAGCAGCCAATTAACCAAGCATTTAAAAAAACCCCACAAATCTATATCAATAGCTTTGCACACAAAAAGGAAGATGTGTGAAGTAAACACTTAATCATTGCTGTAAGTGATCTGATCCAGGATGTCTAACAGCCAAATAAATTGAAACAGGCTATGGTTGAAAAGACTAATTAAAAAAAAAATCAGAAGAAATAACATATTTCTCTCCTTTCCTTTAAGCATCCCGTATATTTGCTTTTATGTTGTAGTTCACAGTAACCGGCCTTCAGCTTACCCTTGACTAGTGGCAGATCTGATAAGGGGTTGGCACAAATATATTGAACCTGGTTTACAAATCGTTTTGCAACTTCCCTTCCCAGATAAACATAACCCAGTACAACTTCTGAGAAAAAAAAAAAAATTGTGTTTACTTGTCCTGTGCTTAAGGATTTTTTTCTTCTAAATGTTCCCTCAGGATGCTGGCTTGCAACCTAGAAAAAGCTTGGATTTCAGCTTCAGTCTCCAAGGTATTCTACGGTTCAGCTGGGCTGTGAGCTAGGAGGGAAGCTCTCTACCTTGCTGATTTAATTAACAGGATTCTTTTCATTATTATGGGGATTTAGTTTCTCCTTGCCTTTCAGTGTTTGTGAAACACTGATTTATGTTTTATATTTTGAAGGAAGATTTATTGTTCTTTGACAGCTGAGGCTTGGTAAATTCCTGGCATTGAAGGGACCCCAGGGAGGTGTCACAGTTGCCCTGCCCTGCCCACCTATACTCTGTCATCTCAAGGGCACCCCTCCAGAAGTGAGAAGAGCCATCAGCTGTTCAGTGCCCATCCCACTTCTCCTCCCTCAGATAATTACGCCAGCAGGGGTTGGCCTGTTCCCATTTACCAACGGTGGTGTTGGTAGGTTGATCAGCAAGCGTGAATCACCGATTCATTTCTGTGAAGCAAACAGTCCATGAATCTTTGGGCTGGATCTAATCTCTTGATTAAATGGAGCTCATTGAATTAAGTGGTAGGCTGTGCTGTACTTATGACGATGACCATGGCTGAAGCAAGGGCAAATTTTCTAAATAGGACAATATTTATTTATCAAAAAACAAAATATATTTGAAGTTAGTACTATGGAAAATCTGGCAGGGAGGGTCATCATGATTCTGTTGGATCATCACTCTTCTGAACTACACAGTCCATCAAATTCTGACTTAGAGAAAAAGTCAAACATTTAGTGAAAACTCTGTAAGACTCATAGCAAATTTATATTTTGGGTGAAAAGTGTCACTTAACGCCCATGATTTGATTATAATCAAAATCTCAGGGCTTCATAATTCACCTTCACTCATATTACTATAATTAGAAATTATTGAGCTAGGCACTAAACTGAGCGCATACAAGTATCCTCTTATTTAATTCTCACGAAAACCTACTGAAGCAGGTACTATTATTAGCATTCCCATTTTCTGGTTAAGAAACTGAGATTTGGCAAAATCTAATAATAAGCCTAAGGTCACATTGTTAGTAAGTGGCAAAGGTGGGACTCAAATCCAGTCCTTTCTGACTTAATATGTTCTTCATGGATACGTTATGCTGCCTCCAGGGTGTATATACTGATAGTGAAAAGAAGGTGTTATAGGCTGAACTGTGTCATCCCCTAAATTTATATGTTAAACTCCCAATCCCAGAATGTAACTGCATTTGGAGATAAGGTGTTTAAAGAGGTAAGTTAAAGTGAAGCCATTAGGGAGGGAGCGGACACCAATATGACCCACGTCCTTATAAGAAGAGGAAGAGGCACCTGGGATGCAGGAGCTCCAAGGAAAGACCCTGTGAGGACACGATGAGAAGGCTGCACCTGCAAGCCAAGGAGAGAGGCCCCTGAAGAAACCAAACCTGATGACACCTTGATCTTGGACTTCCAGGCTCCAGAACTGTTAGAAAATACATTTCTGTTGTTTAAGCCACCCAGTCTGTGGTATTTTGTTAGGGCTGCCCTGGGAAACTAATGCAGAAGGTAACATGGAAACAAGAGCTGGAAGAAAAGCAAAAGCAAATTTTTGCTTTGAAAACATGGTCACTTCCTCTGCATACCCACTGGAGACACCCTACCCTTGATGGCATGAGCTCCTGTCAACCTTCCACACACACTACTGTGAGCCCCTGTTTCCGTTATTAAGAGAGTGAACGCTGGAGAATGCACATGGGATGGCTAAAGCACGCGGGACAGAGTCAGGAGAAGTGTGCCACTTTATGGGTGAGAAAGGCCGTGTTGGTCCATCAGAGAAGGGAAAAGGAAGGAGGCTGGTGACGCAGGTGGAGATGGTTCTGGAGTTATCGAAAGGATCTGCCTGAGCATAGCCTCGCCACCCTCAACACAACTGGGGGCTAGCAAGTTAGGAGTATTTAGGGTTACTCTTCTTGTCTTCTCAGGAGAGGTCAGCAGCTGAAACATCTCCCGAGAACCAGGTAGCATCTTGTTTTTCTTTTTTAATTAATTTATTTATTTTTGGCTGCATTGGGTCTTCGTTGCTGTGTGTGAGCTTTCTCTAGTTGTGGCTCACAGGCTCCAGAGTGCAGGCTCAGTAGTTGTGGCACGTGGGCTTAGTTGCTCCACAGCATATGGGATCCTCCCGGACCAGGGCTCGAACCCACATCCCCTGTATTGGCAGGCGGATTCCCAACCACTGCACCACCAGGGAAGTCCCCAGGTAGCATCTTGATAACAGCCTGATCATGATCTTGTTTAGTTCTAACAGACCCTTTATCTGATATTCTCCCATTCAGGCAGGAAAATGGAGCCAATGTTTAGACCAAACATAAAATGGCGCCTTGGAAATTATTTGAGTTCTAGACCAGAACTTTTGTCTTAATCTAGATTTATAAGCCAGTAGGTTCTAAGGGAGAATAAAGGAAAAATATAGAAAAAACATCTAATTCCACAGTGGTTAGCGTTTCAATTTTTTTTTTTTCATCAAGAAAAATGAGTGTGGGGATGTGGTCCAACTGGTGGAGAAAAAAAATACAGTAAAATGAGCTTTCATTCCTGATTCAACAAATCCAAGCTAATTTTCTCATTCATCAGTTCTGCAGGGTTATATGAGATTTATTCTTTCAAAATTTGAATTATCTTTGTTTATTCAGTGTCTATCAAGAGCCCGAAATTCAGAGAGTAGCTCTGTCCTCACAATTCAGGCTTCATAAGTTTTCTCACAAAGTATCCTCTGCAGATTTTAATCTTCAACCACACTCTAGGGAAACACCTGGGTGAAATGTCACCTGGGACCACCAAATAATCACCACACTGAACATAACCTAAAAGAGTTTTGGGTCCACGAAAGAAGGAAGCCAAAGAACACTGGCTTCCTTCTTTCATTGAAGAAAATGAACACAATGGTGAGGAGTCTGTGCCATAGACATGCATAGGATTTCTCTATACATGGGGAAGAGTTGCACAACGGAGGCCTCTCCTTGCCTTTCTCATCTCTACATCACCTACAGTGAATCTCATTCCCGTTATTCACACGGTATATTCTCCCTCTGAACAGTCTCCTGACTGTCCTGTTTCATCTCCTTCCTCTTATTAATAGTCTTTGATTGCTTGTAGAAATATTGAAGAAACAATGCTTGATCCCGTGAATAAAGTTTTATTCAGTTTCTGCTGCCTAATTGGCATTGCACTGAGAGCCTTACGGGGAACCTGTATGAGAAGCCACATTTGCCAAGTGAAAAAAAGCACTAGATTTGGGATTAATTTCATGCCCCAAGGATCTCCTAATTTAATTGGACAAACAAG
The DNA here is from genome assembly GCF_937001465.1 of Orcinus orca. NCBI lineage: Eukaryota > Metazoa > Chordata > Mammalia > Artiodactyla > Delphinidae > Orcinus > Orcinus orca. Next base: position 120,758,832 of record NC_064560.1, on the reverse strand, counting down.
ATGATACACCTATCCGTCAACATGTTAAATTTGATGTGATGAGAGAAACAGCACAACTTAATGGAAAGAGCACGGATTTTTAGAGGCCTGGGTTTGAATCCTAACTGTATCACTACTCTGTGGTTTGGGACATGTTCTTTAACTTTTCTGTGTCATAATCTCCTCAAGTGTAAGATGAGAATAAATTATACGACCTACTTGAAAGGGTTGCCCTGAAGATGAAATGTATTGGAAAGGCATCAGAACATCATCTGAGAATTACACAAAAAAACTTAAGTCATTCTAAAATAAATTTCCAACGTTTACAATCCTCCAAACACTGCAAGGCATACACAGATGAAAAGCTTCAGTCTTACTCTCAGAAAGCTGGGGGTTTAACAGTAAAGAGATACCATGCTACAAGATGAGAGTCTTGGTGGCAGTACACTGGCCACTGGTATGCAGAGAGGATGGACATAATGTGGGTGAGGCGGGAGGGGGACAGGAGGCCTTGGGCTCTTTCCTGAAGGATTCCAATAGGTGGAAATGGGAAAGTTAGAAGGAGGGAGAACATACCAGGTAGAGGAAATTGCTTAAGCAAATGCATAGAGAGAGCAAGTGTTTCGAGCTTTGTAGAAGCTTTGTAGAAGAAGTACTGGATTGAAGTAAGGAGATAAATTTGAATCCTGGTTTGCAATTTCCTAGCTATTTGACCTCTCTGGTTCAACACTTCTCATCCATAAACTAGAGATGATAGATAACTCATAAGTTTATTGTAAAGATTAAGTGTTTAGCTAAATAGTTGGCATATTTGGAATACCAGAAATTGTTAATGTACTTTTTTTAAGTCTTGGAAAGGGTAATTAGAAAAACTCCCAATATTACCAAAATAACCCTAATGCATCTCTAAGTTATGTGCTCAGTGGCCCAATCAAAGCATTCATTTCTACTATCAATTAAACATTGGAGGAAGAGCTTCAAAATTTATGTTATTAACTTGAACTTTGTCATTATTTTATCTACAATGAAACATCATTGGAATGTCAATGGGAAAAAAGGAAATAGTAAATGAGACAACTTGAATTTTCAACGATTTCATTAGATTTTGCCTTCTGGGTGTTTTTTTTTGTTTTTTTGTTTTTTTTTGCGGTACGCGGGCCTCTCACTGCTGTGGCCTCTCCCGTTGCGGAGCACAGGCTCAGGACGCACAGGCTCAGCGGCCATGGCTCACGGGCCCAGCTGCTCCGCGGCCTGTGGCATCCTCCCGGACCGGGGCACGAACCCGTGTGCCCTGCATTGGCAGGCAGACTCTCAACCACTGCACCACCAGGGAAGCCCCCTTCTGGGTGTTTTATTTGTCTCCCTACACCAGCATGGATAAGCATAAACCCATTGGTGGACCTTTGTTCAGAGATCACAAATTATTCATCCAAATATTTAAGCATATAAGAATAACATACTTATCCTATTTGTTGTTCCCTGAAGTCAAGGACAATGGAAGCTAAAATATCTAGTGGTTAGAGGATGGGTATTAATGTGGGAGTGAGAAGAAGGAGGAGAAATGGGGGCTGGAGACTAAGGCCTCAGAAACACTTAGCAACCTATACTTCTCTTCAGTAACCACCTTTTTTTAATTCTTAGAAATCTTATAAGGATGAGGGTGAGAATGATGTCGAACTTACTTTGCTGACGAATAAAAAAACAGGTCTGCTAAAACTCTTTATCTTGAGCACATGTGGGATGGTGGTTCTAAATATGGATAGCAAATGTAGGAAAAAAGACCTCCATGCCGACTTTTGACACAGGATGGTGTCTTATTTCTCATGTTTACCAAGTGAAGAACAATCCTGACCTAGTTTATGAGGTACATTCTCAGAAACACCTGTGTTCTGAGCATAAAATAATTAAGAAGTAACATGTTAATGATGTCCTTAATTTGAAAAACAGGGAAACATCTGCAGAAGTCATGCAGAGTCATGTTGTTCCACATCCTTTCTCTAGAATGAAACCGACCAATCGGACATACACGGGTGGAGGTTCAGAACAAACCAACACTCGGCTGGAATATATGGAACAGAAGATCTGGTCTTCTATTGGTAAAAGCACGCCTTGAAGGCGTCAGTAAAATCAGAAAAAAAAAAAAAAAGAAAAGAAAACCTGTTGTTCAGTTTCAACCCTGAAGAACCAAATAAACCTAGTAAGTTTTTTATTTCTTAATCAAAAATGGTATATAAAGTTCTCTCGAATATAGCCCCTGTAGAGTAAAGGTGCCAAACCACCTTCGATACATTTTTAACGAGATGTTTGCCCTAGAGATAGGTATCACCAAGAAAAGATGTCCTGCAATGCCTGTGAAATATGTGGCATTGACTTGAAGAGTGCTGTGTAGCCCCATGCATTACATCAATCACAGGGCCGAAAGGAGAAGCATAGAAAATGAAAAGAGGACTGATCAGTTCCAATGGAACATGAAGTATAAACATCCATTCTGTTCAAGAGACAGTCACTCAACTTGTTTTCTAAGTCATTAACTACACCCCAGACTCGGTTTTCCTGATACTGTATGCTATTTTATGTGGTTTAGAATCATTTCAAGGAATTGATCTTCGTGGCATTTTCAAAGCAAAACACAAACAAGGTATCTAGTCTCTTACTTTAACTTATGAAGTTCAAGGTTGCTTTTGCCTCACTGTCTTCGTCTTTCTACTCTTAACCCACAGTGAGTAAGAATGTAGTTCACCCAAAGCATGCTCCCACTTTGGGGCTGTTCCCATGGCTCATACTGCAGCTCCACTTAGCAATAACTCCATACTTAAAACACTAAGGAGACTGGTATACTACTGACTTCCCAGCATCATTGAAAAAAATGAAATGTGAATGAAATTTGAATATACTCCTGCCAAGCAGTGTATATCTAGATAGAACTAAAAACCATAAGAAACAAAGACTCAAGTGCTGATTGGAGAGCAGAGGGAAAAGCATCTAGAGAGATAAACCAAAGAAGGCAAAATGAGGATTAAAAATTGACTTAGTTTGCCCTTAAGAGGGAGGGTTTCGTTTTGGGAAATCTCATCGTCAAAGGTCAGAAATGAAGAGATATTCTCCAAATATCCAGATTCCCATGATAAGGGAATGAATATGCTTAAATATAATTTTGGCTAAGGGATATCATTTTCATTGGGCAAAGTTGCCTCCAGTATCTTAAAGAGCTCCTTCCACAGGATAACAGAGCGCATGGAAAGAAGAAGGGACAGCATTGGGTTCTGAGTCAGACATTAAACGTCTAGTCCTGGTCTGACAGTTACGAGATTCACAACAATGAACAAGCCACCAAACCTTGGAGAGCCTGCATTTCCTCATTTGTAAAAGGCAAATGATAAACCTCATTTACTTCACAGGGCTGATGTGAGAATCAAATGAGACAGTATATATAAAAGTGCCCCCCAAAACAGTAAAGGGCTATAAAATATAAGGCAGTGTGGTAAAGGCGTATTTCATTAAGGAGTCAAAAGTTGGGTTTTTTTTTCTCCCTCATTCTACATGATAACTCCTGAGATCCTTTCTTATTGTTCTGAATGTCAAATTTATGAAAGTTCATTTAAAAGGGCAGAAACAAACAAACAGATCCTAGAGGAGTATAGTCTAATCTTGCTTTCTTTCTCTCATTAATATTCTGTATGAGATTGTGTAAGTCCCTTTGGAAACCTCAGTTTTTCCCATCTTTGTAATGGACAATAGTGCAGCTTTCTATGTAGTGTTTTAAATTACTTACAAGAAAGTCTCCTGAAATATAAGCCCTTAATAAAATCTGAAATGATGAAAGTCTTCTAGAAATGAACAACAAAAAATCTTACCCCCAAACAGTATTTATTCTTATGAATCGCCTGTCTCATTACCAACAATATGTCACAATTCTGTCTGCAGCAATAGATGGAAAACAAGCTGCACATACAATACAAAACACATTCAGTTGCTGGAGGGCACGAAAAGGTACTTGTAATGTCATCTGAATCTAGGCCATTATACAATAAACCAAGTATGAAGTGATGAAAGTATAGCAGTTTGCCAACAAGCTGATGTTTTCAGATTCCATCCCACATTTCCTTATTCTTTCTGATGGGATCATCCAGTTCTAATGTTCTTTTGCCATATATGATCATTCTGCTAGCAAAATATGACTCAATCAGCGTTTGGATTTGATATCAGGCTTACAGAACGCAGGCTTCAGACTAGCTAGTTTATGGCCACCATACATCCTTCAGGAAATATCAACTCCCCCGACCCGCCATGATCCAAGCCATGCGATGTTCCTCCAAAGCATCAACTGAACTAACACCTCTTAAACTGCATGAATACAGTACTAATTAGTGCTCAAGAAGCACCTTGATATAGATCACGTGCTTTAGAGAGAGAGAGAGAGAGAATGAGCATAAGAATATGAAGAGCAAAGAGAAGAAAACACAAACAAAACTGGCGCCAAAGTCTTTTTCTTCACTGAGTCCCATCAGTCATCTCCAGCATGAAAAATCCTATCCCAAATTCCCTGCCATAAATGCTGGCATCACTGGTTTTTGTTCACCTTGACACACTCAAAAGAGTAGCACAAAAAAGTCATTTTAAGTAGCAAAATAGCAAGCCATAGCCGTGTAACCTCCCTCTGTACAGGTTTGGCTGAAACATCTGTGGGAAAAGGGGCTGCCGAGAATTCAGTGAAACATAAGCAATGAGAAAACCTTTCTATCCTCTTCAATTACTCAGAAATGGGAAAGGAGCATCATTTTCAAAAGAACAAATGCTACACAAGACATGCCCTTTAAATCCTTTTTAAGGTTCTGTGACCTGTGAAACTATCTGCAATATCAGCAGGAGAAAGCCCTTTCCAGAACAAATGCCCATGTTTTATGTGTACTGTATTTGCTAATCATTACTTCATAAGCAAGAGTAGATATACAGTGGGGCTATAAATAATGGCGGGGATGTAAAAGTGAATTGATCTGTCTGGCTATCTAGTAATACTCCTGGCACAAGACCAGTCTTGAATGACTGCCAACTACCACGGAGCCAGCCAGTGATTTGTCTGGGGGTCCTGCCCTGTCAGGCAGAAAACAGTCTTAAAGCTGAACTCCCACCACTGTGTGCACTGCCTAGATGGCGGCCATGAGCACTTCCCGCGGTGTCCCCTGTCACCAAATCAGTCCAAAGATCACAAAAAAAAAAAAAAAAAAAACAATCAAACCAAATCAAATTAAAAATACACCTCTGGCCAACCCAAATTATAAAGGGGTCAGTGAGAACCGGGATATGGTCCCAGAGGTTATCCCACTTAAACTGCATAGACTCACCACAAACCTTAATCCTTGTGGTGTATCCAGTGGGACTGTGACTAGCCCTGGGCCTGGGGCTGCAGAGCTGTGGGAACCCTCTTATGCAAGAAGCACCTTCCCAGTTCTGGATATTTCTGCAACAAGGCCAACAGATCAGATCAGCCCGCACCCAGATGGGTGCACTTCCCTGACAAAGAAGTGGGTTGGCTCTGATGACCAGAGCCTTTTTAAGAGCATTTAAGAAATCTCCTTTGAAAGTGGAGATTCAATTATGGGTTGACTATGTCCCTCAATTCCCTACCAGGCTACTCCTTCACCCCACCCTCTCTCTGGAGAGAGTGAGTCTGATCTCCCGACAGGTAGCAGGAACCACTTCTCCCTGTGTGGACATGGTCAGGCAGCTCCGGCCAGCACTCACCTCGGGACGCCTTGCAGGGATGCAGGAAGGTGCCTGTCGGGCACAGTTTCTTGTATCCCTCAAGGCTGCCTCCCAAGTTCTTTGTAAGACCAGCCTGACTCAAAAATAAAGAAAGAAAGAAAGAAAAGAAAAGAAACAAAATTAAAAAAGGGAAGAAAAGAAGGGAAAAGGGAAAAAAGGAAAAGCAAAAGCAAAAAGGAGAAAATCTCAGCCAATGATGAGCTCAACGCCAGCCTCTGCTGGGTGCATTTGATTCATGGGCTTCAGGCAGATCAGGCTCCGCCTGAGTGTTTATTATACATGTGCAATATCCTTACGAATAGATAAAGTAACAGAGAAGGCTTTCACGGAGACAGAGGGGTGCACCGTGTGAATCAAGAAGTTGCTAATTATTTAAGGATTGGCAAGGTGAATTTCCTCAAAGTGATGCATGTTTATGGCTCAGAGACCACAGAAGGGTGAGGCAGCTGCTTTGTTTGGGTATTTTTTCATTTTTTATTGAATTTCATAAATACCAACCAAATTCAAACAAAACTGATTTAGATTTCACCTCATCACTTAAAATATATTTTGTCGCGTACAGTCTGTGCAGTAATCCTCTGCTATACTTTAATTTGGTTTTAATTTTATAGGCCCTGTTTTAACTGCATATTTCCAGACCTTTATTTCTCTCACAGCTCTTAGCAAAATGGTAGCTCATAAACACAAGCTCGGCTGTATAGACTTTGCATTTCATCCCAAAGTATTTCCTTTTTTATAGCCGTGGTCTTTCCATCTTAGTGCTGTGAGCTTGGGTCACAAATCTCTCTGCTATTCCAGTGTGTGACATCTTCGCTCGTTTGCCGCTGCTCATTAACAAACAATACTGCTGTGAAATTGGTTTAATGACAAAGTAATAAAATTGCTATTCTGCTCACAGATTGCCTGAGGCACTTTGAGCTCCTACAAGGCTTACTGTGGATGCCAAGATACATTAAGCTGCTTATTCGTAAAAACTGCATCATCCGTTTTTTTCACAGGTTTTCTCCCTTTCCTATCCAGCCCTGCTTCTTTTTATCTTCAAATAAAAAGATATATTTGCTTATGTTCTTCCAGGCTGTCAAATTTTTACTCGCATGCATATTTCTGGAAAATGAAAGTATATTTCATTTCCTTTTTTTTTTTTTTTTCTGTAAAGGTCACTCTGTCCCTACTGCAAGGTTGTCCCTTGACGGAACATCCACCGCATACAACATTAAAGCAGACTTACTTTTGCACGTTACGTAAGTGAGAGCCAGGGTCGTTAGAACCTATTTTGGGACAGCAAAGGAATGGAACTATTTATGGAATAGGTTTTACCTTTTCAAAAAAGCAAGGTCTGAAGAATCCTTACAATTTCTCTTCTATTACAACAGAAAGTTTTACACAAAAACAACCCACACAACTCTGGTAGTCACTACTCACATTAATATTTTATGAATAATAAAATATGTCTGCATGAAAGCAAAAATCTTCAGCAGGCACCTGTTCTCCATAACGAATTACATGTTCTGCGAAAGTAATCTTTTTCCATTTGTCTAATGCCCATCCAGACCTGAAAATTTACTGCTGCAAGACAATGGGGAAATAACCCAATCGCAGTTTGACAGGTGGGCAGGTCTTGATAATTATGGCCAGACATCTTAACACTGTGCAACTGATGTAAATAAACATCCAAAGCACAGATCAATATTGCTTTCCTACTTTTGCATTTTGAACAACACATGCTAGCAATTTACATCCTTTCTCTCTTTCTGGCTGATTGGAAAGGCTGCATTCATTTAAACACACTGTATGCGTACACACACTCCACATATTTCATTTGAAAGTATTCAATACACCCAACAGCCAGGACTGTACTTTATAATCACATTAAAGTCACCTGCTGGTATATTTTTTATTAATTATGTAAACTGATATCTCAAGAGCTCCAAAAAGCATCTGAATTGGCCATTTGAATACCTGCAATACCTGGATGATAAATTAAAGAAAACACAAACCACGTTGGCAAAACAAGATGAACTGTCAAGAATCTGGGCATCTTTTCCTCCTATCTATGCGCTTGGCATTCGTTACAGTTTCATGAACTGTAGGTGTTTCCTCTTCTACATGCATCTGACCTCATAAATCTCAGGAACTGGAGATTTTATTGCAGCAGCCAAAAGATTTGCAAGGCCTGTCAATCCTGCCGAGAGGCTGACCCCCCTGAAGATAAGAGAGGGCCTGACACGGTATGAGGGGGTCTGCTGTGGGGAAGTATATAAACCAGGGACAGAAATAAGCTACACGAGGAGCAAGGTGAACTGTTACATCCGACAGGCTCACAGGGGGCCAGTGGAGAGCCTGGGAAAAAGGTAGGAATGGGCAGAAGGAAAGGAAGAAATTGAAGGCTCTGATTGGGAAATAAAGTGAGAGGAAAAAAAACCAAACACAAATGGGATGATCATAAAATAACATCTCTACATCATTTATTCTAATCTTCAGACCTTATTAATCTCCGAAACAAAACGTTATCTCCCATTTCAAGAGCCCAAGTTCATTAGGTATGTTGCTTCTCTCAGAACATCTTGATGTTAACATCACCTTTTTCCTTTTTTTATCTATTTAAGAAACGGGAGAGGGAGAGAGATAAAGGGGCATGCCCGATGTATTTTTAATATAAGAAACAATGGACTACAGAGGAAGTGACCAGGAGACTCAGGGATGTAATGTTAGCTTAAATCTCTGAAAATAATACCTGTTCTTTTCTTTAAATGTGTTAGAATGCCTGTAATAAGCCATTTTCTCTGTATTTAGAAGCTTGCAATAGATCCTGTCAGCTGTTTGGACCTCAATGGTATACATGATAAAACTCAGGTATTTAATTTTAAACGTTTGATCAGTAACATAGATGAACAAAGGCTTAGAGGAAGAAAAAATACTGCAGAAAAAAAAAATTTAGAGCTGGCCAGGATTTCTGATTTTCATGACGATTTTGCCAAGACACTAACCACCCTTAAACATGGGGATTCAGAAGCCACCAAGTACTCAGATTACTGCAGACACTTCTTTGTCTTTATTTTGCAAATGTCTCTGTAAAATATTCCATCATCAAAAGCATTAAAAACCTCGTGAAAAAAATCATACATAACAGTGTGAGGAACTATTTACAGAAAGGAAGTTAGAAATTCCTGAAATTCAGTCTCCGTGCTACCCATTAATGAAGGATATTCATTGTCTCTCATTGTATGCAGAAAAATGCACAAGGTTTTTCCAGGAATAGAAAAGGAACAGAAAATGTGACATGACAATAATTAAAACAACGACAGTAGGGAGAGTTACTTTTTGGAACTCCTACCGAGTGTTGCAGTTCTCATAAAAATATTCTGACTCAAAGGCATTATTTCAGTTTGACAGATGGGGAAACTGAGGCTACAAATTCAGGTTCAAATAGATGGTTAACAGTGTGAAACCAAATACAAACTCAGATTCTTCTTGTTCCAAAATCTGTCTTTTCTATTGCATCTTGCTGCCCCTCCATAAGAAGTGACTCATGAAAAAGTACCAATACTACATGTGTGTGCCAGTGTTAATACCACAGATTCTTCTAGGTAGTTCCAAGCAGGTGATGTACCCTCTGTTACCTAACCTTTTATATAAATGGAGATTTGAAAAGATATGACCCTCATCTGAGAAGCGGTTAGATAATATACATGAAGTTCTTAGATGCTTTTTAAGGAAAGGTATGATTTAAAAACAGTCAATGTTGTCATGCTTGACTTAGTTAGAACTAATCAAAAAGAGCATCTTCTATCTTCTACATGGCCGAGGACCGCATCATTAACTCTGGGAAGCTTTTGGAAAATAAGTGGCACTGCTTATAAAGGGAGATCAAAAAGAACATAACTCACAGCTCATGTCCAGTTGATCACAGATGATTCCATTACGAACATTATTAATAATAAAAACAAAAAATAATTATATAATCATGTCTGTCTGTCTTCCTCAACAGACTGGAAATTCCATGAGGGCAGGGATTATGTCTCTTTGGTTTGCCATTATCTCTCTAGCACCTGGCACTATAAATATTTATTATCTGACAAACTGCTTAATCAAATATTCATACCAATGTAAGAAAGATACAGATCCTTCTGAACTTAAAGACAGTTTACTTACACATGTCTCAGTCTTTTCAGCAGCTGAATGTGGCTGTAGTGAGTCCATGGGGTGGGAGAGGAGGTAAGCTAACAGAAAGGGATGGAAGTAGAGCCTCCTCCAAAGGGCAATACATACATAGCTCTGGCTGTGGCAGTCTGCTCTGACCTGTGGGGAAAGACATAGGAGCTTCCCACTGCCTGCAACTTTCTTCCCATTTTTCATTTTATTTTGTTTCCCAACTGCATGGGGGGAGATATGTTTCCAACATTCGGAGATGAAATCAGAAGAGAATATTGTGTAGGCATTTGTGGGTATGGTTGGACTCTGTGCATAATTATAACATTGAACTTTAAGGAAAGTATACACTATGTTCTAAACAATCGACGTAATGATTTCATACCTTTGTCATTTACATTGGATTTTAAACTGCAAGTTCCACGAGGGCAGAGGGTCTGTTTTGTCCCAGCCCTGAATATGCCTTGCCTAGCACAGTTCCTGGCACCGTGATATGTACTTGGGCAATAGTAGGTGCTCAATAAACATCTGTCAACAGACTGAATGTGTGGTTTTGAAGGAAGCAGCAAATCTCATTCCTTAATTTTATATATATATATATATATACACATATATATATATATATATATATTTTTTTTTTTTTTGCCGTACACGGGCCTCTCACTGTTGTGGCCTCTCCCGTTGTGGAGCACAGGCTCCGGACGCGCAGGCTCAGCGGCCATGGCTCACGGGCCCAGCTGCTCTGCGGCATGTGGGATCCTCCCAGACCGGGGCACGAACCCGTGTCCCCTGCATCGGCAGGCGAACTCTCAACCACTGCGCCACCAGGGAAGCCCCTTAATTATATTTTATACCAGCTAGTATTGGGTTAAGTTTGGATTTACTAAAAATACATAAATTGATGATAGAGGTGACACTTCGGCAGATTATTGGCTGGCAGGAAGAAACCAGTTGAGGATTAACATGTATCTAGAGACAATATACCACAGAGGTAAGTAGAGTTGATTACACAAGGAACTGCTATATGAAACATTTAGAGATATACAGAAGTAAAAAAGAGCTACCAAAATACCAAAAAACTCCCAGTTACACTGGGAGATGTCACTGGGGATGGCAAGGGGTTTTAAGTCGTGAGAAAAGCCACAACCAAGGGCTCTTCTATTCTGCACATAAGGTTGCAAGTGAAACTAACAGGATGCAAACACATAGGCTTACAGACCCTCATTTTATGCATTATCACTCATTTCCCATTCTCACGCCCTCAGTGTCTAGGTTTTTCATATCTTGTGTTCTGTTTTGTTTCTGAGGTTATATTTGGCACATTTAAAAGAAACCCATCAAAATCATTTACAACTTGTTCCTGAAAACATAAGAAAAAGAAATTATGGGGCTTCCCTGGTGGCGCAGTGGTTGAGGGTCCGCCTGCCGATGCAGGGGACACGGGTTCGTGCCCCGGTCCGGGAAGATCCCACATGCCGCGGAGCGGCTGGGCCCGTGAGCCATGGCCGCTGAGCCTGTGCGTCCGGAGCCTGTGCTCCGCAACGGGAGAGGCCACTACAGTGAGAGGCCCGCGTACAGCAAAAAAAAAAAAAAGAAATTATGAAAGATTTCCCAAAATACTGACGTTGTTGAGGAAGAGGAAAGATATGAGTAATCATGAATTAGGTCACTGACTTTAAATGTAAATATTTACATACTCTTCATGTATGTTCATCATATATATGCACACCTTTCTATCAGTACAAACACGGGTATGTTTATTTGTAACATTACATAGCATGTGAAGTATATAAAGGAAATTAGGTCCTTCCTTGTGGGTTTGGTATTGTTTTTAATTATCCAGTTTCCACAACTGTGAAATAAATTATGTGGTTCAAAGTTGCCTGTTATCCTACTGGCGATGGTGGGCATCAAAACTGCAGTGAGGAAGTGGTTTCCTTCACACTCCTGAGTACCCACATTTTTTTCTGTATTGGTTCAGCCCATTCTTAATGACTATGTTTAAAAACATTTCTAGGAATTTTCCTTTCACTAGTTTTGATAGATTCCCTGAATCCATTCCCATAAAGGGAATATAACTCATCTTAGTTAAAGTAATTGTCGTGAAGGACAGTCAAATGATTAAAATTTGTCACCAGCCAAGAGAAGAGAGTAGGAAAAAAGGCTTATAGCAGCAAACTCAATATATCACAGGGAAGATAAACAAACAGTTAACATATTGAAAAATAAATGCTGTTTTGTTCAGAATAGCACAACCTCGATGGGTGCATTGTATCTGAGACTAGCCTTACTTCAAGAAAAATACAGAATTTTTGTTAAAAAAGCACTTCTTTCATGAGAAATTCAAATTAGAGCACAGCTTTCATGTTGTCATTTTAAAACTATCAAGTGGAATAAAGCAGAAGTTTATTTAAAATAATACCAGTATGAGCTTTATAACAGGGAACAAAATTCGGAAAATGTCGATACTTGCATTCTGGAAGCCAGAAAGCACTTCTATTTCGTGAGGCCCTATGACATTCAGTTACACATCTGCAATGACAGTGACAACTAGGAAAGTGCTTCAGAAATGAGAAAAATGCATTTGGGGTTGGGCCTATGCATCACAGAACAGAATCAATCTTCCTAATTAACGGCAAATTAGCAATCCCAAAATGTAGGGGATCAACCTGTCTTCACTGGCCAAGAATCATGCTAAGTATAGAGCTTCCTTTAAGTGCCTCTAAATTACATTTACGTCCATATAAAGTAACATTCTTTTAATCTAATACTACATTAGTGTCACTGTTCTTAAAGTTATTACACCGTTTAAAATTTCTGTAGATAGGTGGACAGATAAACAAATGAATAGACAGATATGCAGATCATCAGGCATTTCACAAAGCAAGGCTCTAAGGTGCTCACAAATCACTGAAACGCAGTGAACAAGATACTTATTAGCATAAGCTCGCCAAAGAAGAAAAGTTTATGTTGAGTAGTGGTATTCTTTAAGGTCTAATGGCTATTTAGACATGTACTATATATATATATTAATAATCTGAGATAAACATTAAGAAGAATGTCGCCAAACATTAAGAAGAAGAGATGAATTATAGCCAAAGCAGACTTCATGGCTAATGACTAGAATAGCATTTTGCTAAAGTTGATGCACTGTTGTGTGGTGCTGTTTCGGTTTATTAACCCGTTCAATATCCAAAATGCGTTAGATGTTGATGAGAGCTGCCGCACGGCCTGACTCAGAGGGTGTCACTCCCGGGGCACTGCATGGTGTGCAGGGATGCCCTTTGGCACCGTGCAGGGCTAGGATGCTCAGTCCTACGATGTGCTGGTCCTGCCCGTAAAATGCAGAACAAACCAAAACGTATGGTTCACAGTTTTTATGAATTTAACATCTAATAAAATGAGAACCATCTGTTACCATTGAAAAAATTCAATTAATTTAAAATCCAACCCCCAACGAAAGGAAGAATAGTGATTCTGGTTTTTTTCTTAGATTAGTTAACATATTTCCAGCAAACTTTAAATTACAGTAGGAAGTTTCTTTGTTGTTTGCTTTTGTTCGTTTGTTTTTGGGCTTATTTGTTGGAGGGTCCAGGGAAGCGCCCTAAGATTGTAGGCAAAATTGTGTGGGTGTGCACGTGGACACATCCTTTTGGGGGTTCATGGGCTTCATTACATTCTCAGAGAAGTCTATGGGCCAGCAAAGGTTTAGAACTTATATATTATCATCCATTGATGAATGAGGAAAAGCCTTGAGTGGTGCAAGGTGGCTTAGTACCCAAAGTGAAGGAGAAAGGAATTCAGTCTTTTACTAGGGAGACAGTATTTGAAATTTGGAAAAATTTACTCTTCCAAAGATTAAGCCTTGACAGAGGAACAAAGTTAGTAAGTAAATTAGAACTCTGAAATCTCTCACGTGCAGACCATTAGTTTGATGTGAAACAGCAAAAACTAGTATTATCTTTGGGTCCCTTTCTCCATCACCACCAACAACGGGCCGTTCCAAGAACAGACTTAAAAACGCTGATCCTGGGCTTCCCTGGTGGCGCAGTGGTGGAGAGTCCACCTGCCGATGCAGGGGACGCGGGTTCGTGCCCCGGTCCGGGAGAATCCCACATGCCGCGGAGCGGTGGGCCCGTGAGCCATGGCCGCTGAGCCTGCGCGTCCGGAGCCTGTGCTCCACAACGGGAGAGGCCACTACAGTGAGAGGCCCGCGTACCGAAAAAAGAAAAAAAAACCAAAAAACAAAAAACGCTGATCCAAGAGAGTCAAGACAGTCTGTTCTATTCAAAAATAGGTCTTATAGTTGTGATCCTGCCGGGCATCATTCCAAATCTAGGCTACTTGTGAACATTAGGTGGTCAGCTTGAGTGCCCTCGTGAACAGATAGGAACATTATTTCAGCATCAGAGCAATTCAGTTTTCCCTAGAGTCTTGTGGTCTTGGGAAAAACTCTGAAAATTAGATGGACATCCCAAGGCCACTGTTGAAACGGACAGGCTGAAGTCTAGATCTATATATAGAAGGCTGAGTGAGAATCTGACCAGTCACTGAGGAAGAAGGACATCACGAGATTTTTTTTTTTTTTTTAAATTCCTCCATCAGGCCATCTTGCTATTCTTACATGACCTGCCAGGTTTAGCAATTGATACTTCAGAAAGAGATCACCCTTTTCATGCATTGCAGACTTTTAGTACCCAGTATTCCTTTACCACTTGTTTAGCATTCACTAGTGGGGTACAGGTGGGAGTGGCTGGAGGTGGGAGGGGGTGAAGAAATTTGGAGGCAGAAATCCTCAATTTACTCAGAAGAGGTCAACAGGAAGTCCTACTACCTATGAATAGGACATTTTACCTTTTGACATGGGGATTGAGTGCCCTAATGCTTTTGTCTGACTCTATTGACATGACTTTCCAAAAGCCCCTTCAACTCCTGCCTCAGTTTATGCCTCTGTACAGAAGAATGGAGAATAACTGACTTACAAGGATGTTAGGAAACTAATTATTGTTGGTAAATACTCTTATAACTAGCGCCATATAAGTGGTGATTACTATTAAATAGTTATCACTGTCACCTCTGCCTACAGCCAACCATATCTCTAACATTTCTTTTCTTTTTCAAACTTCCCCTTTCCAGTGTTAATAAAATATTTGGCAGCTACGTATATCACGTAAACGCATTAGGGCATAAAAGCTAACATTTTCTTTTAATTTTAACAACGTGCACACTATTGGGAAAGAATATTGAAAGAAATACAATGTGTAAGTAGATTTCACACCACATTAGAGTTGTCCAATTTCTCATGTTTAAAATTTTTCTGCATGACTAGAGCCAGGAAGAAATACATGCCAGCATAATTATATGAACAGTTGAAATTTAAACATATTGAAAAGGAGAAGGGAACATGTCCACCCATTTGTTTTTTTTTTTTTTCCTCCATAACAATCCCAAAGATGAGTAATTTCTTTTCATAGAGTCAAGCTGAAGGCACAAAGCTTTAGCATTCAAAGGAGGAGGGGGTGGGGGAGAAGCTTTTTTTAAGTACTGTGCAAATCAATACACAAAAAAATCTCAAGATGATAGTTTAATTAAAGTGTGCACAAGGCAATTCATCAGCCTCTTCCCCGGGTGTACCAGCCTCTAGAATTTGCCTTCTGCTTTCTGATCCCTGATGGTTTTAACTCGAAGGCATTTAAAGTATCTTTCAACCTGCACCTTTCCACTTAGCTTATATTCCTTGTTTTTCTTTATAAACAAGAAATTGTACTGGCTTTGTGATGTCTGTTAAGCTTCATGCTTTTTCATCTGTATGAGCTTTGCCTACCATGAAATGCTGTCATGCAGTGAAATTTACCTGAGAGCTAAAGGGAGAAAAAAAATCTTCCAAGTAGGGCTTCCCTGGTGGTGCACTGGTTGAGGGTCCGCCTGCCGATGCAGCGGACACGGGTTCGTGCCCCGGTCCGGGAGGATCCCACATGCCGCAGAGCGGCTGGGCCCGTGAGCCATGGCCCTTGAGCCTGCGCGTTCGGAGCCTGTGCTCCGCAACGGGAGAGGCCACAACAGTGAGAGGCCCGCGTAACGCAAACTTGGTTACAAGTTCAGAGCCAGCTAAATCACTGGCAATTTTATGCTACTGGTTATTTCAATTTAAATGTTTGTAAAAGTACATATAAAAATAAAATAACCACTCCCACAGACATGAAAATGAAAAATCTGCTTGGATTAGAATATAACGTAAGTTGCTTTAAACTACCATGTGGGAATGTTAATATTATTCATTTCCTATTACGTAATGTTCTAGGGATACCTTGGCAGGGACATAAAGCTACTGAACTCTTGACTCCTTAATAGTTTGACTCCCATTGTAATTGCTTTGTTCATTGGCTGCCCTGGGTCTTCATAATCGGTTAGAGTCCAAGGTCACAGATCCAATATGGTAGTGGCTCCCACTCTTAGCTGGTTGTTAAGTCTTTAATGGTAGCTTTGTTTCAGTAACACCTTTTTTTTCAGATCCAGAAACTCTTCTTTTTATTAAAAAATTCAGGTAATTGCCCTATAATGTTTTTGTTCAACCTCCCCTCCCCTTCACATACAGTAGTTTTCAATTCAAAAGCCACCCAGTAAGAAATGTAGCCCAAAGCCAAATCCAAAGAGAATTTTTTTTGAAGACTTCTTGAGATTCCTTAAATGTTTGATTTTTTAAAAATTATATATACCCATTTGGGTGGACTATAAATAATTTAAGAAATTTTATTTAAAACATGATGTAAGAATCTCAATTCTTAGTGTATTAACTAATTCGTTTTTCATGAACACAATAACGTAATAATAATCAGGAAGAGGGAGAGCTTTAATTTTTCTTAAAACCTAGGTCATAACGGCACTATGAAATTACATAGAAAAGAAAGGAAGCAAACTGTATGATCAAGACATTTCCTTTTATGTCTTTTTTTTCTTTCTGAGATAATTAAATCATTGACATCAAAGGATTCTGGAGGCAGGATGTGGTGGATTAGAAATGGTTCTGGACCTGGGGACTTGGTTTATTCAACTTTGGGCTTTGCCTCCAACTTGTTGGGTGGCTCTGGGAACTCACTTTCCCTCTCTGGACCTCAATTTTTTAATTTTTATTTTCGTAAAATGAAAGTTTTAGCTTAGATTATTTATATGGATTTTCCATTTATAGTTTATTTCATTTAAATTATTCAATAGTTAGCTCAATTTAGCACTTTATTAGCAACTGTCCAGAGTTGACAGGAATATTATTTTACATTTTAAATTCCCCATTACCTCTAAATAAAGTATCGGTATCACTAAGCAGTTTTACTACTGATATAAAGTCCTTCAGGAGTAACTTTTTTTTTTTTTTTTTTTTTTTGCGGTACGCGGGCCTCTCACTGTTGTGGCCTCTCCTGTTGCGGAGCACAGGCTCCGGACGCGCAGGCTCAGCGGCCATGGCTCACGGGCCCAGCCGCTCCGCGGCATGTGGGATCTTCCCGGACCGGGGCACGAACCCGCGTCCCCTGCATCGGCAGGCGGACTCTCAACCACTGCGCCACCAGGGAAGCCCCAGGAGTAACTTTTGAAACAGACACTAAATAATGTATGTATTTACATACGTTACATCATGTATGTATTTCTTCCATAACAGTCAAGTGAGCACCTTCTGTGACCAGGCACTATGGCAGGCACCCAGATCTTGGAGAGCATATAGACCACAGTTTCTGCCCTCAAGGAGAAGGACATGGATTTTTTCGATGGAGCAAACTTTTCTTCAGTTAGTTTTGCAGTTCCTGTAAAGCTGATGGTAACCAACTGTGTCTCCGTTCCTGGGCACAGGCTTGCCACAGAGTGCGTGCAATTGAATCCTGGTAGGCATGTGTTCCTGGGAGCCGTGTGAGAGACTTATTATAAAAGTTGTCTCTACTGTAATTATGATTTCATTGACTGTGTTTGATACTATTTAATGCTTCCCTTTAAATAAAGATTTAAGAGTCACAAAATAATATATCCTCATAAAACGGCTCAGCCTGTCATATTATTCCATTTTATTACAAATGCCCAGTTTTCTAAAGAAATTGTAAAATTTTCATGTATTATTCCAAATATAGTCAGGACTGGATGGATAACAAGGATGATTCATTTACTGCATTCAAGGGGAAAAGATAATTGTTTCAGAAAATTGTCAAACTCATTGAAAAGTAGGTTTGTTTGGGATTCTAGGGTTCATCTATATTAGTGGTACCCAATAAGAAGATGTGGCAAGGAATATGCTTATTTGGGAAAAAATTCTTGATAGAGGTGAACGCTGGTGTAGCAACACGTCAATATAAATGGTGAAGCCAGGAAAGGGACCCTCAGTAAATAAGAAGGTCCTTCAGTGCAAAGTTGTCTTTAGAGACAAGAGAGGTTTAAAAGCAAAGTGTGATTTCTGTGGGGAGCATGTCAGGCAGGGGAAGGGAGAAGACTGTTGATTAAATTGTGCTTTGAGGGCTTCCCTGGTGGCGCAGTGGTTGAGAGGCCGCCTGCCGATGCAGGGGACACGGGTTCGTGCCCCGGTCCGGGAAGATCCCACATGCCGCGGAGCGGCTGGGCCCGTGAGCCATGGCCGCTGAGCCTGCGCGTCCGGAGCCTGTGCTCCGCAACGGGAGAGGCCACAATAGTGAGAGGCCCGCATACCGCAAAAAAAAAAAAAAAAAAAAAAAAAGAAAAAGAAAACTTGTGCTTTGAGGTCAGATGTGATGGTGGGGGACAATACATATGTTCCACAGATTTAAAAATTCAAATAGCATAGTTTTAGCTACCCAGAGATTCCAAGTTTATTCCCCCCTTGCTATGTAGTCAGGAACTGACAAAAGAGATAATTAGTTCCCCAAATCTCAATATCTAGAGTCAGTTTAGATAACCTTGACCAATGAAGGTGACTGTTTAGGTGAGGAAATAATCTGATCTGATCATCTCAATAACTCTACATTCAATGGCGTTTTGAGAAACTCTAACTCTGACCCTATGTTTGAGTTCTCTTGCCCTTCTAAATAGGAGTGTCTACTTTGCAAGAAGGGATTTAAGAAACAGCTTATCCAAATGATCAAAATAAGGCACTGTGCATAGCCTCTACCTAAGTGAGGTATACTTTCCATAAGATGGTATTTCATTTTTTTCTAGTGCTGCCCATTAAAAATGTATAAATCCCGGGGCTTCCCTAGTGGCGCAGTGGTTGAGAGTCCGCCTGCCAATGCAGGGGACACGGGTTCGTGCCCTGGTCCGGGAAGATCCCACATGCCGCGGAGCGGCTGGGCCCGTGAGCCATGGCCACTGAGCCTGCGCGTCCAGAGCCTGGGCTCCGCAACGGGAGAGGCCACAGCAGTGAGAGACCCGCGTACCGCAAAAAAAAAAAAAAAAAAAAAAAAAAAAAAAATTTACCCCTTTACCATTCTATTGAAACATGGAAGAAGAAAGATATACTTCGTTACTTTGCCTACTATTCCCATTTTATGAAGAATCGTGTGCTTTAAATAGATGTCAAACTTTTTAAACTCTAGTTGGTCTTTCCTATTGGAAATTTTAATCTATGGGTTGAAATCGTGTTCTCTATAGCTTGCCTTAGGAAGCTCCTCTATGACCATAGATGGAGTCGTCCTTTACAGGGTCCCCTCTAAATAACAGTAATCAGTGTGGACTTGCCCCTCAATCCCTAAGCTCCTCCCACACCCTCTGTCACCAAGGCCTCCTCTCTCTTTCTGGACAAGCTGGTCTGCTCCAGGGCCTTCAATAACATCTGTACCCTCAGACCTAACTTTCCCTCCCCTTGCGCCGTCCCACAGTGTTTCCTGTTATTCTGACCTTGCCTTCCCCACAGGGCTCATCTCTATTTTATGCTATCTATTGTGAAAACAAGATCATCTTCCCAGAGAAAGCATCAGGCCCCACTCAAATCTGCTGTCATTGTGGAAAGAATCCCCAAGTCCTTGCTCCCCAAGGCACAGAGCCCACAGTTGTTGTAGCTTCTTTTTCTATTCACACTCCGTGCTGAATTAGTCACCAAATCCTGCCACATTTTTTTTTTAACAACAGAGATAAAATCGGTCTCTTTTTCTTCATTTTAATAGCTAAATCTCTGATTCAGGTTCTGTTTAAGTCACCCATAGTCTACTGTCACTGGTCTCTCTCCCTCTCTTCTCATCAATTCAAAATACAATGGTTAAAATCGTCTTCATCTCATTTGCTTTGACTAGATTTTTTTTTTTTTCAGTTCACAGGCTTAGAATCATAAAATAATAGAATTTTAAAGACAGAAAGGACCTTAAAAATCACCCAGTCCCCATTCTTTTATGGATGAGGGAATAGGTAGTGAAGAAGGCAAAACTGCCCAAGATCATACAAACTGTCTGAGCTGGAATTAGACCCAGGCTGCTGACGAATGTAAGTTCCCTTTAACAGTCCACATTGCATCATCCTCTGTGTGAACACTGAACCTTCCGCTCCTCCAAAATCCTGTGGACTGGGGTGTCTGTCTTTCTCACTGTACCTCACACACTTACAAATTTCTTTGACTCTAGTCAGGGAGAGCTGGTTTCCTCCTAAACTCTTTTACTCAATTTCCCCACTTTCATGGACTCACATATTATTTCTATCCAACTACTACAACACTTCCTTCCTCTGATTCAAAACTAACTTCAAATCTAATCTCCTCTAAGAAATGGCATGCTAGTGGTCACCCTCTCACCGAAATACTCAGCTTTCGTGTAAATTTTCTTCCTCAGCCTTCTCTCTAGCTTATTTGAATTCCATTCAACAAGAAGTTACCAGCACCTACTAGAAGCTGAGCAAAGTGAATAATCCCTTTGTCACTTAAAAGGCAGGGAAAAAACAACAACAACAATAAATGTAAACCAATCCAGAAATCATTTCAAACCCTCCACTAGTTTGGAAACATAGCTGAAGATCAGGGCTGTCATTCACAAAACACAGCCTAATTTTGCTCTGTTGTGATGCCTAGAAGAATCGTTTTCTCTTGGATCCATTTCGGTCTATTCGCAAGTGTTGCTATTAGGCTATGGAAGGGTTTCTAGGAAGGTCTAGCAATGGAAATCCTCATTATTTTTCCTTTGTTAATGATTACTGGTGTTATTGGAAAAATCATATCATCTTCTCGAACTGCCAATTTTCTCAAGAAATTTCACCCCTTGTCCTCAGAACAGATATAATACACTGCAAGGTGCTGCCCACTATTGCTTAATAAAATTGTGTCATTAGAAGTGTTCTTTAAAATTAGTGAACTATTGCCTGGGGCTGGAAATATTTTTATTGTCTAAAGATTTTCTGTTGTAATGGAATTGGACTTATTCATAATATTTAAAGTTCTGAATTTGTTTAGTCACCAACTTGATGGGAAATGGGCAGGCATTTTTTATTTAGGGTGTGGGAGAGGTAAGCTTTTCTTCTGAGACCAAATTATTGGCAATTCTTTAATTAATCTAGTAGAAGATGAACTGAGATCGCAGGATATTAGTTCCTGCTGATACTCTAAAAACGTGACACTGTTACATCATAACTAATGCTCGAATCCCCAGGGACACAGCATCCTGAAAATGTTACCTTAAATGTGAGAGTACTCATTACTATGATGGAACCAAAGTATGGATTTGACTTATCTGCAGAGCTTTGAAACTGGGGCATTTTTTCGTCTGTGGGTTACGGCCCCATTTCTAGAAAAATCTATCTGGGCCTAATGTAACCTAGCAAATCTTTCAAATGAAAGAGTCTTGTGGGAGGCAAGTTGTCATTTTCTGACATATTATTTAGGGCTCAGCTCGGGTTTCATTCTTTCTTCTTTCCCCACTTAAACCCCCTGCTCATTCGCCACAAGCGCCATTTTCTAATTAAGGCAAATGAAATTTGTAATGTGTAGAAGGGAGACATGACCCCCCCTTGTGAGCCAGGCTCGCTCTTTCCTGCACACCATTAAAAAATAGAATCCAGGGGTGGTTGTTGTTTTAATTGGTATCACTTTGTCTTTAGTGCAAAACACATGGCAATAATTTAGTGAACTTCAGTATTTCTCTTGTGGCAAATTGATAGCATAATTTTATTATGGGTGGAACAATGGCTTCTGGAAGCAGAGGAGATTCTCCCAGAACTACACATAACTCGGTTGACAAAACGTAATGCTTGGAGAAGGTAATGAAAACAGAGCTGAGGCTCAGCAAGGACTAGGAGATTTCAGTTTCTCGCTCCTGTCAAAAGGCTCCTCAGTAAATCATACCTGAAGCTTATTTAATGTCAGAAGCCAATAAGCTGATAAAGTACATTGGGGTGCTCCCCTCAGAAAAGGCACACTGAGTCATGTGATCTCTGGTCCCTGGACCCAATGGGGTCATATAATCTGTCTGTGTATTTTAATAAGTAACCTATTAATGTTCTCTTTGGTGCTAATTATTTTACACTTCACTTGTTTCCTGTTTACTGACATTGCTTTAGCAATTTCACTCTGAAAAAATTACGAGGAAAGGGAATCCGGATGACTTTTACTATTCTATTCTACAGGGGTTTACTACTTTTCTCTTTAACATTCTTCTTCTATACCAGCCGAGGCCACCAAACACAAGCACAAAACACTGAATCCATGGGAACATTGTAGGATAACAGGAAACCTGCATATTTCGTAAAGCAAAGAGCCACACTGAGTCACACAGGTCCAAGACTATCAGTATTTAGTAACTCATAGCTAAGAAGGTATTTGGAGTTTACCCTATGGAACTTGGCTTCAGGTAACACAGGAAATCAACCAGCTGTGACCAAATTCCACTGTGCTGCTTTCTACACAACTTTATGAAGAAGAAACTTGCTCATGGGCACTCAAAAATACCTATGCATCCTTTCAACTGCAAAAACAAAACAGTGAGAACCAGATCCACAATTAAAAAAAAAAAGACCACTCTGCCCAAATGAAATCCTTGTGCATTTCACTGCGTACTTTACTTTGAGTATTCTCACCCATCAGACTACTGGAATCAGAGTCCTCTCTTTGGAAGAGGGTACTTTTCTGAATTTTAGAAAACATAGTGCAGAGACAAAGAAAGCTCCCATGTGTTTCATAATTTTTCAGTGAAATGATATTTAAAATCCAGGTTTAAAATACCTGACAGTTTAACCTTGAAATTACCAAAATTATCAGCCGGATGAAAGTATGCTAATATCTGTGACCATCTCTGTGAAGGAGATCTATCAATTTTGATTGATAGATCAATCAATAATGACAAAAGGAATCCTCTGGCCATCCTTCTTAAGGTATAGGCTTAGTCAAGAATGACCGGGTCCCTCCTCAAGAACTGAGCTGAAACCATTAAGTCAAGATCATTGATGAGATTTTTCACTTGTGGGTCTTTGAGGTAGATTTGAATCCAGATCTTTGGGGATTAATCCACTGCCCCACCACTCCCTTAGTAATCACTGCTAAAGTTTTTGTTTATCTAAAGTCTTTAAGGAAGTTTGGAACTCAAGAGGTCAACATTAAACAGCCTGAAACCTCAGCTCACAGGGACTTATCTAAAAGATAAGCTGTATCTAGAGACAGATGGGAAATCTCATATCTTTCAATGTTTACCTTGCAAGGGAAAAAGAGAAAGAACTCTGATGTGTTCCAACCTGAGTGCAGAATTAACAATTCTGACCAGGACAGGGAGTTACTGCAAATCTATCTTGAATGGTCAGTCAGCAATAATGATTCTGATTCATGCACAAAAGACATGCAAACAAAAAACCCAGAAACAAGGTTTTCTATTATGATTACAATAAAACAATGAAGCAGGAAAAAGACGTGAAGAAAGCAAAATTTAAAAAAAGAAAAACTGTATGTATTTTCCTACCCAGATTGCTAACGATTTTGCAGATAAAAAATAATTTTCCTTGTTTCTAGAGAACAGAGGAAATAGTTCTGAAAGTCATGAATTGGATAGACTTTCTGGGCTAAGCACTGGGAGATGCCACCTAGCCGATGCTCGTTCTCTAATATTTGAAAAATCCAACACAATGAAAACAACAGTAGCAACAACAAAACAGGTCTTTTAGACTCCAGATCAAGAGGTTAATGGGACCTACATTTACTCATTAACGGAGCAAATTCTCAACTAAGTAATTTTTGGCAGGCTGCTCTCCAGTGAATGAATGCATGAATGAATGAGTGAAGTGAATTAGGACATGGCCTAAAGATGATTCATAAAATACTTATTTCTCTGAGAGTGAGTTTTTAGAATACATTTAAAAAACACTCTAGCCTGTGGGTAATGGAAGCAACGAGGAAAAACATTTACTGGAAATGGCAGCAACGTGGTAAAAAGGACTGAGGACTCAG
This sequence comes from Orcinus orca, assembly GCF_937001465.1. Taxonomy (NCBI): domain Eukaryota; kingdom Metazoa; phylum Chordata; class Mammalia; order Artiodactyla; family Delphinidae; genus Orcinus; species Orcinus orca. The sequence continues at coordinate 120,734,588 of NC_064560.1, read as the reverse complement.
AACAAAGTCACAGCCACCAAGACTCTCATTTTTAAAGGTAAAAAAATTTAGGGAAAGTAAACAACTTGGTATTGGTATATTCTGATCTATCTTTTTACCTTCCTTTTAATAGCTTCTAATTTAAAGGTTCTGTGTCAACTTTCTATTTTCTGCATTCTAGAAACAAGTTAGAGGCTAATGGGAAGATTCCTTTCTATTAATTTTTTTAATACAGCTTTATTGATCTGTGACTGGGGTTAGGAACATTTACTGAATCAGCAGCTATAATTCTGTAACATTTTCAATGAATTGTCTTCATTTTTTTCCTACTTAAAAATAAGTACATAGCAACTCAATATCATCCTACTTTAAAAACATGCAACTCGCTGAAATATAGACTTTTATTTCTGTGTCACTCTGAGAAACCATGTCAATCATGCCAACTGAGATGGATAAAGGACTTATTTAAACAAACTTTTGTCTCTCTTCCAAATACTGCTGTAATGAAGTATACAAGTAGGTAGAGCCTTGTGCCTAACCCAGGACTTGTCTGCGGAGTTTATTGTCTTTATCAATGAAAGAGAGGGGGCTAATTCTAAGAATCTTCAAATATCAAAAATAGTCTACATTTTTGGCTGAAATTCCCCCCCCCCCCGATATTTAGAGACTTTTGAAAACCGGTAAGGTTCAGCATGAGAAATTTTATCTTCAAAAAAGTTCCCATTTAAGTATTTTCTTTAAGGGGCATTTTTTGGAACCGTTTCAGAAACTTGTTGCATTCCTTTTTTGTTGTTTTGTGTTTTCTCTGTAGCACTGTACTTTCCTCTAAACGAGGAACTCTTTTTCTCCCCTTATTGGCATTCCAACCCAGCAAAGAAATATGCATCCTGAGATAATGCTGCCAGCTTGCTATGAAAACCATATTTCATTCTTTCTTTGCAGAGCAAAAGGGAAAAGCACAAAGGAGCTGGTATAATTGAATGTAAAGGATTGCAGCAAACCTCCCCTTTGAGTCCCCTCGCTGGCATCCCCTTCCTTTATTTCCCCCTCCACTCCTTTTGTTTACCACTTTTAAAAGGCTCTTGCTGAGCCTGAGCCGCTTGCCCAAATTTGGACTGAATCTCAATTTCTGGAAATGGTACTCCCATCTCTACAAGATAGAAGGTGTCTAGAAATGCTGGTGTGACATGGCAATGGATCGGAGGCACAGCTGCCTAGGTACAATAGATGTCTTCAATTTTCAGATCAGTGTGGGAATGTCAGGAATCTGCTACAGAAAGTAACACAGGCAAATACTGTAATAGTCCCTCTGATTCAAAATTGGCATGCTACGGGTTGATGCCCTGGTCACCTCCAGTTCCATTTGCTGTAGACAGAGCAAAGTGAAATCCATTTAAATTTCCGGGCAATCCCTCTGGTTAAACATTAATCACGTGTATTTTTCTTTTCCTGTCTTTTAATCTCTCTTACCACCTCCCTTTGGTTTTCCTCTCAGAAACAACTGCAGGTTCCCAAGGAATGATAATACGACCATGGAGACAGAGTGAGTGGAAGCTGGGTAGAGCTGGAAAGAGACTGGAAACCCTACTGCTGACACCAACTCAGCTCTTTCACCCCTGGAGCGACTGTCGGGAAGAAAACGCTCTGGTTTTAGCAAAAGACCTCATGAGGCTTTTTGGCATTGCATCTCTGGCATCTCTGCCTCCTTCCCTGGTCACTGATTTCTCTGGCATAGGAGGCCATGTGAAAGAGAAGCATTTCACCTCAAGCTCACCAACGTGGAGTGCAAAAGCACTCCTTTTTGCCTTCCTTTCCTCAGCATCGGCAGTTTCAGCACATTAAATGCTGACAATGAATCTAGCACCTGGCAAATCTGACTTGAGATTCAAATGGATTTTTATTCAGAAACATAGATGTTACTTGGAAATAATCAGCGAAGACAGCAGCTCTGTGTTTAACAAATGGCTGTGGTGGAAACTGCTGAGCAGAGAGAGGCTGTTTGGTCCAGCCAGCTCATTCCCTTAGGTTTATCTCAACTCCACCTCCTTGGTCTATCACTCTCTCCTTCAATCCTTTTTCTCTTGAGATAAAAGTGTCCAGCTGTCTCTGTGCCTCATTTAGATTTCCTGCACCACTGGCCAATCGTTCCATATGTTTGCTACAAAATTATTTTCCTCAATTCCCAGCTTACTCGTGATGTCCTAATATTACAACATATTTCCTGGTGTCTGCTCTCCTTGCCGGGGAGTGACAACATACATACCTTTGAAAATGACTTGTCTTTGCTGTAAAGAAGTGCAACCTCTTTTACCACTAACCCAGCCTCCTACTCATTTAATTAGGCTTCGAATTGGGCTTGGGGATTCACTGACAGAGGGTCTGACATTGACCCTGTCTTCAAACCCACCTAGAACACTATTATTGCCCTTTTAAGTGTAAGCAGCAAAGGAAAGCATCTGGGCACCCACATCTCTCTGGACTGATGGATTCCTGAGGAAAATGATTGCTTTCCTGAGGCTATCACTCTGTTCCTGTCCATATTTTAATCAAGGCTGGGAAGGTCTTCTAACAAAACTGCCTTTTATTCTCAGAGTACTCTTAACTTATATGTTTGCACACACAAATTCTTCTGTCTCCTCATCTTTCCATATCGCACATAAGAAAACCAAGTCACCTGGGTAGTGAATGAGCCTTCCTAAAGGGAAAAACTGATTCCCAAGATAACTTTTCCGGCACAGGTTTTTTTTTTTTTTTTTTTGGCATTGCTGATATCTTAGTTCCCCGACCAGGGATCGAACCTGGGCCCCCTGCAGTGAAAGCGCAGAGTCCTAACCACTGGACCGCCAGGGAATTCCCCTGGCACAGTTCTCAGTCCGAATTGAGCAAGCTCTTATCTAGTCTAGAAAAATTTGTCCACGTGGTCAAACTGAAATAGGTAAAACAAAACTGTCGCTTCCCATGAGGAAGTTCCACAAAGTGGATGTCTGATTATTAAAAGCTGTTGTAGCAAGAAAGATTGTTTTAAGACCATTGATGGAAAGGTGGGGCAAGCAGGATGAAGATATTTTATATCTTCAGTTTGAGAGGCCATACAAGGACACTGAAATCTATTACACAAAGGAACTCTCTGAGCTACCTTCAAGTGGAAAGTTCTTCGAAATTTCAGTTTCATACATTTTTACGCGGGCCCTGGAGACAGCCTCCTATCAAGAAAGGTAAGTCCTTTATTCCTAGTATACCTGTTTTCTGTCAATAAGTCACCCTATGGACTTTGCTTGTTGGTATATAGATAAGGATACAGTTACTGCAGTGACATGAGTTTTTAAAAGTATGGTATTTCTTCCTTTTAAAATTAAACCTGGAAATAGGAACTTAAAAGTTAATGTTATAATTCTTATATAGCATTGAGGAAAGTTACATGAGAACATGGAAATGTTATGATTTTTCTCATAGTATTTTTAGCTTAAGGAGTTTTAATCGTCGAAGTTGACTTTACTATATTTCAATGATTACTATTGTCAAAGATGTATGAATGCATCCCAACAAATTATTCAAGCAAGAATTTCCTCATTAAAAAAAATAATTTTCAAAAAAATCTTTTGTCAATGAATGCGTGTAAGCATGCCTCCTGAGGAAATACCAGACATTAATACCCAAGACTTTCCTTCAAAACGTCTAACCTTCACAGCTATTTGAAGCCACTTACCTCCTAGGGTTCCCTAATCTTACCTCCCTGGCATCAAAGAACTACAAAAAAAAAAGGATCATCTAAGAAACTACAAAAGTCTAGCTTTGTTTAATATAGAAGCTATGCACAGTGAGTTGTCTGCTCTCAAATTTTATCGCCCCTTAAATATAGGTCTATTTCCTCCTGAAAGAAATCTCCATTCCAGTTTGTAAGCGATTTAATGATGTTTTCATTGATATCATTGTATGAAATCATCATAATTCTCTCTCATTTTTACAATTATGTACTTTTACTATTTTAACAACAGACAGCATCTATGGTGCGTGTCAGCACTACGCTGAGTACTTAGCATGCAGTATTTCTCTGAAATGTTACAACTATATAAGATATAAATGACTATTGTCCCCATTTTACAGATGAGGAAAGGAAGGCTGAAAAGGGTTAAGTAATTTGCTGAAGGTCAAACTTCTGACGAATGGTGGAACCAGGATTTTTAGCCTCCCAGGGTCTGGTTCCGGAGCCTACGTGCTCACCTACCACGCTATATTACCCTCCAAGATGTAATCAATATTCAGTCAAAGTACACCATGTTTGCTTCTCCATGGTGAGGAGGTTATTCAGGGTGAGGATATTCATTTCCTTGCTTTTCTTCTCTCCTAATGCACACACTTTGATGATTTCACAGCTGATGTGACTCTCCCCCAACTGAACAGCCTAGAAAGCCAGGCTCACTACTTGTGATTACCTTTGTCAGCGAAGTGCATACACTGAAGATCTGGTGATCATCATTTTTTTTAAAGTCTTAATCAGGTTATTGATTATTTATGGACTTCTGAGGGCTAACTGTAGGAGAAAATGACTTAGTGTCATAGATTCCACTCTTTCCCTGGAATCACGTTTCGATTTGGTGGTATCATCACGTTTTGCACACTCCCTACTGTAAATACATGGGAAAAGCCCATTGCGATTATTTCTAACACTGGCTGCTAAGATAAAATAATCTTTAATTCCCTGAATTATCTCCTAAACTTCCTTTTTGCTTATTTGTTCTGAAATTACTGACTGATCTTAACAGGTCTGTTTTTATTGCTTATTGCTCTCATCAAGTGCGTGAAGCCATGTTCCACGGCTTATTACTACAGAGGTTATTTTACAGCAATACTTAACTACCCTGACCTTGCTTGGCCTTTCTATTTTAAGAGGTAAGTGAGAAGCAGAACTGAAACAGCAAGTCTTCCATGATTTTCTGATGTGGATGCTTTCTATACTATTCTAATTCTCTGAGTATGGACATAACAGCACACAAGTCTAAAGTCCTGGCCTCAATCAGAGAAGCGGGTATCATTTCCTAGCAGAGCTGACTAAATGAGGTTTAGGAACTGCTCTCTGATCCCTGCTTTTTTTTTTTTTTTTTTTTTTGCTGAGAGCTCTCAGGGCCTGGAGAAATAGTTTATAGCCTACTCTTCTCATCTCTTTTAGTTATCACTTGGCACTTAAGAACAGTGATTATGAAGCCTTTTGAAATTAGTCTGGATAGCTTTCTCTGTTTTGAAGATGATATCATCAAGACATCGGTCAGTTTCAGAATATACTGCACAGTAGCTGGTATTCTCTTTTAAATTTCTTTTTGAAATCCACCAAAATTCAGTCCCTGTGTGAAATTCCTGGTAGTCTTTTAAAAGTATTTTCTGTGTTATCCTCATGAGTCACACCTTATTATCAAAGTTACGGTAGCTGTTAACTAAGAATTGGACCTAAGGGCAGGATTAGAGGGTTTTTCAGAAGGAACTGTGAAAATTAGGGAGATGGAATTATTTTGTAAAGACGTAGGTGTCAACATTGATGCCATATTATGGAAAGTATGCAGTGTGATAGACTGTCACATCCTAACCCTTGGCATCCTGCGGCAAACACGGCTCAAATAATAGAGAAACAAGAAACCTAAGCTATCACACGACAGAACTCCTCCTCCATGCCCTGGGGCTCAATGGAATTCAGAAAATAAGGGTGCTCTCTCCAAGTTCCAAGCAGGTGTCTAATTGTGAGAGACGCTCATCTTTAGATACGACTGTAGCATCTTCACTCTTCAAGTGTAATGACTACATCAAAAAGTACAGGTAGGGCTTCCCTGGTGGCACAGTGGTTGAGTCCGCCTGCTGATGCAGGGGACACGGGTTCGTGCCCCGGTCCGGGAAGATCCCACATGCCGCGGAGCGGCTGAGCCCGTGAGACACAACTACTGAGCCTGCGCGTCCGGAGCCTGTGCTCCGCAGCGGGAGAGGCCACAACAGGGAGAGGCCCGTGTACCGCAAAAAAAAAAAAAAAAAAAAGGACAGGTAGTGGATGACAGGGAACAGCACTTTCAAAAAGAGCAAAGATCAAAGGTCAAAGTCAAATATCAATGTAGAAATATTTCATTTTTCCCAAGACTCCCATCACAACCACCCTCAACTTGCCGCAAATTTATAAACATTATGATTTTAAAGCAACATTCACTGCTTCAAGGACCACTGTATATAACGGAGCTCGGTTTGACAATCAGTATGATATAAAATAACATGCAGGGCAAATAAGTCTTCTACCATCAACAAAGAATGTATTTACTTTATTGTTTTAGACTACTGATAGCTTGTGCTAGAAACATAAATGAGAATATATATACGTTGACATGTGTGTATCTACTCTATGAGGCTCATATCAACGTATAATCACATACACATCCCTGTCTGGAGATTACAGCCTTTATTCCAAGTTTTTGGTCTAAAGGGTATCTTTAAATGTACATAGTTCCAATCTTTAGAAGAAAATTAAAGTGAATTCAAGTCCGTATTGTCTATCCTTTCTTTCTGCCTTTCTTTTCAGGTTAGCAGTTTATTTCTGCATTAATCACCCTGACAGAAGCAAGGCAACTCAATTTTCTGCTTCTGTAGGTAGGCACATCACTTTCTGTACAGCACTAGGCATGAAAAGGGCTGCAGCTAAGCTTTGGTTACTGGTGTAATTGAAATGCTATCCACACTATAGGGTGCATTAAAGTCAGATAACGGCAGTTCCTGTGGCCAATTTAAGTAGCTTGACTTCCCTGGGAAAAAAAAAAATTGCCTGACAGATAAGGCAGACAAACTGGCTAATTCTCCAAGCATGTCTCTCATTGTGATCCTAGAAAAATGAGAAAAAAATGAATCACAGAACCACAAAATCAATTGACCCTCGGGTAGCTCATCAGGCAGTGAGCCTGATAAACCTAAAAGCTTTGTTAATGTCTGCCTGCCTGTATCCCACAGATAGAGCACTTTGTAAATGAACCTGCTTTGATAAATATATTAAGGAAAGCTGTGAATAAAGGCAGAGACTTCTCATTTGTAAATACAACCTCTGCTACATGGAATTAGAATGATAAAATGGAGTTCCATGTAATTAAGTTTGTATAAGGCCTGAAATCCGTGCAAATACTTTCCCTGAATTTTGAAAGAGAACTGTCAGTTCAATTAATCTGAACATCACCCCAAGAATGTACCGAACAAAATTAAGCTGCTGATAAAACCTGGGCCAGTATTTTGATAAGTAATTCCTATATCATTTCTTGGCCACTGTGATCATTTTATTTAATCCTCTGCCCCTCCTTTTCCTCAGCTACCCTCTAAGCCACATACAAAGAGTGATGGCCCATGCACCTCCACGGGAGTAGTCAGCCAAATGGCAAAGCTAAAAATGGGGAGATCTTTTTTTTTTTTTTTATTTTTTACCCTGTGTTCAAAAAAAAAAAAATTAGGGTAAATAAAATTCTCCTAGGAGATGCTACAGAGCTTGCATCTTCATCAGCCTAGAAAACCTAGATTAAAGAAACCTTCCGAGAACTGATAACTCCACGTGAGGACTGCACCAAAATACCCAGCGTGACTATTTTCAACGGGAATGACCTGAACTGAATTTGCCCTGTTCAAGTCGAGAATTTTAAAGCATCAGAGATGGGGAAAGTGAGGCAGAGAGGAAGAGCAGAGAGGAGAAAAGAAAAGAAAGAGGCAGAGAGAAAGAGAAGAAGGATACATCTTACCAAAACCATTTACCTAGTTACCTCTTCCTCTCCCTGTGCACTACGTTCACACGTCAAGGTAGAAACACAGAAGTTATCCTCCTCAATTTCATTTGTTTCAGAAACAAAAAAAGAAGACAATGATTGAGAAATCTTACTTTAGCCACGGGAGAAAGACATTGATTTTGGGGTCACTCACCAGTTGTTTACTTGGAGAATTGTAAGTCCTGTGTCTTGAGCTAACTGTTTCTTCTGCTCTTCGGAAGGGTACGGATGCTAATGAAAACACAAATGTTTTGAAAGATGTATCAGAAGTTAAGAAAGAGTCACTTACGTCTAAGAATGAAACCACCGTTTGTGATTTCTTTAGTCTATGGCTTGATTTTCCTAATCACAGCTTTTTAATCATGTGGGGGGGAAAAATGTGGGCAGAGACAAGAATCCAAAAACCTGCTTGTGCAGCCCCGTTCCTGCCACACTGTGGAGGCCAGTAGCACAGAGCACGGCAGCATTGCAGGTATTCAGTTTCTTCCATCAGTCAGGGACGCACAGCACTTTGGCGATGGGTCAGAAATTTGGTTGGCTACAATCACTTCAGTTACACTAAGGGAACGACTTGCAGGCCCATTTTACTTTACTTCTTGGAAAACCTCTGTGCAGCCTTTCTCCTATATTATCTTTGTGAGACGGCTCAATATAATCATTATTTCCTAGTTAATCTAAGATTATTGATAGTCAGTTTGGAAAGTAAGATCGTCCATAATCACAACTATTCTTCGAAGCCATGGCTACCACTTCAGTTACCGCAGAGTTTACTGACAGTTGTTTATGTTGACTCCTTTAAGGGACAGTGGAAGATTCTTTCATTTTTACTGGTTGCTGCTCTGGGTTAAGAGGGTCGCACAAAGTGACCACCCATCACAAGGAATCAATTATGTGCAATACAGACATTTTACATTTTACCCTAAAGTGTGGCAATAAGAGAATGAAGCCATAGGTTTCGGTGTTTTTTAATTCTTTACTTCCCATCACAACTCACCAACATTTATAACAAACCATCCTCCCATCAGCAAACCACTTTCCTCTCTCATTCTGAAATCAAAGATTGTTACTGTAGAATTGTACATTTACTTTGAGACACTGTACTGGCATGTACATAATTATAAAACATGTCTGTTAAATAGGTCTCTGCTCTAAATTCACTGGTTTTCTTAAACAGAAAAGTAAACTTTTATAAAGCATGTCAAAGTCATTCCTAAACGAGAAAGCCTTTAGTAATAAATATTTCCCATCAACGTTATTAAAGGCTGACATTAGGAACAACAAAGTATTCCATTCAGAGCTTTCTAATCGTTCCAGTGTTTGAGAGAGTGAATGTTTTTCAATCATCTAAGATTTTATTCTTCAGGTATTTCATCTTCTATAATAGCATACATTATCCAAAACGTGTGCAATTACTTATTAGCAAACCCAAATGCCATTAGGTTAAACAAAACCCCCTGTATTGCAAAAGGGGTTAACTAGATTTGTATTAATATAGAAGCCAGGCTTTTAATATTCTGCAAATGTTAACAAAGAAAGATGATAATGTTGAGTTAATATGGGTTAAGCATAAAATGAAAATAAATTTTTCTGATTGCGAGGTGTTGACATTTTTTTGGCTAGGGCCTCCAGCCTGTTCCTGAAAGCTGTGTAATTACAGAAGGCTTTTCCCCTCCTTCCCCCTCCTGCTTCGAGCCTACCCACATTAGTAATGACCCCTTCACTGCTTCAAAAACCACTAATGGTCTTCAGCATGGGCAAGAAAAATGAACAGGATAAATTGGAATCCACAGTCAGTAATTTGCATCCTATGAGGCTGCTTTGGCCACTCACACTCATTCCTGGCCATCAATCGTTGCCTGTCAGGTGCTGCACTCTGCCACCATGACAAATACTCCTCCTAACACTCTGATTCGTCCAAACAATGTAATTGTCCTCTATTCTCCTTTTGGTAATGGAGATAATGAATGACTGCACAAACAAGAAGGATTGCTTATCACAGATGCTGGGGTGGCTTCAAACTGGAAAAGGCCTAGGGTACAAATTTTAATTGACTGAAAACACTGGTTGGAGGGAAAATGACCAAAAAGATCCCCAAATCCTTCTTGTTGTGGTATTTTCCTGACAAATTCAAGGGTGGAGCACCCTTTGACTTTTTATTCCTCTAAGACGTTGAAAGCCTAGGTTTCTAGGTGATGTGCCCAATGGAAATCAATTCTGCAAATAACAAAAATGAAAATAAAGACTTATCACGACGATGTATAGATCTGCATTGGTAATGTCATCCAGTATGCTGTTTCTTCATGCAGTGGGTTTTTTTTTTTTTTTTTGGTGTGCTCAGTCTTGTTCACTATTATGATGCATTTGCCCAAGACAGTTCCGACAAAATGTGGGTTGTGGTGTGTGTGTGTGTGAGGGAGACAGGCAGAGACACATACAACCATATATACACACACACACACAGAGAAGGTTTAGATGAAATAGAGGTTTAGGATGTTAAGCTAGTAGAAGACTAGAAAGGGGAAGTTAGTGTAGAGTCAATTCCTTCAAGCAGGACTGTACATTCAGATTGAGTAACAAGAATTCTTCCCAGTGTTTTATTAGAAATTAAGTCAAATGACCACAAAATTACATAAACAGTGCATTTTATCTTGGGAATCCCTGAACTGTACTTTCACTATGAAAGCAGTTGCAAATTCCATCCACAATCATTAAAATAATTGGGACCTTACCAAAATTCACCTTGCGCAGATGGCTTTTTTTTTTTTAATTAATAGGGAAGACCATAATAACTTTCACTTATTTAAATAACGTTCTGTGGTTTTTGAACATTCATGATTCTATGCCCCTTTTATACAGGGAGTGGACTGTTTATCTGAAAGTGTTCTGGCAGTCGGCCACTGTATTTCTAAAATTAAAAAAGGAATGGAAAACAATCAGCTTTCAGAGGAATTGGAACCATGGCAATGTGTTTTGGATTAATTTACAAATATATGTATATATTTAAGGCCAAACTGTGGAACTAGAGAATTTCTACTACATGATCTATCATAGGCATTCTTCTACTTTATTAGAACAGACATCATATTGAAATAATAAACATGGGAAGCCTTCACTTCTTCTTTGATGTATATTGCTAAATGTCTGACTGGCTCAAATTTAAAATAAACTTTGGTATGTTTGCACTTGAAAACTGGAAGTAGACCACAAGCAATAATTTGTTGTCAGTTTCTATATGCTTGGACTGAGGCTATAGTTTAGTCTGTTCACTGATGGGGGCCAACCCACCCTGGTCCAGCGGCTCAGAGGTGGCTCAACTTACTCATAAGAACACACATTGTAACATAATAGCGATGATGATGATTCCCTTCATCAAGAAAGAACCAGCATAGGCCAAAGTTTTTCACATCCCCAAATAATTTAAAGCCACTGTTGAAGAGAAGTGAATCACAAATATCCTCTTACTTTGAATATCAACTGACAACTGTTCAAAAAGTTAGTAAGACACGTATGGCTCATGACTCAACGTAGACCGAAAATATTTTTTTAATTGCCTTTTTTCTAAAGACTCATTCGAAAGTGAGATAGTACCTGTATTCCAGATACTGACCTTAGACTCTTTTTTTTTTTTTTTTCCTCATCCCTTTGGGGTTAAACTGGTTTATCAAGTACATGCAAACAGATCTACAGTATTCTTAGAATGTATCAGTGAAACAGTTTTTAGGTGAAATCACTTAATGATAATTTTCTTTTGTGGTTAATCCCTCTTCATTTTTGTCCAAACTGGAACCAATTTATCATAATCTTTATTCCACGTTGAAAGGATTTATACGGATGTTTTAGAATACTTCAAGTGATATTTCTAATCATCTCATGAATTAGAAGTACACAGTAAATGAAAAAGGTAGTTTTTGCAAGGCTAAAAAATTGGAAACAACCTATCTGTCAAATGGATCATGGTTAAATAAAATGGGAGATTCTCATGAAAAGGTTTTCCCCACATATTGTTGCATGACAAAAGTAAACTGTAGAACAACATGTATTACCAATTTTTGTAAAATAGATAAACAGCTAAATAAATTAATTAATTAAATGCACACATATCTATGCTTGTCATGCAAGGAAAACATCTGGAAAAACACACACACCCCGTGCTCTGTACAACTTCATGTTGTATAGGGCATGGGGTGCAGGCTTTTACTTTCTGTTTATATACTCCTAGGTTGTCTGCATGTTTACTGCTGCAAACAATTTTTTAAAATCCAATATTAATTTTAAAGTAATATTAATTTATTATAATTATAATTAATTTATACACTCCATATTTTTTTAAAAACATAGCAATTTAACTTTTTATACAATTAGATATTCTCTTCTGTTATGGTAACTTTTTCACTGGATACTTTTAAAAGCAGGACACCTTGAGAATTAGTTCTTAAGGTTACTTTCCTACCCTATGAGTTCGACTCACTGGTCTATAAAGTTTACTAGATGAGGGCTTCTGTGGTGGCGCAGTGGTTGAGAGTACGCCTGCTAATGCAGGGGACACGGGTTCGTGCCCCAGTCCAGGAGAATCCCACGTGCCGTGGAGTGGCTGGGCCCGTGAGCCATGGCCGCTGAGCCTGCGCATCCGGAGCCTGTGCTCCGCAATGGGAGAGGCCACAGCAGTGAGAGTCCCAAGTACACCAAAAAAAAAAAAAAAGTTTACTAGATGAGCTCTTGAAAGAACAATGTGCAATTTGTCAAATTTCTTCTGTAATGATGTAATATAGCCTTTGAGACAAATGATCAAGTAACTTGTTGGGCAGGTTCTTAGTTTCAGCAAATACTTGGAACTTGGTCATCATAATCACCACTTCCTTTTCCTCAATCCACCCCTAAGATACGACTTATTTTATAGAGTTAATTCAGGTGACCTTGAGTTTGATGATGCCACTTGTAGACGAAACCCTCTAAGCAATTTCTCTAATATGGACAATGAAACAGCATTGGGTAAATATCACTTATTGCTCTGGGACCAGGCTTATTGAACTGGTACAAATAGATGGTGCTAAAGGCCTAACCCTTGAAAAAAATCAATGCATTTTCATAGAATGTCAAACTTATTCAGTGGCCATTAATTTAACACCTTTTCTTATGTAAACAGAAATTCTGATGCCATGATTAGAATGTATACTGCAAATGAAATGTGAAAATAAAATTGGAAACAAGATATTTGCTTCCCACTAAATTCACATAGTGAGGGCTTCCCTGGTGGCACAGTGGTTAAGAATCTGCCTGCCAAGGCAGGGGACACGGGTTCGATCCCTGGTCCGGGAAGATCCCACATGCGGCGGAGCAACTAAGCCCATGCGCCACAGCTACTGAGCCTGCACTCTAAAGCCCGCGAGCCCCAACTACTGAAGCCTGCGTGCGTAGAGCCCGTGCTCCGCAACAAGAGAAGCCACCTCAATGAGAAACCCGCACATTGCAACTTAGAGCAGTCTCCGCTCGCCGCAGCTAGAGAAAGCCCGAGTGCAGCAACAAAGACCCAACGCAGCCAAAAATAACTAAATAAAATAAATGAATTTATAAAAAAAAAAAATTCACATAGTGATTTACTTGGTATTTGTAATTTTTAGCCCTTCATTGTCCTGTCTTATTTTCACACCTTGTCTTTATTAAGTATAACTTTCTGAGAGTAAAGCCTTAGGTTTTTAAAATTTTTTTATTTCTCCCCCAACTCTGTCTCAGTGTCTTTAAAGATCTGTAGAGGGCTTCCCTGGTGGCGCAGTGGTTGAGAGTCCGCCTGCCGATGCAGGGGACACCGGTTCGTGCCCCGGTCCAGGAAGATCCCACATGCCGCGGAGCAGCTGGGCCCGTGAGCCATGGCCGCTGAGCCTGCGCGTCCGGAGCCTGTGCTCCGCAACGGGAGAGGCCACAAGAGTGAGAGGCCCGCGTACCGCAAAAAAAAAAAAAAAAAAAAAAAAAAAATCTGTAGAAAGCGTGAAAAAAAATAGACGTTAAGTTCTCATTCAAGCTTTGTCAGTAGTTCTGCCACCTTGAACAAGACTGTGCCTGGGACTTAGTCTCTGTAATAGTAAAATGAGGTTAACAAAGCTATACGTGGTTTATAAAATATTTATGGAGATTATAATAATAAAGTTTGTGATGGTTAGTTCTGAACCTCACTGACTCACTCCCTCTCTCCCCCCCCTCACACACACACACACACACACACACACACACACACACACACACACACACCCTCTCCTCTCAAGTTGTCTGAGCTTCTAATCACTACCTCAGGATGCAGGAGCAACCTGCAACCCTTTGCTCTTCCACTGCCAAGCTAACGTCGGGTTTCTACCAGAAGCACTTCTACATGAAACGTGATGCATCTCCTGCTTTGTGTTACTATTTGTAAATCTGCATTTTCTGGGTGTCTTATCCTTGTCCTAGTTCTTGAGGTCGGAACCACAAAACATTAGAGCTAAAAAAGTCTTTAAACAGAACCCTGTCTTGCGACCTAATTTATGTAGATGAAGAAACCAAGATGCAATGGCTTAATTAACACTCCAGGTCATAGAAACAGGCAGTGGTAAGGCTGGGATAACCACCCACTCTACTGATATTTAGTGGAGGACTTTCCCATTCTAACATTAAAGTTTTCTACTGAAGTACCTTTTCCCTTTTCTTTTGGTAAATGTCCCTTGATTTTTTTTTTTTTTTTTTTTGGCGGTACGCGGGCCTCTCACTGTTGTGGCCTCTCCCGTTGCGGAGCACAGGCTCCGGACGCGCAGGCTCAGTGGCCATGGCTCACGGGCCCAGCCGCTCCGCGGCATGTGGGATCTTCCCGGACCGGGGCACGAACCCACGTCCCCTGCATCGGCAGGCAGACTCTGAACCACTGCGCCACCAGGGAAGCCCGAAAGTGCCTTGATTTTACTTCAGGGATGTACTCAGGGCTTAGCCAATCAACATAGTTAATCATTCTGGCTGCTCTGAAGATGGAACCCAGGTTAGGTTAATGGGAGTCAGTAGGACTGTCAGTCAAAGGTGTTCTCTTTTCACTGGGGTTACTAAGTCAGTAGAATTTGTGCCTGGAGTTGTTGATGGCCATTATTGCCACCAAATGGACACAGCCTGATTGAGAATGAAGCCCACACAGACAAAAGCAGAGCCAGTAGCTATAAAGAACAGACTGGTGCACATTTCTGCCCTTGGATCCAGCTTTATCTAAATCCAGCCGCCCTTTACCTTTCAGCTACTTGAGCCAATTTATTAGTGCTGACTAATACATATGGCACAATTTAGATTATCAGAAAATTTCTCAGTTTACTCCATATTCCCCTCTAGCTTAAAATGATCATTTATTTTTCTTAAAAAAAGAGAAGGATGGTGAGGAAAAGGAGGGAGGCAGGGTGGGGGGAAGAAGAAGAGGCAAACCATTTTGCTTTAATCTAGATTCTGATCAAACATGGCAAAAATCTTGAGGATTTGGGATTTTTTAAAAAGTTGATCAGAGTTGTGATCCTAATAGATTAAAAAATCACCTAACTTGGAAGATAGAGGTTTAAGCATGCAATGTATATGGAACTGTGAAAATTTTATATCTTTTTTCTAATTCGAAACCCAAAGTATAAGGTAGACTTTTTATAATGACCATAGGGAGAGTAAATTTCAGTATGCTTCTTTGCGTCAAGTTGAAACTATTAAGGGGGATGCATATAAATTTGCTCATTGAAATACCTGAGAAACACACTTAGACGCAAAAACCGTACAGAAACCCAAGGCTGTGATCATGAAAAAATGACACAAAAACCGTTGCAATCGTCTGGCTAATTTAGCATTATTTGATTTAAGTAAAATTCCCAGCTGCTGAAGGAGTGCGTATTTCAAATGTGTGATCACAACATTCCCTTCCATTTCCATGATGCTGGCTTGTCCATCGTGGTCAGTCCAACACTGGGTCCAGCAGAAAATCCTCACTAGCCTGGACTAGTCACCTTCCTCCAAAATTCCTCCTCTCTTGTGTTTTTATTCACTCCACATTATCTTTTATGTATATATGTGTCCTTGTGTTATAGCCGTCGCTGCACTGCAATTCATTTGAGGACAGAGTTCAAGCCTTTAACCTTGAACCCTCTACAGCAGGGGTCCTCAACCCCCGGGCCGCGGACTGGTACTGGACCAGTACCCTGTTAGGAACTGGGTCGCACAACAGGAGGTGAGCGGGGAACAAGCGAGCAAAGCTTCATCTGCCGCTCCCCGTGGCTCGCATTACTGCCTGAACTATCCCACCGCCTCCGCCTGCCTGCCCCCTTCCACCACGGTGGAAAAACTGTCTTCCACCAAACAGGTCCCTGGTGCCAAAAAGGTTGGGGACTGCTGCTCTACAGCACTTAGAATGTTTCCTACAGAGTAGGCACTCAGTACATACTTGTTTGTGAATACGTTATTTCTGAAATTGACACTGTTTTCCATCAGGAAGGACTGACAGTGCCACATATATGATGCATAAAAACCCAGATAAATATGGGGAGATTCAGAGCGTCATTTGACTGTTTTACTGACACAGTATTTGGATATTTGAAAACATCTACTGAATTTTTCACTTTTCATCCAGATGTTTGGTGTCATGGAAACCCAGATTCTAGATTTAAATTAGCTGGGTTTTTTTAATGCCAGATGTATATTTGGGAGGCAGAAAATGTGGCTATTTCAGGAGATTCATTTCCATTTGAGTTCACATGGAAGTAAACAGATTACATGATAATAATCACATCTTTTAAAATTCAGAAAATGTTGGAGAGATTTTAATAATAGTCAGATCCTAAGAGATTAACATGTTTGGTTGATATTTAAAGCCACGGTAGGAAGGCCTCATTAAAAAGAGCAAAGAGAAAAGCACACGCTCTTTTGTAGATAAGCTGAAGGAATACTGAATGAGCCTAATGGATTATCATACAGAGATTTTAAGAACAGTTATTAAATTATTATTATCAAGATATAGATAAAACAGAAAAATGGAGAAGGAATTTTTCATGAAACCAAGGTTAATGACTGAAAGGAAAAAAGCGTCTTAGGACTAAGAAGAAACACTTTGTGCATCTGCAAAGGGAAATGTTACATCTACCTACTGCAATGGTACAAAGGGAATTCATACCGGCAGGAGTGATACAATTAAAAGACGGTCAGAAACCATCAACACTCATTTGACTTCTAAACTTCCAAAGAGACGTAAAAAAATATATTAGAAAAACACATTTGCGGATCGGAGTCAGAATTTTAAGTGCAATGAATGTAATTATTTTCCCATTGACTGAGATTTTAAAGCTGAGCAGTCTTATTTTGAAAATAACAGCAATATATTCCTAAGGCTAGAGAAAGATAATTTTTATTTAACATTTGTTAGGACGCTCCCATGAGCTGCTTGGCCATGCGTGTTATGCTGCCTACATGGCTAATGGGTAATCTTACCAAATGAGCCAAAGGCCACAAATAAGGCCTTGACTCATTTAACAATCATTTCACATTTCCACACTATGACCAAATTAATATTTTATGGGGCTACTCAGTTCTACAGCCAGACCACTTTTCCAAAAAATTGAAGTTTGTGCTTATTTATTTTATGGATCATTTGTTGCCATAGATTTTTCAAAACAGGTTTAGGCTATTTAGATTTTTCAGTGTACTGCAAAAGCAAAACTTACAGACTCAGAGTTTTAGACCTAGAAAGGACATCAGAAGTCATGTAACACAAACTTTCTCATTTTATGTCTAATAAAACTAAGGCTGGGCTTCCCTGGTGGCGCAGTGGTTGAGAGTCCGCCTGCCGATGCAGGCGACACGCGTTCGTGCCCCTGTCCGGGAAGATCCCACATGCCGCGGAGCGGCTGGGCCCGTGAGCCATGGCCGCTGAGCCTGCGCGTCCGGAGCCTGTGCTCCGCAACGGGAGAGGCCACAACAGTGAGAGGCCTGCGTACCGCAAACAAACAAACAAAAAACAAAAACAAACACACAAACAAAAAAAAAGCTAAGGCTGACTGAAACAAAGTGGCTTGCCCCAAACTTTGTTGGCCTCCTCCTTTTTAAAAGATGTCCCTGACTTCCCCAGAAAGAACAAGTTTCACACTCATATAATCTCAAAGAATATTTCTTACGGAACATGTTATTTCTACCTAGGAATTATGGATACCAGTAGGCAGATTTTATCCTGTAAGTTACTTACTATCCATATCCTATATATTCCTATGTCACCCTATATTTCTTCATTTGCCACACTGCATTGCAAATACTTGCTTATTTGTCAATCTCGCCTATTGGACTCTGCTCCTTGAGAGCAGGGACTGGCTATCCATATTTTACTTCCAGAATCTAGTTCACTGCCTAGCATGCAAAAGGTATCAGTTAGTGCATGTTGAATTAATCAAGTTTGCGAATGGAAATAAGTGAAATGTTTGCATCCGAAAAATACTATTCTGAAACGAGAGAAAGGGAAGTCGGTTGAGGTGAAAACTAGATACCAAATGAGAAGGGAAATTTAAGGAAGGAGACACTTAACAAGGCAGATAATACCAACCTCTCTCCCACACTGAATATGAAATAGTGAAAATCAGCTCTTATTTAAAACAAGAGTATAACTTTATATATGTAGAGAACCAAGTGGAAATTGGCAAATTCAGATGGTAACACTAAGAAGCTGTGGAAAAGAAGTAAGTGTATGGGACTTTTAATTAACATTTAATTACTTCTTGTCAAAAAGGCTAAGCAGTTGCTTTAAAGTTATATAATGTCCAGACAATTGACATACTTGTATCTAGTCTTATGACAACAACCCTACTGAACAGGTCCAGACACAGTGGCATAAGGGACTGAATTAGAAGGAAATAAGTTTAGCTATTAATCCATTACATTTCTTTAATAACCTGAAAAACGTCTGGATAGAAAATTGTGGGGTATCGGTGCTTTGTGTCCACCTAGAGGGGTGGGATAGGGAGAGTGGGAGGGAGACACAAGAGGGAGGAGATATGGGGATATATGTATATGCATAGCTGATCCACTTTGTCATACAGGAGAAATTAACACACCATTGTAAAGCAATTATACTCCAATAAAGATGCTAAAAAAATTGTGTGGTAAATATTAAAGAATTATTAAACAAGTTTACAAGAAATAATAAACAATTCCAGTATGTTCAGTCCAATTTCATCTGCATGGACCATGCTATAAATAATTTTGTCTGATTCCCTTAACAATGCACTGAAAGTCTAACTTGACAAGGGAAAGCTATCATGGATTTAAAGAGGAAGGAGTTGTTTAAAGAAACAGGGTTATCTCTTTTTCAAAAAGTTATTATCTCTAGAGTAAGCAGTGGAAATGTTGTGGATATTATCTTCTTTGCTCATCTCAGAGTACAGGATAAGAGAATGGGGTTAATGATAAGCTAAAAAGTCATAAAAATAAGAAGGAAGTAGCTGTAAACTAATGACTTCTTGTGATGCATAGCAGTGGTTAAAAAGAAAACTTTAGTAGTGACTGACCATTTCTTGCACCATATTGTAGAGAAGGTTTTAATCAGAGTGGCTATGATGAAACAGAGCTCCTTAATGAGTTAATTCTTTCATTTTACAGTTCACCAAGATACAAACTCTAAGGTGTAAAATACTAGCATTAGGAAATTGGTTCAGAGGTTCCGAACTGGCTTCTTTTCCTAACATATACAGAGCTTCTTTCTGCATATAAATGAGCATGAGATACAACTCTATACTTAGAGATATACTCTAAAAAAGGGGAAGTGGGCTAAAAAAATACTTGACTTTTAAAAATTATAGCTCCATATTCTCTAAATGTTTCGGAATTTATCTGACTTTTAAAATTGTGGGAGAAAGATCATTATGTCTGTCCAGAAATTATGAAAAAGTAAGCCGAAGATATTACCCAAGTGTTTACCTTAGTTATGCGTGGTACTAGTAAATAAAGCAACCAATTGGTACCCTAATAAGAACACTCCTAACTGAGCCATCCAAAAAGGTCAGTTAGCAGTATTTATTTTGGAATTCCCCACACTTTTATCTTATCAAGTTGTTTTTCCTTCCCTTTTTTAGAGTGCCTGTTTAGTGAAAGCTAACTAATCCATCAAGATGGAGACAGAACAAGATACCGCCACAGCATTTATCTATCTTTGTACATATACTGTCCCCGTTCCTATTTTACCTAAGCTTTAGCACATGCAAATACTTTAAATAAAGAGTGTTTCTAAGCGGATGGAAAAAATCGATTTGTGAGTTTCTAATTTGTATTTAGAGCAAATCAACTCATCAGTAAGTAGAAGTCCTTCAAAATGTCTTTTGAACACACTTATGAGTATGACTCTTCTGGTAATTAAGTACATAAGATCATAAACTATCTAATCCATGTCATAAGCAAACAAAATGAAAAAAATATATGTCCATAAAAATATGCCTTTATGACTCTGAATATCTATTGACTAGACATTTACTCATTCAAGGTAAAAGTGATTAAATATTGAAATACCAAATCATTTGATAGTATTTAACCTTTTACCATGATAATTAAATGCTATGCTAAGTAAATCCGAATAAGTTAAAAATATGTGCACTAAGAGAAAATACAAACACAGAAATTAAAAGTGTCATGAAAAAACAATAAGGATATATGCTAATATATGTTAGGAGCTTGCTTAAATATTAGTAGGTGGCTATTTTCTTTCTAATTTGCACAGGAAATCAGAAAATATTAAGAAAAAGCTCCTCTTAGCTTGGGTAGCTAAGCTGACCTCGCAGAAAGTATCTGCATCTGCTTATCAACTTGGATAAAAGAAAGAGAAATAATGGAAATACTAAAAATATGAATATTTGAAATTATTTTACTGGCCAATTTTTTCCAATCCATTAAGTGATAAGATTTTATAGAAAACAATAGCTACTTCTTTTTTTTTTTTTTTTTGCAGTACGCGGGCCTCTCACTGTTGTGGCCTCTCCCGTTGCGGAACACAGGCTCCGGACGCACAGGCTCAGCGGCCATGGCTCACGGGCCCAGCCGCTCCACGGCACGTGGGATCCTCCCGGACCGGGGCACGAACCCGTGTCCCCTGCCTCGGCAGGCGGACTCTCAACCACTGCGCCACCAGGGAAGCCCAAATAGCTACTTCTTATTCCTCCTGCTTTGTATATTAGAAATTGGTAGTGTGTTTTTTCATTCTTAGAACAAATAATTCTATTTTTTTGCATGAAAACACTTCTTACAAGGATATAATAAGCCCTGAAAATGGTGTCTCCACAAAAATTGGAGTTTATAAGAACGGACCTTTAACGCAGCTGAATTCAACTGGTATGGACCACTATGGCTGGCATCTGCTCTGATTAGTTGAACATCCATTCTGATTGTTGGTGCCTGTTAAGAAAAGCCCGTGGCTTTTCTTCATGATGGACAGAGCCCTCTAACATTTCTGATACCTGCTTGGTATGTTGTATCTTTAGCAGATGAATTTAAATTTGACCCATGTTCTGCCATAATACAAACAGCATTAATATTTCAGAGTAAGGTGAGTTGACCAATTGACCATAGGGAATGAAATAAGGTAGTTTGAAGTCTGAAGGCACCTTCAATACTCAGGTGTAACTGACTGAATCATATGCATTATTTAAATATTTAAATAATTTAAATACTCTTATTGGAGTAATTGGAAATATACCCTCATGCAACATAAGCTGAGTGGGTTTCGTTCTCTAAGGAGTTAGCAAAACACTTAAGGATTGCCACATGGCAAGAAATAAACCACAAATGGCCTTTAGATTCTAGTGGAAAATCATGAAGTAAATCCAAGGTATTATTCTATGTACATTCCATGCAAGTATTGACTGTGCTTTATCTAAATAAGGACATTTTCTTAGGCCAGATAAGAAAGAGTAGTTTTTAGCAAGAGGTAAATAGGAGGAGTCAAAAATTATCTCAAAGAATTAAAAAATGTCAATAAAAATCACCATCAACTCATGACTCTGATCCTCCATGTAAGATCGTGACTTGGATTTGATCTGAATATTGGAGGAAAGTAGACTGACAAACTCTCCTCCTTTGCATAGTCCCAGCTGACAATCAGTATCTAACAATCAGACTTGACAATCAGTTTCTAACCTGGCAGAAACTAAAGAAAAGACTTGTTCAATACAGGTGTTAGAACATCTAAAATTTTTATACAGTGAAGGAACTACAGAAAGGGAGGAAATTCAGAAGGAAATGTATAAACCCCTACTTTAAAGGTTTTCATCTTTTTTCTAAACTAACCAGCCAATTTTGAAATGGCCTGGGAATATACTAGTATAAGGAATGAATAAACCTGTGTACATTTTTATCATAGTGATAGTTGTACAATTCTACAAACATTGATGGATAGATGCCAGGTCCTGGGCTAAAAATTTAACAAGCCAGGGGTCTGGAGCAATGAAAGAACTGCTAGAAATTGAGATGGGTATTTTCACATTTGACTGGTTATGTTCTCTTTTCTTCAAACTCCTAAACACATTCTCCCTTTTATTTTAAGTGACTGGAATGCTAAAGATGTTATAGAACCTAGAACCATTCTCTGGAGACATTCCTTTTCTTTAACTCCTTGGACATTTGGGAATTCAGTTCATAATAAGTATGAATATTGTAAGCTGAATTACTAAAGGAGCTTGCTATTTGCTAAAGTGAATTCTTTCATAAGATAATGTTCTTGCAAAGCAATTAATACCTCCCGTGGACTAATGCTCTTCTATTTTTTTTAATGAACAAATTTAGATGTTTACAAGACATGCCAAATGAAACATTCTGATGGATTTATTAATAAGCGCTTGGATTTTCACTTGTGCTTTTCTCACAGCTGTATACCCAGCTTCTAGAAAAGTGCTTGGGAGAGCAGTACAAGCTCAATAAATATTTGGTAAATGGGTAAATAAAGGAATAATTTTCAGTGCTTGGCCTGAGACTGAAGTATGGAGTGTCTCATTTCAAGTGCACAAGGGAAGCAGCAGAGATATCAGCGTTTAGGCTTTTACCTTCTCACATTCATAGTTAGAACCACCTAGTTGGGAGGAGGCTAATGGCAAGGGGATGGGAAGTTTCTGCATGTTACAGATTTAAAAGCATACTCTCTGTCGATTTATTTACACTACTGAAAATCTGAACTGTTTTTTTTTTTTTCCCACAAGGAATTATATATTTCTAGGCCCACATTGACTAAGATCTAGGGGGAAAAACCTATAGAAAGCCCCACAGAGCTTACAACAATTGTCTAGGCAGAAGTACATGGCTGTCACACTAAGGCAGTAACACTTTCCATGATTTAAACCCTAGTGGATAAACATTTGAATTTAAAGTGTAGATACATTTGGGAAACACTCAACCAACTCAGGAAACACATGTGCTATGGAGCCATCAGGTCATACTTCAGGTGGAGCCCTGGGAAATTTTTTGGAAAATACTGGTAGAAATAGAGTGGAAGAAGAGAGAGAGAGTACATAAATCCATTAGCGATTGCATTTATAGTTCTTTCCATCTGTCATTTTCAAAGCGTTTTTCTAATATTAGCTGCTGAAGTTCTAAGTGCACATGGCTCACATCCATTGTCTCATCTCACTTGGTAAAGGTAAAGAATGGAATGCAGGAAGCATAAGTGACTTACCACTTGTCTGTGATCCAGGCATAATTAAATGCAAAGACTTAAGCCTTGAGTTCTCAAGGTCTTTCCCTATGCTGAAAATCTATGAGGCCAACTATTTCCTAGGAATATTTTTTTTGCCTTTCAACAAAACCTTCATTCTTACTCTCTATGTAGATTAGAGAGAAAGCTTACAGTGTGAAAATACTGCTGAAGCTACCCATTATAACAATCTATTATATTGAAGACTTGACTGTACCAACTCAAGGCAAGAAAGGCCAACTTATAGAATCATGTGACATTGGCAAGATTTGACTAATTGTGTGAGGCCTACAGTTGCCATCAAAACCATGCAACACAATGGATTTCTAAGACACTTGTTTCGGTTTTACCTAAGCAAAACGATTTTGTAGTTTAATTAAACTCATACCTCTCTGTTTCTCCAGAATCTAAGTGACATTTTAGAGTCTGCTTATGACCAAGACAAATAAATGGTCTAAATCATTTAACAAAATTGCCTGAAGAAATTAATAGCCATGATTTAGGAAGTTGTATGGGAATCCTAAAGAGTTACACCATTAGGTCAGTTATTTTAAACTTTAAAATAGATACGTGCCTCTCACTAGAACACAAGCTCCTTGAGGACTGGGAATTTGAAAGAAGCAATTAGAAAAATTTCATTGAGTGAACTCTGTCCCTACCTAGGCTACACTTGCACTTGAGTTAAGAGAGTTGGAAGTCTGGAAGCTCCTCATGGCTAATGCCTGCAACACACTGTGATAATGACCAAGAGACTAATCATTCAAGTGAGAAAAAGGTTTGGCAAATCCAAGGAAAAAGGAGCTCACAGTTATTCATGCAGTGAAATTACAAGAAAAACAAACAAAAAAAAACTTATAAAGAAATGCAGGCCATATCTCATGAGGGGAAGAAGAAACTAAAAAATTTAAGAGACAAAGCCAGTCTATACAAATTAGAATAATATATGCACAACTCTCTAGAGAAACTCTATTCTATCACAATTAATGCAGAGACTGCAATCAAGCCAGGCTAATTTCAATAGATTCCAAGTTTTGAACAGTTCCTAGACTATCCAAGTGGGAATTTGGCCAGGACGCTGGGGTTAATAATTCATTTTGAGAGAGGCTAATTCTTTGGGAAGCAGCCCACTCTGCAGGAGGAAACATTTGGCCCATGTGAGCAAATCTGCTCTTCAAGATCACCCTCTATTAGCTCCACAAGACACTTTTTTGGAGGGGGGTTGGGAGTCAGTTTACTTTCTCATGCGTATAGAAATATTTATCATGTTTTTAATAATATATTTATTAATGTCAGAGAAATGATTCAAACATATACATGAAATGTTTGTATTCTTAAAGAATAATTTTTACACCAACTTTCAATTACCACGATCAGAGTGTAGGGTCATCAGGAAAAGCACTGTGGCAAAATATACAGTCTCTGGAATCAGACAGTCCTGGTTTTAATCTTGGCCTCAAGGATTAGTAACTGTGAAACTTTGAAGAGGCTACCAAACCACCCTAGGACTCAGGTTCATCACTCATAAAATAGAAATATTAACAGTGCCTACCTCAGAGGGGTCTCATGAGGCTTAAATAAGTCACTTATTAATTGAACAAACAGTTAATTCAGTGCCAGGAACTGTTACATGCACTGGGAATACAGTCATAAGCAAAAGAGACAAATTTGTGACCTCATGGAACTTATATTCTGATAGGGAATATAGGCAATAAACAAAAACTAGAATTTGCCTGGAGGTGATAAGTTTTATTAAAAAAAATCTTCATTGAGGTTATTTCTATACTGAGGTAGAAAGTGACTGGGAAAATTGATCTTTTATACTGGGTGGTCAGGGAGAGCATTCTGAGAAGGTGACATCTGAGCAGACATTTGCGGAAGTCAGCGTCAGCTAGGAGGCGGAAAGAGCAGAGCAGGAGGCCAGGGTCCTACAGCACAGAGAGGGGCAGAGTGGAAGGATGGGGCTGGAAGAGCAGCCAGTGTAGACCATCCCAGGTCTTGCAGGTAATCTTAAAGGACTGAAGTACTAACATGTTGTCTGGCACATAATAATTAAGCACATAAATAGTAGCTATTTATTTATTCATATTGGGTAAATAGAGTCACAAATCAGAACCCCTCATTGTTTCCATTGCTCTGCCATGTCGCTGGAGATTTCCACATCAGTCCTGTTATCTTAACAAAGCTAACTGATACCTTTCACATTTTAAATGCTCATGGATATCACCAGTGGTTCCAAATATAAATGTTCTCTCGGGTGTGTAGTTATTCAACATTGTATTTGCCTGTTAACTGGTCTTGAAAGTGAGGGGTTAACAGCAGGTGCAAAAAGAATCTTCAACTGGGGCATGTGTAGTGGGAGATAAGTTAGTACAGTATCCTTTGTGCTTTCCCCAGGAACAGCAGAAATTGGGTGTTACTTCATACTTAGCTGATCTGGAAGAAAATCTTCCACTGGTTTTCATGTGTCTTAAATCTGACTACAATTCAATACAAATCACCACCGGCACCCATGCAAGATATAGCATGAGTCATTCATACTCCTCCCAAATCTTGCATGGCTCCATGTCACCAATAAAACAGATTTTTGGCCTGTAGTGAACGGCCTTTCACGATCTGGCCTCAACCCATCTTTCCAAACTTATATCCCATTATTCTACAGAACACATGTAAAGTCCTAACCAAACCACACTGGCCTCTTTGCTCATTTTATTCCTATACTGCTGCCATCAAAACGCTTCCCATATTGTAGATATTTCAAATGGTCACCATTATTTTGGGGTTTCTTCCCATTTTATACGCACAGAAGTCTATGCTTCCCAGCCCCTCTGCACCTCTCTTTTCCATGAATTGGGCAGGACCATGTGACTAGTCCTAGACAAATGACTGTGATTGAGGGGACATGCGCTATTTTGGAGCTGACGAATTCACTTGCTGATGCGAACTCCCCAGGCCCTCTCTCTTGCTGCTGTAATCAAGGGGCTACTTGTTGGGAGGTGCCAGAAGATGGAAGGACCTTACAGGCTAAACTTGCATATGGAGGACGGCTGCTTCAGAGAGTATAATGAATGCATTGCTGACCTTGTGTGCCGAAGAAATAAATTCTTATTATGTTAAGCCACTGAGATTTTGATGATATTTGTCAAAGCAACATAACATAGCCTATTCTGATTGATATGCCATTCTTTAAGATCTTCTTTGATCACCACTTTGAAGTGATTCTTACCCTCTTTTCCTAAAAAATCATATGGATAAATTTTTATTTTTTAGATACTGATCAATAACTGCCTTGTAGGAAGAATTAGCTCTATTGAAAAGGATCTTTGATGAGCTTGGGGGCTGGGAAGTGGGGGTTGAAATGAATTTTCCAAGCCTAGAGTCTAGTGGCAGCCAAGCTTCTTGTCAAAGCCGGGAGCTACTACGTCGAATAAAGGGCTGACAAGCTGTGTTGAGAGCTGCCTAGGAGAAGAGATGGAGAAATGAGTAAGGTTAAAAGGGAATACCTGGGGATGAGATGAGTATAAAGGGAATTTTTCAAGTGACATGTGTGCTGTGTGATGTGACACCTCCCCATGACACTACAACTCTTCAGTAAAACTAGAGAATTGAAAAAAATCCTTATATGGTTGGGTTTCTTGAGGAAGCTGATGAAGTAGCTGAATTTGGCATCACGTTTGCATAGATTTAAAACAGATTCACTTGTGTGGTCAAATCAATCAGCTGATATCTGAGTCACACTTCATTATATTCCTCAAGTAGGACAGATCTTGTACTACTTTGCGTTACAGATACTGGAGGGCCTTGACTTCCCAAAAAGGGAGTGAGGTCTTCAGTGAAAGAAACCGTACTTCACACGTCTCTGCACATGCTTAATTCATAACTTTACAGTAAAGGATCCCAGTCAACACGTACTGATTGAATAGATGACTGCTACAGATCAAAACCAGTCCTCTTCACCTTGTTTTCTCATCCTGAAATGTAAACTGGCCATGACGTACTCTTTTATTTTATTTTACTTTTTTGCTAGAGGCAGTTCAAGAATATTCTATGATATTTCTGTCATTTTAATTTGTAAGTGGTAGCACATAATTTAGGGCCTCATCAGCA
Organism: Orcinus orca; assembly: GCF_937001465.1. Lineage (NCBI taxonomy): Eukaryota > Metazoa > Chordata > Mammalia > Artiodactyla > Delphinidae > Orcinus > Orcinus orca. Next base: position 120,707,057 of record NC_064560.1, on the reverse strand, counting down.
CAACCTTGCTAGTTAGACATTGTTGTATTTCTTCTCTCAGTCTGCACTCTTAACTGCATTTAATTATCTGAATTTTCTCAGTAGGAAGAGAAAGAACTTCCACAAAGGGTGAGAATTGGGAGGAAATGTAGATAAAAATGAATTTCACTATCTCACTTCCAGCTTATCTTCTCTGTCATCAACAGTGAAGTCCTGTTTTTGTCTCTTCAGAAAACCACATGACATTTGAGAATCTTCTCCTTTGCTGCACACATTTCAGAACCATCTGGAACACCTTCCTTCCTTCCTTCTCTCCACCTCCCTGATCATCCATCCTTTTCTTCAAATACGAAAGTGTTTTTTCCTTATCTGGCTTGCTTTTCCTATGTTTCTGGGCTCTTCCATTTTATCTTAATTCTTTGGTTATTTGCAGGTAGCATTTATATGAAGACAAACTTACACATACAGGATAGTTTGTAGTAAGTAATACTTTGAGATAAATCCTCTGTGGTACACGTTGAAAATTAAGAATCGACTTCTCTGACTTCTAATTTCAAATATTAATGAGAAGTAAAAGAGGCAAAGATAAGCAAGCCAGTACATGAAGAAGCACTAATATAACACCGATAACTAATAACAACACCTGTACCGCTATTTCAAAATTAGCATGTTTGTGCTCTCAGTCAGGAAGCCTTGTGTCTGCACAAGAATTAATAAATTAAACTCGTACCTATAGACTTTGAAGATCTTTTCATAATGAAAAAAGTGTAAACAAAAGCTTCTTATGACATAATACTTGAGAAGAATATTTGTCTTTTTTGGCCTATTTTTGCCAAAAAAAAAAATGTATAGATAAAAGGAAATGATACACAGCCCTCTTCTTCAAATATTTCTTTTACTTGTCACAGCTGATAAATTTTAGACTGTTGACACAGACTCTATGATAGTAATCTATATATGTACCCAGTCAGGTTTACAAAGAATGGGTTCCTGGTTAAAACCTTTGAATGTAATATAGTTTTGTTTCAAACTAAAAACATTTAAGTGTGTTTCTCTCTCTCTCACTCTCTCTCTCTCTCTCTCTCTCTCTCACACACACACACACACACACACACACACACACACACACACACTCCCACTCCCACTCCCACTGCAGTAAATTAGCGATCTCACAATTTGACAAATCTGGATTTCAACACTGCCCGCTGCTATACGAATTAGAGGAAGTGTCCACATTACTGTCCCCAACATAGCACAAGGAAAGTGATTCCTCACCCAGACAAGGGGCTCCTGACACTCGTCTTTATTGCCCCATCATAAATTCATAAAGGGATGTCTGCTGTAACCAGTTGGCAAGTTCACTGCATAAACATCAACACCAATTTAAAGACTTGTGTACACATCGTAAACTAGAGAATCTTTATAGAAAGAAATCAGATAAATCAAACATGAGCTGAGGCTTAGGGTAAAGCAATTAAAACTTTAAGTTAAGGTGGCTGCTGCAGGGGTGCATGGTATCACATTAGAACAGATAATAGAAAATGTGTTAACGCAACTACACTATGTGTAATTAAATTAATTAGTAACATTAAATGTGTTTACGGTAGCATCACATCAAAAGATAAATAGATAAGAAACATTTAAAAGTTGTAATTTTCCCGTTTTATGTTCTATCTAAAGAATAAGCAAACAAACAAACAAACAAAACACAAAAACCCTCAAACTTCCAAGGAAGTTGATAAAAATAAAACAGGGAGGGGATGTAAAGTTGATTTACTTCCCTCTGGCTAGTAATGGAAAAAAGGAATAGTCATAATATGAAAACCTGTTTGGCCATATTTCATTTCCTATAGCCTATTGAAATATTTTGGTGCCAACCCATTTAATTCTAATACCTCGAAGGCTGGCATAAAGTACCTCTAAGGTACGTTGTTTTCTGAGCAAGTATTTGCAGTCAATCCCTAACAAACGCATAAGCATCACCTGGTAATACAAATTTTAAAATATTTAAAACATCCAAGGAGAGTTTTGCTGAACAAAAATTAGATTGTCTATATGCCAAAGCTTCTCATCGGCTGAAAGCTGGAAGCTAAATTTGGCCATAAGAAACTGGCTTGGAACTGCAGAAGTTCTGGGGCCAAATTCAGCCCTGTAGTACTTGTATGCCTTGTTACACAGGAAAAAAAATAGGTCTGTTCCAGTGATAGCAAGACTGCCATTTATTCATCTCAAAAGCAACAAGATCTTAGAACAAAACCTCTGTAACACAAAATGCTTTTAAGTTCTCCCGGAGGGGAACACAATATACACAATTTATGTAAAAAGAAAAGGAATGAAAGCTAAGTATTCCAGTTAAGGGTCAGAAATCAATATTTCTTTAACAGCCTAAGCAACATGCATTACTCTTAATACAAATACTTAGGAGACTTTACATTCTCCATAAAGGGGAATTTTCACATAATTGGGGTTGAAAGTGGCAAAATATGCCCTCCCAACTTAGTTTCTATGGCTGAAAAATAAAAAAAGAATATATTTGCACAGCATTTCACTGATGCTATCATCCTTGGTTAAAGCTTCTTACCTAAATGTCCTCAGTGTGAAGCAACAGGTAACTATACTACATTTTAATACATCTCAATGTAATGTGATAACGACCTTGCAGTATCAATATGAGGACCACGCAGAAACAGGAAAAAAATCTGAACATAAAACTAATTGTACGGGGATAATAAGGATGTGGCCTTTGTTTTTAGATGGATGTTTCTGGTGATGTTCCATTAGGTTGTCAATAAAAGGGTTTTAAAAAGAAAAACTTCAGTTCAGCGGCACAAAGTTATGATAAGATGAAGTAGGTAGATCATGGACCTTAAGAAATAAAGTATAACTAAAAGGACTGAGTTTTAAAAAAAGATATACCCTAACTAGTTTTTGAGCATTAACTGTGGCCCTCTTCCAATATGTTCTCTGTACTGGAGGTCACTGCAAAGGACTGATCTGATCTTGTCACTCTTCTCCTTGACAGGCTTCAAGGGCTTCCCGTTGCTTCCGGGCTAAAGATCAAAATGTTTACCATGGCCTTCAAGGCACCAGATGATCTTGGCAGAAGCCTCCAGAGTCACCTTGCGCTATGGTCCAACTGCCATCTCCCCTCCATCCACACTGCCTTTTCATTTCCACAACTCTGCAACTCTTACTCCTGCCACAGGACCTTTGCACCTGTTGTTGCTGGCTTCTTTCCTTGCAACTGATCCCTCACCCCCAAGGCCTGCATTTTCTTGCTTCAGAACTGAAGTTAATTGATGCTGACCTTTCCGATCAGGTCAATTCCCTCTTAATATATACCCTCAAAGCTCCCTAGGTTTCTCCTTTTGGGCACTTACCCTTGCTGTCCTTTTACCAGTCTATAAACACCACAAGGGCAGCATAGCTGTATCTATGTTTGTATTCACCACTATTTTATTCACCATTCAGTGCCTAGCATGGAGGGTGGTTCATAAAGGAAGTACTTGATAAATAAATGTGGATTGAATGAGTGAATGAATGAGTGTCAAGGTAGATTTAAGGTTCCTAAAAAAGCCCATAAGAGCAACGTGAAGTCACTTCTAAGCAGCTTGAAATTAAGTAATAATTCAGAGGCTATATATCAGTACCGGCACGGCTCAATGGATAGGACTGAATGATTCAATTGTGGTTGGTGAGGCCCAGATGAAGAAGTGGGGAAGGATTATCAAATAGCACTTCTGCTACTCACAGGATCCTTAAAAAAATGGAACAGGATCACATTTGTTAGATCTTTTGCTTGTGCATGGCTGTTTTCCTTAGCCAAGCTGACTCAGAAGTTAAACCTCTTAGAAGAAAAGTTATCCACTTACTGGGCTTTTAAATAAAGAAGCATATTAATTTTTCTCCCCATTTGGAATAAGTAACGAAATAGTGGTCATCCACAAAGAATCTCTAACGTTTCTCTCCATCTGTATGTACTTTTTTGATACGAACTATTTTTAAAAGTTCATTTATTAGCCTTGTGACTTTTAAAAGTTTTTATTCTTCCTGTTCTTTCCTTCTTTCAATGATGTGTTGCCATATGGTCCTAAGGAGTCCTAGGGACATTACTAACCACCACCATCTCTCTGGGTTTCCAAACAACCTTAATATTTTTAGGGTTTAAGATTCAAGTTTGGGCTTCCCTGGTGGCGCAGTGGTTGAGGGTCCGCCTGCCGATGCATGGGACACGGGTTCGTGCCCCGGTCCGGGAAGATCCCACATGCCGCGGAGCGGCTGGGCCCGTGAGCCATGGCCGCTGGGCCTGCGCGTCCGGAGCCTGTGCTCCGCAACGGGAGAGGCCACAGCAGTGAGAGGCCCGCGTAACGCAAAAAAAAAAAAAAAAAAAAAAAAAGATTCAAGTTTATAAGAAACTCTCTTTTTTTCTAAAACAGAATTCAGAGGACTCAATTGTAGATGATCCATAGAGCTACTTGCTTTCTCTGTATAAAAGCAATGAAGAATTCCCTGACTCCTGACTTTGAAACCAATTTCCGTTATCCACAAATCTGTTGAAACTGACTCTCTTGCTTAGCACCAAGAGAAGATTTCTTTGTATAAGCTAAGAACTATCTTTTTTCGGGCCTCTCACTGTTGTGGCCTCTCCCGTTGCGGAGCACAGGCTCCGGACGCGCAGGCCCAGCGGCCATGGCTCACGGGCCCAGCTGCTCCGCGGCATGTGGGATCCTCCTGGACCGGGGCATGAACGCATGTCGCCTGCATCGGCAGGCGGACTCCCAACCGCGGCGCCACCTGGGAAGCCCTAAAAGTTATCTTTTAAATCAGTTAAGTACCTACTAGAATTAGTTTGTATTTGCATGTGTGCCTTGTACTTGCCAATAAACACCAACAGAGCTGTAGGAAAAGACTGGGCTTTTTTTTTTTTTTTAACATCTTTATTGGAGTATAATTGCTTTACAATGGTGTGTTAGTTTCTGCCGTAGAACAAAGTGAATCAGCTATACATATACATATATCCCCATATCTCCTCCCTCTTACGTCTCCCTCCCACCCTCCCTATCCCACCCCTCTAGGTGGTCACAAAGCACCCAGCTGATCTCCATGTGCTGTGCAGCTGCTTCCCACTAGCTAGCTATTTTACATTTGGTAGTGTATATATGTCCATGCCACTCTCTCACTTCGTCCCAGCTTACCCTTCCCCCTCCCCATGTCGTCAAGTCCGTAGAGAAAGACTGGGCTTTGCTTTTCACTTGGCCATTAGCAAGTCATCTCATCTCTCTGAGCCTCCCTTTGCTCATTTATAAAATAGGAAAATAATACCTCACATGTCATTGGCATGGTTGGGAAAATGATTGGAATGATGATAATTAAATAAAAAGTTAAAATATCAAAGCTGAAAACTGTAACTATACTTTGCATTGAAAAAAATCCCTAAAAACTAATGACATTGTTTTTCTATTATTTTAAAAGCACTAATAAACCATTTGAAATATTTGTAAGATCTATAAACCTCTGATTTCTAAAATTGATCTTTCATAGCTTGAATATGATGTGCTTTGTTGTCCATGGATACCTGGTAGCATTTATAATTACTATTTCTAAACATCTAACTTAGCAATATTTTCATGTCAGCTCTCCTCTAGTTATTTTCCATATATTGTTTTCCAAACGAGAACATTTTCCATCTTTGTCTTTGAAATCATCTTACTACAAATCAGTCACATTTCTACTTCCTAGCAAGCTGGAGAGTGTCACCAAAATTTCTGGTAAAGATAAACCCTCGTCTTATTTTGTACTGTGAAATGCCTGGTCTTCATGATTTTAGAAAATTCTACATCAGGACTGATATCGAGTCTACAAAATTATGTTTTCAAACACCAAACATCATATGGAAATGAAAAAAAAACAGATTTCAAACTTCTAAGTGTTCATATCTCAAGCTCCTACCCATTTCATTTGTCATCTTTTTCCTTTTCATCAAGCCATAGAAGTTTGACCTCAGGAAGGTCAATAAGTACAGTATTTCATTTTAATATTTTTATACTCCAAAAATCAAATTGTTTATATTCTAAAAATGAACAGTCATTTTATGGATACCAATACCTCAGTGATTTCCTATATTCTCCCAAATTCCTAAATCATTTCAAAGCTATGACATGCCATGTTAACAGTTAAAAATATGAAAAATAGAAACAAAAAAGGCAATTTCCCAAAGAGAATGCATTTAATCATGTTGAAATGAGAGCTCGTCCTCTAGGGCTGACCTTTACCCCATCTCATACTTCCTGGATTCTTAGGTTTGTGGCCTTGGCTTACAAGGGTTAATGTAGCTAACTCAAGGATCAGATGGACAATGGGGCATGAGAAACTATGTCCTCCCGTTAAATCTGTAGGCCATGCTGGGTCAAGAACAGAACAGTCTTTTCCTTGTCTCCGGCTTTTCTGGTTTTTTTCGGTGAGAAAGTGAGTGACTATAAGATAGACACACCCATCAGAACTGTTCTTGGCACCTTGTGTGTGCCAATCAGGGCAAAATACTTTTTTAAAAAAAATATTCCTGGTAACACATGCTCACAAGAGCAGAGTCAGTCTCATATTTTCCCAAAGATCAAAATATCAAGAGATGGGAAATCCCTCCTAGAACAACCTTATTATCGAGACTAAGGCAAGCACCTGGGGAATTAATAGCTGACATACCTCATTTTAAACATCTACCATATGTTCATGGAAAATACCGCTACGTTACTTATCACTTTCTGTTTTTCTTTCATTGGTTTATGTTTTGCCTTGAATAAAAACCGCATGAAAACACAGTCTTACGTTACCAGGTATGTGGCTCCTCCATGGAATAGCTCAATAACATTTTTAGTGTTTTATTTATGCAAACAAAAGTGCTCCTCAAATCAGTGTAGGATGAACTGCTTGACGAGTGCTGTTGGAATTTCAGTAAACTTTTCCCTAACATTGCCCAGGTACAGATACACCCCAATTGCTTTTTTCCCTTTTTGTTTTTTAAAATCACGTATCTGTGTTTCGGTGTTCTTCAAATTTATTCAAAGCAGCGTCATGAAATTTCTTAAGGCAAGGCAGTGAGTTCACAAAAACTGAGTTTTTTTTAAGCGTTCCGGGAATTTACTGAACGCCTACCATGTGCTATAGGCTTTGCACACACTCTCATTCATTTTCCTCTTCTGGACAACACTGTGAGATAAATATTACCAGCCCCATTTTAGAGAAATTGAGCTTCTGAGCGGGTAAGTTCTGTGCTTAAGGTCACATAGCTAGTGAGTGGCAGAGCTGGGAATCCAACTGTTTTTCTTTTTTTTTTAACACTTCCAACTACTTGTTTATTGTTTTGACTGGCACACAGTTGAGATGTTCACATGCACAGCCTCTCCCGGGGTGAGTCCAAGGTTATACAACATTAAGGAAGCCAACATGAATGAAGGTGGGTGAGAGTGGTATCATGTATATACACTAATACATGTATATCACTTGGAAACATCAGTTCTTAAATGATGTGACCCACCACAGGGGGTGGAGACACAGGGCTCTACCTCTGTGCCTCAAAACCTAGATAGACAGCAGTAGATCTGAGGGCTGAGACTGAATTGTTTATAAGTTTGATGTAACTAATGAGCAGATTTGGAGAAAGGTGTCATTTTTATCTGTTTGGTTTTGAGTACGATCCGTGGGGCATGCAATTTAATTCATTGTCATTGACCACCTACTATGAGCAAGCCCTAAGCTTGCATGGGATACAAAGAGCAGGAAAACACAACTGCTGCCTGAAAACTTAAAAACTCAACTAGAGGAGGTGTGGTAAGTACACGAATAACAATTCAACCGTATAGTTTTAGAACCGACATTCGGTTGAGGAAAAACAGACTTTTCAAGATGGTTACTTAAAACCAGGCTTCTCACAGGATCAATATTAAGGAAAAGGATTTAAATCAAATCCATAAAATAGACAGTAACAAATGAGACACACTGATACACAGCTTAAAAAAAAAATGTTGATTGGGAGGAATGGGGAACTAGGGTAGCAAAGTGTTTAAAAGTATACTCATGTGACCTTGGCTAAGTCTTGGGTCCCTCATCTATGAGAGGAATAATACGTATGCCATAGAACTGTCGTATTTAAGAAGGTAACCCCTGCAATAAACTACTTAGCAGCACAGTGCCTAGCTCACAGTCAACTCATAACATTAATAAATATGAACTCAGAATATTAACATACACAAAAGGCTCGCTAGCTGTGTTACTCTAAAAGCTGATACAGCAGGACTCTTCCATAAGTGGAACTCCTTACCTCTAATTCCTTACATTAAACTTTAGGAGAACCTGGCTGATCTTTATCTTCTTGAGTGATTTCTAGTAATCAGGGCTTCAGTGAACACAGGCCACACGGAGAAGTGCATTCAGAACCAAAAGTCTAACCAGGGGAGAGTCTAAACAAGCAACCCTAATTCCACTCCATCTACTGCTTGCTGGGCAACTATTATATACAAAATGCTTTTCATAGGGCCAAGGCGACCCGCATTGAAAATGTTACCTCTCTAGCCCTCTAGAAGGGCACATACTCTACAAGCACAAATTAACAGGTGACAAATTTTGATAAGCAGCTGTTGTTTGGTGAAACCATGGACATCTTCTATATTTCACAAGATGATACATTACACATAAAAACTTCTTAACAATTAACCCGGGCTTCCCTGGTGGTGTAGTGGTTAAGAATCCGCCTGCCAATGCAGGGGATATGGGTTCGAGCCCTGGTCCGGGAAGATCCCATATGCTGTGGACCAACTAAACCCGGGAGCCACAACTACTGAGCCCGTGCACCTAGAGCCTGCACTCCGCGACAAGAGAAGTCCTGCTCGCTGAAGTCTGTGCGCGGCAATGAAGACCCAACTCAGCCACAAATAAATAAATAAAAACAATTAACCCACATTTCTTCTCAGCAACACAAATCTGTTTCTGGTCTTCAGGCCAATTTCCTTGGCATTTACAACAGCAACAGCAGCAATAAGGATTAACCGTTGGTTAAGTGCATACTATGTGCCAGAGACTGTGTTGGGTGATTTACATACATTTTTGCTAATCCTCAAAGCAACGCTGCATGTTACAGATGCAGAATCTGAGATGGTAAATGACCTGCCGGAGGTACCTCTGTCAGTGATGAGCAGAATCTAGATGAACCCAGGCCAGTCGAGCTCCAGGATCTGTGCTCTTATCACTGTCCCACACTGGAGTTCCTGTTCCAGGCACTGACAAGTGCTTTTTATCACATTCTTGCTTATTACCTGGATCATTTTATTTTGAAACGTTAAAAAAAGTACTAATTATTACCTAAGTAGAACATGTTAATTGCTGAATACTTAGATAAAAATTGCAAAAGAAAACAAATTAAATCCTAGACAATTCTTCACCCAGAATGGGCACAACTAATATTTTGTGTCATAACTTCACAAAACATTTTCCGTATGTATATATTTTAATTTGTATTATTATTATTATTTTTTTTTGGTACGCGGGCCTTTCACTGTTGTGGCCTCTCCCGTTGCAGAGCACAGGCTCCGGACGCGCAGGCTCAGCGGCCATGGCTCACGGGCGCAGCCGCTCCGCGGCATGTGGGATCTTCCCGGACCAGGGCACGAACCCGTGTCCCCTGCCTCGGCAGGCGGATTCTCAACCACTGCGCCACCAGGGAAGCCCTAATTTGTATTATTTTTTAAAAATGGGTTCATGTTGCATGTACTATATTCTAACCTGCTTTTTAAAAATGGCATGAACATCTTCCCGTACCAATAAAGATATATCTCCAGTGTTATTACTATTTTTTAATTTAGGTAATTTAATTGTCCTTTCTGTGGCAACTAACACTCTTTGAACTGAAGTCCAGGTCTGAGCAGCAGCTCTTGACAAATATCCATATAAGTAAAACCCTTAGGTTTACCCACTACTATTTCTTACGGCTGCATAATATTCCACAATATGGATACCCCACAATTTGTCTAATTTGTTCTCAATTACTAGAAGATAGATTGCTTCCAGTGTTATGACTAAACAACAACTGTAATCAATATCTACTTATGTCTTTGCTCATTAAATCATTAACTTTTTAGGAAAACGGCTAGAAGTGGAAATGTGGGGTCACAAGTATGCATTTTTTAAGGCTGGATTCTCCAGAAAGGTTATATCAATGTAGGCACGTGACGGTGCCCATCTCCCATATCCTTGCCAACACTGGTGCTACCATTCTTTTTGCTGTATGCCAATTTGATACATGAAAATCGGTATCGTATTTTATTTCCTCAAGTACTAGTGGAGATAAACTTTTTCCATGGCTACTGATCGTTTCCATTTTTCACTAGTGAATTACTTAGAGTGGAGTTTCATCAGATTCATGTTTATCCAACTATATACACTTAGCAACATAATCATTTATTTGTTATTAAAATTACTATAAAATTATATTTTGCATACATCCTCTTTCTTACTATAGCCCATTACATTTTAGTAGACTATTTGTCACTTGTCTTTTAATTTTGTTTATGGTGTCTCTTGCCATACAGAAAGTTTGATTATTTAATAGTTGTATCTAACAGTGTTTTCTGCCCCTGAGATCATGCATAGAAAGGCTTCTTTAACTTAAATTTACACAACTGTGTAACTAATTTTATTCCAATTGTTGTTTTATTTCTTACACTGAAATTTTTAATTCATTAGGAATCAGATGACATAATCTATTCTGTCTTCTCCCATCTGAGATGCCATCTTTATTTTAAAGTAAATTCTTATGTAAGCTTTGGTATAGTTCTGTACTTTCTCTTCTGTTCCACTGATAGACATGTTCATTTCTGTGCCAGTTCAAAGCTGACAGTTAGCTTTATAATGCATATTAATTAAAGTAGGGCTATAACCTACTTTTACTGCCCTTTAAAAAAATCATAATCTATATTAGTGCTTTTTCTTTCAAAATAAAACTTAGAATAATTTTTGTCACGTTTCTTCCACAAAAAAATTCTAAGGTTTTGATAAATTGGGAAAAAGTGATATCTTTACAATATATCTCTCCATTTATTCAAGTTTTCTTTTATGTCCCTCAATTTCACTTTTTTTCAAATAGGAATAAAACATATCTTTTAAAGTTATTATTTGATACTATGTATATATTTTGTGATTCTGTCTTTTTCTTATTTTCTCTTATTGCTGATAAGTAACAAGCTATTGATATTTGTATACTGGTTTTGTGACAAATGAACTCACATTGTTTTGAATAGTTGTAATTTGATTATTTTCATTTCATTTCATTCTTTTGTTCAGGTAAGCAATTATATCATTTGCAAATTATTTAAATTTTTCTCCTCCTTTCTGGTATTCATACTTTGTTTCTTTTTTTCCTCTTGCTGCATTGACCAGAATATCTAGAGCAACTTTGAGAAAAGCTGAAAAAGTGTTGTGAGACTATCTCTAGGGGTTCCTTATCTGATATGATACTAGGTATTATTTTCTGATACATATTCTTTCTCATGTTAAAATATCCTTTTATCCCTTATTCATTAAGTACTTAAAAATCAGGAACGGATGTTGACTTTTACTTACTTTTTAGCAATTAATGTAATTATCATATGGGTTTTCTCTTGATCTACTGACATAAATTGTATTAATGCATTTTCTGATGGTGGAATATTTTTATATTCCTGGAAGAAATTCTACTAGATTCTACTGCATTTTGAAAACACATTTTAAAATTTGGCTTATTAATATTCTACTTAGGATATTTGAGTCTATTTTCATAAGGGATCATATCCATTTTTTCCATGTCTTATCTTTTGTCTGATTTGATACTAGCTTTTATAAAATCATGATGTTCATCCTTTTCTATGTTTTGGAATTATTTAAATAGTAGAGGAATTTTTACAAGAAATTGAGTACGTGTCACCATAAAACAGCCTAGGTCTACCATCCTTCTGGGAGAGAGAGGCGCTTAGTTTATAGACAACTGTTTCATTTTTTTTCATGAGTATTGGTATATTCAGGTTTGCTGCTTCTTGAATCATTTTTTGTAATATGTATTTACATTTTTCTTTTTTTCATTAAAAAGTGAGACATGATCCACATATCATAAATTCACCCTTTAAAAGTGTACAATGCAGCAGCTTTTACTATATTCACAACGTTGTGCAACCATCATAACTATCAAATTCCAGAACATTCTCATCACCCCAAAAAGAAACCCCATACCTACGAGCAGTCACTCCCTATTCCTTCTTCCAGTCCCTGGCAAATACTAATCTACTTTCTGTCATGGATTTGCCTACTCTAGACATTTCATACAAATGGAATCATACAACATGTGATCTTTGGTGTCTTAGTATCATGTTTCACTAAGTATAAAGTTCTCAGGGTTCATCCATGTTGCAGCATAAATCAGTGTCTCATTCATTTTTAAGGCTGAATAATATTCCATTGTATGGATATATCACATTTTGTTTATCCATTCATCAGTTGATGGACATTTGGGCTGTTTCCATTTTTTGGCTCTTATGAATAATGATGCTATAAATATCTGTATACAACTTTTTGAGTAGACATATGTTTTCTCTGGGCACATACCTAGGAATGGAACTGCTGGCTCATACGGTAACTCTCTGTTTACCCTTTCAAGGAACTGCTAGACGGTTTTCCAACATGGTTGCACCATTTTACATTCTCATTAGCAATGTGTAAGGGTTTAATTTCTCCACATCCTCGCCAATATATAGTCTTTTTTATTATAGCCATCATCATGGGTGTGAAGTATATATAATTGTTTAAAGAAAATAATTCAGTTCATTAAGATTTTCAAAACTATTAACAAAAGTTTATAATTTTTATTTATAATCATTACCTCCTCTTTAGCTATAGTTATTTCTTCTTTCTCATTCCTTATTTTATGTTTGTAGCCATCTTTTTTTCTTGATTCGTCAAGTATTTTTACTTTCTAACTGTAGTGGAGATTTTGATTTTCAAAGACTAGTTTTTGAATATACTTATTGCCAACGGTTTTTGTAATTATTAATTTTGCTCCTTATTTCTATTAGTTCTCATTCTCTTTCCTTGCAGACTCCACTTGTTTTCATTCATTCTAGCTTAATAATTAATTATTTAATGGTTTAAATATTTCTCTACATATAGCTTTGACTGCATCTCTTGTGGTTTTATTTGTAGTGTTTTCACTGTCATTGATTTTTAAATTGTCTTGTAATTTCAATTTTGGTTTCATCATTGATGACAGAGTTGTTTGAGGGAAAGTTTTTTTTGTTATTATGTTAGATAACTAACTTTTGGATATTTGCTTTTAATTTTTTATTATTAATTTCTCATTTTATTTTATTGTGGTCAAAGGATGTGGCCTAATTAATCTCTGAGGTTCGCAATTAACTGAGATATTGAGGACTAACATATATTCAATCATTAAACTTGTTTTATGGATACTAAAAAAGAAGATATATTATTTTTAGAAGGCTACTAGATTTTGATAAAAATCTGTTATATTGATTAAATTCATTTTTGCTCTGGTGTTTTGGAAGATAAATGTTATTTTAATTTTTCTAGAGTTATCATTATACTTTCAGTATTATTCCTTAGGCTGCATTTCTTTATTTCTTTGAATCAAATAACAGAGTGAATTATATCTTTCACATTTATCATTTATGAAACAGGGAGCTTGACACTTTACACTATATCCCCATTCCTCAATCTTTGCCAATATAATCTAAGTTTTAAGTCAGAAACATTTTTGACTTATTATTTCTTAAATAAGACATCTGCTTTTCAGAAATTTTTCTTTTGCATCTAATTTTATACTATATGTTGTGACAATTATTTAGCTACTTTTATTTTGGCTGCTTTCAAAACTCACTTTAATTTTAGACCATGACTTCCCCATTCCTGAATTCTCAAATTGGCTTTCTCTATCAGTTAGCTGAAATATATCTACAAGCAGTTTTTACTTTATCCAAGAATATATATCATTAGTATTTTTTAAATTGTCTGTCTGAAAATGATCAACAGTTTGTTTTGTATAATACAATTGAGTCACAAGATTTTTTCCTTAAATTCTGGAGTTCTTTCATTTTCTTCCGGTATTTTTGGCAGGAGGTTTCAGACCAATTTGACATCAATCTATCTGTATTTATCTATCATCTAGTTCCTTTGGTAAACAGGCATGGTTCTTTTTCCACCTGTATATTTTTCACTCAACATTTTTGTAACCCAATATTTGACCATGAGTCAGCGAGTGCTTTCAACCTATGTATATAGTCCTTTCTTTAATTCAGGGAAGTTATGATTTTTTTCTCTTATATTCTTGATTACCACTTTTAAATAAATACTTAGCTTTCCTGAAGTAGGAACAATTACCCATCTTTTAGTCTTCCAGTCTCGGTTTTTGTATCATCACTTTCTCTCCCATTATTTTCATCTTTCTGTGCATCTCTGCTCCATTGTGGGAAATATGTTCAAATTTGCCCTCCTCCATCACGCTACAATTTTCTGCAGGATCAATTCTGTTTTCACTGCTCACAATGTGTTTTAATCTTGCACTTGCACTTTTAGCTTCCTTTCATCTTCTCCTGTTCTTTACCTCATCATTTTCCTTTCCATTCTATAAGTTAGCCTTTTCATAGAGGCCTTGTTTTCTTTATATACAGTATTCTGATAATTTCTTCCAGATCTTGAATTAGAGCATCTTCAGATGTGTAATTAGCTTTATTCGCTTTATTTTGAGTGGATATAGCACTTGGAAAACTGAAATTCACAGCCTGAAGAACTAATATATTTTTTTCCATCAATGTCCCACTTCCCACCGTGGCCTCTTCCTGTGGAACACACCTATTAGAATACCCTGCACCACTGTTAACGTTCCCCTAACTTTCTGTTCATTTGCTTCCTGAGAATTTCAATATCTGTTTGTTGTAAAAGGTGGCTGTTGAAGTGCAGGGGAAATGATACTCTCAGAGCAGCTCCTGAGGCTGAGACAGGGGTTTCTGCTCAGATTTCTGGCTGGCACAATTCCTGGTTCACTGGGTCAGTAGGCAGGTGGTGATGGAGCTGTGAAGCATATTCTTACCTCTCACCACACTAATTCTTTTTTTTTTTTTTTTGCGGTACGTGGGCCTCTCAATGCTGTGGCCTCTCCCGTTGTCGAGCACAGACTCTGGACGTGCAGGCCCAGCGGCGATGGCCCACGGGCCCAGTCGCTCCACGGCACGCGGGACCCTCCGGAGCGGGGCACAAACCCGCGTCCCCCACATCGGCATGTGACCTCCCAACCACCGCGCCACCAGGGAAGCCCCACACTAATTCTTTTATGTAGTAAAGAGGGGATATGTTATGAGCTGAAGTTCCATATGCCTTATAAATAGGGGTCTACTCTTCCCAGATTCTATCAGTCTTGGTTTCTGATGCTATCATAATTTTTATTATGCATTGTGTTTTCCTGGGTATTGAGAGAGAAATTAGGAGGAATAATACTGGGAACGGCTAGTTATATCCATTTTGATACGGTCTCTGTTGCCCCAGATTTTCACCTCATTTTATTGTGGAGATGGTCAGGTCTGGCTGCTCATTAGCAAAATTTAACTCTTTTTTGTATTCTTAGTTAAACATAATCATGCCTTCTGTATTCATCTGGAGCTTCCAGGGTAGGCGTTATTAAGCTAATGTCTCTCAGTTCCAAACTCTTTTGTCCTCTGCTTTGGGATGCTGGGCTGGGACATCACAAACTGCACTTTTCTTCCACTCCCAGGTTTCCTGTTAGGCACTGCCATTAGGGAACACCGGAGGGAGACTGGAAAGGCAAGAGGAGAGAATGGAACTTGCTCCTTCCTCTGCTCCTATGTCCCACCCACGTTGCCCTTCAGTCTGGTAGCTACATTTGGTTCCAGTCTCCAGCTTTCTTCAGCACTCCCAGAATCAACTTCATTGTGACCACGCAGAGGTGTCAGGACTGGTTTGAAACTGCCCCTCCCTCAGAGATCTGAGCCCAGCTCCTGAGGTACCAGCACTAGCTGAGAGACGCCCTTTCTCAGAGGGCTGAGCCCCAGCTTTACAGGTTCCTCCTCTGACCTTCTAGGATCTGCTGACCCTAGCATCTCCCTTTTGTCCCCTCAGCTCAAGCAATGGTGTTAACTCAGTGTTTTCTATCGTGCTTTGCTTTGCTTTTTCATGTTACCGAGACTCATTTAAGCAAATCCCTATGTTGAATTCTCTCTGTTAAAATAACTACTGTGATTCTTGTTTTCTTGAGTGACCTTGACTGATACGCAAGGGGCTTTCATAAAATGTTTCTGAACACACACACTGCAGGAAGCAAGGCCAGGAGGTGCAGGAGTATGCTTGGTGATGGTGAAGTGTGTACCCCAAAAGAGTTAGATGAAAAAAGGAAACTTTCTAGATTACAGCACTGCCAGATGACTGAGGGTGAGGTGGGGTGTGTGAGACAGAGAGTGCACACAAGGAAGTGGGAAAGGGAGAGATAAAAAGGTTGTAGACGCAAAGGTGAACTTCTAAAACTTAGAAATCCTGCCTGGAGCAAAACCCTTCTCGGGGTGAGATAACATTGCTTGTGTACTTTCTGAAGAGAAGTCACACCAGGTTATGGTTCTTAAGAGCAGGATCTCTCAGAAGCTGGGCAAAGTTATGATAAACGGTCACTAAAAATGAGATCAACTCTACCATGAGTCACTTATTAACATGGTAAAACTCTGGTGGCACAGAAAAGGCATGCCAACCAGGGAGCTGAGAGTCCCTCATCTCCCTCTCTGTTCATGGGGATCCTCTTCACCTGATCTGAAATGAATTTCAGTCATGTCTCATTTTTCTCAAACGCTTGATTCAGTCAACAAATTCAGCACTGGGATTAGATCAGAGAAGACATAACACTCAGTTTTTCTGCTGAGAATACTTTTTGCACTGAACATCAGATCTATGCAAAATTTTGGCTCAGCTATTTTATCATTTTTTGATGGATATAATTTTGTGTTTTAGAAATTCCCATTCATCTCACTGGAACACCATTTTAGATTCTTAAAGATGCCAGATACTTATTATCATCCAAATGGGTCACATTAGATTCTTTTTATGGAGGGAGAGAATTTTAACCCTTTGGAGAACCTCAAAGCAATGCAAGTTTTTTGTTTGTTTATCAATTTCCCAATTGTATTGCAAATATGAGTTCAGTGACAATGGTTGTTAGCTGCCATTTCTGTCATTTATTTTGGGAAACCTCTCAGAAACAGCAAAAACATTGCCGTTTCTAACAAGTGTCCTTTCTAGACAACTGCTATGACTCTATTTGCTACAATCGATAACAGTTTGAGGAAAATAGCTTGTCTTGGCCCAGGACCGAACACCCCAAGGCACGCTGCAGAAGTCATTACATAACGGATTTGTGGAGACACGGAAAAGATTTACTAAAGTAGAAATTTACAATGAATAACCATTCATTCTGGAAATCTCTTAAACAATGACCACCAATCATTTACCCAGATGAAGACAACTCCTGTCTGTCTTTTCAATGAGATGTTCAAGATTTGGCAGGTTCCCAAAACAACAATTTTGTATTCACCCAAGAATTTCCAAAGCATTTGAAGAAGGTTAATTCAGTATCTTCCATAATATAATAATAAATCATATACTTCTGGATAATCCTAAGCCTTTTTCATGGAAGAAGACACCAAAGTAATATAGGGAAACCATTTTAAGAACATAAAGAAGGCCAGCAAAAAAAAAACGGGGCCCCATTTTGCGGACCTTTAGAGCTACCAGTTAATGCAAAGAGAGCTAGCTTCTGCAAAGACATCTTTAATTAATCCTCTCACTGCTAAGTTTCAAAACACCAACATTAAAACCATATTTTTTCTTTCTCTCCAAAGCCTGACATTTCCTCTGTTTACTTCCTCATTAGCCATCAGAAAATACGCTTAAGCACATGCAAAGAATCATGCTATTTGAGAGTTAAACAAGTCAGCTTTAAACTAACAGAAGAGGTTAAGTGACAGAATAGAGACCACTGGGGACAGAATCAAACTTATGGTTTTCCAGCTAATTTTCAGTCCAATATGATTTCTGCTAACACTGCCTCTATCTACCTACCTACCTTTTTATTGTACAGATGAATCAACTCTACCATCTATATGCTCATTACAGTATCTACCTTTAAAATTTACATTATTATAACAGAGTTAGGCTTGGCCTAGGTTCAGATTGGGAGAGGAGTCATATATGCCCTCAGGACCCTTCTTTCAGTTTCTTCTCCCTTGGATGCTCATGTGGTCTTCCAGCTACCCAGAGTCAGCAACCTTCTAAGACCCAGGCATATCTTCTGCCCAAGATTTCTCTACTTCTCTCAAGCCATCAAAACTCTTCTGAGAGAACTTCTAAGTGAAAATGATTGTCACCATTGGTCTAATCATATAAATTTAACTAGGACGACAACTCTACTGGTGTGATTGTACTTCTGTTACTACTGGACAACTCGTTTTGGAAGGCTATGTGCCAGTCACTGCACTAAGTACTTTATTACACCATATTTCTTATAATAGAAGAGCTTAATTGCTGGTTTATCAGCAGCTATGTGGTGCTGCCAGATGTTTCTTGAATATTATACGGTTGCTGTTTGTGTAGTGAAAGTATGGTCTAGTACCATGCCTTGCTTACTCATTGGTATACCCCATGAAGCTGTAGGTACTTGAAGGCATGGAATTGTATTCTCATCTTTAAGCAGAGTTCTTATTTTTTTACACACTCCAAAAAAAAAAAAAATACAGTTAGAGTTGAAATTTAAATCTATTGGTTAAATGATATTGGTTAAATCTATCAGTTAAATAAATTCACCTGTGGTTTGTGAAATCTGCAGGGAAAAATTAATTTTGTCTAATAACAGATCAGCAAACAGAGCTAGTGTAGAAATTATAAATTTATGAACATTAAAATAAAATGGCAATTTTTAGCACCTGAGCTGTAAATATAATCTCTTGTTCACCTAAATCATTTTCAAAGTATCTCTTTTTTGACACTCCTGGACATTTTTTATTTGAAATCATTATTTTGGTGTGAATTTTTACCTGTCAAATGAACCAGTCAAAGAAAAATGAGAAAAGAAGGCAATAGGAACATACAGCTTAACTAACTGTCAAGTTTATTGGGGTGTGTGTTTTTTTTTGAAACAGGTTTGAGATACAATTCACACACCTACAAGGCACTCATTTAAAGAATACAATTTGATGTTTTTAAGTATATTGTAGAGTTTTAAAAGAAGAAAGACTTAATGTTTTTAGTACAATAGTTTAAAGTGTGAGTGCCAGATAAAGATGTATGCTTCTCGGAAAAAAAAAAAATCCTGATATTCAGAGCTATTAGATAAAATCTTTTCTTGAGGAAGGATTTGAAGCCCTGAAAATCTAGGAAGTGTAAATCCAACGTGTGCTAAACACAAGACTGTAACGATTTTTCTTGGAATGAATAAATGTGAGTTCTTTGCCTCTTTAATTTCCATGAATCAAGGGCATGTATAACTATTTTTCAGCCTTACCTCATGAAAGCTTTGAGCTTTCCCTTCATGTTAAAATATATTATTTAACATTTGAGTGTGTCAACACCACATTAGGTACTTTAAAAGAACAGAATTAGCCATGCTTCCTACTCAGGGGACTTGTCTAGTAAGTATCAAACTAAAGCAAAATGCTATAGTATTCCCTCACATCAAGCAACCCACAGAGTGGTATTTTCCCTTATTTCTACCATAAAATCAATGAGCTTTTTCTCTTTTTATACAAACTCAAAGGAACACCCTTTGATTTAACATATACCTTTAGAACTTCTGTTTGGGCACATTCCACATCCTATTCTTTTATCATGGGACAGCATCAGCGACTAGACCTAAAATTAGACCTATTAAACGTGGTTTTTGTTACAAAGCAAAAGGAGATTCCATTTTCAGGAACTCTACAATCACCCACATTATAGAAGATGGGACATTTAAACAAACAAGAGAGCTTATTTCTCTCATGCACCTACATAATGTGCACCAAATAAATGAAGCTGACAGTACACTGCAGTGAGAAAGCCTGAACAGAATAAATATAAAATGCTGCGGTCTGGGCATGCTTTTGCAGTATAATAACTAGAAGTAAAATTTTAATTAGACAGTAGTGTAGAACACTTTGCGGGTGTTAGAAGTATAAAGCAAGTAAAAAGCAAGTACAAAATCTTAAGGTTATCAAGCTATACTCTTTATAAGATGATTAAAAGTATATATTAAAGTGTCCATTTTCAATCTAATGACTTGTTTAGTCATTGAATTACTAATTTGCTTCATTTATAATTTTACTACTCTCCTTAAACTTTTGGGTCTGCTAGATTAATTCTACTTGTATAAATATACTGTAATCAACCAGATTAATTAGTCAAATTAGCTCAGTATTTCTTCCTCTATATTTAGAACTTGAAAAGTTCATAATGTTCAAATTAATAATTCAGCATTGGTTCCTAGTCTGAAGTCTTTTTAAAAACTAAATTTGATAGTGGCAAGAGTTACAAATTCAGAAATATTATAATGAAGCAAGCAGATGTACATTTTGAAACAGTGCCTCAATGGATATTAAAATGTCCTGAATAAATTCTTGCTACAGTTGGATTTAATGATATAAATTTTGGAAAGAAATAATGAAAGAAGACAATGGTAGCATACAGTGTTTTCTAAAAGACTGCAAACCAAGTTAATTTATTAAAAAATATTCACAATATTTTAAGTGTTTCTCAGAGGTTTGGAGTAAAGTACTTGAGAACTCAACTTGCTGACATTTGTCATTTCTCATAAACGGTATTATCAGTATGCTGGTTCACAGATACATTTGGGCAAGTTTGGCCTGGATGGTTCCCTCAGAACTCCCATTGAATCCAAGGTGGTATTTCATGGACAAAAAGTTCCTGTCTTAAGATATCAGGCCTTGAAACTGGGTCTCTGGATTCTCTCTACCAGAGTGTAGTGCTTTCTCAGAATAAATACTCGTGAAATTAGATAATTTCATTTTGCAAACAATCTGGAAAAGATTTGGAGAATGAGGACGAGGGGGAGAGGAAGGGGATGGTGAGAGGTTTTCTAGCACGGATTTTGAGTTTTGCCTTGAGATGCTTAGAATTGAAATAATCAAAAAGTAATCATATTACCTAACTTTGGATAGAAAATGTAAACTAATTCCAGTTTTCCAGTACCTACCCTTCCTGCTAAAACTATGAGTCTCCCTAATGGACAGAATGTATAATGGAATGTTAAATAATGCTTTCCCCCACCACTAATTCTTGTGAATTATCTGTAGCCCAGGATTGTCATACAATCATCTTATGTTCATGAAACAGCAGCAAAATGTCACTGGGAAAGTTGTAGGCGTAGTTATGGAAAGATGGACACATCAATAAAATCAATCAAAATTAGAGCTAGCTAAATTGGTGCTCAGATTTTCTTCCAAATAATATGAGGAGAAACCCACGAAAGAATGCAATTCTGGAATCCTTTCCTACTTTGTAATTATTTAAATGAGGCAAAAAGAAACTCCTAGAATTCTAGTATTTAAATAATTCACATACTTTCATTTAAAAAAAGGGTGAACCCACTTGTCCAAGGTTTCCTGGGGCATCAAAATATAAGGATAAACAGCCATGTGACTCCTTATAATTCTCCTTTATAATCTTACTGCTAGATGGAGCTCTCAATATATTTCCTTAAGGAGAAAAATAGAAGAATGTGGTTATGGAAAAAAAAAGAGTAAATAAGCAGGAGTGATGCAAATTTTGCAATCTGATTGTTTAAAAAATATTTTAAAGACCAATCTAAATCTTTGAGACTGGTTCCTCCTTTGTGAATAACAAACATCGCCTCCTAGATACTTAACAGAAAGTATTTGTATATTTTAAATATTAAAAGATAATAGCCGCATATATGCGCTACACGGTCAAGCAGAATAACTTGGAGTTAAGCATTTTCAGCAATTTGAAAAGTCCAACTCAAATAATCAAATGTAACTGAGTCTACAAATGTCTTCAGGTAAACTCAGAAGACTAGATCAACAGTTTTTGTGCCCAAAGGGTATTTTCTACTGAGATTCTTATAGAACTTCGGAATTCTTTAAAGTATGGTAGTAATGGAGAGTGTGTGTATAAATATATATGTGTGTAAGTGCAGACATTTTTATGAACAAAATTCTGGAATGATCACCCTGTCACCAGGATCAAATAGAAGCTTGCATACCAGCTACTTCCCTAGGTATGAAGTTGAGATGATTTTTAGGGCCCCAATGTAGCCAAAGTAATTTTAGATTGAACACTTTGTTTTACCAAAGTAAAAAAAAAGTATGCACATCTCTATTCATGATGTGTGTGTGGGTGGTATAGTTTTGAGAACTTAAGGAGAGTGGTGCTTGCTATAACCTAGGCAGTGAGGGAAAGCATTTAAAAATACTGTCAACGATTCTGGCAGGAAAGACTGTATAAATATACTGTAGACTCAAACATAAGTGAGCTGGTTAAAAAAAGAAAAGAAACTGCAAATGAAAACTTCAAAACTTCTACCCCCACGATGAAATAAATTATATAAAGGAGGAAGTTATCAAGGGTTTTCATACCCACCATCTACCTAATTTCAAAAGCCCAGTTCTTAGAGAATTTTCTTTTCAAATCTGAGGGTTCAGTATTCCGCCAATATAATTGGTAGGATAGTCTTAGCATATTTTGTGAAATCATTTATAAGGCTACCAAATGTCTTGGGAACTTTTTCCTCTAATCACTCCTGAATCCATCCAAATTGGTTTTAAATTATTCCATTCGTAATGGTAACTTTTTATTACAAACATGTTTTTTACTCCAATTTAAACACCGATATGTCAGTTTGAAGTTGAAATAATTAGATCCTACATGGTTTTTCATGCAGCACATTATTATATTATATCAAAAATCCTGTCCCATCATGGAAAAGATGTGGAAGGTTTCTATAAATTCCAAGTTAATTTATTTCATTAAATGGCTTATACCATGCATGTAGGTATGCATATATTTTCAAACACACAAATATATAGAATCATGAATAAAACTCCAAAGCACCCCTTTGAAAGTGTTTTTTTTTTCTTTTTAAAATCTTTACATGAATAATATCTAGCAACATGGACCTTGAACACTGATGATTCTGGCTAACGCTTTTATCCTTTGCTTGAAATTACAGGATCAGTCTAGCCAGAATTTATGAGAACCAGACCCCGGACCTCACATAGCTCACATATTAGACCATTAGGCATCTAACTACCTCTGAACAATTTCAATGCATTATCTCGCCTTTTCCCTGGGGCACAAACTTCACTCGTCCATACTTTTAATATATTTTGTCTGCATGAAGCAGATCGAGTTATTACATGGCAGCAGATCACGACTTACAGAAATTTCATTGCTTCACAACGATGCAATGAACGGCCCTGTTCTCCACCCTGATGTGGAGCTGTAGGGGAATGGTCAATGCAGCAAATGTCTGTAAATTATCTGGTGGTTTGTGTAAAGCCTATTTCATATTTTTACTTAAACACTTTAAACATTTCCATACATTCCCACCCATAGACACTTAACCAAAGAAGCCCACACCCATACATATTTTTAAAAAATTACATGCCACTTCAAATGGACTACTAAAGTGCTTTAGATAAGTGAAAACCACCTAACTTTTACTTTCCCCAGTAGGGTTTTTATATTCTTGATCGACCGTCTCTTGCTTATATCTGTGTTTTGATTTGCAGATTGCTAAGTCTTCCAAGCCAGGAATTTATTTGCTCTTCAGAAAAGAAATTTAGTAATCAAGAATTAAAACTTAATTGATCTTTGAACTCCCTTAAACCTTTTACCTGGATTGCAAAACCATTATGTTGTTTTCTTTCATTAGGGTTTTTTTTTTTTTTCCAGCAAGGCTGAACAGGAAACAAGGGTGATCCTATCCCATCCCCAGAGACTGTTCATCAGCTAGCTCAGTTTACAGCTACTCAAAAAAAGAAAAAAACTGGCAGCAAACAGTACTTAGAAGTGTTGTATTTTATCATGTGGGACTATTATTATTGTGGTAGTGTGAGCAAACAATGGGCATTTTTCTCCTTAGACATGATGCTTTTGTGATTATTATTTTTCGTAATCCATTCTGAAGTTAGATTTCTGGGCTGGTTAACCACTTCCTCTAGTCTGTTATATATATATATATTTTTAAATCCTGGTTAACAATTGTGCTACTTGGCTTGTCCCAATAAAATACTTGGGAAAGGAAAACCAAGCTACTGTTATCTAAAACAATTTTCTCATTTAGTTCCAAACTAAAACAAACAGCAAGGAAAGGTCATTAGTCTCACAGACTAAAATTGTTTTGATGAAGGCCAGCTTTCCATTCTGTTGACAAGCGTCTCAATTCTTTTCAACAGCTCTGGGTGTCCACACTGGAAGAATGCAGAGCAGTCATCAGCCTCGGGGAACCAATGGCTCTTGGTGACAATCTGCAGAACTACCACTGATCAAACTATCGTCCCCCCCCCCACTACTTTTTTATCTAAAGTTAGGATAATTAATAATATAAATGAGCTCTCAGAGTTAGGTCTGAATGTAAATGCTGCTTGAACGTCTGCTGTTGATACCATTTAGCAATAGTGGGTTCTCAGAAGAATTACGTGTTTCTTCAGGGTGAAGTCAGGGAATCAAAGAGAATCTGCAAAACTTTACCAAGACTTCCTCCCAGAAGGCAGACGCTGTGTATTATTCTTATGAGCAGGTCAGGGATTGTGCCACAAAGTGGAAGCAGTAGGTAAGAGGCACGGGGCAGGTGGAAAGGGAGTGAGAACTCTGCGCATGACCCGACTTTCACGCCAGCAAGGGCGCTGAGGGCTGACCGGGCTTGTGATTAATGGCCAAGACCTCTCAGCTGCATGATTTCATCCCATTGTCTTCCTTGCTAAAAATAAGAACCACCATTTCTCCACCCAGAAATGGGAGTAACCCTATGTGTCACATCTTTGCAGTCAGGCCTCCCTTTATTACTTACTCTCCAAGCTTTTACTGAAGCCCTCTAACCTTTCCAAAACTGGACAGTCAGAGCTCTGAATCACTGAAAGAGAAGCCCTCCAGGCTGGGAAGGGTAAATTCAAACAGCCTCTGGAAAGTTTGGGCTAAGAAGTGCTGTATAGAGACAGCCCAGGGATTTAGAAGTTGGGAAATTTAGGTTCTATTTTGAGCTATGCCTTGAGCGTGTTTCTCTCTTTACAAAAATTGCCAGATGTGAGAGGAAAGACTGCTTACTTGGTGGAGTGCTTGAAGAATTCTTAATTGGAGAAGCTGATTAAAGCTAAGAATGAAATTCAGCTTTTGGTTCTTTGAAAACATTGTAAAACAAACACACTGGGCTGAAAAGCTCTTTATCCTTCTAAGGTTAATTTTTATTGTCTGCCTGCACACTGAACTACATTCTACCTCTTTTTGAGGCAGAAAGAGCAATTTGCTATGTATTCACTCCGCGTTAGGAGAGATACAGGAAATCCAGGTATCACAGGGTTGGAAGGGCCACGGGTGATACTTAGTCCAGTGCCTCAGCCACTTCTTGATTCCCCTCTAATGCCTGTGTCAAGGAACAAACACACCCGTCCTGAGCAGGCGGAGGTGGGTGGAGCCTACCACCTCCAGCGGCAACCCATTCCGCATTCTGATAACTGGTGCCTGGAAAGTGCTGACTGAGGTCAAGCTGAAATCCGCAGCCCTGCATCTTCGGTGATCCCTGTCCTGTCCTTGGTCATGTCACAGAGCAAGCCTAGTTACCTTCCTCCCCAGGACAATCTTTCCGACACTTACAGCTGTATTGTCCCCCTAACTGTTTCTTCTCCAATTCAAACATCCCCTGTGGCTTCAGGCCATTTCTCATACCTCAGGCTTTTGAGGCAGGTCACCACACTGGCTATTTCATCACCAAGGGCTCAGGGTTGTCAATGTCCCCCTTAAAGGATGGAGCCTAAAACCGGCACCATCATCCAAAGCCAGTCTGATCACTGTGGACTACATTCTGTGACTTCTATCATTCTGGATATTTTGTTGTATTAATATAAGGCTTTTTTTTCTTTTTATCCAAATCATATTGTGCTTACTGTTAGCTATAATCTCTCTTTCTGTCACATAGCTCCTGTCTTATACTTATGTAAGTGAATTTTGGTGCTTAAGCATTCTTTACACTTATGTTCTTTACAATTTTGTCTTGTTAGAGTTGGCTCATTGTTTCACCAGATCCAAAACTCCTTTTGGCCGTAGGAAACAAGCTGAATGATTCCTACTCTGTGGGAAGTGCACTGCTCTGAAGGCGTCCACATTGCACCAACGTGATTCATCCATGCAAGAGCTCTGTGACGTAGGGATTCCTCTCCTAACTTTGCTGATAAAACTGAGGCTGAAAGGTTACGTGAATTACGGATGGTCACACCCCTAGTATGTGGTGAAACCAAGGTTCAATTCTTAGCGATCTAACTGTGCACAGACTGTTCTTTCAATTTGCTGTATTATATCTTAGGATTTCTTTGGATTCTCTTTCTGCCATTTGACATTTTGGTTCTCTCTTCACCCACTATAAACAGAAAGAGCCATCAATGTGCTCAAACAATTCATTATTTTTAAAACAATTGCACATAACTGGGCTGAAGACAAAAGCCACTGGAGCTTGGGTTCCAGAAATCTGTTGGTGCTTTCTTTTTTTTTTTTTTTTTGGCGGTACGCAGGCCTCTCACTGCCGTGGCCTCTCCCGTTGCGGAGCACAGGCTCCGGACGCTCAGGCTCAGCGGCCATGGCTCATGGGCCCAGCCGCTCCGCGGCATGTGGGATCTTCCCGACCGGGGCACGAACCAGTGTCCCCTGCATCGGCAGGCGGACTCTCAACCACTGCGCCACCAGGGAAGCTCGGTGCTGACTTTCTTAACAAAGCCATCTGACCAAACTCTCACCAGCCTGTGACTTGTCATCATGTTCACAAGGACTGAATTGATTATTTAATACATACGGTACATGCCAGGATCTGTGACAGGTAATGGACATAGAAAGATGAAAGACAAAGGCACCACGACAACTTTGTCAGAGGCCAAGATAGGTCTGGTTTAATTCATTTATAGAAAACCTGTGCTGACTCTTAGTGATCAATGGTTTCCTATTCTAATGGAGGGAAAATGTCACAGTGACACTTAGTTTGTCTGCCTGGGGGAAGGAAGTTAGTACTGAGCCCAGCAAAATGAGCAAAGCAAAGGGCACACAGAACAGTTTCACCAAGTAAGGATGCTGCTGCTGTGAGAATTGCAGGCGCTAGCCTATGGTAAGTCACTTGACCTAACTCATGGGAGTTTTTATTTTTAAGAGAACAGGGCCAAGGTTTTCATTCATCCAGCCATGTGACAAATATTTCCCTTCCCTCAGAACCATTAACTTACAAGAAATACAGTTTCCAAAGTCAAATACATGTAGAATTCATTCAGAAGACATTCCATGAAAAGCCATCAAGGTGAAATCTGAAAAATGACTGTGGATAATTTAGCTTCCATTTATTGAACAACTATTATGTGCTTAGCACTGTATTGAGCACTTTTAGTCCTCATAGTAACCCTACTGGGAACGTTTTTTTACAAATGAGGAAACAGAGACTTGCAGACATTATGTCTCACAGCTGGTACATCAGAGTCATCAGACCCAGGACTTCTGACCCCAAAAGCAGTGTCCTTCCCACCTCCCACTTGAAAACAAGGTGAACCCTTGGCTTTTTGTCTTCAAGTACTCTTGGAGGAGGGAGTTTGGTGTGGTACCTAAGGTCATTACCTCATTATCAGGGCCAATAATTTCTTCACGCCTCAGTGTCTCAGTCGGTTGACTTTGATTAACAGGACCCACCTGGAGTCCCTACAGCAAGGCCTTGACAATGACTACAGTGGGGCACTTGGAGAACAGAAGTTTAGAGCTACCTCCTCCACTACCTGCTTGATGATATTTGAACTAATTTAAATAAAAAACAAGGTCTTTAGATTCTAATTAGGACCGAGGGCCCTTTACCACTATAACACAAACTTGCCATAGAAACTTATTACTTCTGCGTAGAAACTTACCCACCCTTCTGCCTTTGATGGCTAAGATCTGTTGAAGAAGTTGTCCTTGCAGTTTTGGCACTCATCCCTAATAGTGCCCCCCTCATTCCTGGCACCGAGAACTGTTAAGCTTTCCATGTCTCTCAAGGAACAAATCCCCGTCCTGCCCCTTCAAACCTCCTACTTGAAAATGATCTCACTACTTGCATTAAATAATGAAGTAGTCACCTAATACAAGCTTCCTCCCTTTTTCTCCTCTTCATATCCCTAATTGTATCTATCCTCACCCAGTCTTAGAGAAACAACTGCTCCTCCACATTGCCAATGCTAATGTCTCCGTGCGTGCCTTGGATTTCCTCACTTTTTCCCTTCTCGGTTGTTTTTTTCCCATCAGCTTGTCCCCCGCAATCCCTTGAACTTCCAGTCTCCTCACTTCTACCAGATCGTTTTTCTTTGCTTACAAATATGCTTGAGCATACACTCTCCTTTTAAAAAAAAATCCATTCTCAACTCTGCTACCCCACCCCCTACAGCTAGCATCCTCTCTATTTTCACAGTCTTGAAAGAAGAGTCCAGTTCCGGACCCCCCACTCTGTCCTTCCCTCCTTGCAATCTGGCTTCTGCCCTTGTCACTCCACTGAGACTCGACAGACCCAAAGGTCACCAATGACTTCCTCATGGCCAAATTCAATGGTATTTGCTCCCTTTTGCCCCTCAACCTCTCTGTAGATCTAGCTCTGTTGATTATGCATTTCTTTTTCATAGTATTTATTTAGCAGTTACCTTATGTCAACCACAGGGAAATATGGAGGGCTCAGACTTGGGATGATCTTTCAAGATCCTATATTTGCTCGCTTTTCCGTTCTCTGGTATCTTCCTGAGCCTCGTTAACTCCTATCATTCCTAAACATATGCTTCCTCAAGGATCTATCCTGGGCCCTCTTCTTTTCTCTGTATTCTTCAGTCACAATCTCACAACTTCAGCTATTATTTCTTTCTTTTTTTTTTTTTTTTTTTGCGGTACGCGGGCCTCTCACTGCCGTGGCCTCTCCCGTTGCGGAGCACAGGCTCCGGACGCACAGGCTCAGCGGCCATGGCTCACGGGCCCAGCCGCTCCGTGGCATGTGGGGTCTTCCCGGACCGAGGCACAAACCCGTGTCCCCTGAATCGGCAGGCGGACCCTCAACCACTGCGCCACCAGGGAAGCCCTGTTTAATCTTTTGAGGAACCTCCATACTGTTTTCCATAGTGGCTGCACAAATTCACATTCCCATTAACAGTGCTCAAGGGTTTCCTTTTCTCCATATTCTTGCCAACACTTGTTATTTCTTGTCTTTTTATAACAGTCATTCTAACTGGTATGAGATGATACCTCACTGCGGTTTCAATTTGCCTTTCCCTGATGAATAATGATGTTATAGTCTTCTAATACATATTTAAGCTATCTTATAATTAAAAACTGAATACCACTTAAATTCACCTTACATACCACAAATCATACACTCTTCATACTCTGGGAAACATTTATTTCAATTACAGAAATAAACGCCTTGTAGCCAGTATTTCCATCTCCAGTTTTTTGGCATTTCAATCCATTTGATTCAATTCTTCCAAATGAATTGTTCAGAATTACAAGGATACCCTGCCAACTGCATTCTCCATCTAGTCAGGTTTAAAATCCTTAACCAGCATTGTCTCCAGCCTGAATGGGCCAGCTTTCCCAACATCATTTCCGGTTGCTGGGGCAGTCTTGTCTCAGGCTTTATGGAACCGAGCCCTGCTGACCACTGCTGGCCTCACTTTCCCTGCTCTGTTCCTCTGCTCCCACTCCCCCACCTCTACCCATCACCTGCCTTCAAAGTTCTCCTTCCTCCTCCCCCTCTGCAGCCTCTTCAAAACAGCCACTAATTCCCTCAGCTGGAAGTAATCTTTCCTTCCTCCAACCCCCATACTTTTCTTCTGACACTTTTACCCACACGTTTACCCATACCACACTTTTCTTTGGACACTTTCCACTTTCGACTTTTAATTTTTGCTAGATACTCACATTTTCTCTCTCCTACATGTGTTTAAAATTCTTGGGGGCAGGCTCTGCTTCTGATTCATCTTTGCACCCTCCTATCACTTAGTAAAGTACTTGCTCATAGGAAAATAACTACCACTAAATATGGGTTGAATAAATGAATATATGAGTCAGGTAACATTTTGGTGTGAGTGAATCTTGATGAAAGTAGTTTTTTCATCAAGCAGAATTTTTTTCCCCAACAATTCATCTGTGTTTTGGTGGTGGTGAGAGGGATTAGCAAACGTTGATGAAGGAGTTTCTTACACATCTCAGTCTACCTTTACTGACATTTACTGTCAGGTAAACAAGACAAATGAAAGGGATGTAATCAGTATTGTCATCCTATAGCTGCAGAGGAAGAAGGGCTGTTTTGGGTGACAATTGAAGTTTTTATTCATTTTGTTTTGTTTTTAATAGATATATTTCTTAGAAAACAGTGATACAAGGGACGTGGGATTTTTTTTTTAATTAAGTTCATTGATTTTTTTTCAGAGCCTTCCTCCCAGTATCTAACTAACAAGAAAATTATACAATACAAAATCATGTCTCTTAGAAGGCTTATTCACCTCTAGAAAGATGTTTCCCTGAATGGCTGACCACAGCTGGAGGAGAGCCTGGAGCTCCCTGGAGTTTAGTGTGACACCCCCAGAGGGAGCCTGGAGCAAATCAAGCCGCAGAGCTGCCCGGAGAGCAGCGACACCCTCTGATCATTCTGCCCTCTCAGCACAGAACCTCCTTCCAGCTTCCAGTGAGCCTTGTGTGAAGGGCTGGGTTGGTGACTCTGTGTGACATTCCAGAAAATACTTCTCAGGAAGCCAAAAGCTTTGCACCCATCAGAACCCTCACTTTTCCTCAAATATAATACTAGCAATCCTTTCAGGGTGAAAGAAAAAGACCTTATGCTAAATTTTCTATCTTAGAATTGTTAATAATTTTAGGCCTCATACATTCTTTTTTCTTTTAAATTTATGAGAGAAGGAAGGCTGATCTAAAATAAAGGCAGGAGTTCTATCACCTAGAGACCAGAACATCATATGTTGGACTGTACCCGATCTGTATTACCCACTTGACATCAATAAACCTTTTTATGTACTAAAAAGTGGTCCAGACTTTTGGAGTCT
This sequence comes from Orcinus orca, assembly GCF_937001465.1. Lineage (NCBI taxonomy): Eukaryota > Metazoa > Chordata > Mammalia > Artiodactyla > Delphinidae > Orcinus > Orcinus orca. Next base: position 120,675,732 of record NC_064560.1, on the reverse strand, counting down.
CCTCTCCCCTCCGAATTCCTTTCTAGAATCTCAGTCCCCATAATAGAATACAAATGAGCAATTCTCAAATTGGCCTGTGGACCTCCACAACTACTGTCTGACTTAAGTGCTGGTCATGGCTAGCAGTTCCTATTTACCATTCTGAAGCTAAAACTGGAGAAAAATACTTTAAAAAGAATACACAAAGTGCTCCTTTCTCTACTCCAGAGAAGTGATTACCTGTATCAATGCTTTAGGATAACTAAGGGCTCTCTTTGTTCAAAGAGTATGTGAACTTGAACATTCTCAGCTAATGAGTGCTGCCATCTTGAACACTGTGCTTATTATGATCAGAATTCCAATAATAAATCTCAGCTGTGATGGTCAAGTGCACAACTCAGTCTGAGCAGGTTAGGGCCTTCATTGCTCTAGGCATGATCAGACAATCCTACAGGAAAATGAAAATAATCTGCTCTGATGTCAGGAAACTTTATAGACTCATAGAATAGTAGAGCTGGAAATGATCTCAACCGTTGATTCCCTTGGACATGTTGGCACGTCCCAGGCGGCTCACATGTGTCGTGTTGAGCTGCTTGCTCTTTTTTTTTTTTAATTTATTTATTTTTGGCTGCGTTGGGTCTTCGCTGCTGTGCGCGGGCTTTCTCTAGTTGCGGCAAGCGGGGGCTACTCTTTGTTGCGGTATGTGGGTGTCTCGTTGCGGTGGTTTCTCTTATTGTGGGGCATGGGCTCTAGGCACGAGGGCTTCAGTAGTTGTGGTAGGCAGGCTCAGTAGTTGTGGAGCACACGCTTAGTTGCTCCACGGCATGTGGGATCTTCCTGGACCAGGGCTCAAACCCGTGTCCCCTGCACTGGCAGGCGGATTCTTAACCACTGCGCCACCAGGGAATTTCCACTGCTTGCTCTTTACATGTGTCCACACCTCTGCCTCAAGGCCTGTCAGTAGCACTCTTGACACCACAGACTGAGAATACCCATGGAGATTCAAAAACAAGACTCAGACTCTGTCAGAAAAAGCCCAGCAAGGTCCCTTGCGTATCACGAAAATGGTACCTTGACAGGCTTTGAACCACAGCAGCCAACCGAACCCTAGACTGCAGGAATATAACAGTTCAAGATTATGAGGCCGAGGAAAGCAGCACTGCAGCCTCTGGTTGGTTTTGTTTGGTATTCTCAAAAACCCAAAGAAAGGAAAATGTCAAAATCATGTTGAAACGCCTTATATCTATAGTTCATTTTAGTTGCCTTTTCAACATCATTGCTACCTAAGCACACACATCCTTGCTACCTAAAGAAGTTGCTGTTAACTAATGCAAGCCATCATCGTGATTTTATCCAGCCACTCCTGGTTAAGTGGGCTTTAACTTCTGAATGAGATATAAAGCTGATTCAAAAAGTCAAAGGACATTTTAAGGAGAAAGGATAAAATGATAAAAAATGAATGTGAGAAGAGTGAACTGTGGGACTTCGACAGGGACTCAGTCGACTTGACTGAAAAAAACGAATGGAACAAACCAGGACTCCAGTGAATGGGATCCTGCCTGAAGACTTCTGGTGTGATGGTAGCAAAACCTGTTCCTGCTCCAGGGACTGGCCTGTCACAGCGCCCTTCCTGCTGGCTCTACACCATTCCAGGCACTATTTACTAACTGAGTCACTGCATTCTGCAAACCAGCTCCATATGACCCCTACCTATTACTGCAGAACTTTTGAAAATGAGTTCCTAACGCTGATTTGATCCCTGCAGGAGAGGAATTTCAAAGGTGTGACAAGTTATTTCTATGCATATAAGTGAATGAATCTATTATACATCTTTTGAAGAAACAAGGGGTTTCTGTAAAGCACTTAGAGATCCTTTGGGATGTAAAGAGCTGCATTATTTTTTTATTGTTATACAATTACTTATCTCCTTCCCTTGTTTTGAATAGTTTTATATGAATTTTTTAAAAAAAATCTTGCCTGTTCATAATACATAGTTTATTCTTTGCATTCTTATTTTGACCACTTTTGCCATTCATTGAATTTTTCTGAACACTAACTTTTGATAGTGATTCAGCATCACTACTGATTTTCATAACCAACAACTCAATCATGTTATTAAAATTTTGACAAAAATAAAGACACTTACCTATAGATAAACCTAAAATTAAGCCATGGCCTGGCAGCCTCTCTTTTCCTCTCACGGACACAAAATATTTGGGCACTGTAACCATATAAATGAATTCCATTTATGCAAATGGATATAATTTCTATTATCTAGGGAAATTTGAGATGCCAACTTATCCAACACTTTCAGGGGTGTGATGCTATATCTTCTCCATCACAGCCCGATCTGTGGTTTGTAAACTATGCTGCTAACTTTCAACTTATGCAAATCACCCCTTCCTTCATCTTAATATTTTCATCTTATTCATCTTGTCCCTTTTCTCTATCACAGATATTTGATAGCTATACATCTTTCTCAACCTAGTGCCAGTGAGGTTTTTTCCCTCAAAAATTCTCCCTCTTACAACTGCCATAGCTCACGAGAGACACAGCGTTGTTCATTGGTCACCTGGAGAAAATATTAAGTCCACTTCCTCATGGATAATCCAATGACCGTGGTGTGCTGAATGCCTGAATAACAGTAAAAACAAACTCTTGCCGGCTAAAACTTGCTGAAGCCATTCTGCTGTAGCTTTGTAAAAACATGTACTGCTTCACGCACTATTTCCAAACCAGACCATATTTGGAACGTACATTTTTTTTTTTTAAAGGAAGAGGTTGGAGATTGCTAGGTATAAATGAAAAGACTAAATAATCTGTGTATCTTAAATTGACAACTGAGGTTTCAGGACTCTCTGCCACCTTTTACTGAATAAGTCCAGACAAATATATTTAACTTCTCTGGGCATTATGTGCTTGCTTCATATGTGAAAAGGGAGTAACAATAGTGTAAGTGTTTGAAGGCAAGAAACGCAACCTCTCTTGAGAGCCTCTCAACTTTAAGAATGGGTTGATCTATCTAAGGGTAATTCTGTTTCCTTGCCAGTATAACTCACTTCTTGCCCACGTGAAGAGGTTTGCTAGAGGCTTCTGGCGAACCTGGCTCTTATGAGAGAGCCACAGGAAGCCACTTTCAGTCAGAGGTTTGAGTGAGGACTCCCAGAGCACTGGCACCATCTTACTACTAGGAAGAAACCCAACCTGAGGGTGCAGCCAACACGTGGATGAAAAGAACAAAGACTCTCAGGGTCTCTGAGCCCTTGACTCCATCTCTCTGAAGTCCACCACTCCGCACACCTTGGAAGGTAAGTCAGTTTGTAAAGTGGTCTTCTGTTATTTGCAGGCAAAAACATTCTAACTCATATAGCTTTCCAGCACCTCTTTATGAATATACACACTTGGAAACCACTGATTTATCAAATTCCCTGTTCTTCATTTCAATTCTTCAAAATTTCCATTGATTAAAAAGCCATCTAAAATTAATGTCCATAAACCTCTGCTGTGTTAATAAAGATGCAGCTGGCCCTTGATAAATACCCTTGATGTGTCATCAGTGTGCTCACACCTAGCATAATGTCTCCAGGAGGCCAGCAGACCCCTAGAAAACTGTGTTTCATTAACAAAGCAAACCTTAATGATTTTACAACCTAACATTCACTTCTTCATATAAGAAGTATATGGTGGGCTTCCCTGGTGGTGCAGTGGTTGAGAGTCCGCCTGCCGATGCAGGGGACACGGGTTCGTGCCCCGGTCCAGGAAGATCCCACATGCCGCGGAGCGGCTGGGCCCGTGAGCCATGGCCGCTGAGCCTGCGCATCTGGAGCCTGTGCTTGGCAACCGGAGAGGCCACAACAGTGAGGGGCTCGCGTACCACCAAAAAAAAAAAAAAAAAAGTGTATGGGTGGACTGAAACCTCTGCTATCAATAACTATATCTTTTTTTAAATGTTAAATTGAATACAGAGAATTCAACAATAGAAAAGTATTTATTTATATGCTACCATTATCCTGATTATAGCAAGTCAATTTAAAGAATGCTCAAAGTAAGAACATTTCAATTTTTTCCCCTAGATTACTTTTTGGTTTTATTACCAACTACATAGAGATTATATATACATAATCTCTAATAATGTAAAAAAGATATATATAGATTACATAATCTTTAGGACAATTAACTTTGGTTTTACAATTTTTACTGTTTTATATATTAGTCATAAAATCAGCCCACTGTAAGTTCAATAAACTAAATATTTTTAAAATGTACTTCTACATATTTCCCACAGAAGTTCTGCATTCCCTCTCAAGTTTCACAGTGACCTTTGACCCATTTCCATGGGTTTGTCAATGTATGTAGGTGAGTAAAAGCCAGGAAGATAAAATACAAAATGAAGCATGCCATCTGAATTCTTTCACAAAAGTCACTTTCCTTTCACAAAATTTGTTCATTTAGGTCTGCTTATTTCTATAATAAGTCATCTCCTCAATTTGCCTGTAATATTTTAAGTACATGAAAAGTTGCGTGGGATCTTCAGATAAAGACGCCCACTTTAATATACTGTCAAAAATGATTTTTAAATATTTCAGAAAGTTTTTAACTGCTAAAAGGCAAAAGTTTGCCATTTGCTAGAAAATTATCAAAACTATTTTAGCTTATTTGGAGCAGGCATTAAAGTTATTGATTTGGGAGAAAAAAAAGAAAGAGCTAAAGTATTTTTAAGTGAAGCACTCACATAAGTGCAAGAACGCATTATAGGAACAAACATAAGAAATGACATTCTGTGCTGCACACATTTAGGTATAAAGGAAAATTTTCAGGCTGAAAAAAAGCAGAATGGAACCCTAAACCAGTAAACATATCCCCTACCTCTTAAATTATTACTTTTTTCCTATTGATTGGATTCCTTAAGATAACCCATGAATGTAGAACACCTGTAACCATAAAAATTAATTTAAAATGAAATGTCAATTCGAGCATAAACCCAACATAAATTTGGCCTCACCTTCATGTTAATAAATTTAGAGTTCAGGTTTGTTTTGTTTTGGGTTGAAAATATTTATTTCATCAACAAACAATTCCAGAGTGCAAACAGTTGTCCTGTTAAGCTGAAGCCAATGTTTATTTTAGCACTGCTAGGATACCTAAGTGTTCTGTAAATGGGAAAATACTGGCTGGAGAAACATTTACACAAAAGATTGTGTCTATTAAGACAATGAAAGTGTTTTAAAATATATCCTTTGGGGTGGGTTTATGATAGTGAGAAATGACCATTCAATTATATAAAAACATGTAGTTTTGAAAAAAATGTATTCTAGAAAGTTCCTTCTTAATCACTTTGATGCTTCACAAAGTTATCCTTGGAAAACTCAAAGATTTCCTCACTTGCCTTAGTTTTCTATTGACAGGGGTCTGGAGACTGAAAATGAAGGTATAAAAATATATATGAATGCATGCAGTCCTAATGTGTGTATACATATGCATAGATACAGGGTGACTGTGGGCATTGAAAAATAATTGAATCAGTTAAACTAGTTCCTAACATATTTAGTAGCTTCTCAATAAAAGCAGAATAAATGAATGACCTATTAGAAATGGGGGTAAGGAGATGGACAGGCTGCATTTGGTGTGTCCTAACCCATGTTTTTCATGGCCTGGAAAATCCTGAAAAGCACTGTTTTAGGAGAATCCCCAAAGCCCTTTAGATCAGTTGTTTAAAACAAACAAACAAAAAAACGTTTCTAGTTGAACAGGGGGATTTACGTTTGATCTGGCTTTATCTCTTGCTCTTTCCAAACTCACACATCTCAACTTCCTTCTGTCTAGAAGAACATCTAATTCACAATATTAATTGTATCCAAATGATTTAGGGAACACAGGATAAACTTGATCTGAGTTCGCAAGAACCGCCATTCCTATCGTACCTCTCTCTGCCTACATCTCTGTATTTATCTTTAGGTTTAGTCACTGTTCCGCAAATGAAACAAAACCACAGTCTTATTGCTCCTTATGAAGACATGACAGGTAAACAGGTTTGTCGGATTGAAATGTATCTGAAATGTCACCCAGTCTATAGACAATTATCCAGATGAAAATACATACAAATAGCTGAACATGTGCAAATGATCTCCATGTATATATATTTGGAGGTGGAGGTTTTTGTTGTACCACAGAGACACTAATTAACTTACTAAATTTAGAGACATCACTTTTAATTAAAGTACTTATTGCTCATCTCTACACCTAACCCAGTCATGCCAATCTCATCCATTTCCAAGTCTGTCCCCAACAGTGACCGATTCTGGATGCAGCTGAATTGTATAGGAGTTGTTTGGATATAAGTCCATGACTTGAAATTTTCCAGGATAATTGAATTATCCATGGGAGATTTCAAATAGAAAAAGAAAATTCTTTATAAAGATACAAATTTATATGAACACAGAGTCCAAAATAATTAGTTTTCTTGATTAAATGAAAGTTATCTGTTACTGATAACATGAGAGAGGTTGAAAAGAGTCATGTACATTTTTGATAATTGTATTTGACTTAAATTCTGGGAGCAGTAGGAAAGAGCGGTATGTGCAGACCGGCACCTATCAGTGGTTTTACAGTCTATAGATCCCTATGTGAATAAAGACAGTTGTGGCTTGATTCATTGCCATGGGTTTATTAATACCAGGTTTCACCTTAGGCGATTGGTTACAAGCCTGTTTAGCAGTTTTTATTCAAGGCAGATTAACACTCCCGACAGAGGGCTCTACTTATTGACGCAGTTTTGTGGCATCTATACAATTAACTTTCCTTCACTGCACATCAGTGGCATGTTAAGTTTTTCTTAACAACCTCTACGGATGCATATAATCTCATCACAATATATGAAGCATGTCCAATAAAAGGAACATTGATGGGTACTTTGGCTCAATATAGCAGCAAGATTTTATAGAGGCTGGACCAAAGGAAGGTGGAATTTGATCATTAAAACACCTCCCTGTTCCTAGGTCCTTTCCCAATAGTACGGCCATGCTAGAAACTACAGATGGCTAAAAAAATAAGATGGGAATGGAGAGGCACAATTTGTTTGCACAGAAAGCATATTTACAGTTTTATCACTAACTGAACCTCAGAATCGACATCCTCTTCACAGGCCAGTTAGCAAGTGCCCCTCAGGTGAAGTGTGCTCACCGAAATGTCCCATGAATTTCACTGAGAAAATGCTATGAACCTTCACTTGCTTTGTATGGGTTTTACCTTCCCACAATTTGCTTGCTTGTGTGTGTCCACGCACACTCACATGTGTGTGCATCTACATGCTGTCTGTTCTACACGTATTTGTATGTCAATATGCTGCACAAACTAGTATCATGTGGCAATTTCTGTCAGTATGCTAACTAAAATTGCCCTAGCGTACACAAATTCAATTACATTAAACTCTTTGTTAGACTATTTTTAAGTAATTTATTTATAAATCTTATTTGGACTTATAGACTGTTGATTGCATTTTTTCAGATAGATATATGAAAGCTTGGAATGATCTTTCTTCCACTCAACTTTTTGAGCATTTCTGGGCTACATTACAGTGCATAAATCTGTCTACCAATCTTTTTCTTCTGTAAATGTGTATTTCAATCTCAGTGACCCTAAAAACCTGGCAGTATTCGGGTTTTAAAAGGCATTAAATCACATAAACAGAAGAAAGGCAGATTCCTTCTAGAGGAGGAAGAGGATAGACAAGAGGACATAGGTCAAAATGTTGACGATTCTTCACTAGGGCACTAGAGGTGTGGGCAGGAGAATTGAAACTGGACTGGAAGATTTCTCTGGGTGAGTCCCGAAGAATCCTTTCAGTCCGAAAACCAGGTGGCATTTTATGGCAAAGCTCAGCCAGAACATGACAATAAGGCCTGAAGAAATGAGGGTGAAAGAATCTTGCTTCTGAGGAAGAAAGATGAACAGAAGAGAGGAGAGGAATAAAGATGACTTTAGGAGGAACTCAAACAGCTTGAGGAGTTCAGAATTTTGGCCATCATGTAAAAATAACAAAAACTACCATTCCTTACAACAACTTATGTGTTAGGAGAGAAACAGGTATCTCCTTTTTACAGATAAGTTCAAAGAGGTTAAGTGACTTGCCCATTTAACCTGGCTAATACAGGGTGTCTTAACTAGACCAACTCGGAATTAGATTCCTAACTTACCCCTCTTTTCAGTACAAGTATGTTGCCTTCAGTATACCTGTAACTTAACACTTGGTACCCCAGATCTCCACTTACTGAAGACTTTTAGGGAAGAGAATATAGGAAAGAACCCAGGGAAAACAAATTTTCCAGAGGCTGGAGTGCAAGGTGGAACTCCTGAAGTCTTTGCATGGTGGAGGTGAAGAGGCCCCTCCAGCAGAGCACCAGGAAGCCTGGTTGAGGATGCGGTAGGTCTATTTTGTCACATCGCTTCAAAAACTACTGTGACCTGCTTCAAAGAACTTTTTAAACCATGCTGCTTTGATATAAGCGTAGTGTAGACCCAGCTACAAGAGACAAAGCCACAAGACCATTATCTGAACTTCAAAGCCAGCACAAAAATATAAGTGTAGGTAATCTCTAAAATTGCCAGCCTAATTCTCAAATCCCAAACACTTCAAATCCTAAGTGTGGATGCAGCTCCGTATCTGAGAAAAGAGGAAGAGATAATGATGTGTGTATGTATGTGCGCGTGTGCGTGCGCGCGCGCGCGCGTGTGTGTGTGTGTGTGACATAATAGCAAGATGATTCAGCCACAAGTGGAAAGATAAGTTCTCTCCAAAAGAGGGAAAAACAAGTGACAATTGAGTATGCGGCTTTGCCTAAAGGACAAGACAGAACATCCCAGTACGTTTAAGAATGGGAGACAAAAAGCCACAAATATTGTTGTGTTGTCTTCCATCGTTATCCTGAAGCGAATTCATTTTCACTTGAACCCAATTCTGGAATTTTTATTATTTAGACCCAAGAGATCCCAAAGGCTGATGACAGCTCTCAAGTAGTTTTCCTGAACTATCCAGTTGGAAGCCCTCTAAAGTTTGGTAACATAAAGCCCAGCTTCAGAGCACTGGTTCCTTCAATGATGGACCCCAACCCTTGCTAGCAATGCCAATCAATGCCAGCCGGGAAAGCCTTAGGGGTTTTTTCTCAATGCCTTCAGGGTGGGGAATGGATTACCCCCTTAGGTCTGCTCAGGTCTTGGACCCAAGGGGCTTTGCTTCCTTATCGGGATCACTGATTTTAACTACAGACCTGAACAGATTGGAATAAAAGGAAACACAACTGCTGCAAAACTCTGGTTCTTTTGAACCATGAAAGTACCTAATTCAGAAACTTCCGGGGAAATAAGTTCTTTTCTTTTCAAGAATGAGAATTTCACTTGCATCATGGTCCAACCTGTTCTATGAACACAAGTCCACACTAAAGTAACTACTGTCAACATCTAGTGTAAAGCTCTGCCAAGTATGAAGTCAGATCAGCTTCCTAACGCCCCCCCAAAATCATGTACCACGGGGCTACCGAGATGAAGTAACACGCAGCCCCAGCGGGCACAGATTTTTGCTTTATGTAAATCAGAGCCTGTCATGGCACGCATGATTCACTGCTCAGGGTGTACTCTCCTGTGACGAATGAGTCCCGCTTCATTTGGCAGTGATTATGCGGATTGCTGGCCCTCTAAACCCCTTTGAACTTGTAATTGCTGCTGGTTTAAATAATGAACATTAAGGGGAGTTGGATTTGTAAAACTGTAGATAATTACATCTTTTTTCTCCCCCCCCTTTTGTTTTGATGCAAGAGTATATTCACTCACTCACACACACACACATACACACACACACACACACACACACACACACACACACACTTCTGAGGCCACTGAGCACTGTATCACGCCAGAATGTGATCGAAATAAACCACAGTCTTGTTCAAGGGTTGGTCAGGGAGGGCAGATTTGAGGTGGGGGAAGAGGAGGAAGTACCAGGGGGAGCATCTGTGAGCTGTGCAGGAGGGAGATCAGAAAGGCCTGGATGCTGTAGGAGAGGAGGAGCAATGGTCCTCATGAATATTCATAGCTAGTCACATCTGTAGCAGGCTTGCTTTCTACCTTTTTTTCCCCCTGTGCAGTGCAACATAGAACATTCATGCAAACAAAAGGAGGGGATTCTGCAGCTTCATCAGCTCCAGATTTGCTCATGGCGGTGAACTTTCCTTCTCTATGCTTTTCCAATTCTACTTATGGATTTAAATTTTTTAAAGTATATAGCAGGAGATGTGTATACCCTTTCCTTCTACCATGAAAGAAAAGCACCCCAGCCCCACAGTCAGGAGTTGGAAGAAATCTCAGTTACATAACTGAGAAGACTCCAAGCCAGTCTTCCTTTCCTCCTTTGCCCTACAATTGGTCAAATCCTCTATCCAGTATCCTTTGATCCAGAAAAAGACTAATTTTGATTTTATTTTGAGAAAAATTAAATGTTATTGATAGGGGACAGGAACCAAAGTTCACCAAGTCAGCGAGCTGCTACCCTCCCAGAAACAACAAAGAATGAATGATAAATTTAGCAGCCTCGTGTTCAGTTTTCAAACAACGCTACTGAGATTTATAGCTTCACTGCTCCCATGGCAAACTAAGCTGCTCACAGAAAGCTATCTGCTTTTGATTTCACTGTTTTCTCCAGTTTTTGTTCTTTTTCCTATTTGCAGTTTTTTTTAACTCTACATTTTCTTTTTCCTGGTGTGAGCCGAATATCAAAGGCCAGTGCTATTGGTAAGCATCCAGCTTGCAAAAGCCACTCAATGGGATGTTATCAGAACCTACATCACACCATGGCAGACAGTGATTAATAGCAACTGTATCAACGGCAGCAACTTTTCCAAAAAAAAAAAAAAGGCTCTCCAGCAGCTGAAAAGGGGGTCAGTGAGGTAAAAATAAGAAATGTCTGCAAGAACCCAGGGCCCAAAAATGTTCCTGGAGAGTACAGTACCCTGGGATTGCGTTTGACAGAAAGAAAAAAGAAATTCCTACTATTACTCATATAATAGAAACCTTTACCTTTAACTAAGTCAGTTATACTTAAAACAGCTACACATTAATTTAAAATGAAATCTGTGTACAACTTTGGAATCATTTTATTGATGTAATGGTGTCCCCCAAAATAACTAGCAGATGGATTTCCACCCCCTCAATGAAACACTGAAACAAATTGCAGAATTGTCAAAATTTTATCGTGAAGGCACACACTCTATAAAAAGGTTGATTTTAAATGAATTGTAAATTTGCTTCATTGCACAATATTTTTCTAAAATTATAACCGGAAAGTATTCTCTGTTTAATTTTTTAGCATATCCTTTCACAAAACACATCTGTTGTGAAGTATTTCTAATTTGTGCTAACTGCTTTTTAACAAACACACAGTTGTCACTATGCCATCTAATGTTATTGGGGCAAAAAAGTACATTCTCCTTCATTCTCTTCGTAATATGAATTTTGAGCTGTTTTCGATGAGGCAGACCAATAGAAAATAACACAATTATCTTAATTCCGGATGTAAGTGACATATAGGAGATTAAAGTAATGAGGAAGGATGGAAATAGAGTCAAACCAGACAAAGACAACATGGCTGGAGGTGGCCAAAACTGGGGAGAAAGAATTAACATATACAGAAAGCTTGCCAGATTAGGTCTAATTATTAGGAAGGGAGTAAGAAGATGAAGAAAGAAAAATAGCACTAAGTAGAGTATGTCACAAGGTTGGCCAACCGTAGAAAGGATGGAAGGTAGGATGCCCTCTTAGCTTTGAAGAGTGAAAACGGAGATTACCTAGTTACAGTCCAACATTATTTCCCATTTATTTTTATCCCACACCCCTCTTATGTGTTTGTGGTTAGTTCTTTCTGGGGAAATGGGATTGTACAGTGTTGAAGACAGAGAGGAACCAACGACACCAAGAATTCTGAAATTATTTCACCTTCAAAATAATTTTGAAAATTAAAAAAAAATGTTACCCCTTAAAGGGCCAACATGATAAGAACTAACCTTCCCCGGTATTTAATGCAGACCATGTGGTAAATGCTTTGCCCATGCATTATCTTCTTTCTGTATCCTGACAACCCTGGGAGGAGGAATTATTATTATCCCCATTTGACAAAGGAAGAAACTGAGGCTGTTTAAAGGTTAAATAACTTGCCCAAGGCAACTAAGCTAATGAGACACGGAACCCTTACCCAAGCTTTCAATCTCTCTATGATCACTGAGTATTTTCTTTATATTTGGAATAAAAAATCTACACACGCAAAATATCTTGCATGGTAACCTTCATGGACTCAGAGAGAGCAACAAAAAACAGTATTGGATCTAACCTGTATCTAAATGAGTCAAGGGATATTTTTTTCACTTCTTCACAGCTTAGTGCCTTGTATATATGCTTTAGAAGAGAGAAAAATGTGCCTATCTAGCCAATAAAGACTCACATCATCTAATTAGTGTTTTAGCCTTATTATCTTAGGCGATTTCAATATAATAGGCTTATAATCTAAATTTTTCAAAGTACTGTTGACTTTTGCAGAAAACATAAATAATAACCATGTATGCAAGTTCTTATTTCATTACCTCAACTGAATTGTGAGAACAACATTTTACTTGTGCAGACCAATTTTTAGTCTGAGTATAAAAGGCAATACATTATACAACTAGAATTTAGACTTCTTGAAATACCCAAGAATCCACAGGCTTTTCATCCATCCATTCATTAACCAGTAAATCTATTCCCAAAGTTCCCTTATCATGTACCAGTACAACAGAAGAAATGTATGTCATCAAGATGGAAAGATGATTACAATTTGCTTTTAGATATCTCCACCAATGTCAGGAAGTGAGACATATATAATACAGAACTTCAAATCTATGCTTCTTTCCTTAAAACTGGGCCAGGGAATGGAGAAGGAAGTCTGGAGTGCTGTGGCCCCATCTGCCATGGTTAAGCAGATTCAGGGTAATGACCACCCCAAGCATCGCCCAGCAGGCCAGATCAGATGCTGAGGGTCCCACATGACATAAACTGCAGCTTCAAGCTGAGGGGACCATACCCAGACCACCCCCAGCTATAATTCATGTCCTGGTGTGAAGGGTGGAGGAAGAAGGGAAAGATTCACTCTTGAGTACCAGTACTCAGTTCAAGGCACTGAGATAGGCTATTTGACATAGTCTATTTCATCCAGCCCCCCTCCCACCCAGACAATCCTACCCATTTTACAGATGAAGGAATTGGAGATGTTGAAAACGTTGCCCAAAGAAACAGTGCTAGTAAGTGGCCTCTTGTGAATCAAACTGAAGTCCTGCCCACAAGACTTGTCTGTGCTGACACTGGCTCTCCCTACTTCACCCCTGCTTGCAGGCAGTGGAGGCAGAAGGACTCAAGGGCACCGGGCAAGTCACTATCAAAACTTTACATCTATTTTTTCCACTGCCCCTCTTCTCATTCATCTTGCCCCAGCTGTGTCAATGGAATAAGCACTCCATTTACAGCACACAAACGACGATTTTACATGAGTATTTGGAAGCAGTATTTTGTTATAGAATCATCACAAATACCACTTATTCAGTTAAACTGCACAGCATCAAGGAACTTAAAGGACCCTCTAGATGCCTCATGGGGATAAACTGAGCGCCCCATAGAGAAAATAAAATCTCAGGTTTGTGCACGTGCATATGGCACTGCAGAGGGCAGGGGGGCGGGCCGGGGGAGACAGCTGCACACAGTGAAGGTCAGGGCCCAACAACACGTCCTGTCTTAGGTGCTGCCAGGTTCATTCCAATCGCTCACAACATGGATTTCAGATATATTCCAAACAGAAGTGACAAAACCCAAAACCACAGGAGCAAACACTGGCTTTCAAGTGCTGTGGGAACACAGACATTTGTTTAAGTAACCACTGTTTTAAAATTGCATACATAGTAACACCAAAATAAACAGCTTGCGATGCTGTTTATTTTAAGATACACAATAGTAATGTAAAGTGTGGCGTGCCCCAGATCCGGGGAGCTGGAACATAATTTACAGTTGTAGAGAGCCCTAGGAGGACTCAACCATACGCCAGGACGGGCTACTTCCTGATTAGATAACAGTGAAGGTCAGAACGCATTGCTTTTTGTGCTGCAGAGAGCAAACAAGCCACCACAAAGACCCCACTCCTCCTGCTTGCTGTGAATTATGAATCGAGTCCTGGGGAGCATGGGGTTTGCCAAGTCTCTGCTACAAAGCGTGTATTAATCACAGGTCCCGAGGAAGGGTCAGGAGCACAGCCTGACCAACCAGGGAGGGAGCCTGCCCGCCGACCTCAGTTCCCCCAGTCCCTCCCCTCCCTGATCTAAACACCGTGAGGAAGGGAAAGAAAGAGGGGGAAAAACATCCTGAAGATACACAAGCTGGTTGGGGCGCCGGAGCATATGTAAAACTGAACTCTAAGGAAAAACCGCTAGATCAAACAAACCTTGAGCCTGATCAAAATAGGAACCCAGTCTGTGGTTTCCTTTAGCCGACTGAGCGGCTGTCCCCACACCTTCCTTGCTCTTCTTTCCCTCCTCCGTCCAGGTGCTTCAGGGAAACATTTCGGGAATCGTTGTTTGGGTTTCTCTACTTCAATCTTCCACCGTAACCTAGAGAGCCTTCCAAGCCAAGGCCTGCTATCCTCAAGGCATGACCCTTGGCCATCTGGTCCTTTGTTTTGTCTCGCCACATCCTAAGTTAACTGGCTCCTTTGCCCTCGCCCTCACCTGCTGTGTCATGGAGTAAAAATAACTTTGATCTTTTCCACAAACATAACTTCCATATCCTTGACTTTCTGAAACTTGAGTTTGTCCTGAAATATTGTTTCCCTAAAAACTCTCTGCCATGGACTGAACTGTGTTCCTGCAACATTCATATGTTGAAGCCCTAACTCCGACTGTGACTGGATTTGAAGACTGGGATTTTAGGAGGTAATTTAGGTTAAATGAGGTCAGAAGGGTGGGGTCCTAATCTCGTAGGATTGGTGGCCTTATAAGAAGAGGAAGAGCCCTCTCTCTCTCTCTCTCTCTCCCCTCCCCCCCACCACACACTATGGAAAGGCCATGTGAGGACACAGTGAGAAGGCAGCCATTTGCAACCCAAGGAGACAGCTGTCACCAGATACTCATGCTGCCAGCATCTTGATCTTGGGCTTCAAGGCTCCAGAACTGTGAGAACATAAATTTCTGTCGTTTAAGCCCCCCAGTCTGTGGTATTTTTTATGGCAGCCTGAACTGGCTAAGACTCTCCCACTGAAGTAACCCATTTTTCCTCCTTACCAGTCCCTCTGGAATCAGGGAAGAGAGGCCAGACTGTTGTTGACTTTCCCCATTTCTCTCTCATTCCCAGCTCTCAGTGCCTGACCTAAGACTTTCCACTCACTTTTCTCATGAAGTTCACAGCATTTGCTGCCATTCCTCTCCCCTGCTGTGGAGAATGCTGACCTCTAAGCCATTTTCACCTTCCCCAGGGGCTTCTGTACACACTAGAATGTTCCTCTTCCCCCTACCACTTGCCTCTACTTTTGAAGGCTTCAGTATACATGACAAAGACCTTTCTAATATTTTGCCTCTCTTCATTCCAATGTCATCCATCTCCACTTCCCCAGCCCTGGATTTTGTCAAGCAGAGATACTGCATTTCCAAGATCGCAGACCTTAAAATGTTCCTTCCCTGCTTCTCTGTTCTCCCTCTTAATCTTCATTTGGACTTGCAGCCTCTCAGTGGGCTTCCTGTGTTCCCAGTGTACTACCACACTTTATTAGCCCTCTACTCAGCATGGCTCTTTATTAAAATAAAATTTATTGTCTTATAGTATAAATACAATGCACATTTTATAGACAATTTAGAACATATGGATAAGTATAAAGAAGAAAGTTAAAAAAGTCACCCAGATCTCAGTACTCAAAGATAATCACTGTTAACATTTTCATTTGTTCTTCTATGCATATATCCTCAAATATTTTCTTTTCTAAAACTGTAGTCATATTATGCATACTGCCTTATCTGTTTTACTTCACCTGGTAAGATACTGAGAGATTTTTCCATATCTCAAAGTATTTTTGAGAACATAATTTTTAATGATTATATAATATTCCACAATATTCCATAATGGAATATTAGGGAATATTCAATGTTTTATTATCATAAATAATATCTTTATACACAATTTTGTTTAATTTTTATATATATTTCTTATTACTTCTTTATCTTAAACTTCTAGAAACTAAATTACTGGATTAAAGGATAAGAACACAATTATAATAGTAATACATATTACCAGTTTAAATTCCAGAAAGAATAAGCCAATATTTATAGTCACTATTAAGCCAGATATCTCCTTCCACTCTGAACAGTGCTGAACACTAATTTTTTTTAGTTTTTCTTAATTTTATAAAAAAAATTTCTTGTTGATTTAAAAATTAATTTGGTTACTAATTATCTTGAAGATTTTTTCAAATGCCTATTGGCCATCTGTATTTCTTCTTTTGTGAATGGACCTATTCACCTGTGCCTTTTTATCTACTGTACTTTTTTCCATATTGATTTGTACACCATATCTATTAAGGACACTAACCCTTTGCCTGTTATATGGTGTACATATTTTTGCCAGTTTAATGTTTGCCTTTATTTTGTGGTGTTTTCTTGACATTCAAAAGCTATTAATTTTTATTCTTGTTTTATTAAATCAGTCACCATTTTTCTTTATAATTTCTTTGCTTTTGAGCTCTGAAAGGATTTCACTAAATAAAGGAAAGAGAAATAGTTAAATCTACTTCAAAAAACCCTTAAATGCAGAACTTACTTTGATTTTTTTCAAAAATAGTTAAACCACTAACCAAAAACCATTTTTTGAATTACTCTTTTTTTCTCAATTGATTTGAAGCGATGCCCTTAAAATTAATAAATATCTCCATATATTTGGATTAAATTGTGTATTCTTATTTTGTTCAAATGATCATTCTGCCTATTGTGTTAGCCAGCGCCACACCTTGTAGCTTTATAATCTATTTTAATAACACCCAGTGCAAGACCGTCCTCATTTTTCTTTTCCAAAAATATCCTGACGTTTCTTAATTGTTTCATTATTCAGATGAACCACAGAATCCTTTTTCAGTCACAATCCAAGGAAAGAATATCTCGTGGGAATTTTGACTTATTAGTCAGCCATTTAAAGAATTCTCTAAGTAAAACTCTCCCTCTCACTCATGCTGTCAATCCCAGGCTTAGATTTTTCCTGTTGTCTCCTTTTGCCCTCTTATTCCTGGGTTCCTGAGCTCTGCCTGGGAAAGGCTGCAATGAGGTGGAGCAGGTCCATTCCAGCCTGGCCCTATTTGCTGGAGGCCACCCTGCTTTGTCTTCCTAATTCCCTCTGGAGCTCTGGATCACACTTTCCACAGTTCCTGCTCATCCAGTTAGAGAAGCTCTTTTCTCAAGTCCCTCAGCTTTCCTCCTACCCTTTACAAAATGTGTCTGCCTCTTACCCACCTTTCTACCTGTGTTTTGACCCCACCTTCATTGGCTTCCTTTTGAACCTTGGATTATCCACTGTCATTCCCTTCACACACACCCCCCACTGCCTCTCCCAACACCTACACCTCAGTTTCTCTCCCCAGGATCCCTTCCCACTGCTGATGCAACACCTGATTCACCTGATCTGCCTCTGCTGATAAATGCTGCCACCCCTACGCACAGTCCCCTGTTCTTCCTTTGTTCCCTTCCAACTTTGCCTGCTCACTCCTCGGTCCCGTGGAATTCAGAGATAGACCACGACTCCCAAGTGCCAAATCCAAAGGCTTATTTTTAGCTAATATCATTGTCCTTGATCTTTCTACAGAATCTACTTCCTCTACTTTGAAACTCGTCTCTCTTCATGTGATCTGATTATGCTCCTACCAATCTTTCTTTATCTCTGTTCATTACCTTCTCTCTTCCTCCCTTTAAATGTAGTTTTTAAAAAGATTCTATCCTCAAATCCCCTCTCTCTGCACTCTCTTCCTTCCTTACCTTTATACAATGTCATGGCTTCAAGCACTGCTTCTACAAAGATCATCCCACACTCTGAAACTGCAGTCTCATCATTTCTAACATCCACAGAGTTTTCTACCCAGGTATCTGGCTTATGTGTCTGAACCTAAGGCCTCAGTATACCTTTCCGAACTTTCCCCCCCTATTCTCCCATACGTATTCTATGCTTCAGCCAGAGGATTCTGTCTTAAAAGCTGTAGCATCCACAGATCTCTGAATGTAGAATCAAATGTAGCCTGATTTTAGCACCCAGATTGAAACTATCTTCAAAAAAAAAATAATATTCCCACTAGTCTCTGGCTGCAATGAGATAATTCTGTGTCTCTCACAGGATTGCACCTTCTTTAGAGTGGGCCTATGAGATTGCCATTTTAGAGATGTAAAACTGCTCATTCTTGCCAGGATGAAAAGTGGCAAGCTGGTGAACCCATTAGTTCTCAGGATGAAAAGTTTATGAATAAAGAACAAAGATGTCCAAACCTCCAAGGAGCTGGTCCCAAAGTTATAATAACCCGAGTACGAATAAGCTTATAGTGAGGTTAGTTTGCTATCATCTTGTTCTTTCTCTTAAGTTTGAGTTTATGCAATTTCAAAAGGTACTCTGACTCACGATGCCACTAACACTGCGCCAGAGTATGAATGGTGCACAAGATCTCTTTCCCTTTTCCTTGTATGTATCACGCTAACGGTAGGATTTGATCCTCATTCCAAAACAGACTTAGGTCTAAAGAAGCGAGTACAATATTTTTCTTTGAAGAGTGTTTCACCCATATCCAAGTTCAGGTTTCACGGAGCTAAGACAGAGCAAATTAATTATTTCAGTGGATTATACAAAAACATTCATGAAGAACATTTTATACTTGCAGAGCGTTCTGCTCTTTTCCAAGGGCTATTTCTAATCTCAGCTAACCCTCAAAACAACAAGATGAGAAAACCAGCACTCAGAAACTTAACTGACTTGCCCAAGATAACTCAGAGAGCAAAAGGCTGACTGAATTGCTCTGAATGCTGCTACCTCTGGTATATTTATACAGTCATATAAACAGGAGGAATTTCTTTCTCCCTGCCCTCAAATGTTTGTTTGTTTTTGTAGAGCACAAAGAATTAACAGATTGTCCTCGATATCTAAAGGTAAGAAAAGCACTGGTTCGGTGATGAATTCCAGACGTTTCCATTGTCTGCTCCAATCATGCCGAACCATAGATTCAGGAGAATTTAAGCAGCCCTTTTCTGTTTAATTGATTATATATATTTCAAATAAGCAGGGGGGTATTTGCGATAGACACTGATAAGAGAGTATAAGCATGTACAAACCAAAAAGAACTAAATCACACTTTCCTTTAAACTTGCTCCGGGGGGAAAAAAAAAAAAAGTACAAACTGTTTTGAAAGGATTCCCAGGCTGGTAACAAAGGTCATATTAAAAACTGATGCCTTTCCACATGGTCATATTTGATTATCACTTAAGTGGTTCACCAGCAAACATAAAAGCATGAGGATTAAGCGATAAGAGGGGTCTTCATCAAAGTACCATCAAGTAATCGGGGGGATTTTGCCACATGGGTCTAAATTTATGGTTTCCTAGAAACTAACGCAAAAACTAAACTGAGCTTATAACTGACTAATAATGATCTCATGTGGCCCATGCATTCTTTTCTTACCACTTTTTTTTTTTTTTAATTCACTGAGAGGGAGGGTTTAAAACAAGTGTAACAACTCATGAGCTGCCTGCAGGTATCCTGAAACACTGAAATAGAACCCGTAACTTTTCACATGTCACCAAATTTACAGGGAATAATCCAGCATTCACATATTCTGTTTGATAAAAGCCTTTTTCTTTTTGAAACACTAGTGTAGCACCACCCCAGTACACTTGGGTTGTTCATTGTTGGCTTATGACAGGGTCACACCAGGTGTCCCAGGGCAAGAAGTAAGCCATTTTACAATTGTAGGATGACCAGAGTTACGGGATTACCCTTTTCTAAACTATTAGTAATGGAATCACCAGATATTTCCAAGTCAAAATTAATTCTGGAATACTTGTGAGTGTAGGGCAATGATGCAAGAAGTAAATATGTCTAGATAGTTATAATCAGATAACTGAAGTATTAAAATTAAAAGCAGCAACAAGATTTGGTGCTGGGATTAACAAGGGTAGATCTCCATTATCTGGCTATGTTAGGCGAATCAAGTATCAGTAAATTGAGGTTCAGGGTGGTTGGAAGAGGGCTGATTAGTGGCTCATGTTAATTTCCTATAATGCTCAGAATAACCAGATAATATTCTCTTCACTTCTTGTCATCACAGCGTTCCACAATAACAGTCTCTTGAGCTGTAATTTTTCTGTGGACAATCAAGTCAGAGTTAACAAATATTCATATTATCTGTTATAACCAAGAAGGAAAACTATAGTTTAAGAAAAAATTATCTGCCATTATATTGTGATTTGACAACTTATCCACTATTAGATAAAAACAACTTAAATTAGTTCTGGCAGATTTGGGACTTGGCAGTTCAAAATATGAATAGCAAATGTAAAAGCATGAAAATGGCATTACTATTATGTGTTAAGAGGATAATATACCTTTAAAGGGTGCCAGTGATTACGCTGCATACTGTAAACAGCTGCTGCCAATCAACTGAGAACGTGGTATGCAGCACGTCAACGTAACATGGTAAATTCCATTCACCCAACCTACGGCTTCCTACCCAAGTCACTATTTCTTAATGGGAGCAGTGGGGCTGGATATCATCTTTGCACGTCATAATCTGTTTCAAATTGCAAAAACAGACTACAGCACAGAGAAGACAGGGCATTTCCAGTAGTCCTCTGAAATCTGTGCAGTAACAGTCTCTAAAATCAAAATGAATCCTGAACGTTAAGGGTCACTTTATGACCCTAGCCTGCAGCAAAGCTGAGGGACAGCTAGTGTTCTCATAACCTAGTCAAACTGGACTTTAATTCCCCACAACTCCACCTCTCCACAGAATACACTTGGAAACTCTAGTCATGCGGAATGAAGAAATGGAAATTTTCTCTATGATCTGAATGAATATTCACGGGTTTCACTAAACAGCATTTAATGGCACTCTATTCTTGGAGTTTTTAAATAGCTGAATATTCAGATATGCGCACGCTTTCTATTTTCTTTTATTCAAGGGTCCTCAATTCTCCATCTCCTTGAATTCCTTACCGTATTTTTAAACAATTAGAGTGATATTTTATGAAATTGGGTGCTAAACTTTGAGCTAATAATTATTTTAGTTTCTTTCTGATGGTAATTTAATAGGCATTTCATTCTTCAATCTTCTCCCTCAGTTACTTATTTTTTAAAATGTGTCCCTCAGCTCGTAGCTCATAATCTGGGACTTAATCTTCTAAGTCTATCTCAGATGAGATCAATGGGATTGTCTGATATACTTTTGAAAATGTCCTGACCAGATGTGTTTGCGTTGAGGAGACCGTACATCTCGTCACCTCCACAAAAGGCCACTGCTGCTGTCACTGTACTGGGGACTTTACCTCAAAGTCATTCAGAATGTGGACAAAGGCTGCTGAGTCCAAAACACAGCAGGCTTTCACATGCGGAACCCCTCATGATCCAATTCTAAATAGCAAATTGGGACTGCGAGTAAAAGGTTATGACACAGCAGCATGCATTTTTTTCTTCCCTCAAGAGAGACAAAGTAAATTTAGTTGCAATTTCATTTCTTCTAGAGGAGCTTCTAGGATTCAACATAACATTAAATTTTTGGCCTGTCTCTTTAATTTGAGAAATTGTAAAAACGATGACAGATGGCACACAGAATTGACTTATGTCCTCTATTCTTTACTGAAGAAGGGAGTGCATGGAAACTTTGATAAAGGCAGAAGCTACAGTATGCAGGTCGCTATTAAAATTATCTAGTGGCTCATTGGACAGCTAGGATCAGAACGTTCAGGTTTTCTTTTTTAGACATTCTTGAAAACCAGCACTGTTGTAGGTTGCCAGTGATGATCACAGCCCCGACGTTCAGTACCCTCCTGTCCCAATAAGAACGGATGACGGATGTGCCATTAGCTCTGAACCTCGGCAACCTCTGAAATTACCACTCTTCCCACCCCAATCTCCAGCCCCCACTCCTCAAAATCATTATGAAATAGGAAGAACACTCAAGCTTACAGTTAATTGGAAACATTGCAAGAGAAGAGGAATGCTTAGGACAGCATGTCCACGGGAAAATAAATCACCCAGCATTGTTATATAATGCATTGTGACATCATTTCCTAAAATTAAACAGAGATGACACCAATTCAGCCGATCTCTAGTATAAGGTTCCATTCAAATAATTCACAGATGTTTTCTCCTGGCAAGCAGGAAAACAATGCGAAGGCTAAGGCTATGGGCGGCCTCACTTTGCCGCATGTTTGAGGGAGGCTCTTTCTGCTGGTGTTTTTCAGCTGTGTGTTCTGCACAGCCATTTCCACACAAGCATGTCTCAGCCCATGAGCCCCACTCGTATTCCGTGCACATCTGTATCCCTGAATATGAGAAAGGCCATCTTTCACTGTGTAAGTAAGGCCAACATTTTATATTTGGGATTAATCTGGTCCATAGCAAGTAGTATTCAAGTAGACAGATCTCAGAATCATGAGGGCACTAATTTCCAAGTAGAAATAACTAATGTCCTTGAAATACTCATTCAATTTACCATTCGAGGCCCTTAAAAAGACGTCTAATGATGGAAATTATCACAGTGTCTCCATGGATACCCTTGTGGAAATGGACAAGTGGAGAGACTGGGGTAGAGGAGAACGAGGCAGGCTGTACCGCGTCTCTCACTCGTGGTGATTTCATGAGGTGCCAGAGGCCTCAAGCTGCTGGAGTCCCAAGCACACAACCAAAAACCAAAGTACTCGACTTCGCGCAGCACATTACAGTTTACAAACTGACCACATCATCTGGGCCTCGCAGCAACCCAACCAGCTAAGTAGAGCACATATTTACTCTTTTCATTTTGTAGGTCTGGAAATAGGTTCAGAGGTTGAAGAGCTCACCCACGACCACAGAGCTAAAACCCAAGCCTAATTTCATATCCAGTGACCCTTTTTAAAAACCCACACTGCGCTGTCTCTCAGAGAGCCTAGACTCTGGTACTCTGAGGAAGCGGGAGACTCTAAATGCTATTCATACTGGAATCCTTACGGGGAAGGGGAGGTTCTCTACCAAAAGGAGGCCCCAGCTGAGGCATTCTTAACCATTTCACAGCCAGTTTCTTTCCTACCTCCCACCCCCATCCCAGAAGGCTCACCAGGATGCTCTTGCTTTCCATGGGCACCAGGACTCTCTGATGCGATCACCTAACAGCACTGGGCAGCCATCCAATGTTTACAATGGCTCTAGAAGGTGGAGGTTAGACTATGTTCTCTCCTGCCGAGGGGCCTTTGGGACTTGTCTGGCAAAGCTAGTCTCTCCATCTCACACAGTCCCAGGAAAGTATGTGGTAATTTTGGTTGCCCAGTTCAACTGGTCAAAGTCTCCTGGTAGCTATTCAACTAGATTAAAAGACAAAATTATAGTTACTTTATAGTATGTACTTATTACAAGAGCCAGGCATGGAGCTGAATGCTTTACGTTGTCTCATTTAACGCTTGCAACATTGGTTCTAAAATTATCCCCATTCTACAGATATGGAATATTGAGGTCAAGAGACCTCAATGCTCAAGATCAAAAAGCTACTGTGGGGCTTCCCTGGTGGCACAGTGGTTGGGAGTCCGCCTGCCGATGCAGCGGACGCGGGTTCATGCCCCGGTCCGGGAAGATCCCACGTGCCGCGGAGCGGCTGGGCCCGTGAGCCATGGCCGCTGAGTCTGCGCATCCAGAGCCTGTGCTCCGCAACGGAAGGGGCCACAGCAGTGAGAGGCCCCCGGACAGACAAAAAAAAAAAAAAAAAAGCTACTGTGTTGCAGATTCCAGGCCCTGTGCTCTTAACCTTGACATTGTGTTGCCTCATTGAGAAAAGAAACTGTCTGGATCTACACAAGATGAACAGAACCAGTTAAAAGGCAAAATGGTCTAGTCTCGCCCCTCTCTCTCTCTTTCTCTCTCTCATTCTCTCTTCTGTGTGTTTGTGTGTGTGTGTATACACATATACAATACAATAAAAAATTTGAGATGTCATATGGTCTTGAATTCACTGGAGAAGAAACAAGTTTCTCTACGTAACATGGAGCTGTACTTACTCATAACTCGGGTGCGTTGTCTCTGTAGGACAATATACTTTAAAACACATTTTCATTACTCGAAAGAGACATTTACAAAATCCCACGAACAAACTGTAATAGGCAAGGAGTAAAACTGGTGAACACCTGAGAGGCACGCTTCATTCCACTCCCTTTACCACCAGAGATATGGAGAGGGGTGAAGCATTTTGCCATGAACAAAGGGCAGAGTTTTTAGAACCTGCATCCAGCAGGCTGCATGATATTATATCACTTTAAAATAAATTTGCTTCTGATTCTGTACACATAGCTTTGAAAGAAGTCCCACATCCACTAAGGGTGAGCTTTATCCCTATGTTTTCAAATAAGAAAATCTTTAGTCAGAAACGGGTATGAGCAAGTGGTGTCTTTGTGTGTGAGCACTTCCTGTTTTCATTCCATGATCAAATATATTCTTTGCAGCACAACTAGGGGAGCTCTTGAAGGTGGCAAGAGAAGTGCCTGAGAAAAGAAGGTGCCTGAGAGCCTAATTGAGCTCACTAAGGGCTTCTTGGCGTGGAGGAGTTTTTCATGGTTAAGAATAAACCGTCAGCCCGGGTATTATTTCTTGCTGTTTCTTTCTTTAACTATCTTTGAAGTTAAATAAAAACAGTTGTAATGGCAGGCTTACTTTTATGATATCATAATCTCCATGTGTTAGGGAAAAGAATATACTTCCCTAGGATTTCCCTATGTTTTTTTTTTGCCATTGGGTACTTTCCAGCAAAAGCACATACATTCCAACAGATTCTTTCTTCGATCTTCACTAGATTTCTTAGTCTGAGAAGCCAGGCAGAGCCGTCCACCAGTAGAAGAGGGGGGTGACAGTAACACACGATGCGTCTGCTAGTTGAATTTCTAAAAAATATTTGCATGGATTTATTTCCTTAAAATTATTGTGAGCCTTTAAATATTTATATGAATTCATTTCCTTAAAATTATTGTGATGTTTAAAGGACATTTTCGAAGTCGGTAGTTAGAAACTACAAACTAATTATTTAGCTTCAGACTAAGCACGTTCAAAGTGCTTAACTCAGACTATGGAAATTCCTCAATTCATCAAAGAGTTTGGTTTTTTGAGGCCACTTTGGATTTAGTTTAAATATTTTCCTCAATATTATCAATTAGCTGTGAGTTTATTACCTTTTCCCCTAAAGCTGGTGGTGCACAGGAATTTGAGAGATTGTTTTAACTGTTACAGTTGTAGTGGAACTTGTTCTTCCAAGAAAACTGAAGGTTAATGATTTTTGTCATATTGAGACTAAGACTTAACAATTGCTACAGTTGGCCTTTGTTGAGGTGGGGTTCTTTTCTCCCTGGGCCTTTTGAGGTATTCAGAATAGGTGACAATAGCTTGCAGTTGAGAACATATGTAGAGAGACCCCTGTGGCTTATTGGGAAAAGTTGCTCCATGCTGGTTGGGTGTTTGGAAAAAAAAAAATACAACCAGAGTTCTTTTATGTTCTGCTAGTTAATGAATGCATGAATGTCAAAATGGGCCAATGGCCCATTCAGGGGGCAAAGCCTCAGCAGCCCCCTTCTTTAAGAACACATCCTGAGATGCAAAATACATTTGCTTAACAAATTAAAATAATGAGATAATTCAATTAGCCTCTTTTTAAAAAAAGAAAGAAAAAAGGGTACATCAGGGATTATTGTAATACAAGAACAGGTCATACTGCACAAAAGGGAACAAACCAGTTTGAAATAGTGTTAAAGAGACTAATAATGAAGGAATGCACATTGAATCATGCACTTGTAAAGAAATTTACATGAAATAATAATTTAGGCTACATCTATTTCCAGTGAGCTAGAGCCAACATTTCACTTTGAAAGTTGAAATTAATTAAATGACAGAAAAATATAGTGGGGCATCTCTATTTCCAAGAACTTCCTCACGCCTGTTAGTGCATGTAAGAAAAGGGGCCTAAATTAACATGTCGTTAGTTAGGGGTCTCTATTCTTGGTTTCTGCGCTCAGAATTATAGCCGAGTAAATCTTTCAGCTCATTAAAGATTGGGAAGTAAAAGTTACAGAACCACCTTTATCAAAGTTACTGAACCTCTTCTCTGCAGTTAGGGTGACGTGGGGATGAAGAGGGAGGACGTTTTCAAAGAAAAAGCCCAGGAGAATTTCCTTACATACAAGGGAGGTGCAGAAAAGGCTGGGGAGGGGAGCAGAGAGACGGACTGAGAGACAAAGCCAGCGGAGAAAGTAATGACAGGGGCATGATGTGAAAGAAGGTCATGGGGAGGAGAAAAAGAAAGCACTTAATGGAAAAGGAAAAGGAAGGGGGGGACTGAGAGGAGAGGATGACCAGGAGTTTGGGGCACAGGGGTGCTCTGACTGTTCTCTGAGTGTAACCAACACACATGAGTGTGGGAAAGGAGACTGCAACATGCAGATCTGTTTGAAAAATGGGGGAATGGAAGGTCCAGAGAACTTGACTTAACTGAGGTTCGGGCAGGACACAGGAAAATTGAACTCGAAATGCTGGTTTCCCGATTCCCCGGCTCAGGCTATTTGAGTCTTCTCTCCCCACTCCAATGACAGGCATTAATTAAAATTTTCAGTTGGACAGAGAATTCTGCACAAAGCCTCATGCACATTTATCTAGATGAAAGCAACCTCGGGGTGGGGAGAAGGTACATAGTACACAGTACCTAGTGTATGGTACAGCCGCAAAGGAGCACCCAGGAATCACTGGCCACACACAATTCCCCGCCCGTGGCCACGGCGCACAGTGGGTTGAATCCGGGACAGGGAGGTGGGAGATAAGACACCAACAGGGCAAGGCAGGAGGTCCAGCAGGGCTCTGGACACTCCACGGGAGATTCAAGGCACAGACCTGGGCGGTGAAGGAGAGAGTTGGCCTCAAGACAGAGGTGCAAAGTAAGTCTTCTCTATTCGGAGAGGTTGGGGGAGCAGGAAAATTTTAAAAACAAGTAAAGCAAACAGCACTTTGCTTCTCCATATTTCCCCTCTTTGACGCTGAGCATTTTGATGGCAGAGGCTGTGAGATTGATATGCAACTGTTAAAGGTGATCGTGATTTTCGCAAAGTCATCATAATGTGGTAGAAAGAGCACAGAGCTGGGGACAAGAAAGGCTTGGGTCCTGGTTGCAGCTGGACCTTGAGCCAATCACTTCCTTTTCTGGGTCTGAGTTTCCTGGTTTGTCAACAAAGCAGCCAAATTCCCTAAGATCCTGCTGTTCTGTGAAAATACATGGGGATGTTGGCTTGGAAAGCAATCGTTGAAGTCTCGATTTTCAACCAAGGAAGGCCGAGCATGAAGGAAGACAGAGGGAGGAAGCCAGACAGGTGAGCTGCTGGTGGGAGAAGGCGGCATGCCTGCCATCCACTGGCTCCTACCCTGCCTTTCTTACTTGCTACTCTAACCAAACAAACCTTCAGTTAAAAATGAGAAACCCCTCCCCTCACACTCATTCGACTTCCAAATTAAAAACATTTTACAGGTTAGTAAATCTCCAGCTGAGGTGATGTAGCAAAGAACAGCTGTGAAGTAATTTTGATAATGATGAGAATAATAACCACATGGCAAGGTTCAGGGCTTTGCTGTTGCAGCTTCAGTGCTCCTGAATAGATAAAAGTGATTAAATACTCCTGATTATCCCTGACCAATATGTAATGGATTTACAGCCCTTTCAATTAGTCAGTATTTGCTTAGGACTCATTATTTTGTCTTTGGTTAAGTAATCAGCCCAGAGACTGCATGTTCTGTCTAATTCCTCTGAGCCCAGTCAGTGCAGGGCCCTGACCTTTGAAATGGCCATAGCTGCAAGGCAAGAATAACCACTGCCAAGGCAGCCTCGTTGGTTCTCCCAGCTAATCCTGACACCACCGGCCAGATCGATACACCTTAGTTTGCTACTAATGTCCTTACATCAAAATGGCCGATTTAGGAATGTGAATCTATCACGTTGCCCTCCCCACCTCCTGCCCCACCCCTTGCCCTTTGTAGCTCTGCTACAAGAGCAGATCAGCTGCTACCGCCATAAATAAAAGTGGAACCTTGTGCTGGACCCATGACACTGTAACTAATGTCATTCAGCATGGCAACCCACAAGTTGGATAATCAAAGACCTTCAGCTTTCAATGTGCTACTCTATTTTTAAGCATTAGCCTAAATAGAATGGCCTGAAAACAATCTCATAGCAAGAAACAGCCTCTGACGCCTTCACCGTTTTCCCAGAATTTCCAAATGAACAGCAAAGTATGAGCGCCTAGTTCCTCTGTAAAAATATATTGTAATGTTTTTGTCATGAGGGTCTTAGAGTCAATGGTATATATAAAATGATGCATAAAACCGACTGCAAACAGGAAGATAAACTGTTACTTTAAAAATGTTGCACATAGTTGATCTTTTCCCACAAGTGAACAGGATCGGCTTCTAAGATAATGGACTTGAACCGCTAAAAACGAATCTTTAATCTCTACCTTATAAACAAAGGCGTTATAGCACCTATGACCCTTCTGCGTTTGTCATATAAACATGTAACATGTTTGCAAGCTGCTTCAGCAATTAGAGTTGCCCCTGGTACCATGAGCTTGGACATGCATGTGGCAAAGTGCTTTTTTTTGCCTGCTAGAGGAGGTGGCTTTCGTTACGAGTGTCATCGGCAACGTTTATGGATTCATGAGCTTCTTAACAGCTGTTTCCCGTGGTTGCAGCTGCATTATCTGAAGTTGCTCTCATACCTTTTAGCACAAATAACACATTTACTTATATAGACTGTTTAGGGCCCTAGACCATTTTTAATAAGGTCCATTCCTGACCTATGGAAACAAAAACTCCTCCTTTCTACAGGGTACTCTTTGGGTGGTGAGAGTTGGTGAAACCTTCACGGCTCTGTTAACCATCATATTTTGAGAAAGGGAAAATAGGCACTATTTTCAAAAAAATCTGTATGAGCCCATCTAACTTGCTAGGAGAAGGCAAAACAACAAAACATTTTTCTCTTTCATCTTGACTTACTGTGAGGTGCTGGAAGAGCCATGCTCTCATGATATTTGTTGCTACTTTGGGGAAAATGCCTCTTTTCTTCTGGCGTTTTTTGTCCTTGTCTGGATCATCATCGTCACCTGTGCCAGGTGAAGCTACACTGTTGTCTAAACCATCCCCTAGTAGAAAGAAATGAAAATACATTAGAGAAAACACAGAAAGGGTGCCAACAACAACGAGCAGCTAATGACAAGCTCAGCTAAGCTTGTTGAAAGAAATCCATTAAGCGGGTATATTCTCTTTCATTAAAGTATAATTGGAGACACAAATATGTAAAAGACAAAATTAAACCAGACCTCTTCAAATGTTAATTTTGTGTGTCTCACACTCGCCCATATCATTAATTCAATTCTAATTGTGCTCTTGACACAGTGCAGTAGCTCTTTGTCAATTATGGAATCCAGTGTGGGAAAACCGCCATCAGAAAACCCATTCAGTGAAAATGCATCCCCATGCCCAGAGTGAACACATACTGTAGGGTAATCAAGTTAAATGTTCTGTAGTCTATATATTCTAGGCTGCCTGCATAGGTGACAGTAACTGTGTCACTGTTCATTGCACATAACACACTGCCTGCTCAGCCCCTCCCAGAACTGTCACCTCCAAAGCACGCACATTCACACACTCCTCAGATGACCCTGGACTCAGCATCCGCGTGACATGAAAACTTTTAGCTCTCTGCACCACTGATCATTATCGTTAAAAAAAAAAAAAAGATGCACATCAAGGTAGGGTGCTCACTTAATCAGAAGTTTCTATCAACATCTTTCTCTTCTGTGCTTTTTCTCTGGCATTAATTGTGCATTAGCAAAAATCATTTACTTTTAACAGTCATAGTTATTTTTTCTTGCCCTCCGGCAAAAATGCCTTGAAAGCCTGCCTGGAGGGCATCTAAATTATGTATCTGAAAAACTCTTCCGGCAAGGCATTGCAGGACCCCTACTTTCTTAAAATTCATACGAGCACGTCTTCCTGTTTTTGGGAAGGCATCAATCAAGAGTAGCAATATATGCCATATCCCTACATTAATATTTGAACTAATAACTTTAAAAAAAGGAAAGAAACAAGATCCGACTTGTGGCATAATCAAATGCAAAATAAATGAAGAATACGGGGACAGCACTGGGGCTTTATAGATGGCTGTGTTTTCCTTGCACATCATTAGCCTGGAGCCACACGAAAGAGGAAAACAGAGAAGTGGAGAGTTTATGCTCCCTGCTGGTGTTTAAGAAGCCAGGGTCCTGGAAGGACATCTGGGAATTGCGCTGAGATGGGGGTTTTTGTAATTTAAGAATAGACATTCATTAGCAGTAAATGCCATAAATCCCATGCTAAGTAAAAACCTTGTCCAAGAAAGCCTAAAACAATAAACTCTGTGCTCAATGTAGCCAGAGCTAGACGCTCCGCAGCTTCCCAGGGAAATGCTATAGATCCACCAGCTCATTCCCAGACCAGCTCCCTCCTCCTGGATTGGGCCACATGGGATATCCTGCCACAGGCCCCTCGCCTCCTAACCTGTCCCGTCTGCTTGGTGGGCTTCCCTCTACCTGTTCTTTTCCTTTCGCACCACAAAAACTCTCAACCTTCTTTGGCCAGAGAAGCAGAAAAGCCACACAAAGAGCTGGCAGATTAATTTTATTGACATTTCCATTTTCACTGCAATGCGATACCCTCCATCACATGGAAGAGATGACCCTCACTATTTACAGACTGACAGGCCACTTCATTACAACCACCCTGCCCCAAGGCAAAGCAGCTCCCTTCCATCTGCCCAAACACTAGAGCATGACCCCGAAGTTGCTGTTCTCTTTTTCTTTGCCGTCTGTTATGATTAAAAAAAAAAAAGGAAAAGTGAGTCGAAAGGACCCCAAGTAGTCAAAGAACTAATCAGAGTACAGGGAAACAAAGGCATTTGACTTTTGAACACTGGTTAGATGGAGTCGAGTCTTCATCTGTCTACCCTCCCTACACAACCATGTACACGAGGGGGTCACTTGCACAAGGACAGACACACACACACACATACACGCACACACACACACGCTCATGCAGGGACATGCATACACACTTTCCACCATGCCAAAGAACTGCTGCAAGGCAAATTCTCACCCACACTAATGGCTTCTGACTGCTCCTTGGCAACCCTAGCATTTTAACCTGGGTGGATATGCTCTCCAAAATACAGACACTGAAGCGATCTCATCAGCTGTTCATGTGACACAGATGGAGAGTGGCTATTAGGAGCCAGGCAGTGGGCCTTGGGGATCTGAGGTGCTGTTCTATAGCCTGAGGCGATTTTGAAAAGCAGTACCCGGAGATGAGGGGAAAAAACCCACACTGCAAGTGCAAGTTTGAAGTCAGTCTGTCTGTCGACCTACCACGGATAAAGATATCTTTGTCTCTGGATGGAAAAATCTATGTGGGCTATCTGGATGTACATTTCAGATAATGTATGTATGGAATGGCTCTTCCTTCAATGTCTTCCAAATATAAAAACACACACTGTAAACAATGCCTGTGTGTATATATTTCTTCCTAAGCACATATGGTTTCTGTGTATATGTTTAAGCTGAAATTGTCAGGATTTTGTTAAAAATCTCATTTAGCTTTTTTTGATAGATTCCTTGAATATACTTATTTTAAAAGGTTATCGGCTTAATTGAAGGAAGTTCAACAAAAAAAGGCATTTGCCTTTTTAACCCAATCAATGACCTTAAAAATGAGAGACAGGGTTTCCACAGTGCATTTTCTCTTGCTTAAAAGCAGAGAGGGCTGGTAACACCTTCAAACTATATGATTCACTATATTTAGCTCAAGAAAAAAAATAGAGCTGGAGTGAGCCTCCTTTGATGACTGACTTAAACTGGAGAAGACAGGAGCATTACATGCATTTTAATATAAAGCGGTCCATTTTATATAAATGTATATAAACGTTGTAAAATATCTGAATTTGGATCCAGTGTGACAAATAATTGTAAAGAAAAATGCACCTATTTTTATAATAACCGGATACTAGACAAGAGATTTTTAAATTAATATTAGTGTTTACACCTCTATAAAGATAGGAATTTTCTTCTCCAAACACACAATAAATTTGTTTTTTCCTCCAATGGATTGTGAACCGACTCTAGCATAGAGGACTAACAACAGCAATTTTTCTTTTAAAAGAAAAATTTTAAAAGGCAACTGTGTGATCTGCAACCTAAAACAAAACTGTGCAGATGATACTAAAGTAACCCTTAAAGTGGACATTGTTTCCCTGTTTTAGGGCTGCGTTGGCAATCCTTGGCATCTGTGCCAAATGAGTTTCTATGCCGAAAATAGTGTGTATACGGGCACAGATGCACGTGTCAGAGGAGGAAAAAGAGATAATGGCATGTATCTAAGCATCTGAAGTTAGGACTCAGAAGTGTGGGATACATGGTGTGGGCAGGAACTGTGTTTTGTTTATCTTTTTATCCTGAGAGCACACCTTCATGTCTGAGCCAGAGTGGACACCCAGTGATGGTCTGCTGCATGAGTAAAGGGCTAAACTTATCAATGAGTTTATTCAAGGGCCCTCCCCTCTCTTTGATAATCCCACACTGGGGCGACTGCACTCTTCATGGTCCCGAAGGGGCTGGGTGGGCGGCCCGAGTGCAGGTAGTCACTTCCGAACGTGCCAGGAATGGCACTTCTTTGAATAACTCAGTGCCCATTAGAGCCTTTTTAAAGGGCTGACCCAAGGCCATTGCACCAGCATTGCCACCTCTGATGGGGAAAAAACTAAATAAAGAACTACTGGGCATGCTTCTTTTAAAAGGTTGCTAATCCCTTGACTAAAGGCACAGTCTAAGTTTGGGGCAAAGATACTCAAAATAGCTGCGTGTTACTGAACGCACTGTGTGTGACCATGGAAAGAAATACTCAAGGCCTGTGGATAGATACCTTTGAAGTGGACTAAATTATCAGGGAAGATTGTAAAAAACACAGGTCCCCAGGCCTTATCCCAGACTTACTAAATCAAAATATCCTGGGGCAGGGACAAAGAATTTGTATTTTTAACAAGTTCCTTGGGTTTGGTTACACAATCAGCCTAGCACTGGTTCTTAAACTGGCTTTTGGAAGCCACCGAACTAGATGACCTTCTAATTTGAGATAAGATGCAACCTCAAGAACAGGTGAATAGTTAAAATTCTATTCTACTGCCACAAATGGGGTTAGTGGTCACGGTGAGAAACTACACTCTGGCCAGGGCCTTACTCACTGTGGGAAAGCCGTGGTGCTCTCCGTCACAGGTACTGGCCAACACAAGGTAGCCCCACCTTATCTTCTGATGGTGAGGGTTAAACAGGAAGAAAGAAGCTGTAGAACACTGGCTCTCAAAATGCGGACCAGCGCCATTAGCAGTGGCAAAGAAATTGCGAGAAATGCAAATTCTTGGACCCACCCCAGACCCACCGTATCCGAACCTCCAGGGATGGGGCCAGACAATCTGAGGGTTACTAAGCACTCCAGGTGATTCTGATGACACTCAAGTTTGAGAAGCACTGTTGGAGGGCACAGAGAATATCCCTTTAGCCCACTACCCCTGGTGGTGGTTGTCTAAAGGCCTGAATCTAATCTCTGGGTCCTCCACCTGTTTCAAGACTCTGAGGTATTTTGAGAGCATCTCCAGCTGGATTTACACCCATGCTCTGGAGGAGGAGGTCACAGATGCTTTCCATAGCTGAGCACACTATGCTCAGAACAAGGCACTGCCAGGGGAAGCAGCCCCAGTCTACACCCACCTAGAAGAGCAATACTGAGGGAGTCTAGGTGCAAGGAATGCTGGGATACCATGGGTATCCAGGTGTAGGCAAAATCCATTTCTGTAGCTATGTAGCCAGTGAATCAAGGAAAGATATGGGCACATGATGAGAGGATCCTCAGATGATTCTAAGCAGAAATTCCCAATCCATACAATTCTTGGCCATACAAACTGCCCAGGCAAAAGGACACCACTTCCTTTCATCGGCATATTGTCTTAACCCCATTTAGCCAAAAATCTGTCTATATTTTAGACATCAACTGCTTGGCTTGGAATAAAGACGCGATACACACAGCGATGATGTGCTACGATGAGTCCCATACCACTGGGATGTGGCCTCCTGCCCTATCAGAAACAGAGGGCAAGTGCAACAGTTAAGAGGGTCCTAGTCCATCTTTTTCTTCCTAGTCCACCTCCCTACCTCCCCCGAAAAACAGCCCCGACATTTATCCGTGAAGAAACTGAGGCCAAGAGGATAAATCGTCGCCTAAGATTCCACAGCTACATGTGATCCAGGATAAACCCGAGTCCAGGTAACTCCAAGTCCAGTGTTACTACCACTGGTATTCTCACATATTGTAAGTTATTTTTCACTTTTCAAAGCATTACCTCATTTGAACTCTGTTATCAAACCAGGCTTGATCCTACAGGTAAAGGTCTAAGTGCAGAGGAGAGATTAGATCTAGGGCCCAGGGGCTGGGATTGAGCTAGAACTGGTCCAGGCTGGTCCAGGTTCAAACAGAAATGTGCAAACTTTTCTCTCACAAGTAAGCCAGTGTCTGTACAGTCTTTAGATATATTCAGTACAGCGAGAGACTTTGAGACTCGGGATTTTTCTAATGGGTTTATTGTGGTCCAAGTGGAGGCCCTTGTATTGACAGCACCAGACTGACCTTCAGAGCCCAGAGATGCTGCAAATATTTGAGCATCTACTGTCCATACAGTCAGGATCTCAAGGCTGTGATGTCATCACTGTGCAGTACTATGAACTACTTCACGGAGCTGTAACTAAAGTGATGGATTCCCTGCCTTAAAGTCACTTTTTAAAGATAGAATAAGGCTTCTGTGACATTTGGCACCCTGTCAAATCACAAACATCTGAAAGTAACCTCTCAGTATTGTATTTTCAGAGAAATATTAGGACAAATGAACACATGTTTTGGTTAACAGCATTTATACTTCTTTGGAGTAAGTCGGTGGCACATTATTTAATCCTCACTTCTCTCAGTTTTGGACAAAGTTTAATAGTTAAATATGTTCATATAAAATATATACTGTAAAAAAGAGTGATATCTTGCCTGAAAGAACATGGTTTTTTTTTCCCTTCTCTTTTTTGATAAATAGAAACTCACTATATTTATTATCATTTTTATTTTGGGCAATGTAAATTCACTAATTTCAGACACACACACATATCTTCCAACCTACTTCCAGAACTTAGGTGTATTCATGAATATATAGATATTTGTATGTCTGATTATAAATTTTAAGTATATAAATTATATTGTTACCTTTTTCAAAGAATTCACTAATTTGTACATAAGTATCCAAATATATTTGTAGATGAACTGCACATTTTTGCCTATAGTCATATATACATACACATATATATACATATACAAGTTTATAGAATTCTTTTTTTTTTTTTTTTTTTTTGTGGTACGCGGGCCTCTCACTGCTGTGGCCTCTCCCGTTGCGGAGCACAGGCTCCAGACATGCAGGCTCAGCGGCCATGGCTCATGGGCCCAGCCGCTCCACGGCATCTTCCCAGACCGGGGCACGAACCCGTGTCCCCTGCATCGGCAGGCGGACTCTCAACCACTGCGCCACCAGGGAAGCCCTAGAATTCTTAAATGTTAGTGTTTAATGTTCAACAGGGTAGTCCCTTTTCTACACCATTTCTGTCTCACTAGAATACAGTATCCTCCTCTTCCTTATCAATACTGTTGTCACTTTCATTATCCTCATTATCACAAGTAACTTTCACTGGACACTTGCAATGTTCCAATCCTCAATCTTCACAACAAATGAATGAAATAACTACTATTATCAATTCCATTTTCTATATAAAGAAAACTGAGACTCAAAGGAATTAAGTAACTTGTCAAAGGTCACATAGTCAGGAAGTGGCAGAGAGGTGCTTGTCCTGTAAAGCCCATGCTCACAACCTCTATCCTCTCCCTTAGGCTGCCAGGAAAACAAGAAGAGGTGAAAAGTGAAGCTAGATTCTGGGTTAGCCCTCACTGCTCAAGAAACAAACCCCAAGAGTGAGGCCTTATATACTCACATTCATGAACTAAAGAGACAGTGGGTGACAGCACACTTAAAAGTAACTATGAACCAAGAAACAAACAGATGCATATTTTTACAGTTATGTCCATTATCTGCAGGACTATTATTGTTCCCTGTAGACCTAAAGTTCAAATTAAATATGATTTTGAAATAGGAGTATCTGTTTAACTTTAAGAACTTTTCTGAGCCAAGGGATCTTTCAAAATTCCATGCCTTTAGCCCTGTGCCCTTGGCCAAAAATGCCCTTTGTCTTCATTTTTTTACTCCTTCCCATTCTTCTTTGCCCAGGCAAACTCCTATTCAAATTTCAAAACCCAAAAAAAGGAACCTCCTTTGTAAAGCTTTCTCTATTTCCCAGTAAGAGCTGGTATACTATGCTTTTGATTTCTTCAGCAGTTTGTTCCTTGCCTCTGCTATATTTACTTTTCTGTTTTGCAATTTATCTGTCTACTAAGTTGTCTGTGCTGCTTGACTGTGAGCTTCTTCAAGGCAGGGGCCCTGACTCCCGAGCCCTGACACAGAGTAAACAGTCAAATGTTAGTGGGATGGACAAATTGGCAGCAAGAGCCTTGAGACATATTATTAGGCCCCTATGAGAATGTCACCTGCTTTGAAGAAGGTCCATGAAGGGAGTCCTTGGCTCTGGTAACCCAGCCACCCAGCCTCGGGCTCCCTCACACCACTCTTCCTACTCTAGAAGCACTGGGTGTATCATGCCCAGTGTTTTACTGCTCAGGAGGGCATGGCCCTCCTCAGAGATGATCCTTACATGTCTGAGACACGTGTCATATATTGGTTTTTTTTTTGAAAACGGTGCTCCATTTCTCAAACCTGCCCAAATCCAACGGGGAAGACAGACTGCTGGGAGAGAGTGGCTGCCCCTTGCCCAGGCTGTTCAGATTACTCGGAGGATTACAGTTAAAAAATGAAGTATCCTGTAGCCATGGAACTGCAACACAAAGCTCTTTGGAAACTCATTTTCTGTCATCATTTCTTTATGCTTTTTTCCCTTTAATATGGTACTTGGAAAACAGGATTAAAATGTACTGAGTCAAAAGATACTTTCTTTCAGGGACTACCTTCCAGGAGTTTAACATAGGACATCCCACTGAGAAATCTGAATCAGGGTTTTCAATAAGAGGCAAAAAGAAGAAGGAGAAGAAGAAGGAGAAGAAGAAGCAGCTGCCTTTGCCCAGTTCTATGTTAGACTCTAGCCTTACAACGCTTGCTTTCCAAGAACCATCCTCAAAGTAAATCTGCAATTTACCTTTTTCACACCAGATGAGGTTGGGGGGAGGGGGAAGCTACAGACCCAGAAATGTGGGGAGGGCGAGGGGAGAGAGGTGGGGTGAGGGGCCAGCAGTGAGACCTGCTAATTACTGATCTCTTTTACTCTCCTGCTGTGCTTAACTGTCTGGACACGTTAAAGTGAAATTTTTCTGTGATTTTTCAAGTGACTGGTTCATGGCCCACTAGCATGGAGGGAAGCAGGAGAGGTGAAATGCTTTCGTTTACATGCAACATTTACTAACTGTGTGGGTTTTCCGACATTAAAGAGAGGACAGTGACCCAGGCCACCTTTTTCACACTCAAAAGAGCACTGAAAAAACAAGTCTTCATCGGCTTACCTCAGGCTTCCCTGGTCCTGAACACCCTCCCCCCGGGGTATGAGCAAAAAGGGAAAAAAAGAGGGGATTTTAAGCTCCTTTCTCTTCAACTTTTCAGGCTGTATAAGCAGCATTTAGCAAATTCAGCCCCAAATGGCTCCAAATGCTCTGAGCTGTAGGGGCTCATTCTTTGTTCTCCTCCCTCTATTTACACAGGATTTACGCAGGCTCTCCACTGAAGAGACCGAAAGCACTTCCATTCTCACTGGCTCGGCTGGACTGTGGCCCTGGCCGCTGGCCCGGCCTGCGCTGGGGGATTTCTGCCACCTGGAGAAGGCGACAAACTGCGCCCTAACTCAGTGATCCCGAGACAACCTGGCCCGGTGCAGGCCGCTGCAAAGCTCAGGCCGGAGAAGATGAGCTAACCTTCCAGAAGAGACACGAAAACCCAGCCAAGGCTGTGCAAGTAAATGTGTGTCCAGAGACAAATAACATGCACTTTAAAATATGCAGCTATATGATAGAACGGAAAGTGGTGGGTGAAAAAAAAAATTCAGACTGCAGCTTGGATGAAAACCACTTCACCCACTGGTTGGAAAAATAAAGTGTAAAAACAGACAGATGGACACATATGTAAATGTGGCAGTGTTTTAGGCTTTAGCTGGCAACGTGAGCGTCGTAGTATAGTTTTGCACGCCTGTATTTTCCATATCATGTTGAATCCTGTTAACTGTTGAACAGAAACATCCTCATACTGGTCCTTGACCAAATCAGTCCCCTCAATTTACCCGTCAGGAGCCATAAAATGGCTTTGTTTATTGACTGGAACCCTCTAATCCTTTATAGCAGAAGTGAACAAGAAAGCTTCCAAACTCTTAGCCTGTGCTTCCCTGAAGCTGGTTACTCTCATCTGAAATGTATATGTATTTCTAATTTATGCTTCACTTAAGTTGATTTCTCTCATTGAAATATATATATATTTCATAATTTATATATATAGATAAAATTTCACTTGAAAAAATTTTTTAATTCAAGAATAGTTGATTTACAATGTTGTGTTAATTTCTGCTGTACAGCAAAGTGATTCAGTTATACATATATATACATTCTTTTTCATATTCTTTTCCTTTATGCTTTATCACAGGATATTGATTACAGTTCCCTGTGCTATACAGTAGGACCTTGTTGTTTATCCATTCTATATATACTAGTGAAAATTTTTAAATATTTCAATAAAGGATATCTATTCCCCTAGCCTCCCACAGAATTCTCTAAAGGATATTGACTGAATCCAGTAGAAAAGTAAATTCCTTTTTCTTTATAATTCAGCAGATTGCCTAATCTCTGTAGTAGAGGATAATAGAATGTACTTGTTCCTCAGTTACCTGATAAGCACCTATAAAAGTACAGAGTAGGTTCCAAAGTTATTCACAGGACATCATAATAAAGCTCTTCTGGGCACTCTAATGATTCATTTTTAGTGATCTCTCAAATGCCCTTTCCACAGTTAGTAACACTCAGATTTTATTAAGGTGGAAAGCATGGACAAATGTCCACTCGAGTCCCAGCTCTCAAATTTGACTCTCCTTGCATTACACTACCTACAGCTAAAGCTTTTTTAATGTTCTGTTTGCCTCCCCAGAGTGGCATTTCAGCTAACAGAGTTCACAATCTTTCAGCCCTAAACACAGTAGGCTGCTATCTTCAAGTCATCCTAGGAATGTGCCAGATACCATCATCTCCCTCCTGCAATACAAAGAACCAGAAAGAGAGAGAGACCAAGAGAAGACCAAGCTGATCAAGTTACCAACAGCCCAGAATGCCCCTCTCAGAAGGTTACTCTTTGAACCAGTAAATGTTATAATTAGGAGCCTTGAAGTTGGACTGAGGCTGGTCATTGAAAGAAAGACTCTAAAAGAGAAAGTATGAATGGAACACATCTCTTTCACCTAATGGTTTGACACAAGGGTCATGATTTTTATGGGAAATTATACAAAAATGGGTTGTTATGATGTATGAGTCTCTTTCCCACATCTCCTATAAAAGAAAAAAGGTGGTTGGGGAGAGATGACTTCCCAATTTCAGTTAGCTATGTTTCAGTACAAATTGTGAAAATTATGCAAATAACAATTTTGGCACCTTTGCGAGAGGAAAACATTATTAAATTATGCTCTAAGTATTTTGTCTGCTTTAGTAATTACTCTCATGTAACTGTAAATATAAATAGCTGTTATTCTGTTTAAATTTTTAATCATGCAAAATATTGTCACACAAAAGTCCTTCTGTTGCAGTCTAACTGGGATTTTCTTTTTTAAAATATCCATATTTAACTGAAGTGGACTATTTTTAGCATTGTAAAGTGTTTTAGTAAAGATAGCTGGCTAACATCTCCAAATCAACAGGTCTTTCAAGGAAAGATATGGCCTTTATATTTGCAAAAAGAATTTCCTACAAAAGACCATTTATAAACTGCATTTTTAACATTTTATACGAAACTAGAATACAATTGGTCTGCTTCCAAGAATGTATTAATTATATTAAATCTGTATGTTCAGTATGTAACAATAACAATGTTCTCATTTTATCGTCAACTATAGGATTTTATGTCTTACTATCTCTCTTAGCATACTTTAATATTAAATGAAACATTAAATATCAACCAATAATAAAATTCATTAGGGGGAATAACAAAAAAGCAAAGTTCTATCTGTAGCAGAAATTATTTCATTCAATTTTTAGGATCCTTACTTCATTATCATATTTGCTATCTAAGACAAAAGTAGGGACAATACATTTTTATAATATCAGTTGATCAGTTTGAATTCTTAATATGGTATTTCTCTGTGAATTTATATCAGTAGATACCATTTCAAATAGCAGAACAACAACAAAAAAGACTTTTTGAATATTGCTTCCACTTTCTCAACTACTGTAAAATGAAAACAATGGAATATTTTAATAAAAGTACAACTTTGCAGCTGACATTGTTAAATAATTTCAGAACAAAAATCCTTTAACTTTAAACAAAAGCTAGCCATCTCTGTGATAATAATAATGCTTACTAAGAAAACAGATTGGACTATCTATCAACATTCCCTTTGGAAAGTTTTCTACATATAGAAAAAAGAACAATAGTACCTGTGAAGTTGATAACTGGTTTTAGGTGAATATTTTTAAACTGTTAAGATATCATAAGTGGAATATGTGTGTTATTTATTAGAAAATTATATTTTGTACATTTTTCAAAGCACATTTTCACACAACAGAATTTCCTAATAAAACTTTGGGTTTTTGTTTAACAAGTTGATACACTAAATTGCTAACATTTAAAAAGTAACTACTGTGCATTTAGAGATTTTACTTATTATGATTGTTTTAAATAAATCTACTACGATTTGAGAACAAGCAGGTATATTTTTATAACGTAATGTAAATAGATATCCACAACATACATGTGATAGTCCTATGGGGAAACATAATGTGACAGCTTAGTAAGAATAATCTAAGATACAGTAAATTGACTATTCTTCATATAGCCTATGGACTAAAAAATCACAGACACGAGGCCCTTTAAAAGTACACTTTAAATGGAGAATGACTGCTAACGAGTATATAATCTTTTGGGGTGATGAAAATATTCTAAGATTGATCATGGTAACGGTTGCACAACTGTGAATATACTAAAAACCAACGAATTGTACAGTTTAAATGGGTGAAATCATATACTGTGTGAATTATATCTCAATAAAGCCGTTATATTTTTTTAAATGAATATATTTTGCTTCCTTATTCAAAACAGCATGCTGGGGGCTTCCCTGGTGGCGCAGTGGTTGAGAGTCTGCCTGCCAATGCAGGGGACACGGGTTCGTGCCCCGGTCCGGGAGGGTCCCACATGCCGCGGAGCGGCTGGGCCCGTGAGCCATGGCCGCTGAGCCTGCGCGTCCGGAGCCTGTGCTCCGCAGCGGGAGAGGCCACAACAGTGAGAGGCCCATGTCCCGCAAAAAAACAAACAAACAAACAAAAAACAGCATGCTGGACAAAGTATAAAAGTCTAGTAGCTGAGTTTGAAGGTATCCATAATCTTTTCTGAATTGCTTCAAAACAATGTGATTTCTAGGCCACTTAATAATGTCATCTTAGCACCTTGCATATGGACAGACATATATACTCAAAAACATTTGGGATGGATTTTATACTGTTTAGGTTACAAAGATACGCATTGATGGAAAGTAGACTGACCTTAATACGGTAATGAATTTAATTCTTCTCCACTCTCAATCCTATTGATTACAGCAGAACACTAGTCCTAATTATTTACCTCTTTCAAGGATTACTTTAGCTATCAGAATATCTCCAGAAGATTTCCACAAACACACACACATACAACTACATTTCGTCTACATAAGCTTCTTCAAGTCAGGCACCGTATCTTTTATTTTTTTCATAACATTCTTAGAACTTTGTATAATGTTATGGGTGTAGTATATACCTAAACTTTAATTAAATGAATGGATGGATAACTCTAATATTCCTTGGAATATGTTTTATTCTTTGTGCATTTATATCTAAAACTTGGAAACAGAAGCCATCTACGAATGTTGGTCTCTAAGAGTTGAAAACTGGTCATAGAGTTAATGTTTTATAAATTTCAAAGACATTTTCCTATAAGATACACTGCCTGGAAGAAGCAACTTTATTGAAAGAGATAATTAGCGATAGAGGTGCCCTATATTTGGAAAAGTGCCCTACATACTTGGTTCACTCTTCTTCTAAATTTCTGACTTTATTGTATTTTGGGGGACAGCTTTACTACTCTGTTTGTAGTAGCCTCCTTTGGAGGCTCACTTCTAACATACTGCTTGCCCCTCCACTCTGTCCCTCAGTCCCATCCACACATAATCACAGAGGAACATACCCTTGGGGGAAAATGTTGATGCAATGGAAGAAGCATGAGCTGGGTGATAAAAGAGATCTTGTATTGAATTTCCAGATCTATTCCTTACTGGCTGAGTATGACCTTGGTCAAGAGATTAACCCTCTAAACCTAAGTTTCCTCATCTATGAAATGGGAAGAGTTATACATACCCAATAAGTTAATTATGAAAATTAAATGAAGTAATAAGAGTAATTATTAAATGCCTATCTTGTACCAGGTGCTTTACACTTATTAACAAGCTTAGAAACTTTATACATGACATCTAGCCTCACACGGTACCTAACACATCAAAGGCGGATCAATAAATGCTAGCTATTTCCATTCTTAAAATGAACTAATATGAAAGGATAAACGAAATGTGGTATATCCATACACTGAAATACTATTCAGCAATAAAAAAGCACAAACTACTGACACGTACAATGTGTCACATCTCAAAGTCATTGCCCTAAATAGAGGAAGCCAAATAAAAAACTACATACTATATGATTCCAAATATATTAAATTCTATAAAATGCAAACAAATGGAAAGCTGATCAGTGGTTGACTGAGGACAAACACAGAGGGAGGGACAGACTAAAAAGGAGTAGCTTTTGGGTGGTGATAGACATGTACAGTATCT
This sequence comes from Orcinus orca, assembly GCF_937001465.1. Taxonomy (NCBI): domain Eukaryota; kingdom Metazoa; phylum Chordata; class Mammalia; order Artiodactyla; family Delphinidae; genus Orcinus; species Orcinus orca. The sequence goes on along the minus strand of NC_064560.1, from coordinate 120,632,161 downwards.
TGATTATGGTGCTTGTCTCATAGGTGTACACAACGGTCAAAACTCATTAAATTGTATACCTTAAATGGGTGAACTTAGTATGAAACTTGTACCTCAAGAAAGTTGATAAAAATAATGTTAAGCAGATTATAGTTAAATCTCCATAAACCTGTTATTTGGCATAAAACAGATTTTAGTGGAAAATACAGCTTACAGGGCTTCCCTGGTTGCGCAGTGGTTGAGAGTCCGCCTGCCGATGCAGGGGACACGGGTTTGTGCCCCGGTCTGGGAAGATCCCACATGCCGCAGAGCGGCTGGGCCCGTGAGCCATGGCCGCTGAGCCTGTGCATCCGGAGCCTGTGCTCCGCAATGGGAGAGGCCACAACAGTGAGAGGCCCGCGTACCGCAAAAAAAAAAAAGAAAAAAAAGAAAATACAGCTTACAATACAGAGGTGTAGGAGTGGGGATTCTCCCAGTTTTTGCAGTGAAGTTCTGAAAGTATGAAATGATTTAGGGCAGCAATTGAAATATGCTATGGGGAGAAGCCCATCATGATATTTATAAACTTGTTGATTTATACTATTTAACTTCATGAAGATGTAAAGTAGATGGTCAAAATGCACTTTGCAGATTTGACTCAAAAGTATTTTTCTCCATTGGCCAAATTCCATTATGATAAATACTGTTAACAAAGAACTACTCAGGTTACAAAAAAAGTACCAATAATAGTCAAGAAGGTAATAGAAATAATTCTTAAGCCACTTTTAAAACGCTTTTGGGAAATTCAGTATTAACCCATTCCTCCTAATCATAAGAAGGTCTAACACTGGAGATCTTAGTCAATTTCAGAGGAAAATGACACCGTTATGAAAGACTCTGAGCGCCCTTAAGATTAAAAATGAATGGGAAATATAGAATGAATATTAACCCTTGCCAACCAGCTCCATACCTTCAGATAATCCGTGAATCCTTTGTATAAATACAGAACTAACATTTGGGGAGCATCTTGGAAGTGCCAGGTACAATAGGTATCCTCTCATCCACAGGATAGTTCAGAGTTCAGTATTTTAATCACTTTAGTATCTTTGGAAAGTGAAGCCAGACAGGTTAAGAAACTTGCCTGAAGTCACGTGGCTAGTCGGTAACAGAGCTGGATCTTCAACTCAAGTCTATGAACTCTATTTCACAACACAGCCTCTACTCCCATATGGAATGGAATTCATATTTTTAAAAAAAGTAGACAGTGGGGAGAACAGTGCTTTATGGCTTTGAACCTGGGTAACTGGTACTTACTAATGCCTGATCATGGCCAAGTGATTCATCTGAATTTGGAGGTATATGATATTTGGCTCACGTCAGATAACGAATAATAGTTCAAGTTCATTCTTACTCTTTCCTTCCTTCTTTCATTTCTTTTTAATGACTCATTCACATTAAAAAAAAAGAAAAAAAAACCTATGCAAACAGAGTCACCACTGGCTGAAAAACACCTTTGCTTAAGAAAAATAATCTTTTCCTCATTCTTCCAGAACTCATACTTCAAAATGGCACAAAAGCAAAAGGCCACGTTTGCCACTACATAGGAAATATTACCACATCTGATTGCCGTCCAATTACAGGAAGACCAGGAGCTGAAGGCCAGGTAGTTATTAGTTTGTCATAGCATACCCCTACACTTTGTCATGAAGACGAACAACTTGAGGGCACCAATGTGAACTTTAGTTGGGCCGTGTTGGCTGATAAAACAGGAGCTGCAAAGGTCTTTGTTTGAAAGAAAACATTGTTCAACCATTTCCCAGGAGGAAAAGGAAAGGGTCTGTCTCTCAGTAGGTTTACTCATATACCTGTGGCAAACCATCGCAAGAGAGGACTGACATCTTTGCTGTAAGATCAGATCTCAGAGCCACCAATCAAACGGCAGTCCAACCTTAATATGCTGATGCAGCGAATTTCCGGATCTTGATCACACTAGGCTAGGGAGTCATTCTTCTCAGTGATAAAGTCGGTGAATGCACTCTTGAGAAGATAACAAATTAAAAACCAGCTGACTCGACATCATTTGAGTGAGGAATTCACTGCTGACCCAGTACAACACAATTTCTACCACCAGTCAGTAATCACCAAAGAGGTGGCCAACTTCATTTCATAATTGTAAAACTATTCCGAACACAGGGTCTCAGCACAGCTAAATGATAACTGTCTGATTCACATCATGAAGAGCCACTGAAATCGATAATGACTTCCTCTAGTATTTATATCCCGAGTCTTACTTTATGTTAAAATTCCAAGATTCTAAAGCAAATTAGAAATTCTCAAAAGTGGTATATTATCTAAATGACCAGAAACATGACAAGAACTATGTAACTTTGAGGATTACTCCATTTTGAAACTGTATTTTTTGAATCTATACTTTTCCCACTAAAATACCTAGTTTTTCTATAGTTGATGTATCGTGCTGGTGGAAAGTGGAGTTGACATCCTCTATACATCGACCACAGAATATTAGGAAAATAATTACCTAACTGTTGTGCGACTTGTGTCCCAGACTTAGAAACGTGTGGTCTTGGATAAAAATACCTTACATTTACATAATGATTTTTCAGCTTTCAAACACTTTTTTCCAACTCTTGATCACTACAACAAAGTGTAAGGGGCATATCCTATTATCCCCATTTAACAGATAAACCAAGTACATCCGGTTAACATTTTGGTAACTCCTTGTAATCTATAAATATTATTAGGTTGAACCATCTGAAATTGCTAATATTTGACCAGTTCTAACCTACCAAAAAGGCAATTTCATAAAAGCAATATTTCCAGCTTTACTATCAATCATCAACTTGGTTGTTTCTTTTGCTTTTTCTACTTTTCTATGTACTTGTTTTTACCAATATGTCTAGCCTCACTCTTACAAATCCCTTCAATCATTTTCTCTTTTCATACTGAATAGATAAAAAGGTAAAGTGAAAATAAACACTAGTAAAGGAAACCCTAGCCTATGAGCAACCAATGAAGTTACACACAAAAAACTTACCAACAGACAATTAGGCCATGGGAGACATTGCTGTGTTTTTAACTAGGGATGTAGCAAGAAGGCTCTTCACAGTATTCAGAAAAAGGAACTATTCTGGTCAATTCTAATTTCAAACTTCAACAACAGTAATTAGCATTGAGAAATGATCAGAGTATATTCTATTATATGTCTCTGGAGAAATTTTCACTCTAAAGTTTCCTATAATAACAACAGCAACATTAATAAAAAATAATATTTATCGAGTACTTACTCTCTTCCAGACACTCTGCTAAACACTTCACATGCTTTACCTCATTTAATTCTCACCATCCTATCAGGGTTGATTTTCCTTTTACACATGAAGAAACCGAGGCTTGGAGGGGTTAAGCAATTAGGTCATATGAATAATAAGTGGCTGAGACTGGGTTCACACCCGTGCCCTTAAAACACTGCAAGAGACTGCTGCCTACGATGGCTCATCCCTGCGACTCCTGAGCCCATTTAGCCAGAATCGGCCAGCCTCATGAAACTTCATAACATTTCTATACCCTACTGAATCATTCAGTCCACTAAAATGTTTGTGGTCTACCAATTTAACAGGAAATTTACATTTCACCATGACCTGTAAGTGTCATGAGGACAGGCACTAGGCCACAGCAGGCACCAAAGAAATGTTCATTAAAAGGGAAATAAATAAGAATTCTTCCCTGTGTTTTTTTTTTTTTTCTTTTTTCTTTTTAATCGGAGAGCCTCACCTGTCTCCCTTGTGACAAAGTAGAGAGCTCTCAAGCAATCCCGTTCTAGATGTTACTTGACTTTGGAACCCATCCACCACTGCCACTGCCACCTTCAACCTTGCTGGAAGCGCTAAAATTAATTCATCTCACTGACAAAAATGGGATAAAAGAACCCCAACCACAGAGGTGGAGAAACCACTCCTTCCCCCTGAACAAATGCTGCTTTCTGATGCCCAGGATTGCTTTTCTTCTCTCGCTAAGGTTCAGTAAGTACTGAAAGCTCGGGCCCAGTGAATATGGGTCAGGTCTGTAAGGCAACTCCACCCCTTTCATTACCATGGAATCAGTTAACAATCCCGCTGGTTCTACCAAAAATAAAAAATAAAGTAATTGGTCCCAGCGGTTATTTAGGTGCTGAGGAAGTCTCAAAAACACTACTATCTCCTGTAGTGATCTGCTAGCCTTTCCCTACTCCAACCAGCACGCTGGGACTTCTAAATTACATACCATAATTGACATAAAATATCTGTCCCATAAGTGAATATCTTTATTAGCATCAAAATCACTCACAACTAGTGTTCCTCAATGTTATTAAACATAACTTGTTCTAGGTGTTGCTTTACTAATTAGTCAGGATGAGCCCGAGGAAGAAAATCTGGGTCATGTTAAATTAATTGGAATGAGCATGAAAATTAGCAGAGCAAACTGCATCAATTTTCTATAGAGAGGCTTCCTTCATGTTGAGAATAAAAATGGATATTACGAGGCATTAACCACACTGCCTTCTGTGACTGCCAAGAGGTGTGTTACAGTAGCCCAAAATATCATGCTCGCAGATTTTCAGAAGTTAATGAGACATTTCCAGGAATGGTAAATACATGGTGTTAAAATGGGTGTGCCTCTGATGGGAAAATGCCAAGTCACTTCATGTTTATTCAGGCATAACAAGCTCTTCAAAATGAGCATAATTTAAGAGGTGAATAGTGCAAAGAGGGCCAACATTCAACTAATTTTCCTTCAGAAAGAAAAGATTAAATTGGACCCAAAAAAATGAATTAAGAGGTTTACAAATCAACAAGTCAGCCACCAGGACGGCAGCCTCTGCTCAGCACCGGCTTGGACGCCCAGCCACCAAGTTTTCCAGAAATGTCCCGAAGGCAAGGAACAAAGCGAGAACTGATTACAGCCCCGCTCACTGCCTCCGCCTCGCCGTCTCAACTCTGTTTGGCTTCCTAACGAGCTCGCTAAAAACCTAATTCATCTCCCATAACCCTCCTCAGCACTCCTGGAAAGCCACCATTATGGAAATTACAGATGAAACATTTCCAGGCTGAGTTCAACCCAGTACGTCTTCAACAGGCAGGGCCCTGACTCCCACCCGGGGCACCATGCAGCGGGGTCCACTCCGAACGTTCGAGAAGCAAGAGGCCAGGCAAGGTGAAGACTCTTTCTCTGGATGACAATGATTTCTGCCTTCACGCGTTCCCTCCCCTGCCTGTGGAGCTGTCGTGGGTTCCATGGGACATAAAACATAAGTTGTAATGCAGGAGACGAGAAATGAGTTGTACTAATGACAAATAGCTGGAAATAGGCTAATGTGAATTCCCAGCCTGTTCATGAGGAAACTCCCCGGGTTCCTCATTACATAGAGTCAAATCCTCACGGCACCTAGCCTGTAACTGGAAGATTACGGAATTGATGGATCCTTAGTTTAAAATGCAGCTGTTTTATTCTGCTTTAGTAATTAATTCTTTTTCCAATACCCTATTGATTAAGCGTAGACCCTGATAAAGTTCAAACTGAGGAGAATCTCTCGTGGCGTCCTTAGTCGCTCAGGAGAGTCAATGAAAACTTCCTACAATTCCACCTGCCCCCTCAGAGTGCTGATCCAATGAACAGAACAGTTTTTTTCTCATAAATTAGTCAGGCCATGTGGAGCTGTATTAGCTGATCGTTGCTTTTGTCTCTCTACTTGCTGACTTGCTTTTCAGTTTTGCTGGCCTTTGTGCTGTCACACACAAAGTCGGAGTGCAGCTGCCACTCTGAACCCAAACCAAGGTAAAGAACAATTCATACAAACTACATTTTTCCCCCCCATTTTATACAGCTGCAACTCCCTGAGCAGTACAGGGCTCAATGGGGCCTCCCGGGACCCAACTAGCTGAGAAATCAGTGCTAAAGCGTGCAGACATTTTGTGGAACTGAAAAAAAATAACATCAAGTAACCTATTTTCTTCAAGGTTTTGACAGGCTTTTTGGTCCTGCCACCCCTCCACCCGAGCCCCAGAATTTGTGCTACCCTATTTTCAACCATGCTAAGCTCCCTATTTCGTTCTCACAGAGGACATCGAGGAAATGACAGAAGACGGAAAGGTAAAGAGAGTGATCAAGAGGCCGAGGTCTGTATCCTGTGCTGATCAGGTGGCATCCGTGTGTTCAGGAACGCCCATGAACCAAACGGGCATGCAGTGTAACCATATATAAATGGCCATTATAAACACAATGGTATTTAGTAATAAGAGGAATCACCAACGTGGTGCTCCTTTTCAAAGGGTCACATGTACCGGGGATCAGTGTTGTTGAGTAGAACAAGCACGATAACAGAAAGTTTCTCAGATTACAGCCCTGCACAATGGATTTTTGTTCCTACAGAGACCATCACTCCTGGGAATGCTTTTAGAGCAATGGACTTATTCTCTACGTCGCGTCCCTACCCCCTCTTGCTCCCCGACACCCCATCTCCGGCCCCCCAACCCATGTGCACAGGCTTCATTCCCTGCGTGAAAACAGGTGAGAGACAAGGTTCTAGCCCATAAACTGGTGGCAAGAACGGAGTTGATTTTTGTCACCTGCAACACCCGTTTATAGGAGAACTCATATTGTTTTTTGTCTTTAACTCTATTTCAGATGGTAGGAGTAATAGTGAAGGTCTGAAATAATTTTAGGAGAATCCTTCAAGTGGTTATCATCTAACACCAAATTCAGAGCTAAAACCAAGCTAGGATCCTGTGAGCAGAGGGGCTGGGACTGTTTTCCATGGTCTCTCCCGGGCAGGGGCTGAGAGAACATTCCCCACCTTCACAGCATTCCTTCCTAGGTCAAAAGGTCATCTCTCACAGCCGTCTCCAGCAGACACTCAGTTGTCAAAAGGTTGAATCATGTGATCTGGGCAGTCACTGCTAACAAAGCTCTTTCCTCATTGGGAAACAAACTTTGCATGCCTAAATAATTTCCGAGTTAAAAATGTGTTTTCCTCCCTCCTTCCTATTCTCTTCAGTTTCAAAACAGTGAGGACAGCAACGGGCAGCAGATTCATCAGCAAAGCTTCCATGGATCACTTGGATCAAAATTCCACCACTTTTACTGGGCCATATTATGAGGAAAGAGTACTGCCAGAGGTGATGTTGATTTCCTGCATTTAAAAGGAAAACAGAGGTGTCCCTTTTCCAGGGGATTTCTTTAAAAAGGAAAATCCCACTTTTAAAGCAAACATATGTATTTTGAATAAGTATGAAATTGCAAGTAGAAAAATTAGTCTAAAAAGATATATCAGAATCCTTTGTAAAGTCATTTCTAAAAATTAAGATTGCTTTTTGATTCATGTATATTCTATTGCATTTAAACGACCAACAATATACATAGTGTATAAACAAGGTACCAAAAAAAAAAAGAGGGGGTAAGAAGTATGCTCACTTGCTCAATGTTCAGAACTTAAGCAAGCATAAAGTTTGCCATCAGTGATGTTATAATAAAAAAAAAGTCCCAGTTACTAGGGAAGCAGGCTTTGCCTTTCTTTTTTTTTTAATTCCCTGCTGCCTAGATGAATAATATAATGATTTTCTCATTGTCGTGAATTGTTACTTAGAGCAGCTTGAAGCTCTCATATGCAATCCAAAATGAGTCATTTATTTCTAGAAGGGAGTCAAACAAGTCTATCAACATTGCTTCTATTTATAAATTATATATTTAAGAGTGAAATAAAATAGTCATGGCTGAAATGTTACATATGGCAGATAAAGAATTAGAGATACTTTCAAATTATTTGGCCTAGTCCTAAGCAATAGAATCTAAGGGCACTGATAATTTTTGTAAGACCTAAGCAATTTGTGCATTTGTTTATTCAAAAAAGCTTAATTAAATATCCTCAGACATGGGATCCAAGTTCTGACATGTCTTTAGGATACCAATGTTTGCAGACATACAATATTTTCCTAAATGTACTATCTTCATTTTAGTTTCTAATTATCAAACTTTCCAAAGTACATTTTTCAAAACTCATCGTCGGGACTTTCACTTGTCTCCCTTTTTAGCTGCCTTGGGATTAACAGGAACTGACAAAGATGCATATTATTAACAATGTGTAGTTTCACTTGGTATAATCTACTAACTTTAAAGAGCCCGGTTTTATAAGGTTTCCTTTGGGTAGGTACTTTAGTGTTCTAAAAACAGTGTTATGGGCTGTTAAATTAAGCACATGTTCTACACTGACATTTTAGCTCCGGGAAGTTACTGTGTGCTAAATTTGCCAGTTTAGTATCTGTAACCCTGGAACATGTGCTCCCTGCCTTTTGCACGGGGTGTTTGGAAGGTAACTGAAAATAAATGAAACAATGATGACACAGACTCGAATAGAAAAAAATATATACAAATGGGTATCTGAGCTTTTTATAGAAGTTTAGGTGGGATCCAAGGAAATAAGGTGAATAAAATGAAAGTGTTTATGATCTTGTAATGACTTATAAGCTGTCACCGTTCCTGGTACTGCATTTGGCATCAGCTACAAAGTGCAAGGATTCTGTACAATTCTAACAATTGTAGAGAACAGCCCTAAAAATAGGAACTTTGGGGCCAGAATCATGTTTTTTGCCAAAGGAATCTGGGGAAAAAATAGGTGCCTAATAAAGAAATGGCATGAATTTGGTTATCCTCTCATTTGAGGGTATCACATAGTTTGCTCCCCTATCAATCAAGAAAGAAAATGAAGCAGAAAGTTAAGAATTCCCTATAGAGAATACAGGATGCAGTTAATAATTTTAAATAGGGACGGTAAGCCTCCTGTACAGAGGAGCATCTGATCTTCGTTGGTGGCGTGACTCCCCACATCTGCACTTTTCATTCCTATTACTACCTCACCTGACACAGGACTCCAGCTCCAGGTCCTCCATCTCTAAAGTCAAAACAGACCTTCCCACTGGGTGCACACAAATATTCTTCTAAGTGTAACAGTGGAGCAAGAAGTCAAACGGTGGGGAGATGGTTGTCAAAGGGACTGGGGTGCCTCCTTAGAAGAAGCTATGTTAGATGTCACAATATATCCAGATGCCTTAAGAGAAGAGCACTCAAGCCCACAGTGGAAGTGTTCGAGGGCAGAGAGAGCTAATTTACATCTCACCCAGGAAGCGGACAAGTCTCTGTCATCCATGAAATTCTACCTCAAACGATGACTGCACCTGCATCTGTAAAATATCTTTGACATGTAAGTCTTCAGGTAAAACCACCAAACTACTACATAGTAGCGTTCTTAGTTGCCAAGGTATCCACACTCAAAATATGCTGACCATTTCATAAGTAGGTGGTTACCATACCCACCTTGTCAAGTCACTCATTAGGGACCTGAGCTGGCATCAAATGTTTCGATACTTGCAGTTATCATTTTAAAAAACTGTAAGGTGACCAATTATTTCTTTGAGGCAAATTATACAAGGAGGCAGAAATTCTGGCCTTTTGGAAGATGGCTGGGAAAACTAAGATTTGTAGTCACTGAGCCAGTTTTCCTGAAACCCTTTTCAAAAGTGTGGCATTTCCTCTTAACTTTTGAAAACTGGATCTCCACTATAAATAAAATAGCAGCCAGGCTACATTTTCAAAAAATTTTTTAAAAACTTTAAAACTACTTAAAAGAAGCAGGCAGAATATAAAGATATCAATACAGTTTTGCAAATTCAAAATAAGGCATTTTATTTCTGCGAGTGAATTGCATAAGGTCATAGGGGAAATTACAGTTGAGATTAGAACTTTGAGCTGCAGACACTCCAGTGCCAGTGATCTGCTCAGAAGCCTACTAAAATGTTTTTACTCTGCCCCAACAGCAACAAGTTATAATAAAAGGCACAAGAAATTTCCACAGACCCAGATGCCCAGGGTAAGCCAGTGTGACTCAGACGTCTCTGATTTGCATGTGGCACTAACTTGACAACTTAGTTCCCCCTCTTACTGACACCCATGGGATCATTCTGATGCCCACCCCACATAAGAATGGCAGGGGCCTAAGTATCATTAAGTATTCTAACTTGTCTTCTTAGAGAGAAAGTAGGATTGCTCAAACGGAAAATTATTTGAGGATGCCCCCCTGCTTCACAGTCAAACGTTGTAATAATAAGCAGCAGAAATCAATAAAGAGCTTTAGTTGCAAAAATATAAGGCTATGGGGCTTCCCTGGTGGCGCAGTGGTTGAGAGTCCATCTGCCGATGCAGGGGACGCGGGTTCGTGCCCCGGTCCGGGAAGATCCCACATACCGCGGAGCGGCTGGGCCCGTGAACCATGGCCGCTGAGCCTGTGCGTCCGTAGCCTGTGCTCCGCAACGGGAGAGGCCACAACAGTGAGAGGCCCGCGTACCACAAAAACAAAACAAACAAAAAACCACAAAAAAATAAGGCCATGGAAGGGAGGATAGGCCCCAAAGATGTGGTCAAAGAGACAGAGGGGAAAAAGACCTTTCATGTGGAAGGCTGGAATGTGCAACTTTATTGTCTTCTTACGTTGTCTGTTATGGTGCCCTATGATCATGGAGATTGAACAGGTCAATATTTAAAATAAAAATAAATACCTGTGTTTATCCTCTGCAACTGCCTGGGAGAAAAATTCCTATTAGATCCTTCACAAATTCTAATTTTATCCTAGTAAGGATAACTATATGGTATGAAATCTACTAAGGACCCTTGAAGAATTTATCCAAATTTACCTTTTTCTATTTAGTTTTATTGTGTGCCATACCGGTTTTCTAATAAACATTAGATTTTCAATTTAACTGATCTAAACATATGTTTATTGGAATATATGAGAAATTTGGGAACAAGTGATTTTTGTACCTTCATCATCAACATATTCATAAAGATAAGGGCTTAGAAAACTTTCTTCATTTGGTCACCTGTCTCTTGAAACAATATCAGAAAAATGTTGGAGGGCTCTGTGTGGCCTTCAGGGAATGTGGTAAAATGCCAATTCTCTATATTATCAATAATTTCTCAAGATTATATGTGGCATTACAAACCTGCCACCAAATCAGAATTATAGGGTTGATTTCTAGAATGAGTTTGATTCCCAATGCTGCTATGCCCTACGATGAGTTAAACAACTCTAGAGAAATGTCTGGATAGATGACAGAAAATATCGAAACTCGCCTGAAATTCTCAGAATGGCGAAAACGCCTCCAGCCCCAATTTCTTGGCTGACGACAGGTATCTAATACCATTAACACCTCTTCTTGTCAACAGAGTGTGGTCAAGTAGTTAAGTACCTGGGTTTGGGAGTCAGACAGACCTAAGTAAGAATCTTAGCCTGGTCCCGTTATAGATATTCAAGGAAGGGAAAGTTACTTAGCTTCTTTAAGCCTCAGGTTTTCCAACTGAAAAGTCTAAACAAGGTTATGAAGATTAAATTATACTAAATATACATAGCACAATATCTGACATAAAGTAGTTGTCAAGTATTAGCTGTGACAAAGATGAGGATTCTACTATTGCTACCAAATTTGGGCATATATATCATAGGTTCTTTTCCTTGTTCTAGCTCTTTGTTTTTTGTCCCAAAATGGTAATAATCAAATAGAAGAACTGGGTCTCAGGCTACAATAAAGATGTAATACTAAACAAAGCTGGCATCTGGAAAGATAATGATCAGATCCCAGACAGCGCTCTTTAAAATTCTTAAGCAAGAAATTAGCTCACATATAACATTAGTTTTTCTCTTCCCTATTAACATATAACACATCAGAAGGAAGCCATGAAAAATGAACCACTGAAACGTCTTCACCCAATGGGTGTTGAATTGCAAGATCTGAGTTAAAACTCTTGCTCAAGTCAAACAGTTCTTAGACTAGAACTGGTTAAGGCAGGAAACAGAATAACCTGTTTAATATCCAGTATACGAAAACTTGATCAGAAGGACTTCACGGTGAGTTAGGCAGTGATTTTTGAGGAGACTGTTTAGTTTATGAAAGCAAAGAATAAACAGATATTAAAGTCTGATCATGACTTGTTATGGTACCTCGACCAAAATAAAATATTATCTTTTCTAAACTCAAGAAATCGGAAGAGAAAAAATACCTCATCTGTGTCTGCATGCAATATATCATCAAATAAATAGGAAACTAGGAAATTTAAGATGACTTTGTACACATCCACTTATTCCCAGGGCTGAAAACAAACGGCCAATAGACAGGGGCTATATTTAGTGTATAATGCTGATAAGGAATCTCTGTGTAATTTTGTGAAGATATAACATACAGTGATAATAGTGTAAATCTCCACAACTGTAAACAAACAAACTCTATTATCATTTACAAAAATTTAGAAGAAAAGAGAAATAATGAAACATTTTAGGAATCCTTATAGGAAATAACACAGTAAAACACATTTACACAGGCATAGTGAATTGAGAAGTTTAAACAAATATAGGTTAATTTCCTATTGGTATGGAAAATAAAATATTAATTTTTATTTTCATGAGTCAAAATAATTGAATAATTAGTCAACTCTCAACTTAATTTTAACTATGTAAACACCATCGACATTGTCCCAGCACTTGAGCAAAAGAGGGTATAGTTGTCCCAGCACTTGAACAAAAGAGGGTATAGTTAATTACCTAAGCATGGGAAATTTTTATTGGATTGGAATATCAAAGGCCATTGTCTTTAAGAAATCCTGAAACTCTATAGGTTTTAAGAAAGTCAGGATTAACTTCTCTTTAAACCACAATCCCAATCTAGTGAATAAAAATCAACAAACAAGGGCTTCCCTGGTGGTGCAGTGGTTGAGAGTCCGCCTGCCAATGCAGGGGACACGGGTTCGTGCCGCAGTTTGGGAAGATCCCACATGCCGCGGAGCGGCTGGGCCCGTAAGCCATGGCCGCTGAGCCTGCGTGTCCGGAGCCTGCGCATCCGGAGCCTGTGCTCCGCAACGGGAGAGGCCACAACAGTGAGAGGCCCATGCACCGCAAAAAAAAAAAAAAAAATCAACAAACAAGTACAACATTTCTAAGGAGGGAATAAATTATCTACTGTCTGCTATGATTTCTTAGGCAACTAATTCTCATTGAAATGTTGAATGCAAAGATAACTAGGTATCTACAAATGTACTTTTTAGAACTTTACAAAAGCGTAGAAAATTATAAAGATAGGACGCTGCATGATTTTGAAACTATGCCTTAATATTCTCATTCCTAAAATGACTCACGACCTACTATGGCCCAGAAGTTTTCAAGATTGGGCCAACTAGAGATTAGAACTACTTTCATGCTCCCCAATTCAAACTATATTCTTTCCAAAACTGTATAATGTAAATTCTGGAAGCCCCTAGGTAGGCTGCAGTTTAAGCCCTTTATCTAGTGCATTGCAGGCAATCAAATGTGAGGTCATAGCACCTGGGCATGTAATCTCATGCTTTTGACACTACTATAGGCACTGAAACTCATCTCTGGAGATTCGTCAGGAACAGCCCTCAAAGTCAAGAACTAAAGAGAGTGTCAAGAAATCCTTTAGAGAAAAAATATTGCCAAAGAGAAGAGGAAACCCTGATTGATTCTTTTTTATTCTGTAGTGGGGCAGAAAATAACTTCCTCAGAATACTGTGGATACCTTTAAGTATTTCAGGAGCTCTAAAGAATTTGAACACTACATGTGACTGACATTATGGTTTGAATATTGCATAAGTACCTTTCAATTAAAGAGTGTGGTTTTATTTTACTGATTCGATATTTTCCAGCCAGATAAAAATAAAATGCTCAACCCATTTATAGCTAAAAGGAAAGCATCCTGACTTAATTTTTTAAGCCCATCTTGTGAATGCTTCTAATAGGTTGCAGAGGTAATTAAGTGGTATTGGTGAGCAAATTAAAAAGAAAATCGAAATGAGTATTTCCAAGACAGTCTTTTTTATGCACACAAAAGTATCATAAAAAAACCCCACAATATGAAACATTCACTAACTTTCCAGGCTTTTGATTCTGTCTGCTATGCTACTAATGGAATTGGTAGATTTTCTTTGGGTGGCAGATTTCTTGTTATTCCCAAGGCCAATGGATGTTTGATGCAAAGAGCAAATAGTAAAATGCAAACAAGCATTATTTACTTTATATGAAGTTGGTGATTATAAGAGTTTTGGCGAGTCTTAGAAGAAAAGCAGTCTCATTATTTTATGGTTCAGCACCTCTTGTATTCTTTGCCATTTTCTAAGTCCAAGGAGAAGAGAGCTAAGCCTTTAGAATGTACCAATTCAATTTCTGACCTCTCCCCTTCCTACTCCAAGACTGACCCCATGGATCTGACCAACATACATGGGGAAAAAAAAGATGGAAAAGAAATTACTTTTTGAAAGTGTAAGTCACTGATTTACAATCTTTAACAAGTGGCACGTGAGAACTCAGGCTCCAGTTTATTTTTATCTTTTTGGCCGTGCCACGTGGCTTGTAGGATCTTAGTTCCCCGACCAGGAATCCAACCTGGGCCGGGCGGTGAAAGCGCCTAGCCCTAACCACTGGACCACCAGAGAATTCCCTCAGGCTCCAGTTTAAGTTGATGAAATAAAAGTAAAAGGTTGTAATAAAGAAATAATAGAAGGGTAGCAGCCTTTAGATTAAAGAGAATGATATGGGGATTTTAATGACTTTCTCAGGACAATCAGTTGCCTTCATTAAATTTTATGCCTTTGTGAACCTAGTACCTTCTTATACAAAACTCACTTTGCAGGTATAGAACAGGAAAAAAATTAAAATCCTTTCTCTATGGTGACAGGCAAGTAATTGATCCTCTTCAAGGCCAAGCTGCCTTATCCAGAAAAATGGGGATAAACCTGAGAGATTCTGGGGGGAATCAAATGAAAATTTATGTAAGAATATATTAAGAAACAGAAATGTAAAACCAAGTGTAAGGTATCACTTGGCAGATGTAATTTGGAATTTGAATGAAATTATTTAAAAATTAATAGGTACAGCATGTTAGAGTTGGAAAAGACCTGGAATCCCCTAATAGCCGCATCACACAGAGATGTAAGGTAAGTCCGTGAGAGCTTAAAGAGATGATGATAATATTAATAACAATGAACATGTAATGGATGGTTAGTACATGCCAGGCATATATTATCACCTCATGCACTCCACCAAACTCCCTTACAGGATATGCACCTGGGTTACAGGTAGCTGAAGTTGGAACCTTGCCCAGGTTTTCCTACTCTGGAGT
This sequence comes from Orcinus orca, assembly GCF_937001465.1. Taxonomy (NCBI): domain Eukaryota; kingdom Metazoa; phylum Chordata; class Mammalia; order Artiodactyla; family Delphinidae; genus Orcinus; species Orcinus orca. The sequence continues at coordinate 120,616,979 of NC_064560.1, read as the reverse complement.
CTGAGCCATAACCTCAGGGCCTCACAAAGCCACCGCACATCACGCCTTCCACGGGCTAATTGGAAGAGCCATATTCAGATTCTGGCTCCACTCACTCCATTCTGGCCTTTAGGTAGATAATAAAAATTAGAAAGTGCAAAAAACAGGGCAGTGGGACAGCATGATGTAGCACCAAAGCATAGTACACAGGAAATGAGAATTTTGGTCACGTACTTCGCCCGTATTTTTACCCCTTTCCTGAGCCTCCTGTGCCTACAAGTCCTGTCTCTGTATGTCTGTGTGAGAGGACAAGAATCAGGGGGAAATAGAGAGGCAATTATTCTTGAGCTATTATTCTCATATTTTTAAAAACATATTATACTGTATCCTAAAATAAGAATCCACAGAAAGTGATGTGGTCTTAAAGTTCAAGTTATGGACTCAAAACTAATAGTCAGTGATCATATGCATATTATTATGGAGATGTTGTGTCATATATGCCTGGCCCACCACTTAGAGCCTCAAATACATTATCTAGTTTAATTGTCACAGCATCTCTACATAGCTCTGTAATCTTCATTTTCTATCTGAGGAAATTTAGGCTTGGAGAAGTTAAGTCAGTCACCTAAGATCACACTTAGACTAACTCCACACTCTTAAGAACAAAGTTGTACGCTTTTGAATTTCTTCATAGAGCACAGAGGCACTTCCCTTAAATTTGTAGGAGTTGGTGGAATCTCTAGCCATGACCTTGTCCTCGCTTTCTTGTACCTCTAACTACTCAATTCCACCTAATAAATCCATCACAGGTTTGATGACTGACACTTTGACAAACTCAACAATTTCAGGTGTGCTGACACTCCTAATAAGGAATTAATCCCTAAGTCAATGCTAACACCATCTACTAAGTTGCTACAAGTTATTAGATATTAACCAATTATCAAGTTGAAACAACAATCCATTCGACCAATGTCTATTTATCACAAACTCCTCCGTACTGAGCACTTTGCTGGGTATACAGAGGGCGATACAGAGAGCTGGTCTATGGAGCCAGCGGTAGGTGAGCCAGTCTCCGTAATCAAGATTGATTTCTCAGCTTCTGTTTTCCTTACCTCCTGCTGTCCAGGATACCATAAAAACTCAGCAAATGTTATCAGATAACATGCCTAAAAAGAGGCCAGTATGTTTAAGTAAGTTTAAAAAAAAAAAGTACATCTGTGTAGATGAAACAGTTAAAATGTCACAGCTTCAGAGATGACTGTCTCTAGAGTGAAGCTGTATGAGGTCAGAAGATGTCCATGAACTCAGGGCTTTCACTGTCCTCCCACAGAGCAGCCACGTTTCAAGGTCCCTGACGACATTCAAAGGGAAGCTTCCCCTATATTTCTGCCTTAAATGTCCAACATATGGAACAACACAGTAAAGTGTAAGAGCACCACTTTTTTCTCTAATTTTAAAAAAATCTGACACATTACTCTGGTGTCATTTTATTTCAGCCAGGGTCTAATTTTTGTTTTCTTTTTGCCAGTTGAAAGCAACTCATGCTTTATACTGGCAGAAAATGAGCAACTAGAATTCCATTTAGAATAAGAAACATGGAGAAAAGGCTCATCCGTTAAGCGGCTGATAACGATGCTGAAATGTGCGGAAGCACCAACATCTGTTTACCCAGTAAACCCGCGTTTCTACTCTCAGGTTTGAAAGCTGACTAATGATATTAAAGACCAATGGCTCTCCAAATATGTCCATGTTCCTATCTACAAAATAAGGAGGACATCCTTTAGAAATGTTCCAACTCCCTGAGCTAACTGTTATAAAGAGCTCAAAATCTTGTAGATAAACTTCTTGACAAACAAGACAAAATCAGGCTTTTTCTCACCATACTACAAAGATAGTCTTAGTTGTACCACTAGCCTCTTCTTGATCATTTCAAAGCTGGAGAGACAAATGTGCCCAGCCTAATTCTCCCTTCTGCAGCCCAAAGGGGGTGACACACTTTGGTGGGTAATCCCACCCTAATGCTCAGGAGTAGAGCGTTTGAACACAGAAGTCTTCCCCCTCACTTAGTGACCAAGAGGGACTGCAATTCCGGACCTCCTGAATGCCCCTGAACACGACGCCTCCCGGCATCCTCCAACAATAAGGAAGAGTCAGGGAAAATTTTCTTGCCAGGAGAGGCAACACTCGTCTGGTGGCAACCGGTTCTAACAGTCTGCTAAACCGTTCTGGAGATCCCAGAACAGCTAGATGCAGGCAGCTTGGGCTTTTGCAGCTCTGCTTCCAGAAATTTCCCACTGGTAGATGGCATATCCAGTCCACTGCTCACCACCTGAAGCAAACGGGGTCGCAAGCCATCCACTCCCAAATGAGCGAAGATGGTTTTCCCTCCCCACCCCCATTCCTGCCTCCATGGATTTATCATCCAGCCTCCGACCCAGCGGCCACTTTAAAAAAGGAAAAAGAGTTTGCTTTTGAGGAAGGAAAGTACATTGTATGCTTTGCATCAAACTAAGTGTTAATATGATTCATAACAGGATTCTGCTGGGATCCTCATTTATACATTTTTGAGGGTGTAACTAAATGGGCTGGCATTGAATTAAACACTCAAGGGATATTTAGGAAACATTGTTTGATTAATACAATCAAGGATAACTACAAGAATAGCTAAGTTAACAGAACATTCTGTACAAGTATAGTTGAAGTCCACAAGACTTCAGACTGTAGAGGAAATTGCTTTTTACACTACTGAAAATTGATCCTGAGCCCATGCTGACCTGCCTTTTAAATACAAGATGCAAGAAGACTCCCTAGGATATTAAACCCTATCTGAGAGTACTTCAATGAAAGAAGCAGTCGAGGACAGCGTTTTCCAGAGTGTGTTCTGGGGAAGATTGGTCCCCAGAGATAATGCAAAAAAGGGTTTCAATGGTTAAGTGAGTCTAGGAAGCCTGTGTTTCTACTCCTTGAAGACTTAAAATGCACATTAGCAAATTAGAGGATCTGAACATTCCTATACTAGAGAAAACCCTGCTCCACTCCGGCTTTCAATCTATTTAACCACAAAGTCCTTTTATTTTTTTAAAGTGATGTCTATTCAAATATCCATGGAACCATAGTTTTCCAAATATTGAAGAAGATATATTTACTCAGTCCTTTCTAGTTGATAATAATTATAACAACACTATAAAAATTTACCAAAATGTGTCCTCATAAACGTTTCTAGAATGAAGTTACATACTCGGGACCTTTGTGAATCACAATAATTTAAGTGCTTAAATTACTTAAGAGAGAATGTCAAAGTTTTTTTTTTTTTAAGCTATTTGCAATTTGTTTCTTCATTCAAAAGAATATCCACTCTTTCAAACAGACAGTATTTCAGGCAAGCATATGGGTCTGCTGTTTTGAAGACATAGTGAAGAATTTGTCATTGGCATTCAGAAGGAAGGCGATTATGTCACTACCCCCATTCAAAAATCTTCAATAGGTCCCCATTACCTACCAAATCAAGCACAAACTCCCCAGCCTGCTATTCAATGTCCTTCACAATATGGACCCAATCCTCCTTTCGAAAAAAATAATAATTATTATTGAAGGCCTCCTATGTTATCATAGTACAATGCAGGGGCAAACAGGGAAGATGCTTAAGACATGGAAAGTGTCCTCAAGAATCTTACAGTCAAACAGGATAATAAATAAGTCATGTAACCAATTACTATAGCACAGGGGGAACCTGATTGTCAGAGGAGAGAATCAGAAAAATGTGCAATAGGACTTCAGAGGGAAGGAATTACTTTCCACTTGATGAGCCTGGGGCTAGTGGCAGGGCTTAGGGCTGGGCTCAGGGCATGTAGATGCTCTACCAGCTGTAGAGCCCGTAACTTCGCTTTCCCAGGGATGAATGCAGGATTGCATTTTTAGGTTCCTCATCATGATGTCAGTTGTACAGGGTCAGCTGTCAACTCTTTTAAAAGCAACTTTTAAATAAAAAATATTTATAATATTTTATTTACTATGAACCAAGCATAAAATTACTGTCATTTTAGAGACATCACATCATTCAATCCTTACTTCCCCATATCTCTTAGATTAGATATTTATTACTCCTGTTCTACAGATATAAAGTGGAGGATTGCCCATGACAAGTGACAGATCTGAGGATTTAAAGGCAAGCAGGGCGATGCCAGAGGCTACCTCCTTAACCACTGTACTGCACTGCCCCTAAGTTATCGTACCTCACGACCAGGAAAAAAATCATTATTCATCCAACATGCATCATTCGTTTCTACTTGAACAACCTTGCATGTGTAAGTGGAATATTATTCCTTATCTTCTCCATTGATTGATAGATGTCCATACTTCAAAACTCATGGCAGGGAAAAAGAAAACTATCTAGACTATGGTACCTACACCAAGGGAGAGGCTGGCATATTATTCTGGACTCTGTCCCCTTCCCTTCTTCCTACATGTAATCTATCAGTCCTCTCACCTCCATCTCCACTGCCACTGTCTTAATTCAGCCCTCATCTGCCCTCTGGACTATTAACCCTTACTCTATAATTAGTCTTGTTTTCCTCAAATGTACTCTCCACATTCTCAAAGAGCTTTTTAAAAAAATATAAATCTCATCATAAACTCCTTTCACTTAAATTTCTTTAATGGTAAACCCATATCCCTGGGGCATGGATTAAAAATTCAGATGCCCAGGACCTCCCATGGAGATCCTGATTCTGTGTGGCTGTGGTCTGCCTGGGAATCTGTATGCACAAGCCCCTTAGGAGCTCCTTATCTCCAGAAAAGTTTGGTAAACAGTGCTCTACGGGATTAAGTATAAGCTTCTTAGCCTGGTAAACAAGGATCTTCACTTACAGCCCCTACTTGCCTCTCCAGCCACCCTCTTCCCCATGCAGCCTCTCTCACAAACAGCAGCATCAATCTGGTTGTTGCCCTGAACATGCCATGTTGCCTCACACTTCGGGGCCTCTGCACCGGCTCCTCCATCTGTTTCCCGTCCACTCCCTACCTTGTTGGCCTGGAAACACCCACTGAAGGCCATCAAAGTCTTTTAAAGCCTCCCCAGTTTTGTGGAGCCTTCCACAGAGATTTCAGACAGAATTAATCACTCCCTCGTCTGCAATACCTTACAACCAGTAAGTTATATGCGATGTTAGAAGCCTGCGCATTTATCCGTTTACATTTCTGGTTACTTACTAAAGAGTATAAAGAGGAGAGGCACCACATCTTATGAGCCATGTATCTCTAGCATCTAGGATAGTGATTCCCCTCAATGACATGGTCAATAAATGTTAAAAGAAGAGAATACTGGGGTGGGGGGGGGTCCACGTTAATCGCCAAGCTAGACTTTTTAAAAACTAGTGTTTATTTAATCCTAGCAGTTACCCTATGAGATAATTATTGTTCCCATTTCACAGGTGAAGAAACTAACATTCAGAAAGATTGTTGCTTATAAGTGGCAGGGCAAGGCTGAGTGTTCAGAGCCGCGTGCCTCCAAAGCTCCTCCCTCCGTATACCCCACGCCCTCTGTGTCAACAGGCCTTCCTCCATCCATGCCCCAGAACTGAATAGCTGCCTTGCTTAAGACTTACTTGCATGCTTGCCCCCCACCTCACGGGAGACGGTAAGTTACTGAAAGCAGGGACCCTTGTAATTTTCATAGTTTTATTCCCAGAGTGCCTTGTTCAATGAATATCTTTGTGTATTGATTTTAAGCAACATCCACTTAGAAGAGGTCTTGAGAGATCGAGAGCTTTCCGCCTCCAGACAGGTATATGTACGTATCAGCCCTGGTGTGTGACAACGTGTCATAAAAGGACACCCACAAGGTAGATTCCACAAGCTTTCAATAATCCATGATTTATCAGCTTTTCTACATCATTCACATTTAGTACATAGAGATTTTGGAGGTTTTATTTCAGCGGGTGGCATTTGTTACAAATGTTAGCTGGAAGAAGAAATCTGAAAGTTTACACCCCTAGCCTACTTTTGTAAATCTCCAAACTTAAAAAGACACCAAATGTTTGGTTTGAGGCCACAGTGACATCTCTAGCTGGCGGTGAGGGTTAAGGAATGAGCGTTTTGATGAAGCAAAACTTCTACTGACAAAAGGGTAACAGCTTCACCTGGTATGAATTATTGGTCTAAAAATAGAGTACAGTAAAATATTCTTAACTGTATAATTCTCCTGAAAATTATTTAGACTTTTGGAATCCATTTCAGGATAGGGTCTCAGCCTCTGTAATGATTATCCTTTATTATTCTACTTGTGACATATAGAAATTCCAACAGAGAGAGAGATTCCAATTGATTAGATAATGGATAATGGAGAAGTTGCTCTGTATTTACAAAATACACCTCACACTTCTGATATTAATGCCCCACCTTCAGTGTCCTGCACCTGAAGCGTGACAGTCTGCCGTCCTCAGAAAATCAACTCTAAGGCCTAGTTATTCTCTTACCAAACCAGGAAGAATAGTCTTTCCTTGTAAACAAAAGCAAGAAATGAAGAACATTATCTCACTACATATTATAACTATCCTGTAAAATGAAGGAAACAAAAATGCTCATGCTACACCTCTGATTTAAAACAAAAAAGCAAAAACCAAAATACTTGCAGCCTTCTTCTATGTTAAAAGATAAAATGCACAAAGAAAAAATAAGACCCATGAATGTAAACATCAGATTCCTGGCGCTTGAATGTAAAAGATCATCTAATTCAGTCCTATTTCATAACTGAGCAAAAGTCTGAAGAGATTAAGAGACTCATCCAAGGCCACAGAGCTAATTAGAGTCGGTATAGGACAGGAGGACAGGGGAATAAAGGAACTAACAGTTACTGGTTCCAGGCAATGTTATGTGTTTAACCCATGAGGTCTCACGTAATATAATATAATCTCCAGGACAACCTTGAGGGTAAGTAGTTTTTCCCCACTTTGCAGATGGAGAAACTGAATCTAGCAGACGTTGAGTAAAACTGGGATTTGAACCCATGTCTCTCTGCCTCCTAAGTCTGTGCCCTTTTCAGTGCAACCCTGACCCTAAGGCACACAGGCCTCTTGACTCACAGTCCGAGATTCTAGACAGAACCTCAAGTGGATGAAAAAGGGCTCGATACAGGGCTTGCTTACATCACTAAAAGTAAATTAAACCTGCTCAAAAGCAAACTATGAAAAAACTGGAAGGCATATGTAGGAAATCAACAAAAGCATGTGCAGCCTAAAAATTCAAGAATTACTTCCAGACTCTTTACCTGTATGTGAAGACCCATGGCTTCCCCCAAGGTCAGTCTCATCCTAAACAAGAAGTACAAGCAAAGTGGACCCTGAGTTCATCATGGGGAAACTATTTGCCGCATTAAGCAATTTCCCTTGTTACATTACATTACATTACGCTACAAGACATATCCATACACTTACTTTTGTATAGATAACATTATGAAAAGAAATCCCATGTCCAAATTCTGACCATATGTATATAATTTACGACAACATTAAAGAACAAATAAGACAAATCCCATTTTAACTATTGTCTTAAAAATACTATTTAAAATAAGAATCTAAAATTTAAGACCCTACCTGTAACCAAAATAATTCTAAGTTTAAGCTGATAGCCATTGCCTTATTTAAGGCAGCGTTGCATACAATAACATTTTAGTAAAAGAAAATAATTTTTATTATCTCTTAAGGATGTAATAGGATTTATTTCAAATGTATCAATATGTTAAAAAATAGAGCTGATGAGCACAAAGTTTTGATCGAATTGTTTCCACCTTAAAAAAACTGAAATCTGTGGATTTTGCTTATTGATTCAGAAGTGGACCTACTACTGCTAGACAGCTGAGTAAGTAATCATTTCTGCCTTGAAAAAGCAGGGTGACAGACCAGGAACCAAATAATTACAATACAAAATGTGAAAGATGCTAAAATAGAGGTAGAAGGTGCCACTGGGGTGCAGAGAAGAGAACACTGGCTTATGCCCCGGGCAAATCAGGAAGGCTTCCTGGAGGAGATGACACTAGAATTAGATTTTCCTCAGTAAGAATTCCCTAGACAGAAGGAGAGGGACACACTTCCTTTAGATCTCGCTCCATTATTTCCCTTTTCAAGACCTGGCTTTCCAGCAAGCCAAGGGACCTTATTGCTGTATAGAAGGGATAGTAAAATGGTTTACTTTCATTTTAACGAGAAATCAGATTTCAGTGAAATCCCATAGTTGTTTTCTTGCTGATCGTTAGAAAGGGAGTGAATAGCTCACGACTACTGAGGGATAAATTTGGTAGATAAAAATGGTTTATATTATTGTCTGCTGTGACATCAAAATATTTTTAAAGGCCAAATTAAAAGCAAATGTCAAATAGGAAGATGAAGAAAAAGTTATTCTCCCACTACCCCACCACCCCCGTTCCTAAATTTAAAACAATAAGAATTTCAAGGAACTTTCTGAGGGTAGAAATAAGAAAGACAGAGAAAAGGGAGAAAAATAACATGGCGTCATTATAGACTATTCTTCCGAAGTAAAGACAAGACAATGAAGGGAAAAAATAGAACACGTGTATTACAATGTATAGCACCATAAGGCTGTGTCTGATGCTCTGGAGGGCTTCAACAAGTACTGTTCAGCCGAAAATCAATTGAAAAATCAGCATGATAACAGAGCATGAGTTGCCCTATAATAGCCTTAAGACCCCCAAGGCTATGCAAGTCCCTTTCATCTGCCACACTGCACTGACTCCAGGGGATCCTCACTTCCCCTCCCTGAGTACTGTGCCCGGCTGTATTTCTAACCCACTGCCTTACCCTCCCTTAGAAAGGGGAGCTGACAGGTCTGAGGATGTTTTAAAGTGGTTCTAAAGAATTTTTTTCTTTCTGCTTTATTCTTTATCTTTTCTGGACATGTGCACTCAAATTCATCCTATAATATCCACAATTTCCACAATATTAAACGGTCAGGCATAATCTCTGATTAACCTAGTAATGGTCTCATGTTCTGAATGCCTTAACTAACCTACATGAAACTGCCCCTTAATAAAATCAGAGTTCAGGTTTATGCAAACGTGACATGTAAGCAATTCACTGCATTGTTATAAAAATACATACAGAGTTCATTCCAAGATTTCATCTCAATATTTCTTCAATCACTTCCTCACAATGCCTGGGGTTTGTTCAATTTATATTTCTACTTGGCATTTGGTGCAAACCCCCAAAGATAAGATACATCTGTCCGCTAGTCACAGATCTTGGCATTTTTACCTTAACTCAATCGTGAAATGATTGGTTGAAAATTACCTTGCTTATCAGCAGGATTTCCTCATAATAAAACATTTTATTTCCAAACTTTTGAACGTGACATGAGATGTACCAACTCAGGAGTGACATATTAAAGCTTAAGGAGGACATATAAACACCCTGATCCGTGTAAGGGAAGGAAAAGCTAATTGGAAGTCAGCTTCCCTGTGATTATCAGCTTGTTTATGGGGAGGGAGGATGCCTCTGAATGGCACTGTAAATTCATCCCTGATTGTGGCGTTAAAACCAGAGCTCATTTCCACAAGCTCCCAGAAAGCCCCCCACCCAATCCATTTTGTTTAGTTACAAAGGGTTGTGCACTGTTTTCAGAGAATGACAGTTTCTCATGCTCTGATTTTCTCCAGTTTCAAGAAAAATTAATCAGTTGCACAAGCCAGTTGTCAGATTTCACTTCCCTCATGGCAGAAAGCACACATATTCATTGTCTGTTATAAGAATAAATTTTAGTAATTTTTCCCCATGTCAATATGAATATTAGACTGACCCAATTAATATGAAATGCTTCTATGCTGCTGGAACAGACAGTGCTACAGAAAGAGCCATTTGCACAACCTGTTCATGATTATGGGCCATAAGGACACAAAGATGGCACACACATTTGTGGACCATCTGAATTCTTACACGGAAAGGGGAGGGGGAAGGGGAAACGGCATGACGTTAGCTTGACTGTCGTGGGTCATGTTTTTTAATCCGGAGTATTGGACATGTAACACAGCAACAAGAGCTGATCATTTTGTTTAATCACCTTTTGGATCTTTGCCAGATGGTCTCTATTGAGAGTGCTGCAAACAGAAAGAGATGAACTGCATCTAACACGCCACCAGAGCTTTCCCGTAAATGTCTGAGAACAGATTCCAACAAGAATTTAGTCTCAGAGCAGAAAGGGATACATTTAAAAACTATGTGCATTAACTATACTTTTCCCCATAGAATCCTCACTTGGCATGAATAATTTACCCACTCTTATGCTAATGGGATCATGAAAGTATCCCTCTGTCTTTAGTGCAGCTATTCTCAGCTTTCAGTAATTACCCCACCCAGTGAAAATAACATGGCTTCTGCATTGAACACCGACTAGTACCTGACAATTAGAAAGATCATGGCTGACAGTGGACTGGTCCAGAACTGGACAGAGAACCCTTGTAGCCCAAGGAAGAGTACAGACACAAAGTGACACTGGTCATGGGGGGGGGGCGGGGGATGAATAGGGATGAAAAGTGGAGGAAAAGGGGGAAAAAAATTTTCCATTGTCAACCTTTCCTTTCTCTGACTTGCTATCAAGATTTTACTTAAGCAAAAATATGTTCTTCTTTACATTACTAAGTGTAAAAGACATTCATGACAAGATTCATTTTAAAGGAAAAAAAGAGAACACACCTAAGGAAACGAACTAGAGTTATCTTTAAAGCACATCTGCATTAAGTATTTATCAGAATTTTTAAAAAATCTAAATAGTGGAAAATCCTCTGCATTTTGACTTTTGGAGGGAAAAAAAAGATTACCAAACCAAAAAAAACAAAAAAGAAAACTCTTTCTCAACCTCTGTCCACAACTCCATGTTCGGTAGTTCACTGTGTAAAAATTATCAGGCTAAAACATCTGGGAAAGAAAGCTATGAAACAGCAGGGAACGTGGCTGGTTTATTGTTTATCTTTTGTTTATGAGGCAGTATTCAAGTTTAATTACTACTCTAAATTAAACTCTAACTGGCATCAGGAGACATCCCTTTACATGACTAAGTTAAAAAAAAATCTAGAAATCCCAACTCCGGGTTTTTCAAGTAAATTGATACATATAGGAAGAAATTACTCAAAATTAACAGCAATTATAGAAAGCTTTAAGTATTTATGGGCACCATTACATGCTCCTAGAGCATTTATTTATTAGAAGAGTTTAATTTTATTTCTAACGGTTGCTATTCTAAAAAGTCCTAAGAAAATCAACAGAAATTATTTGCATGTTTGCTGATGATTGAAGGATAGTATTCTTTTTTACTTTATTTGGGGAGCCAAAAGAGAATGAAAATGCAACATAAATATTCTATAATACAACAGCTTCTTCTGTGGCAATGTTCGATTCTCAGTTACATTCTCAGTGAATCTTCTGATACAATTAGGAGGACAGGAAGGAAAAGAAATGTCACCATATTTATCATAGCAGTAAGTGACCAGTTTTGGATGAACTTAGTTCTAGGAAAAATAAAAGTTAAAAGCAACTAGCAAAAGATTATGCCAGATGGCATCTGTCATATTGTATTTAGGGTTATTTTAAAGAGATTGCCGCCACTATGAAAACATTCCATTGACAGAGTTTTCCTAGACTGAATAAGAAATCCCAGTAGAACATATTCAGGACCCATGTAAGTGGGTTTGAGGTTTTTTCCCTCTCCTCCTTTAAATATAGAACTGGAATATTTTGGTGGAGAAGATACTATTTCATGCATTATATAATAACTCAACAGTGTAATCCTATCTTAGACTCTTGCTTACCTATAAACACACTAAATCTACGGTGGGTATTTTTAGATTTCAACACCATGATTTCTGAAGAGCTGTGTAATAAATAAATATCTAGCTATGGAATTCTAGTCTCATTGCCTGGATGATAGAAAGAGACATCAACAGAGAAGTTTGGTAGGTGGCAGAGTTGAGGAGAACTATGCTGCCTTGTACAGCCCTGTGTCCTGAAAGATGAGAGACGTATAGATGCTCGAATGCTAATGGATTTAGGTTAAACTGGGTCTGGCAACAGTATGGTTAACGTGCGTGTGGTGTGCAGTGTGAGCTCAGCAGTTACTGGGCCAACTGTCTCGGTATTTCTGGGAATCCTGCCTATTCACAGTGCAGGGATTGTTCAATTGCTGCAGAATGTACAAAATGAATTTTACAAAAATGAATTGTAAGGAAGGCCCCATTACAACAATTTTACAGCAAAGATGTCAACATCAATTTTTCTTTCATGCCTAGCTAATGATTAAAACAGCATATTCCATTTGCCTAAGACAATTTATTTCATACTGGCACATCAAAATATTGAAATACAAAGTTATCTTTACTCTACCCTTTTTATTCACTGCTGCTGAACCCACACCATTGTTCAAACCGGGAAAAAATAAAACAAACTTGGCACGAAATACTTAAAACAAAGGCTCATCAATATCCTCCAATTTGTCAACATCTCAATTACAGCACTGGAAAAAATGTAAATTTCATGCGCTCTAAACACTGAGAGGTCTATTCTCTTGCCAATTCACATGCGTAACTCCCATCAGCGTTAATGGGAGTTACACAAACCCATCAATAATAATAATACTTTGTACATATATTGTGCCTTTCATCTAAGGCTCTCGAAGTGCTCTGTGAACAAGGGGGCTGCTTCCTAGTCTTTACTCTGGCAAAACCCACAATGAAATACAAAGCAGCTTTTGACTCATCAGGTACAGAATTAGGGACCCCAAGCCTTATTATCAAGCCCAATTTTACTGATGGGAAGCCAGACACAAAGAGGGCCAGTTACTTCCCCAGAGTCCCAGTCTGCACCCTAATTTTATCCCTGAAAAACCAGACTTTTTTCTTCATTTTCATGTGACTAACAAGATAAACTCCCTTCCTTTAGCTGCTTTTAGCCAAAGAAATCAGAGTGAATTAGTCTGGTTCCTATTTATGTAGTTTACTGCTAGGCATGTGCTGTGTGGAAAAGATAGTAAGGTCAGGTCTCACATTTTATCAAGTTTGTTTCTTAGAATATTTTTAAAATTTGATTTTTCCCCCTCCTTTTGGTTTGCTGCACAAACACGGAGAAGGAAAAGATGACCTTTCACCTGTGTAACTGTAGCTCTTTCCCTATCAAGTCATAAAATAATGAGATATTTTTAAGTTCCAAAGTAAAGATGTGTATGACTCATTTTAGTAGAAATATTCCCCAAATTATAAAGCAACATAAATGCATATATTGTTTTACAGCATATGGCTATTAAAGTTTAATTTAAAATGTGTATGAAAACATTGTCTTTAGTACAATTCATCCCTATTTTTTCTGTTTATCATAATTTGTTTTGAAACTGAATCATTTTACAGTTTTCCATATGCCTGTTGTGCTCATAAATTCTGAATAAGCAAGAAAACTCTTTTCTAAACTAAAATGCTTGATTTCCAATGAAACACTTTAATATATTTAATACGAAGAACATAAATTTCCTTCGTAGGTTTTCCATTATACATAGACCCTAAGATTTAACCTAGGATAAGCATATGTGACTTCAGTCAATATCTCTGTTGACTTTGCCCTGAAGCAGATAATTAATCTTTCCCACAGAAAGCTACTCTGGACAATTTGGTGGGACAAAATACCTTGAAAACATATATAGAATACCCTTCAACATGTGTTTTGGAGTCACTGATGTGGTCAGCCAGGTAGGAAATTCTCCATGCCAAGAGAGTCTTCATTTTCTAGGGATCATAACTTTTTTTGTCCCTCACACTTTAATACAGTAAAATGACTGACTTCCTCGTACTCAAAATACATAAGCTACCATGTCCATTCTTTAACCCCACGGAGATATGATTAAAGGAACAAAATCCTACAGAGATCAAATCCTTCAACATGGCATCAGTGGGTGCAGCTACCCACAACACAGAGGTTTGTGTGTTATGGTTTTTACCCAGTGTATTGGTCTCAGAGTTTTTCTCTTTCCCGACCAAAAACAAAAGCAAAAATAATAAGCCAGCAAAACTAACCAAAATGATAAAACTCTATGCCCTGGCCGTGGCCGCAGCCGTCCTGTGCCCCAAACCTCAGGGTCGTCCTTCTCTGCCTTCCCTTCTCTCTGGTCCTCTCCTGCTACCTTGCTGGCCATAACTCAACCAAGCCAACTGAACCAGTCAGTTTTAAATTTCAGTTGGGACCTTGGTGACCTGTTAATGAATCTACAGAGAGGAGAAAAACTCACAGTGTCGAGTTATGCCTGGTGTTGCTAGCTGACTTTGAGTCAGAAATGCTTGAAGCGTTAACGTAATTGCAAGAATGTGAAAAATGAAGCGCCAGGCTCCTGAGCAAAGTGAAAGGTCAAAGCGAGCCTCACACACAACAGTCTTTGGAAGATAGCCTCATTAGACCATTAAGTCTGCTTCTCCTTTCCCCCTCTCTCGTACCATGTTTAGGGTAATTTGCTTTTATTAATAAATACATTCCCTCCTTTGTGGCACAGTAATTTGGGGTGGAGGGGAAGGGCGGAGTCTTAGAAAGCTTTTCAGATTTAACCACACCAAGAAGTCCTTCTCCATGACATGGAAACACAGTGAAGCCACTGCGTTGCAGATCTACTGAATGTATATACGTTTCATCTTCAGAATGCCTTATAGTTTAGTTTTCTTACATACTGTCTAAGTGGTCTAATAAAAACGGTATAGAAAGCCTAAACAGATACAGTTCACAAGTTCTTCCACAATTTACCATCTGACAGTATTCATTTCTGTGTTAGCTGCAACTTGTTAAACCTAGATTCTAAGTTGGACCCATTCATAAGTTAATGGCATCCTAGAAGGGACACTTTTCTAGACTCTTCTAGAATACTAGGAATCCAAAATCCATGGCCAGGAACTTGGAGTAGTAAAGGCCCTCGCCCTACATCAACCACCCTTTTCTAAATGGCATATATGACTACAGCTCAAGCTGTTAAAACTGTCCTCCACTTGGAAGACTGTCTAATGCTTGAATATTGTGGCCATAAACATAGTCATAATAGAGATGAAATAGACCTAGGAGATCAGACACCATCTAATGTAAAATATTAAAAAGTAAAATCTATACACTTTCCTGGCCCACATTCAATAATGCATCTTCTTTTAAATTATTATTTTAGCCACAGAAGAGTCATCCCTACCAATATATAATTGCTCTCTGTGTGATAGGTGAGTCTTCAATGGTCAAATTTATTCTAAATTACTCTAGGCTTCCTTGTCACCTGTAGTTGACGTCCCCCTTGCCTTCTGATTATTCTAATTTTTAGGATTTGTTGACAAAAGTCACCACGTCAGCTGAATGGAAATGGGGACAAATAATCTAAGAATTTCAAAATCCACCTTCCCAAAACACGATTCCATATAAAATTCACACAGTACTTTGGGGCTAAAAAGAACAGATTTTTGCATCATGTGTGCTTTAGAGGCAACATTGCCTGATTACAGAAAACCCTCATAGTTGATGTTACGAATAAAATATCCCATTTATAGTATAATTCCAACTACTGCATCATAGCAGCAAAGTAGGTCTGTCATTCTATTTACTTACACACAGGAGTAAAGTGCAGATAACCAAATTTGTAAAAGAATTGGCAGAACTAATCGATTGTTATTGTAATGCCTGCTTAAAGATTAGACATCTCACTTTGGCCTTTTTTTTTTTGTAAGTAATGTAAGTTAAGGAAAGGAAATACTGTCTCCCTAAATAGCAGCTGATGACACTCCCTAACCTGCCACTCTCCTGTTTACAGGGAGGCAGATGTACCAATATCATAAAATACTGAAGTTATTTTAGTCATGCCCACTTTGCACAGGGAGAATGCTTGACCTTTTACCTTGTTCACTGCTGTTGTCTCCACTCTGGGATGCATGGCCCCCACTGGAGGGCCCTGGGGTGCCTGCTGAGTGGGTGGAAGTTGCATCATCGTGGTCTCGCCAAGATGCAGGATTCTGATGTCAGGAGGCCAAGGAATTTTCCCACAGTTACCATTTCAGCCATAAATGAGGAATCAAGAGGAAAGGTGCAGAGAGAGACAAAAAATACGTACATATTAGTATTTGGGGAATTAGGCACATATAGATGCCATGTCACAGTATGTTGTCTTTTCAGCAATAGGTACCAAAAGAAAGAAAAGATGCTCTAAAATCATGATGAAGTGATGGTTACATCAGTGTACACATTTGCTAAAACCAACTGAAATAGATGCTTATACACCAGATGCATTTTATTATACAAATTATACCTCAATAAAGTGAATTTTTAAAGTTAGGAAAAGAAAACCTCCTTAAAACTCTAAAAGCCTGCTATCTTAATTAGGGCACACTCTTCCAAGAAATAGGTCCCAGTGCTCTTGGATACCAAATACTTCAGAACATTAACATCTACAAAACTCTATGACTCCCTTAAAAAATTCACAGACTGTAGAATGTATGGGACAGCCCTTCACATCAAATACACTGCCCTACTGACTCTCAAAATTATCGTCAACTTATTATACAACCAACAGAGACAATAATATTAATCACTGAATCAATACCTTCTGCTTTAATTTGCACAAACAACAATCAGAAAATGAAACAACTATGAACTGTAACCCATCTAATAAGATGGAAAGGACTTCCTTTTGAGCTGCATGGAAGGCTTAAAGTCACAGAGCAGTGCTTTTTCCTGGAAGAACTGCTTGTTTTAAGGGACACGTAAGGTAAGCCGGGAGTTATAGCTCACGCTACTTTGCTGAGTGTATTCTTCTCCTGTTCCTCCTCCCCTTTCCTGATCATTCCCAATACCCTGCTGTTGCTTAAAGGAAAACAGGAATTCTAATGTACAGGAAGGACTTTATCAGCACCACATGAAGGCAGGCAAGAGATGGAATTTCCTCTGGCAGAAATGGAGAGTAGGAACAGCACATGAAACAGACCAGCCTTAAGGACAGAGCTGTACACTTGTCACCTGTATGCAATGACTTTAACTAAGCACACAGAGCTACTAGCAAGCAAATTTGTTCTGGGGTGCGGGGCAATACTTTGGGGGCAAAATAATCTAAAAAGCCCCATCAATCTCTCAAAGTACACTATTTCTTCTTACAAGAATTGGTGACTAAGGACTCAGACTCACATGCCTGTAGGCAACATGTTAACATCTTGACCATCTGAAAACAACCTTGCCGTGTTGTCATTACATATAGTTTATCCAGAAAAAAATCAGTCTATCATTTTTCTCAACCTCAACCCTATAATGTACAAATAGAACATAAAACTTCACCAAAATGAAATCAAGAAACCAAGGTGAGACAAAATAGGGAGCGAGTCTCATTTGGAAGAAGAACAACAAAAAACATGTTTGCCTCTACAGACCTGCTTCAAACCACTGTAAATTAATATTTAGCATTTTTGATAGATGGTGAAATGACCCAAAGCTCTAGAGATTAGTGACACCTCTATCAAATAATGCTGCTGACACTGCTATCATGCAAGCCATTGATTCAGAGGGAAAACCTTAAGCAGAAATTTTGTGACTGTGAATATGGCACAGGTATAGATCTCTAAAGTAAAGATACGTTTTCGAAAGTAGATTAGGGAACAAAGTCGAGCAGAATAAAATGAAAACCAAGATTCTCTGCTGCCTGTATGAAGACAAAGTTGTGCCTGTGATGTCTCTTTTTATCTAAATTAGAAACCCCTCCAATAGTTTCAAGCTAAAAGCAAACAGAATACGGGGACTCTTCAAGATTTGCAACCTCTTCGCGTCAGCTGTTTGCCGATGGTAATCAGATAAAGAGCTAGAAGAAAAGAAAGAAAGAAAGAAAGAAGGAAAGAAAGAAAGGAAGGAAGGAAGGAAGAAACAAACAAACAAAGAATAGCATGGTGTGAGTTTAGTCCTGCAACAACACTGGCTAGAACCTTCTTTTAGAAAAGGCAACACAGTCACCTAAGCTAAACTTTTCAGTGCACACAGCAAGTGATGTAAACTTTATGCACTGCAGGCTTTTTATTAAGCTGGCTGCTATAAAAGCTCCTTACCCCTCATGAAAATTACACTAATTAACCACTAACACCTCAACTATGTTTTAAGGCAAATGTCATCTAATAGCTATTATATAATCGTTCACATGAAGGTCCAGCGAGTTTTTCTGTTTGGGTGCTAGAATGATTTTAAGGGATCACTCAGAAGGACTTCCTGCAATGGAAAGCACTGGTCTGTCCCCATCAGTCAAACCTGTACTAAGTTTTAAAGTCAGGCCTCACTAGTTTATAATTCAGTTGATTTCCTTCCCTGGTTTTCTGGAGGAGGTGGTCTCTACACAAAAGGGGTGAGAAATAGGCCACGTAAGCAAACATTACTTCTAGAGCAGCCGGTTCCTCCAAACGAGTTGGGTCTTGGGTTTTCAGCCCAGTCCTGAAATTTGCTCAAGTTCACTGTCTAACCCACCATGCCCCCGTCTCTTCCGCCTTATCTCCCTCATATCCTCAAAGATGCTGTCTTACAAAAGTGTCACAAGATGTTTATTTCCATAGAGTGTCTCAAGGTTTATGATCTAGGTTGAGAGACTGACACAAGCTAGTCCCAGGATATTCATCTAACTTGAAAGTAGGAAAAACAGCTGAATGCCTCTGAGGTTTCAAGTTGAAGAATTACCCCAAAGTTTTCTGTATTCAGCTACACCCTGGTGACTTGATCAAAGACACATATTGATAATCTGGCCAATAAAAAACTGCTACCTCCTCCATAAAAAAACTTTAGAAGCAACATGGATAGATACAATATAGTCCTTTACCCATAACACTGGTTTGTTCTCAGACTGAAATATTTGTTTGTATCACAACTCCTTTCTTCTTCTCCCTCCCTAGATAGTTTCCAAGTTTACATCTGTCAAGAATAACTGCCTGGCTTTCTGCCAAATTATATGCAGAAGTTTAGTGAATCTTGAAACCAAAGTGGCATATGAAAGCATGTAAAACACATGACGTACGTAGAAAAATAAAGAGAAATGCTTTCTGTGGGCACGTGTGTGGGTGAGTAGTCAGGTAGATGCATTCCACAATATATGTCCTGTTCTTCAGCCAAAAGTATCATGAAGACATCCGAGGGCAAGAAGGAAACATGCTTCTATTCCCAGAGGCTTTAATAATTAGGAGTCAAATATGGTACTGTCCTTGCTCTTATGTAATTGCGTTAAAGAGCGGTGTTAGCAGGAGGAAAGCAGTGAATACTGAGTGGAGCACAATAGAAGAAGATGGAAAATAGATACAAGAAGCTAGGTCTCCAGGGGCAATATTTTCTATTTGCTGGGTTACAGACTCACAGCTGATAATGCAAGTTGTAATTAATATAAAAGCAGGAGACAAGATGGGGAGAGCTTGTAGTAGCGGGGCCACAGGAGATCACTCTGCTGCTCTCCTCTGTTTCTCATTTACACACAGCTTTCCCTAGAAAACACAATTCTGCCAGTGTTTTCTCCCTTGAAAGTTAAAAAAAAATTGATTTAGCACCATCATTGAATTTTGCTAAATCTAGGAAAGAGCATAGAGAGGATAGGTGTCTCTGGGCATAGAAAGCAAATCCTCCCCGTGCCTCTTTTGTTGAGGTTGCAGATATGGTGGAAATTATAACGTTTTACACCATTATGGTATTTCTCGGGGCGGGGGGGGGGGGCTGCCTATAGGACAATACTTAACAAGTCCCATTGAATTGGCGGGATAGTTGAAATGATTCCACACAGCTCATGGTTCTTCCACTACAAAAAGACAGTGGAGTAAAATGTGTAAGCATTTCTAAATAAATACAAAACCGAATGGGAAAGTAAAATGTATTAAGCTTCTAGGAGTAAAAAAAGAAGCTATACTACACACAAGTTTACCTAAAATAATCTGAAACTCGTCTTAGACCCCAAATGAAAAGATGATGCAATGGATATGGTATAGGAGAAAGAGCCTTAAATTGGAATTAAGACTCAAGGGTGCCACCTCCAACTGTCATGTGACCTCAGGTGATGAACTTCATTTCCCTGGGACTTGTTTCCTTTCTCTCTTTAAAATTAAGAAGTCAGACAAAATAATCCCTAAGGTCACATCCACTTCTTATTTCTATTATTAAAAAATACTTAAAGCATTTGATTTTCTGGAACCTACACAACTAAAACACGATACATAACACCAAGCCAGAAAAAACCTACGAACTTGGAAAATACTGTAAAGTAATTCAGAATATGTACTTGTAGGTAGAAAGTAAGAATAAACACATATAAACATACTTTAATCAGCAAACGGAGCATGCAAAACTAGTTTGACTCGAGATAGTCACACAATAAAGGCACGATATGCTTGTATCAGTACACATAATTCATGTAACTTACAGGTTTCCTATGACTTTAAGATGTTTTACTCCTAATTAACATTGTGCAAAAATTATTTTTAAAAAGAAGAGGAAGACTCCTATCATGAGGTAGTCAAGCCTATAAAAATTAAAAACGTTAGTTGTACAGTTTGAAAAAAATGGTGGAATTTCAACTTTGTTATTCTAAAGTTGACATAAGAACTCAGAACTGTGTGTGCTTTCAGAACACGGACTCACTCTTTAAAAATGTAAATAGAGCCGGGGTCTTTCCCTCATCTCCCCGCTTCCACCCTCTATTAGGCTTTGGGAATTAATATGTGGGCAACTCTCACGGAAGTGGCAGGTACTCTTTGCAAATGATTCCTCCTCCATCTAATGGAGCAACTTTTAGAGAAGACAGAAATTTATTGTTGGTGTGTTATCACGTTATAAAATGTCTCCTATAATTTTGAATTGTGTTGGGATACTGTATAGGACGTTTAGCCTGAAAAAAAATGGGAAAATGAATTTTTAATATATCAAAGTTTTAATCTGATAGTGAATGTCTGTGGTTGTCAACTGCACCTTTGTTTAATTTCATCTCATCACAGTTTCTCTGAAAGCAGACTCCAACTGCACAACCTACATGATTTCAATAACACAATTATTCTTGATGGGAAATTGACAGAAAAGCCATCAACCACCAGAAACTACACAACAGCGACAGAAAGCCCATGCCCCCAGCCAGGTCTCCTTGAGTTGGTAGACAGAACTCAGAGGTAGAACTTTCCCGGAACAGGTCCCCCGAGACCTTGGATAACACACCGTGAGGTCTGATCTTACACCAGAACGTAAGAAACTATCTGATAAAATAAATCATTCATGTTATTAATGTTAGTCAAATCCCAATATTACCCCTTGGTATTCTATAGACCAATCACTTAAACCTATCTGTCTCCTCACTGCCCACTCCCGGCTGATTTTTCAGACACTTGCCTGAATTTTGTCAGAAGCAAGGTTCTAGGGATTCTTCCCTTTGACTTAACCCATTTTTTAAAACTGTACAGACAAATAAATTTGACATATTCAGAGATGCAAAAGAAAACAAGAGAATATTTTCATTTAAAATACAGCTTTCAACGTAGAAATTAAAATAATTTTTCTTTTATTAGTCAGGTTATCAGAGCCACTCAATTTTCAGGCACCTGCCATTAACTGTTAGTAGATGCAATTGTATTTTCTTCCCTATACTTAATTCATCCAAAATAAATAAATAAATAAAATGTAGTTCCTTATGTACATTAATTAGGAATAACAATATTACCGTATGCACTTCAGGTGAATGGAGCTTAGGTCAGAGAACGTATTTGAAAAACAAATACAGTTCATTTATCTAAACATGATCTAAAGATATGTAATATCTTTATATATATAAAGATATTACAGTGCAGACAAATAAAATACATCGTTTGTCTGCACTAGAGCTAAAGACCCGATCTAAAATTACGTAAAGTAGAAAATGTGGATATCACCTATTATTCAGAAATAGTACAGACTAGGAAAAGCATGATCATGCCACAACAGTTTTCAAGTTGAAACTTTTTTTCAAGAATTGGTTACTTGACATGTTTATTTTAAACATAATAAATTTGAACGTCTGGGAAACTTAACATGAACTGCAGCTGGAAAATAGAGTTCTACTTCCTTTCACCATCATATTTTTTCTCCCTAATATCCCAAAGAATACTGTAATAGATGTTTCCTACCTATAAAAATTACTCTTATGTTATAGTAAGGGTATAAGATAAAAGACTTTATAATATTAAAAATATTAGCAAGCATTCACTATGAATCTACTAAACATGACAAAATAGTAGCCAGTGTTGCAAATTTTATTTTCTATTTAATTCCAAACGTCCTTTTATCAGTATGCCCATCATGTAGGTGTCAATAAGAAATGAACAAATTCAGTATCTTCACTGAATTTAACGTATGGAAGGTAAGACATTAGCGCTGTCTTCTTTTAATGCATCTATGTTACATCAGATTATTTATATAAAATTATGGAATGTGAAATCAGCAAGACAACAGCCTCATTTAATAAGCAATAGTATGTAAAACTCATTCTTAAAAGTCAGCCAGAAATACTTGCTTTCAAGATATTTATATCAATTACTTTTACATATTTCTATTTTAAAAAATTTTAATAAAAAAATCAAAAGCTCTTTTGGTACCTAATAGTTTGCTCCTGACGCTTCTCTCTCTGCTTTCCACTACGCAGAATCACACACTTGTTCTTTCTTTTCTCTCTTTCACTCTCTCTCTCCCTGCCCGCTCCTTCCTTAAACACACACACACACACACACACACACACACACACACACACACACACACACAAAGTAGCTTGATATCACTTAATAAGGATAGAGGTGTATGTGTTTTGGGGGTGTCAAACAGCTGTCAGAAACTGTCACCTCCAGAAGAGAAACCTTGGCACACAACAAATTAAACTACACTTCTTTTTTAGCTGTCATTATTCATAGCCAATAAATTGAAATGCTCTCAGCATTTCATGTGCAAATAAAACCACGAGGAAGCCAGTAGATCAGAATAGTGGGCCAACAGATAAAACAGAGAAAACAACACGCTGTCTTGGTCCTTCTGAAGTGGCTCATCATCACCCCTGCACTAGCGTGCACCAAATGAGATCCAGCCTGGGGCCATGTATTAAATATGCATATCAAAGCAAATGAAAAAGTAAACCTGGAGATTCAAATTGGATATACATTTACATGCTGAAAATGTCCCACTCTACCACTTTTCAGGTAGTGGGTCTGAGGTATTTTCACTTTTTTTGTGGCTGGGGGGTTGAAGGAGGAGGGCAAGCTTGCAGGAGAGGCTGAAACATAAGAGGATTCACTTTGTAGGGGCAAGGCTTGGGAATGAATACATTCCATATACCTATGGTACAGAAATATCAAAAATGTAAAAACTCTCCAAGATTTCCTCTCACCTCCTGCAAAAAATTCAAGTCCATGGCAAACTTCGCCCTTTCCCACTCGGTTTGCTGGTGGAACAAATTATTGCTCCCTTTCAAAACAAATAGCAGGGGGCTAAAGTAAAAATGTTATAGTTCAGACTCTAGGAAATAAAAGGTTTTAAATTATGATGCCCAATGAGGTGGCAAGACCTCATGGGTTCAGAATAAATCAGTTGTCATATATACTTGATTGGGGGCTTCAAAGAGAAGCAACAAATGTTCCAGTTGATTCTTTTATTCAAAGATGATGATTGTTATATTATTAAAGCACTCTCTTCCTAGGTACAACTTCTTTCTTGAGTGTAATTTAATATTACAATAGTTCCATAAATTGGCATTGTCTATCAGCCAATACTATAGACAGCCTAGTTTACCTTATCTCTTCCAAGTAAACATCAGCATGCTCTAGTTCATACATCCACTTGAGAAAACAATTGCCAAGAAACTGTTTTAGAAAACCAAGTAGTCAAGACCCCTAGAAATGGCACAAGAAAAGCTTTTGGCTGCAGACAACTGTGAACTTCTCATCCTACAAAACCATGTAACTAGATTTCTTCCCATTCCCCCCAACAGTGCAAAATGCATATGAATACAGAAACAGGAAGCAATGAAAATAAACAAGAAAATGACAACAACAACAAATACTTTGAACAGAGTGTCATGCCTTGCAGACCACAACCACCCATCATATAGCCACATATCAGCAAATAAACTTTCCATAGCTGCTTGTCGCACCCATTTGATTTCAGAGAACACACTCAATATACAAAAGAGCTCCCCAACGTTTCCTGCGTCATGACGGGAAAAGACAAGAGGAAAGGTAGGCATGGGAGCTTTCAACGTCACAGTATTTATTCTGTCTCAGAACTGGACTTCAGGACTGAGGTTTTCTTTTCTTCTTTCTTTCTTTCTTTTCTCCTTCCTTTCTTTCTTTCTAACTTTTGTCCTTAGGCTGTATGGTTTTCCATACAGCACAAAGGCTAATAATCAAAATCTGTGACTGTACGTTTTCAAAACCTTTGGAGAAGGCGGGGGAGAAACTTATTCTCAAGGCATCTCAACTCTTTCCTCTTAACACCCAGGACTGGGGGGTGATGGTGGTGATACAAACTGCCTTCAAGCCTCGATGCCCATTTAACTCCACGGAGTGTTAAATTAATATTTCAGGCACCAAGTTAGGAGACTATAGCCTATATCATTTAGGTTGTGAGTTCAATCGACTATAATCTATAGACACTGCCTCCCCCACCCCCAGGCTTGGGTTCCTATAAATAAACTGCTGTTCACACCCACTCTTTAACCTCGCCACTCCTGCCTTTCCTACCAGCTGCAATCTTTCTTCTCTTTGCTTCTTTTTCAAATTTTCAGTCTCACTACATATGCTTTTTTTTTTTTTTTTGCATCAGACTCACTAGATCGGTTCCAAAATAGGATTAAAAACAGAGAGAATAGAAAGAAATCTCCGTTCCTGGCCTGACACACACAGTCCCTCCTTACTCTACTCTCCGTCCTCATTCACCAACTGTTTGTGTTAAAATTCAACCACTAACCTATGGTTAATCAGAATTCCCTTCGGCTTTCTATAATACATTGTTAATATTTGTTTTATCAAGGTTACTGCCTTTTATTATGAAGATGCCTCACGCACTTGGCAATAAGTCCACATACTGACTGTAAGTTTCTATACGACAAAAGCTCAGAAAACTATAACGTGTTCACTCCCTTTATTTCGAATGCAATGCAAGATTGCCAGTAATTCTCAGAATTGTCATCTCTGCAAGAGACTGAGAAATCAGCCCTCGCTCCCCAATTCTCTTTTCCTTCAGTCCTCTCTCTCCCCCATCCTGTCCAGCTAGCTTTCTTGCCTCTTTCTCCCTGCTGCAATGATTACAGAGTTGAGAAAGCAGAAAAGGCAGTGGTCACCATATCAAACAGACGATTTGCTGACACTCAAGTCACCAAATCCAGGAAACTTTACACATTAAGAGCACAAATCACTCTATCGACTCCCTGGTTTTTTAGGTTCTCAACATAAATAAGGAGGGGGTCCAAGAAAGGGGAAATGGAGATGAAAGGTATGGCAGAAGTAGTGAGAAAGGGAGAAAAAGACCCCCAGAGAGACTAGATTATTTAAAAAGAAAACTCAGTCAGTGGAGCTAGAGGTTACAACAAATTTTTCAAAAATGCTTTGCCCAGTGGTCTTAAAAGAATGCCAAAGGCTCACAGACTTACATGGTCAGCGAGATTTGTGGAGGAGCCTGAAAGTTCTTCGTGATCTGACTTGGAGCTGCCATCTCTTTCATCAATGACGAGGTCTATGGGCATTTTCCCCTTCAAACAGCTAATGTACCGGTGGCAGAAGTTATCACACAGTTCGTGGACCTAGAAGGAGGGTTAAGGTGGAGGGTTCAGCTTGTATTGTTGTTGTTGTTGTCATGGTTTTGTTTCATTTTTAAAGGGAAAAAATATCAGGTTGCAAGGTTACCTTTGGAAAGAGCAACAGTGCTATGTCTTCCAAACTAACTCTAATTAATGGGTGTAATAGTTGAAGGCGAGGAAACAATAGAGCAATTGTTGCAGCAGATATTATTCTCCAGAGACTTCCCTGAGCAACAAGTTACAATGAAGGGAGCAGAAACAGGACTGGAAATAACTGGGTTCAGACTGGGAAAATCCGATTTGATGATAACATCAAAACATTAGAACGCTGGAACTGGGAACAACATTAGCATTTGCGATTCAATAAGCTAGGAATTTTGTATGTTTCCAGGGGAAAGTGATAGAGCTGCAGAGCAATGTAAAGACAACCCAGCGAGGATGATTCCCTCTGCCAGCACCTAATGCACGCTCTGAGCCTAATAGAGACGCAAGCAGGCTGAATGTCCAGTAACACAAATGGTTTGCTGCATTTCAAAATAATCCTGAACGCCTGGGGAAAAGGGGGGCGGCGGCTACTTTAAAAGACAGGGCTGTCCTAATTCACCCATCCTCTGAGGCCCTGGGTCGAGAAGCAATGTGGAGGAAGTACATGGTAACAAGTTGCTCAGAATCTCTCCAGGTTCTCAATCCCTCAGCCTGGAGGTTTCTTAAAAACATCCCAACTCAACCAGGAGAGGGAAGTGACCAAATCAAAGTGGGGAGTGTCATTTCCTGCTTACCTTTTCTAACTCCAAAAGATGAAACCTTAGTACTTGTATTGCTTGTATCATCTGGAAGAAAAGTTTAGAGTGCGGAGTTAAGGCTCTGTGACGCCTGTGACTCGGAGGTTTCTAGTGGGGGATGGTGAGGGAATGGGGCTGGGAGAAGACCCAGGCAAGTGGCCAGGCAAAGCCCACACATCAAGAAATCGTCAGAAAAACCAAGTGATTACTGATCATCTCTGCCTCATTGGCTACGGGGTAGGAATCTGACTCAACCTATGCCGAAGCATTTAATATCTTTACCCCTCACGTTTACTGAGCTATTTACAAGCACTGCTTTCCTAGGGATAGGCCTTCTTTCTCCGCCTCAGTCCTCTTTAACGTCGCCTCTCTCGACCTCAGGCCAAAATAAAAAAAAAAAAAGAAGAAGAAGAAGAAGAAAGAAAGGAAGGAAGGAAGGAAGGAAGGAAGGAAGAAAAAAGTCGCTTCTTTGGAGTGAGAAAGCTTTTTAGAACAGCACACCCTGCGAAATCCGTCCTTACTGAAGAAGGAAATACTCTAGAAGAATGGTGAGGCAGGGCCTTTGAAAGCGGATTTAAGTACTTTTAATATTGAAATCGTGCAAATTAGCAAAAGAATCGCACCTAAAAGTGGCCTGCGCTGGCCTGCCCCTCACCCCCACGCCCACCTCCGCGGCCCGCCCTCCGCCGCGCAGGCGGTGACTTCCTTCGGGTTAGCTGCCCGGGGCTCGGCCGCCTGCCCCGGCAAACAGAGGAAATCACTCACTTCTCGCCGCCTCACTCCCGGGGCCGAGACCTGGGGCGCATCCCCTGCTCTCGCTCTCGCTCTCGGCGCCGCGTCCCCGCTCGCTGCCTCCCTGGGTTCTGCTCGCCCTGACGTCCAACCCGCCCCTCACTCCCAGCTCCCCGGCAGGGGCTCTAAGCTCTTCCCTTCCTCCCCGTAGCTCTGGAGCTTCAAAAGAGGGCTCTGCTCGAACTCCCCGGAGCTCCGGGGAAAAGTGTGTGCTTCTGGGCAAGGAAAGGGGCCCAGGCTGGGGAAAGGCAAGAAACAGTGAGCCTTACCAAATTGTCCAGCTCTGGATTTGAGGAAAAAAGTGGCTTTTCGGCGCGAACCTATAGGAAGCAGGGAAAAGTCAGCATGAATTACCACTCCATTTAAAAGAAGAGAAACCCTGTCACCGACTAAACCGTGGTGTGTGAGTGGGGACGGTGGAGGGGCAGTGGCGGAGACGAGGAGAGGGGCTTTGGTAAACTACATGAAACAAACTAGTGCCTTCAGTCAATGGGGTCGGTTGAAAAAGAATCAGGGCCTCCTAGTTCTGGCCCCATTTAGGGGTACCTGGAACCTCTGAGCTGTAGCCGAGAACTCAGGGCCGTTCTCTGGGTCCAAGTACCCCCTTATCCTGCCATCCGCGGGGCTATGGTTCGCAGCCTCCCTCACCTCCGCGCCGGCGCCGACAGCCCCGAAAGGCGCCCAGCTTCCTTCCCTCCCGGGCACTCTCGGGGCCCTCAAAGCCCCTATCCCCAATTCTTGTTCAAGTAGCTGCAGGCGGGGGAAAAGGCCAAGCCCCAGATTAGGAGCAGGTCAACTTTAATTCGAGGGTCGAGCCCCTGTATTCCTGGCTGGGGGGAAAAACAAACACCCATATTTATCTCTTCTTCCAATTTGCCTCCAGGCTCAAGGATGGGGAGCGAGGACTGGGGCCGGAGGAACAGATCGGGTGTCCCTGCCTCTTCCTTCTCTTTCAAGTAAAGCTCTGAGGAAAGGGGAGGGGGAGTGAGGGGCTGCAGGAGGGTGAGTGGGTCAGGAAGGTTGGACCTGCTTGGCGAAGACCGCGATGTCCTCGTTGAAGGAGTCGGAGGAACAGACGTCTCCGCCGGCCACTCCGGGTTCCCGGGGAGTGCAGGTCGCCAGCTCGCACTTCTCAAAGACCAGAGCTAACAGAGGAAACAACGGGTGCCTAACGGGCAGCGCCACGCAGAGACACACACACGGAGACGGGGTGCAGAGGGGAAGGAGCAAGAACTGTAATCAACAAGTTTGGAGGGTTCGGATTCCTTCCTTTCTACCACAGGCACGCACCATACTTTACAACCCTTCCTCAGCCAGCCGAGCCTGGGCCAGAAACAGAAAGGAAAAACGGCCTGGCCCTTTCCCTCAGCTCAGGACTCCCTCAGATCTGGTAGGAGAAGCCCCTGGCCAGTTAGCCCGCCAAGTAAAAACAGCCTCGGTTCGAACGTAATGAAAACAGCCAATAGGCTCAGGCAGTCCGGAGCCCGGTGTTGATCCAGACCCACTCCCCGCACTACAGAGGCCGCCCAACCAAGCCCTGAGACCCAGCCCCGACCTCCCAAGAGAGGAACACTCCGTGAAATCCAAAATTGCTTTAACTCCACGTTTTAATGGGCATTTCAGAGGAGGCCCAAGGCTCACCTACACACACCCCCGAAGTGATATTTTCCTCAGTCTAACATCTCCACCCCCTTGCCTTATAAACTTGTTTGCTCCACTTCTAGTAAAGCCCGGGTGAGGGGACCAAAATAATAGGAATGGTACATGCCGAGAGCTTCCTTTCAAAGACCACATTTCTCCAGCTGGCGAAAATAAATAAATCGAGTGTTAAAACTTGGAAGTGTGCGTGTGCGCCTGTCCTTTGTGTTCCTCTGGGCGGTTTAGCTACACCTCGGGATGCTTGTGGCCTCCGGCTTCAGGCGCAGTTGCTGTTTACCGACACTGTCCCCTCCCCTCGGCATCCCGCAGCCTTCCCCACCTACCCTCAGCTGGGAGGGCCCGAGGGGTACACGTTGGGGCCGTGCACCCCCATCCCTCCCCGAGTTCTCTCAGAATTTAAAATAATTTCCAGCCATCTCCCTTACTCCCCCCAAGAGCTGCTCTGTGCAAGCAGCAGCCCCTTCCACCCCGCTGCACTTCAAGGTCTGCCCCCTTTATTTACAGAGAATTAAGAAGAGGGTGATTAGGACTTCCTGGCCGACAGAAGCAGCCCTGATCCCAGCTCCAACTGCATTTAGTGACTCCCAGACTCTCGGTAGGAAACAGAAAAGGAAAAAAAAGTTGCTTCTCATCGGCAGGAAACTTTCTCCTTCGTCGGGGCCTCTGTTAGGGGGCCTGGAAGGACCAGCTCTGCGTCCTTTGGCCAGGAATCCCGTCCTTGGGGAGAAGGCCCTGGCCAGATTCTGAGGAATCAGTCACTCCCGGCTCTGGGGTACGGAGTGACGGGGCCGTGGCGGTGGAGGAAGCCAAATCTTCCCCAGGACTTACACGCAAGGGGCAGAAGAGCAGGCCCCCTTCCCTGTCCTTTCCTAAGGCCAGCGGTTTCCGCCCCCCTACCCTAAGGAGAAATAACTCCCGACTTGGTCGTCCACCCCCTCACCCCCCCCCCCACACAGAGACAGACACACACACACACTCGCACTCGCACTCACACAGTACGCTGGGTCAGGAGGGGGTGGAGGTTGGTTTACCCATAGATCGCGTCCTTGTCCCGCTTCAAGGCGTCGTTGACAGCGGATCCCATGCTGGCCGGCATGACATTGGGGTGCGGGGCGTGCGCGCCGTAGTGCTGCGTGGCGTGGAGCGGCGGCCCGTGGTTCAGGTGGTGAACCGGTGGGATCGGCCGCGGCGCGTGAGGGTCTCCGTACATGGAAGCAGGCACCCCTACTCCGTCCATCCCGCCGTAATGGGGCAGCTCATCGTACTGTCAGAACCCGGCAAAGGGGCGGGGGGCGCAGGAGGTGAGAGAGAGCGAGGAGAGCCGAGGGAGGGTAGGAAAAGAAGCAGGGAGAAGAGAGAGAGGAGAGAAGTGGGGAAGGAATAGAGGCGAGAGAGAGGGAGAAGGCCAGGGGAAGAAGAGAGAGGAGGAGGAGGGGGCGGCGGGGAGGGGGGGGAGGCAGGAGAGAAAGAGGGAGGAAAATACAAATAAAAACAAAGTCATAAAGGAGAAAAGTACCGAGCACGAGTTGAACACACAGAAACCAAACCAGCCGAAACAACGGAGTTGAAAGTTGGGGAGGGGGGTGTTTTTAAATTTAAAAGATGAAAAAGTATGAACCGAGAGCAGCGTTAGAGTAGGGAGAGGGGGCGGTGAGGCCGGGGATTGAGGGGGCGCCGGGAGGTCCCGCTCGGGCGGGAGGCAGCAGAACCGTAGCAAGCCAACCGAGGGAGAAGTGGAGTTAGTGTGAGGAGGAAGCCCCGGATCCCACCCCTAACCCCCCTTCGCCTCCTCCAGAGGATCCAATAAATCAAAAGGCGAAATGAAACAAAATAAAGAGAAGAAAAACGCTAATAATCAGGACGAGAACGCCGAGGACTAGGGAAGGCTGGGGCCAGTGCCTCCCCGGGGGCAGGGAGCAGAGGGTGGGGGTGGGGTGGGGGGGAATAATGTGAAAGTTACCAGAAACATTATTTAGCAGCGGATTCCCTGCGTCCTTGTCAATTTCAGAGACAAAACAAGCAGCCCAGGCTAGTCTAGGCGGCGGCGCAGCGGCTGCGGCAGCGCGGCCCCAGCGGCGGCCCCGGCGGCGGCGGCGGCTCCTACGCAGCCGGTGCCCGCCCCGAGCCGCGGGAGCAGCGGCAGCAGCGGCGCAGCAGCGGCAGCGGCGGCAGCAGGAGAACCGGGGGAATCGCGCTGCTGGGGTAAAAGCTGGAGCGAGGCGAAAGCGTGTAACAATTGCACTCGCACACACACACACACACACACACACACCACTCACACGCACTCGCCGCCCGCCCGCTCGCACAGCGTTGAAACACGCGCGCCCAGACACGCACACACGCACGCACACACACTCGCACACACGCAGAGGCACGGGGGGGAAAAGAAGCCGATGAATAATTTTGCTGCTATTTTTTTAAATACTGGCCGCCATCATCAAGCAGCGAGCAGCAGCAGCAGCGTTGAAGGGAGAGGAGGCATCGGGACAGGCCCCTCTTAGGAGAGGATTTATATCTAGGTAAGTGTTGGAGATTTAAACCTACCCTTTGCGCCATCAGTCTGCGCTCCAATAAACTCCTGGATGTGTCGTATATTTAATATCCCAGTCCGGATAAGAAAGTGATCTAGGCTGAAGATTCCTTTTTTTTTTTTTTTTCCAAACCAAGGAGACTTCTCCCAGTTTTCCAATATGTTATTTTTAGGGGGGGGGGAAAAAGCCCAGGCAAGACAACGAAGAGTTTTTTTTTTTCCTGTGATATTTCTTCTTTTTCTCTTTTTTCCTCTTCTTCCTCCTCCTCCTGATCTTCCTCCTCCTCCTCCACCTCCTCCTCCTCCCCCCCTCCCCTCCTCCTCCTCTTCGGTCCTCCTTTCCCCCTCTTTCTCTTCTCTTCCCCTCAGTTGGAAAAAAAAAAAAAGAAAAGAAAAAGAAGAAAAAGAAGAAAAAAAAATTGTCAAGCCCCCGAACTGAAGGTTACGAGCGGCCCGTCAGCAGCCCACATGTAACCGAACTGTCGTGTTTCATGGCTTTTTGCCACTCCAGCTGTCAATCAAAGCCCGGAATGTCAAGGTAGTGAATGAATGATGGTTGATGATGATGAAGAGGAGGAATCTTTCAGACCCGTTTTTTTCTTCCAGTAAAACTCCGCGAGGGGTTTCTGCTTCTTGAATTTTTCCTCCCCCCCTTAGCTTTGCCCCCGCGGTATCTATAATATGATCCTCTCTCTTTAAAGTATCGTTCAAAGAAAGCAGGGGGGGGAAATCAAGAAAAAAAAATGAATAGTTTGCAAAAACTGGACTTCCTCCCCCCCTTTCCTGGTAGGTATTTTGTCTCTCCCTCTCTCTCTCGCTCGCTCGCTCTCACTCGCGCTCGCTCTCTCGCGCTCGCTCTCTCTCGCTCTCTTTCTCTCTCTGGGAGATGAGTGAGTGTCAGTAGGTGTTGGCAGGTTGGCTGCTGCCTGGCTTATAGAAGAGCCTCAGTTTGGCGGCGCGGGTCGGCGGCGGGAGAACGAAATGACGGAACCCGGAAGTCGTGGTGGCCATAGCCCGTCGTACGGCGGAGACACATCCCGGGAGTGGGGAGCGGGAGCGAGGAGGAGCGCGCCGCGCGGAGCTTCTGATATGCAGCGAGTGCGATCGGACGGCCCGGGTTGGGGGGGCGGGAGAGGCGGGAGGCGGGGGGCGGGAGGGGGAGGGGAGGCAGGAGCCCGGCCGACCCGAGCAAATCAGCGAGGCTGCTCCTCCGCGGGGAAGGCGCGGGGGAAGGGGGGGGAGGAGGGAGGAAGAGGAGTATGTGTGTGTGTGCGTGCGTGTGCGCCTGTGTGTGTGTGTGCGCGCGGGCGCGCGCACGTGAGGAAAGAGGGAGGGAAAGAGAATGAGAATGAAGAGGACAGGGAGAGCGCAGAGAGGAAAACTGCAGAAAACCACAGGGAAAGTACGGTACAGCCTCAGATTTTTAATTTAAAAAAAAAAACTTGCTTCTAGTTCATTTCCCCATCACTCCCGGCTCCTGCCTAACGAGGTCGTGTCGGGGACGTTTGGCATGGCGCTCTTGCTTTTGTTCCTTTTAATTCCGCGGGCCCCCTACTCCTCTGCCAGCCGATTATCGCGCCCCGAAGGCTTTCTGCTAACACCCAGAGGCAGCAGGATCTGCAGACCGTACCAACGCCCGGCTAGAGTTTTGTTTTTGTTTTTGTTTTTTTAAGTGGTACTTTCTTCCCTGTGCAGATCCAGGACCCTTGTCAACATTCATTTTTTTCTAGGACAAGAAGAGACCAGCTTAACTCAGAGAGCACTCCCTTCAAGCTTTGCGGACAAGGGCCACCCTGGAGAGTCTTTGGGGCCCGCGGTGGAATCATGAGGGAGGAATGGGAGGGAGTCGTTTGGATGTTTGATGTTGTCTGATGTTGCCAAAGTGTGTGTGTGTGTGTGTACACGCGCGCGCGACTGGTGTGCGACTCCAAAGTGGATCTCACTTAGAGCTGGGAAGCATGGCGGGGGGGAGAGAGAGAATGCATAGCGAGAGAGAATGCTTAGCAAGGAGGATTGGCCGGCACTCCCTGCCCAGCTTTGTTGTGGTCGACGGGGGCGCAGAGGCCAGGCAGCGGTATCGCCGGCTAATGGCTGTGTTAGTTACACCGGGCAATTTCAGGGTATCAGGAAGATGGGGCCGACTCCGAATGAACTTTTCCAAAAAGGAAAAGGAGGAGAGTGGAGGGAAAGACGGTAACTATCCCACATGGTTTGCGTAGAAAGTAGTTCTAGCCGAAGCCTCGCCGAATCCCTGGCTGGAGCTGCACCCTGCCTCACCTCCGCGCCGCGGGTATCACGGCGGCCGCGCGTCAATCACTCCGAGCCGCGAGCTGGGGGCGGAGCTACGGTCTCCCGGCGCGCTCAGCTCTGCAGCCCCCGCCGCCCCCTGGCTCCCGGCAGCCCAGCAGCCGGGGCCTGCGCTCCGAGCGCTCCCTCTCCCCAACTCCTGGCTCTCGCCCTGGTTCATGGTCCCCGGCCCAGAGAATTGAAAACAGATTGTTCCTCAACAGCCGCCTCCTTCTCCAACTTTGAACCCATTCTGGAGAGTAGAAAGTAGCGAATCCTCTGCGCGTGGCTTTGACCCGACTTCCCGGGAGATTGGGGGGGGGCGCTCAAGGAGAATAAAATACTCTGTGTGTGTTTGTGAGGGAGAGAGGGAGAGAGAGAGAAGGGAGTTGTGGGGAGAGAGAATGAGAATAAGAGGGAGAAGGCGAGAAGGCGGATAGGCTTTTTTTTTTTTTCCTTCTCCCTTTTCATCTCTGCTTCACTGTTAGCTTTCGGGCAACTCTCAACTGGGCTTAGATCGTAGCCTGCAGAGACTCCAAGCGGAGTCGGAGAAATTTGGCCCCGTTTTAATAGGGCTGGGGAATGAGCTCCGGAGGTCAATAAAGCCCTCCAAAAATGATGAATGATTGAGCACCTGTGATGATGATAGTGATTACCAGAGCAATTAAACAGTTTGATTAAATGAGCCATCATAACAATGATGTCTGCGGGAAATCGGCCCTTACATATAAAGAAAGATA
This sequence comes from Orcinus orca, assembly GCF_937001465.1. Taxonomy (NCBI): domain Eukaryota; kingdom Metazoa; phylum Chordata; class Mammalia; order Artiodactyla; family Delphinidae; genus Orcinus; species Orcinus orca. The sequence continues at coordinate 120,582,420 of NC_064560.1, read as the reverse complement.
GTGCGGAGGGGCTTGCAGAGGCGAGTGTAGCGCGACGTCAGGGAGAGGGGCCGCGGACCGCGCGGTATTTGCCGGGGTGGCCGGAGCAAGGACTGCCGGGCGCGCGGAGCTTCGGGGAGGAGAGTCTAGCCCAGGCTAGACTTTTCAGCCACTCTTAAGCCGGGCTTCAAGCCTGCAAGAGCCGACTGGTATGAAACCTGCAGGTTGGGGGGGAGGGTCCTTCCCCTTCCACCTCCTCATTTTTTTTCCCCAGAAGAACTCCAAGATTAAAAGCATCCTTATTTGTTGCTGAGTTGTTCGTCGACGTATAAGAAAAGGTGAGTAAAAAAAGAAGATGCAAAAGAGAAGAAAAAGTTGACATCCAGAATTTTATTATAGGAGGCAGTTGTTCGAATTCAGTTTAGCCGGGGCGGAAAGATGAGAGAGAAAAAAATCAAAGTGGTCTCGCTGCGGAGCATTTTCGACTTTGCCGAGGTCTTTATATTGGTGGATCCACGGTCCCCGTTCAGCGCCGCTAGCTGAGAAGTTTATACAGTTTTTCAGTTTTTAACTCCTCTAACTGTTCTTATTTTCAGTATTGCATATTTGTTGTCGCCAATAGGGTTACTGTTGTTTTAAATGCCCTGTACAGAAAGCGCCACTTTTCTTTTTAAAAAGGAACTCAGTTTCCTTGATAAATACTTCTTTTGTAAAAATCAACTTCGAACCGAACCTCTGCATCGCAGAGTTTAAACATTCAAAGTTGCTACCTTCTGCTTCTCCTGCTTCTCTTACCATCACTTTTTTTCATAATGATATTGTGAAGTGAGGTAGCATTTCCTACAGCCTTTATTTAGAAAAACTACACTAGGATTTTTTTTAAAAAGTTTCTTCCCTGGCAGTGCATCCGAGTAAAAACAATTCAGACCGACTGATGATTTCTATATTTTCAAACAGTTGTTAAGCTAATGGGTTGATTACTCCGTGATAATCTTTAGCTTTACAAAAGAAAAAAGTTCGAACTCTATTGTCATGTGTTTTCATCCTTTGGGTGATGCAGAAGGCATTTTAACCCAAACTCCTTTCTTCCTTCCTTTCTTTCTCTCTCTCTCTAATATTCTGTAACTCCTTTTGCCTTTTATTGAGTACTTTAAAGCAAGTAACTGGGACAATCTGGTTACAGATGGGAAGGAGAGAGAAATAGAACATTTTGAGATACTGTTTAAGAAAAAAACCAACCAATCATTCTTAACTCCAAAGACCTTAGTTAAGAAGTGTGAGTGTGTTAAAAGTGAAGTCCTCCTGGAGGAAAATATGTGTCATTTAAAACTTCACCAGTTGCTTAAGGGGAGAACCCCGAATTTCATGCGACTAAAGAAATTTCACTTACCTAGTTGCACGTAATTTATGAAACCGTTAGTTTAAGATAGCATCGCAGTGCAGTGAATTGCACACAAGATCAAGTTGGAGGTGATTCATGATGTCAGTTCTTGGTCAGTCTGATGAATTTAAAGGACTATTAGTTTTAATCACCAACTTGCTGATGTTTTATTAATAGAGCTGAAAAACATTTAAGAACTTCATGGTCTCTCCTAACCCCCAATTTTGCAGTCCCATGGAAGCTATTCAAAAACAGTGGGGTACGCAGGCTTTCTGCTTTCTAGTGCGATAGTACGTTGTTGCTGATGCTCAGTTCTCAGCCTCCGCACTCCCACCGGGGCTGCGAGGCTCATCTGCTCTCCCACATTTGGGGTAAAGGAAAAGTAGGTGGGGCAGGCCCGGGAGACAGGCGTGAGATGGGGGTCGCAGGAGGCGGCACACACCTCCGTCAACAGTCAGCTCCGTTTGCCCAGGCTGGAAATGGTTTTAACAGGCGGTAAAATTTCATCTTGCGGTGTCAAATTGGGGTCATTTTGGGGTTAGAGTTCTCAGTGTCCGAGAGGAGCTGTCCAGCTGCGTGGGGACTCATTAACTGCAAAAGATCTGTTTCAGTAAAAACAATTCAAAGACAATCAGAAGGCTAAAGACCTTCTACAAATCGCATTTTACAAGTGCCCCAGAACAAATATGGATGCTGAAATCTGTTTCTTCAGAATCCCAAATCGGCTACTTAGCTCTGGAGTGGGGGTGAGGGCACTGCATAAAAAAAGAGGTGAAAGGGAAGGGACCTGATTTGGGGGGGGGCGGATGGGAGGGGGAATCGGGCCTTTCAAATTTAAGGGTCTGTTTTTAATCACCTCTTTCTTATTGGAGCATCCCCAAGACTTCTGAGAACTGCTTCTTTTCTATTTTTACTTTTTTTTTTGTCTCAACATGGAATGATATTATAGGTAACATTCAAAAATTTAAAAGAAGAATTGAATGCCTCTATACCTACTTAATTTAAAGGGCATTGGCTTTACGGAGAGTATTTAATTTGAAATGAACAGTTATGAACCGAGACTCTATTTTAGGTGAATTTGCCCACCTTCCTTTAGGAGCTTGTGTTTCTTTTCACCTTTTTTTTTTTTTTTTCTAGAAAGTAATAGGTCCTCAGCACAGATAACTCCAAATTCCTCAGAACTCTGAGGTCTGAAGTGTTAATCTGTGTATTAAAATTGCTGGGCTTAAATCCTTTTTGTCTTCTTACAGCTGTTAGAACAATTGACGCCTTGCTAGAGGAGCAAATAAATCCAACTGTAATCTTATTTGTAACTTTAGTTAATGTTTTGAATTGGAGTATTTTGGATTAAGCAGGTTTGGGGTTTTTTTCCCCCCTCTATAAGGTTAATTTTTATTTGTGGAGGTTCTGTTGGCTGGTTTGGAAGAAAGATATTATTACTTTAATTCAAAAAATTCCTTTAGGTAAAAGGAAAGTGCAATTTTAAAATGACAAGCTAGAATTGAGATGCCTGGGGTTTTAGAATAAAACCAAACCAATATTTTAGAGTAAAATATTATTTGAAAGAAGTTTTCTGTCTTGCATTACTGACTTCAGCAAGTAAAAAGGATCAAAATATTTTATTCTTCCTTTCTCTCTGGACTCCACCTCTGTCACTAGGTCTTTTCTCTCTATCTGCTTCACTGTTATTTGCGTTCTGAATGCAACAGTGAATTTTTGTAGTCTAGCTCTCTTCTCCAAGCCTCCCAGAGTATAAATTGTTATTCAAGGAGTTGGATTGCGGTCCTGCAGAAACAGCCCTGAACCCAGTATCACTGGGACAAAGGCAGCGGGTCTCTCTTTCTGCTCCGACCTGCTGGCTGACAGTTGGAATTTTTAATATATATTTTATTTGGCATTTCCAATAACGTGTTTGCCTTTCCCTCCCCACCCCCTTGCAGCCATCTATTACTTTAAAAGCATCTCTTCTCTATAAACCTCAGCTCATCCTTGTGAAATGTTCTTGACCTTCCCAGCGATAAAACCAGAAGCTCTGAAAGTTGCTCTAGGAAGAATTCCACTTGCTTTCTTACCTGTTAACTTTGCTCACTTTCTTCCGAGTTGGGACGAAGGGAGGGATGGGGACCCCTTTTTGTTTGTTTTTGTTTCCTGGTCCTTTCCCCACTTAGGCTTTCTTCCATATGCCCCTCCCCCCAATTAATAACAATAAGGCACCCCGCAATTTATGTTCTTACATAAGATGGGGTGGAATGATTTTACTTTCTTTCCTTTTGCTCTTATTTCTTATTTCTCCCAATTTTAGCTGCTTCAATATCTCGCAGTAGGAAAGTATTTCAATAAATAGCCCTCTAGCGCTATCTGGCGGGGCTCCAAGCGCGAGTGAGCTCTCTCTCGCTGTCTCTGGCTCCTTCCCGCGCTCTCTTCCATCCTCCCTTCTTTCCTCACATCTTCCTCTCTCCTTCCCTTGTCTCTTCCGCAATCTTGATCCTATCCCCCCTTTCTCTCTTTCCTCTCTTCCTGCTTCCCCCTTTCTAGCTCCCACCCCCATTTGCCGCGCAGACAGCTGGAAAGACCCGGTCAGAGGCTGACACCCTCGGAACCAAGTGATGCTCCGGCGGGGGAGCTCTCCTGGGACCCCCACCTTCACCCAGCATGGGTCACACACGTCCTTTGCCTTTGAGTCGCATCTTACTGTAGCTTAACACGTTGCTTAAGTCTCAGCCTCTCAGCCGTCGGTGGTTTGGAGGGGTTTAAACTGCATTCGTGAAGTTTGGAGGAAAGAAATCAGACACTGGAATCCCGTCTAGTGGAGCCCAGCTAAGTTTTAGGTCAGGAAGCCGAGTCTCAGTGCGAGTTTGAGGAAGGGTTGGGGCTTCGCAGGGGTGGGAACAGACCTTCGGGAGAGTGTTGGGCTGGGGGCGCCAGCTGCCCCCCTTCCCGCCGGCCGGATCCCTACAGCACAACGGACTGCCCCAGTTTAATATACTGGGCCTGTCCAGGATTTTTTTTTTTAAATAAATTAGCTCTATCCTCCCTCTCCCACCACCACTACCACACCAAATTTGGAGAGGAGTGGAAAAGAAAAGTGGGAGTAGGAAAGCTCACTGGAAACCTCACGGGGCAAAGAAGAAAAAGACAGCAGAGACTGCGGGAACTCGCTTGAGGATGCAGTACTCATCAGCATACTTCCTCCTTTCTCGAAGAGATTTGTCTTCTTATTTGTGGCTTTTTTATAAAACAGTAGCCGGTAAACCTTCAGCAGTGTGTGGGGAGCCATCAGAGGATATAGGGACAGAAGGAGAGATTCAACTCCAACTGGGTGCTTTAGATTAAAATTCTCTCTCTCTCTCTCTCTCTCTCTCTTTCTGTCTGTCTCATACACACACACACACACACACACACACACACACACACACACACACACACACATTCCACACACACTCTGATCCTTAGAGAAATTTCCAGTCCTCCTTTGAGCAAATCTCTTCCTTCTACTCCTTGAAACAGAAGAAAGGGTATGGGCCTGGGGGACAGTTAGACTCACTCAACTTTATGATTGCGTTTTCTAAAATTTAGTTTTGACCTTGCAAAGTGAGGACCATACCTCCAATACAGACCCAGTCAGTGGATACTTGAAGTGAGGGGGCCTCAGTCTGCAGTGTCTGTGATCACACAAAGACCTCTTCCCAACTCAGAAATCCCCCCTCCCCACAATCTCAAAAATAGAAGGGAGGGTGGAGGATGACACAATCCTAGGTTCTCATCCTCAAGAATTGCCCCCTCCCACTCCCATACTGAAGGAAGAAAGCACAGTTCGGTGTAATTAATTGAGGGCGGTTATTAGGTCATCATTAGCCAAGGTGCAAATAATTGCAGCCCGTTTTTACTTAAAATTGACCAGCCTCAGAGTGATAGATCGATTTGGAGTATAAAAATGATGTATCAAAACATCAATGTCGATTATTTGAAATATTGTAGTCGAATTATTTTATTGCTTCATCGGTTAAGTGTCTGAAAGTGCAGTGTTCAAACATATACTTATGTTGTCAATACTGTCAGAACTGTCAGTTTTACTATACTGGATTTGTACTACATTTCGAATTTACTCATTTACATAAAATGCCCACCCTAGGATTCCCCCACCCCTACCCCGTCTCTCTCTCTCCTCCCATCTCTGGAAAATCCGTGTCAGTTTCTTCAAAGGATTCAGCAATCTTTGCCTCAGCCAAAGTGTGCAGTGCCTCTTTTACTCAATTTTCCACATCGGATTACATGGCTTTTTCACCATTTCTAACTTTCAAAGAGAGCCTTCCTCCTTTCTTTCCAACTCTGCCTACTCCAACCTTTTCTCTGAAATAGTATTGTAGCACTTGGAAAGCTTCAGGTTTAAATAGCCACATCTCAGCTCCAAATAAACCATTTAGGTAGAAAACCAAAAAACCGGACTTCACTGTACCTCCTTGGCTTCACTCCTGTAAACCGGGCTTCGCTGGGCACACGATCTCACACGTGTTAGGGTCCGTCATCAAATTACCTGCAGGATTCAAATGTTACAGGGAAAATGAATTTGGAAATGTAAATACTTTTTCTTTCGTTTTACTTAAAAGCTGTGATAGGAGAAAAAGAAACAATATATATATAAATGATCGGCACGTTTTACCTTTAAAAGCTTTTGAACTCAATCGAAAGACACAAGTTGGAAGCAGAATTGACAGTTTTAATTCTACCCATTTTCACCTGGCACGTCAGATCAGAGGCATTCATTTATTTTATGAGGGGTAGATGGGAAAGTCGGATAGAAAGCTTGAATCCACTGAAGTCTCTATCCTAAAAAAATCACAGAGAAATTACTGAAACGCAAACATTCCACCGCTCCACCCTCTCAGTCTAGACTAATTGAAATTTATAAATTCACATTCTGCCCAATTTTATGCTTTTTATTTTGTTTTCTAGGATTCCCTCCAAGACTGATAGGAAAGACAGGGCCACTTCTGGACTATCTGTGAGGATGTGTTTCTTTCTGTAACACTGAAGCACTTTTTATAAACCTTTTAATGTATTTAAATAAATCTATTTGGACATTAAGAGAAGCCATACATACAAAGATAGTTTGGCTTTATGCCGGCAATCCCAACATTAGAAAAAAAAATTCACAATCCAATGAGAAGCTTTTCCATACCCAACCTTGGTCAAAAAAAAAAAAAAAGAAAAAGAAAAAGGAAAGCAAAAGAAAGTTTTCTGCGTGCATCTGCATGTCTTCGTGTGCACGATTATAAACATCCCCCAGTCCTTGTTTGCCTGTTACCTCCCTCCTGCCATACACTCGAAGGCAGAGGCATCGAGGGATGGCCCCCAGAGATCTGTGTTTACTCAGATTTTTAAAAAAAATCTCTCCACCATGTATGACAAGTGTTACTTCAAGAAATTCATCAGTCTTCTATAGATACTTCCAGTTTTACTGTAATGATCTGCAGAAGAGAACTGCCATCACTTTCTCACATCCCAAGGTGTTGTAGGAACTCACAGAAAGGGGAGAGTGGCTGAAACGCTTAATTACAGTGGTGGAGCGGGGGCACGAGGTGGGACCGAGGGAGGGAGAGTGAGGAAGGTCTTTACCTGGCCAGTACCTGTAGAAAGCTGTGAAACCTCACGGCGAATATTTGGGAAAGGTAGGGTTGCCTTTTTTTTTTTGTAATGCCTTTGGGGAGAAGTGATACACTTGTGTAACAATTAGCTCAGACAATAAAAATAATTGGAAAATCAGTTGGAATTTCTGAGTTTTTAATTACGTTTAATTTTGTGCTAAGCCGTAAAATTACGAATGCCCCTCAACCACTCTCCTCTTGTAAAGCGTTTAACAACAATTATTCCTTAATCAGTCTGAATGTGAGTCACAAATGATGCTTTTCCACATCAAAGGGACGTCCTTCGACGTTACCTTTTAGTCATAAGTAAGAGGATTAATTCCTATAATTAGAGGGATAAATATGTGCATAAATACATCTCTCACTCCTCTCCTTAAAAAAAGAAAAGAAAAAAGAAAAAAAGAACAACACTTTCACTCTGAGACATGGCCGGCTCTGGTAGGGTAAGGGTTTTTAATTGTCCGCTTCGGCCCTACACCCCTTTGCTGGCGGGCGAATCGAACCGAGGAGACGCGGGTGCGAAGCACAGACCCCCCAGAGGGACACACACGCGCACACACGTGTACACAGAAACGCACACACGGGTCTGGCAGGAGGTCCAATGCTCGGGGTCCCAAGGCCCCCGCCAATTCCAGTGCGATCCTCGCAAGACAATAACCCACCCCCACCCTTGGCCCTGGCCGCGCTGCGAGAGAGTTCTCTTCCTGTGGTCCACTTAGCCTGGAAAGCGGGGTCCCTGCCCTACGCCGAAGCTCCAGGTTGACTCTTGCAGGCTACAAATAAAAATTGAGCATGACCTTTTAAAGCTCCTGTGTGAATATCTCATTTACCTAATGACTTTATGTCACCTAGGAAGAAGGTCAATTTCCTCTTAACCTTTCCCCCGTTGCTGCAGTAAGCATTCTTCCCTAATCAATGGTGGCTAGAATAATCAATTCCCATTTTATGATCGCTGACAAACTCAGTCTCTGCGCGGGGTGTGAGCGCGGCGGGGCTCGCTCAGGCCGGGACAGAGGTCTCTCTGGGTACGCCCAGCTCCGCCCGGCGCCGAGGGAGGCAACTCGCTCTTCCGTCGAGTTCGGAGACCTTGGCAAACTTCCCTCCCCCAACCGCCGGCGTGACTTCTGAGTTGTCACTAATCCGAACCTGATATTCACCAGAGCTCCTTCGGTCACCGACAACGCTCCCTGCTGCTGCTGGGCCTCCCACCCGCCCCTCCTCGGCGTGTTTTCATTTCAAAGTCTGAAGGCAGGGATTGCCCGGACCCAAAGGGGGTGGAGAGAGAGAGAAAGAGAGACAGAGAGAGAGACAGAGAGAGAGAGAGGGAGAAGAGAGGGAGAAGAGAGGGGAGAGAGAGAGAGAGAGAGAGAGTGAGTTTTAGTTTCATTTACATTTTAAAAATTATTTTTGCCTTCTTCGGCGTGGATCTCTCAGCTCTTTCACTCTGTCTCAGCCCCGCTTACTTTGCATAAACAAAGCAACAACAGAAGCTCAGAGTGGGTGGATTCGTGTGGAAATGAAGTCAACTGGCAGAGTTCTCTCTTTCTCTTTTCCTATCTCCTTTCCTTTTCCCCCTCCCTCTCCCATCTTACCTTCCCATCTCGTATCTTCCTCCTCCTCTACCTCCCCCCACAATACTCAGTTATCCTAAAAGATAGGTTTATTAGATGCCACTTTACCTCTATTTTTAGTTCCCAAGTCTGGGGAAATTACCAGGAAAATTACGAAGTCAGAGCTAATTTGAAAGTGAATTTGGGGTAGGTTCAACATTCTTGATCTTTGCAGGGCCTAAATATGAGCCCCTCTCACCTCACAATTTCTCATAAAGTAGATGTTGGCTTTTACCCACACAAGGCTTGAAGAGACCTCTCTGTTAAAAACACTGGTTCACCTCTGGTCACTGAAGTTTCTTTCCCCTTATTCTGCCCTAACCCCATTTTCACTTACTACCAAGACATGATGAAGCTGCTGCAGACTATCAAGTAATCAAAAAGCCTGCTTAGGTAGTGTTCAATGACAGGCAAGAAAATAACTTTTCTTGGAAAAGATGTCCTATACCCAGATGTTTTTCAGATTTATGATTAACCAGCTAGTTAAAACTGATCCCCAAACTGAACCTTTCCTCCTGGTCTTTGAAGAGGTAATTTAAATGCCCCTTTTTATTTATTTATTTATTTATTTATTGTTTTGCGGTACGCGGGCCTCTCACTGTTGTGGCCTCTCCCGTTGCGGAGCACAGGCTCCGGATGCACAGGCTCAGCGGCCATGGCTCACGGGCCCAGCCGCTCCACGGCATGTGGGATCTTCCCTGGCCAGGGCACAGCCCGAGTCCCCTGCATTGGCAGGCAGACTCTCAACCACTGTGCCACCAGGGAAGCCCTAAATGCCCCTTTTTAAAAAAATTTATGCACCTCATTACTCATGGGCAGACATTCTGTTACAATTGAGAAGTATGTCAAACAATCAAAACAAAAATGTAGGTATTCTACCTTAGAAGGTACAATAAATGATAAATAGCTTACTCTGGTGTAAAAAACAAAAACGGCATTTGAGTTCAAGGTGAGGCATATCTGGGTCAAAACACTCACTGTTCACCCACAACAGCTTCCTCAGGTCCTGTTAGGAACACAGATGGCAGACAAGGCCACCTCTCCAGCTTGCCAGAAACTCGAGCTTCATTTCATTCTTGCCTTGGGTCTGAAGGCTCTAGCGTTGCGACCTCTGAGAGGCAGTGAGAACAGCACAGGTGCAGGACCTGACCTGGGATGGGGCCAGGCTAAGCCCCCAGTATTGCTACTTCCCTTCTTCCTTCATACCAGGAAGTACATTTGCAGCTCTAGTTGAATTAGATTCTGGATTTAAGTGGCCGTTGAGGGCTGGTCCAGCCATGAGTCACAGTTTATAACTTGCCTGGCTTTTAGAAGATTTGTTTCATGTTCCCAACAACTGACTTACACACTTTGCGGCTACAACTTGTTCAGTCCAGGAAGCACTTGTGCCGGAAGAGTTCCCCATTGCTAGGAGACCTGAGTGGGACTTTTATCTCAATTTGACAAAGGAGCAGACAGATGGGGGATGGGCCCCTTGACCTCAGATAATTACTACAGTCTTCCCTCTTAAGCAAATTTAATTCTCACACAAGGAGTAATTAACAACCTCTGACTACTCACTCACTCTATGAGAATTTCCTTTCCTTTTCTTATCTAAAGGGCCCTCACAGGGATGTTGAATAATATGTTTAATATTAGTTTTTAGTTTCACTTCAATTAAACATCTTGCATTTTGCTCACTTTGTCCACAGTCAATGGAACACATTTAGCATAGTCTTGGGCTATGTTCTCATTCTGGCAGGTGAACCAGTCATCAGTTTACTTCCCTCTCCACTCCCCCTACTACACAGTAGATTGCTCACTGGACAAAGAAAATTCTTTAATTGTGCTTAATTTAGATAGCATGTCTGAAGAGATTTTTTTAAATAACAAAAATGTTATTCTCTCCCTTTGACTTTCTAACAACTTTGTCTTTACCAGTGTCTCATTCAGGGGTATAGGTCAAAATCACATGTCAGGATATAAACTGTAAGTATAGGAACAGGAAGAAGGACCACACAGACTACTAGCTTTTCAAAGGTGACTGAGGTTTCTGCAAGGCTCATGTCCTAAATGGAAAGACATCTCTTTCAAACATCTCTAAGGGAGAGGGTTGAATTAGATCACTTCTGAGGCTGTTTCTAATCCTGGAAGGACAAAAAGGAACTCCCTAGCTGAGGAGCAGTCAGAAGCCTAGGCTCCGGAGTCTCACAGGAAGGAGCTGAATCCTGGTTCTGTCCTGAGCTAACTGTGTAATCTCAAGAAACTCAACCTCTTTGAACCTCGGTAGTCTCAGGCATAAAATCTGGATAACTATACTTAATATCATTGGCCCCTCTAGATCCACTCTTTACTTTCTTTCTCCATCAGGCTCTGTGATCCGGAGGCTCATATGGATGGTTTCAGAACGCCACCTTGGCCTTTGCTTCCTGTTGGGTTTGTTCCGAGTGGGTAGAGTGAGGTCTGAGTCCTGATTTCCAGGGTCCCTGGGGGCTGGCTGCATCCCAGCCATGGCTCAGGCAGCCCTATTCACAGAGCTCTCTCTCTGGGTTCAGGTAACCACTTCCCTCCCCATTACCAGCCTTGGGGCACTGCACCATCCCTTGTGGTTTCCTAACACCCCACTCACACATTTTTAATATAGTTCCTTTACGAAGCATTCCTCAAATTACCCAATTTGATATGCGCTATCTGTTTCCTGCTGGTCCCTGACTGATATACCTAATAAACTTGTTTGGAGGATTAAAATTAAATGAGATAATGTATGTAAAGCACAAAGCACACGTCCTCGCATATAGTAAAAGCCTGATAAATAGAACTTTTAGTTATTTTTTTTACAATTATTATCTGCTGCATCCCCCTCATTTTATGTATGAGGAAATGGAGGCCCCAAGCGATTAAGGTACTAATTCAAAGTCTAATTAACTCAAGACAGTAACAACCCTGGGACCAAGTCCCTGGACTAGCAGCTCTCAGTTCACTGCTCTTTCTACAGCAGCTTGTTGAGCAAAACAGATGGGGGAGGAGGGAGATCCTTTTGTCACAGTTGTTGAAAAAGGGGTTAGGCTAGTTAGAGGCAGAGGTGCCGGAGATAATAAGCATCTTTCCATGTAGCACTGGATTTGTCTCTGCTAAATTATTGCTGAAATAAAGCATGATGTTGTGATTTGGAATCCAGTGATTTCACTAAGAATAGAATGGGTATGTTACAGAAGGAGCAATGTATGCTTGACAGGGTAAAAAAATTATGAACACATAATTGGAAGCTTTACCAGGAGGCATCCTAATGTTTCTAAGACATATAGGGTATACCAGAATTAATTTTTAAATAAAGGCTGATTTTTGGATTAGCAGTGCAGATGAAGTATGAATTTTATAATTCTTTAGAATACACAACTGCACTATGAACTCATGTATAATACAATCAGGACACCACAGACATTCTATAACTTGATAATACTAACAAGGTGAGGGCATCATTCAATTATTAATTCCTATTTTCATTCAATCATTCAGTTTATTGTGTCCATAATATTCTCTAAAAATCTCTTACAGGTGTTAACATATAAAGATTAATTAAATATTAATATATATAATATATTAATTAAATATATTCTCTGCTTCGGTGGGTTCACATAGTGAAACAGAAGTTGGTGTATCAACAGATTTTGGTATGAACAAAGGTAGAAATACACCTAGGCTACTATGGGAGCCTTGAAGAGGTTGTGTGGAATAGAGAGCATTGAGAGAAGCGGCTTTCCTGGGTCGATATTGAACCTAGCAAAGAGAAGTCTGTCTCAGTGCAATTACATTCTAGCCTTCCAGATCCTTCAAAATTATTGATGATATCATTTTATTAATATTTAGCTCTTACTAATATAAATATTAGTAACGATACCAAAAAACCCCCACATGTAACATTGTATTACATTTTACTATGGCAGGTTGGCTGAAGTATATGAGAAGTCTATGTGAAACTTAGAAAAATTTAAATAATATTTGTCTTGGTGACTAGAGTGTATGACAGGAAAAGAGAGATACATTTAAAAGATGACATTTTACACAGGCTCTTTGGAAAATGTTACCTTCAAAGAAGATTGCTTTAATGTACTTTACCAATTAGACCTTATTTATATACTGAGTTAGCTCAGGTTTATCTGAGATATAAACACATACTTTGAAAAATGAGTTGGAACCTATGCATGGAGAAGAGACATAGGGCCATTTCTTCCAGAACCTAGGATATATTCATATACAACTGGACACACTAATAAATATAACATAACCTAAAACAGGTTGTTTCTACATATTCATCACAAAACTGGTCATTACATCTCAATTTTAAAGGATAAACATGACGCCTAAGTATAATTTACCATGGTAAAGCTGCTGAATATTTGTGTCTTTCTTTGGAAGTCCAAAGTAAAAACTGATATAACTCTGGCTCATTCTCATTCAGGTTGCTTTTGTCTACTGACCCTGATCATTCTCACTTGGTTCACTGTTTTTTTTGTCCACCCTACATCACAGTCCATTCCTGTGCACATTAATTATGTGTGTGTGCTTGTACCTATATATGTATGTATGTATATATATCTCCATTTTAGCCATCCACAATTACAGCTACGCTTGGAACTTAAACTTACTTTCAAGATCTCAAATGTAGAGATTTTGTTTTTCTTTCCTACCATATCTTTATTCTCTATTGAAACAAACTAGTCTGTCTTCATTATGACTCTTATTATGACTTATGGCTTCTTTTTTTTTTTTTCATGCAGTACACGGGCCTCTCACTGTTGCGGCCTCTCCCGTTGTGAAGCACAGGCTCCGGACGCGCAGGCTCAGCGGCCATGGCTCACGGGCCCAGCTGCTCCGCAGCATGTGGGATCTTCCTGGACCAGGGCACGAACCCCTGTCCCCTGCATCGGCAGGCGGACTCTCAACCACTGCGCCACCAGGGAAGCCCGACTTCTGGCTTCTTGATCATTTTCTGCCAATGTATTAGTCACATCTTGATTTACTTGATCGTCTACCCAGTTTAAAGCATTAAGAAATCATTAAACATTTATCTTAATTTATTTTTCATTTTTAAAAGTAATATATACTCATTAAAGACAATTTGACAATGTGGAAAAGTGGGTAAAAGAAAAAATCACCCATAGATAAAGTATCCAAACACAGTTGCTTTCAAAATTTTATTGTATTTCTTTGCATTTTTTCTATATATAGTTCCTTTTATGTAGTTGTAATTGTACTTTGCATAAAATTGCATCCTATTTAAGCTTTCAAGTTCTTTATGACCATCAATCTATATGTCATCAATTAAATTAAGTATCATAATTCACTTTTCCATTACACTATTATTGGGCACTAATTTATTTTTTCATTTTTTATGTACAATTCTGTAATGAACATTTTTGTGCATAAAGGTTTTTCAAAACTCAGAATTATTTTCATAGAATGGATTCCTGGACATAGATTGAAGGGTGTGAGTGTATTTAAGTCAAAATCCAAAGCCTCTATTGTTTTTTTTAAATAATTAATTAATTAATTTTTGCTGCATTGGGTCTAGGCCTCTATTGCTTTTTGAACATTTTATCATGACCTCCCTGATGACCTCCAACTTAATCATAATCATTTTCTGTTTCTCTTGCTGAATAATCAGCTTTTGAGGTAAGAAGTCCTGAATACATACACGTTATATTTACAGCCTGAACTTCAACTGGCCTCCTGAAGCTAAGATTACTCTTCTACCCATTTTCTGTGGTGAATCCTTCTTTTGACAATAACTCATTCTCTCCTCTAATCCCCTGTCCTTTTCTCTTTCCTTCCTTTCCTCCTTTTCTCTTTACTCTACGAACCACTCAGAAGCCCCTAAGTACTCTCACCCCTCTCATTCTCAGATGACTTCACTTCCTGCTTCACTGAAACTGAGTTTCTGGCATGAGCTTTGTAATGCTCTCTTTTCTGTTATTTCCTGTTCTCTCAGTCATAACATCACTGTTTTTAAGAATGACCACTCATTATCTTTTTACTTTTATATTTAGTAAAATATTTGTTACATACAAAAGCATATATGTAACATATTTGGCTGTTACAAAGTATAATCATAAAAGGAACATTTGCAAACTAGCCACCTGGCTTAAGAAGGGGAACACTGCATATAATCATGTGTTCCTTCCCTTTCATCCTTCTGCTTCTTCTTTCTGGGGTAACTACTAGCCTGAATTTTTAAAAATACTTTTTTGTGTTTATGTATTCCTGAAATATATATATATATATATATATATATATATATAGTATATGAAGTGTATAAATCATATATAACATTATTAGTATATTAATAAATATCAACCTCTCTATATATACTATGTATGTATATATATTTCCAAACAATATTCATTGAGCTTTTTTTAAAAAATAAAAATGGTATCACACTCAATGGAGTCTTTCTGGATTCTTTTTTTCATCCAATATTGCACTTTCAAGATTAATTTTTTGTGTATACTTTTCCTTTCTGTTTGATATTCCATTGTATAAACATAACACAATTCATTTATCTTTCCTTCTTTGGGTTGTTACCATTTTTGTTGTTGTTGTCACTATTGTAAAGCGTTCTGCTATGAGTATTCTGGTGTGTGTCTCTTGATGTTTACATGCAAAGAATTTTCTATATTTAGAGTATAAATCTAGGAGTGAATTGCCGCATTGTTTAGTATACAAATGTTCCACTTTGCAAGATAACGTGAATTATTTTCCAGGGATTGTACTGATTTACATTCACACTAGTTGTAAATAAGATATCTTTTTTTTTTTGGGGTATGCGGGCCTCTCACTGTTGTGGCCTCTCCCGTTGCGGAGCACAGCCTCCAGACGCGCAGGCTCAGCGGCCATGGCTCAAGGGCCCAGCCGCTCCGCGGCATGTGGGATCCTCCCGGACGGGGGCACGAACCCGTGTCCCCTGCATCGGCAGGCGGACTCTCAACCACTGCGCCACCAGGGAAGCCCTAAATAAGATATCTTATTGATCCATATCCTAACACTTGGTTATATTGTCTTTTTCTTCTTCTTCTATCACCACTTCCTCCTCCTCCTCTTCCTCCTTCTTTTCCAATCTGGTGAGTGTAAAACGGTTTACACTCACTTTAGTTTTTAACATGCATTTTCTGAATCACTAATGAGGCTGAGCATCTTATATGCTTAATTTTTACTCATATTTTCCTTTCTGTGATATATCTGTTTATGTATTTCCCACATTTTCCTGTTTAGTTTTTCGTCTTTTTCTTAATTTTATGAGTTCTATATTGCAAATATCTCCTTCCAATTTGTGGGTTTTTTTTTTCATTTTATTTGATATGTGTTTTGATGAACAGAAGTTTTAAATTTTATGGTAGTTTATCAACATTTTCTTTTATGGGTTGTGCTTTTTGTGTCTTATGTAAAAGCTTTTCATATCCTAAAGTTATAAAGATCTCTTTCTGTAAAACTCTTCAAAACACTTGATTGGGTTTTCTTTTTGTACTTAATTCTTTAACCAGCAGGGAACTTATTTTTTGTGTGTAGGAGTGATGTAAGAATCCATTTTCCTTTTTTTTTTTATGAAGATGAAAAAAACCTTTATTGAGATATTACTTAGAATAAATTATGCAAATCTCAAGTGTAAACAGCTCCATGAGTTTTTATTAGACATTTTTTTAACCCACAAAAATGGAATTATATCAACCGCATTTTTATTTTTTATTTTCTTTTATACAGCAGGTACTTAGCAGTCATCAATTTTATACACATCAGTGTATACATGTCAATCCCCATCGCCCAATTCAGCACACCACCATCCCCACCCCCCCGCGGTTTCCCCCCCTTGGTATCCATACGTTTATTCTCTACATCTGTGTCTCAAGTTCTGCCCTGTAAACCGGTTCATCTGTACCATTTTACCAGGTTCCACATACATGTGTTAATATATGATATTTGTTTTTCTATTTCTGACTTACTTCACTCTGTATGACAGTCTCCAGATCCATCCACGTCTCAACAAATGACTCAATTTCGTTCCTTTTTATGGCTGAGTAATAGTCCATTGTATATATGTACCACATCTTCTTTATCCATTCATATGTTGATGGGCATCTAGGTTGCTTCCATGACCTGGCTGTTGTAAATAGTGCTGCAATGAACACTGGGGTGCATGTGTCTTTTTGAATTATGGTTTTCTCTGGGTATATGCTCAGTAGTGGGATTGCTGGGTCATATGGTAATTCTATTTTTAGTTTTTTAAGGAACTTCCATACTGTTCTCCATAGTGGCTGTATCAATTTACATTCCACCAACAGTGCAAGAGGGTTCCCTTTTCTCCATACCCTCTCCAGCATTTGTTGTTTGTAGGTTTTCCGATGATGCCCATTCTAACTGCTGTGAGGCGATACCTCATCGTAGCTTTGATTGGCATTTCTCTAATAATTAATGATGTTGAGCAGCTTTTCATGTGCTTCCTGGCCATCTGTATGTCTTCTTTGAAGAAATGTCTGTTGAGGTCTTCTGCCCATTTTTGGATTGGGTTGTTTGTTTCTTTAATATTGAGCTGCATGAGCTGTTTATATATTTTGGAGATTAATCCTTTGTTGATTCGTTTGCAAATATTTTCTCCCATTCTGAGGGCTGTCTTTTCGTCTTGTTTATGGTTTCCTTTGCTGTGCAAAAGCTTTAAAGTTTCATTAGGTCCAATGTGTTTATTTTTGTTTTTATTTCCATTACTCTAGGAGGTGGATCAAAAAAGATCTTGCTGTGATTTATGTCAAAGAGTGTTCTATGTTTTCCTCTAAGAGTTTTATAGTATCCGGTCTTACATTTAGGTCTCGAATCCATTTTGGATTTATTTTTGTGTATGGTGTTAGGGAGTGTTCTAATTTCATTCTTTTACATGTAGCTGTCCAGTTTTCCCAGCATCACTTATTGAAGAGACTGTTTTTTTCTCCATTGTATATCTTTGCCGCCTTTGTCATAGATTAGTTGACCATAGGTGCGTGGGTTTACCTCTGGGCTTTCTATCCTGTTGCACTGATCTATATTTCCGTTTTTGTGCCAGTGCCATACTGTCTTGATTACTGTAGCTTTGTGGTATAATCTGAAGTCAGGGAGTCTGATTCCTCCAGCTCCATTTTTTTCCCTCAAGAATTCTTTGGCTATTCGGGGTCTTTTGTGTCTCCATACAAATTTTAAGATTATTTGTTCTAGTTCCGTAAAAAATGCCATTGGTAATTTGATAGGGATTGCATTGAATCTGTAGATGGCTTTGGGTAGTATAGGCATTTTCACAATATTGATTCTTCCAATCCAAGAACATGGTATATCTCTTTATCTGTTGATATTATCTTTAATTTCTTTCATCAGTGCCTTATAGTTTTCTCCATACAGGTCTTTTGTCTCCCTAGGTAGGTTTATTCCTAGGTATTTTATTCTTTTTGTTGCAATGGTAAATGGGAGTGTTTCCTCAATTTTGCTTTCAGATTTTTCATCATTAGTGTATAGGAATGCAAGATATTTCTGTGCGTTAATTTTGTATCCTGCAACTTTACCAAATTCGTTGATTAGTTCTAGTAGTTTTCTGGTGGCATTTTTAGGATTCCCTATGTATAGTATCATGTCATCTGCAAACAGTGACAGTTTTACTTCTTCTTTTCCAATTTGTATTCCTTTATTTCTTTTTCTTCTCTGATTGCTGTGGCTAGGACTTCCAAAACTATGTTGAACAATAGTGGTCAGAGTGGACATCCTTGTCTTGTTCCTGATCTTAAAACAAATGGTTTCAGTTTTTCACCATTGAGAATGATGTTTGCTGTGGGTTTGTCATATATGGCCTTTATTATGTTGAGGGAGGTTCCCTCTATGCCCACTTTCTGGAGAGTTTTTATCATAAATAGGTGTTGAATTTTGTCAAAAGCTTTTTCTGCATCTATTGAGATGATCATGTGGTTTTTATTCTTCAATTTGTTAATATGGTGTATCACATTGATTGATTTGCATATATTGAAGAATTCTCGCATCCCTGGGATAAATCCCACTTGATCATGGTGTATGATCCTTTTAATGTGTTGTTGGGTGCTGTTTGCTAGTATTTTGTTGAGGATTTTTGCATCTATATTTATCAGTGGTATTGGTCTGGAATTTTCTTTTTTTGTAGTACCTTTGTCTGGTTTTGGTATCAGGGTGATGGTGGCCTCATAGAATGAGTTTGGGAGTGTTCCTTCCTCTGCAATTTTTTGGAAGACTTTGAGAAGGATGGGTGTTAGCTTTTCTCTAAATGTTTGATAGAATTCACCTGTGAAGCCATCTGGTCCTGGACTTTTGTTTGTTGGAAGATTTTTAATCACAGTTTCAATTTCATTACTTGTGATTGGTCTGTTCATATTTTCTGTTTCTTCCTGGTTCAGTCTTGGAAGGTTATACCTTTCTAAGAATTTTTCCATTTCTTCCAGGTTGTCCATTTTATTGGCATAGAGTTGCTTGTAGTAGTCTCTTAGTATGCTTTGTATTTCTGCGGTGTCTATTGTAGCTTCTCCTTTTTCATTTCTAATTTTATTGATTTGAGTCCTCTCCTTGTTTTTCTTGATGAGTCTGGCTAATGGTTTATCAATTTTGTTTATCTTCTCAAAGAACCAGCTTTTAGTTTTATTGATCTTTGCTATTGTTTTCTTTGTTTCTATTTCATTTATTTCTGATCTGATCTTTATGATTTCTTTCCTTCTGCTAACTTTGGGTTTTGTTTGTTCTTCTTTCTCTAGTTCCTTTAGGTGTAAGGTTAGATTCTTTATTTGAGATTTTTCTTGATTTTTGAGGTAGGCTTGTATAGCTATAAACTTCCCTCTTAGAACTGCTTTTGCTGCATCTCATAGGTTTTGGATCGTCGTGTTTTAATTGTCATTTGTCTCTAGGTATTGTTAGATTTCCTCTTTGATTTCTTCAGTGACCTCTTGGTTATTTAGTAACGCATTGTTTACCCTCCACATGTTTGTGTTTTTACGTTTTTCTCCCTGTAATTCATTTCTAATCTCATAGTGTTGTGGTCAGAAAAGATGCTTGATATGATTTCAATTTTCTTAAATTTACTGAGGCTTGATTTGTGACCCAAGATGTGATCTATCCTGGAGAATGTTCCATGCACACTTGAGAAGAAAGTGTAATCTGCTGTTTTTGGATGGAATGTCCTATAAATATCAATTAAATCTATCTGGTCTATTGTGTCATTTTAAGCTTCTGTTTCCTATTTATTTTCATTTTGGATGATCTGTCCATTGGTGTACGTGAGGTGTTAAAGTCCCCCACTATTACTGTGTTACTGTGGATTTGCTCTTTTATAGCTGTTAGCAGTTGCCTTATGTATTGAGGTGCTCCTATGTTGGGTGCATATATATTTATAATTGTTATATCTTCTTCTTGGATTGTTCCCTTGATCATTTTGTAGTGTCCTTCCGTGTCTCTTGTAACATTCTTTATGTTAAAGTCTATTTTATCTGAGTACTGCTACTCCAGCTTTCTTTTGATTTCCATTTGCATATTCAGTCTGTATGTGTCCCTAGGTCTGAAGTCGGTCTCTTGTAGACAGCATATATATGGGTCTTGTTTTTGTATCCATTCAGTGAGCCTGTGTCTTTGGGTTGGAGCATTTAATCCATTCACGTTTAAGGTAGTTATCGATATGTATGTTCCTATGACCATTTTCTTAATTGTTTTGGGTTTGTTTTTGTAGGTCCTTTTCTTCTCTTGTGTTTCCCACTTAGAGAAGTTCCTTTAGCATTTGTTGTAGAGATTGTTTGGTGGTGCTGAATTCTCTTAGCTTTTGCTTGTCTGTAAAGCTTTTGATTTCTCCATCGAATCTGAATGAGATCCTTGCCTGGTAGAGTAATCTTGGTTGTAGGTTCTTCCCTTTCATCACTTTAAGTATATCATGCCACTCCCTTCTGGCTTGTAGAGTGTCTGCTGAGAAATCAGCTGTGAACCTTATGGGAGTTCCCTTGTATGTTATTTGTCATTTTTCCCTTGCTGCTTTCAATAATTTTTCTTTGTCTTTAATTTTTGCCAATTTGATTACTATGTGTCTCGGCATGTTTCTCCTTAGGTTTATCTTGTATGGGACTTGCTGTGCTTCCTGGACTTGGGTGGCTATTTCCTTTCCCATGTTAGGAAAGTTTTTGACTATAATGTCTTCAAATATTTTCTCGGGTCCTTTCTCTCTCTCTTCTCCCTCTGGGACCCCTATAATGCGAATGTTGTTGCATTTAATGTTGTCCCAGAAGTCTCTTAGGCTGTCTTCATTTCTTTTCATTCTTTTTTCTTTAGTCTGTTCCGCAGCAGTGAATTCCACCATTCTGTCTTCCAGGTCACTCATCCGTTCTTCTGCCTCAGTTATTCTGCTATTGAGTCCTTCTAGTGTAGTTTTCATTTCAGTTATTGTATTGTCCATCTCTGTTTGTTTGTTCTTTAATTCTTCTAGGTCTTTTTTAAACATTTCTTGCATCTTCTCAATCTTTGCCTCCATTCTTTTTCCAAGGTCCTGGATCATCTTCACTATCATTATTCTGAATTCTTTTTCTAGAAGGTTGCCTATCTCCACTTCATTTAGTTGTTTTTCTGGGCTTTTATCTTGTTCCTTCATCTGGTACATAGCCCTCTGCCTTTTCATCTTGTCTATCTTTCTGTGAATGTGGTTTTTGTTCCACAGGCTGCAGGACTGTAGTTCTTCTTGCTTCTGCTGTCTGCCCTCTGGTGGATGAGGCTATCTAAGAGGCTTGTGTAAGTTTCCTGATGGGAGGGACTGGTGGTGGGTAGAGCTGACTGTTGCTCTGGTGGGCAGAGCTCAGGAAAACTTTAATCTGCTTGACTGTTGATGGGTGGGGCTGGGTTCTCTCCCTGTTGGTTGTTTGGCCTGAGGCAACCCAACACTGGAGCCTACCTGGGCTCTTTGGTGGGGCTAATGACAGACTCTGGGAGGGCTCATGCCAAGGAGTACTTCCCAGAACTTCTGCTGCCAGTGTTCTTGTCCCCACGGTGAGCCACAGCCATCCCCCGCCTCTGCAGGAGATCTTCCAATGCTAGCAGGTAGGTCTGGTTCAGTTTCCCCTGGGGTCACTGCTCCTTTCCCTGGGTCCCGATGCACACACTACTTTGTGTGTGCCCTCCAAGAGTGGAGTCTCTGTTTCCCCCAGTCATTTCAAGGTCCTGCAATCAATTCCCACTAGGCTTCAAAGTCTGATTCTCTAGGAATTTCTCCTCCCGTTGCGGGACCCACAGGTTGGGAAGCCTGACGTGGGGATCAGAACATTCACTCCAGTGGGTGGACTTCTGTGGTATAAGTGTTCTCCAGTCTGTGAGTCACCCACCCAGCAGTTATGGGATTTGATTTTACTGTGATTGCGCCCCTCCTACCATCTCATTGTGGCTTCTTCTTTGTCTTTGGATGTGGGGTATCTTTTTTGGTGAGTTCCAGTGTCTTCCTGTCGATGCTTGTCCAGCAGCTAGTTGTGATTCTGGTGTTCTTGCAAGAGGAAGTGAGAGCACGTCCTTCTACTCTGCCATATTGGTTCCTCTCCCAAGAATCCATTTTCATTTTTCCTGTGTGGATAACCCACATCCCAACACTGGGCAATGCTTGCCCAGTGATCTTCAGTCCATTTCTCTTGTATAGCAAGTTGTCTGTTAATTCTTTGGGCCTCCAATGTAGATAATAATACAGTCTCTAGAAAATGCAGTTTTATTTTTCTCCCCTTCCAATCCTATGACTTTAATTCTTTCTTTTCCCTTCCTCTCTCCCTTCCTTCTCTTCTCTCCTTCCTCTCCTTCACCTCTTATCCCTCCTCCTCCTTTTTCTCTTTCTTCTTTTTTCAGTATTATTGCCTTTTCTAGCACCAGCTCTCCAGGACAATGTTGAAAAGAAACATTCTTAAATAGTGGGCATCATTATATCTTTTCTAATTTAAATGAGTATTTCTAGCATTTCTCCATTAAGAATGCTGTTTACTGTAGTTAATTGATAATAATCTTCATCAGATTAAGGAAAAAAATTTCCCCCATGCCTAGTTTTCCAGGAGCTTTTTTTAATTTTTAATAAATGAGAGTTAAATTTTGTTAAATGGTGTTTCTATATGTAATAACATGATAATTTTTTCCCTTTACCCTGTTATTATGGGGGACTTTATTTATAGTTTTTCTAATATTAAAGTACTCTTGCATCTCTGGACTACATCGAAGTTCATCAGGATACTAACTTTATTGTACACAGCTAGTTTTAGATTAACAAAATTTTGCTTATGATTTTTGAATTTCTATGGTGCAAGAAAATGGTCAGCAATTTTTCTTTTCTCTTTTCTTTTTTTCCACTTAAGTTTGTTATCATCTTTGCCTATTCTTAGTAATAAGGTTATATTGGCTTCATATAATTAATTAAATTAGGAAGGTACCCCAATTTTGTTCTCTAGATAAATTAATATATGATTGAAATCATCTTTTTCTTAAAAATTTGGGTTTACTCTAAAATAATTTTGTTTTTCTTTTAAAAAATGGTTCTTAATTATTGATTAAATTTCTTTAATAATTATTGCATGAAAATTCAGATCTACTCATCTTTTTGAGTCAGGTTTGGTAAGTTATAATTTTATATGAATTTATCAACATCAACTAAGTTTTCAAACTTCTTGCATAATGATGTATATCAGTCTTTTCATACTATGTTTTTAATGTCTTTTATATACATGTTCACCTTTTTTATTTGTAATATTTTATGACTAATAGGATTCTATTGTGCCTTTTCATGTTTCTTAAGTTGGATGTTTAGAAGACCTTAATGACTATCAGAAGAGGAGAGAAGGTGTCATGGAAAGGTTACTTGAATGTAATTTCATGTTGTTTTCCTGTTGATCACTAATCTCAGGGATTCTAGGTGTTGTTTCACTTATGATTGATTTGCAGCTGGTTTTGAAGTATTTCTTTAAAAAGAAATTAGTGATTCTGTTTAAGGATCCTACTTCAACTTTGAATTAAACAAAAACTTTTAAACTAGATATACCTACCCAGTATGAGAGGATCAGAATTTTTACTTTGAATCACTTGATTTCTTTTTTATTAATTTATTTTTTATACAGCAGGTTCTTATTATCTATTTTATACATATTAGTGTATATATGTCAATCCCAATCTCCCAATTCATCCTACCATCCCCCCTCCCCCCTTTCCCCCCTTGGTGTCCATATGTTTGTTCTCTACATCTGTGTCTCTATTTCTGAGAGACAGACTGGTCTCAGATGAGACTGGTTCATCTGTACCATTTTTCTAGGTTCCACATATATGCGTTAATATATGATATTTGTTTTTCTCTTTCTGACTTACTTCACTTTGTATGTCAGTCTCTAGGTCCATCCACGTCTCTACAAATGACCCAATTTCGTTCTTTTTTATGGCTGAGTAATAGTCCATTGTATATATGTACCACATCTTCTTTATCCATTCATATGTCGATGGGCATCTAGGTTGCTTCCATGACCTGGCTACTGTAAATAGTGCTGCAATGAACATTGGGGTGCATGTGTCTTTTTGAATTATGGTTTTCTCTGGGTATATGCCCAGTAGTGGGATTGCTGGGTCATATGGTAATTCTATTTTTAGATTTTTAAGGAACCTCCATACTGTTCTCCATAGTGGCTGTATCAATTTACATTCCCACCAAAAGTGCAAGAGGGTTCCCTTTTCTCCATACCCTCTCCAGCATTTGTTGTTTGTAGATTTTCTGATGATGCCCATTCTAACTGGTGTGAGGTGATACCTCATGTAGCTTTGATTGGCACTTCTCTAATGATTAGTGATGTTGAGCCGCTTTTCATGTGCCTCATGTCCATGTGTATGTCTTCTTTGAAGGAATGTCTGTTTAGGTCTTCTGCCCATTTTTTGATTGGGTTGTTTGTTTTTTTGTGATATTGAGCTGCATGAGTTGTTTATATATTTTGGAGATTAATCCTTTGTCCGTTGATTCATTTGCAAATATTTTCTCCCATTCTGAGGGTTGTCTTTTCATCTTGTTTATAGTTTCTTGTGCTGTGCAAAAGCTTTTAAGTTTCATTAGATCCCATTTGTTTATTTTTATTTCCATTAGTCTAGGAGGTGGGTCAAAAAAGACCTTGTTGTGATTTATGTCAAAGAGTGTTCTTCCTATGTTTTCCTCTAAGAGTTTTATAGTGTCCAGTCTTATATTTAGGTTTCGAATCCATTTTGAGTTCATTTTTGTGTATGGTGTTAGGGAGTGTTTTAATTTCATTCTTTTACATGTAGCTGTCCAGTTTTCCCAGCATCACTTATTGAAGAGACTGTCTTTTCTCCATTGCGTATCCTTGCCTCCTTTGTCATAGATTAGTTGACCATAGGTGCATGGGTTTATCTCTGGGCTTTCTATCCTGTTGCATTGATCTATAGTTCTGTTTTTGTGCCAGTGCCATATTGTCTTGATTACTGTAGCTATGTGCTATAGTCTGAAGTCAGCGAGTCTGATTCCTCCAGCTCTGTTTCTTTCCCTCAGGATTGCTTTGGCTATTTGGGGTCTTTTGTGTCTCCATACAAATTTTAACATTTTTTGTTCTAGTTCTGTAAAAAATGCCATTGGTAATTTGATAGGGATTGCATTGAATCTGTAGATGGCTTTGGGTAGGATAGTCATTTTCACAATATTGATTCTTCCAATCCGAGAACATGGTATATCTCTCCAACTGTTTGTGTCATCTTTGATTTCTTTCTGAATCACTTGATTTCTAAATACCAGTTTTCTTCCTCTGTGTGTGGGTAATTATTTTGTCACAATGATTTATGAACTTCACATATTCATGTAAGATCAACAAAATGTGAACCTATGAAAGTATGTGTTTTATGGTCTTGTTAGTTCTCAAAGCAGTATTTGGAAATATATGACCAATATAACTATTTTCACTTTAGAGTTAGGAAAATGGAGACATTGAAAAATAATTTTTAAGGTACCACGACAAATTAAGGTAAGAACCTGAATTAATTTACTGGTGCATTCCTAATCTAGATTTTTGAAAATCTTCTATTAAAACTTCATGTTTGTAATTAGCCAAGTTATCTCCATTGTTGGTTTCTTGGATTGATATTTGTCAGATGGACCAAAGGAGCTTCTCATTCAGGGGCTGGAAACTCCCTCTGTGTGACTAGTGGCCAGAACACAGTCACAATGGCCACCAATGCCTGCTGATCAAGTTCCAGCATAGGAGGACCAATAAGAAAACCATATTTTAAAACGTATCTTTAATTATTCTATTCTAGTTTTCGGAAGCACAATAAAGGACATTTTCTTACATGCTATAAAGAAATCTAGAGCAAGAAAAGGCAGTGACTTGACTTTCTGTATCTTAAAATACAAAACATAGTGTTTTTAAATAACCATAAAGCTGAGATATGATGTACTTAGAGTGTCATGGAGATATATTAAGCAACAGAGAGCCACCCCACAGATTAAAATGAGTAATATATTCATTCATACATCTTTTAAGGGCCACTTTATATGAAAGGCATAGTGGTATATGGTGGAAGTGATGCTGGCCCAAGAGTTAAAGGATTTGCTTCCAGCACTGTGACCCTCAGCACGTCTCTGGCATTATCTGTGGCTGGCCCTTTAGATAATATCTAAGGATGTCTCCAGATCTGTGTTCTACATAATCTAGGGCAATAGAGAATTACCTGGTCTCTCCTCTCACTGCCTATTCAAAGGGGTACTGGAAGTATAATCCTGAGAGCTCCTGATAAGATTAAATCATGGATAGCTTGGGGCAGATGGGGTGGGAAGGAGGGGAGAGAAAGACTGAACTGATTTGGTACCATAAAAAGTTTATTGTTTACATTTTAGTTGGGAATCACCCATTTTGATCATATAAATCACTATCTTGGTTTCTTGGAACTCAAGCAAACTAGATTTACCCTTCTGATATAGATGCCAAATAAGGCTTAAAGGTTATCTTATTTTGAGGTTGTATACGGCAGGTTAAATTGGTCAGCTAGAATTAGGAATATCAAACCATGTAACAAATCATAAAATAGTTTCCACTTAGGCTTCATGCCACTGAATTAGATGCATGTGGTGCCATTCTACTTTGGGTTGTGGTTTCCTAGAAGGCAAAGAATGTAAGATTGAGAACATTTTTAAGCACTAAAATTCTGCAAGCTGTGGCTCTGAGATGAGGTTACAGCAGCAAGCCAGAGGTGGCACACTTGCCTTGAATTCTATTCTTACAAAAGCAAAAAGAGCATTTTGTGGATTCTGCTGGATGTTCAGGAGACTGGAGAAATCTTGGAGGATTCACTTTTAATCTTTTTTCTTGTTTCACAAAACAGAAAAAAACGTTGTGGAGATGTGGCTTGGACATTGACTTAGAAAAGGCAGGAGGGATTATAAGATGTTTATACACTCATGTAAACTCCAAGCACTGGACTGCTCTGCTCTGTGAATGAGTGTCATGCTATGAGCTAATATGTAAAATACATTGTTTTTTGGCTGCCTCTCTGAATCAGAACGTTTTTGGCTGCAAGTAACAGAGAACCCAATTCAGACTGGCTTGAGCAATAAGGGAATAAAGCTATGTCACTGGCAAGAAGTGAAGCAGGCTCCGTCTCTCTTTCCTTTCAGTTTTCTTGGCTCTGCCCTCTTATGGGCATCAAATTTATCCTCAGGCTGAGAGCCAGATGACCTCAGCAGTTCTGAGCCTCGTATCTTCCCCCAACAACCCGGAGGAAGAGAGCCTGTTTCTCTTTCTTTGGATATTGTTGTGGGAAGATGGGTGCAAAAAATTTGAGAAGGCCCCAGCAAACTTCCCCTCACGTCTCATCCGTACATCTTTGCAGAAGACTTAACCAGGCTTAACCAGGTGTCTTGAAACAACTACTGGTTAGAGGAGGACCCAGTCCTGAAGGTAGGAGCAAACACTTTAGCTGTGTTACTGGTACAAAATGGGGGTGGGGTGGGAGGGAGAGGGTTAGATTCTGGGAAGACAACTTTTTCTCAGTTTAAAATAGAGTTGACCAGAAACTAGGTACAACTTCTGGCAAACATTGGGCTTTCGGAAGAGCTGTTCCGTATTTAGCACTGACCAGTGGCTAGCCAGTGTGGTGAGCATTGTATCTGAATACTCTCATTTAATTCTCACAACAATCTAAGGTAGACACTATTATTCTCCCCATCCTAGACGAGAATATAAAGCCTCTCAGAGATTAGGCAACTCTAATTTACACAGTTAGTTAGTAGTAGAATCGAGGAACATAATGCGAGAACCCTTGTTCCTAACAGTTTTCTATCTTCCAGAACAGAGTTCTCTGATCATGAGTCAGAGATCAGGATGTAATAAACCTTTTAGATGTATCAACAACAATAGCATACTGTTGAGGGGTCACTTTGGGTAGCCTGTTGTGGGTTCCAGCGAATCTGTGATGTTTGGTTTTCAAAATGAAGGAAATAATGATATCACTATCATAAAGAAAATTATAAACGTGGGAAAATTATGAACTTTTTAAAAATAAAGGACATTTGTTTAAACACACACAAACAATAAAATATCATGGCAGCAAAATATTTCCCCAGTAATTAAAAAATTGGTTTTCTAAGTGAAAAAATGACTACAAAAGAGATTAGTTAGAAATTTAGTGGCTTTTGGAAGGAGATCCTATTTCTTGAGGGACTATGTACAATTGAAGGACAATGAGAAATTTGTAAAAAGAAAAATATGTTGTTTGCCCGATAGGCTGGCCCAAGACCCGCAGCCATACTTTATGCAGCATCATTTCGTGAATGTGGGGACAACGTTATTGCGTGATGGAAGGCAATAGGTGATCAACAATTTCTTTGTAGCTTTGTAGGTGGTTTAGAAATTGAACATGACACAAATTAAGGAAACACCAACTATTGCATTGTCAATATTATTAACTTCTTTCTATTTTAGCTATTGGCATGAAAAAATAAATATTTGAAAATGTTTTTCTTTTTTGGCAAAGTAGGGCATTTCATTGTTTGGATGTTCTCAGAAATCACAATTGAGTCCAGAAATCAATTACAAAAGAAATGTTCTTTACTCCTTTTTTTTTTCTTTTTTTCATATGACACTTTCCATTTGTCCCTGAACAGGTTTTTCAAGAAGAAACTCTGCCCATTCCATAGGCAGGTGGCTCCCTGCTCTGCTGTTTTGGACCTTCAATCACTAGTGACATGCCAGCAATCCACAAAGTCCTAGGTGTCTCTTTTAGCTATCATCATCTGAAAGACATCTAAAAGGTTTTTTTTTAGTGTTTGAGAGCATTAGGTTTCATTTCTTGCATTCCACAAGGTAAGTGGAAAAGTTGATCCACACTGACATGAAGGGCTCAATTCTGCATGAACTTTTTGCTTTTCTACCAGAAATAATCCTTTCTTTTTTCCTTCCTTCCTTCCTTCTTTCCTTCCTTCCTTCCTTCCTTCCTTCCTTCCTTCCTTCTTTCCTTCCTTCCTTCTTTCTTTTTCTTTCTTTCTTTGTAAGGCTCAAATTCATCTAAAAATAGTTGATTCTTTACTAGAGACACACAGCCAAGCAAAGCTAAACACAACTCACTGAAATTGACATCAACCAGCAAAAGTATGGCTGTTTTAATACTAGAGACATCTTTGCAGAATGACTAAACTTGCTAAGTAGCAAAATATAGAGATAGTGTACTGAGACCAAGAAGAGTCAATCATCAACCACTCCTGTTGTTTTTAAACAGACTTACTATACTTTTAAAGGAGTATTATTTTAATAAAACAATCCACAGATAAAAACAAAAGGGCAAATGTAGAGACATATTGCAAGTAGGCATGCATACCAAAAAGGTAAGTGCAAATTAGATTTGAATATTCATGAGTCACAAATCATTGACAGTTTGAAATAATGCAAAACAGCTTTATAAATGAGGTTAAGGCAAGGGACATCAAAGAAATGCATCGCTAAATCAATAGCAATTTGTGCATATACTAGTAAATTGCAGTTACAATTTTCGTGACATGGGAGAAAAAATATTGTGTATCTGATGAAGAAGGAAGATACATAAATATCCCTTTTGTATGTTATATTTTTCCACTTCATCATGCACTTGGAGACCAGTCACGCAGAAAGTGGTTGGACATCTTACTCCCCGCCCCCAACCCACCAAGACAGAGTCTCCTTTTCCGAGACAGAGTTTCAGACTATGCCTGAAGTCCCCTTGCTCTAATAAACAGAATTCAATATACAACAATTCCTACAGAGTTGGTCTCTAAAATAAAGATTATCATCTAGCAGCATACATGACTAGAGAATGGCTTAACTTAAAACCTTTCATGCTAAAATCATTTCCATTGGAGACCATATAGTTTTAACGAATGTTTTTCTACTTAGAAGGAAGCAGATGAATTCAACGTATGAGAACAATTTGGAAGAATATTTTGAAATAATTTGAGATGTAAAATATAGGCAACCCTGTAATTTAAATAAAGGTGTTTTTATTTTGTTCAGCAAATAACTAGTTACTAATTTATTATTGGTTCTTTTATACCAGTGGCTTTTTGGGGTGTGTGTGTGTGCATGCACGCATGTGCATGTATATGGAGAAATATTTAAAATGGTAGGACTTACAAATTAAAGAATTGTTCAGGGCCTGTCTTAAAGCAGAAATGTTTCCAATGAATTTTTCTCTGAAGTTTCTATTGGGGTTACTATCTGTAAGTTATGAAGTATTTCTTCAAGATACCCTCCTCTGCCGGCCTCTTTATTGTGTTCTGTCTGCTTTCCAGGATGATTGATGAAGTTAGTGACATCATGTGAAAATCGTGGCACACAATAGCACTAATTTTGGAAGAGGCTGGGGGATTGTGGTCTGTTTAGAAAATTAATCTACATCTTCTTGCTGGGCCATGCTTTCAGGCAGACATCTAGACTGTAGAGGTGAAATCCAGATGTGGTATAATTAGAAAGAGAGAATTTTGCATTGTCTCCAATTCCCTGCTCTGTTAGGAAGAAGGTAAGATGACTTCTGTGCTATTAATAATCAACAGTATCCATAACTTCCAAAAGCAATGGCCTTGGTAATTTTTAAAGACTTTATGTGAAGTCTGCAAATCATCATTTGTCAGTTTTGATTCAGCTCAAGCTTAGCATTATATTTGTAAACAATACCTTGTTATTTTGGTTCTATAGCTAAAAATTTCCCTCAAAAGTTATTAACTCGTTTGTCTTAACAAACAAGCATCTCCATTACTCCTTTCAGCAAATGTTTGTCATGTTTTATTATGAGGCTATTTAAATTATCCACATTTCTTTTAAATTGTTTAGCTACAATATTTTATTTAATGATTCCCATCAGCAGTGGTCTATACAGAAAAACACATATGTTTCTTTTATTGTAGGTCCATCTATTTAGTTCCTTTATATAGTTCCAACATTATTTTAGTTCCATTAGGTCAAAGTTTTACTAACCTTTCTGGACAAGGAGGATAATTTACAACACATATATATTTTATTATTTTGATTAAGTCCTTCTTCATATATGTGTATGTTTATATATATACACACAAAATATATATAACAAAGTATGTATATATGCATAAAAATCACTTAATCTCTAAAGTAAAACATAACATGCTGGACTAGTCAAGGAATCTAGACATTTTGTTCTCCTTCCTCACAATCTATGTGATGAAAAGAAAATCATTTGGTCTTTGTATTTTCTTGCCTTTCTAAACTAGGGGAGATAATACATGAAACTTTGATTTCTACAGCAGGAAAGTGCCTGACTAGTCAGTGCCATCACTAAGATGAATTTCTTTAACCATCTCCCTTGTCTAGGATCAAGAAGTTAGAGGGCCTGGGAGCTGTCATTTCTCATAATTCAATATCAAAATGGAGGAAAGATAGAATAAAATAAAAGACTTAGCATTGATTCTGAATTACTTAACACCGACTTACTGAATTCCAATGAAGTCTTGTCTTATCATGAAAAAGAGTCTCTCTCTGTCCTAAATGTCACTTTGGGAGACTGTTGGACCTCATGCTCATTTTGCTATGTAAATAGAACTAATTTTATCTTGAAAGAGCAGTGGAGTGGCAGTTAAGGGACTTCTATATCCTATTCTGCCACTAACTGCTGCTGTGAACTTGTACAAGGTACTTCATATTCTTTAGATCTCTGTTTCCTCAATTATAAGGGAAGTGGCTGGTCTAGAAGCAGCAATTTTCAAACCATGCCCCTAAATTCCTAGGTCTGTGAGAAATCAGCAAATCTTGATGGGGGAGGGAAGACTAGCTGGTGGAACTCAGGACAAACACCAGCACTTTTTTCCTCAACTGCATATAGACCTTAGCAAAACTTAATTTGAGGAAAGGGAAATGACTTAGAAAATTTGAGGACACTGAATTAAAAAAATAATGATTGCCAAGATGCTTTATGATTTGCTAATTTGATTTGCAACCAATTTGTTCCATAACTGTTCCAGTGAATATTGAGGTGGCAAGAATTTTCATGCTTGTGACTTCTCCTTTTAAATAGAGGTTATTTTTAAAAGTCCCTAAAACTTTAAAGAAGGGAGGCCTAGAAAAGACAAAATGGAAGGAATGTAGGAATGTACCATCTACATGCCTCTTCCAAGTGTGGATTCTCCATCATTTGTCCAGTAGCTGTTTCTCTTTCGAGGTCCACATCAGAGATCCTTAGGTGGTTCACAACCTGTTACTACCTCCTTTCTTCAAGAATTAATTGCTTTGTGTTTTTAGGGCATCTTGTTTCAAACATTTCTGGGATACTTATAGCATTGTTATTATATCAATAGTTAATTGTACTTGTGTGACTGGCTTCCTTGTTAGGTCTTGAGCTTTTATTTATTTATTTAAATTTATTGATTTATTTTGGCCATGCTGCGCGGCATGTGGGATCTTAGTTCCCCGACCAGGGGTCGAACCCACACCCCCTGCATTGGAAGCATGGAGTCATAACCACTGGACCACCAGGGAAGTGCCCTGGTCTTGAGTTTTTAGAAGGCGGGGACTGGGTATGAACTATGTTTGAATTCTCAGTACAGAACTAGTCCTGGGATTTGAAATACTCAAAATGAATGTTCTTTGAAAAAGTGAAGAGTAGTAAATTTACAACAAATTTCCTTATGATTACACTAAAGTAATTTTCTTTCAATACCTTCATAAACAATGATAGTGGTCCTCTTTTTTTGACATCTATATTCAACCTTCAATTTAATGCAACAAATATTGTGCTGATTGTGTGGTATTTTACATTTAAGGGGGTGTCATGCATGAACCTCATCCAGGGAGCAGAGGAGTTAATAAGACCTATAACCTTCTTAATTAACATGTGAGACAGCACATGATTAATGCTGTAATATGAGCATGACCAAAGTGCTTTGGAAGCTCTAAGGATTTGGGATTAATGGAAGGATTGCGCATAGAATCTGTACTTTGATTTGGAGGAGCAGTAGGATTTCAGGCAAAAATCCAGAATGAGACAAGGGCAAGATAGAAAATCATAGGTGAAGGGGATTTCATGGTACATGAAAAAGATTACATTAGATACAGAAATTGTATAGATTTTGCAGTAGTTGGGGAGAAGGCTGGAAAATTAAGTAGAAGACTTACTACATACCATACTAAAGAGTTTGAATTATTTCCATGGAAAATTAGGACTCATCAAAAGAGAAGCAAAAAAAGAACTCTAGTTTACAAAGCTTTGTCTCATAGTACCATAGAAAATAATTTGAAGGATAAAATAAACTTTGAAGACACGGAAAACAGTTCAAGCAAAAGAGAGACTGAGGACTTAGTTTGTGAGGTGGTGGCAGGAAAAAAAAAAAGTAGGGAATAAGTGTGGCAGTGAGATAAACTAAAGGATAAGAAATTCAAAATACTTCTGAAATGTATTGAATAGATTATTACACAAGACTTTAACCCACTAATATTAAATCCAATGAAATTAATAATTAGTAAGATTCATGTTTATTTTTTACTGAGGTGGTAATGCTATTCCTAAATCTGTTGTCACACTTGTCATACTTGCCATTAGGTAATCAATCTATCAAGGGTTTGTTCACAATTTTAACAACCAATGCCTTAAATGTCTCATTTTCCTGTTTTAGGGTTCTGGCTTGAGATACTTCTCAATAACTTTAAACAAAATTCAAGAACACCCATGCTGATAATATATGTGAATTTAGGATGCTCTAACTTTAGTACAAATCTAAGTTATCACCTAATGTTTCATTTAAAATAAAAATAAGCTATCCCTTATTGGTAAATTTTGACTTAAAATCTCTTTAATGCTAAATGAATGTCCCATCTTAAATTGTAAAAAGGTACCTCCAAGGTCGGTGGTGTTGATACAAGATCCAAAGATGGGATGTGCCCGTGTGCCCAGGGGAGATGTTCTGGAAAAGAAAAAAGAAGCAGGGACATACTCGGAGTTACGGTGCTGCTGAGTAATGACAGAATTGGGTTCTGCTATGATTGGTGGTGGACTGGGCCTGGAGTCCACTTAGGAATGCAGAAGGAAAGGAGATGGAAGATGAAAGGGCAGGATGCCTCAGGGATCCTCTGGTCTCATGCTATTATTCTCCAGCCCCTCCTCACAGGGGACCCCGAGGACATACCCTCCACACCCCTTTAGGACTTGTTCATCTCCACAT
The DNA here is from genome assembly GCF_937001465.1 of Orcinus orca. Taxonomy (NCBI): domain Eukaryota; kingdom Metazoa; phylum Chordata; class Mammalia; order Artiodactyla; family Delphinidae; genus Orcinus; species Orcinus orca. Next base: position 120,548,118 of record NC_064560.1, on the reverse strand, counting down.
CTTGAGCCAGGGCTGGTGGGGTGGCTAGGTAATTTGAGGAATCTTCTCCTTAATAGTTTACTCAGAAGTGTAATCAGTCATCTAGACCCTGATCCCATCTTTGGATGAGGGATCTTGTAAACCTTACAGGTTAAATAAAGGTTTTTAAGCCTACATAAAAGGATATATAACACATTTCCCTAGAAATCCTTTCTGGAATCTAAAGTTTTTTTTACTATATGATTTGAAAGCATCATTTACTAAAAGTACAATTTATGTACAGAGCACTGTATAGATTTTAGTGATATATGCAGATAGAAGCATTCTTACACTCCACAAAATTTTGATTTTTTTGTAATTGAGTGGTCTAATAATACAGACCATCTTGATCGAATAAACGTATTTAACTGATCAAAATTGCTTATATGCATCAATTTTCTTAAATGTTTTATTGTATTTTTCTAAACAAATAGTCAATACTCAAAATCCTTATGAAGCATTTATATTATTCCAAAACAGAGAGAAAAGGAAGGGGCTGATTAACACAAAATTCAGGATAATGTTATCTATGGAGAAAGAGAGGGAAGAAGAATACATGTCTATCTTATTTATTTACTTACTTATGTATCTTACATGTCTGCTATAAATCTTATTTTTAATTCATTTATTCTTTGATAAATCACTTACAGGAAAGAATTATATAACATGGTACAAATAATAGTAATGATATCCTAATTTTAAAAATATTAGGGCTGTGGAATTAAGCAACTGACTATTTCTCAGTGCCCTGAGTTTTCTGTTCCGATCTATTTAATAAATAGGGCATTAAGTACTATGGGGAAAAGGGAAGTATAAAAACAGAAAAAGACATAGGCATGGTGCTAAGGAATTTCTACTCTTCCAGAGACTTCTTGTTTGAATAGGACTGGTGGTACGAACAGCCTGTGTAAAACACAGGAAAAGACTACCCACAACTGGCTGTAGGGTGTATGTTTTGCATGGCTCTTCCCTGAGTTCAGATCAAAGCATAGTAATTCAGCCACATGCTATCAACCAGTGATCTTGGTTTTCAAGATAATTACTGTGGCATGATTTCCTTTCAAAATTCTAGATTAGCATTTATTTGTTGATCAATACTAATATAAGACTGGAAATGCAGAGGTGACATCATTCTTCTTGAAAATGCTCAGCTGAGTTACCAGTGGTCTGTTTCCTCAGGAATTCACCTCAGTCATTACTATGTGTTTGTTTCTATTCTTCCTGTTCAAACAATGTTTTCTCTGAGTAGTTGAAAAATGCCTTAGGCTTTATTATGAAGTGGGATCCGAATTTAGGCGGAATTGAAAGTAAACTCTATGGCCTGGGAACATTCATGACTTTTGGTTTCTTTAACCTGAACTGGAGTTGAATCAGTAGCCTAAAGGTGAAAGCCTCTAAATCCTTTTATTACCCAAAACCCTATAATCTCTTTGTTTTAACCAAGTATACACAAGAAAGGTAGCAGAACTTCCCAGTTAACAAGTCAAGAAATCTCTACCTCAGATAAGAATGGAGCTTTTTGGGTTTACTCTCTGCACAAAATATTTAAAACCTAAAGAGACCATTTTGGATGTTGTTTATTTTGATGACCAGATAGATTCCTTTGTTTTGTAAAAGCCACATGCCCATGTTGCCTTCTTAGGACATTTTTGTTTCTAGCACCCTATCATTATTTGCTACTAAACTTCATATCTTTTGTTTGAAGCATCTACAAATAAAAGTAATTGTTTAACTGATTTTCTCTTGAGCTTAATTTGACAATTATCAAATCACGTTTGTCAATACAACAACTGAATCAGATGTGACCCAGACGTCAACATTTTAAAGAGCCTCTGCAGCCTTTTCTATTATTTCAAGTTAACAGTAGGTATAAGCAAAATCTTGACTGGATCAGTAAGAAACAAAAATGTACTCTCCTCTGTCATTTCAAAGTCATCTATTAAAGCAACTCAAATTCAACTGCGTTGGAATACAAATAGAACAGCATAATGAAGCTTACGTTTAGAAATGCAAAGAGCATTTTGGAAAGTATTTTAGGAAGAATTAATTCCTAATTCTAACTATTAATATTCTTCCATAATTTGATTTTCATTTTTGTACATGTGGATGCCACAAAAATTCTATTTAAGGGCTTCCCTGGTGGCGCAGTGGTTCAGAGTCCGCCTGCCGATGCAGGGGACACGGGTTCGTGCCCCGGTCCGGGAAGATCCCACATGCCGCGGAGCGGCTGGGCCCGTGGGCCATGGCCGCCGAGCCTGCGCATCCGGAGCCTGTGCTCTGCAACGGGAGAGGCCACAACAGTGAGGCCCACGTACCCTCCCCCCGCAAAAAAAATGCGATTTAAGGTCTTTCTTTCTTTCTTTCTTTCTTTCCTTCCTTCTTTCTCATTCTAGTGCTGATATTTCTTGCTGTATAGTGAAACACTTCAGAGAATCATATTTTATCCCTCAGACACATGGAGCTGATGTGAATATCAAACTGATATAGCGGAACAGGAAGAATAACATTTAAAATCATAATAGGTTAGGTGAACTCAGGTTTAATTAGGTTCTTGGTAAGTATGCAGTGTATTATTAATGACTGCTTATTTACTCAGGAACCATGTTTGTTTCTGGCAAATTAATTTTATGCTGTGATGTGGGATAATACTTAGCTTTCTTTAACTGTTGAAAAGGCACTAGCAATATTATATCATATGTTATGCTTAATGGCCATTGTTAAGGCTAAACAGAAATAGGTAAGATGGTTAAATAACAGCATTCACTTTGCTTTTACTATTTCTTAAGTTTCCTAACACTAGAGAATACCAATGAAAGCTTTAAAATTGTTATATGTGACTGGAACTCAAAGTTATTTTTTGCCATCATTGTAAGGAATACTGTGCATCTTACATATCTTGATATCCTATGTACAGAAAGTGACATCTACTGGAGAAAGCAGAACTGAATATTTACTTTCCAAACTATTTCCCTGCCAAACTTCCAGACAAGTTGCACTATCCTCAAGATTATCCTAAACTTCTAAAACAAAGAAAGATTTTATTTAGCTCAGTATGGTATAAAGCCTGACTTGTTTTGGTTATCGTTTTTTCAAAGATGCGCTTTGGAAAAAAGCGGTTATGAAGGCTACACAAAATATCTCATAAGAAATGCAACTGGAGACTTCTGGAAAACACAATTCTAGCACATTACCTTAAGGGTAAAATTGAAGTTCTAATAACCATAAACCATTGAGTGGTGGATTGAAACAATTCCATTGTAACAAATAGTCTGAAAACATGTTTGGAAAATGTGTAGCTTCTTTAAATAGTCTGGAAATAGGAGTTGTAAAACAAAGTATGGGATTAGAATATCTAATTTCTCTCTTGTGAAAAGGCATCCCCATGCTACTTTGAAACTTAATCATTTTTATTTATTCATGTTAAAAAGATGTATGTCTAACTCCATGATCAAGTCAAACCTCTGTTCTTAGGGCATGAGGGGATGCTACCCAGGTGTTTTTCATCTTGGTCAAATCTAAGAAATGACCCAGAGCCCTGAAAGACAGAAATGGCATCAGCTTCTTTCCTGTGACAATAATTCTCAACCTTTAAGTAATCACTCTTTCATAAGGAGGACAAAAGCCTTTCTTAATGGCAGTTCCTGTGCTAGCCATTTTCAAGACTAAAAAAGTGAGGCACAGCTATATTTGGTGAGTTCATGAATATAATAAGAATATGGCAGTGACTCAGCCCTGTCTCTTCAGTTCTAGCTTATTCCCTCTGTGATATTACCAAGGTGCTTCCATATTTAGATTCTGCTGTCTTATCCTCTGTAGTTTAATTTCAGATTTTCTACTTCTAGTTGTTATTATCATTTAAAATTTTTTTGATTTTGTTTTTGTAACAATGCTCTTGCACTCCCTCTGCTGGCCTTGCTAATTAACAAAGCCAGTGTCCAAGTGGTCCTGATGTGTATCAGTGATACCGAATGCATGACTGGTGAAAACAGATGCAATTTTGTGTTGGAACCCAGTAAGAAAGTCACATTGTTTGGCTTTCATAGGAAACAACAAGGCCAAAAGAAAATTTGTTTGTAGATGGTGAAAACAAAAAGCATGATTACTTTTATATTTTCAAGAAAGAATTTAGTGAAATGGACAAATTCACAAATCCTAAAAATGTGTCTCTCTTTTCAAAACCATAAAACCAGTTATCCATATTCTATTTAAATGTATACGCGTTTAGTAAAAGGTATATTTTACTACAAGGTGTATCAATTTTGAGTCTCTGTGTTTACACGCTGGAGGGTTAAATGAAATGTTGCCTGGCTTTGCTGGTAGGACTCTGGACCCCGATTAGATATGTAGCTGTCTGATGGGTCAGCTTCCCACTTTCTAGAGTTCCATTATGGAGTTACAAAGAGAATAACAGCACTTGGCAAATCCCAGGCCTAATCATAGCATAGAGAAGTGACTTTTGGAAGGTACATTAACAAGCAATTAGGACCCATTTAATAAATTACCCCTTATAGAACACTTTGAACCCTAGTGGTCTGAAGAGGTTAATGCACCTCCCACAACTGAGTGCTGTTCACTTTCCAGGGGTACCTTCAAGGCCACAGTTAATCCAAGCCTTCTTCTCATCGATGGCCTCTTAGTCTTGAGCCATTTCTATAGTCTGGCATCAGTAAGGACACACACTTGCATTTGGTCAGTGCATTTCACACGCTTCATTTTCTCACAGTTGCATCCATTGAGTGGCGTGTTCATGAGGCCAAATGAGTTTGTGCTGCATGTTAACTTCCTTTGGCTTTCATGCTTCTTATTTGGAGTCATTCTGTTTTTCTTATTTATAGTCTTAACTTCTGGGTTTAGTTTAAATGTTACGTCTGATGTAATATAGTTTCCTCCAAAATTGTTGGGTAGCAACCACATTTTAAATGAATCCAATACACAAAATTAGGTTTTAGGATATTATTAAATTTGGAAAAAACCCACAGTATATATGTATTTGTACACTGGAATCTTAACATGGTTAGACACTAAAAAACATTAAAATATAACTGTAAGGGAGAAAAAGCTTTGTTTGATGCTAGAATGTGATTAGACTCGTCGGATTTTATTTTTAATTTTTTAAAATAAATTCAACCTGAGTTTTGGGGAGGAAAATGCTGATGAAACATTAAGGATTTTTATTTAAAAAGATAGTCAAGGGATGGAATTGGAATAGATAGAAATATAAAATTCTTACTGTATGTTCAAAATGGCTGACATGGCTTTAACATATCACTGGTCTGCTGAATGATATTCCTGTAAATCATGATCAAAATCATCATGATTTCTAGCACATTTATTGAATAGTTATTCAAGGCTCTGCTGAGAGCTACAGGAGATAGATAAGACATGGCCTATGCTTTAAGAAGCTTATGATTGTATTGCAGAGCGCGGATGGAGGCACGTGGAAAAAGAACGATAATGAGTAGAAGATTACGATACATACCACGATTGAGTGCACATGGAAGTTTCTAAGAGAATTCAGAGAATGAAGAGGAGTCTCTGTTCAGGAAGGCTTGATGGAGAATGTGGAATTTGCTCAAGGCTTTTGTTAAGATTTTGATAGGAAAACTATCATAGGAAATGGCTAGAATAGATTTTAGAATCATATAGTATGTATCTTGGTTCACTTTCAAAATCAGACTGGGCTTTGAAACGAACAGGTTTTAATCAAAGCTGGCTTTATAGGAGGAGTATAATTTATGCACTACTGTTTTAAAACAATTAGTGTGAGTGTGTGTGTGTGTTTTTGTGTGATTGAGCCCAATTATTGTAAGTCTACACTCATTAGAAGTAATGTACCCATGAAGACGAGCAGAATAGTATGTAGATGTGATCTCAATTTAAAATAGAAAAATCGATTCAATACACTCTGTATCAGCGCTTCAAAAAATAAAATGAAATGCTCCAATATTGAGAAGTAATTAAGGTTACCTTTAGTTGTTAAGTCTGTGACCATATTTCATAGGATAAGTTTGGGAGGCAGCTTTTCAACATGAGAGCAGACGTCAGTACATTTTTTGGAGTGTTCTACTTTGCCTTATCTTTATTACGTACTGAAAAAGAAATAAGACAAAACACATCTTCAGTCAAATAATGTAATATAATATGGAAAGCACTGACTGTTGTCAACCTGATAATCAGGATATACTTTCAAGGTTTTGTGGGTTTTTTTAGCCAATATAACTATAAAATGACAAAATACCCTTTTCCAGGATATTTAGTGATTCACTGGATGAGTCATACCTTTTAAAAAATCTCTGCTCCTTTCATCGTAACTTGGAAATTTTCCATATTATAAACTGTGTTTTCTTACGTGACCATATGAAACAAAGACTATGTTTGTAAACCTAGCTTCCACATGAGTCTACACTATTATTGCAGCATGGGTTTATATGGTGGGGAAGTCTTTTATATTTATTCTAAATAACTTGATTCTTATCCGAATTTTAAAAAATTTGCCCAGGGTGAGACAAATTCTTTACCATGTTAAAGTTTCAAAGTTTTGTGGAAAGACCTGAGGGTCATGTAGCACACTAGATGTGGTACGCCATTGGGTATGACTTCCCTTGTTGTGCCTTGAAAGCTACTTCTCCTTCCACAGCAGAGTTGCAGATCAAAAGTGAACTACTATTTTTTGTGGTAAGTAAACATTTGGAAAACTGGAGCCCCACTTTTAGATGTGGTGGTGAGATTATATTACTCTCCATTCGTACCTAGAAACACCTTAATATGATCATTTACTCCATAAGCAAAGCATTACCACGTACATTATTCCCCCTTGTTTTTGCATTTTACATTATTCACACTAACGCCAAAGCAGATTTATTAATACTGGACTGCAAATGGCATTATTCCTCATACTCTGAGAATTTACATCCTGGGATAAACAACACTTATGGAGCAATAAATGTAGCACAAGTGGAAAAAAAATCACATTATCTGTGGCATTTTTTTCCTTCTGGGATTTAAAATGCATTCAAATTGTTGACCAGCAAAACTTACTGAATGACCACTGTGTTTGGGCACTGCATCCCAAGATACAGAACTCTAAGGGGAATTCTTTTCTTCAAAGCATGTAAAGACTAGCTGGAAAAGGACTGACACACAGGAAAGACCAGCAAACATAATAGTATTCTATAAGCACATATTAAATAGTATGCTGCAAACTATTCATGGTCTAGACATGCACTGTTCAATATGGCAGGCGCTTGTTACATATGGCTATCGAGCATCTGAAATGAGGTTATTGTGGGCTAAGACATGGAAACAACCTAAGTATCCATCAGTAGGTGAATGGATAAAGAAGATGTGATATATACATACATTATATATATATATATATATATGAATATTACTCAGCCATAATGAACTCTTGACACTTGTGACAACATAAATGAACCTTGAGGGTATTATCCCAAGTGAAATAAGTCAGATGGAGAAAGACAACTATCATATGATTTCACTCATATGTAGAATATGAAAAACTAACAAGCAAGCAAACAAGCAAGACAACAAAATAAATGAACAAACCCAGCCAAACAAAAACAAACACATAGATACAGAGAACAGGGTAGTGATTACCAGAGGGGAAGGAGTGGGAGGGTGAGGAGGGTGAAATGGGTAAAGGAGATCATCTGTACGGTACTGTAATGAATAGAAACTAAACTTTTGGTGATGAGCATGCTGCAGTGTATAAAGAATAGAGATATAAGGTACACATGAAACATGTATTATAAAGCCATGTTACCTCAATAATAAATAAATTAAAAGAAAAGAAATCTGGTTATTGTGAGTTGAAAGTGTTATAAATGGGATTTCCCTGGTGGCACAATGGTTAAGAATCCACCTGCCAATGCGGGGGACACGGGTTTGAGCCCTGGTCCGGGAAGATCCCACATGCCGTGGAGCAGCTAAGCCTGTGCACCACAACTACTGAGCCTGTGCTCTAGAGCCCGCGAGTCACAACTACTGAAGCCCATGTGCCTAGAGCCCGTGCTCTGCAACAAGAGAAGCCACAGCCATGAGAAGCCCGCACACCGCAACGAAGAGTAGCCCCCGCTCACCGCGACTAAAGAAAGCCCGTGCGCAGCAACGAAGACCCAACGCAGCCAAAAATAAATAAATAAATGTTTTAAAAAAAATGTGCTATAATTGTAAAATATACACTGAATTTAGAACATATAGTATGATAAAGGGAATGCAAGATATCTCATTAATAATTTTAAAATATTGATTACATGTTAAAATAATATTTTAGATACATCAGGTTAAATTAAAATATTATTAAAATTAATTTCACCTGGCTTTAATTCTTTATAGGTTTTTAACCTTACTATATAAAATTTAAGATTACAGATGCACCTTATAACCCACCTTATATTTCTATTGGACAGTGCTGCTATAAACGTCAAAGAATAGACTTAGCAACAAGTGCTTAAAAATCTGAAAAACTAGAAAGAACAGGCAAGATGTCAGCTGGGTCTGTAAGGATACACACATAGGGTTTGAATTAGAAGACGACAGAAGGGTGTGTTCTGGGATAGGAGAATAAAGTAAATGAACAGATGTAGGATGGTAGGTGTTGGAAACCAAAGCTTTATTTTAGGTAATAGTGCAGAGTGTTTTGTTATCTTATAAGGGGTGACAAATTCCGAGCATTTAATCTACTAATAAACATAGCTGCCAATTATTGAGTGCTTAGAATATGAAATTTATATACATAAATTTTCATTTAAACATCACACCAATCATATAAGACAGGTTTTATCATATCTATTTTCCAGATGAAGAGACTGAGGTTTGGATTGGCTCAGGGACTTAGTGAATGCCATAACACTAGGAAAGGATTGATCTTAGTGTGTCTGACCTCAAATCTGTACTAGAGGCAGATTCACCATGAAGTTCATGAAGCTTTACACTTCTGGGTCCCACATGTGTATGTATCCCTTCCAAGGGAGACGCTCAAGGAATGTGTTCACATGCTTTTGGAAAATTTGCCAAATTAAATCATTTTCACCATAATCAGTCATGTCTGTTCTGTTTGCCTTCTGACTTCCCCTGATATGAAGGTAGTGGTGGATCAACATTCTGGAGAATCTGGCTAAAGGGAGAGTTCAGTTGGCTATACACCTGGTTTGGGTCTAGGGGGTTATTTATGTGTTTCACAGTTGCTTTTATGTGTAGTTAGGTTTTTTCTCGCCCTCCCAGGGTCGGAATAGATAACCCTGAGTTCTCTTACTGTCCACTTTACCAGCTCACCTGGGGTCTTTACCAAGGGTGTAGAGACAGAAGTCAGATTGCAATATTGACTTGTCCTATGGTACCAGAGGATGTAGGTCATGGAAGAAAAAGAGAAAAACTTTAAATGTAAAGAGCCAGAACTAGTTTGTGGGATATCCTTCCAATCCCTAGATGTGTAGAATTATAAGTGGAGCATTCCATTCTCATTGAAATCTAGTCAAAATGAAATATCCTACTTGATTAAACAGCTTCTGCAATTGTAAAATAAGGCACCATTAATTTCCTTTTTTGATGTGAATCATGCAAAATAGCATTTAAGAACTCCTGTGTTTTTAGCTGCAAGCCTGTAATGGGGCTCCGAACAATGAGTATGACCATGTGGTGTCACTTGTTTTTACATCCTAATGTATAGGATTTTGTTTTAGCTCATCTGATATGCCTTGTCTTGATGGAGTCCGGTGGTTCCAGATGATGCAACACATCAAAATTGTCATTGAAGAGAAAAATGGACTGAAGCTTTTCTAAACTATTGATAGTAAAAAACAATTTCTGACAACCATGCTATATAAAAGAATGCACTTTCTTTTTCTTCTATTATAAAACAGGCATATAAAGAAGTATGCAGCCAAAAAGTAGTATTTTGGGGGAGATGTTAGACAGTTAATGAATGGAACCATTATGTTATTTTTCTGGGTTTTGTGACATTTATGGTGCTTGTTGGCCTTTAGTCCTTGTAATTTGTCATAATTTCTTTCTTATCCTATAGAAAGATTCACTTTTGGACCTAAGTTAGCATTGGCACTTTTTTCTTGCATACAGATTCCTAAATTGTATATGTATCTGATGTTGTAAGATGTGAACTCATCCTTGAACTGTACTGTATAACCTCACAGGCATTATTGTGGACTCTGGAGAAGCATATATGAAATATTTAAAGGTCACAAACCCCTAAAGAATATGCAGAGGGAAAGCCTGTCTATTATGTTATTGATCCTTGCAACTTCCCCTTGCAAAACAGTGGGTCAGACAGTGAATTCTCCATTATACAACTAGAAAAAGTAGAGCCCAGACAGATGCTACATTATGTATCCCAAATTCCACAATTGAGGCCGATGATCACGTTCATTCCATCATGAACAGATTAGACTGTCTCCACCAATGTAGCAATGCAGAGGCAAGAGACAGACAGACAGACAGACAGCCAGCCAGACTGAGTGAAGGAGGGTGGGAAGAAGTGAAGGAAATAAATGAACTTTTATTGAGGGTCTGACTCTGTGTCAGGCCCTGTGTTAGTCACTCTCACGTGATTATCTAAGTTAATGAATCTTCAAATGTCTGTAATATATAAAGAAGTATCTATGATGCATTACATGCTTACTGCCTGATTTTATGACATCATGAGACCTGCCTGGGCTGCTCAAAATCCAATAAGGAAGGAGGGCAAAAAAGAGGGCTCTGGAGTCACACTCAGAAAGTCCAGATAGATCATGAAAACAAAAATTCACCCGTCATATTGAATGACACTGTAGATATTTTCCTTGAAAGTACAAATACTTTCTACGCTGGGGAAACAGCACTTACCAAGTGCAAGACCTGTAGTCAGTCACTATGGTGTAAGATACATGATCCAGGCTTACAAGAAGCAATTCTTTTTTTACTCATTTAAGAAAGCAACTTAACTTAGACTTAGAAATGTGCATTTTGCTAATCATTGTGATGTGAAACAATAGTTTTGATTCATGTTTCTTGAATTTTTTTCGTATGTGTTCCTGAACTTGACACTTTGGAGCTACAAAATGATTCTTTAAAACTGCCAACCAGATTTTTTTAGGATCCAGGAATACATGCCTTTCAGGGACTGTCCATAATCATATTTATACACTGGATCATACTATTTTTTGTGACTTATATATCCAGAGACCGATTGGGCCTATCTATCTGCTCAGTGTCATCTTGAGTATGAAGGACCTCACAACAAACACTGCGAGGGGATATTCCTAATCCTATAAGAGTATCTCCCATGTGTTTTTATTTTGCATCTATACACAGTAGATATAAAATATATCACCCTCTGCCTATACTCTACGCCACTACTTCTTAATGTGGCTTTCTTTGGAACATATCCTGAAATTGCATTTTCCATATTGTGGGCGAGTTGCTTTCAAATATTGTTTGATGACCTCATTACATCAAGTATCATCAAAGGCTCTCATATCATGCTATTCTTTGAAATAGTAGAGGGAACTTAACGTAAATAATATTTAAGTAAATAGAATCAGAGGCAGCCCCACAATACAAACCATTTTGAATGACTGAACTTACAAACAGGTAAGAAGAGTTTAAATATGAGAAGTCTGCAATCCATGGATGCTTGGGTCTGTAACAGGGAAGAACCTTTGTATTCAATTAGAAGTTAGTCGCTAAAGGGATGTTGCCTATAAGCTTAAATTATACATAATGGCCCATCTCTGGGAACTTTGCCTTCCAGGTAATGAGCCTTAAGCTAAAATACCTTTGTTTAGCTCACAGGAAACATCCTGGCCAAGCCCACCTGTGAATGGCTGCAGGAAGGAAGAAATTAACACATCCCCTCTGGAGTCTGACCGGAACCTGGACCTTACCCCTCCACTTTTAGTATAAAAGAAGCCTGAAATCTAATACAGGGAAGATGGTTCTTTGGGACACTAGTTCACCATCTTCTCAGTCCGCTGGCTTTCTGGATAAAGCCTCTGTGCCTTGCCCCAGCGACTCATCTCTCGATTTACTGGCCTGTTGTGTGGCGAGCAGTATGAGCTCAGTAACAGATCTAGTCATTTCTGTTTCTTTTCAAGCTTCTGTTGCCTTCACTGTGAGGAGTCTGTTATACGTGGAGTGAAGATACAACGCAGGCAGGACGGTGATGTGCCTGTTTCAGCTTGTGGTGTCACGCTCAAAGCATCCTCTCAGATAGTGCCTGAGAGAATTGACACCTGACGATTATTACCTTAAGGTGCACTAAATGTCCTCAGAAAACAAGCAAGCAGCCGTGCCAAAATATTTACTTTGAAGTCAACGTTATATATATCCACAGAGTATATTTCTGACATTGCAGTGAAATTTAGAGAGGAAAATAATTTTTTAAAACCTATTGTATAGGCACATTTTCTGTAAGTCCTTTTTGCTAACTTAGGGGCACCTCCACAAAATTACAATGGGCTTAATCAATTTTGAACTCTCTGGATGGAAAAGTTTAATCGAGACATTCAAATGCCTTGATATCCAGGAGCATTATCCTGCAGTAATTATTATTATTATCTTTTTGCGTTACGCGGGCCTCTCACTGTTGTGGCCTCTCTCGTTGGGGAGCACAGGCTCTGGACGCGCAGGCTCAGCGGCCACGGCTCACGGGCCTAGCCGCTCCGCGGCATGTGGGATCGTCCCGGACCGGGGCATGAACCCACGTCCCCTGCATCGGCAGGCGGACTCTCAACCACTGCGCCATCAGGGAAGCCCTGCAATAATTATTGATGACACCTGAGGTACAAGAATTTGGGCTGAACTGTCAGTGAAAATTGTCCAAGAGTCCAGTTTCAGTGCAGTGAGCTGAAGTCATCCAAAACAACATCACTACGGTACTATTGTTAACTTCTTAAAGTCATTTGTTGCCAAGGAAAATTCTGCGAAATTATACTTCAGTAAATTTTGTTCACTGACATCAGAAAGGGCTGGCACTGGAGAGTGCTATGGACGGTTATAAAATTAAATATCAGTACCTAGTTTTTCATAAAGATTTCAAATGATAATTTTTCAACCCCAATACTTTTTGGAGGTTTGAACACTAGATAAAAATAATCACGTATTATTAATTTACATAAGCGCATTATGTAGAAATGTAAATATTAAAAATTTTTCATTATCTATTTTATACCAAGAATGAAAACTTTAAACAAGTTCAGCTAGAAATTATTACACCTTGTTACACGACAGCTTACTCTATGGATTATTTACTGATTAAAGCTCTCTGCCCTGTAGTGCCCGATCCCCTTCTGCTCTGCATGCATCAGAATTGCTCACTGCAACCCTGGCTTAGAGATGTGGCTCTTCCCCATTCCGGGGAGTTTTACATGTAGTCATACAATTGTCGTACTTAATAGATATTTATTTGAATGCATAGAAAGGAGCGAGAGTCTTAAAAAAAAACCCCATTGGTATACTTGGTCATATTTACTACATAAACCATTCTTAAGAATATGCTAACTTAATTTATAAGTTTCCTGCCAGTTTTAGCCCCTGTTCAATTTTCATGTTTGCGGCTCCACCCCGAATAGAAACCGAGGCTATGCTGGCATAATAATCAGTAAATGGTTCTAGTTACAAGGAAGAAAGAAGTGGATTTGTTGGCACATGACTTAACGGCATGCTGCTAAAAATTTCATTTTCATTTTTTGTCAAAATTGCCGAACAATCAGATGGAGTTTTCTTAATTTTGACTTGACTATGTAACCATTATGAGCATCTTTTGTGAATTGTGTGCATTGGAATATTAAAAAAAAAACAAACAAAAAAAGCAATATCAACTGCTTCCAAGTTTACAGTCTTGTATTTGCCATTTATTTGTGAATGATGATACCAGAGCTGAAACCAGACTCCTCACCCTTGGAACTAGTTCACTGCTCTTTGTTTTCTGTTTTGAAGTGGAGGGGTCTAAGTGCAATGCGTTTGTTTGGACTTTCGAAAGAGTTGATCTTATCAACCTTGGGGGTCATTTGTTTCTGAACTCCAGGCATCAAATAAAGGTGGACCTACTGATCAGGTGATTTGAAGTCACGGATGGGGACACTCAGGCAGTAATTTATTTTATCAAACTGGTGAGCATAAAACCATAGTTCGGGACCAAAATTTGTAGCTTATTTAAAAATGGTAAAATTCTGAAGACTTGGTTTTAACTTAAAACATTTCTTCAAAGATTTGTTCATTGTTAATGTTCAGAAAATATTAACCATTACAGTCAATCCTTTTTCTACTTTACTCTTCTTTTGGAATAATTTTGCTTGTTATGACTCAGATAGGAATTACTTTCCCATGAGCAAATTATTAATCTAAATTAAATCTTATTCCATTTACATTTTTTCCACCTAAGATCTTCCATTGTGCTTGCAGTTCTTTCTATTTCGGTGCTCACAGCTATTTACTTTTTCCATCACGGAGTTAATCTGGACATTTCATTTAGCACTGGTCCCAACCCTATTCCTACAGAACCCTACTGTCCCCAATTTAATGATGCATTACTAATAGCTGCTTCTTATTTATAGTCCATCAGTCAAATTGAAAATAATCCTAATGTGACAGAATCTTACCAATGTCTCTATTCATTTTTATTTGTTTCCAACAGAAATCCTGGAAACTTGAAGAAGCTGCTTATAGCAATCTCTATTAAATAGTCTTCATGGTGTGTTTTGGAAAGAAAATGGCATATTTGTGCCATTTTTATTTGCTTGGTGTAAATTTATGCTACTTGGAATGAAGTCCTAAAGATAAGTCCTCATCTAGTGCAAAGAAGAGGGGAGAATTGGAACATCCTATTTTGGAGAACCTGGTCCACCTTTATTACCTTAAGGGCGTCACTTAAACTTTTCTTGCCTTAGTCGTCTACAGACTACCTTCCTTCCCATCCACGTTTGTGGAAGCTGGAGGTAAAATGGTATGACATAGTGAGAATAACAAGAAAGAATAGATATAAATAAGTTTGGACAATCAAAACCACTTACATGCAATTCTTTTACAGGAAGGTGACTTTGACAACCCACTCTTTGAAGGACATACATTTTAGGGAGCATTTTATAGTATTCTGCCTGCTCCTTGCGATATTAATGGCATGTATGTATGTGGAGTATATGACATGTGCACATTTCATTTGCAAAATAAGACTATCCTAAGGAAATATTTTATTATAAAATTTATTGCTGTCAACATTATATATATATTTTTATATTTTATTTATTTATTTATTTGGCTGTGTCGGGTCCTAGTTGCGGCACACGGGCTCTTTGCTGCGGTGTGTGGGCTTCTCTCTAGTCGTGGTGTGCAGGCTCTAGAGCCTGCAGGCTCAGTAGTTGCGGCACACAGCCTCAGTTGCTCTGGGGCATGTGGGATCTTAGTTCCCTGACCAGGGATCGAACCCAAGTCCCCTGCATTGGAAGGCAGATTCTTTTCTTTTTAGCTTTTCTTATTTATTTATTTATGTATTTATTTTTGGCTGCGTTGGGTCTTCGCTGCAGTGTGCAGGCTTCTCATTGCAGTGGCTTAACTTGTGAAGCATGGGCTCTAGGCACGTGGGCTTCAGTAGTTGTGGCACACGGGCTCAGTAGTTGTGGCTCATGGGCTCTAGAGCACAGGCTCAGTAGTTGTGGTGCACGGGCTTTGTTGCTCCGTGGCATGTGGGATCTTCCTGGACCAGGGCTCGAACCCGTGTCCCCTGCATTGGCAGCCGGATTCTTAACCACTGTGCCACCAGGAAGTCCCTGGAAGGCAGATTCTTAACCACTGGACCACCTGGGAAGTCCCTCAACATTATATTTTAAGATTCAGGGTGCAGAATTCCAAGAAGTCTTAGAGGGAGTTATTATAGCAAAGGTAGTCTCTTCCAGAAAGAAGTCTCAGGCATCCACTTATGCTCTGTAGGAACGTGCTCCCTTAGTGACTGTCTGGTTGTTTAGTGCCTTCAATTTTCCCTCCTGCTCTGTCTCAATTGCCATGCGCTTGCAACAAATAAGGGCTTTTTCTGTGTTGAAAAAGTGTTGGCTTGACTCTCCTATTTGCAACCTTTAAAATTTTGAATATCTAATCTGAAACCACTGGTAGTCATTCTTTTCTGCAATCTTTTATCTGGTTCCTAGTATTCACCATTCTTAAGAAATAGCTCTCATACAAATCCCCGATAGCCTTGTGGACGGAGTGTAGGGTGGTAAATACGATGAAGTCCAGCTTTTGAAAAGCCACCAGGAATGGTGTACTCATTAAGACTGGGCTGGCAGTACTGCAAGTTGATGCCTCAGTGCTTCTGGTTGGAGCAGAGGTGGTCTTTTTGGAAGACAGTTAGGTGCAGCTGCTTGAAAAGAACCCAGATGCCATAAAACCTCCAGAGCCTGGAATTCCTCAAAGCAAGTCCAGTTTATAGATTCTTACACTCATGTACAGAAAACTAGTAAGATCCTGAGCTGAGATATAAATTTACTGATTCCATAGCTAACAATTCTATACAGTTCTGATATCAGTTGGAGCAGGAATAAATGAACTATTTTCCCTCTAAATTCTAAGATCTAGTCCAGGAGTAGGAGATTCATGACTCCAAGAGAAAGAGGGAGGAAATTACAGTGACCTTAGGCTACATGAATTTACACTGCCACTGTCTTCCTGTTTTCAGTGTAATAGAGGTCATTCCCTATCCCCCACTTTGTGTGAATGAGAGAAATACCAAGTAAAAGCTTTACATTACTCAACAACATGAAAAAACAATTCACTATACAACCTTTGCAACAAAAAAGCAGCTTCTTGTGAGATTCTTGAGACAATGAGAAAGGGGTTGAGGAGAATGCAAATTTTTATTAAAATAAAAGAATGAAATAAATTCTGAGTACCATGGATACTTATATAGCACAAATCTCAGGAAAGGGTAACAAGGATGGTTAAAGAAACAGGAAGTTTTACATACTGCAAAAGTGTCCAGAAAAGACAGAGAAGTAGAAAGTAGCTTGGTGGAAATCTTTAGCTTTTTGAAGGCTCTAGTGAAATCTACCAACTAATAGGAGAATAGGAGGTCACACTGTGAAATTAATAACCAGTAAATTTAGAACAAATAAAACAGAAATGTTCTTGCACAGCGTTTAAGCAGCCTGTGGCACTGACAACTGCAGGAGGTCAGGGAGTTAAATGCTGCCGAACTGGAATTAAAGAAGAGCAGAGTAACATTGTCATTCTTACCGTTGTCATTTGGACGATGATTTGGGTGACTTTATCCTTTGCTTTAGAATTTAATTACGATTGCACTTTGTGAAAAGCTAATAAGGATGTAAGACAAACAGCAAGAGTGAAAGTAGGTAAGGGCCCCTCTCTGTGAGCCTACAAACATATTGAACATAAGACAAGTATCAGATGATATCAACAGCTGCTGAGTTTCAAAATTTTGCAGATATGTGGGTAGTTTGAATGTTGAGAAGGTTTCATTCAAACTTCACATCTTCAGGAAGGACAACATAAAATAATTCGTGGGAAATTAGAATTCCTTTCAATTTACAAAATCTGCTTGAAGAAGGAAATTTTTTTCATCATCCCACTCCCCCCAAATACAATATTTAGTAAACTACTGTCTTCTCCTGATCTGTTAACCCCAGCTGGCACCCCACAAACAATATCTCTTGGCAAATATTGAGTCTGATGATGTTGCTGTTATTGGTCCATGGTCCATTGTTTTTCACATCTCAGGAGCAGCAGCATCTCGTGTGGACACAAACGTTCCACCTAAGATCATTGGTACTTCAAGCATTGTAGCAGCCAAGCCCTCGTCCCAGTTCTAAAAATAAGTCATTTTACAACAGTCTTAAATGTGACTTTTAGCTTTATTGCTAACCATAATCAATGCCTGGCCATTGATTATCACCAACCTTTTTATACATAGAAGGAGCCGTGGGTACCCCTCCTTACCTCTCCACCCCTAGCATATTATTGTCAGGTTGAGTTAATGTTCAACTAGGAATTACTTAGTGTGATGGGGAGGTAAAAAGATAGGGACATTTAATTTTTCATTATTCTCTTCCTTGCCATAATTAGCGAAGGTGTAAGTATTAACACCTCTGATCTAGACATGAGTTGAAACTATCATTCATAAACTTGTTGCCATGGAGGCCACATTCTTCAAAAATAATGACACTGGACCACTTCATCCAGCATCTTAATTTGTTCATATTTTGGCTGCTAAGCTTTCTGCTTTTCTGCTATTGTAATATAAACAATTGAGCTCCATTAGTTTGTATTATTTTTCATTAACTTTAGAACTGTTAGGTTGAAATTGAACAATGTATTTTCTTGGTTATTCTTTCTCTCTCTTTTTCCCCCCTTTTTAAATGCAGTTGGCTTTTTTCCTCCCCTAAATAAATAATTTTTTTATTTCAGTATTTTCATTGTAATCATGGTTATAATTGACAGCTTTATAATACCGGGGGGCACAGTTGAGGTCTCTTTTTCTTTTCAAACACTTCTCAATCCACAGCAAGGGCTGTTTTTCTTTGTTTCTTTGCTGTCTGAGAAGAGGCAGAAGATCAGAGAGAGTTCCTGGCGGTGGTAGAATATTACATTCCATTGTAACTAGTGGTTTACATAGACTGTGCAACTAAATAGTCTGTGAAAACAATTCAAAATGACTTTTCCTTTTCCTGTGAAAATCCAACATTTTCATAAACTCAAGGAAACGTATGGTTTTGAAAACCTGAAATATTTGTATCCACTTTTTAATTGTTGATGTGACGATGTCAAACCACCATGCTGGATATTTTTAGTACCTATCCCCATGACTGATGTTGTGTGTAGAAATAAGAAGTAAGGGTATCACTCCTGGCAGGACTGGAGTGAATTAGAAATTCCGTTTTCAAGACATTTTAAAATATTCACTTTTTAACCTCCTTTTAAAGCTACTTCTTGCTGTATTTTGCAAGGGTGGGGATTTAATGCATGATGCCTACACATGTGTACATAATATTCTCTACATTTTGTCTTTAATATTCCTTGGTTTTTAATTATTAAAGATAAGTATTTGAATTATAAATATTCTAGTTATACAGGAATAGGCAAAGCAGGCATATACCCTCAGGCAAAATTCTTCCATTATCCATAATCCTTCTGCCTCCTGCCTCCGTTTCTCAGCTTCCTATCTTTATGTCGCCTCAAAAAACACACAGAGGCATTCTTTTAAACCAACCTTCTCCTCCCCACTTAAACCATAGAAATCCCTTCTCAATATGTATAGAGGCCTCTTCCTTGAAGTGGGATGTCATACTTGTCCTAAATATAATAAAGTGCTATCTTCAAGGCATTTCTGCATCCAAAACACTCCCCAGAAACCTGCTGAGCCCTCCCATCTAACCAGTCTGAATGTCACAAATCATAGCCAGAAACTGCTTTATAGTGAATCATTAACATTGTCAGGAATGACTTGGCAGAGAGAAAAAGCTTTCCATTATTGAACTGAGGGAGAATATACAAATGACAGCATTGCCACTCCACTCCTATTGTTTTATAAAGCTCAGAACTGATTAGTAAGAGTTTATTACAGAGGAATACGACTATGCATTTCACACAGAGCACGCGTTGTGCTAGGTATTTTTGTATGTTTGCCCTTACATTTCTGGAGCTTCGTCGTCTATGTAAATGTTTTGTTTTAAAAATTCTGCTTGCAGTGCTGAGTGAAGTTTTATAGGATGAATAAAGGTATTAAAATGGGCATATGGATGTATGCAAAATAGCTGACATGATTATGTGTAGGTGAAAGCCATTTTCTGAGGCCACTTGCCTGGGATCTGGATCTCAGTCCTCCTGATCTTTTGCCCAGCAGGATGACCAAAAAGGACAGGATGCTTCACTAAGGATGGGCGAGAATGAGTTTGGATGAATGTTCTCTGTCTTATCTGAGCTTACATTCTCCAAAGCCAGAACGGTTAATAAAGAGTTGATTGCCTAATATTCCTTTGCCTCCTTTACCTTGTGTTTACGTGTATAGTGGATATGGTGGTGCACAACTAGATTCCCACTGGGATGCAGGCACTCATTCCCCAGGGGCCAGAGTGTTCCTCGCCACTGGCTTACTGTTGAGTGATCTTCTAAGAATTGCCCATGGCCAAAGGGAGTTTATCTTTCCCAAAGTTACAACCCTTCCCCAGGTCCAGCGTCCCCATGACTAAACCATGCCTCTAGATAGCCTCATCCACCAGAGGGCAGACAGCAGAAGCAAGAAGAACTACAATTCTGCAGCCTGTGGAACGAAAACCACATTCACAGAAAGACAGACAAGATGAAAAGGCAGAGGACGATGTACCAGATGAAGGAACAAGATGAAATCCCAGAAAAACAACTAAATGAAGTGGAGATAGGCAACCTTCCAGAAAAAGAATTCAAAATAATGATAGTGAAGATGATCCAGGACCTCGGAAAGAGAATGGAGGCAAAGATAGAGAAGATGCAAGAAATGTTTAACAAAGACCTAGAAGAATTAAAGAACAAACACCTAGAAGAATTAAAGAACGAACAGAGATAATGATACAATAACTGAAATGAAAAATACACTAGAAGGAATCAATAGCAGCATAAACGAGGTAGAAGAATGGATAAGTGACCTGGAAGACAGAATGGTGGAATTCACTGCTGCAGAACACAATAAAGGAAAAAGAATGAAAAGAAATGAAGACAGCCTAAGAGACCTCTGGGACAACATTAAATGCAGCAACATTCGCATTATAGGGGTCCCAGAAGGAGAAAAGAGAAAGAAAGGACCAGAGAAAATATTTAAAGAGATTACAGTCGAAAACTTCTCTAACATGGGAAAGGAGCTAGCTGCCCAAGTCCAGGAAGTGCAGAGAGTCCCAGGCAGGATAAACCCAAGGAGAAACATGCTGAAACACATAGTAATCAAGTTGACAAGAATTAAAGACAAAGAAAAATTATTAAAAGCAACAAGGGAAAAATGACAAATAGTATACAAGGGAACTCCCATAAGGTTCACAGCTGATTTCTCAGCAGAAACTCTACAAGCCAGAAGGGAGTGGCACGATATATTTAAAGTGATGAAAGGGAAGAACCTACAACCAAGACTACTCTACTCGGCAAGGATCTCATTCAGATTTGACGGAGAAATCAAAAGCAAAAGCTAAAAGAATTCAACACCACCAAACAATCTCTACAACAAATGCTAAAGGAACTTCTCTAAGTGGGAAACACAAAAGAAGAAAAGGACCTACAAAAACAAACCCAAAACAATTAAGAAAATGCTAATAGGAACATACATATTGATAATTACTTTAAATGTGAATGGATTAAATGTTCCAACCCAAAGACACAGGCTCACTGAATGGATATAAAAACAAGACCCATATATATGCTGTCTACAAGAGACCCACTTTAGACCTAGGGACACATACAGACTGAAAGTGAGGGGATGGAAAAAGATATTCCATGCAAATGGAAATCAAAAGAAAGCTGGAGTAGCTATACTCATATCAGATAAAATAGACTTTAAAATAAAGAATGTAACAAGAGACAAGGAAGGACACTACATAATGATCAAGGGATCAGTCAAGAAGAAGATATAACAATTATAAATATATATGCACCCAACATAGGAGCAACTCATTACATAACACAAATGCTAACAGCTAGAAAAGAGGAAATCAATAGTAACACAATAATAGTGGGGGACTTTAACACCTCACTTACACCAATGGATAGATCATCTGGACAGAAAATTTACAAGGAAACACAAGCTTTAAATGACACAATAGACCAGATAGATTTAATTGATATTTATAGGATATTCCATCCAAAAACAGCAGATTACACTTTCTTCTCAAGTGCACATGGAACATTCTCCAGGATAGATCACATCTTGGGTCACAAATCAAGCCTTAGTAAGTTTAAGAAAATTGAAATCATATCAAGTATCTTTTCCGACCACAATGCTATGAGATTAGAAATCAATTTACAGGGAAAAAAACGTAAAAAGACACAAACGCATGGAGGCTAAACAATTCGTTACTAAATAACCAAGAGATCACTGAAGAAATCAAAGAGGAAATCAAAAAATACCCAGAGACAAATGCCAATGAAAACACGACAATCCAAAACCTATGGGATGCAGCAAAAGTAGTTCTAAGAGGGAAGTTTATAGCAATACAATCCTACCTCAAGAAACAAGAAAAATCTCAAATAAACCATGCCTCAACTGGCAATGTTTCTGATGGACCATCCCAAGTTCAGAACTCCTCATGGGATTGGCTGTGGTCTCCGCTGTGACTGCACTGCAATTCAACATTTCTCTCTGACAAGCGCTGATTCTCTCACTTCCTTACACATATGATATCCAAGAGCATTCTCCAGTAAACCACTCGTATACAAATCTCAAGTTCAGAGTCTGTTTTACAGGAAACTCAACCTATGACAGTTGATACTAGGGATGGTCCTAGGAGGTAGGCTCTAAAATGAAATTTTGGAGTTGAATTATCTACTCACTGGCTGGTGACTAGGACACCATTGCTGGCGGTAGGTAGGGTATCAATAGTCTTGAGATGCCACAGCGGTGCAATTGTTAAAATTTTCACTGATCTTGAATTGTGATGGGATATTATTAGCAGGAGAAAATGCATTGCAAGGTGTAATATCACAGGCATTTGAGAGTTTAGGGGTAAATAGTAATTAAAAGACTACAAAATTACATAGCTGTTGCCGCAAGCTATCCATGCATTGGAGAAGACATGAAAGGCTGAGGGTGATTAATCACCAAATTAAGGTAAAGTATTAAGGCTCCCTTGGCAGCATATAAAGAGACTCCCACTTCCTGTAGCTGGAAAGTAAAACATCTGAGGACCTGACTTAGGACGTAATAATGAAAGTAGATTACCTCCAGAGAAGGTTGAAATTTTAACTCCAAGTTGTCTCTGACAAGATTTGGGCCAGGAGTGGGACACTGGGTCAAATAAGCTTCGAAATCTTGAATCTCCAGATTATCGCGACCCTCTGAGCCTGCAGAAGTAGCCTATACCTCCCTGCTAAAAGTGAATGTTTCTCCCTTATTTGAAGAAGATAACATGTGTCCCTTCCCTCAGAATCTATTCCCAACTCCCCTCCTGGTTACCAAAACAATAACAAGGATTAAGTCACAGCATATTCCAGCTGGGGAAGTGTTGGGCTTGCAAGATTTGGGCAATGTGTACCTGTTTGACCCAGGAGAGTATGTATGGAAATGGGATCCTCGAGGTCCTGAATTAAGGGGGCAGAACATAAAGTTTGAAAGGAGAGAATTCATTGATATAGGACCACTGTTCTGTGATAAGGGTGTAATACTCTGTCAAAGGCTGTAAGAGAAGGAGCAAATATACTACTTTTAAGTTTAAAGAAACTGACAATCCACACCAAGTGAAGCAGAAAGTACCATGGGTGGTGGCGGAAGAAGGGATCAAAAGACCCAGAGAAGTGGGAATCCTATAGTGGATGTACATAAGGCTCAAACCCACCACCTGAATGTGTTCTGTGGGAGGACCTGGATGAAACTCTGTTTACCAAAATAAGGAATGAATTGGTGAGAGGGACAGGAGAATCATTGAAATGCTCAGTGTCTGTCCACTGTAAATCAGGGCTCATGGTAGGAGATGCTATTATAAAAATAGTTTCCTTGAAATAATAGGGATGATAAGATACAGAAATACTAGAGGCCAAGTGGTGGCATATTATCATCAGCAGCAAGGTATGTGCAATTCTCATAATGAGTGACAAGGCTGGAAGTGCAGCCAAGGAGACCTTACCTGCAGAGAGCTATGGAGATGGTTAACAGAACCTGGATCACTAAGGGCAAGAGAGATGGGTAGTTGACAAGGGAATTGCTAAATCTGTAAAAACAAAGGAATTCAGGGACGGATGATCATAATGCTGAAAACAACTCCCCCAATAATAAGTCATGATCACTTGTCCAGTTTCTGTACCTGAGCCAGTTTACAGACCCAAAATTCCTTAGGGAGGACCCTACCACACCATAAAGAGTACATGGTTCTCTTTGCCTTTTCCCAAGGGGACTTTTGACTCATTTACTTGGGTAGCTATTCACTGGGGAAGGGGAATACCCAGATATTTTTAGGGTTGTTGACCTAAACCCAAAGCCTTGTTTATGACCCACTTAGCATGAAGGTATCTAGGGCCAGGAAATAAATAAAGTTCTGGCTCAGATATAAGCTCAGAATGGGTCCACTGGGTCCATGGACTAACTCAAAGGTCACTTTTGGAGTCTCAGAATATATACTTGGAACAGACATTTCTTGGTATTTGGTAGAACTCCCACATTTTTTCCTTGGTCTGTGGGATTAGCCCCATCATAGCAGGGAAGCCAAGTAGAAGCCTCTGAAACTGCCTTTCATCCTAGAAAATAAAGCAAATGAAAAAATATATACTAGGGTGAGTGGCAAGAATTAGTGCCACCATTAAAGACCTAAAGGACAAGGGATGGTGGTCCCATTGGTACCCTTATTTAATTCAGCATTCTGGCTTTTACAAATACCAGACTGATTCTGGAGGAGGATGACACTGGACTAGTGAAAACTGCTAGAGTAAGAATATATATGGACTCACTGATGGTGGCAAAATGCTTCCATGTTTGGTTAAGGTCCTGGAAAGAGAAAGATTGGAAAGGTAGACTCAAGAAGTTTTGGGGAAGAGGCATTTATACGGACATATGAGTATGGTCACAGAGTGCGAAAACCTTTATATCACATGTTGATATTCACCAGAGAGAATCACTACGGAAGATGTACCAAATGACCAAATAGATAGAATAATGAGCGAGTGGACACCAGCCAGCCTCTGTCATTGGCTGCCCGAGTGCTGGCACAATGTACACATGAACAGAATAGCCACGATGGCAGGGATGGGAACTATGTGTGAGCCCAGCAGCGTGAAATCTCATTCACCAAGGCTGATATAGCTACTACTACTGCCGAATGTGAAATCTGCAAGCAAAAGAGACCAGTGCTAAGCCCTCAATACAGCACCAATTCTTGGGGAGATCAACAAGCCACTTGTCAGCAGGTTGATTACAATGGATCCTTTCGACCCTAGAAGGGCAACAATACATCTTGATTAGAATAAATAATGTTCCAGATTTGGATATGCCTTTTTTCAGTCCACAGGGCCTGTATCAGTTTTCTAAGCTGCATTACAACTTACCACAAATTTAGTGGCTTAAAATAACACATTTATTATCACATTTATAACACATTTATTATCTCACAGTTTCTGTAGGTCAGAAGTCTAGGCATGAGTTAGCTGGGCTTTCTGCTGCAATGTGTCACCAGGTTGCACTACAAATGTTGACCAGGGTCCTGATCTCATCAGTGGCTTGACTGGGGAAAGATTATTTACAATCAGTGCCACTATCTGAAGGCCTACGAGGTATTTAATATTCTGACACAGGATTTCACACCACACTGCATCAGATTGTGCTTGTGTGCAGTGGACACATAGCCATGGGGTTCACTGGTTCTATCAAAGACTATACCACTTAGGATCTGCTGGTCCATAAAGCAATGAAACAGCTTTTTGAAGATATGTCTAAGGCATCAACTTGGAGATGATACCTTGAGAGAAAAGATCTCCATCCTGCATGATGCAGTATATAACCTAATCAATGACAATTTTATGATACTATGTACCCAAAATGTAGAATACATAGGCCTGGAAACCAAGGGTAGATGCAGGAGTGGACTTTTTAAAACATCAGTCCCAGTGACCCATGGGACTTTGTCCCCACAACTCTGCAAGTCTTGAGGTGCTGGTTTACAAAAGGGAACACTTTCACCAGGGTATATAGTAAGAGTCCCATTAAACTTTAAGCTATGACTGCCACCTGGTCACCTCATACCCCCTGTGCCAGGAGAACAACAGGCAAGAAAAGAATCACTATTCTGGCAGGGCTAATTGACTCTGATCATTAGGAGGAGGTAGGGCTGCTATTACACAATGGGGACGGGAAAAATACATTTAGCACTCCGTTTGTACTCTCCTCTCCAGTGGTGATGGTAATCAAAGATGGGGACCTGCCAGACGAAACAAGAACACAAACTTGAAAAGATATCTCTACCCTCATGTTCATAGCAGCATTTTTTACAAAAGCCAAGACATGGAAATAACCTAAGTGCCATTGACAGATAAATGGATAAAGAAGTTGTGGTATATACACACAAGGGAATATTATTCAGCCATAAAAATGAGAAAATCCTGCCATCTGTGGCAACATGAAACTTGAGGGTGTTATGCTAAGTAAAATAAGTCAGGCAGAGAAAGACAAATATGTATGCTATCACTTATATGTAGAGTCTTAAAAAAAAAACTCATAGAAAAACAGATCAGCTTTGTAGTTACCAGAAGTGGGCGATGAGGGATGGAAGAACTGGAGGAAGGTGGTTGAAAAATACAAACTTTACTAGGAGTGTAATGCACATGATGACTATAGTTAACACTGCTGTATGGTATATAGGAAAGTTGTTAAGAGAACAAATCCTAAGAGTTCTCATCACAAGGAGAAAAATTTTTATTTCTTAAAAAAAATTTTTTTTAAAGTATTGTATCTACATGAGATGCTGGATGTTAACTAAAGTTATTCTGGAAATCATTTTATAATATATGTAAGTCAAACTTTTATGCTGTAAAGCTGAAACTCATACAATCATGTATATTCATTATATCTCAATAAAACTAAAAAAATTACATCCACATTCATATGCTAATAAATATTTTCACAAATGACAATGATGAGAAGGAATGGATTTATAGAAAGAATTGTAATTCTACTTGGAATTTTTCCTGCCCCCCCACCAAATAAAAGATGGGGATTT
Source organism: Orcinus orca (assembly GCF_937001465.1). Lineage (NCBI taxonomy): Eukaryota > Metazoa > Chordata > Mammalia > Artiodactyla > Delphinidae > Orcinus > Orcinus orca. The sequence goes on along the minus strand of NC_064560.1, from coordinate 120,521,209 downwards.
GATCTAGGTCACTCTCTCTGCCATCCCCACTGGTCCGCCAGCACCAATAGGGATAATAATTGTGGGTGAGGGGAGTCTAGAATGGGTAACAGAGGAGGGAGATTATGAGTATTAACTGTAGCCATGAGACTCGCTGAGACAGTAGGCTCTAGTTTTTCTTGCTAAGCTTCCTCTTGTTAGTTTCTTCAGGAAAAAAAGGTTACTGAGAATCCTGGAGGAGCTGCTTCCAGATGTGGTGAACTTATTATCTGAAGCAAGTGAATGTGAGTGGTTACAGACATTGACTGTAGTTGACTGTAGTGGATACTGGGGGTTGCTGCTCAGATTCCCCCTTCAGGACAAAGACCGTCATTCCCCAGCTGCCAGGAGTGTTGCCACCTGATGACTCTCAGCTGAGTTTAATCTAGGGTTTGTGTTTGGCCAAAGGCAACCACTTTGCCTGGGGTAATAGCTCCCACCAATGACTGGTCAACGTAGGAGGACCAATGGTCTGGCCCTTTTGACTCAATTTGGGACATCTATGAAGGCCCATCCCAGATTCACAGCACTAGTGGGACTGCTGAGGCCTCTGTTGCAATCTAATCGCACTTCAAATCTCCCTCTGCTTCCTTCACTCCCCTTACAGGTCTTTCACTGGAAAGCAATTCCCAAATAAACCAACTGCATGCAAATCTCTGTCTCAGATCTGCTTTTGGGGTGTGTGACCTCCAAAAACAGGGGACTCCTAGAGTGAAGATTCCTGATAGAATGAACTGGATTGTTTACTAAAACAAAACTGCCCACCCATTGGTCTCTCTTCATTGATTTGACTGGCCACTGTTCTGGCAGGATACATCCTGGGCCTAAACTCCTCTATGGGAATATAGTCATAAGTTACTGAAGATATTTTAGAACCATTTTAAAACTCAGAATATTATTCAATATTTTTCTTTCATTTTGTTTTAGTGAGACAACATAGGTTAATGCTAAGAAATGTTGCATTCTCTCTGCCTATTAAGTGTAAGTAAAGGAAGCTGTTTTGATCGGTATGTTTTCTACAAACATGTATATTATGTATATGCTGTACATTAAATTTACCACCTTCATAAAAGGCAACTGCACCACATCTTGTATATCTAGCTGTCCTCAAAGATAAATACATATTGAACTACAAGTTGTTAAATGCAACACAAGAGTGCCATCCTGTGTAACACTCAGCTAGGCAAAGGCAGAGAGAACTCACCTGATTTGACACCACTGGCCCTGCTTCACCATCTTGCTCTTGGCAGAATTCCCACTGAAGTTCATACAGGCTTTGCTAGAGCAAGGACCATACGATGGAGTTCACGAATTTTCTCCAGTGGAAATATAAGTCAGACTTTTTCCTTGGGCTCTGTTTACATTTGAGTATATTTTCATATGAAAATCTAGATGTAGGCAGAGCCTGGAAGAAACCAAGTGGATAAAAAGCATCAGAAGGACATCATTCTCCGCTGGGAACCAATTGGGTTGCATTTGCACGTTTTTGACATGGTTCTCAGTATCATATAGAGTGTACCAAACTCCTTTTATATACAGAAAATTATCACTCAGATTCAGTCAACCTAGAAATGACTTTACTCAGAGAATTGGCTCTGTAACATTCCGGTTTCTTAGCAAAGAACGAACAAAATGAAGTGATTTACTCCTAATATTTCTAAAAATATTTGAATGATCCCTATGGTTGGGACCAAAATATCCTTGGGTAACTATTAAAAGTAAGTGTTCATCATTCTTACATCTTAGAGCAAGGCCAGCTTTTTACTTGAATAGAAAGTTATTTACAGGATATTCCATCCTTTTTTTAAAAGATTTTATTTCCAACTATAAAAACTGTATATGTCCAAGCTGTAGATAATTAGGAAAATACAATGCAGCTACCAAGTGCATTGTATGATCTTTGACTTATGTTGAAGAATGCTTGTGTTATATATATATTTATATATATACATACATGAATATATTTTTGGCTGTGCTGCGTGCTTGCAGGATCTCAGTTCCCTAACCAGGGAGTAAACGCAGGGCATGGCAGTGAAAGCCTGGAATCCTAACCACTAGGCCTCCAGGGAACACCCCAACTTGTGTTATAATATTAACTGAAAAAAAAGAGGACAGAAACTTGTATGTATTATACATACACTATATACTGTAATTTACCTGACCATTTCCCTACTGTGAAATCTGTGTGTGCTTTCTAATTATTTACTAATAAAATACTAATCTCACGAACACTTGTGCATAACAAGTGCATAACATTTCCTCATATTTTGGATTATGTTTGAAGATTGTAGTAAACAACTGGGTTAAAGGTGTGGGCACTTTAGTGTTTTAGCATTTTGACAAGTGCTGCCTCATACATCGTTCCTAGCTGTGTATGAGAGTATTCATTTCATTTTATATGGTGGAAGAGAAAGTTTGAAGGATAAAATACATATGAACCTTGCTTTATTGTTTGTTATTGATCCAAATGTTTTCCGAAATAAATAGCAAACATACTCAAGAGAATACATCCCAAAACTTTACCTTTTTTAATCTTTCTTTTTAAAATTGAGATATCATTGACATATAACACTGTGTAAGTTTAAGGTGTACAGTATGTTGATTTGATACATTTATATATTGCAATGTGAGTAGCACCGTAGTTTTAGCTAGAACCTCTATCATGTCACACACATACTTATCATTTCTTTTTTGTATTATGCTGTGCATTATATCTCCAGGACTTATTTATCTACCTGTTGCAATTTGTATACTTAAACAAGCAGCATCTCCTCAATTCCCCCACTCCCTTAGCCCCTGGTAACCACCATTCCACTCTCAGTTTTTATGTTTGGCTTTTCTAGATTTCACATATGATATTATACTCTATTTGTCTTTCTCCGTCTGACATATCTCACTTAGCATTAAGTCCTCAAAGTCCATCCATCTTATTGCATATAGCAGGATTTCCTTCTTTCTTACGGCTGAGTAATATTCCTTTGTGTATATATACCACATCTAGTCATTGGTTAATGGACGCTTCAATATCTTGGCTATTGTGAATAATGCTGCAATAAATGTGGGAGTACAGATATCACTTCAATATCCTGTTTTCATTTCCTTTTTTACCTTTCTTTTATCAGCAGAAGTATATCTTAGTTTTATACTTCATACCACATATATTTTATACCAGTTTGAGAAGACAATGCTTTGCACTGCAAACTGTGAAATATAATCGCTTAAAAAGAATAAAATGAATTTAAAAAATAGGCTCTCAAAAAACACAATTTGGTTACAAAATTCTTAGTGATGTCTACCAACTACTTCTCCTTCCTCTAATCAATCAAAAAGTACTTTATTTCAATGAAGTTAATGTAAAGGAGTAGGAGAAAGAAGACAATAGGTGACTAGAAAAGTGTGCTTTTGAGGTGGTTTTTCAATACAGTGGGAAGAAATGAAGGGAGGCAGAAGAACGGAAAAATAAACTTTCTTCTGTTGTGAGCAAGAAGATATAATTTGCTGTATCTCTTTGGTTTGCGTTACACAAACGTTAATTCCTTTCCCCTTTCATTACCCTTGCAAAATATCCTGCTAATTTCTAGATCTGAAGACTTTGTCTTTTATGGAGTCTATACCAAGGGACCAGCACAACCTTGCAAATAAGAACACATATTTTTACATCTACAGAAAGGTATTTACAAGGTCTTCCTTAGTTACAAACTCCATTTGAACTACCAACCCCCAAACAATTCAAATGGTTTACTCTACCTTGGGTGTGTTTTCCACAGATTGCTGTGTTTAATGTGTATCTGATTCACATTTCATATTGATTTGATAACTCTAACATTTAAATAATAAAATATTGGAATGCAGTGAATATAGGACTTTCAAATTCTACAGGTATGATCCTGGTGCAGCATACACTGTCTCATATGGCATAGATACTCTGCAACCATTTTTAATAAGGAATTAAATTGGTAAGGTTCTATGTAAACTGAACAATAGGCCAACTTTTTTGGGCAGCCACATACACTCACAAACTTCTAATCACAACCAACTTTCAGGTTTTGTTCAGCAAATATATATGTATTTATTATTAATATTATTGTCCAAATTAGAACATTTCTGGGAGTGAAGGGAGGATGCCGTGGAATAACTACCACAGAAAACGGGCACGAGCCATGATTATCCAGAGCAAATGTGGGACACATTTTCACCCTATTTGTAGGGTATAAGGGGAATTTTCGCCATGGCTGGCTACATAGTTTGTAGGGCCAACTGCAAAATGAAAGCACGAGCCCCTTTGTTAGAAAGGTATTAAGAATTTCAAATGGTGATTGTAGAGCATTAAACCAAGCAGGGAGTCTTTCTGAATGTGGGGTTCTGTGTGATGCACAAGACACACGCCCGCGAAGCTGGCTCTGATTATCACCACTGTTAAAATACGTGGGTTCCAGAACTTTTCTCTCCACACCAAGTAAAGGTCAACACATATTTTTGTCTCATTTTTAAGTTTTTCAAAAATTTAAACAAATTTATTATCATTTTGCTAATTTAAAGTCCATGGTGTATAAATTAAAATCGAGTGTTCTGGAGTTCTTTGTCAACAATCTTATCATTTTGGACACAAGCCTTAGAGTGGAGGGCTAAAAAAGAATGAAATTCCAGGAATTTCACATTTAAGGAACTGAAGAAATTTTCATTTTTTTGCTCAGAACTAGCTAGTGTTAGCATTGTTGATGTGATGTTTTCTTCTAATCATTTAGGAGAGTCCCCTATTTATAGGCGAAGGGTGTCAGTTTAGGAAATATAAGCATTTGATCTAAATACTTACTAGGAAAAAATACAGTAAAGAATGTTACACAAACATCTGTAAAGTGCATAGGAAGCACAATTAATGCAGAGAGAAAGAGATAGGGGAAAGGAATGAAATAAACCTAGTGTTTATCAAGAGGTAGCCATACCCTTGGCTTTTTTTTTTTTTTTTGCTGTACGCAGGCCTCTCACTGTTGTGGCCTCTCCCGTCGCGGAGCAACAGGCTCCGGACGCGCAGGCCCAGTGGCCATGGCTCACGGGCCCAGCTGCTCCGCGGCATGTGGGATACTCCTGGACCGGGGCATGAACCCGCATCCCCTGCATCGGCAGGCGGACTCTCAACCACTGCGCCACCAGGGAAGCCCCCCCTGGCATTTTGATGAAGTAGCTGAGTGACAAGTGGCCATCAGGTACTCCTGCTTAACTGTGAAGAGCTTGGCTGGCCACAGAAATTAGGAGAAATCACCTAGGAGCTGAAACCCTGTTTATGAGAGCGGCTCCAAATGTGGCCCATGAACTAAAGAAGGATTCCTGAAAGGAACCTATAAAACTAGCTTTAAAATAAACAAACATACATGAAGGCCAAAGAGCATCACTGAGGGAAAACAAAATTACGGCACCCATTATGGATTCTTACTAATGAACGTGGGTCACACCTCTTAGATTAATACTGATTTTCTCACTAGATGATTTTTTTACAGTGCTACGTGGTGAAAAAAGGGGCTTTATTCAGAGGTATATAGATTACGACTCTCCGCAGTAGGATAGCCATGATACTGGAAAGCCTCATTACCATTCAAGACTTCAATTTTTCACCCGTTGGTCAAAGTCTGGAATTCTCCAGTAAAACTAGTTTCCTTAGAATCGTGTTCTAAAGAAGCTGAGTTTCAGGCACTGCCAAATTAATATACTCCTTGAGGAAAGGGAATGTCTTTTCCTTGTTTACCCTTTCTATGAGTCTGATTAAAATCTAATTTTTTCGTTCCAGAGTAGAGTTATAGTGGATTTTCTTTCTCTTTCTCAATCTCTCTCTCTCTTTCTCTAGATGGGTAGACACAGAGGCACAGGGTATAGAGAGGACCTAAGTATCTTCCAAAAAGAAAAAAAGGGATCATGAGCGAAGGAGGATGACCATTTTTCTATCACTACAGGCAGATTTTGGAGAAGGGGAAGAGGGCTGTCATCCCACAGGCCCTCAGAAAGATGGATCGTATTTTGTCTGTCCAAAGGAAGGAGAACACACCCTTCAGCGGGTCAAAACAAATTAACAGGGCTTCCCTGGTGGCGCAGTGGTTGAGACTCCGCCTGCCGATGCAGGGGACCGGGTTCGTGCCCCGATCCGGGAAGATCCCACATGCCGTGGAGCGGCTGGGCCCGTGAGCCATGGCCGCTGAGCCTGTGCGTCCGGAGCCTGTGCTCCGCAACGGGAGAGGCCGCAGCGGTGAGAGGCCTGCGTACCGCAAAAAAAAAAAAAAATTAAATAAATAAATAAATAAAAAAATAAAAAAAAACACAACAAATTAACAGCAGTCACACAGGTTGGGTGTGAGTTCTGTTTCCACGGAGCCTCCTTCTATGGAGTGGCCACGTGGGCAAAGGTCTACAGCCTTATTCCAACAGTCCACTGGAGTATATCGAAGTTTAGCCAGGGTTTAAGAGCAGGGCAAAAAATAAACATTCAAACTTTTAAAAGTATACTGCTAATAACCAGACACACACTTATAGTTCAAATATAATTTTGGTACCTATGTTTAAACTGCTATGTTTAATTAAGTTGCACCAACCACCTTTGTATCTATGGCCTATAGACTTCAACAACTTTATGGAATGGTCTGATACCAAAAAGAAACTGTGGAAACAAAGTGATATCTGCTTAGATGGCCCTAGGTTTCCAGGGCCATCTGGGGATTGAATTTGAGACCTGACTAGTGCAAGTTCTATATGCTGTATCATTCAGACTCGATCAGAAGAGCTCCCTGGAGCAGGTGGGATTGCAAGGAGACAAAAGCAAGGAGAGACAAAAGCAAGGAGAGAAATCCATGTATGACTGTGACCAGATGCAGACAAAGCCTGTGTAGATTTCTAAGCTGCTGAGGTTGGAAACTGCGCCATAAATTTTGTTTAACCTCTATAAAATACTTTGCACAGTTTTAAATTGCTTTAATCTCAATAATAAAGATCTGTTTGTAAAACATACTCTTGCAAAATCTCTTTCTTTCTGGTATGCTTTTTTAAGGTAGGATTCAACCAATAATTCGTAGGAATTTCCAAGCAGGTTCAGATAAAACATCCGGTGCCTTGCAAAGTCATAGGCTACCAGTTCTCTCATCTGGGAATATAATCAGAAAGAATCACTTTGCTCAAAAATAGTCTAATGCTTAAAATTTTTTTGTGACTCCTAAAGCATTCAAGTGTTCTCCTTAAAAGTATCTGGAGAGCTTGAATAAATGGGGGTAGAGCATTTTGAGGAACATCCTGGGAGAACGGGTGGAGAACTGGATTTGCGATCCAACCTAACTATGTGATTTGGGCAAATCACTTGCCCCTGGGAGCCTCAGGTTTTTTTCAACTATAACATGCAGGTAATAATATCCATTCTGCCTACTTCACAAGTTAATGTAAAGACTAAATTAAATTATACAGGTGAGAAAACTTTAAAAAGTGATGTACATGTATAAGTATTTTTATATGTTTGTCAATAAGGAGGAAATAGTTCACAATCAAAGGATAAAGTTAAACCTTGTACTGTAATTATTATGACTGCCTATTCCAACCCTTTTGAATAGTGAGATATATTAACTTCAGTTATGGTACTCTTTACAAAAATGAAATAAAAACTAAAGGGGTGTTAGGTATTTTTTTAAAGAGGAATTTTCCCTGATAAACCTCAAGGACCTTGTGTTATTATTCATTTCTTTTTCATCAGTGCCTGGCATATTATGGCTACTCAGTAAATCTTTAATGAACAAATGCCAGGAGTTTGAGCATCACTTAGAAACACACTCAGTTTATAGAGTTAAAACTAAAGCCCCAATAGAATTTTAAATTGAAATTATTTTTACATATTGAAATATTGATACCAGTGAGTAGAGTGACCTGCTTAAAGAACAAGGAAGTTTTTTTTTTTTTGACAGAAGTTCCCATATAAGAAGTTTTATTTATCATAAATATTCAAGGAAACTTTATTCTTCCAGCTAGAAACTTATATTTGTCAGCAAAAAGGCATTGCTCTGTGGATGTCTACTAGAGTCCATTCAACACAGTAGGTATTTTTTGCCTATTTTGTCAGAAGCATTTGGACTTGTAGAAAAATACATTGTCCTATCTCTAAAAAGTAAACACACATTCTGAGCGTGTTGGGGCGAGCCACTAAGTGCCCATTTAAAACAAACCTTCCCATTTGATTTTCAGAGCAAAAATGGAAACTGTCTGTTTTGATTTAAATCTGTCTTAGAGCAGTTTCCATGAGTTAACACAGCTGAATTGCAAACCTAGGACCAAATAAACAAACGAATACCCAAGTGGCTTTGAACAACTGAACCACTGCATGGTTTCCAGTGGGTGCATCCTTCTCCCCAAGCCTGCATTATAATTAAGAGGTTACAATGGAAAGAACCTGGGACAATGGCATGGGGAGGGAATGCTAAAATAATGAGAGGAAAAACCCGGGACAATCTGTTTAATAACCTCATAGCCATTGTTCACATCAGAGTGACAAACAGTATAACATGGCAGAGCTCTTGTGTCCTCTGGCTGTCCAGCACAGCCTCCACACTTCTTTACTGTGCCAGAACGACTTAGCTTCTTTTTACAGCCCTCACACACATTAAGTCGACAAGGGACGGAAAAAGCCTGCCATTGCAGCATGGGAAAAACAGGAGAGTGATGAGGAACTGGGTCAGACTGATTAAGGCATAAAGATAAATCTTGACTAGACATATAAGGAGTAAGACATAAATGACACAAACCCCAGATATTTTAGTTTTTAGTCGTGTGTGTAAGCAATAATCAATGTCCTTTTTTGTTTTGTTTTGTTTTGTTTTTCCTCTGAGTTTCACACTGTGATATTAAAAAACAAAATCTCTTAACTGGACTCAAAGGTTCATTACAATAGCCAGGGCATTTGAATTAATAGAAACAAAATAAAATAAAGAGTGTTAGAAAAGGTAATTTGACAGATTGTAGGATACACTTTTTGTTGGGTGTGAAAGTTATATTGAGGAATGTTGGAGAGTCCAAAGGGCAAAGTGCTTGGCACTTTCTTATGGAGACATACGTAGTTTCAACTAGGCCATTCGTTCACTGTAAGGCTCAAAAAGACCAGGGCTCACTGATCTACATGCCTTTAGGGTACAGGGAGAGTGCATAAATGCATACATTTGGCCAGGCATGAAATAAAAGGGAATGGCAGGGATTTTGCTTTTATCCATGATAAACTAGTCCTCCTACAGAACAAATATAAAAGGTAAATTTAAAAAAAAATAACACACAAACAAAACCAGAGAACAACCGTTTGAAGGCATTAGAGCGACCAAAGAATCCAGAAAATAGGGCAACATCTTCAGATGAGCCAGACCTCACCTGCTCTTATTCTATTCCTTAAGGTTAGTGTTAGAGTTACAGTTATGTTTACAGTTAGAGAGTCTGCTAATTCCAAGGACGGTGCATAGAGGCTGAACTGAAAGCATCAGTTTTAAACTTGCAGAGGTTTCAGTGGGCTGGGAAGACAAAAGTTAGAGTTTAAGGTTACCAGGATAGCCAGGACTTAAGGGGCCAAGATGCTGGAGAAAAGGGAACTGCAAAGAAATAAACCCAACAAACTACATGGAATTTCCTCTGACACATGTGTAACCCTGAATTGTACTTGAATGAAGCCAAATGAAAAACAAACAAACAAAAAAACCCAGGAAACTAAGTAAAGAACGATTGCTAAGAGCCAAAGAGCCAAGCAAAGATCTGGCAGCCTCAGGATTCTGGAGAGACATAATCTGGAGTTCTGGGCCAGCTATGAAGGAGGGGCTATGAAACTCCAAGAGCTTCTCTTGAGACCTCCTGAAGGTCTATGCCCTAGGAGTAAGAGCAAACAGAAACATACAGCCTTGAGTGGGTCAAAGTTATCGTCACATATATCTGCCAGATGAAAATTAAATTTTTCATAGAAGATAAACTCATCCAGATGCTTTACAACTTTTCCTACATAACGTTTGGCAGTCAATCAAAATCAGCAGGTATCCTAGAAAATAGAGCCAATTGAACAAAAATAAAAACATACAATAGAACCAGAGCAATAGAATATCAAGAAATTGTAATTATGAGATTGGCATTAAAGTAACTATGGTTAAAATGTTCAAGAAAATAAATGAAAAGATGGATAATTTACCAGAAAACAGGACTTTTAAAAAAAGAATCAACAGAAAATTCTAGAATTAAAAAATATAATAACTGAAATTAGAAACTCAATTGGTGGGTTTAACAGCGAATCAGAGGGAGGAAAAGCAAAAATCAAACAGTAGAAAATACCCAGGTTGAAGCATGAAATGCAACAAGGATAAAATAATAGAAAAAAATGAGACATTTGAGATAGTGAAGAAAGCCCTAATGTGTATGTAATTGGAGTCTCAAAATGAGATAAGATAAAATATACAGAAAGATATTTGAAGATATATTGGCTCAAATCTTCCAGTAATGCTAGATCTATTTAGCTGTACATTCAAGAAGTTCTACAAATTGCAAACTTTTAAAAAAGTGATACCTAGGTATATGATAGTAAAAATGCTGAGAACTAGGGACAAAAATATAGTTTTAAAAGTGGGCCCCTCTCCACAAAGACTTATAACCTTCAAAAGAGCAGCAGCTGACCATAAGGAAAGGTGATATAGTCAAAGTACTAAAAGAAAATAACTACCGGCCTCAAATTCTGTATCAGGAGAAGATATTCTTCAAAAATTAAGGCAAAATAAAGATATATTCAGGCTAACAAGAATGGAAAGAGTTCATTATCAGAAGGTCCATACTTAAAAGACATGCTAAAGGAAACTTTCTGGGAAGAGGGAAAAGGATAATAGATAGATGAATGGAAATGCAAGAAGAAATGAAGAGCGCCAGAAAAGATAAACAAGTAACTCTATGTTTATTGACTTTTGAAAGCAATAATAATGATGTCTTTAAAATAGTCTTTAAAATTTAGGTAGAATTAGAATATACAACTACAATAGAATAAAAGGTCAGGGGATGAATAGTGTTAATTTAGAATAATAAAAATACTCAAATAATCCAAAACCTAGTAAGAAAGGAAGAAAAGAAGGATGAGATAAACAGAAAACAAACAGGTTGGTGATTTAAATCCAAATATATCCGTAATTACTTTAAAAAGAAATGGAATATATACTTTTTTAAAACTATTTTTTAAATTAAATTAATTAATTTTTTTTGACTGCGCAGCTTGCGGTATCCTAGTTCCGTGACCAGGTATCGAACCCAGGCCCCCAGCAGTGGAAGTGTGGAGTACTAATTGCTGGACTGCTAGGGAATTCCCAGGACTATATACATTCATTTAGGCTACATAAGCTTAAAAAAACTATAATTGCCAGACTGGATTAAGCAAACAAATAAAAATTAACTATAGCTTACTACAAAAGGCATATCTGAAACATAACATAAAAGTTAAGTGAAAGTGTGAAAAGAGATTTACCATATTAATACCAATCAAAACAAAGTTGGTGTAGTTCTACTAATATCAAAGTGGACACAGTTAAATTTGTGTTATTAATTTCTAGATTTATTGCACTCTGGTCTGAAGATACAGTGTATATGATTTCAATCCTTTGAAATTTCTTGATAACTTGCTTTATGATCCAGTATATGTTTAATAGGTGTATGTGTATGTTTGATAATCTTGTTGTTCAATTCTTTTTCTTTACAGAGAAATCTGTTAAAATCTCCAGCTGTAATTATGGATATTCTATTTCTCCTTTTGGTTCTAGCACATTTTGCTTTATATATTTTGAAGCTATATTCTTAGTTGCATATAAACTTAGGGATATTCTAGTTGAATTGATCATTTTACAGTTAGAAAGTGTTCCTCTTTTCTAGTAAATATGTATGCCTTCCACAGAGAAAAGTATAAATTTATTGCTGAGAGAAATAAAAAACTATATAAATAGAGATATATATCATGCTTATAGGTTGGAAAATTAGTAATGAAAAGATATCAATCCTCTCCAATGTGTGTATTTTAAAAAATGCAACCTCAATAAAAATCCTAGCAGGTGTGTGTGTGTGTGTGTGTGTGTGTGTGTGTGTGTGTGTGTGTGTCTTTGAAAATGAAAAGGCTGATGCTAAAATTTGTATAGAAATGTAAAGGGCCAAGGTCAACAAATAAAATTTGAAAAAGAATATAAAAATTGTTGGACTTACCTACACATATGGTCACTTGATTTGTGACTAAGGTACTACTGTAATGCAGTAGAGAAAGAGAGTCTTTTTAATTAACAATCATAGATCAATTGGATATACATATCTAAAAAAATGACAATTCCCTTATTTCCTACCAAACACAGAAAATCAATTCCAGACAGATTGCTTGTGTATGTAATTGTGAAAGGTTAAAAAATAAAGCCTGTAGAGGATAACACAGAACAGAGGTCAGGAAAATATGGTCTAGAGGACAAATTCATCCTGCCACATATTTTTGTAAATAAACTTTTATTGGAATACAGTCATACCCATTCATTTATGTATTGCCTCTGACTGTTTTTGTGCTACAATAACAGAGATGAATGGTTATGACACAAAGTGTAGCGCTTACAAAGCAAAAATATTTACTATTTGGTTCTTTACAGAAAAAGTGCCAGTTCTTGACATAGAAGAATATTGTCATGTCCTTTTAAGAGGTAATGATTTCTTAATTGAATGCAAAAAGTACAAATCATAAATAAAAAGATCGTTAACTTATACTTCATTATTATTAAGAATTTCTATCAATTGTAAGACATTATTAACACAGAATGGGAGAAGGTTTTTGTACTATGTTTCTAACTGTGGTACATTGTATTATTTATTTACTGTTATTTTATCCCTGCTCTCCTCTGCCTCCTCAGTCCTCCCCTCCTTCCCCCTGCCTCCTTAATCCTCCTCTACTTAATCCTCCCTTCCATAATCTCTAGGGAGAGTGTACTTCCCTGACCCAGTGAGTTTGGGCTTGATTTTGTGACTTGTTTTGGCCAATGGTATGTAAATGGACTTGACGTTTATCCTGACTGAATAGATGCTTTTAGAGGCATTGCTAGTTTCTGCTTGCCCCATCTCTTGCTCTGATTTTCAACCATAAGAACAGGATATGTCAGATAGTGGATCCATCTATAACTTATGTTCTAGAATGAGAAGACATGTGAGGCCAAGCCCAGCCAAGAAAAGCTGAGTTCTACTTAGTCTAGTAGCGTCCAGAAGAGTTGCAACAGATCTGCAACCAACATGTGAAGTCAGCATAAAATATATATTTGTTATTCTAAGCCAATGAGATCTGAGATTGTTTATTGACATAACCTCATGAAAGCTAACACATAGACAAAGGATACATATCTAGAAAAAAAATTCTGTGAATCAATGAGAAAAAGAAAAACAACCCAATTAGGAATGTGTATGGAGGATATCCAAAGCAACCAATAAGCATGTAACAAGTTGCTCAAAATGCAACTTAAATGCAAATTAAAACTAAAAAAATACATCACTACACGGCCACCAGAATGGCTAAAATGAAAGAAAAAAGCCTTTACAATATTAAGTGTTGACAAGGATGTGGGACAACTCTAACGTATGATGGTGATTGTAGACTAAATTGGAATAATCCTTTCAAAAACAACTTGGTAGCATCTACATGAATATATGCATAATTCTATTACCCAGCAATTCTACTCCTGGAAATATACCCAATCGAAATAAATATAAATGTGTAACCAAAGACATTAATAAGAATTATTAAAAGCATTATTTGTAATATTTCCAAATTGGAAACAATGAAAATATTCATCAAGAGCAGACTGGATATATAAATTGTGATATATTTCTTCAAAAATACTATAAAACATTGAAAAAGAAGAAACCACTGTCAAGCATATCGACACAGATGGATCTCACAGGTGTAATTTTGAGCAAGAGAAGCCAGATGCAAAAGAATATATACTGCATTTTATGTTCTATAAATTACAACAATAGGCAAATTGATTTGGGGGAAAGAAAGATTACTGGTTACCTTTAGGTGCAGTAAGCACTGAGAGGGAACATAAAAATATTCAGGGTGCTTGTAATATTCTACATCTTGATCTAGATGATGATTACACGGACAGGTTTACCTTGTAAAAATTCTTTGAGCTGTAGACTTAAGATTTGTGCACTCTAATACACGTTATACTTTGAAAAAGTATCTACAAAAAAGGAATAGTGGGGTCTATTAATTGGGAGTGTTTGGGAGGTGAGTGTGCACACTAGTGCTCACACTTACACATAGCTTGAGGGAATTCAAATGAAACAAAACAAACAAACATATTTCGAGGGATAAAGTCAGTTTACATGTCTTTTGCTTAAGGAATTTTATTTCATTCTGTACCAACTAAAAATTTAAGATGATTTTTTTCTTCACATAAAAATTATACTAGGCATAAAACTAAGATAATATATAAATAATTTATAATGCCTTCTATTTGACTTTTAAATCTTACAGTCTAAGAAAAATATTCAATAGTAATAGGTCCCTGGTGATACTAACAATTGAGTGTGAACAACTGTTCTAGAAATGTATTTCTTTAAAATGTGGAGTTAGAATATAAGATCCACAGGGGCAGGTATTTCATTATGTTTGTACACTGCTCTATACCACATTTCTAGAAATTTGTCTCGTTTGTGGTAATACTCAATAAATACTTATTGAATTAACATAAAATTAGATACTTTGTTCAACATAAATAATTTAAATACTGTAGTTCCACTGTGTCTGTACATCCCTATGGTCAAGTTTCCAGTTCAGGATAGCAACATAAGAGGATCCTGAATTCACCTCCTTCCAAGAACACACTGAATCTCCAGCTACATACAGAACAACTTCATCTGAAAAAAACTAAAACCTGGCACGAGGCAAAGGAGAGAAAGCCAACATCAAAGCAAGTAGGAGAGGCTGGGACAGAATCTCACCACAAACCCCACCCCCTGGGCACGGTGACCCATAGTCAGTATGGAATTCAAAACCCGGAGCTTCTCCCTGATTAGTGAAGGGTTTGAATCCCACAAAGGGCACTCCCAACTTTTGAGACCTTCACCTGAGAGATGAACCCCAAAACATCTAGCTTTGAAAATCTCATGTTTTCAAAGAGGTTTGAAACCTAGAAGGCTATAAGGATCTAAGAAATAGCTCTTAAAGGGCTCATGCACATTTGGACTAGTTTATCTGTGAGTCTGTTTCTTTTGTGTTATATTACCTTGTTTGTTGTATTTTTTAGATTCCACATATAAGTGATATCATACAGTATTTGTCCTTCTGTCTGACTTATTTCATTTAGCATAATACCCTCTAAGTCCATGCATGTTGCTGCAAATGGCAAAATTTCATTCTTTTTTATTGCTGAGCAGTATTCCATAGTATATATACACCATATCTTCTTTATCCATTCATCTGTTGATGGACACTTAGGTTGCTTCTATATCTTGGGCAACTGTACATAATGCTGCTATTGGGGTGCATGCCTCTTTTCAAATTAGTGCTTTTGTCCTTTTCTGCATATATACCTAGGAGTGGAATTGCTGGGACAGATGGTAGTTCTATTTTTAGTTTTTTGAGAAACCTCCATAGTGTTTTCCACAATGGCTGCACCAATTTACAACCCCACCAACAATGTACAAGGGTTCCTTTTTCTCCACATCCTTGCCAACACTTGTTATTTTTGTTCTTTTTGATGATAGCCATTCTTACAAGTGTGAGGTGATAACTCATTGTGGTTTTGATTTGCATTTCCCTGAAGATTAGCAAGTTGAGCATCTTTTCATGTGCCTGTTGGCCATCCACGTGTCCTCTTTGGAGAAATGTCTATTCAGGTCTTCTGCCCATTTTTTAATTGGATTGTTTGTTTTTGGATGTTGAGTTGTATATTAATCCATCGTTGGTCAAATCATTTGCAAATATTTTCTCCCATCCAGTATGTTGTCTTTTCATTTTGTCAATGGTTTCCTTTGCTGTGAAAAGCTTTTATGTTTAATTAGTTCCCATTTGTTTATTTTTACTTCCTTTGCTTTAGAGAATGATCCAAAAAATATTGAGATGATTTATGTCAAAGAGTGTTCTGCCTATGTTTTCTTCTAGGAGTTTTATAGTACCCAGTCTTACATTTAGGTCTTTAATCCATTTTGAATTTGTTTTTGTGTATGGTGTTAGAGAATGTTCTAATTTCATTCTTTTAAATGTAGCTGTCCAGTTTTCCCATCTTTTGAAGTCTTCATTAAAAGAAAAGGTTGACTTAAAGATGGGCCTTGAATAACTAGTAGAATCTGGACAGTCATAGAAAAGGATCAAGAATACTTATTTTATTAAACAATGTCATACAGCTCATGGGAAAAGTACAAAATAGTAGAGACTACCGGATTAGCTTGCTGGCATCAGAAGGCATATGTGAGGATTAGAGGAGATCTGGAACAGGCAAAATGGTGCCAACTATGAGTGCTCTAGCACAGGGCCTTTCTAGCAGAGTGTGCCTATGAATCATCTTGTTAAAAGCTAGACTGTGATTCAGGAGGCTTGATTTGGGCCTGAGATACTACATTTCTGATAAGCTCCCAAGTGACACTAATGCTACTCGTCTGTAGATGCACTCAGAATAGCAAAGGTCTAGAATACATAACAAGAAGATTTCAAATTTGATATGATGGAAAATAGTTTTGTAGGACTGGAGAGGGAAGAATACAGGTAGATTATGCTACTAATGAAAACAATAACAATAATAACCTTTTATTGAATTTTTACATAAATTATCTCCAATTCTTATTTTGGTCAGTTACAGAAGCAACCACCAAGGAGCCAAGAATATCTCTGTAAAAAACAGGGATGGGGCTTCCCTGGTGGTGCAGTGGTTGAGAGTCCGCCTGCCGATGCAGGCGGCAAGGGTTCGTGCCCCGGTCCGGGAAGATCCCACATGCCATGGAGCGGCTGGGCCCATGAGCCATGGCCGCTGAGCCTGTGCGTCCGGAGCCTGTGCTCCACAACGGGAAAGGCCACAACAGTGAGAGGCCTGCGTACCGCAAAAATAAACAAACAAACAAACAAAAAATAGGGATGAAGAGGGAGATAAGAACTTTATTAAGACAAAAAAAGTCAGAGAGGACCAAGAAAATAATGAAGACACAATGAACAGTGGCATGCTCCATGGTTTGCTTTGGAATCCCATAGCAATATTAACGTTCCAGGACTTCCCTGGTCGTCCAGGGGTTAAGAATCTGCCTTCCAATGCAGGGGATGTGGGTTCGATCCCTGGTCGGGGAACTAGTACCCCACATGCTGCGGGGCAACTAAGCCCTGCACTACAACTAGAGAGCCCACGTGCTGCAACTACAGAGCCCATATGCTCTGGAGCTCGTGTGCCACAACTAGAGAGAAGCCCATGCACTGCAATGAAAGATACTGCATGCTGCAACTAAGACCTGACACAGCCAAAAATAAATAAATATTTAAAAAAATATTAACGTGTCGAGGACATGGGGTTCCCTTGAAGGCCTGCAATTGCTTTGAAGCAATCAAATGGACCTCTACCCGAGCTTGCAACATCTTCTTTTATATTCATAAAAATCCAGGTCATAAGTTGGCTTCATAAAGAAAAGTGCTGAAGCTATGCTCTTTTCTTTTGGTTGTTCGCTTGTGTTATTCACCCTCCCACCATCCCCAGTAAGTTTGCTACTGGTTTGTAATTTTCCAGTGTAACAGTCTGAGTGCGCATTAGGGACTGGAGGTTTTAAATAGTATCACAAGATTTATGTTAGTCACCTGTTAATTGAGCACTGGAATACCAGGCCTTTGCCTTACAAAGAAGAATACTTTGGGGTTTGTAGATAGTATAAGAAATGTGTAGACATTTGAATACAAAATTAAGGAGAACCTCTCCTAAGTTCACTTGTGATGATGAGTAACTTGGAAGCATCTTATAAGGTTTAAGAGGGTGGAGCTGGCCACCCTACTCTTTTATGAAGTGAAGGGAAATGCTGGTAGTAGGGCCATCCTGGGACAGATGAATGACCTGCCCTGTCAACACTATTCAGAGGTCAGTGTCCTTGGGGAAGAGGATCTAAGGCCACATGCGCGTAGGATATGCTCCCTGCATGTGCTTAACTTTCTATTGCTAATATATGAATTTTCAGTATGTGTTTATTCAGCTGCTCAAGTCACAAGTATATTTTTGCCCGAAAATAGAAACTCTAGGCAGAAAAACTCCTCTTTCAAAATGAAGGGGAAAAAAAGATATTCAGATCCCATTAGTTTGCTTTATGAAAACAAAATTTTAAAGTTAGCTAAAGCATATATGTTCTGCTCATCTTAAAAAATTGTCAGGGTCAGATGCATCAAACTTTCAGATAAAGAGGTGTGCAGGGCAATGAGAACTGTATTTATCTTTTCATTTGTGCTTAAATAATTAGAAATAATTTTTACTCACTTTTATCACAAAGTAATACATTATCACTATAGGAACTGTAAAATACCAATAAGTAGAAGAGAATGTAGTAGCCCATATTTCCACAGCTTAGTTAACATTTTGTTGTGTGTTTCTCCAGTCTCTTTTCTATGCATGTTTTATTTGCTATTTGACATAGTTGTCAATGTCCAGATTAATTTGAATCCTGATTTTGAAAGCTAACATTATACCAATTCTCAACAGATGAAGCCTTCTGGGGGCATTTTTTATTTTGAAGTTACCAAGCATTTCACCCTTGGAAGGTTAAGAGGATTAAAATAAAGAGATACTTCCATTAAGTGGAATGCAGAGCCCAGGAAAACAGCTTTTGCTTCAGTGGTAAGTCTTTGTAAATGCAATTTAAAACGTTTATAGCATGCATCTGTACTTCTATCAGACCTTAAAAAGGAGATTGCACTGTGAAGAGGTAAGATTTTTTTTCTTGCTGAATATTTGAATTTGTGTGAGAATCCATCTTTAAAATTCCCGTTAATGAAGTAAATTCAAGGGTTTTTCTTGTAGAAAATAGAAACCAGGATGATTTTTCCCCCATATTGAATTTCTCCAAGGCCTTAAGTTTTCTTTTTAATTTGAAATACAGACATTTACATAAAATAAAATGTACCCACTTTATATATACAGGCTGATAAATTTTGACAAATTTCTACACTCATGTAATCACAACCACAATCAAGATACAGAACAACTCTATCACTCCAAAAAGGACTCTTGTGTCGCTTCCCAGCCATTCTCTTCCCAGAGCCAGGCAACCTTCAATCTACTTTCTGACTACACTAGCTTTGCCTGTTCTAGAATTTTCTATAAAGGCAATAATAATAAATGTTCCATTGTGTTTCTTTTGCTCAGTGAAATATTTTTGAGATTCACTTGTGTTGTATCAATTTATTCCCTTCTAAACCGAAGTATTGTTCCATTGTGTGAGTGTTTCACAGTTTATCTACTCACTAGTTGAAGGACATTTAGGCTGTTTCTGGAAACATTCATGTATAGGTTTTTGTGTGAACACAAGTTTCCATTTCTCTCGGGTAAATACCTTAGAAACAGGATTTCTGGGTCTTATGATAAGTGTGTTTAACTTTATGAGAAACTGCCAAACTGTTCTCCAAAACGGTGGCATTATTTTGCATTTGACATCCAGCCAAAATGTCTCCAAGTTCCAGGTGTTCTGCATCTTCATCAACATTTGGTATTGTCAGACACCTTAAAGGTGTGAAGTGGCATCTCCATGTAGTTTTAACTTGCATTTCTCCAGTGACTAATGATGTTGAGCATCTTTTCATGGGCATCTTTTTTTTTTTTTTTTTTTTTGCGGTACGCGGGCCTCTCACTGCCGTGGCCTCTCCCGTTGTGGAGCACAGGCTCCGGACGCGCAGGCTCAGCGGCCATGGCTCACGGGCCCAGCCGCTCCGCGGCATGCGGGATCCTCCCGGACCGGGGCACGAACCCGCGTCCCCTGCATAGGCAGGCGGACTCCCAACCACTGCGCCACCAGGGAAGCCCTTCATGGGCATCTTTTATTTGACCATTTCTATATTTTCATTGGGGAAGTGTCTGTTCAAATCTTTTGTTCACATTTTAAAAATTGACTGCTTGCTAGAGTTTTTTAAAAACAGTTTCATTGAGGTATAATTGATGTAAGTGCACATATTTAAGGGTACAATTGGTAAGTTCTGAAATATGTATGCACATGAAACTACCACCACAATCAAAATAGTGAACATATCCATCACTCTATTACTTCATGCTTCATTACATGCACTCCATGGCCCCCCTACTTACACAGTGGCATCCCTAAGCAACCACTCATCTGCTTTTTAAAACTAGAGAAACTACTGTATTTAAAATAGATAGCTAACAAGGACCTATTGTATAACACAGGGAACTCTGCTCAATATTCTGTAATAACCTAAATGGGAAAAGAATTTGAAAAAGAACAGATATATGTATATGTATAACTGAATCACTTTGCTGAACACCTGAAACTAACACAACATTGTAAATCAACTATAGTCCAATATAAAATAAAAATTTTAAAAACCCCATATTTAAGCCAAAAATAAATAAATACATTAATTAAATTTAAAAAGAGAAAACTAGAGAAATCTTTATTCTGTTATTTTAGTGGCTGCTTTAGTTTATAACATACAGCTTTAACTTACCACAGTCTACCTTCAAGTGGTATTGTACTATATAGAGTAGATGAGGTTTATAACAGTGTACTTCCATTGCTTCCCTTCCTTGACTTACCACACATTTTACATGTATGACAGGTTATAAACTTCACAATACAGTGTTATTATTTTTGTTTAAAAGTCAATTGTATTTTATTTATACCTCTTTTAATTTCTTAGTGTGTTTATAATATGCATCTTTAATAACAGTCTACCTTCAAATAACATTATAGTACTTCCTGTGTAGTATAAGACACTTACAACTGGATACATCAAATTCCTCTCTCCCATTTTATGTGCTATTTTTCCAAAAATATTAATTTTATATATGCTACATGACACAATATTGTCACTATTTACTTTAGACAGTAAATTATATTTTAGGATGACTAAAACTTAGAAAAAAAGACTTTTAACTTCATTTTAACAATTTCCAGAGATGTTCCTTTCTTTGTGTAGAACTCAGTTTGTCTGGTACCACATTCTTTTGTTTGAAGAATTTCCTTTAATATTTCTTATAATGCAAGTTTTGGGGAAATTAATTCCCTCAGCTTTTGTTTGTCTGAAAAAAAGTCTTTATTTTCAGTGTGTGTAGCATTCTTGCCTGACTTTTGTCCTTTCACTGCTTTAATGGTATTATATTATTTTTCTTCTGGCTTTTAAACAAGAAGTCTGCTGTAATCCTCATCTATATCACTTTAAATATAATGTGTCTTTTTTCTCTGGTTGCCCCTTCAAGATTTTCTCTTTATCTCTCATTTTCAGCAGTTTGAATATACTGTGATTAGATCTTAAAATTATTATTATTAATATGATTATTCTTGGTGTTTTCTGGGTTTTTCAGATTTTTTATTTCATGCATTTCATCATTTTGGGGAAAATTCTTGGCCACTGTGTGTTCAATACTTTGACTAATTCTTTCTTCTCCTCTAGGATTATGGTTATACACATTTTAGACTGTTTGGTAGCTCTTGGATGGCCTTTTCTCTTCTGTCATTGATTTTATTCCTTTTTGTCTTTGTGCTTTGCTTTATTAAATTTCTGTTGTCCTATCTTCAAGTTCACTGATTCGTTCCTTAGTTGTGCTGACTGTGCTTAATGAGACTGTCAAAGACATTCTTCATCCTTTTACCATGATTTTTTTTTTTTTTTTTTTTTGCGGTACGCGGGCCTCTCACTGCTGTGGCCTCGGACGCGCAGGCTCAGTGGCCATGGCTCACGGGCCCAGCCGCTCCACGGCATGTGGGATCTTCCCAGACCGGGGCACGAACCCGCGTCCCCTGCATCGGCAGGCAGATCCCCAACCACTGCGCCACCAGGGAAGCCCCTTTTACCATGATTTTTATTTCTAGTATTTCCATTAGACTTTTCCATCTATTGGCTGATATTCCGCATCTCTTAATATATTTGTCTATCTTTTAACTTGAGCCATTAGCATGTTAACGGTACTTATTTTTAATTCCTTATCTAATACATTCAATATCATGCACATCTCTGGGTCTGGTTATATTGATTCCTTAGTTTCTTGACAAGAGATTTTTTTTTTCTTCTGAATGCTGACATTATATGTAGAACAGTAAAGATCAAGGTAAATAGTATTTATGCCTAAAAATGGGCAAGCCTCTTCTGCTAGGTCATTAGTGTTGGAATTTTCATCCATATACTCATTAGTTAAGCTGTGTTTGCCTTTGGTTGTTGTCGCTGTGATTATCTTCTGTGCAGAACCAACTGCAAATCCCTCTAGTATGGCCTTGAGTGTATGGTATGGACTGACTTGCTGGAGGGTTTTTATAATGTTCTTTCTCCACCGTCTGCTTTTGCCCTTCTTGTCCCTGTGCTTAAGAGGGGGTTTTGTCTCCTCTCTGATAGTGGAAAGCTGTGGTTGTTCTTCATTCAGTGCTTCCTAACTTAGAGGTGGGGGCAAGGGTAATTCTCTGTACTTTAACCCAGCCTCAGTTTTATGTATGCCACCTGTCCTTGGGTCTCAGTGATCCTACTTCTCTGCCCCATGTGGCAACTGAATTTTGCCTTGGTGGGTCTTGTATGTGAGAGGGTTTCCAGCCCCTCCCCCAGCAGCAGGAGACCACTAATGGTCTGGGCCCAAGACAGTTTTTTTCCCTTCCCTAAGAATATAGGTAGGAACTGTTATTTTACCCTTTCTTCAGACTCGGCAGGTGTTCGTGTCCCTGGGAGTTATACGTTTTCTGCCCTTTGCCCATTATTCCATATGGGAGAAGAATCTGGTAGGGTCTTGGAATTTTTTCCATAGCAGTGGTTTCTCCCCTCCCCAGGTCTGTACTACTGAGAGAGGATTTCTCTGGTCTCCTGCCCTACCCACATGCTTTCTCTTCAGTGCCCAGTGGATGTCAGGGGGAAAAGGTAGACTCCCCTTGAGTCTGCAGTTCTCAGGGATTTTATACTCTCATGCTAGCTCACACTGAGCCCTAGAAGTTTGTTAAACATTTTAGCTGAGATATTATTCACTTACATGGGGCTCAGCACTTCTTCCCCACATATTCTGCTAAAATTGAGCCTGTGCTCACTTTCTTTCTGTTTGGACGGGCCTGTCTTTCCTTAGATTTCAGGCTGCTTGGTTGCTTTGTAGTGTTAACTCTCGAATGGATGCAAGAAAAGTGATTATTTTTAGGTTTATATAGCTTTTTAAAATTATTGTTAGGGTAGGAGTGATGCTCTTTCAAAACCTTCATTTTTAATACAATCTCATAGATATAGATGTCTTTAAAGTATTAATAAAATGTTTTGTGTTTGGGACATAACTGATATATTTTCCTTTTTATTCAGAGATAGAGTATTTGGTATGCAAATTCCCCTGGCTCTATTCCCCAAGCTTCTCTGAAGCCCCTTTTGGGAAAAGAGGTCCATGATATTCTATAACATATATTGTATGAATAGTTTGGGATGGCGGGAATGAGGAGACTTTTACTAGCTCGTATTCAACTAGCTGTGTCAAGCTGGAAGCATATGGGAAGTTACCTAAAGGGTAATTATAGGCATAGAAAAAATAAACTTTGGGCACACTAGTATTTTTTTACTGGCAAAAGTCTGAGCATTGAAATTATATTTCAAAATATAATATAAATTTTGTCATTGGGAATGAAATGGCAATGTTACTTATATACACATTAACTTAACCTTAAAAACAAATAAAGATAGTTACCAATAACTCCAGTAAGGTAGGTAGATCCTAGGCAAATAGTTCAAGAAATAAAATTATTATCATAAATAACTGACTTTCAGAAAGTGGCATGGTAGATATGCTACATGTTAACTCTTTAATAAGTGGGATTGCTTTGAACAGTTTAAATTTGTTAGTCCACTGATGGCGATATACTTGGAAAAACTATTTTCTCTAAAATATTAGCAATTTCTTCTAAGCTATGTAAGAAATACTAATATTATTTTTAACTACGGTAGGTCTACAGAATATTGTATACATTATTAAACAGATTATCTGGCAGATCATTAGTGTACTATGACCAGTGTACACTTATCCTACCTTTGGAGAAAAATAATGGGTTAATTAGCTTTGAAAGTGTCTCTAATTCTCATGTGAAGTTTTGAAGATGAAGCATTAAGTGTGACATTATTTTAATCCTTTTCTGGAAGCCTTCCACTGATGTAAAATAATTCAGGACAATGCAAATCAGAGGAAATAAGAAGTACATTAACATAAATATATGTGTGGTGAAAATATTAACTTCTAGGCATTGCGAGAGAATTTTTATTTGCATCAGAACTCCTCATTTCTCCACTTTGTGGCTTTTAAACTTTGTGAGGAAGGCTTAGTAAGGGAATGATTCTTTAACAGTACATTGAGTCCCTTCAAGGAACAGCCATTGAACTCTCAGTATTTTATTGGTTTTTTTTTTTTTAATGTTTTTTATTTGGTAAAAGTCACATAATATAAAACATATTATTCCAACCATATTTAACTGTACGGTTCAGTGGCACTAAGTACATTCACATTGTTGTGTAACTCTCACCATCATCCATCTCCTGAATTTTTCACCTTCCTAAACTGAAACTCTGTCCCCTTTTAACTCCCCATTCCCCCCATCCCCACCCCTGGCCCCTGGTATCTACCAATGCACTTTCTGAGTCTATGAATTTGACTATTCTAGGTACCTCATATAAGTGGAATCAAACAGTATTTGTCTGCACCTACTGTATATTGGAATGCATTTGTAAGGTTAACTTAATATATGTCCTACAAACAGATTGTACCTTCTTCTTTTTCTTTCCCTGTGCTATACAGTAGGTTCTCATTAGTTATCTATTTTATGCATAGTAGTGTGTATATGTCAATCCCAATCTCCCAATTTATCCCACTCCTCTTTTCCCCCCTTGGTGTCCATACATTTGCTTCTACCTCTGTGTCCCTATTTCTGCTTCGCAAATAGGTTCATCTGTACTATTGTTATTTCTTTTTAAATGTTACTTTCTCCCTTTTTTCTCCTCTTTCTCAGTTCTTGAATATGTTAGTAAAGACTCATGTTTTTGAGTTGGTCAAGCCAAATAAGACAATAAATTGAAATTTGTTGAACTGTATTGTTGGTCTCATTAATCTTGCTCTTTTTGAGGCTGTCATTAATTATTTTTAAATATTTGAATTAATTGTATTGATCATAAATTAGATTCAAGGCCTAATTATGCATTCTCATGGAGGATGCAATTAAAAATGTGAAATGAAACAAAAACCACAGCTAGTACTTCTGCAAACTCAGCTTGCTTAATTTTTCAAAGTGCTGTTAATAAAATCAACATAACTAATTTGCATTTCTGAGTTGATAAATAGACATTGGAAAAGGAAAAATTTTCTTTGTGTTCAGAACAAAGCAAAATAAGACAGCAAAATTTCCTTTATAAATATAAAACAATTTTCATATAGGGCATTTTTGCAGAAATCAGACTCAATATCTTAGTAATGTATCTGATCTCAGAATTCTTAGTCTGGGAGTGGACTGTGATATAATTCCATAAGCAAAATATTTATAGAATGACTGAAATGAAGTTGTGTCCTTTTTATCAAATGCCAGAAGTATCCCCCAATCATTGTGATAACCAAAACCAAACAAACGAAAAAAAACATTACTTCCAATTTCCAATATACTCCTGGGAGCATTACTGCTCCATTGAGAGCCACAGGTTTAAGGTCACAAGGCCAAAGAACTGGCGAGGGACAACAGCCTCACAGTTTTGAACTTGGAAAGCAGATGTGCTAGCGGTAAGAGCAGAGCTTAGAAAGCTGATCCTAAGCCAGCAGCCAGGAAAACTGACAACCTGATTTATACCACAGAAACTCAAAAAGGCTCATGAATTTGTGACCATATGTATCTCCAAAAGTAGAGGTGAAGGTAGGTTAAAATCAAGATGGTATGGAAGTCTGTTTCAAGTTGAGTCTGGAGGCACTGACTGAAAAACCCGTAAATGAATATTTCCACCTGAATGAAACATTTCCACTTCTTACCCTTGATTCTACTTGGTTTCCAGAATCCTGGCAGCCTGTATTGTACCCTCTAGTCTGGGGCTTGTAGTATTCTTCTATGGGACTCTCAATAGCTTAGAGGAACTAAAGGTAATGACCTCAGGGTTACCTGGTAAAACATCTCAGCCAGATCACCGTACAGTGAAACTCTTGTTTCCCTTTTCTAAACCCTGTTCTGGAGCTCAGATTTTCAATCAATTTATAGAGACCCATGCTTTGCTATGAGTGGGAAATAAAGGATCACCAAACATTTGAGAAAAGCCTTCAATGTAAAAGCTTGAAACTCAAACAAACTAAAAAATGCAACCTCAGGGAAAAAGAATGAGGCTGGATTAAGAAAACTTCAAAATATAACCATTAGTATCCTTACAAAGTAAAACACTTCATTCTTAAAGTAAATAAGAACTAAATAAGTAAATAAGGTTGCTATAAAAAGGAACATCAGAGACAAAAAATTTAATGAAAAGGGAGAAAAAAAGTAGAACCGAAGTAGAAAAAAATTAGAAGACGAGGAAATCTCCAAGAAAATAGACACAAAGTACAAAGAGAAAAACAATATGACTGAAAAGATAAGAAATTTAACCTCTTCAGGAGTTCCAGAAAGTGAAACAAAATGAGGAGGAGACATCCATTAAGTCATTAAAGAAAATTAATGACATTAATGACATCCATTAAGTCATTAAAGAAAATTCCCCTAAACTGAAAGCTTTCCTTGGTTTGCTTCTAGTGTTATCCAGGGGAGCCTGACAAAGACTTGCATCTTTTTGGATTCCTTAGGGCATCTTTATTTAAGGAATATTGCCAATATTTAAGGAATATTTAGGGGAAGGCAGTGAAGCTCTAAGTCCAGGAAATAGAGAATTTGACACAAACAAAATCGTCCTCTTGAAGCCTGGAGGACTCATCAGGAAGGCTTTAAGTCATTCTGAGGTGCTTAGAATTAAGCACAGCATGTAATAACATGCAGGGAACAGTTAGTAAATGGTCATTGACATGAACAGTTGCATGCTAGCCCTTGACTGGGATTGGTAGTGGTATCAATGCGCTGTTGTCTTCTGGACATTCCTCTTGGGACTGCAACTCAAGCAGAAAGAGATTTGGATTTAAAATACGTTTTAGGCATGGTTATAGCTTTTTTCTAAATCAAAAACAGGAACTCTTATCCTTGCAGGTAATTTTCTTTCTGAATTGTAAATTTATTATATGAAAAGTTTTGCAAAGGTATACAAATTGACATTTAATTTGTTAAAAAGAATAAAATTATACTGAATTGGATATGCTCCAGAAATTCTAGGCTACCTGCAATAGCCTCAGGTTATAAATGCAAATATATTTCATTATAATTTTGTTCTACAATCAGTGCAGTGTGCATAAACAAGCTGAGTAAAGCTAGATTGTGCGATAAACAGAAGTTTCAATCAATGGCACCTGAGATCCTATAACCTATTGGAATCTATTGTTTTAGAAGGTTGAACTTTTTAGAGAGGGCTTCACTATTTGGCAACTACCTGTCAAGATTTAGGTCATAAAGTTCCGCAATACTGGATAAGGGCAGGCTACAGAGTTTCTTTCAGACACACTGAGAAAGGCGCCATTTATAATGCTGAATAATAGGGAAAACAGTTTCTTTTAGGGGAAATCTGAAAACTAAATACTGTAAGACTATTACTGTAAAACTAAATACTGTAAGACTATTACTATTACTTACTAATACTGTAAGACTATTACTATTACTATTACTATTACTATTACTGTAAGACTAATAATAAAAGAAAACTTTTATTATTGTGATCAAATTAAAAATGGGAATAAATTGGATACTACAAAGTTGCGATATGCCAATTTAGACCACTTTGACAGGACTATGTTCTAACTTGTTTTCTGTTTTCACCTTGTCTTATCGAATGTATACATTACTATTTAGAAGTCTGGATCTTTCTCCACATTTATTTTATGTGGCAATGATTCTTTGTGTTCTTGGATGTAAACTACACTTGGAAATTGAATCTATTTGGGCGTGGGAGCCAAGCAGACCATATCTACCTTTATACATTTGAGATTGTAGCTTTTGCCGTTTCAAATAATTCTCTATCTCAGAGCACTTGGAAATTTCTCATCCATATCGTGGTATCTAGGAGCTCTGAAAAGGAACCAAATGCTAGTGTTTTTCTATTGAAATCCCATTTACTCCATTCTTCCCGCTCTACTAGTAGGCATAACTATAGTTGGTCAGCCACGCAAATGCTGTTGTGAATGCAGAATTAGATACCAGTTTTTTAGGTGAAACTGAAACAAGGATTATTTCATTGCCATCCAGGTAGATTTAATCTTTTTATCCTTCAAATTTACCCAGACCTCTCGCCTGTCATCTCCTCCAAATCTCTGTACTTGTGCTCCCCTACTTGCCCTTTCATTTTATTCTCAATTTTCTTGGCTCAAGGAGCTCCAACAATGGTGGCACCAACTACTGAAGAGTGACACATTCAGGCTAACAGTTGGGATTTTATTCTGTTTGATACCAAATTATTTACTGGATATGGTTTGATAAATAAAATGTAGCAAAACCAGAAGAAACTACTTCTACCTTTCCTAATAAACACAACTCATTTATTTAAAACTACTTCTAAACATATGTCCTTCTTCTGGAATCTGGGTGGGATTCTCTGTGAAGAGAAGCTCATCATACAACATGATACGTTTCTGGGTTAAGTGAACACATTTTACTTGAAATGCTACTTAACGTTTCTTATCTACTTCTAATTATAATGCCTCTTTCTCCTTTCTTATATTTTCCAGCATCCTTTCCTGAACTATTTTTAAGACCTAACTATCTGCAAAGAACTAAGTAGACACAATCTTTATCCTTGAGGAACTTACAAAGGGAGTGTGCAAAACAGAGATATGTGAAAGTAACTATACCACAATGCAAACTGCTAACACTTATGGATAATGCTACTATGAGCTGGACACAGTAGTAAGATCACAGAGAATCTCATTTAACCCTCAGAATAAACAGTACAGGGTAGGTTAATATTGCTTTCATTATAACATATGAGGAAATAGGTCCAGAGACTTTGGATCTTTGGTCTGGGTTAAAGAAACTAAGTTTTCTGCCTCCAAAGCATAGGGATTTTTGCACAACGACTCACAATATCCCCAAAGGCAGAAATGTAGATGGAAGATAACAGGTATCCTAAAAGTGAAGCAGGTCATACCCCCGAAATGCAGTAATAGGCAGGTGGGGAATGTGGGATCAGGGATGGATTGATGGAGTAGGTGGCAATTAAACTGAGTTGAATGACATTAGGGTGTTGAGAGAGAGAGAGAGAGAGAGAGAGAAAACGTGTGCATGTGTGTGTGCGTGTCTGTGTGTGTGTGTGTGTGTGTGTGTGTGTGTGTGTGTGTGTGTGTAAGGCACCAACAAACCAGGCTTTCAGCCTTGAGAAAGCTGGGCATCTTTTTGAGTATATTTGCAGCAACTTTACCTGAGTCTTAGCAGAGCTCTGAGACAGCTGCAGTCCATTGAGTTAAATGGTTTGTCAAAGATCCCACAGCTCATCAGAAGCAGAGCCAGGACCAGGACTACTGTCATGTTTATACTTATACAATTTTAATTGGCTTCTATGTTGTATCACAACTCATTCAATCATAGCTCACTGTAGTCCAAAAAGTTGATCCAGAGCCTTGTGCCCAATTATTTGGAGCCACAACTGGTGACTGATTTCCTGTTCCTAAAATAAGCTCATATTGGGGAAATCACTTGACTATAATTAACCTTCTTTAAAAATGGAAGCACATAATCAATGTGTGACTAATATTGCCAAAGAAACTATTAGTCATCAGATATTTCAATATGAAAAACAATTCAAAATGTTTTAGAAAAGTGAAAAAAAAAAGACTTGGGAAAGAGATCGTTTGAGGTAATAAAGAAAGATCTGAAGAGTGGGAGCATTTACCTTGGTGAATAAAAGGTTAAGGGCTTCCCTGGTGGCGCAGTGGTTGAGAGTCCGCCTGCCGATGCAGGGGACACGGGTTCGTGCCCGAGTCCGGGAAGATCCCACATGCCGTGGAGGGGCTGGGCCCGTGAGCCATGGCCGCTGAGCCTGCGCGTCCGGAGTCTGTGCTCAGCAACGGGAGACGCCACAACAGTGAGAGGCCTGCGTACGGCCAAAAAAAAAAAAAAAAAAAATTAAAAAAATAAAAATAACGAATGATTTAAGTGTAATTTGCAAGCTTATCAATAATAAAAGCTTGAGTGAGAGCTATACCTTTCATTGGAAGATAAGGGTAACTCATAGTAGTTCATAGATAATAATTCATTAAAAACTTTCATTATTGTATATTACCAGCATACACAAGTCAAATAATGTGACAAATCCACATGCTCCCATCACCCAGAGTCAATTACTGTCAACCTCGTTGCCAATATTATTCCACTTATCCTCCCTCTTACATTTTTTTACTAGAATCTTTTAAAATACATCTTAGACATAATGTTATTTCACTCTAAATATTTTACTATATTGTTAACAGATGAGAGTATTTTTTAAGGTGCCCACAATACCATTATCTAGCAAGTTAATAACTTTTTATTATCTAATACCTAGTCCATACTCAAATTTCTTCAATTGTTTAAAATAATTTTTTTTGGGGGGGGGGCTTCCCTGGTGGTGCAGTGGTTGAGAGTCCGCCTACCGATGCAGGGGACATGGGTTCGTGCCCCGGTCCGGGAAGATCCCACGTGCTGCGGAGTGGCTGGGCCCGTGAGCCATGGCCGCTGAGCCTGTGTGTCCGGAGCCTGTGCTCCGCAACGGGAGAGGCCACAACAGTGAGAGGCCCGCATACCGCAAAATTAAAAAAAAAAAATTTTTTTTAAAAGTTGGTTTGCTCAGAAAGAGATCCAAACAAGACCCAGGCAAATAACTTTATTTGGCTGATGTGGCTCTTAAATCTCTTTTAATCTGTAACAGACCTTCCTCCCCGCCCCCACCTTTTAAAAAAAGATTTATTTATTTATTTATTTATTTATTTTATTTATTTCTGGCTCTGTCGAGTCTTAGTTGCGGCACGCGGGATCTTCGTTAAGGCACTCGGGATCTTTCGTCGTGGTGCGCGGGCTTCTCGCTAGTTGTGGCGTGCGGGTTTTTTCTCTTCTCTAGTTGTGGGGCACAGGCTCCAGGGCACGTGGGCTCTGTACTTTGCATCACATGGACTCTAGTTGAGGTGCGCTAGCTCAGTAGTTGTGGCGCGTGGGCTTAGTTGCCGCGTGGCATGTGGGATCTTAGTTACCTGACCAGG
This sequence comes from Orcinus orca, assembly GCF_937001465.1. Taxonomy (NCBI): domain Eukaryota; kingdom Metazoa; phylum Chordata; class Mammalia; order Artiodactyla; family Delphinidae; genus Orcinus; species Orcinus orca. The sequence goes on along the minus strand of NC_064560.1, from coordinate 120,489,701 downwards.
GATTCAACCTGCGTCCCCTGCATTGTAAGGTGGATTCCTTACCACTGGACCACCAGGGAAGTCCCTTCCTCCCTTTTTAATGGTATTTATTTGGAAGAAATAAGGTCATTTTTCCTGTGAAATAGTCCCTATTGTGGATCTGACTGATTATTTCCTCATCATATCAAATAATCTGTTTCTTTTTCTTCTACTTTCCATAAATGGTAGTAATATTTGATTATATTTGATTATATTCAGGATGACTCATTTTAAAATTTCTTAGAAATGCTTCAAAAACGACTGTAATTATGTTACAGAATTATTTAGTGTCTCAGATAAGTGAATCCACAATTTTTACATACAATAAAAATAAGGTATATTTTACATAAAAGTACAGATCTCAAGTTTTCTATGGGATGTCTTGACAATTATATATCCATTTCCCCACCACCCAAAACAAGATACAGCACATTTTCATCACCCTAGAAAGTTCCTTTATGTTCCTAGCCAATCAATCCTCCCTTCCAGAAGCAACCACTTTCTGATTTCATTCACCACAGATTAGTTTTACGTTCTTGGATTCTATATAAAAGCCTTTTCTGAATGAAACATTTTTGAGATTCACCCATATTGTTGCATGAATCACTAGTTCTTAGCTTTTTATTGCTGAGGAGCAGTCTGTGGCTATGCCTCAATTTGTTTATCAATTCTGTTGAGGAATATATGGATTTTGTCCAGTTTTTGGCTACCATGAATATAGCTTCTCTAAATATTCTTTTTTTCAGCTTTATTGAAGTATAATTAACAAATAAAATTGTAATATATTTAAAGTCTACTGTATAGCTCAGGGAACTCTACTCAGTGCTCTGTGGTAACCTAAATGGGAAGGAAATCCAAAAAAAGAGGGGATATTTGTATATGTACAGCTGATTCACTTTGCTGTACAGTAAAAACTAACACAACATTGTAAAGCAACTATACTCCAATAAAAAGTAATTAAAAAATAAAGTGTATAATGATTTGATATATATTGTGAAAGATTCCTACCACTGACTTAATTAACAGACCCATCACCTCACATATTTATTTATTTAATTTTTATTATGAGAACACTTAAGTTCTACCCTCTTAGCAAACTTCAATTATACAGTACACAATTCTTTTTGTGGGTATATACACACATATTCATCCCTCTTGATCTTCTCCTATGTTTTTTTCTTGGAAGCTTTATAGTTCTAGCTTTTATGTTTAGGTCTATAATCCATTTTAAATTTATTTTTGGGTATGGAGTGAAGTAGGGGTCAAGAGTCTTATTTTCTTCTAGACAATTGTACAGTCTTTCCGGTATCGTTTGTTAAAAAGACTTTGCTTTGTTGAAAATCAGCTGCTTTGTTTACATGTAGATCTATTTACCTCTCCTTATTCCAATAATTAACTGTCCTGATTAGTTTAGCTATAGAGTAAGTCTTGAATTCAGAAGGTGAAAGTTCTTCACCTTCGTCTTTGTCTTTTCAAGGTTGTTTGGCTATAGTTTGCATTTCCTTATAGATTTTTGAACCACTGTGTCAATTTCTTCAAAAAATGTTGCTGATACTTTGTTACTTGTGTGGGATCTAGAGATCAATTTAGGGAGAATGAGTGTTTAATGATATAAACTCTTCCAATTAAGAACACGGCACCTCTCTCCACTTGTTTACATCTTCTTTAAGTTTCTCAGCAATGTTTTATAGTTTTCAAGACAAATACATTACACATGGTCTGGTCCATTTATTCCTAAGTATTTGATTTTTTTGGATGCTTTTATTAATGCTATTAAAAATTTCACTTTTTGGTTAGTATAGGGAAATAAAACTGATTTTTATATCTCAAAATTTTATCTTATAAGTATGTTCAACTTACTCATTAGTTCTAGTGGTTTTTTTTTTTTCCTCTTTGGATTTCTTAGGGTTTTCTTTGTGTACAATCATATCATCTGGGAAAAAAACTATTTTCATTTTACTACATTTCTAATTTTATGCCTTTTGTTTATTTTTCTTGCCTTGATTAGAGTTAATGACTAGAACTTCCAATGAGTGCAGTGTTAAAATGGAAAGGGTGATAACAGACACTTTTCTACCTTTTAGGGAGAAAGTGATAAATATTTGCCATTAAGTTTGATGTTAACTGTACATTTTTAATAGATGCACTTTATTAGATTGAGAAAAGACTCTTTTATTTCTAGTTCACTTAGAATTTTATCATGAATAAGCATTAAATTTTGTCAAATGCTTTTTTTGTGCATTTATTATCATATGATTTCCCTTTTTATTATATTAATGTGATGAGTTATATTGATCGATTTTTGATTGTTAAACCAATTTTGCATTTCCTGGTATATATGGCATTGATTACGGAATATATCATCCATTTTACATATTGCTGGGTTGGATTTATTAATATTTTGTTGAGAATTTTATATATATTCATGAATGATTTTTATCTGTAATTTTATTTCCTTTGAAAAATGTTTTGGTAATATCTTTGTCTATTTGTATTTAGCATTATTATGGCTTCATAAAATGAGTTAAGAAATGTTTCTTTCCTTCTCATCTATTTTATCAAAGAAATTATGTAAGCTTGGTATTATTTCTTCTAAAATGTTTAGTAGAATTCACCAGTTAAACTATCTGGACCTCAAGGTTTTTTTTGTTTGTTTGTTTTTTTGGGGGGCACATGTGTAAAATTTTAATTCAAAATTATTTCTCCTGTTATATACAAGGCTATTCAGTTTTTCTATTTCTTTCTGAGTTAGTTTTGGTAAATTGCATTTCTTAAGGACATTCCATTTCATCTGTGTTGTTGAATTTATTGCCATACAATTGTTTAAAATATTCCCTTATTTTCATTTCCTGGCTATAGGCCCTGTTAGGCTATCACCTCTTTCATTCTGGACACTAGCAATTTGTGCTTTTTCTGTCTTCTTTTCTTGGCCAATCTTGCTAGGATTTTGTAAAATATATTAATCTTTAAAAAAAAAATAACAAGTTGTTTAGTTGCTGTGATTTTTGTTTTATATTTCATTGTTTTCTGCTTTTATCTTTATTTTCTTCCTTCTATTTTTTTTAGATTAATTTGCTCTGCTTTTTCTAACTTCCTAATATATAATCTGAGGTCACTTATTTTAAACATTTCTTCTTTAATCAGGAGTTCAGATTAGTAAATTTCTCTCAAGCACTGCTTTAGCTGCATCTCACAAACATTTATATATTGTATTTTCATCATTACTAAGTTTGAAATATTTAAAAAATTTTCCTAGTGGTTTATTCTTTGTCTCATGGGTTACTTAGATGTATGCAGCTTATTTTCCAAATAATTTGAAGTTTTCTACATATTTCTAATTTAATACTATTGTGGTCAGAGAAATACTCTCTATGATTTCATTCTCTTGACAGTTTTTTATACTTCTGTATGACCCAGCATATGATCTCTCTTGGTTATCTCATGTGCATTTCAAAAGAATTTGTATTCTGAAGTTGTTGGGTGAAATGTTCTATAAAAATTAATTTGTTCAATGTGGTTGATAGTGTTGTTCAGAGTTTGTATATCCTCACTTTTTATTGTAGTTGTTCTATTGGTCTATCAATTATTGATAGAGGGGTGTTAAAATCTCCAATTATCATTATAGATTTGTCTATTTCTCCCTTTAGTTCTATAAGTTTTTGGTTCATGTATTTTGAAACCCTATCAATAAGTGCATATATATTTAGAATTCTTAGCTTTTTGTGAATTGGCCCTTTTATCATTTGAAAATGTCCCTTTATCTCTTCTTCTCAATGTCTATTTTGTCTGATAGTCACAGCAGGTTTTTCCACTCTTATTTCAATCTAAATCTGTGTTTTTACTTATCTATTCACTGTGCTTAAAGTATATATTTTAAAGACATTTTATAGTTGGGTCTTGCTTTTAAATCCAGTCTGAAAATCTGTCTTTTCATGGAGTACATTTGTATCTAATGCAATTATGTACATGGTTGGGTTTAATTCTATCATCTTGGTATTTATTTTCTGTTTAAACCATCCAGTCTTCCTGTTTCTCTTTTTCTGTCTTCTTTTGGATTGGTCAAATATTTTATAAAATAAAATTCGATTTTATCTCCTTTTTTATTGCTTTTTAGTGCATGCTCTAGAAAGTACAATATTCATCTTTAACTTATCACAGTTGAATTTTAAATATTACCTTGCAAACAATGTAAGAAACTTACAACAGCATAATTCTATTTAACTTCCCTCTTGTTTTTCTGCTTTTGTTATATCTTTACTTTTTTATATCTTATTACTTTAAATACATTGTTATTATTTTTTCTTTACATTGCCAATAGTCTTAAAGTTAAATATATATACATATACATATGTATGTTCACACATATGTAAAAAAGTCTTTTATATTTAGCCACATAGTTGCCCTTTCTGGTGGTCTTTTATTTTTTTCCTTGTAGATTCAGGCTTCTATCTTGTATTATTTTCTTTCATACTAAAAAATTTCCATTAACATTTCATGTAGATCAGGTTTATTGAGATAAATTCTCTTGACTTTGTCTATTTGAAATGTCTATTTTGCTTTTATTTCTGAGGGATATATTTGCTATACACAGCATTCTATTATTGCTTATTGTTTTCAGTACTTAAAGAATGTTATTCCATTGCCTACTGGCCTCCTTTTTTTTTTTTTTTTTGAGAAGTCAGCCATCATTCCTATATTCTTTTTCTTGCACGTGATGTGCCTTTTTTTTTTCCTGGCTGTTCTTAAGATTTTCTCTTTATCTTTTGTTTCTAGTAGTTTGATGTTATACCTAGAGTATGTGGATTTATATATTTTATTAATTTTGGAAAATTCTCAGCCATTATCTCTACAAAATAAATGTCTGCCCCATTCTCTCTTTCTCTGTTCTCTTTCTGGAATTCCAGTTATACATATATTAGATAATTTGATGTCATTCAACAGGTCTTGGCTTCCCCATTCAGTTTAAATATTTTTTTCTCTTTGTATTTCTGTTTGGATGATTTCTATTGTGGTTTTCCAGTTCACCAATCTTTTCTTCTGCTGTGTCCACTATGCCCTTATGCTCAGTAGGTGAATTTCACACTCCTTATATTATTATAGTGTTTCTACTTAGCTCTTTTGTATAGTTTTTTTTTGTTGTTGTTGTTGTTGTTGTTTTGTGGTACGCGGGCCTCTCACTGTTGTGGCCTCTCCCGTTGCGGAGCAACAGGCTCCGGACACGCAGGCTCAGCGGCCATGGCTCACAGGCCCAGCCGCTCCGCAGCATGTGGGATCTTCCCGGACCGGGGCGCGAACCTGTGTCCCCTGCATCGGCAGGCGGACTCTCAACCACTGTGCCACCAGGGAAGCCCTTTTGTATAGTTTTATATATTTGAAATTTTCAACCTCTTTTTGCATCAAGTTTCACTAGATTCTGTAAGGCATTTATCAAAGTTCTCATTAGCTAAATAAAATATCTGGGTCATCTGTCAGCCTGTATCTGTCTTTTCCTTATTGGTCCCATTTTTCTACTTCCTCACATGTTTTGTAATTTTTATTGTATGGCAGTCATCTTGTATGAAGAATCTGCCAGCAAAGGCCTTCCCCTTCCTCTGTCAGACTGCCAGAACGTGTGCTGAGTCAGTCTCATCTGTCACTGCGCTGAGCATAGGCTTTGTGGTAGATTTAGTTAGATTCGGTTTGCCACTGCCTTCAAATACTTTGATCAGCACCTTCTTTTCAGCGGGGCCTGACATATGAGTACCAATGATTCTCCAGCAATACTTCAATGCTTTAAAACTCAATTCCCAACTTTCTGAGTTACTGGAAGTTGATTTTGCTCTCCAGACCTGCCCTGGCTTTCTGTATCTCAGGACAGCTCTGTTTATCCTGCTTCCTTAACCCCTTGGTACACCTCAGGGGATCTCTTCAGTTTTCCCATTCTACTCCCGGCCTTCAGTAGGTTACGGCCTTGAAGTCAGTGAAAACCCCAGTGAAAATCCCGTGCAACTCTCCAACTGCCCCCCAGCCTGCAGCTGTTGGTGTCCTCTGCCTTGTGCTTCGGTGAAGGTCTTTGTGTGTCAGAGGGGTCCTGTTCTCTCTTCTTGCTCCCAGCCTTTAGCATGTCGTCCAGATGCACTTAGTGATGGTTTCGTAGAGGAGAGTTTGTGGGTGGGTGCACATTCTCTCTGTGACTGGGGCTCCCTGGGTCTGTAATCTGTCATACTAACCCACAGTAGCTACTTATAGCTTGTTAGAAGTTGAGCTGGCTTCTCTTTACCTTCACATGGAAGATTAGTCTCTCCTACCACTACTATTGTTCTTCTATCAATAGAAGCAGGCATATGATTCTCTCTTAGGAAAGACTTGTCCATTTTATTTAATTAATTTATTTATTTGACTGCACCTTGTGGCTTGTGGGATCTTAGCTCCCCAACCAGGGATTGAACGTGGCGGCCCCCGGCAGTGGAAGCATGGAGTCCTAACCACTGGATCACTAGGGAATTCCCCAAGACTTGTCCATTTTAAAATTTAATTCCCTCAGGGCTTTTTTTTTTTTTTTTAAATCATTAGCTCTCTGATACTCTGAAAAACTCTTCTTTGGTACTTTTGTCTGTTTTGTTTTGATTATATTTAAGGTGGGGATGATGGTTGTATTAGTGTCTTATTGTTACTATAAAAATTGCCACAAACTTAGTGTCTTGAACTAAATTTATTATTTTACAGTTCTGAAGGTCAGAAGTCTGAAATGAGTTTTACAGAGAGAAAATTAAGGTCTCAGTAAGGCTGCATGCCTTCTGGAGGCTCTAGGGGAAAATTTATTTCCTTGTCTTTTCCAGGTTTTAGAAGCTACCTGCTTTCCTTGGCTCCTTTATCCTTCTTCCGAAGTGATCTTCAAAGAGCATCACTCCAACTCCTGTTTCTGTTTCACAAGTCCTACTATTACTCTAATACTTTTCCATCCTTCTAGTCACAAGGACCCTTATGATTACCATTGGACCCAGCAGGATAATTCAGGATAATCTTCTCATTTCAACGTCCTTAACTTAATCACATATGAAATGTCTCTTCCCCATATATGGTAACATATTCACAGGTTTCAGAGATTAGGACATGAACATCTTTGGGGGGCCATTATTCAGCCTACCACAGTGTTCTATTGCAACTTCCTGCTTCCTAACAGAAACTGGAGATAAGGACATCATCTAAAATAATATGTTTTATTTCTATCTTTCACAAAGAAAGACATGTTATAGATAAAATAAAAGAAATGTTTCATTGTGGGTTATAGATAACTGTTTCTTTTCCATAGGAAAGCCAAGAGGGAAATCTGACTCTGGAACACTAAGGCTTGACTACAAACTTGTATTGTTACTTATCTTCTTTGACCCTCTATTGGCTCAAATGGAGATTGTCATCTTTCACAGATTTGTTGTGATTATGGTGTTCAATGCCATAGGTACATTTCTGATTACTAATAACATAGTATGAACTCAATAAATAAATGTTCATTCACTTTCATTTTCTTTTTCTTTCTGTAGCATATTAAATTAGAAGAATGAGGACAGCACATTAGAATTGCAAACATACAATGGCAACAACGTCAAAGTTGAGAGTTTCCCTTTGAAATACCAGCTATTACTTGTGACCTTTACCTTGGTGGAATTGAGGTGTGTCTTACTGATAGTCAGCCATGTAAAAAGATCACAGAGTTATATGCCATATGATTGGCATCCTGTTATTTTGTCTACTCTCTTGAGCCCATATTGGGCCCATAGCCCAATTCAGATTCAATATCCTTACATGGTGGAAATATGTCTAATACTACATTCTTCTGACCTTTAATTATTTCCATGGTAACTGGCCCCAAAAGAAATATGCTCAAGTAAGATCTTATATCATTGTCATCAGAGTAACTTGGCAATGGCTGACGGAGTGACATTAGAACTCCATATATAACTCTTCTCTTTGTGGGCAGTTTTTCTCCTAATGAGTACCTACTCAGTACAATTAGTCATTTCAGCACCCTATACTTTAGAACTATTCATATGTGGTTTATAAATAGCTGGCACAGAAAAGTGGTTTGGGTTTAATAATGCCCTCTATTTTAGATGACACTAAGTACCCTATTACTGCTAGGAAAATAAATAATAATATACCTCTTATAAAATGCTAATCCCAGTCCATTATTATTAGTTCATCCTGTGGTGTAGGACTGAGACAATGTGACACGTAACTAAAAGCATGGGTGGTAATTATACTTGAAGATGTCCCATAATTAAAGTAAAACCTTCATAAAAGAGAACCTTTTCTATAGTTAATTTATAACATCGCTTGCAAGATTTTGCTATGCCATTTTTACATTTCGAGTAATAAAAGATACAGGAAAATATTGCATACCATCCATGTCTAAGCACAAATGCAGTTGCCATGTGGCTTTTGCTTCCCTTCTTTCCTAAACAAAGTCCGTGCACAGGAGTACAGCATTTTGAGCTACTATTTATCGTGAGAGGCAGGCTGCAGAACACAGATATAGCAATCTGCTTGGCTGACTCCTGCTGCACATTGGGAGTCATGGAATAGGTCTCAGCAGGTTGAGAGCTGTGCACCCACGCACAGCAGAACGCTGTGATTACAGCAGGTAGGTGGCTCGGGTAATGGAGAACTTCAGAGAGCGGGGAGTCCAAGATAATGTGATGTGTGATTTATTGGTATTGGTGGGGACACACACTATAATTGTATGCTTGGTCTAATGTCTGATTGTTGTGCCTTTTATGCCCTCTGGAGGCCAGACCCCATGTAAGTGATAACCCACTGGAGCTTTTGTTGTGAGTGCAACTGAAACATATGAAATGAATAGCAACTGATTAATTGAAGCAGACCACATTTTTGGAAAACAAATCAAAGTGATTTGCGTGAATCACAATTTGTTATATAATACATTTTGAGGGCACAAATTACCTTTTTAAAGCCTAAGACACATATATACACAGTGGAACAAACAGAAATACAATAAACTGGGCTATAACTACATAATTCATATTGAATACTCGATGCCAAAATTGATATGAAACAAATGATTTTCCAATAAACTACTCAGGCAGAGACATATCTGTTCTAAACTTTCAATTGAATATTATTTATAATACCAATAATTCTTCCCAATTGTTAACTATGGAATGAGGGAACAATCTGTTTTACATATTAGTTTGGGGTGTTTGTGTATTCCCAAGTTGGAAACCGATTTGTAGTCATGTCCCAGAAGATGTGGTAAATAATAGTAAAGTCTGAGAGAAGTACTTGGAGGAAAAGTTTCATAGCAAAATCATTATTGCCTTGTTCTAGTTTTGAATAAAAACTGAAGTAGTGAAAATAGTGTTGTCAGCATTAAAGGCAAATATAATCATCATTATCATTATATGTTTCTCTGAGTTTAATATCTATAATAGATTTTTAAAAGTTTCCTTTATACATTTATATACATACCTATATATGAGAAATAGTCCCAGGAAAATATATAAAATATATAAAAGAGTATTAGAAAATGGGATTGTACTATATGTATCACTTTATGATCTGCTTTTTTACATAACAAAAAGTACCCAAAATTTTTCTATTCAATAAATATATATCTGTATCATTACGGAATATCATTATTTATTTAACCAAACACATTTTTTTTACTATAATAAACAAAATACCAAAGAACATCCAAATACATAAATCTGAACACACTTGTTTGCTAATTTTATTGGGATAAGTTCCTATAAGTGGAATTATTGAATCGAAACGTATGCAGACGTTGAAGGCTTTCGTTCACATTGTAAAATCACCTTCCAGTAAGTTTGTATCTGAGATTATTCCCCCATCTTCTTAAGTCTCATGACTCCTAACTCAAATGAAAATGTCCTTCTGTAGTAGGTTGGGCCCCTCTCTTCCTTTTTTATCCTCCCTCCTTTTTCCCTTTATTCCTGCATTCCTTTAGATAGATGAAGAGCAAAGTACCTCTTTATTTTTCTTAAGTGCACAACCTTCACTCACTTAACAGAAATTTACTTAATTGAAAGATGACTTTTTTTAATAGATCGTTATTGGAGTATAATTGCTTCACAATACTGCGTTAGTTTCTGTTGCACAACAAAGTGAATCAGCCATATGCATACACATGTATCCATATCCCCTCCCTCTTGAACCTCCCTCTTATCCTCCCTCTCCCACCCCTCTAGGTCATCGCAAAGCACCTAGCCGATCTTCCTGTGCTATGCTGCTGCTTCCCACCAGCCAACTATTTTACATTCAGTAGTGTACACATGTCGATACTACACTCACTTCGTCCCAGCTTCGCCCTCCCACCCCATATCCTTACGTCCATTTTCTACGTCTACCTCTTTATTTCTGCCCTGCAACTAGGTTCATCAGTACCATTTTTTTTCTTTTTTTTAGATTCCATACATACACATTAGCATATGGTATTTGTTTTTCTGTTTCTGACTTACTTCACTCTGTATGACAGATGCTAGGTCCATGCACCTCACTACAAATAACTCAATTTCGTTTCTTTTTATGGCTGAGTAATATTCCATTGTATATATGTGCCACACCTTTATCCATTCATCTGTTGATGGACACTTAGGTTGGTTCCATGTGCTGGCTATTGTAAATAGTGCTGCAATGAACATTGTGGTACATGTCTCTTTTTGAATTATGGTTTTCTCAGGGTATATGCCCAGTAGTGGGATTGCTGGTCGTATGGTAGTTCTATTTTTAGTTTTTTAAGGAACCTCCATACTGTTTTCCATAGTGGTTGTATCAATTTACATTCCCACCAACAGTGCAGGAGGGTTCCTTTTTCACCACACCCTTCCCAGCATTTATTGTTTCTAGATTTTTTTGATAATGGTCATTCTGACCAGCATGAGGTGATACTTCATTGTAGTTTTGATTTGCATTTCTCTATTAGTGATGTTGAACATCTTTTCACGTGCCTCTTGGCTATCTGTATGTCTTCCTTGGTGAAATGTCTGTTTAGGTCTAATGCCCATTTTTTAACTGGATTGTTTGGTTTTTTGATATTGAGCTCCATGAGCTGTTTGTATATTTTGGAGATTAATCGTTTGTCTGTTGTTTCATTTGCAAATACTTTCTCCCATTCTGAGGGTTGTCTTTTTGTCTTCTTTATGGTTTGCTTTGCTGTGTAAAAGCTTTTAAGTTTAATTAAGTCCCATTTGTTTATTTTTGTTTTTATTTCCGTTACTCTAGGAGGTAGGTTAAAAAAGATCTTGCTGTGGTTTATGTCAAAGAGAGTTTTCCCTATGTTTTCCTCTAAGAGTTTTATACTGTCTGGTCTTACATTTAAGTCTTTACTCCATTTTGAGTTTATTTTTGTGTATGGTGTTAGGGAGTGTTCTAATTTCATTCTTTTACATGTAGCTGTCCAGTTTTCCCAGCACCAATTAATGAAGAGGTTGTCTTTTCTCCATTGTACGTTCTTGCCTCCTCTGGCCATTCTATCCAGAAATTGATCTATATTTCTGTTTTTGTGCCAGCCATACCATCTTGATTACTGTAGCTTTGTGGTATAGCATGAAGTCAGGGAGCCTGATTCCTCCAGTTCCGTTTTTCTTTCTCAAGATTGCTTTGGCTATTCAGGGTCTTCGGTGTTTCCATACGAATTGTAAAATTTTTTGTTCTAATTCTGTGAAGAATACCCTTGGTAGTTTGATAGGGATTGCATTGAATCTGTAGACTGCTTTGGGTATTATAGTCATTTTCACAGTATTGAGTCTTCCAATCCAAGAGCATGGTATACTTCTCCATCTGTTTATGTCATCTTTGATTTCTTTCATCATTGTTTTATAGTTTTCTGAGTACAAGCCTTTCGCCCCCTTAGGCAGGTTTTATTCCTAGGTATTTTATTCTTTTTGTTGCAATGGTAAATGGAAGTGTTTCCTTAATTTCTCTTTCTTATTTTTCATTGTTGGTGTATAGGAATGTCAGAGATTTCTGTGCATTAATTTTGTATCTTGCAACCTTACCAAATTCATTGATTAGTTCTAGTAGTTTTGTGGTGGCATCTTTAGGATTTTCTATGTATAGTATCGTGTTATCTGCAAACAGTGACAGTTTTACTTCTTCTTTTCCAATTGGTATTCCTTTTATTTCCTTTTCTTCTCTGATTGCCGTGGCTAGGACTTCCAAAACTATGTTGAATAGGAGTGGTGAGAGTGGACATCCTTGTGTTCTTCCTGATCTCAGTGGAAATGTTTCAGTTTTTCACCATGATGCTTGCTGTGGGTTTGTCATATATGGCCTTTATTTTGTTGAGGTAGGTTCCCTCTATGCCCATTTTCTGGAGAGTTTTTATCATAAATAGGTGTTGAATTTTGTCAAAAGCATTTTCTGCATCTATTGAGATGATCATATGGTTTTTAGTCCTTAATTTATTAATGTGGTGTATCACATTGATTGATTTGGGTATATTGAAGAATCCTTGCATCCCTGGGATAAATCCCACTTGATCATGGTGTGTGATACTCTTAATGTGCTGTTGGATTCTGTTTACTAGTATTTTGTTGAGGATTTTTGCATCTATGTTCATCAGTGATATTGGTCCATAATTTTCTTTTTTTGCGACATCTTTGTCTGGTTTTGGTACCAGGGTGATCATGGCTTCATAGAATGAGTTTGGGAATGTTTCTCCCTCTGCAAGTTTTTGGAAGAGTTTCAGAAGGATCGGTGTTAGTTCTTCTCTAAATGTTTGATAGAGTTCGCCTGTGAAGCCATCTGGACTTTTGTTTATTGGAAGATTTTTAATTACAGTTTCAATTTATTACTTGTTACAGGTCTGTTTATATTTTCTAATTCTTCCTGGTTCAGTCTTGGAAAATTGTTTAATCCATTTATTAAATTCATTTAATCCACGAATTTGTCCATTTCTTCATGGTTGTCCATTTTATTGGCATATAGGTTTTTTTAGTAGTCTCTTAAAATCTTTTGTATTTCTGCAGTGTGTTTTGATTTCTCCTTTTTCATTTCTAATTTTATTGATTTGCTTTTTTTCTTGATGAGTCTGGCCAAGGATTTATCAATTTTGTTTATCTTCTCAAAGAACCAGCTTTTAGTTTTATTGATCTTTGCTATTGTTTTCTTCTTTTCTATTTTATTTATTTCTGCTCTGATCTTTATGATTTCTTTCCTTCTACTGACTTTGGGTTTTCTTTGTTCTTCTTTCCCTAGTTGTTTTAAGTGTAGGGTTAGATTGTTTATTTGAGATTTTTCTTGTTTCTTGAGGTGAGACTGTATTGCTATAAACTTCCCTCTTAGAACTGCTTTTGCTGCATCCCATAGGTTTTGGGTCATCGTGTTGTCATTGTCATTTGTTTCTATGTATATATATATTTTTTTGCGGTACGTGGGCCTCTCACCACTGTGGCCTCTCCCGCTGCGGAGCACAGGCTCCAGACGCACAGGCCCAGCGGCCATGGCTCACGGGCCCAGCTGCTCTGCAGCATGTGGGATCCTCCCGCACCGGGGCACGAACCCGCGTCCCCTGCATCGGCAGGCGGACTCCCAACAACTGCGCCGCCAGGGAAGCCTTGTTTCTATGTATTTTAAAATTTCTTCTTTGATTTCTACAGTGATGTCTTGGTTATTCAGTAGTGCACTGTTTAGCCTCCATGTATTTGTGTTTTTTACAGTTTTTTTTCCTGTAATTGATTTCCAATCTCATAGCCTAGTGGTCAGAAAAGATGCTTGATACGATTTCAATTTTCTTAAATTTTCCGAGGCTTGATTTGTGACCCAAGCTGTGATCTATCCTGGAGAACGTTCCATGTACACTTGAGAAGAAAGTGTATTCTGCTGCTTTTGGGTGGAATGTTCTATAAATATCAGGTAGATATATCTGGTCTGTTGTGGCATTTAAAGCATATGTTTCCTTATTTATTTTCTGTTTGGATGATCTGTCCATTGGTGTAAGTGGGGTGTTAAAGTCCCCTACTATTATTGTGTTACTGTTGATTTCTCCTTTCATGGTTGTTAGCATTTGCATTATGTATTGAGGTGCTCCTATGTTGGGTGCATAACCATTTATAATTGTTATATTTTCTTGGGTTGATCATTACATAGTGTCCCTCCTTATCTCTTGTAACAGTCTTCTTAAAGTCTATTTTATCTGATACGCGTATTGCTACTCCAGCTTTCTTTTGATTTCCATTTGCATGGAATATCTTTTTCCATCCTTTCACTTTTAGTCTGTATGTGTCCCTAGGTCTGAAGTGGGTCTCCTGTAGACAGCATATATAAGTGTCTTGTTTTTGAATGCATTGAGCCAGTCTGTGTCTTTTGGTTGGGGCATTTAATCCATTCACATTCAAGGTTATTATCGATACTTACGTTCCTATTACCATTTTCTTAATTGTTTTGGGTTTGTTTCTATGTGTCTTTTTCTTCTCTTGTGTTTCGCGGTGAGAGAAGTTTCTTTAGCATTTGTTGTAAAGCTGGTTTGGTGGTGCTGAATTCTCTTAGCTTTTGCTTGTCTGAAAAGCTTTTTATTTCTCCATGAATCTGAATGAGATCCTTGCTGGGTAATCTTGGTTGTAGGTTTTTCTCTTTCATCACTTTAAGTATATCCTGCCACTCCCTTCTGGCCTGCAGAGTTTCTGCTGAAAAATCAGCTGATAACCTTATGGGGATTTCTTTGTATGTTATTTTTTTTTGTTTTTCCCTTGCTGCTTTAACTATTTTTTCTTTATATTTAATTTTTGGTAGTTTGATTAGTATGTGTCTTTGTGTGTTTTTCCTAGGTTTTATCCTGTATGGGACTCTCTGTGCTTCCTGGACTTGGGTGACTATTTCTTTTCCCAGGTTAGGGAAGTTTTCAACTATAATCTCTTCAGATATTTTCTCAGACCCTTTCTTTTTCCCTTCTTCTTCTGGGATCCCTATAATTCGAACGTTGGTGAGTTTAGTGTTGTCCCAGAGGTCTCTGAGATTGTCTTCAATTCTTTTCATTCTTTTTTCTTTATTCTGCTCCTTGGCAGTTATTTCTACCATTTTGTCTTGCAGCTCACTTATTTGTTCTTCTGTCTCAGTTATTCCATTACTGATTCCTTCTAGTGTATTTTTCATTTCAGTTATTGTGTTGTTCATTTCTGTTTGTTCATTCTTTAGTTCTTCTAGATCTTTGTTAAACATTTCTTGTATTTTCTCAATCCGTGCCTCCATTCTATTTCTGAGATTCTGGATCATCTTTAATATCATTACTTTGAATTCTTTTTCAGGTAGATTGCCTATTTCCTCTTCATTTATTTGGTCTTGTACCTTTCTCCTTCATCTGTGACATATTTTTTTGCTGTCTCAGTTTTTTTTAATTAAAAAAAAATTTTTTTTAATGTGTGGGATTGTGTGCCTGTCTTACTGGTTGTTTGGCCTGAGGCTTCCAACACTGGAGTTTGTAGGCTATTGGGTAGAGCTGGGTCTTGATGCTGAGATGAGGAACTCCGTGAGACCATACTCCCATGAATATTCCCTGGGGTCTGAGGTTCTCTGTTAGTCCAGTGGTTTGGACTCGGAGCTCCCACTGCAGGAGCTTCAGCCCGACCCTGGGCTTGTGAACCAAGATCCCGCAAGCTGCCTGTGCTCATTTGTTGCTGGGTGCTGCTTAATTACCGGAGAGTTTCTGTTAAGGATTTTTAGCCCTCTTTGAGTCCAGACCTGTCTGAAGCAAGGTCCTGGAGTAACACCCCACCGTGTGTGGCAGACGGCAGGCAGGACATCTGAAAGATGATTTTAAATAATTTCTCATCTTTGCATTAATTCACTCTAGGAAGGAAAATCACTCACCTCTGGAATTTTAGGATTCCACACTGTCATTTCTGTGCCCGTCCTCTTGTTCCTGTTAGTGTCCATTAAAATATTTTCCTAGGGGAAATTGATGCATAGACTTTAAATGTTATTTAATTTCTTTTAAAAGGAAATGAATATACTACAAAACTCCTAAACCTAGTTATGATTGCCAAATGTCTAAGCTAGTCACACTAATCATTAGTAAGTTGAGCATAGAATGATCCATAGACTCTTTCTCCCTCCTAATCTATTAGGTCTTTTAAACTAGAGGTTCATTATCAGGAGAGCAGCACATATCTCAACAGACACTTGCTTGGCCTTCATAGAAGCTTGTGGTCTCTAATCTTTTTATATGTATTTTACCTCTTCTTGACAAGTACATATATTTTTAAAATCCTGAATTAAGAGATTTGAAAGGAAACCAAAAAATTTGAACAAAAATAATTTTCACAAGGGCAAAGTTAGAATTGGGAGAGTTTTGGGTTAATAAAAATATTAGAAATTGCCAGAGATTTCCCCTACAAAGTGTTTACATAATATGAACTAGAAAACTTATCACATTGTAAGTTCTTACCTTTAAGAAATTTGTTTTAATATCATGATATTCCAAGATAGTCACAGCAGCACTGATGTAATCATATTGATAGGTAATATTTTTTTCTAGCCAAATGTATTTTCAACTTAATGGCACAACACATTAGGAAAACAGGTTTCATTTAATTAGGGTGGCCCAAGGCAAAATTGTGAACTAAGTGGGATTGATCCTAGCTATCTTCCTAACTCCAATGTCTCACTTGAAAAATTATTAAGCATATATAATATTCTATTCATTGCAATAAGAGTAAAAGAATAAGATAATTTCTCTAATCTTTAAAATTACTCAGTTAGCCAGGAAAAATGAGGAAAAACTGGTATGGGTGAAAGAGCCTTCCACAGGAAAGAACAACATGTGCAAAGACTGACTGCAAAAAAACACGTAACAATTTTGAGGAAGTGCGAGCTTTCAGTTGGAGTTCTTTTATGCCCTTCTCTGAATCCACTAACTCCGCGCTATGGCTGTTCAGAGTCACCAGTCCATGTGGTTCCCCTTCTGCATTGGACTAGGATCAGAACCTTTCTGTCTTCTTCTCCCTCTTCACAAAAATTCTCTCTGTTGTAGCTATTTGTTGGAAAGACACTAACATCTTTGTGTGAATATTTGCCATTGACTTATAGGATACTGCACATGCTATCATTCTGGGGAAAAAACCATATCACAAAAGAGGGCAATACGTAATGCAAGAAACCTTTCATGGAAGAATTTCAGGCAATAGTGGCAATCCTTTGTTCGGAAGATGTTTTGGGATCTTTAGAATTACCCCTTATAGGCAGCCATATATTTTGGCCACAAATACATCTAATTTTGTATTTAAAAGAAATCTTTGTAATAGAAAGCTTTTCTGAAGAAAAAATGTATATCCAGTTATATGTGATACCTGTGCCACATACAAGAATTTGCTGTACTGTTACAAAACTTAGCACAACCATTGCCTTCCACTGCCTGCTTATTTTGCTAAGTACAGGTAACCACCACTGACTTGGATGATTCTCTAGACAGTACATGTCCTGAGATGCACTTGTGACAGTCAAGATAAAAGAGTAATGCTTGGAGTGGTTCAAGGCTGAGGTTCCTGTCTTATGAAAACATTGTGAGCTGGCTGGTGTGTGTCTTTCTGGTAAAACATCTATGAGTTAAGGATGCTTCCTATTGTAGGTCATAGGATCTGGTGCCTACAGATCTCCTGGTTTTGGCTTAGGCTTGTTTTATACATTAGTGGGGATTAAACTTGTTGTTACCAGTTCCATCTGTTCCATTAGATGCTTATTAATAAAACTCCAGGGGCCCAGTATTCACCACATCATAACATACGGATGGCAGTTAATTCACCTAAAGTTTTCACATTTGATAACTTCCTCATTCGTGTTAATTGGGTACTTGGAATTTTCATCCATCATGGCATCTCAGGTTTTGACTCTTCTGAAAGAGTCCATTTGTGAGACATATATTATAAGCCAGATGTACACAAGCAAAATTAAGTGTAGGATCCAATTTCAACTGTGACTCATGTCTGCTTTGACTGAAGTGCTGGGTGTAACTTGGCCCTTCAACAGACTCTTCCTCAAAAGAGGAAAAGGAAGCTAAGAGACCTCAGACCTTTACCTCAGCTCTCCTTGCTCAGAACTCCACTGATCCATAGTGCCATGAGAAAAGATTTACGTTTAAGGAGGCTTTGAAAGGACACATGCTGCAGGGAGCAGTGTGGGGCAATTCTGAGCATTTGGAGAGTCAAGTTCTTTACTGGGACATTGAAGAGCATCATGATTTTGTTCCTTGTGTTTCTCATCTGTAAACCCCAACAGTCAAAATCCATGGTCTCTTGGGATCATTCCAACTCTTTAACGTGGCCAGAATCTGTTGATGAGAATTCTTGAGGTTTGAGGGAGTATTATGGTGCTTTTCTCTACCTTGCTACAAATATCTCCCCTGTTTCCATTCACCTACAGTTTAAAGAAATGCAGTGTTTAAAGAAATGGATTGTTCTTTTATTCAAAGCAACCAATTTCTCATTCTAACTTTAATCTGAAATTCATGCTCTGTTTCTCTTCTCATTGTAAAATATTTTTTTTAAAAAACAAGTAAGAACATTGGTGGTACACATTTCGCTTTTTTTTTTTTTTCCCTCTACTGCTCTTACCAGAAATGGTTACAGTTTAGATACAGAATATTTCAGTGAAAGAGAAACTCAGCAGAGGGCATGGGCTCAGGCCACTTTTGTCCATGACACTTGGTGAGTCATCTTTCCATAATGTGACTGCCCTATAACTACTGCAGTATCTGCTCACTGGGCTGAATCTGCAGACATCCTACTGGTTCGTGTATCTTCAAGGTCAAGTAAATAAGCAATTCCTACAGCCCCAAATTTCTCCTTATGCCAACATGCTGCCAGGATACTAAGTAGGTCACAATAGGACCCAGATAATAATTCATTTCAGGTTTCCAGGTTGCTAAGAGCCCCAGCGGTTTTCCTATGTATGGCCCACATTCTCTTCAATCTTGCTTGGCTGCTTCCCTTCTGAGGTCTTGATCTCAGATCTGCATATATTTACATGTTTTAGCCTGTAAGCTTTTTAGCTGCAAATTATATAAAATAGAGGTCAGCCCTCTGCCAATATAATTTTCCTTTTTTCCCCATTTGCTTACTCTAAAAAATAAATAAAACCATGAAGAGAAAGAATAAAAAAGTGAAGTCTTTCTATAGAAGTCTTTTAACTCTGACCATCAAGACAACTGTTGCTTTAATACTCCTTTGCACAGAGCTGTACTGTATCCCCAACTTCCAAGGTGCTTTGCTCCAAGCTGGTGTTTTCCCTACTACACATGGAGGGACAGTGGTGCTTCGCAAAGTTTAAAAGACTTATGATCTCTCCCGGTGAGGCTGGATCTTAAGACAGTATATAGACTTGGACACTCTGAACACTCAGTTAAATCAGTAATGCATGACCTGGGTTTCTGACCATTCTCAGTTCAGTTTTGCTAGTAAAGGTACAGTTAGTGATAATCAGTGGGTTGGGCTTTTCTGTCTTCAAGGTCATTGTGGTTCTTAACCCTTTAATCATATTTGTAGAATGATTTCTTTTCTTTTGAACTTGTGTTTAGTTTCATATTTTTGCCTATCCATTCTAATTCTTAATTATTACTGCTGTTTAACTTAACTTTCAATTTCAGGCTCCTTCAACATCCTTTAAACTTTCCAAGCACTTTTGGTTTTGTGTCCTTTTTAAAGTTACTATAACATATTATTCATGGATTTGGGAATGAAGAAGACATACTACAAATTTATAAATTCAGTAAAATTTCATCTCTTGCACTTAGGTGCTGCTAGTCTATCTGGCATATTTTTGTACATTAAAGGAAGCCTATCTTTCCTCAAGACATCTTCTTATCTGCCAGAACAAGAGTCCTAATCAATAAAGAAATCTATGATTACTATGAATTGTTCTCCCTGGAGCTGGCTGGCGTACAACATGTACCATCATATGCAGCAGACATGAAGAGCCTTTACCTTTACCTAACCATTGTTGCCCTAATTATACTTGTATACTTTCCTGAAGGAGTATCATCTTTATAGATTGACTATGATTGCTGAAAAGTGGAACTGAACCTGAAGTTGAATAGGAGACAGTGCTTCACCAACGACTGAAATGATTGTTAGCTGGGATAAGAAAAACATCTCCCTTTCTTAGGATTATAATGTAAACCTCCTTTATCCACTACAAAACAGCAGAATCATGAAGCCAAACTTTTCTGAAGAGATTGCCTCCAGAAAAAAAAAAAAACCCCAATGTTAAATAGAGAAATCTGTAACATAACTCATGCACTGTAGTACATGATTATTGGGCACATTATAATCAGTGTATGTGCAGTATTTTAAAATACATCTGATGATTAATAAATCACCCGTGTGTAATGACATATGGATATCAGGAAAATGGTTCTCTGAGTACTGCTAAAATCTGCACAGTAGAATACTGGCAGGTTTCCAAGACTTGATTCATATGGTCGTTCTAATATCTAAACAACAATGGATCAAATGTTTACCTGGATTAATGATTTAAGTTAATCATTCTATTTATTCTCAGAAGACCATAATAGGAATCAACGGTTATGATTTAGATTTAATGCCATTCTAGTTATAGCCTATAAAATGTTCATCTTTTCACTTTTTGAACAAAGTATAACAATGGAACCCTAGTGCCTAAGCTAGAGGATAAAGTACAAACTCCTTAGCAAGGCACATAAAACTTCTCCAGCCAAGTTCACCATCTAGGCTCTTGTTGGTGTAAGTGGATAAGGGGGGGCTTGGGCTCTTTCCTGAGCTGGGGCCTTCAGAATCTGTCCCATGATCCTGGGTAAAAGAACCAAGGGGAGCTATTGTTTATGTCCTAGATGCAAGTGTGCTCAGGGATAGATGAAGAGCTTTTAGAAACTGAATCTGAAGGGAAATGTCTGCAGTGGAGATGAGGTAAAATGAGGAGGTTGGTGCTGGAGGCAGCACCCAAGGAAATTTCTGAAGAATGAAACAGTCTGTGGGGTAGAGTGTGTTTACATTTTCAAACACTTCCCTCTTTAACTCCATCTTCTACAATTCAAACACTCACTATATTCCAGCTACACCAATTATTACTTTTCCCTCTGCCTTGAAAATTCTTCCCATCACCTTCTACCTTTTGAACATATTCTTTAAGAACCAACTCGGTCTCTACTTCTATCAATTACTTCTTTATCTGAACCTCATACAGATTTGGATGGTAGCTCCCATCCTAAGACACTGTAACTATTTATGACTGAGAGCAGGACAATACCTTCTTTAATCAGTCTATGCCTGTGGATAGAACCTAAGATTCAGTAGTTTGTGGTATAAATAAATGAATAAATAAAAATTATCATTACTGAGATGTATATTCTGCCCTTATGCATAACAAATAGTCACAGTTAACATTATCAAACCCCAAGTATTTATGGGCACTTTTCCGGTGCCAAAGACTCATATTTGCAGATATTTTTGGGATACTGTGGCTTATGTATGAGACGTAGACTTTATCATTGATGAATTTACAATGTAACTGGGGAAACAAGATATATATTCATGAAATCAGTAGGAAACATGCAAGTTAGTGTGTGATATATGCTGTCTTTGGTACAGACCACTTAGTAAATACTTCAAGTGGGGAATATATGGTTTGAAATAACTCCTTTTGGGAGTTCTGTGAACTCCCTGACTATTAAAGCCTTCTCAGAGAGTAGACAAAGGAATAAAAGATCGTAGGCATAAAAAAAAGAATTTCTTCATATTTACCCTGGAATGAGAGTTTGAGCACTTAACAAGGTGAAAGTTGAAGTCCCTTACAATCCTGAGATTTCTCATAACTATGAGGCAATAACCACATTGGGGTAGATGGTGTGTGCTGTTCCAGGAAGGGGAAGAGCATGATAATGTCCTTCGTCTGAGAATATGCTTCTGTTATCAGGACCTGGGGCTTCTGAAGGACAAACCAGTAGACCATCCCACAGGTTTCTGATTTCTTCTTCTTTTATTTTGTTTGAGACAATACTGTTAGAAAAATTTCAAACTAAGATAAAATTTTTCAGACATAATCTTTATTTTAATTAATTAATTAATTAATTTTTCGGCTGCATTGGGTCTTCATTGCTGTGCGTGGGCTTTCCCTAGTTGTGGCAAGTGGGGACTACTTGCCTTTGTAGTGTGAGGCCTTCTCATTGCGGTGGCTTCTCTTGTTGTGGAGCATGGGCTTCTAGGCATGTGGGCTTCAGTAGTTGCAGCATGTGGGCTCAGTAGTTGTGGCTTGTGGGCTTTAGAGCACAGGCTCAATAGTTGTGGTGCATGGGCTTAGCTGCTCCGTGGCATGTGGGATCTTCCTGGACCAGGGCTCAAACCCATGTCCCCTGCACTGGCAAGTGGATTCTTAACCACTGAGCTACCAGGGAAGTCCCGTAATCTTTTCTTAATGTCCAAAATTGTCTTGTTACTAATTTCATTCTTCCCCTTCTCAAATGGATTGTGTAAGCATTCCGCTAGTTCTTATCGTTAAAGCAAAATTGCTTCAAAAATCCCACAGCCCTCAGTGTGCCATCGCTAAGCAGCACCACTAGGATGGAGCATTCGACATTATTTTGTATCTAATGCAAACACATATGATAATAAATTTGTTTCTGTAACCACCTATATATTTACTAACTTACCCAAATAGTTGACTTTTTTTCCCCTCATGGATAATTATTTTCTGACAATGCCAACCTAAACAAGAAGAAGAAAAAAAAGAAGAATGTTATTGCAGTCATGGTGTTGGGGCTCCTATCATTTTCTTTTGACTCCTATTTCACAGAAATAAGGGCTGAGAAAGCCAGTACATGACTAAAGAGCACTTTCTAAGACAAGCGTTTTAGTTCGTCATCATATGAGATTGGCATCACTCAGATCCAGCACCATTTGCTGAAATGGTGTGTGTACTTACAGTTCTTTCTAAATGTGGTAATTAAAGGAAGAAGAGCCATTTAGTTCTCTCCTTTGATTTTTAAACTTGAATTTACTTTTGTATGAGTAGAAAAAAGAGAAAATACATGAGCAAAATTTCTTTTTTCCCCCTTCTTTCCATTTGTACTCTCGTATTTAGCCCAGCCATTTACTTCATTTTCAGATTATCAGTATATGTAAACCCATTAAGGAAACATGCCTGGAGCAAACAGATACCATACAGACTTATACAAAGATGCATGCAGTTTAGAGACTTCATCGGCTAATCAATTATGAACTGTTTTGACAAAGAAATATGTGGTTTTGTTAAAATACCCATATATGTATCCTTATACACTCTGACTCTTATTGCTGGATATTTCTGTAGAATGTCATATCCTTTCAAAGCTCTCTTTAGCCAGTAATTATTGCTGACAACAATCTAGGCCGTGGCACTGTTTGCGGTCACCTCTGGCTGCTAAGAGGAGCAATCTAGACCCTAGCACACTGCAGTTAAATTAAATTATCATAGAGATGCAATATATGCTGCTACACCACTCTAGCCATGAGCCCAGAATTGAAAAAAGATTGATAGACTACAGGAATGGATCAACAAATAACTATGTGGGTAGTTCTGTAAGATACTTACTTCTACAAATATTGATGTAGATAAATGGAATGGGGCTTAAAAATTATATTTTCCCAAAAAGGAAAGTGTTGTTTGTTTATATTTCCCTGTAACTATCAGCTATCGAATGATAATGTGTTCATGTTTTCCATATATGGGCCCATGCGATATTTGGTGTAAGATTTGCCTTCATGTAAGTAACATTAAATCATCATAGGATGAGGTCACAGGTCCTGTATGCTTGAGAGTGACTACTTCTCACCCTGGAAAAATGTTGCAGAAAAGATCCATTGAAAGGTGACCAAAACATACAAGCCTTTTCCTTAACTCTGGAGTATGGACCAGCATCTATGCAAAAATAAATAAATAAATAAAAAATAAAAAAAGGAAGCAGTTGCAAAATACACTGGGATGTGTCTATAATTATAGCCACCATTTAACATAATGAATTATAAGAAGTAATTCCATGATGGCACTAATACTTTTGTGTCTATAAATAAAATATAAAAATAATTTTAGTTTGGAATGTCAAATGAAAGTGTGTTTTAATAAAACCAAATTAAAGAAGCCACTTAGGGACTTCCCTGGTGGCGCAGTGGTTAAGAATCTGCCTGCCGGTGTAGGGGACACGGGTTCGAGCCCTGGTCCGGGAAGATCCCACATGCCACGGAGCAACTAAGCCCGTGCGCCACAACGACTGAGCCTGTGCTCTAGAGACCACGAGCCACAACTACTGAACCTGTGTGCCACAACTACTGAAGCCTGAGCACCTAGAGCCCGCGCCCTGCAACAAGAGAAGCCACCGCAATGAGAAGCCCGCACACCACAACGAAGAGTAGCCCCCACTCGCTGCAACCAGAGAAAGCCCGCGCGCAGCAACAAAGACCCAACGTAGCCAAAAATAAATAAATAAATAAAACAAAAACCAAAAAAAAAAAAAAAAGAAGAAGCCACTTAGTTTCTAACATTTAACTCTTCATTTGCATATTCAGCTTCTATGTAAGACTTTAAACAGCAAAGGAGAATACAAGACAATCATTTCTTTTAAGAAGACCTAGGAGATGAGACTGGCAAATGAGGCAATTAGATAAAAATATAAAATAGGAAACTTTAGCCATCTAAATCTCTGAAATACATAGACAACTATTATTTGGGATTATTATAAAGTCTTCAAGTGATGTGGGCATTTTAAGACCTAGTAGAGTATGATACACATACTGCCTTCATTAGTTTTCAAGAAATTCAGATGGTAAAAGATGATAGGTAATAATAATCATAAAACAGGCAGAAAAAAGTTCCTAAGAGCTTGTATTAGATGAGTTAAATCACACCACCTTGAAATAGGTATATATCACATAGAGGCAGTGAAATAAAAGTATGTACGTAAAAAGAATAAAGTGAGACATAAATATATTGTATTATGTATTAGTCATAATAAAAGTGTTTATCTTTTCTGTTAAAAATAGAGTATAGAATCTCATATAATGCTCAGTTATAAAATGCCATGTATCCCTCTCTCATCCCTGTTTACATTGGCATGTAAATTTTTTGCTATGGAAATAAATCAAACATTAAGAGCAGATGTGTGTCAACACAGCTCTAAAGAAAGGATGCTAGTACTTATGGCTAATAAAAAGAGCCATAATTAATATTATCTCAAGAAGATATGGTGTCATCATGCCCAGCAATATCAGTTATTAACAGCTTTTGTTGTTAGAAAAGAAAATCCTTTCAAATGGAGAAACAGATTGGAATAGAGTGGATTCAATATGAAAATTCAAATTACTGGTGACCTACCCATACTTAACATGATTGAACTAGAGAGGGCTTAGCTGTTATCCATTCCAATTTGTTCACTTTACAGTTAAGAAAAATAAAGCTCATTCACTCATTCAACAAATATTTATTGAGTACCACTGTGTGCTAGTTATGTTCTAGGTGTTGGGGATGGAGTGAAGAATGAGACACAAAAAGGCCTTACTCTATGGAGCTTGCATGGTTGATTTGGAAAGGCTTCTCTGAGGAGATGTTATTGAAGCTGATGGATGAATGACAGGAAGGAGCCAGTTGGAAAAGACGGACAGAAGAGCATTCTAGGCAGAGGCATCAATTAGTGAAAGTTTGTAAGGCATGGATAAGCCATGAATGATTGATAAACAGGAAAGAAAGCTCACTGTGACTTGAGCATGGTGAAAATAGGACCATGAACGAAGATGAGGTGAGAGAGACAGGAAGGGGCTGATCATGTTAGCTTTATAAGCCAGGGTAGGACATTTTGATTATTATTATTATTATTTTTTCTGATAGGAAGCCATTGGAAGATTTTAAGCACTAGAGTGACATGATATGATTATACAGTGAAAGAATATGATGACTGCTGTGTGGAGAATGGATCAAAGAAGAAAAGAATGGAAGAGGCTGATTGGTTAGGAGGTCACCACATTTGTCCAAGGCAGGGGTGGTGCTTTGACTATGCTGGTAATAGTGGAGATAGAATTGTTTGCATGTGAAATAGGTTTTGGAGTAGAATCATCAAGGTTAGATGAAAAACTGGATACTGAGGGTAAACAGACTGGAGAAATCAAGAATGACTCCTAGGATTTTTAGCTTGAGTTGCTGGGGAGATGGCAGTACTGCTTATTGAATTTGGTAAGGCTGAGGGAAGAGGAGGCTTGGGGGAACCCTTAGTTTTTGTGACATGTGTTTGGTATGATTATTAGATATCCATGTGGAACTGTCAGTTAAGCAGTCAAATTAAAAAGTCTGGCTTAGGGATGGTACTTAAAGCCATGTGACTGAGTGAATTCAAAGAGGAGAAAGCATGTATATATACAGAAGAGAGGAGGACCTAGGTACAGAAGAGGAGGAAGAGACAGCAAAGGAGTCTGAAAAGGAGAGTTAGTGTCACACTGGGAAAATGATATCATGGAAACCAGGAAACAATGTTTTAAGAAGATTGAAACTGTTACTACAACAAATGCCATTGAGATAACAGGTAACACATGACCAGAAAAAGAACCATTGGCCTTGGTAACATGAAAATCTTTGTTGGTTTGTCCAAGAGCACCCATATAGAAAGTGCTTAAATTATTTGGGATTTTCTATTCCCATCTGCAAAAAACAGAAGTCCATGTTGTGACATTTGAGGACTTCCCCTGTATGTTAGCTGCATATTAAGGCTGCCCCCATAGCATTGGAATATTGAATTAATAAGGTTTTATATTATCTCACCTTTGATACCTTTTATCAATTAAAGTTTTATTTACATGTTCTCATAATTCAGTGTATATTTCCTTCAAAGTAGGAAAAGAAAAAAGATGACCACATCTCCTTTAAAGATGGGAAAAATAGAGGCAAAACTAATGATGCTAGGAGCCCTCCGTAGGTAGTTGTTATACATTAAGTAATTAATGAGACTGAAAAATGCAAATTTTTGAATCAGAGATCCAATGAACACTTTTGGACTAGGCAGAACAATTTTCTCAAAAGCACCTACTGCTGGCGCTCTCAGCAGTAAGTTGGGCATTTTTCAGGCAAAGAGGAAGGACATACAGGCCTTTTGTTTCCTGGAAGACTGTAAGAAACGCTGAAGCTATAAGAAGAAAGTTTTACCTGCAATCTTCCTATCCCATGCTAAGCCATCTTCTCATCAAAAATGATGAAAAACTGTCAGTGCTGAAAACATCGAAATGATTCAGAAAATCTCCATGTTAATCCTTATACTCAGGATAGGAGTAAAGTGAATAAATTGTAGTTACTCCATTTGTCACAAATGAAGCTTCATTCATATCTGATTCTGGTGATACCTAGAAGAACTATTACATGTGGCTTAGGTTTAAAGACTTTAATCTTAGTCCATTTGATTTATGATAAATTCTGGTTTTTTTTTGCAAAGACGGTTTTAAGGATTATTGCTCCTTCTGTTGGATCTGGGAACATGCCCAAAGTTCTCTGACAAAAAATACCTGACTCGTAGGAGCTTAAACTCTAAAAAGTTTACAATGCTCCTTACATTATGCATGAAATATGACCCTACATGTAAGTAAGCTTCTTATTAAAGTGAGCTTTTAATTTTTCCTTTATGTAATTTCTGCTCTTTTCCAACCCCACAACCCTCTTTTTACCCCTATCTTCAATTTGGTAAGCCCGGAGAGGAATAAGCAAAGAGATGAAAGAGAATTTATTGGCATTACATTGAAGACACAAGTAATATTTTAGCTGGGATAGGTCTTGGAGAGGAATCAATCAACTGGCTCTTTTTATAAATGAGAAAACTGTGACCTAGTGAGGGTTCCATATCTAACTGGTGATGAGAACAGATGGAAATTCAGGAGAGATGCATCCTAGTCATGTGAAATTCAGTTTGCCCTTTTATCAGACTGTGATATTCACATGTCAAGGGGGTGATACAGTTTAGCACTTCCAAAATATGACCTAAGACCAAAGCTAATTTCATCTTAGTCCATATAAATAAAAGTATACTTTTCAGAAAACGTAACCAGACCTCATAAAAATTATTACATTTGGCTCTAGGTGCCACATTTTAAAAGAGTCCCTAAGGGAAAGTAAGAAGGACACAAAAGACAATCAAAGCAAAGTCGCATGAGAAATAGCCCAGACAACTGGAAATGTTAAACTGGACTCAGAATGTCTCTTGGAAGAGAAGAAAGGTAGCAAGGAAGTGATAATGATATCGGCATGGAATCAGTTTATTTTGCAAGACTAAAACAGAATGTGTATATATTTCAAGGAGGTAGTATCCCATAATGGTTATAGAATCAGACAGAACTAAGCAGCTCTGTGCCCTTGTGGAAATTTCCTAAACTATGTCTGCATCACTTCATCCTTAAAATGGGTTTAAAACACTTCAAGTGGATTTAAATGAGGATATGCATGTAATGGTCCTATCCCAATGTCTGGTATGTAATGAATGTTAAATAAATGGTCACTATCATTATTAAACCTTTCATATTCCTACGGAAAGAAGGTCTCACTCAAGGTAAATATCACATCACTAGAGGAGAATAGGGGCAAATACAGACAGCCATTCCGAATAGATGTTGTAGAGAGGAATTCATGCATAGGATGGGGTGGTTTCTAAGTGCTCTCAATTCAAATGTAGTGACGTTAGGACTTTGGCCTCCTACTAAGTGTTTTCACTCCTGTCCTGTGAACTTCAGGAGAAAACAGCGAATCGAAGGTATGATTGTAAAACCATTCCTGAATCTTCATTATTCAGCAAAGTGCGGGTTTGAAAACAGGAACAAAGTCACAGACTCCGTATGCGGTGTCATCATTTCCATACTCATAACCTTCACCCAATAGTTATTCTCTTCCACATGTTTTCAACCTTATCTTCCTGGACAGCTCTGCTGTGGTTGTGATCCTGATACCAGATGTTTGAACCAGTGTTTGTTTCTTGTTCTGTCTCCATTTTACACATGGAGAAACAGTACGACGAGTCCATTGGCTGACACAGAGGCAGAAGGGGTAGATGGAGGGAACAGGAGAGATGTAATAAGAGCTGAAGGAGAATAAGGAGAAGAGAGGTGAAGCTCACAAAGTAAGCTGTTCCCAGAATTAGAATTGGCATGCACAGAGTTTTCATTCCTTAGCTCCAAGCTAGGCTGGCTGCCTTCTAAATTTTAATGTACTAATTTATTTTTCTCAAATTTAATTTACACTCTTATGACATTTAATAGGTGACTTGTATCAAATGGTCACTTGACTGCTCAGGCCCACATCTCTCATTCATATTTTTACTGAAGCAAAATTTTACAGTTTTGAACAACGCAAAGGATTTTCTGGAGGTTTCCATACCGAAGTGGGAAAAACAGACACAGACCTGACTTTGCCCTGGCAGGGAAGCAGCAGTTCTAACACAGTTAGTTACTGGCAAGAGTTGTAACCTCCTGGAGGAGGCTTGTAACAACACTTGAGCTCTCGTCCCCCTCATTTAGAAGCCCCTTGGTGCTGATGAATCAATACGTACATGACAGAGAATGAGGCCCAGTGATGGGGAAAAAGGGTGATAATTTTTTCATATTTGTTTTGCAAGAGATAAAATGAAAGCCCAGAAAATGAGGGACTTGTGATCACTGAAGGCTAAAGTTGTTTGTTATCCTGAGATTAGACAGTCATTTAAATATTAGCTATCATACTCAGTATACCCAGACCCTTGAACTGGAAACCCCGGTTATGTTTAGAAAGGAAAGGGTAATTTTCTCAGCATCCTTCAAAACTGAATTGTTTTGAACAATAACAAAACGAGCCCCACTCTTGCCAGGTAGACGACTATTTATCTGGCCTTGGATACTGATAAAACAAAGTCATGTGATTTATGGAATGTCAGCAACCGTCTCATCAGAATAACACAGACTTCTTTGGACTATGCACCAACCAGACTCTTTCTGGAAGGAATCTGGTTAGCGAATCTACTCAAACCTACAAAATTTGGGGTCAAAAGAGCTTTGGCTTTTCGTCTTCCTTTTTACCTTTGGGAAAAGAATGACATACAAGTTGTATGATAGGTACAAAGAGGTTCAAAGCAGGAGGCTGTGATTGAAATGATGAACTACATCTAACTAACTTGCACTAATGCATTATGCAAAATAAAAAAATATATAATTCAAACCAAACGTGTGGTCAAAAACTGCATTGCTTGATAAAAACAGACTTTCCCCCTAAGTAATGAGTCTAGAGGATGTATTTACAGGGCTATCAAAACAATCTGAAACATCATAAGGCATAACATTTGTTTGCCTTCTCAGGAAAGTAACTGTGCAGGCTTATGGATCATCTAAATTAGACTTTACTATTTTGATGTCCTTGCCATTTGTTCCTTTAAATTTCAAGCCTAAGGGGTATATTCTCCTATCCATGTGCATGTATAAGTCCCATTAAGGCTAATAGGAATTTGGTGCCTCAGCCCAAAGAAAAAGCTGCCTCTAAGATGGCATTATGCACATGTAATACACAAAGAAAAATAACCCAAAAAATCCATTCCTCTTCATCCAAAGCACATAAAACAATTATATTAATTATAAGTACAAGATAAAGTACTTGCTTGTGGAATTTTAAATCCAGTTAATAAATTTGCGATTTTATGCATTTCTCTCCCTCAAAATTGCTTTCCTCAAATTGCTTTAGGTTGTCTCAGGCTTTGAAGAACCTAGTGACAAATGGAAACCGAGAAGAATAGGGGTGGTGGGAGTACATTTCTCAACACAGTCTTCATTTATTTATATTCTGCAGCACACGCACTCATGATGTTTCAACCTTATTTCCACCAGATTCAAAATAAAGCCTGGAACACAAAACAGCTTGCCCATATTTTCTTGTTTAAGGCTCTATCTCCTGAGCTTTCCTCCGTATCTCAGTTTCCAACCACATAAGAAATTTTCAGGCAAGAGTCGGTATTCAAATGAGATGTTAATTTAAAAAAATTGCTCCATCCTTCTGTTTATTTTGGTAGAAGGGAAATATTGGTTCTTGGAGTTGCATTAAAACCCAGATAAAAAACAGTTTTTATCTTTATACATCTTTCGGAAAAAAAAATTCTACCTCAAGAAATTTCTTTAACAAAGAGAACATTATTTCAGACTCTAACATTTCTGTCTGCCGATTATCATTAGTCATAAGCTAAGCCCTGCACTAAATGTCTAGTGAGCACAGATAATGTTCATTTTGTCTGGAAGACAGGTTGCCGCCTGTCAAGGAGCGATGGAATAAATGACAGGTTTTGACTCTGTGCCTTGCAGGCATATTAGGCTAAGAAATCGCCAACATGATGAAAAATTATTTTGTCAAAAATTTGTAGGTCACCCATCATTGTCTAATGTATTCTGTGATTAATTGCTAGCATAGATCAGCATTATGTCTTTCCAGTGAATCGCTTAATTGTTGCCTGCTTCATGCTCTTAATGTAATGATGAGGCATCTGCTCCTTTCACATGTGCTTTTAAATGCCAGCTTTTGCATCCAGGTTACAGGGTTGGTAATATTCAACTTAAAGAACTAGTTCAAATTAAAACTTCAGGACCGCCATCTCTTCTTGCTTTTTATGGGAGCGTGCGCGGAAGGCTGAGTGTTAGTGTTAATGTATGTAGATTTTATTTCTGATGAGTGATTATTTGACTGTTCATTTTATGAAGATTTATGGTGTGCTTTCTATCTCCTGACTGCAGTGCTACTCTTATCTTTAATAAAGGAGATGAGGACATTAATCAGCCATTGTCAGGGCTCCTGACTAAGACATTAAATGTACTGTATGGGATAGGTAAACACGCTCCAGATCCTTCTCTACTCCACTAGATCAGGCAAAAAAACACTCATTATATTTATCATAATTTCACATCTGCTGTTTTTGAAGCAATGTACCATGAGGCCATAAACTGTATTACAACTGTGCATAAATTCAACTGATTTGTGGCTGGAGTAACTAATTCCTAAAGTACGTTTTAGAAAAACAAGCAGTGAGCCCTGAAATTGCAGTTCCATAAAGGCACGAAATTACTGACTGCAGAATCAAAAATTTGCTTGATGTGATTCTGCAGTGACCATTTTATAAAAAGTGACAGTGTGCCTGTGATTGAGTCAATAAAATAAGGACGAGTGAGCTGTACACTCAAACAAGATTAAAGAGAAAAGGAATGACAGAGGACAGACTCATGGTATACAAACAGAGGAAAGCACAATTTTCCCCCCAAAATGGCTTTAGGATGCAACTATTTTAGCAACAATATTGATTTGTCAGTAATCTTTTCATTATTGTGGAGGTGAAAGAAAAGATTTTATTTTCCTCTTTTATTCATTTCACAGCACAATCGGGAGTGTACTTAATATGTTAACAGAGTGGATTTCGAAATAATTTTTTAATTGTGGCATTATCTATTGATTTAAGCTTGCCATAATATTTTCCAAGATTATAAAGGACAATTCTTTATGGATTATTTACTTGTCTCCTTGTTTTTAAGGGTGTATGTCCAAGTAAGCTCTTTCTTAAGGTATCTAGCCACGTTTGGGTAGAAAATGCATGTGTGTATGTTTATGCGAGGAGGGGAGTGGAATATTTCTATGTGTGATTTTACCTTTACGGATGTGTACCACTTCATGTTTTACAAACTTGATCAGTACCTGAACTGGCTATAATATCTTCTGCAAAAGAGAAAGGAGAGCGGGAAGTGATCTTTCGTACAGGACAAGAGAAACCAGAAACACCATTGTTTTTGAAGACAAAATGCACTTGACATTTGTTAAGATGAAAACTAAAGGCAGACCTGACACGTGGAATCCTGAATAGAGGTGTGAGCCCACAAATGAAACCTGCTAAGGATGTCAACCATGTATGTTCTCCTGGAAGTAGGATGTGATTGTGTGATTATTTATTGACTAGAAAAAGCAATTTAAGGGAAAAATAAATGGAACTGGACTTTCATTGCTTGGGTTTCTCAAGATATCCATTGCCTTTCACCAATTATTTCATGCACCTCTGTTGTTGAGACCGGAAGTGCCTCCGAGGTGCTTTTGTTGTCTTTTACAATGATACGTATGTATTCTTTGTTTAATATTCTGTGTTTGAAGGTTCCTTCTCATCAAATGCGGGCAATTACTTGCTACCCAGGGCAAACTGTGAAGGGCATCTACACAGAACATATTTTAGAGTAATATAATCTTGTTTGGTTTTATTTACAGAAGAGCATATTTGCCATATTTTATCCCTTTTCCTGACCACATTCCTGGTCAACTTTTATAACTGCAAATCTGGAGCTGGCACATTGAATATTGCTCTATTCTTTACTCATAATATCAAGTCAAAAATGGTCGTGTTCATAAGGCATTGCACAGTTTCCATCTAATGTTATCAATCTGTGCATCACAGAGCGTTTCTTTTCCTGACATTATTACTTTACTGAAATTAAGCTTGAAACAATCTGATGTCAGATATTGTATATCTACTTTTATTGCCAGCCTTTCTGAGCCCACCATATTGCCAGGACTGCATCTCATTTTAGATGGGTTTAACCAGATATATATTCTCAAGTTTATTGAGAGTTGGAGAGATTACATTTCCCATTCTCAAAGAGCAGGCTGGTCCTTTCAGTGCATTTTATAGAACAAATGTAAATTCCCATGCTGCAGTTGACAAAAATTCATGGTTCTTTTCTTAGTGTCAAAAATAAATTCAGCATAGCACTGGAGATGAGTAAGTGTGGTATAGAGGAGCAGGCTTCAGTTCACCCTTCCTGATTTAGCAGCAGTTTCAATGTACTTGAGAAATCTGTAAAAGTTCAATTACTGTGGTCTAGGCAAAGAGATTTGCTCACACAACAGAGCTACTGTACTTGGATATGAATTGTAAGGACTCCATGAAATGCAAAGCACTTTCTGAGCACAGCACGCCCCTCTGCCTCCCATCTCCTCTGTCCCCTTTCCTTCCCCATCTACTTATATCTCTTACATGAAGCCTTTTCTGAAGGCTTTCATCGTAGTTAAATAAAACACAGCATAAAAAAATTGCCAAATGACTCTATTAAATGCAATAAAAATTAGTCTTTTACTACGTTTGGGAATTTATATATTTAGGAGGTGCAGGATATGCAAAGAATAGCTATCAAATAAATTTATTAGCAGCTTGGCTTGATCGGTTTGTCAAGATTGCTTACATATGTATGTTTTTGCAGGAAAAGCAGATTTGTATGGAAAAGGTGTTTATAGCTAAGAGTAAACCAAACATACTGAATCATGGAAAAAAATGCTCTCTCAAATACCATGCACTTTATCAACACAACACACAGCTCAGATTGTGGACTGTCTGCTTAAATGCCAAGAGTGTGTCCTTATAAACAAACAGCATGTCTTTCAATATTTACATTCATTGATTTGATTTTTTTTCTTGGTCAAAGTTAGGGGTTTCCTCTAACTATCCATCAAAAATTGCTTTCAGGAAAAAAAAAAATGAAGAAAAAAAATTGAGTATCCCGTGAAAAGAATGTAGCCTGTCTACTACAAGAGTCAGGTCAGGTGTGCATGTGCTAAACATTTTCCTTTTGTCATTTCATTTTGCTACCCCAAGGTTTGAGCAAGTAGGGGATGGGTACAACTGGGAAGAGTTAAGACCTACATAATTCCAGCAGGGGGGAATGTGATCAGACTTTCTTAAAGAGGAAGGTCAAGTCCCTTACTGTCACATTTATACTCTCTTATGCATGTTCTTAATGAGAAGATCATAAATAAGGTGGAATCTTGTGGAATCTCAGAGTATGGTCCTCCTCTAGGCATCAATGAGGCAAGGACAGCCTTTGGTTACAAGGGGAAGACACATCTGGACACACACACACAATACATATAAAACATATTACACAGATATGGTATATAGTTATTACGTTACAATCATCCCATCTGACATATTTGTGTGTGATGATAAAATAAATTTTAAAGTATTAAAAAAATAATTATTTCAAGTTTGTGAATTTGAATGAGGGGCAGCCTTCACATTAGTCCAAACTAAAATCACAGAGCTTATTTCTAAGACATTGTGTCTTGTGAAAATTAATGCTCAAAGAACGTATACTTTCGTTCATTAAGGACTGTATCTTACATTCTCAAGGTAATTCATTTGATAAATATTTTTGGAGAATTCACCATACATCAGGCACAATCCAAAGCACTGTGAGCTTGTCAACTACCAGTGATCACACTATCCAAGGTGAAAATAATTAAAATCCAGGATAAAATGTTCTCTTATAAAGATATATAGAGAAGGACTTCCCTGGCAGTCCAGTGGTTAAGACTCGTGCTTCCACTGCAGGGGGTGCACATTCGATTCTGGTTGGGGAACTAGGATCCCTCATGCTGCTCGATGCAGCCAAAAAGGAAAAGAAAAAAGATATACAGAGAAACTGTCATGAGAGCACAATTAATAGCACTATGAGTGTGAACAGAAGCTATGAAATTTGTACCAATACTTAAATATGCAGTAGCTACATCCATTTGTTTATTCATTCACTCCCTTAACAAATACGTGGGAAATACCTATTATGTGCATCACTGGATTGGGCTCTGAGACTACAGCAGTGACCTGGGACAAGTCCATGCCCTCTATTGCCTACAGGGAGCTGGAATCAATAGGTGCTGGGATGATAATTTACCAGGGCAACTAAGCTGGGCTTGATGAGTCAGAGAAGGCCCCCTGGAGGA
Organism: Orcinus orca; assembly: GCF_937001465.1. Taxonomy (NCBI): domain Eukaryota; kingdom Metazoa; phylum Chordata; class Mammalia; order Artiodactyla; family Delphinidae; genus Orcinus; species Orcinus orca. Next base: position 120,453,959 of record NC_064560.1, on the reverse strand, counting down.
AGAGACTTCTGCAGTGACTCACAACGTGGAAGGACAAGGAGCACAGCTGGCCAGGTGAAAAGTGAGGAAGCCCCTGGAGAGTGGGGTGGTCCTTGAAAGAGTGTCTCCAACTGAGGGAAGAGAGTGTGTGCGGGTCAGGAGGTGAGAGAGAGCGCATGGTCTACTTTAGGAACTGGGAGTTCAGTCTCACTGAAATGTGTAGGCTGAGACGGGGAGGAAAGAGAAAGCAGGTCATGTTGGGTCTCAAGAACCAAGAGTCTGGATATACTCTTTAGGGCAATCGGAAGCTAGGAAAGGGCTTCCCGTAAGCAAGAGGGTGATCAAATTTTTAAAAATTATTTTGGTTGTAGTTGTGCCAAGTACCCCCCAAATTCTTTCATCATACATCCCATCAGTAAAGATTTTTGGAGAACTCATCTCTTAACATACGAATATTTATTTATTTTTACATACTATACAGGTTCCACTGTACTAATATACTATGTTTATTTAAGCAAGTACACAAAACTAAAGATTTAAAAGAATGACCTAATTTTGAAATGCATTTAAAATTTTTTTAAAGAGTATTTTGTTTTTTTAAATACATCAATGCCTCTGCTTTCAAGTTGTAGATGTTTGTTTTCAGGTAGTGGGTGTTCAGTTTTGATGTGTCTTGCTAATCACTGTTGCATCGTTTTTTATCTCATATCATTGTCTCAGTGATGCTTTCCCTGATCATCTTCTTTAAAATTATAAATCCTTCCCTACCATTCCCTACCTCTCTTCCCTGCTTCATTTTTTCCTATTACCTTTGAATACTCTATATAATTTACTTATTTGGTTTACTGTACATCTTACTGCACCTCCCCATGAATGCACGGATTGTCTTTTGTTCACAGCCATCTCCTGGGCCTAGAATACTGCTTGGCCCATCAAAGGTGCTCAAGAAACAGTTGTTGCAGGCTTCCCTGGTGGCGCAGTGGTTAAGAATCTCCCTGCCAATGCAGGGGACACAGGTTTGAGCCCTGGTCTGGGAAGATCCCACAGGCCGCAGAGCAACTAAGCCCGTGCACCACAACTACTGAGCCTGCGCTCTAGAGCCCATGAGCCACAGCTACCGAAGCCCGTGCGCCTAGAGCCTATGCTCTGCAACAAGAGAAGCACCACAATGAGAAGCCCGTGCACCGCAACGAAGAGTAGCCCTCGCTCGCCACAACTAGAGAAAGCCCGCGTGCAGCAACGAAGACAGAATGCAGCCAAAAAAAAAAAAAAAAAAAAGTTGTTGCATGAGAAGGGTGAAGGTCATTATTAGCAGCTGTTGATGTAAGTCTACCTTTCCAATAGTTTTCCTGAGAATTAAAAAAATTTTTTGCCTGAAATTTTGTTAGACCGATTTAGGCCATCATTATTTTTTAACTTGTAATGTGAATGATGAAGCACATGATTAGGAATAAGAGAAGGATTGCATGTGCTTGTATTGTCTCAGTTTTTCTGCAGGAATCTTCTAGAGCCATAAGGCCATATTGGGAGGGTCAGTTTAGTTAAAACTAGATAACATGATCTGGAGGTCTGTCTAACTGGGTAGAAGTAGGAGATTATGCCCTGGGATGGGCTGGAAGCAGACGAAGGCAGGAGGGTCCTTCCCTGCTCTAGTGATATTGCTGCTTTGTTCAATTGCCCTCTTGTGCTGTAAGTGACATGTGTCTGAGTGAGGCTGTCAGTGTCAAACTGTATATTTTTAGTAAAGATTCATTTCCTTCTTACTTTTATCTAAAAATAAATACAGGGACTTCCCTGGTGGCACAGTGGTTGGTAGTCCTCTTGCTGGTGCAGGGGACACGGGTTTGAGCCCTGGTCTGGGAAGATCCCACATGCTGCAGAGCCGCTGAGCCCACGAGCCACAACTACTGAAGCCCACGCACCTAGAGCCCGTGCTCCACAGCAAGAGAAGCCACTGCAATGAGAAGCCCACGCACCGCAACAAAGAGCAGACCCCACTCGCTGCAACTAGAGAGAGCCTGGGCGCAGCAACGAAGACCCAATGCAGCAATAAATAAATAAATAAACAAATAAATAAATAAACACAAATAGAATGTCTAGTGTGTTCTCTCACGTTGGTGGCTCACCCTGAACACACTGAAGACATCTGGGAGAGAAAATGAATCCTGGAGGGCAGCAGAGTGGTTAGGGAGGTAACCCTGGCTTCCCTTCACTTGGTCAGCTTCACCTGAGGAAGTCCAGGTGGGTAGGCTCCCAGGTTTTCAACTTCGAAGGGTTCAGCCCTCATTGGGAAGTATATTTTCTGCTATGCCTATTTTTCTTTTTTTAAATTTCCAAACAGAGGTTACCCCCCCTCTGCCACCATACACACATACCACTACTTTGCCAATGTATAAAACACCAAGTCAATTAAGATAGGATAGTGAACGTTTTCAGGATTGTCTGTTGTCAACTGTCTCTGCTCAACTAAAAACAGAACCCAAATAAACGGAAGCTGTAATTATGTGTACGGGGATTCGCTGGTAGTGAGGATTATTTAAAATTAGAATGTGCTTTTAAAAGTTCCCATTCTTATGTTTGTGGCCTGTGAGGAATGATATAGAGAAGAGTCTTTCTTAGCACAACATTTCTTTGGGTCCTTTCAAAATGTGAGTGAAGGAGAAACCGATCTTTGTCTTCATGAAAATTGTATAGAGACTGGTATCTTAGTTCACTTCAACTGCTGAAGCACAGCTGTTGTTCTGAAATAGCTGGGCAAAGCACTTCCTACTTTACAAATTGCTTGTATTACCGTTTTATTTTTATTTCTAAATATTTCGTTGTTATTGGGAAGCAGATCCTATACCACTCATTCCAGGTAAATAGTGAACAGTTGACTGTGTCTACCTCACTGAAGCTGAAGGGGCCCATGTTCAACAGAAATAACGGTGCTAGGAAGGAACAGTCTCACAATTGTGACTTGGAGGTGCTGTTTACTTCAGCAGGAGTTGGGCAATTTGTAGTTTACTTCCTACATGGGTTGCATATGGAAGCCAGAGTTTCCTTCCCCATTGACTGAAATGATGTTCTTGCATCGCTTATAGATTGGATTCCAGGTCCATGAATAGGCTTACAGTTGGTGCCTTATCCAGCTCCGCACAGAAGCATAGTTTTAATGACTTGTTAAATCCCTTATCACCTTGAGACTCAATTACTCAAATTCAGGGATCATAATCTAATTGAATCATTTCAATAAGAAATCATGATTTTCATCTAATTTTTAATTTAATCTACTCCAATGAATTATACTGAGGTTATTACAGCATCCTTTTGACTTCAGCAACAAAGGCATCTCCCTATTCGCAAAGCAGGACAAAATCCTTATATGTGGCTAGGTTCTTTCAAAGTAGAAGGCATTCTCTTGCCTAGTCTCTTTCCAAATGTGATTCTATGCTATTTGTCTAGTTAGTGTGTTAATGGTGTACACATGTGCATGAAATGGGACCAGTACATTGAGCTTTGTACGAAGTGAATATGGTGTGATGTCTCCAGTATGTGATAAGCGATCTGGACAGCACAGAGCCAAAGCAGTCATTTTGGCCATCTTGGCGATCAATACTGACCATTTCAGCTGTACGCTAGAGTCTGGAGTCTGACTTATTCACAAGCGTGGCCAAAGCGAAGAACAAAATGCCTCAGGATTCCACTTACGTCATTCAGATGGGCACAATCTCGGTCAACATTTAATATGAACTTTGTGTTGAAATACTCAGAAAAGTGTTATAAATCACAAATTCAAAGGGCAAAGGAGACAGAAACAAATCAACAAAACCTAAGGTCCTAATTTCCAAAATAAAATATACATGATTATATTCATGTATAGTTTTGTGATTTCTAACATCCTCCTCTTGTGATAAGAGCTATTTCTAGAACTTGGACCTAAATTTCAAAAAGAAAAAACCATTAATCAAATGCTAATTAGCATGTATCATTAAATGTTATAGAGTGAGACAGGAAGCCCGCCTCCTTATAAATGGCTCATTCCATTTCTCCTATATTGTCAGACATTTGGCCATTTCTCTTTCTTTCTCTCTGATTCAGTTCTTTGCTGTGCAGACTGCAAAATATAACTTCTAAGCAGTGTGTAAAACAAAGTGCTCAATTCACTTTATTAAAATATCCAATAATAATTGATTTAAAGGCAATAAAATGTGTTCATTAGAGGGTTTATATTCAAGAAATATTGAAAGTATACCTAAAACTGTCACTTTTATTGTGAATGAACAGGATAATATAATTTGAAAAGAGTGTGATCATGCTAAAGATTTGTCCTGCAGCATTATCTGATAGCTCGTAAAGTGCTGAAATTTAATATGATGCTTTCAGTCAGTTTAATTGAAATTTAATTGCCACTTTGGGCAGAAGGTTTAGATCTGATCAATAAAATATTAAAGATTTTGTGCTTTCACTTGGAACAGTTCCTTTAGCAATGCATCAAGAGGACCCTATATTTTTGGAAATATTTGTTTGTTATAGTTCACACATTGTTCGATACCACTTTCTAATCTGAAAGTTTTAATGTGCTGTGCAGACAAATAGTGGAAATAATAAAGCAATAGTTGATCCATTTAATTACAACACGATGAAAGGAATAACGGTCACCTTCAGATTCATGAGAAAGGCATTAATGTAAAAGAGCAATAAATATTTTGAAATGTCAAACCTCAGAAAGACAGAGTCCAACTTGAGCTGGGTTGTAAATCAGACTGAGGGAAGGACCTTGAAAAAAAGATGGTTCTTTGGTATTTTAGAAATAATTACTAATACAAAAAGGGTAATGATGAAACTATAAATTACATTAAAAAGGGCCATTAGAGGGGGATTAGTTTATAAAGCCGAGAGATGGTTCTTAAAATTATCCTGCTGGTTATTTCTACTTTTCATTTTATTCAGGAACTCCCTGCTCAATTATCTGATTATTAATAAGCTAATTGATCACTGCTTTGCAGTTCAGATACTAAAGTCAAGTTAACTTTCTCCTTTTCAGGGACTCCCATGGGACTTCCACATTGCTTATATTTTAGGAAGGAAGAGAGTTGGAGATATCCTAAGATATAAGAACGGTAAACTGGAGAATGACTTCAAGCTCAGTAACATCCCTATTAATATGTCTCAAAATTATAATTTCTTTCAGATGACTATATTCCAAAGATGACTGATACTTGTGTGGTTATACTCTTTTCCTATTTATCCCTGGAATAAGTCTTTTCCTAATGATCTTTTTTAACATATAGAACTTTTCAAATGCTCCATGTTCCAGTCCACATGTTTCTTTAGTCACCAGTCTCCTATAAGAGTGTAAGTTCTATAGCATCGTGAGTTGTTTTATTTGGTTTGGTATATCTCTAAATTATATTTCCTCTTTACAACCACATTCAAGCAAGACTAATTATCTGCAATGATCATAATCACTTGTCTTTTTTCCTCTAACCATCTCTGTCCCAGACTTCTCTTGGTTAACCATCTGCTATCACCATAGTTTTTAATCTTACAACCTTATTGAAATAGATCATTTATTTTCTTTTGAAGTAGACACACATTTTTTTTCCTGTGACCAGTCAAAAATTGTTTTGTGACATCTAGATGCTGGGTGTTATTCTAGGGCCTGGAGACACAGCAATGCCTAAGGAAAACATCCCTGACTTCAAGAAACTTATATTCTAGTCTGGGAGAAAGACAGTAAACATAGACAAACGAAGAAGATAATTTCAAATCCTGACAAGTAGCATGAGGCAGATAAATGAAGCCCTATCTCTAAGTTAGTGTGTGTGTGTGTGTGTGCGCGCGCGCGCGCACGCATGTATATGAACAACTTTAACTCCTCTGAGAGATGACATCTAAGTTAATGAAAATAAGGGGCAACCTTGTAAGGATTTGATGGAAAGCTTTCTAGGAAAAGGAAAGAGCAAACGTAAGGACACTGAGATAGGCACGAGCCGGATTTCAGGGTCTATAAAGAATATCAATGTGGCACTCTAGCACTAATCAAGGGGAAGATTGGGAGGAAATGACATCAGAGAGGCAGACAGGGACCAGATCATATAGATTATGAATAGCCTTGTAGGCCAGAATGAGAAGTTTTGATTTTATTTAAGTATAAGGGGAAGACAAAGGAAGGACTTAAGTCGAGGAAAGCAGGAAGTGATGGGGTGTATGTGTGTATCTCTCTCTCTATATATAGGTATATATATATATATGGGGAGGGTGAGAGCTGAGTAATATGACTTATGCTTTCAATAGCTCACTCTCTGCTTTATGGAGGCTGGGCCATAAAGGGATAAGAGTGGTGGCAGAAGCATAAAATAACAGGTCATTGCAGCAGTCCAGGCAAGGTAGCTTGGACCAGTTGTAATCATGGCCACATTAAGAATCAGTGAAATTTGAGACATAATGTAGAAAGTAGGACGAAAGGACTTATTGATGGATTGGGTGTAAGCTTGATAATGGTAAGAAAGAATTCAAGATTGACTTTTAGGTTTTGAGCCTGAACAACAGGGTAGATGGTAATGCCATTTACTGAGATGGAAAAGGTCTAGGAGAGTAGGAAGTATATATGTTTGCGAAAAACCAGCAGTTCTGTTTGGCCTCTGTTAAGTCTGAGGTGCCTATTGGAGAGCCAAGTGAGAGGTCAAGTAGGCAGTTGGATCTAGAACTTCAGAGCTCAAGGACAGGTTTTTTTTTTTTTTTTTTTTTTTTTTGCGGTACACGGGCCTCTCACTGTTGTGCTCTCTCCTATTGCAGAGCACAGGCTCCGGACGCGCAGGCTCAGTGGCCATGGCTCACGGGCCCAGCCGCTCTGCGGCATGTGAGATCTTCCCAGACCGGGGCACGAACCCGTGTCCCCTGAATCGGCAGGAGGACTCTCAACCACTGCGCCACCAGGGAAGCCCAAGGGCAGGTTTTGACGTGGGCTATCATTTGAGTTCTATTAGCACATAGTTGGTAGTTGAAACTGGATGGGATCATCTGAGAGACTGTATTTAGAGATGAGAGAACCAAGGATAGAACTTTGAAACTTTATCATGAGAGATTTGGCAGAACAGGGTGGGTAGGCGAAGTCGATTGAGAAGGAGTGATCAGTGAAGGTGGCAGGTAGCCAATGACACGTGTTTAAAATTGTTGACTCAGAGACATATAACAGCTTGTTTCTTCTCTGGGCACCCATTTGAGCTTTCTATGTTACCTCTCCCCCTTTCTCACCTGCTTCTTAAGTCTAACCCCCCAGGAAAAACACATGAGAAACTACAAATTAATTCAATTTTTACAGTAGGAAGACCATATGATTTATAGCTTTGTAGTAGGCATTAAGACACAGACCAATAAAAGTTAGTAAGAGAGCTGATCCCAACTTCACGAGGTTTATAGTCTAGGGTTGGGATTGCACACTCTTTCTGCTTGCTTTCCAACAGGCATGCTGGACTTCTAGAATTTAAATTTGAAGCTCTTCCTAAGATTTGCCTCTAATATTTGTATGTTTTCTTGAGAGTATAATCAGGGCCCTCCCATATTATAGTTCTTAGTTACTGATTCCATTACTTCTTTTTAAGAATAAAAAGATGTATTTTTATTAAATAAACATTGGAAAATATAGAAAACTAGAAATAAGAAGAAACTGTTCCTGATTATATCACAGAAGTTTAGTTACCATTAATATTTTGATGTCTTGGGCTTCCCTGGTGGCGCAGTGGTTGAGAGTCCGCCTGCCGATGCAGGGGACACGGGTTTGTGCCCCAGTCCGGGAAGATCCCACATGCCGCGGAGCGGCTGGGCCCATGAGCCATGGCCGCTGAGCCTGCGCGTCCGGAGCCTGTGCTCCGCAACGGGAGAGGCCACAACAGTGAGAGGCCCGTGTACCGCAAAAAAAAAAAAAAAAAAAAAATTTGATGTCTTTTCCCATTTCCCATTGGCGTTTTTCTTCCATTCACTGACTTTATGGTAATTTTTTTCATAGCTTTTAATGTAGTCTGAGTATTACATTAATCGCTATGTACTGTAAATCTGTTCATTGTGGGGTAAAATGGTGTGATGGTGAAGAATGCAAACCTGGAGGGAGACTGCAATTTTCGTTGCTGGCTTATTGACTTACTAAGTGTGTTTGATCGTGGGCAAGTTATTCTACCATTCTATGCCTTGGTTTTCTCAGTTGTAAAATGTGGATAATACTATCTTCCTCACTGAGTTATTGGGAGCATTAAGTAAGTTACTGCATATGAAACACATAAAACAGTGTCTGGCACATAGAAAATGTTCAATAAGTTTTAGCTGTTGTTAATTAGAAGTGTTTCCATATATTTGTAAAGATATTTTTCCTGGAAGGCTATATATATAAATTTTTATTATAAAAGTCACATAGGTTTGTTGTTAAAATGTATAAATAAAGAGGAGATGAAAATCAATAATTATGACAGGCAATGGAAACACCCAGGGATGTTAACTACTGTTAATATTTTCATCTACATTCCTCTGAAAGTATATTTTACACAGGTACCTGGGTATTTCATGGCCCAGCTAATAAGTATAATTATCCTGGGTCTACAACTAATATGCTTTATTCTACTGCTGATGGGAAGTGAATCAGACAGATTACAAGTCACTCTGGTGTGTTCAAGTCTAGTTAATAATTTTGGCACATTAGTGACAATTTGGGGGTCAAGTTAAATTTTTTGATAAATACCAGAAACCAAGGTATTTAAATAGTATGACCATAGATTGTAGACATCTTCATAATGCTTTTCGTATTTTATGTATTTTCTTAAAAAACTGTACACCCAATATGGTATTCATTGAATGCAGATTGTATGCTAAGAATTCTTCTATGGATTAAAAGTATAGTTCCCTGAACTTACAGAGGTTAAATAATAATGTATTTTCTAATTTTGGCATTCAGCAATTATCAGTTTTGCTGCCCATGTTATGAACCTAAGTCACCATCTCGAAATACTGTAATGAGTATATAGATTTGTTTAGTTTTGGAAGACTCTGGCCTGTGTCTGGGCAACAACAGCCTATGAAATTGTTACAATACGCTTTCTTTTTCGAAGAATATGGTAAAGTGGAATTTCAGTCCTGGGGCATTACTTCAACTTTTCACTAGAAGAATCCACGCAGTGTAGCAAAACGTAGAGGCACCATCCCATGTAGAAGGAGATGTGTTTTGGAATTTTATAGACGAGGGTTTAAACCCAGACCGTCGTTTCCTCACTCTGTGGATTCTGGCATATTATTTAATTCTTTGTGCCTCTTTTTTTTTTTTTTCATGTACACTGTAGTGATGAGAAAAATCATTGTAGGATTTTTCATGATAATCAACGAGATTATGTATGTTATGAAGCTTGCACTTATATTGTGGTTCTTGTCACTGGTGTTTTCATGAAGCAGGAGAGACTCTGGGAGACCTCGATAGGATGGTAAAAGTGTCCAGGAGCTTGTTACAGTCATGGCTCTGAGGACACTACTTCTTCACGTTGCCAGTGAGAGATGTGCTGCTTTATGAGTCAATGTGACCTCATTCTGACCAAAGGAGGCAGGGGGATGGGGTGGGAATCACTCCTAGTGTGAACAACAACAGGAGGGATGGATAAACTCTAAGAATGGATTGGTTTTAATATTAGCAAGATCTCAGTTCAAATATTTACTTTTTTTATAAAATAAATTTACTTATTTATTTTTGGCTGCATTGGGTCTTTGCTGCTGCACGCGGGCTTTCTCTAGTTGCGGCGAGTGGGAGCTACTCTTCGTTGTGGTGTGCGGGCTTCTCATTGCAGTGGCTTCTCTTGTTTCAGAGCACAGGCTCTAGGCGCGCGGGCTTCGGTAGTTGTGGCCTGCAGGCTCTAGAGCGTAGGCTCAGTAGTTGTGGCGCACGGGCTTAGTTGCTCCACGGCATGTGGGATCTTCCCAGACCAGGGCTCGAACCCGTGTCCCCTGCGTTGGCAGGCGGATTCTTAACCACTGTGCCACCAGGGAAGCTCTCAAATATTTACTTTTGATAACTGCCAGCAAAGAATAAGTATCTTTAAATCTTTTCAACTCCCCCTTGCCTCGTGAGACTTAATAACATACTATTTCTTGTTTATCACTTTAATGACTGAATTAGTCCATTTTCTTACACATCTCTACCCATGTTCTATTTCTCAGAGTGCCACAGACTATTGCTCTTATTGGAGTCCAAAAAGCAGCTCTTCTTTTATATAGATTTGGTAAGAAAGAAGGCTACAGTCTCTTCCTGGAACTCTGAAAAGCTTAAACAACTTAATTCTAAATTTAGGAAAGGGATAATATGTACTAGAAAATTAGGGTAAGCAGTGGAAAATCCTTTATTTTTATTTCCCCTTCTCAGCAGATTCAAGACTAAACCTTAGTTTCCCTATGTTTTAAGATAAGGATATTTTCCCATCTTGTTATTTCTGAGGAATGTGAAGAATTTGAATGGTGAATGGTTTGATCTTAGTAGTGAGAAAAGAATAAATTGCTCACTTAATAAACTGTCAGGTCACTTGGGTACTATTTAGTAGATTACCTTTTCCAGAGCACTAAATGATAGTAACTGGCAAGTGGCAGTAACCGGAAGAGTTAATGCAGCTTTGATCTCTTGAACTGAAAGACTCTGTAGTTTCCTTAGAATGAAATGGAATTATTTCTTCCCTTTTATCTGAGGCCCAGTAAACCCTCAAAAAAGGAAGACATTATTACTTTTTTCCCATCTTGCATGACCATTACAATAAAAGGGATATGATAGCTCTACGCACACTTATATGCACACCCAAAGTGGCCATTATGAACTCTGAAGAGAATTCTTGAAAAAGTACCATTTACCACTGATTTAATTAAAAATACTTACTGAGGACTGACTACGTGCAAGGGTTTGTGCTAGATGCCGGGAGGAGCATATGGGAACAAGGTAGGCCCTGCCCTTTAGGTGTGCCAGTGAGGAGAAAATACTTTCTCAAGGCTCTTAATTTCACCTTCCTTTCAAAACAGCTGACACTTAACACACCAATTTGCATCCTAATACCCACTGCTGGTAACATAGATGGTAGCACACATGGGCCACAGGAGACAGCCAGAACTGAGGGCAAATACATTTTAAGTTGCGACTTCTTCAGTCAGGAGCTGATTATGACCAAGAATAATAAAAGGATATCTATTCACTTGGTGGAATGCTTGTAGAAATGTTCTCTTGCTTGGTGGAGGTCACTCCTAATGCGAACAACAACAGGAGGGATGGATAAACTCTAAGAATGGATTGGTTTTAGTATCAGCAAGAGCTCAGTTCAAATATTTACTTCTTATAACTGCCAGCAAAGTATCTTTTTTTTTTTTTTTTGCAGTACGCGGGCCTTTTACGGTTGTGGCCTCTCTCCTGTTGCAGAGCACAGGCTCCGGACGCGCAGGCTCAGCGGCCATGGCTCATGGGCCCAGCTGCTCCGCGGCATGTGGGATCTTCCCGGACCGGGGCACGAACCCGTGTCCCCTGCATCGGCAGGCGGACTCTCAACCACTGCGCCACCAGGGAAGCCCAAGAATAAGTATCTTTAAATCTCCTGAGAGTAAGTACAAGGCCTAGGGGGAACCGTACTGTCTGCGAAGTGTGTGCTCACTGCGAGCTCTAATACTTATGCTATTAGTGCAACGCTGGATGCCCGTACCACGGTCAAGTGGCAGATTCAGTCTGGAAGGAAAGGATGCACTTCCTAGGACAAGGCTGTGGTTGTTGACTAGTGTTCCTAGAAAGACTATTTCCACAGACTCTGCAAGAGATTCTCAAGTCATAGTCATTAAACAGAACCAAATTTCAGGAACTGGCAAGGCAGGAGAGGGAACACCCCGATTCTAATTTAATTCTAGTAGATGGTCGATCTGACTCTGAGCTGCTTTCACGCAGTACTGATACTCCAAATGGCAATCACTGTCTTATTAATTTGAATAGTAATATATGCCCATGGTAGAGCAAACTGAACTCCCAACATATACACAAATATATGCGCATGGTTAAAAAATCTAAAACCCAGTTCTACTACCCAGAGATAACTGCTCTTAACATTTGGCATTTATTTTTTTTTATTTTCAAAATTGGAATCATACTGTGTATTCAATTTTTGCCGCCTGCTTTTATTCACTTAGGAACATACTGAACACATTTTCCCATGTAATTAAATGTCCTTTGAAAACATTATTTTAAATTACTGCCCAGTTCCTCTCTTACTGGGCATTAAGGTTGGTTTCCTAGTTTTCTTCTATATAAATAAACCTTCAATGAATATTCTTATTTGTAATAATCTTTGCCTATTATTTCTTTAGATTCCTAGAAATGACATTACTGGTTCAAAGGGCATAATTTTTAAGGCTTTTTGATATATTTTACCAAATTGTTATCTGGAATGATTGTACCATTTTACAGCTCCATCCATCTGCAGGCCTTTTAGGGTACTGCTTGATGACTGATACTGGGTTCAACTGACCAGGGCACAGAAGAAAAATCACACAAGTCACTATACCTTTGGGTTGTTTTGGTTTTAGCAGAGACAGAACTCTTTCCATTTTCAGAATGAGTTGGATTTTATAATGTTGTGTAGAGGAGGGCTTAACTATATAGACAATTGTACATTTTCTATTTCTACTACCAGTTGGTTACAAGTGATACAAAGTTTCAAACACACACACATTTTTATAGCAGAAAAAAACTTACACCTAAAAATACATTTTTATGTTTTTCTTAATCTAAGAGTAGGGTAAAAATACATTCCATACATCCACACTCACTACTCATGAATATATTTGCTGATATGTATGAAAATAGGTATTATAGATATATCACACCAATACCATACACCAGCATAGCCAATATTATACACAGTATTATCACACCATACATCATATTTTTGTACCTGGCTTCAACTCAACGTATTAAGAATGTTTTTCCAATTTGAACAAGTTCTCATTTAACTAATTTTTCTTTTCTTTGGCTGCACTGTATGACATGCAGGATCTTGGTTCTCTGACTAGGGATCAAACCATTCTCTCTGCAGTGGAAGCACAGAACCTTAACCACTGGACCACCAGGGAAGTCCCTGTAATACACAATTTTAAAACTTTTTCTTGTTTTATATTTTCACATCTTGTCTCTATTAGTTTTCTACACTAACAAATTACCACTCTAACAAATTATCACAAATTTAAGGGCTTTAAACAGCAAACATTTATATCTTATAGTTTTGTAGGTCAGAAGTTTCATGTGAGTCTCACTGATCTATAATCAAGGTGACAGCAGAGCTGTTCTTTTCTGTAGACTTTTGGTAGGATCCATTTCCTAGCCTTTTCCAGCCTCTAGTGGCCACCCACATTCCTTGGTTCGTGGTCCCTTGCCTCCATCCTCAAAGCTTTCAAAGGTGAATCCGATTTTTCTGACACTGCATCACTCTGACCTCTTCTGTTTCCCTTTTCCACTTTAAGGACCCTTTTGATTACATTGGGCCCACCTGGATATTCCAGGATACTCTCTCCTGCTTAAAGTGTGTAACATCTGCAAAGTACCTTTTGCCAGGTAAGGTAACTCATTCCCAGTTTGGGGGGATTAGAATGTGGACATTTTTGGAAACCACTGTTTTGCCAATCACATTGTCCTTTTTCCTCTCGTTGTTCATACCCTTGTATTTTTATTATAATCAAACTTCACTTTCTTTCTCCTTAGATTTTCTAATGTGGATGCAAGTCTAGACTTTTTGCTTCAGAGCTAGTACTTATCAATTCAGGTACCAACCCTTAGTGTGGTTGTCCCTTGATCATATGCTAAGCAGCATGGTAATTTAGGATGACAAAGACCATTATTTTGTTTGTTCCTTAACTTTCAAGCTTCTTCCTTCCAAGGGTACATTTTTCATTTCAAAGCCACAGGAACTGGTGTCACTTTCTTTCTGTACTGATAACACAGGATTAAAATTGTTGCACCAAATAGTCTTCTTCTTTTCTGTCTCCTCCTAATTTATCACAAGCAGATATTCTACCAGAAGTTGGGAAAAAAGATTTCCAGATGATGGGCAGCACCTCTACCTTGTGGAAGATTCATTGCCCTGCACATTTTGAATCTGCTGACAAGAAACTTGGAGCAGAAGTAATCAGAGCTCTCTCAAGATTGATTTTTGTCTCCTGCTGGCATATGGTATAGAGGGTGGAAAGGCGCTCATCTCTCAAACTAATCTTAACTATTTAGAAGCCATTATTGCAGGATTACAAATCATCAGAATACCCCCTGTTCTCTAACAACGTTATTTATTAGCAAGACCTTCAAATTAGTCTTGTGTCTTGGCTTTACACTATTCTTAAAATCAACCCTGATATAAGTTTCTTCTAAAAAGCATTGCAGTTAGCACCATCACTTTAATTGCACAAACGTTACGCCAAATCCCATTTCCAGTTCACATTTTAAAAATAATTCAAACCAAAATGCAAATTGATTCTTGTCTTCAGTTTGTAAGAAATGCTTAAAGTCAACTTGTCATGAAGGAGAAATTGAATCTATTACCTGTACTCTCCCAGGAAGGAAGATGTATGGAAAGAATAGTGAGATTTATCTGATGTTTGGCTGATATATGGGTATATAAAATCTTAAGTAATACTGATAATGTCACACAATATTGCAACATATATTTTCAGTTGAACATTATAAGACAATAAGGCATAAATGGAAATTAAAGGGAAAAATCTGAATGGTTGTCGGGGAATACTTTTTCATTCAGAGAATCATAAACATATGGAATGGTGTGTCAGGCAAAGTTTCTAAGATGAGAATATTGGAGTAATTACAAAATGGATTTATATTGTGAGGACTGAAGTGCACACAATGGGAAAGAGCTTTGAGTCAAATGATTTTTAACCACCCCCCCCATAAAAGCACCTCATGAAAATGCATTTCATAAGCATTATCTGAGACTGTGAGGCATCAGAAAGAAAGAAATGTTTAATTCTTTAAGAAATAGCTATTTCAAAAAAAAAAAAATGAAGGTAAGAAAAAGAAATAAGGAGAGATAATACAAAGATTGGAAGGGGAAGAACCAAGACAGTGTGAGGGAAGACTTAACAAAAGACCATTTAAATGAAATGGATGTATTAATTCAATTTCACAAGTCCTGATTAAAGGCTGAAAACTTGGTCAAAGTCACCTTGAGGACTTTTTGAAACTTGGTGGATGATATTTTTAGCATAGCTACCCTATTAGCTTCACAAGTTTTGTACCAAGAATTCATAATCTTTACATCTGAATCCAGTCTACCTTGTAACCCCCATCTTCTGCCTCCTTCTTACAACAGATATTGCTATGTTACACCAAGACATTAGTCATTCCTAAACATAACACATGCTGCTCCCCCTTGAATGTGCTGATATGGGCCCCTCAGCAGAGATTCTCCATTTAGTGTTGCAGCTCTGGGAGTTCAAAAGAGCTCTGCTTGGTTGGTTGATTGGCTGAAACACAGACCATGAGGTGGTTCATAGTGAGTAAGCTGAAAATGCTGACCTGCCTTGGCTTCTCGCAGAGGAAAGGATTCAAAGACTTAGGGAGTTTGGAATGTTAGAGCAGGTTTGTCATTTAAGACTAACTACCCACTCTGGGAGAATCCAGGAGACACACCTTTTACCACAACTGTGAGAAATAAATTTGTGAGGGGAGGACCAGTATCCTTAAAGAGCTCTGTGATCATTCTTCTCTGAAATGCCCCACGGTGGGGACTGCGGCCACTAAACTGGAAAACCTAAATGCAATGAGAGTAATTGTAGCTGTTGCATGAAATGCAATTTCATTGCTTGAGCAAATTAACGTATCCCACGGTGCCTGGTGTGCACCTATGGATCTGGCAGATGTGGGTTTTCTTTCCTTGATACCTGTTAGAAGATCACTAGAAGCAGCTTACTTTCAGCTGGCAAGGCCAGCAATACACCTTCACTGTCCTACCTCAAGCATATATAAACGCTCAGCCCCATGTAGTAATTTAGTTCATAGGTTTTTGATCACCTTTCCCTTCCACAAGATATCGCACTAGTCCATTGCATTGAGGAAATTATGCTGGTTAGACCTAGGGGGCAAGAAGTAGCAACTACTCTAGTCTTGTTGGTAAGAAAGACATTTGTGTCTCAGAGAGAGAAATAAATCTGACAAGGATTCAGGGAGCTGCTAGATTCCACATGTAAGTGATACTACCACGATGTACATTTAAATATCTTAAAATATTATTTGTCAATTGTACCTCAAAAAATCTGAAAAAAATTCAGGGATGTTCTACCTGAATTTCTGGAGTGAAATTTCTAGGTTCAGTGGTGTAGAGCATGCTGGGATATCTCTTCTAAGATGAAGGACAAATTATTGCATCTGGCTTCTCCTCCAGCTGAAGAAGAAGCACAACGCCCAATGGGCCTATTTGATTTTGGTGGCAACATATTCCTCATTTGGGTGTGTTACTTTGACCCATTTACTGAGTGATATGAAAAGCTGCTAGTTTTGAGTGGGACAGGAGAAAGCTTTGCAATGGGTCCAGGCTACTGTGCAAGCTGTTGTGTTACTTGGGCCTTATGATCCAGCAGATCCAATGGTGCCTGATGTGTTAGTGGCAGATAGGGATGCTGCTTGGAGCCTTTGGCAGGCCCCTAGAGGTGAATCATAGTGCAAGCCCTTAGGATTTTGAAGCAAAGCCTTGCCATCCTCTGCAAATCACTACCTTCCTCCTGAGAAACAAAACGTTTAACCACGGGCCACCAAGTTACCATGCACCTTGAGCTGCCTATCATTAACTGGATATTATCTGACTCACCAAGCCATAAGGTTGGGCATGCACAGCAGTACTCCAGTGACAAATGGAGGTGGTAGATACAACATTGGGCCTGAGCAGGTTCTTAAGGTACACATAAGCTACATGATGTGGCCCAAAGGCCTATGGTCCCCACTCCTGCCATTCTACCTTCTTCCTCCCAGTTTGCACCTATGGCCTTATGAGGAATTCCCTACAATCAGTTGACAGAGGAAGAGAAGACTTGGGCTTGGTTTATAGACATTTCTGCACGATACGCAGGCAGCATCTGAAAGTAGACAGCTGCAGCACTATAGCCACTTTCTGGGACACCCTTTAAAACAATGGTGAAGGGAAATCCTCCCAGTGGGCAGAACTCCAAGCAACACCCCTGGTTGCTCTTTTTGCTTGGAAGAAGAAATGGCCAGATTTGCAGTTATATACTAATACGTGGGCTGTGGCCAATGGCTTAGCTGGCTAATCAGAGACTTGGAAGGAACATGATTGGAAAATTGGTGACAAGGAAGCCTGGGGAAGAGGTATGTGAATAGACTTCTTTAACTGGGCAAAAAATCCGAAGATATTTCTGTCCCAGGTGAATGTTCACCAAAGGCTGAGCGGTTGAATAATCAAGTAGATAGGATGACCCATTCTGTGGATACCAGTCAGCCTCTTCCCAGTCACCCCCATCATCACTTAGTAGGCACATAAACATAGTGGCACAGATGAGGGTGTACACGGGCTCAGTAACATAGACTGTCACTCACCAAGGCCAACCTGGCTATAGCCACTGCTGAGTGCCCAATCTGCCAGCAGCAGAGACCAACACTGAGTCCCCACTATGGCGCCATTCCCTGGGGTGGATGGCTTCCATCATGGAAGAGGCAGCATTTTATTCTTTCTGGAATAAACACTCTGGATACAGATCTGGCTTCCCAGCATGCAATACTTTAGCCAAAACTACCAACTGTGGTACGATTCTTTATCCACAATCATGGTATTCCACACAGCATTGCTTCTGATCAGGGAATTCACTTCATATCCAAGAAGTGGGGCAATGAGCCCATGCTCATGAACTTCACTGATTCTACCATGTTTTCCCACCATCCTGAAGTATCTGGTTTGACAGAGTGGTGGAATAGCCATTTGAAGACTTAGTTACAGTGCCAACTGGGTGGCAATACCTTGCAGGGCAGAGGCAAGGTTCTTCAGAAGGCTGTATATGCTCTGAATCCATGTCAGACATATGGTTCTGTTTCTTTCACAGCCAGGATTCACAGGTCCAGGAATCAAGGGGATGGAAATGAGTGTGGTACAATTCACTATCATCCCTAGTGACCCACTAGCAGAATTTTTGCTACCTGTACCTGCAACCTTATACTCTGCTGGTCTAGAGGTCTTAGTTCCAAAGGAAGAAATGCTTCCACTAGAAAACACAACAGTGATTCCACTGAACTGGAAGTTGAGACTGCCATCTGGCGATTCTGGCTGACTCATGCTTCTGAATCAATAGGCAAAAAAGGGAGACGTGGTATTGGCTGGGGTGATTGATCTTGAATACTAATGGGAAATTGGACTGAAACTCCGCAATGGAGGTAAGGAAGAAGATGTCTACAATATAGGATATCCCTTAGGGCATCTCTTAGTATTGGTATGCCCTGTGATGGACAGTCAATGGAAAACTATAACAACCCGATTCAGGCAGGAGTACTAATGAGACCCTTCAGGTATAAAGATTTGCCTCTTACCAGCAGGCAAAGGATCACAACCAGTTGAGGTTCTTGCTGAAAGAAAGGTAATATGGAATGGGTAGTAGAAAAAGATAGTTATGACCATGTGACCAGTGATAGAAATGAAAACTGTAATTGTCACAATGTGTCCTTATGTTTGTTTTTGTGTGTGTGTATAATATCATTAACATGAGATGTATATCATATCAAGGTGTTATATATCATTGTATTTAAGTACTGTTAACTTTACATCCTAGTATTTAAATTACAGTATATTGAGAACAGTAAACAATAAATACTTTGTATCTTCTTTTGGGGAAAAGGTTAGTATGTTTTCAGTTGTACACAGAATAGTCATATCATATTAGGCAGAAATATGACCTTATTATTCTCTTTATTAGGAGATTAAGGATGGTTTAAGGAGATCTGTATGGTTGCCAAGTTGATAAAAGGTGGGCTTGTGATGGTTGGTTTTGTGTGTTAACCTAGAGGGTGTTTAAATGTTAATGAGGTTAACATTTAAATTGGTGAACTGCTGGTAAAGCAAATTGCCCTCATCCAATTGGATGGGTAGGCCTCATCCAATCAGCTGAAGGTCTGAATGGAACAAAAAGAGGCCTCTCAGAGCAGGAGGAAATTCTCCAGCAGAGTGCCTTCAAACTTCATCTGCACCATTGGGAGGTGAATGGGTTACTTTACATGGCAAAAGAGACTTTTCATATGTGATTAAGGTAAGGAACTTGAAATGGGAAGACTATCCTGAATTGTTTATCGAGTCTAATGTAATCACAAAGGTCCTAATAAGGAGGCAAGAGGGTCAGAGTTTCTGGGCTGTTGGCCTCTTTACACTGGATCTGCACCATCAGCTTCCCTGGGTCTCTAGACTGCCAGCCTGCACAGCAGATTTTGGACTTGCCAGCCTCCATCGTCACATGAATCAATTCCTTATAATTTCTTTCTATATATGTACACATCCTAATGGTTTTATTTCTCTGGTGAACCCTGACTAATACATATTCCAAAAACTTACTTCATTTTTGGTTTGGGTACTTAGAATCAACATAATTGTCTTCTGACACAATGGCTTCGTTTTGTGCTTGCTATTTTACAAAAATGAGATGAAAATGCTTAAAGAATTCCTATGGTTTTATGAACCAGGAGAATACTCACTTACCTTTTTAGGGTGAGTATTCTATAGCTCCTTGTACTTGGTACCATGTTAGTCATATTTCACAAAAGCACGGGAGCCTAACTTTATTCCTTAACTCAATTGCTTCATATGTGAGTTTATCAGTTCTCCTAAGACTGTAAGCTTTGGAGAAGTAGAGAATTTGACATATTTTTCTCTCCCTTGATAGCACCTATCAGGAATAATATAATGAATACAGTATAGCATAGCAATGACTATGCAGTATAATACATAAATATAGCAAATGCTCAATAAATATTCTACTTGCAGTTTGGCTGTTGACCACTACACCTTGCCTTCCCAGATCAATTGGTCACCTGGATGAAATGAATCACCTGAAGTAACGTTAAGAATAAAATGCACAGTAAAGAAAATAAACTGAGGAGACCTTCAAGATGACGGAGGAGTAAGACGTGGAGATCACCTTCCTCCCCACAAATACATCAGAAATACATCTACATGGGAACAGCTCCTACAGAACACCTACTGAACGCTGGCAGAAGACCTCAGACCTCCCAAAAGGCAAGAAACTCCCCACGTACCTGGGTGGGGCAAAAGAAAAAAGAATAAACAGAGGCAAAAGGATAGGGACAGGACCTGCACCAGTGGGAGGGAGCTGTGAAGGAGGAAACGTTTCCATACACTAGGAAGCCCCTTCGCGGGCGGAGACTGCGGGTGGCGGAGGGGGGAGCTTCGGAGCCGTGGAGGAGAGCGCAGCAACAGGGGTGGGGAGGGCAAAGCGGAGAGATTCCCGCACAGAGGATCGGTGCAGACCAGCACGCACCAGCCCGAGAGGCTTGTCTGCTCACCTGCCCGAATGGGCAGGGGCTGCGAGCTGAGGCTCGGGCTTCGGTCGGATACCAGGGAAAGAACTGGGGTTGGCTGCATGCACACAGCCTGAAGGGGGCTAGTGCGCCACAGCTAGCCGGGAGGGAGTCCGGGAAAAGGTCTGGAGCTGCTGAAGAGGCAAGAGACCATTGTTTCAGGGTGCATGAAGAGAGGGGATTCAGAGCACTGCCTAAACGAGCTCCAGAGACAGGTGTGAGCAGTGGCTATCAGCGCGGATGCCAGAGACGGGCATGAAACGCTAAGGCTGCTGCTGCAGCCACCAAGAAGCCTGTGTGCAAGCACAAGTCACTATCCACACCTCCCCTCCCAGGAGCCTCTGCAGCCCACCACTGCCAGGGTCCCATGATCCATGGACAACTTCCCCAGGAGAACACACGGTGCACCTCAGGCTGTTGCAATGTCACGCCGGCCTCTGCCACCACAGGCTCGCTTCACATTCCGTACCCTTCCCTGCCCCCGACCTGAGTGAGCCAGAGCCCCCTAATCAGCTGCTACTTTAACCCCCTCCTGTCTGGGCAGGGAACAGATGCCCTCAGGTGACCTACATGCAGAGGTGGGGCCAAATCCAAAGCTGAGCCCTGGGAGCTGTTCGAACAAAGAAGAGAAAGGGAAATCTCTCCCAGCAGCCTCAGGAGCAGCGGATTAAATCCTCACAATCAACTTCATGTACCTGCATCTGTGGAATACCTGAATAGACAACGAATCATCCCAAATTGAGAAGGTGGGCTTTGGGACCAACTGTAGACTTGGGGTTTGCTTTTGGCATCTAATTTGTTTCTGGTTTTATGTTTATCTTAGTTTAGTATTTAGAGTTTACTATCATTGGTAGATTTTTTTTATTGATTTGATTGCTCTCTTCCTTTTTTTTTTTTTTTTTTGGTTGCTCTCTTCCTTTTTTAAAAAAAATATTGATATATATAATTTTCCTTTTTCACTTTTTGTGAGTGTGTATGTATATGCTTCTTTGTGTGATTTTGTCTGTATAGCTTTGCTTTTACCATTTGTCCTAGGGTTCTTTCTGTCCGTATTTTTGTTTTGCTTTATTAGTATAGTTTTTGGCTCTTGTTATCATGGGTGGATTTGTTTTGGGGTTTGGTTGCTCTCTTCTTTCTTTTATTTTCTTATTACTTTTTATATTTTTTAAATTTTTAATAATTAAAAAATTTTTCCTTTAATAACTTTCTTTTCTTCCTTCCTTTCTTTCTTTCTTCCTTCCTTTCTCTCTCTCTCTCTCTCTCTTTCTTTCTTTCTTCTTTTCTACTTTTTCTTCTGAGCTGTGTGGCTGACAGGGTCTTCATGCTCTGGCTGGGTGTCAGGCCTGTGCCTCTGAGGTGGGAGAGCTGAGTCCAGGACATTGGTCCACCAGAGACTGCCCATCTCCACATAACAGTAGATGGTGAAAGCTCTCCCAGAGATCTCCATCTCAGCGCTAAAACCTAGCTCCACTCAACGACCAGAAAACTACAGTGCTGGACACCCTATGCCAAACAACTAGCAAGACAGGAACACAACACCACCCATTAGCAGAGAGGCTGCCTAAAATTATAATAATGTCACAGACACCCCAAAACACACCACCAGACCCAGTTCTGCCCACCAGAAAGACAAGGCACCTCATCCACCAGAACGTCGGCACCAGTCCCTTCCACTAGGAAACCTACATAACGCACTGAACCAACCTTAGCCACTGGGGGCAGAAACCAAAAACAACAGGAACTACGAACCTACGGCCTGCAAAAAGGAGACCCCAAACACAGTAAGATAAGCAAAATGGGAAGACAGAGAAATATGCAGCAGATAAAGGAGAAAGGTTAAAACCCACCAGACCAAACAAATGAAGAGGAAATAGGCAGTCTACCTGAAAAATAATTCAGACTAATGATAGTAGAGATGATCCAAAATCTCAGAAATAGAATAGAGAAAATACAAGAAACATTTAACAAAGACCAAGGAGAATTAAAGAGCAAACAAACAATGATGACCAACACAATAAATGAAATCAAAAGTTCTCTAGAAGGAATCAATAGCAGAATAACTGAGGCAGAAGAACAGATAAGTGACCTGGAAGATAAAATAGTGGAAATAACTACTGCAGAGCAGAATAAAGAAAAAAGAATGAAAAGAATCGAGGACAGTCTCACAGACCTCTGGGACAACATTAAATGCACCAACATTTGAATTATAGGGGTCCCAGAAGAAGAGGAGAAAAAGAAAGGGACTGAGAAAATATTTGAAGAGATTACAGTTGAAAACTTCTCTAATATGGGAAAGGAAATAGTCAAGTCCAGGAAGTGCAGAGAGTCCCATACAGGAAAAATCCAAGGAGAAAAATGCCAAGACATATATTAATCAAATGATCAAAAATTAAATAAAAAAAATATTAAAAGCAGCAAGGGAAAAACAACAAATAACATACAACAGAATCCCCATAAGGTTAATAGATGATCTTTCAGTAGAAACCCTGTAATCCAGAAGGAAGTGGCAGGACATATTTAAAGTAATGAAAGGGAAAAATCTACCACCAAGATTACTCTACCCAGCAAGGATCTCATTCAGATTCGATGGAGAAATTAAAACTTTTACAGACAAGCAAAAGCAAAAGAATTCAGCATCACCAAACCAGCTTTACAACAAATGCTAAAGGAACTTCTCTAGGCAGGAAACACAAGAGAAGGAAAAGACCTACAAAAACAAACCCCAAACAATTAAGAAAATGGTAATAGGAACATACATATTGATAAATACCTTAAATGTAAATCGATTAAATGCTCCAACCAAAAGACACAGACTGGTTGAATGGATACAAAAACAAGACCCGTATATATGCTGTCAACAAGAGACCCACTTCAGACCTAGGGACACATACAGACTGAAAGTGAGGGGATGGAAAAACATATTCCATGCAAATGGAAATCAAAAGAAAGCTGGGGTAGCAATTCTCATATCAGACAAAATAGATTTTAAAATAAAGACTATTACAAGAGACAAAGAAGGACACTACATAATGATCAAGGGATCGATCCAAGAAGATATAACAATTGTAAATATTTATGCACCCAACATAGGAGCACCTCAATACATAAGGCAAATACTAACAGCCATAAAAGGAGAAATCGACAGTAACACAATCATAGTAGGGGATTTTAACACCCACTTTCACCAATGGACAGAACATCCAAAATGAAAATAAATAAGGAAACACAAGCTTCAAATGAAACATCAAACAAGATGGACTGAATTGATACTTATAGGACATTCCATCCCAAAACAACAGAATACAGTTTCTTCTCAAGTGCTCATGGAACGTTCTCCAGGATAGATCACATCTTGGGTCAAAAATCAAGGCTTGGTAAATTTAAGAAAATTGAAATCATATCCAGTATCTTTTCCAACCACAATGCTATGAGACTAGATATCAATTACAGGAAAAAAACTGTAAAAATACAAACACATGGAGGGTAAACTATACACTACTAAATAACCAAGAGATGACTGAAGAAATCAAAGAGTAAATGAAAAAATACCGAGAAATAAATGACAATGAATACACAATGACCCAAAACCTATGGGATGCAGCAAAAGCAGTTCTAAGACGGACGTTTATAGCAATACAATCCTACATCAACAAACAAGAATCATCTCAAATAAACAGCCTAACCTTACACCTAAAGCAATTAGAGAAAGAAGAACAAAAAAAACCCAAAGTTACCAGAAGGAAAGAAATCATAAAGATCAGATCAGAAATAAATGAAAAAGAAATGAAGGAAACAATAGCAGATTCAATAAAACTAAAAGCTGTTTTTTTGAGAAGATAAACAATATTGATAAACCATTAGCCAGACTCATCAAGAAAAGAAGGGAGAAGACTCAAATAATAGAAATAGAAAAGAAAAAGGAGAAGTAACAGCTGACACTGCAGAAAGACAAAGGATCATGAGAGATTACTACAAGCAACTGTATGCCAATAAAATGGACAACCTGGAAGAAATGGACAAATTCTTAGAAAAGCACAACCTTCCAAAACTGAACCAGGAAGAAACAGAAAATATAAACAGACCAATCACAAGCACTGAAATTGAGACTGTGATTAAAAATCTCCCAACAAACAAAAGCCCAGGACTAGATGGCTTCACGGGTGAATTTTATCAAACATTTAGAGAAGAGCTAACACCTGTCCTTCTCAAACTCTTCCAAAATACAGTAGAGGGAAGAACACTCCTGAACTCATTCTACGAGGCCACCATCACCCTAGACCAAAACCAGACAAAGATGTCACAAAGAAAGAAAACTATAGGCCAATATCACTTATGAATATAGATGAAAAAAATCCTCAACAAAATACTAGCAAACAGAATCCAACAGCACATTAAAAGGATCATACACCAAGTTCAAGTGGGGTTTATCTCAGGAATGCAAGGACTGTTCAGTATACGCAAATCAATCAATGTGATACACCATATTAACAAACTGAAGGATAAAAACCATTTGATCATCTCAACAGATGCAGAAAAAGCTTTCAACAAAATTCAACACCTATTTATGATAAAAACCCTCTAGAAAGTAGGCATAGAGGGAACTTACCTCAACATAATAAAGGCCATATATGACAAACTCACAGCCAACATCATTCTCAATGGTGAAAAATTGAAACCGTTTCCTCTAAAATCAGGAACAAGACAAGGTTGTCCACTCTCACCACTATTATTTAACATAGTTTTGGACGTTTTAGCCGCAGCAATCAGAGAAGAAAAAGAAATAAAAGGAATCCAAATCGGTAATGAAGATGTAAAGCTGTCACTGTTTGCAGATGACATGATACTATACACAGAGAATCCTAAAGATGCTACCAGAAAACTACTAGAGCCAATCAATGAATTTGGTAAAGTAGCAGGATACAAAATCAATGCAGAGAAATCTCTTGCATTCCTATACACTAATGGTGAAAAATCCGAAAGACAAATTCAGCAAACACTCCCATTTACCATTTTACCAAAAGAATAAAATACATAGGAATAAACTTACCTAACGAGACAAAAGACCTGTATGCAGAAAACTATAACACACTGATGAAAGAAATTAAAGATGAAACAGATGGAGAGATATACCATGTTCTTGGATTGGTAGAATCAACATTGTGAAAACGACTATACTACCCAAAGCAATCTAGCAACATTGTGAAAATGACTATACTACCCAAAGCAATCTAGCAAAGATTGCAAGATTAAGTGCAATCCCTAGCAAACTATCAATGGCATTTTTCACAGAACTAGAACAAAAAATTTCACAATTTGTATGGAAACACCAAAGACCCCGAATAGCCAAAGCAATCTTGAGAAAGAAAAACAGAGCTGGAGGAATCAGCCTCCCAGACTTCCGACTATACTACAAAGCTACAGTAATCAAGACAGTATGGTAGTGGCACAAAAACAGGAATACAGATCAATGGAACAGGATAGAAAGCCCAGAGATAAACCCCTGCACATATGGTCACCTTATGTTTGATAAAGGAGGCAAGAACATACAATGGAGAAAAGAGAGCCTCTTCAGTAAGTGATGTTAAGAAAACTGGACAGCTACATGTAAAAGAATGAAATTAGAACATTCCCTAATGCCAAACACAAAAATAAACTAAAATGGATTAAAGACCTATGTGTAAGGCCAGACACTATAAAACTCTTAGAGGAAAACATGGGCAGAACACTCTATGACATAAATCACAGCAAGATATTTTTTGATCCACCTCCTAGAGACATGGAAATAAAAACAAAAATAAACAAATGGGACCTAATGAAACTTCAAAGCTTTTGCACAGCAAAGGAAACCATAAACAAGATGAAAAGACAACCCTCAGAATGGGAGAAAATATTTGCAAGTGAAGCAACTGACAAAGGACTAATCTCCAAAATTTACAAGCAGCTCATGCAGCTCAATATCAAAAAACAAACAACCCAATCCAAAAATCAGCAGAAGACCTAAACAGACATTTCTCCAAAGAAGATATACAGATGGCCAACAAACACATGAAAGGATGCTCAACATCACTAATCATCAGAGAAATGCAAATCAAAACTACAATTAGGTAACACCTCACACGGGTCAAAATGGCCATCATCAAAAAATCTACAAACAATAAATGCTGGAGAGGGTGTGGAGAAAAGGGAACCCTCTTGCACTGTTGGTGGGAATGTAAATTGATACAGCCACTATGGAGAACAGTATGGAGGTTCCTTAAAAAACTAAAAGTAGAACTACCATACGACCCAGGAATCCCACTACTAGGCATATACCCTAAGAAAACCGTAATTCAAAAAGGGTCACGTATATATACACTACCAAACGTAAAATAGATAGCTAGTGGGAAGCAGCCGCATAGCATGGGAGATCAGCTTGGTGGTTTGTGACCACCTAGAGGGGTGGGATAGGGAGGGTGGGAGGGAGGGAGTGCAAGAGGGAAGAGATATGGGAACATATGTGTATGTATAACTGATTCATTTTGTTATAAAGCAGAAACTAACACACCATTGTAAAGCAATTATACTCCAATAAAGATGTTAAAAAAAAAAAAAGAGTCATGTACCACAACGTTCATTGCAGCTTTATTTACAATAGCCAGGACATGGAAGCAACCAGGTGTCCATCGACAGATGAATGTATAAAGAAGATGTGGCACATATGTACAATGGAATATTACTCAGCCATAAAAAGAAATGAAATTGAGTTATTTGTAGTGAGGTAGATGGACCTAGAGTCTGTCATACAGAGTGAAGTAAGACAGAAACAGAAAAACAAATACCATATGCTAATACATATATATGGAATCTAAAAGAAAAAAAAATGGTTCTGAAAAACCTAGGGGCAGGAGAGGAATAAAGATGCAGACGTAGAATACGGACTTGAGGACACGGGGAGGGGGAAGGGTAAGCCGGGACGAAGTGAGAGAGTGGCATGGACATATATACACTACCAAATGTAGAATAGATAGCTAGTGGGAAGCAGCCACATAGCACAGGGAGATCAGTGTGGTGCTTTGTGACCACCTGGAGGGGTGGGATAGGGAGGGTGGGAGGGAGACGCAAGAGGGAGGAAATATGGGGATATATGTATAGCTGATTCTCTTTGTTATAAAGCAGAAACTTAACACACCATTGTAAAGCAATTATACTCCAATAAAGATGTTAAAAAGAAAAAAGAAAAGAAAACTACAGAAAGGAATTATTGCTAGAGATAATAGAGGTTAATAGCATAAATGTAAATCTTATGAGTTTCCTATAGTTGCTGAAACAAATTATCACATACTCAGCAGTTTAAAACAAGACAAATTATTTTACAGAATAGTAGGTCAGAAGTCTGAAAATGGGTCTTATGGGTCTAAGATCAAGGTGTTAGCAGGACTGTTTTTCCTTCTGGAGTCTCTACAGGAAAATCCTTTCTTTGCCTTTTCCAGCTTCTAGAGGCTGCCTGCATTCCCTGGCTGGTGGGTCCTTTCCAGCAATGGCAATTCCCTGACCTCTGCTTCCACTGTCACATGGACTTCTCTGACTTTGACCACCCTGTCTCCCTCTTATCAGGATCCTTTTGATTACATTAGATTCGCCTAGGTAATTCAGGATAATTGCTGCATTTCAAGATCCTTAACTCATTCACATATGAAAAGTCCCTTTGGCCATGTAAGGTAACATATTCACATGTTTTAGGAATTAGAAAGTGCATAGTCTGCCTATCACTAAAGTCAATATTTATTAAAAGAGTTTGGCACTTTTTTCTTAAAAATAGGAATGTGTATATCTTTTCATTTTCCAAATAAAGTTAAATACTTTCTGGATTAAGTATGTGTGGAGGATTCCACAATGGAATGTGTTTTGATGTTTCAATAGCAGATGTATCACCCAGGGACATTCTGCTTAGGAAACAGCAGGAACCTTCTGCCTACTCCCTCTTCTGACTTGGAATTCATCTCCTCACCAGCTGCCGACTTTAAACTGTAGTGGGTTTCTCCGTTTATGGTCCTTTCAAGCTAAAATCTGTTGCACTGGTAGAGAAATTATAATACTTATGTAAATCAATAATTGCAATGTATATGACACCATAAATTCATAGCATGCCCAGAGTGTTATTAGCTGCAACATTCATGTTTAACATGTTTAGCCTATAAAACAACATATACAATGTAACTCATTTTGCATACCTACCTAGGTATATCTTTAGTTTTCTAATTCATTTTTTATAAAAATACAACAATTCTGGATTCAGGAATTTTTTTAAAAATTGAGAGAACTCTTGAGTTTAAATAATTCAAATTATATTGTAAATATTCTGAGGGGTTTTTTTTTTTAGGGCTTCAACATGGTAACATTTCTGAGCAAGACTGGAAGGCTCTTACTAGAGCTTTTTCTCCCCAGTTGCTGTCACAGATTCAAATCAAAAGTCTTATTAGAAACTGGAAGTAGACTCAGTGTTGATAGTTCTAGGTGAACCCAGGTTCTAGATTTAGAAATTTTATTTTCTCTCTTAATTTTAGTGCCTGATTCTATGTTAGTGTTAAAAGTTAATCATACTATTTTTTTTCTCTGCACCATCTAGAGTTCGCATGGGAATAGTCATTCATTTATTCATCAAGTAATTTTAAAACACCTGTCACCTCATGCATGTGTGAAAAAGGAGATACAATGGTAAGAGAGACATGATGTCTGCTCCTAAGAAATCTACAGTCTAGTGGGGGAGCAGTAATTAACAATCATACAAATAACACATCAATATAAATAAAATTATGATAAGTGCTGCCCAGGGAAAGTACAAATATAATGTACAGCAATAGATTTAATGTAGTCAGGAGATGAGAGAAGACTGCCCTAAGGGAGTGCTTTTAGGTCGAAGTGGAACAAACAAGTTCTATTTGAGGATATTTTCTTCAACTAGTCATTTTTTCTTCTACTGCGGCTATATGACAAAGCTTTTGACTCGGCTCTTTCTTCCATTTTATTTTTTTTTGGCAAATATTTTCTATGGCTTCAATGGAACAAAGACCGGCTGCCACCCACCAACTCCAAGATGTTTCTGTAGCGTACATTGTTCCTCCAGGTTCTTTATTCATCTTGAGCTTGGAAGTACAGTTCAAGCTTGATCACACATTTGTATTTTGACAATTTACAGACCTTCCTTATTTACTGAATTTATTCTTCTTGAAAATATTCAGGCTCAGTTTAGGATACAAACTCAAACCTCATTTGAGTTTCAAGTTGGGTTTGACTGCAGCTCTCTGTCAATAACAGACACCGTGGCAGTGCATCCTGACATGGGTGCCACCTGTGCTCTTCCATTGGAAGACCCATTTTCCAGGGGCAGGGAGGAGGACCAACCCAACCTATTTTTATGCCTAAATGTACCTTTATCTCTGCTGGGATTATCTCACTCAAGTTACTAACCAGAAAAACTTTGTAACCTTCCTCATAGTGTTATGTACACATTTTTCAAGACATTTCAAGTATTTATATGCATCTCCTCATAGTTTAAATTGGTGAGAATTCCTCTAGAAAGAACTGTGCTATATGCTGCCATTGCATAAAAATTTAAATGCACAGACCCATAGTCAATTTTGACATATTTCATGTAAATCTCTAGAAAAAAAATTTGTTACATACTTGGGTATTTTTGTGAGGTTATGAAGTAGAAAGCTTCAACTCTTATGGTGAAAGGGTTTTCCATTTTTCTTAATATCAGAAGACATTGGGAGACACTATTAGTATTGCCTTGACACACTCTAGAGCATTAGACAGTTCAATCTGGCAACGATTGGGAGAGGCACTGTGCTTACTGACTCAGAGAGCTGGTTGGAAAGTCAGGTAGCCTGGATCTGAATCTCAGCCCTGCCTGTACCAGCTGTAACTGGCAAAATTGCTCATTCTCTCTAAGGCTCTCTCATGTGAGAAAAATCATGATCAACCTATGGGCTTGTTGTGGGGATTGATTAGGTAATGAATTGCACAGCGCCTGAAACACTGTAAAAGACTCAATGCCGACTACTATTATGAGTACTGAATTTTATACCATATGTTAAGTAGTGTTACGGATACTAGGCCTCACACTTAGGGAGACAGTGGTGCTGGAGAAGTGATCTGTAGTACTAAGTAAATGCCCCTCCCTGTATGGACAGGTGGGGGTGGGAGTGACAAAATCTTCCTGGGATGAGAAGGTGAGCAGAAGGAGGTGGATTTAGAAATGCTTCTCAGATCAAGTGACTTGTAAGCAAATTCTTAAAGAATAAAATGTATTTTCTTGGTGGAGTAAAAGGGAAAGAGTTTTGGAGGCAGGGGAGATATTTAAAAACATGTGGAAAGTACCCAGGTAACCAGGGAATGGTAAGGAACACAGTGGGACTTCTGGACTGAGGACATGACGGGGAAGATGTTGCAAAGGTAAGTTGGGGACAAGTTATATATATAGTGAAAAGCTTGTTCAGCACTCATATCTGACCAGATGAAATATTGCTGAGAAGGAATTTAAGCTAGTTCACAAGGAGTGAGTCTATATATTACCATTTGTCAGAGCCATCAAGCTATCAAAATATTCTCATTCTTGGCAATGGTAGTTTACATACATTATTCAGTATATCAAGGTGAAATTTTTACATGTTTTCTGAGGGTCTTAGACCATGCACATTCTCTAAAATGTGCAACTTCAAACGGAAATAAATGCTGCCAAGATCATGTGAAATACAATCCCATCTTGCCAGTCCTCTAACAAATTGTGAAGAAGGTCAAGCTTGACTTTCATTTTCTTATTGCTCATCAATTCATCTCAATTTATAATATATATGTACATATATATACTCAAATCTCATAATTTCTCGCCACTTCCAGTCAAAATCACTAGGAAAATTAGAATATATTTTGAACTTAATGAAAATAAATCACAGCATATCAAAATTTGTGGGATGGAGCTAAATAAATGTTTATGGAAATTTATAGCATTAAATGCTCATATTAAGAAAGAAAGAAGGTCTTAAATTAATGACCTAAACA
Source organism: Orcinus orca (assembly GCF_937001465.1). Classification (NCBI taxonomy): domain Eukaryota; kingdom Metazoa; phylum Chordata; class Mammalia; order Artiodactyla; family Delphinidae; genus Orcinus; species Orcinus orca. The sequence continues at coordinate 120,422,383 of NC_064560.1, read as the reverse complement.
TTCACTTTAAGAAACTAAAAAAAGAAAAACATAAATATAGACGCTAAAATCAATGAAACAGAAAACAGAAAAATAACACAGAATTTAAAAAAACAATGAAAACAAAACCTGTTTCTTTGAAAACATTAATAAAATTGATAAATCTCTAGTCGATTGATCAGAAAAAAAGAGAAAAGAAACAAATTGCCAATGTGAGGAATGAGAAAAGGGACATCATTACGGATCCTTCAGGCCTAAGTATAATACGAGTATATCATGAACAATTTCATGTCAATAAACTGAACAACTTATGTACAATGGGCAAATTCTTAAAAGATAAGAGCTTTCAAAGCTCACTCAAGGGAATTCCCTGGTGGCGCAGTGGTTAAGAATCCACCTGCCAGTGCAGGGGACACGGGTTCGAGCCCTGGTCCAGGAAGATCCCACATGCCGTGAAGCAGCTAAGCCCGTGTGCCACAACTACTGAACTACTAAGCCTGTGCTCTAGAGCCTGCGAGCCACAACCACTGAGCCCGTGCACCACAACTACTGAAGCCTGCGCGCCTAGAGCCTGTGCTCCGCAACAAAGAGAAGCCTCTGCAATGAGAAGCCCACACACCGCAACAAAGAGTAGCCCCCGCTCGCTGCAACTAGAGAAAGCCCGTGCACAGCAACGAAGACCCAACGCAGCCCAAAAATAAATCAAAAAATAAATTTATTTTTTTAAAAAAAGCTCACTCAAGAAACTAATTACCTGAAGAATGCTAGATCTCTTAAAGAAATTGGACTTGAAGTTAAAATCTTCCCCCAAAGAAAACTCTAGGCCCAAGTGGCTTTACTGACAGATTCTAACTAGCATTTTAAAAAGAAATTGTACAAAAATTCGTCCAAAAAACTAAAGAAAAAAAATTTTCAACTCATTTTACGAGGCAAGCATTACCATGTTAGCAAACAAAGACATTATAAGAAAAGAAAACCAGAGATCAGAATTCTGCATAAACATAGATGAAAGAAGCTTTAATAAAATGTTAGCTAATCAAGCCCAGAAATATATTAAAAATGGTGATTAATAATGACTTAAGTGGGGTTTATCCCAGGAATGCAAAGTTGGCTTAATGTCTAAAAATGAATCAATGCAATTCTCCATATTAATAGATGAAAAAGGAATCCATATGTACATCTCCATAGATGCAGAAGAAGCATTTAACAGGATTCAAAATACATTTATAATGAAGAGTCTCAAGCCTATCTAGAAGAGGAGGGAACATTCTCAATCTAGATAAAGGTAACTGTGGAAAAATATATAGCTATCTTTATACTTAATGGTGAAGTACTAAATTCTTTTCCACTAATAGGGAAAAAAGCAAGGATGTCTACTCTTGACACTTTTATTCAATTTACTGAAATTCCTAGCCAGTGCTATAAGGAAATGAAAATAAATGTTTACAGACTGGAAAGGAAAAAATAAAATAAAAGTCTTTATTTACAGCTGGTATGATCATCTTTATAGAAATTCCAAAGAATCTATGAAAGCCCAAATTTGACAAGGTAGCATGATACAAGGTTAATGCACAAAAATCAATTTTATGTCTATATGTTAGCAACAAACAATTGAAAATCAAAAGTAAAGCAACAATGCCATTCAAAAATATGAAATACTTAGGGATAAATTTAACAAAATATATGCAAGGCATGTACACTGAAAATTACAAAACATATTAAAGAAGACCCAAACAAATGAAGAGAGGCACTATGATTATGGATTATTAGAAAGTGTAATATTATTTATTTTTAACTGAAGTGTAATGTTATTAAAATGTCAGTTCTTCCTAACTTGATTGACAAATTTGGCTTGATTCCAATCAAACCCCAGCAGACTTTTTGTGGCTGCTAAAAGCTTATTCTAAAATTTTCATGTATATGGAAAGGACCTAGATTGGCCAAAATAATTTTGAAATGGTAGAACAAATCACAAGACCTACACTACCTACAGATTTCAAGATCTAATATCAAGCCACAGTAAAGATAGAAATATTGATCAGTAGAATAGAAGTCCATAAATGGATTTTTCAGGGTGGGTACCAAGACAATTTCATTGAGAAATTATGATCTAATCAACAAGTGGTGTTGGAACAACTGGATATCCATGTACAAAAGAAAAAAAAGAAAACAATCCCAACCATTACCTCAAGCTATATTGAAATTTAACCTGAAGTAAATCATAGTTTTAACTGGAAGAGTTAAAACTGTAAAACTGTAAGTGTAAAGATGTGGAACAACTGGAATTCTCATTGCTGGTGGGAATGCAAAATGGCACAGATACTTTGAAAAACAGTTTTGCAGTTCCTCATAAACTTAAATATATACTTACCATGTGAACCAGCAATTCCATTCCTAGGTGTTACCCTTAGAGAAATGACATTTAGATGTACATAAATACCTGTAGTTGAATGTTCATGGCAACTTTATTTATAATAGTCTCAAACTGGAAACAACCCAAATGTCCATCACATGGTGCACGCACAATTTGTGGTACGTTCATAAAATGGAATGCCATCCACCATAAAAAGGAATAAACTACTGATATACATAATAACACAGATGACTATCAAAAGTATTATGTTAAATTAAAATTTAAAAAACAGAACTGTAGGCCACAAAAAGCAGATCAGTGTTTGCCAGGGGCTTGGGGGAGAGTTTGCTAACGAATACAGAAAAAACTTTTGTTCAGATCATGACTGGTAGTGGCCATACGAATATTTACATTCATCAAAACTCACTGAATTAAAACTGATCACTTAAAATTGATATATTTATTGCTTATAAATTATATATCAATAAAGCTGACAAATATACTAAGAAAGAAAAAAATGACAAAAAAAGTTAAGACAAGGACATATTCAAGAGACCCACTCAGATTTGAATAAAGAAACTAAATTAGCTTAGGGAGAGTAGACTGGGAATAAAAGGTTGGATCCCTGTTATCATAAGCATGTTTGAAAATACCCATTATTGCTTTTCTTTCTTTGTTATCTAAGTACTTATTAAACTAGCACCTAGAATATTATAATGCTTCAAGGACATTTATTCAGTAAATGTTAGGTGATATAGGTAGGAAAGTAAGGAACCACAGATCTACTCAAGAAATTACCTTCACTCTTGAGTGAAAATTCAAAATTGGAAGAGAGATTGCTGACATTTCGATCTGTTCAGTCTTAGCTGTTTCATCCTCCTGATGGTTTAGTTTTTTTGTGTCAGCAAATAAACCAATCAGAATGATTCGTTCCTGCTACCAGTTTAGTTTATATGAACAAATATTTAAATTAGTCACTGTGGGCCAGTGAGACAAATGGGTGGGCATCATCCTGATTCTGTCACAAGTTTTGGTACATGTTCAATCTTATCAGGCTTCCCCAGAGCCATAAACTTAAGCATAGCTGAGTCTATTGTTTTTGACAGAATAAAATGCATATAAATTGAAAGTTCACGAAGGAATATGGACTCTGAAACCTGTTTTGTTATTGAGGTTTTTTTTTTTTTTTTTTTTTTTACTATTAACTTTTGGTAAATATATATCTCCTTTTCTTATGTAGTACAAATCAAGTGAAGTATCAGAAGGGGTGTCTTAAGAGAACTTTCAAACTTTTTAATCTATTCAATTCATAAAATATGCATTCTTATATTCAAAAAATTTCTTTTTTAGAATAGGCTTGCATTTTTATACTTTCATATGATAATTCTGCGTTTAAGATTATTTCATCAACTGAAATTAAAGACTAAAAGAAAGTTAAGGTGTTTATTCATTATTACATGGTAACTATGTACACAGTTAAGTATTTATTGTATAAAGTTAGAGTAAAAATCATACACTCTACCAATAGGATTCTGTAGTATGTTACATTCTGACATATGTTACTTCTATCTGTCCAGCAATGATCCCATCTTTTCTGGTAGTTGCATCCTCTTTTACTTTGGGTAACTACTTCTTAATGTCACTTTTTTTTTTTTTTTTTTTTTTTTTTTGGCTGCTTTGGATCTTTGTAGCTGCACGTGGGCTTTCTCTAGTTGCACCAAGCACGTGCTACTCTTCGTTGTAGCCCGTGGTGCACGGGCTTCTCATTGCAGTGACTTCTCTTGTTGCGGAGCACGGGCTCTAGGTACGCAGGCTTCAGTAGTTGTGGCACGTGGGCTCAGTAGTTGCAGCACGTGGGCCCCTAGGGTGCAAGGGCTTCAGCAATTGTGGCACGTGGGCTCTAGGGCACACGGACTTCAGGAGTTGTGTTGCGTGGGCTCAGTAGTTGTGGCTCACGGGCTCTAGAGTGCAGGCTCAGTAGTTGTGGTGCATGGGCTTAGTTGCTCCACAGCATATGGAATCTTCCTGGACCAGGGATCAAACCCATGTCCTCTGCACTGGCAGGTGAATTCTTAACCACTGTGCCACCAGGGAAATCCCTTAATGTCACTCTTAATGTCAATCAAAGCTCTCTGCCCTTTACTAGCCAAGAGGCGCATCATTGAAACTAGGCTAATCTGATTCTTCTCTTTTCTGGGAACTTTGAGTTTTGAGAAAGGATGAAAAGTGGGGCTGAGTCTCTTCCAAAATGGTGTCCAGAAAAGATGATCAGTTCCAGCTACCTAGAACTCTGGATGCATTCTGGTTTCTATTCTTTCAGAAGAAAGTATCTTCAGTTTTTTTAATCTTTCAGTTTTTTACAGAATACTATAAGCTATTCTACATATCCTTATATTAAATTCCTTCTTTCTGCTTAAGTTACCAGTGTCAATTGAGTCAGTTTACCAGCTTGTTGCTTGCAACTGAAGAGCCCTAAGTGTTAAAATCCCATGATTATCCTGAGTGACTTCTTGTCCAAATGGAAGGTTCAACTAATATGCTATCTGTCAGACCGATGATCTCTACATCTCCACGGACCTTCATCTCTACTCTACCTCAGCAATGTACTTCCATTGGCACACCTGGATCTTAGCATTACCCATATCTCCTTTTACTCTAAAATTATTAGTGCAAGTATGCTGTTTCCTCTGATTACATTTTCTCTCCTTCCGGTTTACTTGTTCAATTACTTCCAGAGTCTCCCCTTTCAGGAGATGAATTTCAGGATGTGGAGTTCCCCATAATTCCCTGTTTTAAGAATAGTACCCCACTCAATCCTTGGACAAGCCTGCCTATCACCAAGTCCAGTTCAATTCTCATTCTAGAATCTCCAGTCTTCTGCTGGAGTCCATAGAGGATCAGGAAGGGAACCTGGAGGACCTTGATATTCTCTATACAATCTTCCGTTCAGATTTTCATGTTTTCAGCCTCACCATGCATCACTTTCCGAGGTACTTGGAACCTCAAATTCCCCAGCATTCCCAAAGGTTTAGTGTGGGAAGTGACTGTTTTTTAGTTCCCTTCCTTTTCCCTATCCTAAATGTAGATTTAGGTTTCCAAGCCAGCAAGACTACTATCTAGTCTTCAGTATTTTACCCTCTCCACTGTCATAATTTCTCTTTTTCTTAATTTTAAACTCACTTTAAAAAAACATTTTATAGCAATTTTAATGAGATTTCAAGCGAGAGAAGAGATAAATAAGTATATAACTTGCCATATTTATCAACACTGCTATTGCTTTATAGATTTTCCAAGCTAGAAACATCTTAGTGTTATCTAGTTAACACCTACATTTCCCTCTCTTAAGCTTCCATCTATAAAATGAACGTACTTTTTGCCTTGTGGTAACACAGTGTTATTTGAATATCAAGAAAGGTGAAGTATTTGAAATATTGTACAAAATAAAATATTTTACTATTAACTTTATGTAAAGTTTTATGCAAATATGAAACATTATTTTTAGCAATCATTTATTATTCCATTACCAAATTGTTATTGAGCATCGAATAATAATAACATATGAAACAGTTTATAGCTATTCAGCACCTACCATCTGCTAAATACTCTGCTAAAAGTCAGGATTTTGAAATAAAGAATAAATAATGGCCTTTATTCTCAAATATATCACATTAAGGTAAAGAAGTAAGCACATAACAAAGATACGCTTTATGTTTATCATAATAGTTATTATATTTTTAACAGTTTTAATATATTATATAATAATGTCATAATATATGTTCCATACATTCTAATAGAGTTATAATTTAGGTAAGGAAATTATGCACAAAAGAAAAAGAAGGCATCTGGAATCAGAGAGGGTCTCAGAAAGCTGGTCATATCTGATCTATACCTTAAAAGATTAGCAGAAGTTTTCAAGGGAAAAATGAGCAACTAGGCAAAAGTGTGTGCAAACACTCAGAGGCACAAAAAATTATGCATGGCTGGGAAATTTATATAGCTACTGTATTACTTAGGGTTCTCCACAGAAACAGAACCAATAGGATCTATCTATCTATCGATCTATCATTCTATTGGTCTATCTATCTACAGATTAAGATATACAGAAAGAGATTTATTAGGAAGGACTGGCTTACACAATTATGGAGGCTGAGAAGCCCTACAATCTGCCATCTGCAAGCTGGAGACCCAGGAAACCTGAAGGACTGAAAACCAGGGGAGCCAATAGTGTAAATCTGTGTCCTAAAGCACAAGAACTAGGAATTTGGATGTCTGAAGGTAAGAGAAAAGAGGTGTCCCAGCTTCAAGCAGAGAGACAAGATTTGCTCATTCTCCACCTTTTTGTTCTATTCAAGCCCCCAATGGATTGGATGATGCCCACTTGCATTGGTGGGGGTGATCTTCAGTCTACTGATTCAAATGCTAATCTCTTCCAGAAACAACCTCACAGACACACCCAGAAATAATATTTTACCGGCTATCTGGACATCCATTACTCCTGTCAAGTTGACACATAAAATTAACCATAACAGCTACATTGTAGAATATGCACAGGAAAGTGGTAGGGAGTGAGGATTCAAAAAATGACTGCAGTAGCCCACACTGTGAGGGCCTATATGATGTCTGGGACTGTTAAGAAGCAATTTTGTTTTATGAAATCCTCTAAATAAGGATTTCAGATTAGCTTCACAATAATGACTTAGAAATTTGGTTCTTACATGTAACATGAGAATCATCTAAAGTTGTTCTAAGTTCAGTGTTTGTTGCTCTAAGTGCTACACGTGTTTTTCTATCTTTAGTGGATGGTTGGTCCTTGGCTTTCATTTAGCACAACCAAAGAGCAGGAAAGGAAAACTCTGCAAAACCAAAATACAGATTATAAATTACTACCTAGAAAAAAAAGGTCAATGTTCACCTTAGTTTTTCTGCTGAAGGCTTCATAAACCTTTAATACTTAATCTGTTACCCTCAATGTGAATTATGATCGACACTATCCTCTGAAGCCTCCAAATGGTCCACATTCCCTTTGGAGGGAATCTAGAGATTGATACAGGCCCACAGAAGGGTCTGATGGTCAGAACATAGAATGACAAACTTGGAATTAAACAGATACTTCCTGGTCATAAAATAATACGGAGAGTGCTATGAAATGCATTTAGTAGGTCTTTGGGCTGTAGTTTCTTCAAGATATACTAAATGAATTCTTAGGTGTTTACCAGCTATAACATGCTGGGATGTAACATGTAAGATGCTGTTTAAAACCTGCAGATAACTAACAGGTGAATAATTTCATTCTACCAAAATTTAATTATGGTGTCCAGAGACCAGTGTTCGCAACATATTAAAACGTTCATATTTTCCTAAAGAGAGATTTGATTAAGGGATAACACATTTCACTGGAGTATCCTGAGGAGATACAAAACATCAGATGTTAATAAGGAATGTTTATCTAGCATAGTTTAATGGTTTTCCCTGGAGACTATTTTAATTAGCTATAGTAGTTCATAGGTTAGTATGTCATTTTTTCTAAAGTGCACTAGGACCTTGTGATTATAATGGCTTCCATCATATCAGGTCACTTCCTCTGAGGCCCTGTAAAGAGCCAGATGTTCTCCTTTTCACCTGTGCTTTTGCAGTTGAATCCTATATGATTGTGTTCTTGAGTATAAATTCTCTGGGATAGATGCAGAGCCATCAATATAAAACATTATCTGGATTTCCTCACTAGTCTATGACAAATATAAGCCATTGGGAAATGCTGCTGCAGTGTCATGTCTCAGGAGCATGTGTTACATGCCAAATTAGAAGGAAACCTTTTGTTCCACCACGATGGTAGATCATACTTCATTCCCCTAGAATTAGATGGTTATTGTTTATATGGCAATTTATTCTAGTCTATCATACATGTAAAATCATACTTTTATTATTTATATTAATGTAATATATATTATAAATTATATATATATATATAAAGTTTTATTCCCAAGTGTTTTTCCTACTGATATGGTGATGTTGACAAATACTATATTTGATATTCTATTTTGGTAGGCCAGAAAAGATGCATTTTGGAATATATTGATTATGGTTTAAAGTAAAATCCTGGTAGCCAAATGACAAATGCCATTCTATGTAATTGATATTACGTAGGACTAAATCATTTTATGTAAAAACTATATTTTAGTACTATTCTTAAGCAATAAACATTATAGAAATTCTTCCTCACACAGTATCTAAATTTTCATAATAATACTCTGTTCTGGCTATTTCTATTACTAAAAGAATCCAGATGCTGGGGCATGGGTGAATAGCCATCCTTTGCAATGAATGAGGAATGACCTTGTGATTTTTTTTTTTTTTTTGCGTTACGCGGGCCTCTCACTGCTGTGGCCTCTCCCGTTGCGGAGCACAGGCTCCGGACGCGCAGGCTCAGCGGCCATGGCTCACGGGCCTAGCCGCTCCGTGGCATGTGGGATCTTCCCGGACCGGGGCACGAACCCGTGTCCCCTGCATCGGCAGGCGGACTCTCAGCCACTGCGCCACCAGGGAAGCCCGATATTTTTAATCTAAATATAAACAACTACTTTTTAAAGGGGCTTGAGCTTAATGATATCACAAGTTTATAGTCCAGAAGACTGAAAGAAATGAAAGAAAATGGATTACTTGGGTACCTAGAGCCTAGAAGATAACCAACAGTTGTTGAAAAGAAGATATCCTGGCTAATAATCTGAGAGCAGTGAGTTGGATTTGACATTGAAAGTATACAAGACTAAATGTTATTAAGATTTAATGTGAGGCATATCTGGTCTAAGAATGGTTTTACAAGAAAATTCTATTTAGTAAATTTATGCCCAGAATGTTTTGAATACCAATAACAACCCCCAAAATTTCTCAGTGCGAAAGAGACACAATCTTGATCAACATACTTTACCAAAACTTCCAAATTTAAATCGTAGATCAGAAAGACAACTTATAAATCATTGAGTCCAGTCCTCCCTTCCTCCTCTTGGGCTTTCCCACCCATATATCCAAATACAATTTACACTTCAGTAAAGTAGGTGAGGAATTTATAGTTGAGCCTGCAGAGGGACTAAGTGACGTGCCTAACAAAGACAGAAGGATTTGTGGCAAAGAACATAGCTGACTGGATTCAAATCCGAGCTTCATCACTTACTAGCTGTGCAATCTTCAACATATCACTTAACCATTTCTGTGCCTCGGGTGGCTCATCTGAAAAATGGGAACAGTAGTAGCAACTAACTCATATGACTGTTCTGAGGTTTAAATTAGCTAATCTGTATAAGGTGTTTAGTACAGTGCCTAGCATATAGTAAGTGCTCAATAAATGTTAAATTCTAGTTCTGCAGTTGATTAGTTGTGTGCCCTTAGGCAACTTACTCTAAGCACTTTGTGACACTTATCAGGATTTGCTTTGCACAGTTTATCATTTATGGTCTATCTTCTCCACTGGATATAAAAATCCAGGATTGCAGGGACTAGATCTGAAGTGTTAAATAATTAATAATTAGTGCATTGTTTAATAATAATTAATGTATTATGTGGTGTCTAGCATATACTAGGTGCTCAATAATGCTTTTTATTATAAGCATAGGGTGGATTATTATACTCACAGCCCTTAATAGGGTTATTAAGAGGATTAGATGACAGAATGAAAGTGAATATGCTACAGGATAGATAGTACCATGCTATGAACTCAAATGAGCAAGTACTTAACTAATGTGTGTGCTTGTGATTGTTGCTATCACTGTAAGCCTCAAAACTAGACAGTGGCAGAAATGCGACTGCAACTAGCTCCCCACTGAATGATATCAATTATACATATATGGAAAGCAGAAAATCTCACTCTTAATGTTAGAAAGTGTATCTCATGATGTTATTCTGAAGTTGAGGATACTGCCTGGCAACAAAATTGGAGGAAGAGATGGTAAACTGAGAGATCAAGGGTTGATTGAATTCTTCTCACATACACTTTGCTTGGCCTGGACAGCATTACAATAACAATATCAAATAGGCGAGGTGGCCAACATTTTAAAGTAAAGAGATTTTACAAAAGTTATCAGAATTTTGGTCTTTCTGGAAAAAATTAGAAGGGAGGCACACAGGGCTGGCCTGCCCACCTGGCAACAACTCAGTGGCAGCTCAGAGGTGGCTCCCCCTTCTGCAGGGCACTTGCCTTTCAATTTACACATGACCCTTTGGAGGCACTGGTGTTTGGGACCTGATTTGGGATTAATAGGATGTAAGGCATCTGGATGTCTTTGTAGTAATGATTCTGACCCATGTAAGCAACATCTTTTTTGTTGCAGAAAAGATTTTTATTTCTGTTGCCTTTTTCATCATTCCTCACCTTGCTTGTGTTTTATGCAGCATCTGATAGTGTCAAGAGAAATTTAAAATTATAGTTCATTTACTCTGGTTAAACATAAGGAAAGAAAAGCAATTACCATAGTAAAATGATGGAATTAAAGATTCTTCTTGCAACCTAGTTAGGTATTTAGTGTTTGATGAGTGCTGGAAAATATAAATACATTTTTCGAGGAGGACTATATCAATCTGCAATCATGAATGAAAGACTCTGAACATGATTTAGATATCAAACATATGGTTTGCAAACACAATCAATCTTTCTCTAGGCAGTCAGAGTTAGTTGACAATATATTGTACCTCTTTTTTTGTTTCGAAATTGGAAAAGTCTTTTTTAGTAGTGAATAAATTTCCTGTACCAACAGATTTTTTTTTTTTTTTTTGCTAAGGAAATATGCTATAAGATAGATGGTGCTTTAGAAGAGACCACGCAGATGGTCTGTAGAAAATCTTATAAATATAATCCCATATAAACAGAGTGAATGCATTCTTCATATGAGAATAAAATGTTAATTAGTTTGGTTTAATTACAGATTTGCTACATGCTAGAAGTTTAAATTTAATGGATTGGTGATTCAATTTGATAGATCATAAAAAACAACTATAAGCATGTTCCTGGCTGTTTTGCTGACTAACTTAACAGGGATGCCCCATGCATCTTTAATTCAGCTCTGGCTCAAAATGTACGTTATTCATAAAGGAGCCCATCAGATAATCAAACGTATCTAACTCATGCTAACATGGGCTATATACATCAATCTTTCTTTAAAACTAATCATGTGGTCCTTTTATTAGCTTTCACAATACACCCGTAAGAGAGAGTTACAAAGCAGTAGAGCGTTCTCTCTGCAATAATGTAAAATTTGGAAATGTTGCTGTAGTTTTGTTCTCAAAAATTTGAAGGGGTAAGATTTTAGGAGTGGGCTGTAGTTATTCTGCATTTTTTATGAAGGCAAAAAAAACCCCACAAAAATCAGGGGAGAGATACCAATCACATCAGGAAGAGACTGATGAGGAAACTTTTGATTCAAGAGCATCTTAAGATATCGGAATGCATTATTTAAGGCCATTGTAGAATCTCTAAGATTATGAAAGATATTAGTGTGGGATGATTACTTGTCATTTTGTTACAATGCTGGAGATTAGACCAGACTAGTTTTAGAAATACATTTCAGAAGTGATTACACTCCAAAACTTCTCTCTAGCTAGCCTACTGCATTTTCATTGTTCACATCTGCACTAACCCATGCTATCACTTCGTCCTCATCTACTTACTTCTTTCCCATTCTAAAAAGCGTGGATAATAATTTCACATCAACAAAGATTTCAGCAAAAATAAAAACAAATAGAAAAGTGAATAACTTCAGTACCGATATAAATTACTTGTGCTTCCTGATTTGGTGAAGTCCTACTTTCATGCTTAGATTATGGTATTAGTCACTGATGGTTTTATGAAGTTCTGTTATCAAATTATTTTATGAAAGAAAAGTAAAGACTCATGACCAAAAAATGTAACATCAGCTCAAAGAGAAATAAGTGCAGTGTTACTTCTGTATTAACTGAGAAACACAGAGAAAAGTGTATCAAAACTATTTCTAAAAGCAAGGGTTAAGACCTGATGAGCTTGCTTCAATTTTCATCACAGTTCCTGTCACTGTGTGTCCTTGAAATATGTTTATTTATGGGTGACCATGAATTGAAAGGATTTACAATATTTCAGTTAAATTATTTGCCATTGAAGCATTTTATATTTATAAAAACATTACATTAAAAGAAGAACCCAACTCTATTTTCCTATAGATATATTGCTTTTTGCTTGATGTAGACCATTTTCATAAGATTACTTGATTTTACTAGTCTGCTGATGAGTAATAGTTGTATTCCCCTCCTGTCTCTTGTGGAAACTCATTCACAGCCTGTTAAAATTCATTAAAATTTTTTCTAAACATCACTGGCATTTTAATTGTGCAGGTATATTTTGAAAGGACTTACGAATGTACCTGTTTCGTTGCACAATAATTTTAAAATTTGCTTTCAATACATAAATCTAAGGAGGCTGTGTCTACACTTTTCTTTTACAATAGAAAATATCAGGTATTTCCAATGATTGAAAGACTAATAATAATAAAAAAATCAAGTAAAATTAATCACAAAATCCATTTTTCTTGCATTTAACATAACTACGTAGTAAATTTAGATGTTAGAATAATAGATTTTAAATATTTTCTCATAAATAATATTTTAGGAGGTATATAAACAAGTAAATCAGTAGACCAGTAGAAAAAACATAATCTGTAGAGTACGAGATTAGCAAATTATTTTAGAGATAAACTGAAATCAAATTTGAAAGCATCTGAGAATAGTGCCTTTTCTACTGAAGGCCTGAAGGAAACGAGGCAGATAAAAATATGAACTCTTAGGCCTAAAAGGATTTTGTTAACAGGGACAAACAAAACAAACATTTTTTTAAATGCTTAACCTACATTATTCATTTATACTTCACAACAGTCTGATATAGGAGGTGTTATATTCTACATTTTGCGGACTGTGAAACTATTGAAAATCAGAGATATTATATTACTTGATCATGATTATATACCTCCTAAGTGGCTGAGGTTGGATTTGAACCCCGTGCTTTTGGTCTTACATTATAAAGTCTTCTTCCTTCCCACACTTACTGCATATATATATATAGAGATATTCTGGGAATTGGTGCAGTGAAGACCTTATATAGCTAGACAATTTATGAAGATACTCATTTGTGTATGGACTCCCTGTGTTGTTTCTCTCCCTCAACAAACTCGTCTACCCTCTCCATTAACAGGCAGATAGTCTAGTCTCTTCATTTCCTTGTCTCAGAGATTTCTGTACAGGTCGAGGCTCAGAGAGGCTTCTGGGCCTCTTGAAGCCTCCTGAAGCCCAGCAATTCAGAAAACGATGAGGGGGACAGGAAGGCCTGGCTGTGAAGTCACAGGTCACACCAGTTCCACCTTTAGCTCTGACAGAAGGCTCCTAGGCCCTTCACTCCACTGTCTTAAATTCAGAAAAGCCACGCTCCTCTCCATATGTCCCCATACCATTTTGGAGGCTTTCAGAGGGAGAGGAAAAAACAATGAGGGTATGAATTAGTTTTCTATTGCTTCCATAACAAGTTACCATAAATTTAGCAACGTAAAGTAACACCAATGTCTAATCTCCTGGTTCTGAGGCCAGAAGTCTGACAGGGGCCTCACAGGGCTAAAATCAGTGTCGGCAGGACTGTATTCCTTGCTGGACGCTCTAGGAGAATATCCGTTTTCTTGCTCATTCAGGTTGTAGGCAGATTTCAGTTCTTTGCATTTGTAGGACTGAGGTCTCCGCTCCCTTTCTGGCTATAAACTGAGTCATTCCAGACTTCTAGATGCTGCCAGCAATCCTTGCCCCTTTCTTCCATCTTCAAAGCTTCAACAGTAGGTCATATTTCATAGTTTAAATCTGTCCTGCCTCTTCTTCCATCATATCTGTCTGGCAAAATTTTCCGTCTTCCTCTTCTTACTTACATGGGCCTACTTTTAAGGGCCCATGTTATTACCTTTGGCCCATCTGGTTAAAGAGTTTAATCTCCCTATTTCAATGTCTATAACCTTAATTCCATGGAAATATCCTTTTACCATGTAATATAAAATATTCACAGGTTCTAGGGATTAGGGCATGAACATCTTTGGGGACCATTTTTCTGCCTACCACAGGGTTTTTTTTTACCTTAAAGTAGTTTAAATTATTGTACAGGTCTATAGTTATTGTATTGTATTGTAAGCCTACTTTTTCCTTATGTTGGAGGAAGGCAGTCATGAGGAAAATTAATCATCTCTGAAAAAGACAAAGTGATGAAGTCCATTTTCTTTCTGTATTTGAATGCACATCTGAATTGTGATTCCATTATTTAGAACAGAGAAATAGTTTTTAAACAGATTAATCTTGCAGAATATGGACCTCCTAACCCATATGCTCTATTTGCTACTGCTGAAAAATAATTCTCATTTTAAAAGGGTATGTTGGCTTTAAAAATAAGTTTATAATAGAAATGATTACTTCTCACAGTACCATAAATTTAGGCACTATTACGCTATAAATATTATTGCTATGAGACCAACCCATGCACCTACAGCCTTAAGTAATACATAGGCCTTTCAGAGTTTCCGGACGTTTTGAGAAACAATACTTGACGGCTGTAATTTTAGGTCTTCCAAAGCTGGCTGAAGTTCTAGGGTTCTCCTGACTGTTGATCAATTGCCAGAAGTATAGCTGGCTTCATGGAATTCCCCTGACATTTCATATTAGTTGTTAATATTCTATGATTTAGACATCTATTTGAATATTTCCAATAACATAGTTCCCAGACTAACGGACCCTCTCCCCGGATTCTTTAGACTAAATTCATGAACACTGACCTATCTTATTAAGACCTAATTGTAATATCCCATTTTGAATTCTAAGCAATGGAATTGGACTAAAGGAAACAAGTCCATTAGTAATGTGACTGAGATCATTTCAGTGGTAAGTATCTGATAGGCTCAGGAACTGAGACCTTGTCTGAGCATCTACCAGATAACCAGGGCTGAACGGGGAAGTAAGATTGGTAGAGGCCTGGGGAATCTTGGTAAGTGGAGATTTTTGGATCTGGGCGTCATGGCTTTGTATATGTGCAGAATTCTGCTTTTGGTTCTTTAATCTTTGTATTTCACTTTACTCACTGTTTTATGACTGTGCACTCTCTAAAAACGGTCATAATTTATAAGCATTACTGAACGTTTTATATGTTTTTATGTGTCAGAACTATATTTAAATTTCTATGCAAAGAATAGATTGAACTTAGTTAAGGAAAGAAAGTAAGGTAGAAAGAAGAATTCGGGGGAAAGAGTGCACAATAACTGAAACTCTGAAAAACTATAATTGCAAGCAATTTGGGTACAATGGGACAGAAACCATGAAACTGAGCCTATAAACAAACTCTGTGCTCTATAAATGAAGAGCATGACCCGGTGAGTATGAGTAAAGGTGAGACAAGATGGGGAGGGGTGGTGGTGATAGTTAAGAGCCAAAGGAAATCTTCCCAACTTGATCAAACAGCTCCAAGTTTAGAGATTTTCTTCACCCTGACAATACGACTCTCAGAATGGGAAACACTGCCTTAATTCACAATTTCAATAACGCAGGAAGTCATTATTCAAATTTTCCTACAGGGTCAAGGACTCAGAGGTTGACTTCAAACTATAAAGCATTTTAAACTCCTTTGGCAGGCTTAAAGTTCTCTACATCTACATATGTTATGGTATATATTCTTGACTACACAGACACAATTTGTATATAATTCCATTCCCAAAAGGCATGGAAGAGGCAATGTATCTTAACTCAATTGCCACCAAAGAGCACAAAGATGAATGTTTAAGTCCAGACACTGAGACATCCCCCTAAATTTTCAAAGCATGGCTTGCAGTCTCAGCCCCCTGACTCCCATTCCCTGTAATGGAAGTCAGGTGGCAAAACCCTAATGCAAACTCCTTGGAAATCTAGAAGACGGCATAATGATGTTCTTTGTTTTGCTATGGAAACATTTATATGGGACACAGGTTCAACTGTCCATGAAATGATGCACTAATCTCCAGAGTTCACAATGTAATTTGGAGTGTATTTTCTTCTCCATGTGCATGCAATTGTGAAGGTAATTGCCACCCTGAAGGTAAAGAATGCCAAGTGTCCCCCATGTAACACACAGTTACATTCTAAACTATCTCAGAGCCAGATATTCACATTATGCATCCAAAGAAAAAGTCCAGGGAACTTGTGTGCATCTTCATTTTTAACATGCAGTCTTTCTGGAGAACACCTGATCTTTCCTTGATAAGGTTTGTTGGCTTTCATAAACTAGTTTGTTGTGAATAATCAGTTCAGTTTCTGGCCTGAATAGTATCATTGATTTAATGTGATAAAGAAACAGTTCTCTTGCTTCTCAAATTTATAAATTCTCTTTGGATCCCACAGATGTTTAAAATCTGAAAATTAAACCAGCTTAAGAATTACAAGGGCGGACTTCAGATATGCTAGGGATTTATTAAATGCAATATCAGCCCCTCAACTGTTCTTAGATTAGGCTGAGGCCACAAGCCAGAGGCTCCTCTGTTACATTCAGGAAGTAAAATCACTGTCTTAATTTGTGTGTAAACTATTTTTAGAAATTAAAATAATTTAATTTTGGATAAAAAAGGGGTTACCTACATTTTCAATGACTCTAAAATGTGATTACATTAATTATAGGCAAAACTCTCATAATAAATATTTTTAATCATTGTATCTAATTACCTTAAGAGAAATCTACTGCAACTTAACTGTTCTACGCAACCTAGCACTTAGGGACACATAGTTTTATATCTATTTCATGTTTTAAAGTATCACTCTTTTTCTCTCTTCTGAACTTGACTAAGCACTCCTCAAGGGATGTAAAAGAAGTTTAAGACATAGTTCTCCCCCGTAGCATCCAGCACAGAGTAGAGTTCATTACAGGAGCTCAATAAATACTGTGCATGTATTGATTGATTGTCAGCATTCTGCTTTGTGACTCCTTTTAATATTTCAGGTGCTGAAAGGTCATTATCATAATCATTGTAAACCTCATTTATCTGTTCATGACACTGTTCTGGGTGCTACATAAAATTTAGCAGTGAGTTCTATAAGTATAAGAACAACTGAATGCACGTTGACTTACCCACTAATCAATCAGGAAAGATGGCACATGGGGTTGGAGGATTCACCCACACATTTTAAATTAAATTTATTGAATTTATATATAACTCACTTCTTTTCAAAAATAACTTGAAGCATTTTATGGCAAAAAGTGATAAAGTTATAATATAAAAATAAGATAGATATCTGTACTAATGTAAGAAATGGGTAGAATGATGAGAGAGTGAAAGTTTTGCTGTGAATTTCTCTGCAGTCCTGGCAAGGAGAGAAATATCCTAGGCCAACCTCATTTTGACATTTTGGACTAGATAATTCTTTGTTGTAGAGTGCTGTGCATTGCTGTCTGTTTAGCAGCATCCCTGGTCTCTAACCACTAGATGCCAGTAGTACCTCCCTCCCTCCCCTTCTGTTGTAACCACTAAATATGTCTCCAAATACCACCCCCAATTTGAGAATCACTGCCCTAGGTGACCTAGACTTCTTTATAAGGATGAGAAAGCACAACCTAGTTCTATGGGGGTAGGGGTATAAGAGAGCAACACAATTATTTTCTGACACTAATTTCTAAGACAAATTTCAATAAAACATGAATGATTTGATCTATAGTGTCCTCAGTAACACTGGCTAATATTTCTTGAGACCTTACTATAAGCCAACTGCTGAAATTGGCACTGTATACACATGACTTATGAGACAGGTAATATTGCAATCTTCACTTTATAGGTAAGTAAATTGATGGGACTTCTTATTTGAAATAGCTTGGCACTTAATTTTCATCGATTTCAATAATATGTTGTATCACACTGTAGAGTGAGAAGGAATCTGGAAAAGAGCTTTGAATTATACCGATCCAGGTTGAATTCTAGTACTGAAACCTACAGCTGTGTAACTCTGAACAACTATTTGACCTCTCTGGTCCTTATCTGAAAATGGGTATATGAGTATTTTTTATATATATATATATATATATATATATTTATATATATAATACATATAATATAAATGTATAATGTATTTATTTATTTGTAGGCACGTTATAAGAATTACAGACTTAGGTAATACAAAGTATTTCTTAAAATGTTAAGTTGTGAAAATGCCTACACAGTACTAACACTCTTTTTTATGTGTTATTTGCTGTATTTGCCCTGGAAAACTTGTGGAACTTAGTATAATGAAAAGGGAAGTAGTGGTAATACTGGAGATTTCCGGGGCCATTTTTTTTTTCCTGGGAAAACATATATTGTCCAATGCTCTATTTCTTCAGGTAGATGTAAGCTTTTGGTTTATGTTGACTTATTAAATATCATCCCTGGTAGCAAATTTCCTTTGGAACTACTTTATCAGATCCTGAGCTCTCCCCCTCCCCTACTGGCCAACAAGATGCACTTTCTCTCTTTTTGTTCCTATTAGGCTCTTGAACAGAATCAAACTATGACTCAAAGATTAGAAAGATTTATGCTGACTTGCTGAATACCCCATACATGTCTAGTTTTTGACTGATTGCTAATTAGTTCCCTTCCTTAGCCATTAATTCTTTTGTAATTTAGTGGATTTTGAAATACATCCAGAGGATCCTATTAGATACTCCATTCTAAGCTAAGTCAAGCATAAACATATATATTTTGGAACATATTTTTAAAATACCTTTCTACTCTCACTTAGGTCAGGTAACCCAATTCAGCAAGTATTTTCGAGTACCTACACAGGCAATGCAGGAAATGTAAAACATATATAAGATTTGATTTAGCTACTCAACAAACTTAGAATTGCTAGTTCCAACAAGACATATGGGAGGGCCTTGGCACATGGCAGAGGAATTCAGAAAAGGGGGAGCAAAAATAAGCTGGAAACACTGTGAAAGGTAGGGTTGGTAATATATATCCTTTTAAAAAATTTTTAAGCAATATACATACAATTATATGATAGTTATACCTCACATCCTCACACACAACACACATGCATTCTAATTTGTATACTTTTGTTGTTCTTTGTTTTACTAAGGAATGAGATTATTCTTTAAATTTTTTACATGGATATACTTCCATACAGTGTACATAGATCAGCTTCATTACTTAAAAATGTGAAAATTATTTAAAAATGTGAATCACATAAAATGGATATGCCATAATTTAAATATTCGCCATTGACGCTCATTTTAAGTGGGTTTTCAAATTTCCTCTCCTATGGAGAATACTGCAAAGAACATCCTTACTTCCCTATGCAAGCAATTCTATAGGATATGGTTCTAAAGTGGAATCCCTGGTTCAAATTATATGCATACTTAAAAAGCATTATTGGATGTACAAGTTAGCCTCTAGAAAATTGCCCCCGTTTATAGCTCTTTGGAGACCAAACTCTTTCTCCCACACCTGCATAGAATCATTCTTTTTATTTTTGCCAATCTAGTAGGTGAAAAATGATATCTCTTCTTTCAAGAATGAGATTTTAAAATTTGAATGACAGGTAAGAAACTGAAGCCAGGAAAATTTCTTTGGGAAACGACTGTTCTAACATGACAGAGTCAATCAAGACAGTAAGGAGTTAGGCTATGTGAAGCAGAACATTCACACCAGGAAATAGAATTAAAATGGGTTAGGAACAGGTGTGTTAGAGAATGACATGCCCATGAAAATAAAGCACAGAATTGGCCAATGTGTGATCAGAAAAGCCTCTTAAAAATTATTCTCCCTGAAAAAGAGATTTGTAGGTCTTTTCCCTAATTTTGTCCTTTGCCTTAGGGTTTTTTCCTATTCTGATTCCTACTTTACCAACCTACTTTTCTTCCAGGAGTATACTTTATATCTTTTGGCTCAAAGTTACACCAAAATAGAATTCCTTACCATTTGCAAGGCAAAGCAGGTATGAGTTAGTGGTAGCAGTGGGAATGAAGAGGAAGGATTGTATCCTAGAAGTCTCTGAGGATGTATCATAAAAATGACTCGCTGGCTACTGAGTGTGGACTGTGGAAGCAAAGGCTATCTTAGCAATGGCCACTGGCCTAAGTGACTAGAACAGTCTCGCTGAGGTTGAGAATACAATAGGAGGAGGAGGTCGGTGAGGGAAGTTAATTCAATTTGAGGCCTGTTCAGTTTGAGGTGCTGCTGGTGCTTGCACATCTGCTAGGCGAAATTTTGGAAATTCTGGTCTGCTTTTCGGGAAATCAGTCATACTGAGCTAATATCTGAAGTTATTTACCTGGACACGGACATCAAGAGGAAGAGAAGACAGCCAAGGTGAGAACATTTGGAAGTATCTCCTGTTAATGGTAGGCAGAGGAAGAAGAGCTGTGCTTTGTGAGAAAGACTGTCAGGTGATGGGAGGTCCCTGGAGAATGCGGAAGATGAGTTCTTTCTTTTTGGTTTTATTGGGATATAATTGACAATTAAAATTTGTATATCTTGACACTTTGATACGTGTGTACATTTTGAAATGATCACTAGAATCAAGCTAATTAACATATCCACCACCTAGTTACTAATTTCTTTCTCTTTCCCTTCCTTTCTTGGTAAGAACACTTAAATTCTTAGCAAATTTCAGGCGTAAAATAGAGTATTTTAAACTGTGGTCACCATGCTGTACATTAGATCTCCAGAACTCATGTAGTTATCTTGCATAATTAAAATTTTGTACCCTTTAACCAACATCTCCCAATTTACCCCTCTCCCCAGCCACTAGCAATCACCATCCTGTACTCCTGTAAGTGGATTACTCTAGATTCCACATGCAAGTGAGATCACACAATATCGTCTTTCTTTGTCTGACTTGTTTCACTTAGGGCAATGTCCTTCAGGTTCATCCATGCTGCTACAAATGAAATAATTCCCTTCTTTTTAAAGGCAGAATCATATACCAATGTGTGTGTGTGTGTGTGTGTGCGCGCGTGCGCGTGTGCGTATGTAACATTTTCTTTATCCACTGAAGGTGAATTTTTTCTGAATCCAAGATATGAGGAGAAGCCATATAAAAAACCTTCAGAGATCTTATAAAGTGACAAAACAGGATGTCACTGCAACCTCCTGCAAGAGTGGTGTTCAAAGGGTCTGATGCAAAATTCAAATTGCTGGAGATCAATGTAGTATAGCAGTAGGGAAAAACTTGTCAAAAATTTAGCAGTGAAGGAAGAATAATAAAATTAATCACTACCTCTACAAACAACATAAAACTATTATATCTAGTTTGATCATTTGAAGGAAATCAATATTTTTTAATCAATATTTTTGTGTGCATAATGCTCTAGAATTACATTTGTGTTTATGCCTTTTCTTTCCTTTTGGACCTCGAGGGCAGAAGGCTGAGTAATAGTACTTAAAACACTTCTCTTCCTTAATATTATTTTTTATTTATTTTGTTTTGTTCCCATTATTCCTGACCTTAACACGTACACCTTTCACTATGCCCTAACAGTATTTCAGTGGCCTCCACACAAAATACTTCAAAAATGTCTCTGAATATGTATATATTTTTAAAAATGCGTATTTTTTGTATACATAGCTTTAATTTACATAAAGATTATTATTTTGCCAATATTGCTTTATCTCATTTTCATCACTCATTTTTTTCACAAATCTGTCTTTGATGGGGGAAAAAAAACCTCTTCTTAATTTCTTCTCACTTCTCAAGAGTATTTCATATTCTACATCTCCCACATTTTACGTATCTACTCTTTCCATGATGGAAATATAGGTTGCTTCCACCATCTCACCATCACAAAGACCATGGCAATGAACATTTTAACATCTTCCCCTCTTGTGAAATTACACACGAGTGACTTTGGGGTACATGCCTGGGGATGGGATTAGATACTTGCATACTTAATCTTGTTAGCTATTGCCCTATTGCTCTTCAGAATGGCTGCACCAGGTTATACTCCCAACAAGACAGTGCTCATTTGCCCACATCTCTTCAATAAAACTTGACATATCTGACTTTGTGATGTTTGTCATCTCATAAAGAGTTATGCCATTGTTCTATTTTATTTTACATTGTTCATTTAAATCATGAGAAATTCTTCATAAAATTTTAGTCATTAATGTTTCATTTTCTCTGATTTATCTATTAATTTCCTTTTTTCTACCAGATTTTCAATCTTTATGTTGTTGCATTGAGGAATTCTTTAATGTACTAGATGTTAAACTCTAGCTAGTTTTTATTTTTTTTATTTTTTATTTTTTTCTGTACGCGGGCCTCTCACTGTTGTGGCCTCTCCCGTTGCGGACAACAGGCTGCGGTCGCACAGGCTCAGTGGCCATGGCTCACGGGCCCAGCCGCTCCGCGGCATGTGGGATCTTCCCGGATCGGGGCACGAACCCGTGTCCCCTGCATCGGCAGGCGGACTCTCAACCACTGCGCCACCAGGGAAGCCCTAGTTTTTATTTTTAACTTTTACTTTGGAATACTTTTTTATTTACAGAAAATTTGAAAACAATATAGAGAGTTCCAATATACACGTCACCTCGTTTTCCCTAATGTTAACATCTTACATTAGTGAAAACTAAAAAATTCCTAGTTCGTGTTTTAAAAAAACCTTTATTGTGATATACTTCACATGCCACACAAACCTCTATAGATTTGCTTATTATGGACATTTCATATAAATGATATCATAAAAATGTTGTTTTGCGACTAGGTTCTTTTACTTAGCATGCTATTATCGAAGTTCACCCATGTTGTAGCATGTATCACTACTTCATTCTTTTTTACTGCCAAATAATACTCCATTGTATTAAATTTTGTTTATCCATTCATCAGTTACTGGACATTTGGATTGTTTCCACTTTTAGCCTATTATGAATAGCACTACTATGAATATTCATGTACAAGTTTTTATGTGAATATGTTTTCATTCTTTGGGATATATACCTAGAAGTAGAACTGCTGGATAATATGATAACTCAATGTTTAACATTCTGAGGAATTATCAAAGTTTTTCAAAGCAGCTGCACAATATACATTCCGACCAGCAAGGTATGAGGGTTCTAATTTGTCCATATCCTTGCCAACACATTATTACCTATATTTTAAATTATAGTTGTCTTTGTGGCTGTGAAGCAGTATCTCATTGTGGTTTTGATTTACTAGGTTTTTTTTTCCCTTTGGAAAAATGTCTATTAAAATCTTTACCCATTTTTAACTTGGGTTATTTGTCTTTTTATTGTTGAGTTGTAAGTATTCTTTATATATTTTGGACATAAGTTCCTTATCAGTTATATGATTTGCAAATATTTTCTCCCATTCTATGGGTTATGTTTTCACTTTGTTGTTGGTGTCCTTTGAAAAACAAAAGTTTTTAATTGTCCATTTTATCTATTTTTCTTTTTTCAATTGTGTTTTTGGTTTCATATCTAAGAAGGTGTTGCCTAACTCAAAGTCATGAAGATTGGCTCCACTGTTTTTTCTAAAGGTTTTGTAGTTTTAACTCTTACATTTAGATCTATAATCTATTTTAAGTTAATTTTTGTGTATGGTATGAGTAAGCAGTCCAACTTTATTCTTTTGCCTGTGGATGTTCAGTTGTCCCAGCACTATTTGTTAAAAAGACTGTTCTTGGGACTTCCCTGGTGGCGCAGTGGTTGAGAATCTGCCTGCCAATGCAGAGGACTCGGGTTCGAGATCTCATCTGCGAAGATCCCACATGCCACAGAGCAACTAAGCCCATGTGCCACATTTACTGAGCCTGTGCTCTAGAGCCGGTGAGCCACAACTCCTGAAGTGCACATGCCTAGAGCCCATGCTTCGCAACAAAGAGAAGCCACTGCAATGAGAAGCCCATGCACTGCAATAAAGAGTAGCCCCCACTCGTCGCAACTAGAGAAAGCCCACACGCAGGAATGAAGACCCAACACAGCCAAAAATAAATAAAATAAATAAATAATAAAATTTAAAAAAAAATGACTGTTCTTTCCCCATCTAATTGTCCTGGTTCCTAATTAGTTTTTGACAGTGTATTTTTTCCAATCTATTTTTTGTTAATTTTGCATATGGTATCATTTCTGAATAGAATACTTACTTATTAATGCAATCAAAACCATCAATGTCCTACCTTATAATGCTGGCTTACTGAAGAAAGTTCTTTCCATCCTCAAGTTTACAAAAATATTTTTCTATAATTTTGTATATTAGCTCTATAGTTTTACTTTTCACATTTAGGTATTTACCTATAATATGCCTTTATATGTGATATAAAGTATACATCTGACATCATTTTCTTCATATAGTAAGGTAGTTATCAAACAATTCATCCTTTCACCACTGGGAGGTCTGACCGCTCTTGTTCAAATTTCTAATCAAAGGCTGGGGAAATTTAGAAAGTTGTGCCAAGTTAGAATAATAGAGCACATAGATTTTAAGGACAAGGTAGATGAACAACCTCTTACAGTGGTGCATCACTGAGAAAGATTTCTGGTGAAGGGCGTTTTGCTAAGAGAAATAGTTTAGATCAAAAGTAGTTTGGATATTGGTGTTTCTTTTCCTGAATTACCAAGCAATACTGTAATGACTGAAGTCATAATTCACCCAGTATTACTGAAGGTATCCCTCAAAGTCTATAGTTCGAGACTCTTAAAGGCTTATAGAATAGTCCTAGGTCTTGTTATTATGGCTTCTTTTCCACAGATTTTCCTTGCTATGCACCAGGCAGGCCACACTGATATCATGCCACTCACCCTGCAAGGTAATCATAATCCACAGAGGGAAATTAAAGTGCACCCATACGTCTTTAATGTATACTTTGGAGCCATTATTATTAAGTCATTTAAATATTTAGATAATATATTATGGCCTAGTAGATGTTTCTTTAGATCTGGTTTAATCTTCTGGGTACGTTGACAAGCCTTCAAAAAAAAAAAACTGCAATAAAAATGAAACCTTGGGGCTTCCCTGGTGGCACAGTGGTTGAGAGTCCGCCTGCCGATGCAGGGGACACGGGTTCGTGCCCCGATCCGGGAAGATCCCACATGCCGCGGAGCGGCTGGGCCCGTGAGCCATGGCCGCTGAGCCTGTGCTCCAGAGCCTGCGCTCCACAACGGGAGAGGCCACAACAGTGAGAGGCCTGCGTACCGCAAAAAAAAAAACCTTGAATTTCTTAAAATTTAGCAATAAGAAATACTTTCAAGTGACAACTATTTTTTTCCTTTTTTGATCATCTTTATTCAGATGTAAGTAAAAGTTGATTTGTACAAAATTCAAATGAGGCTAATGTTTTCAATTTTACCTCCTGTGTTTATAACCTTACTCTCATTAAATAGCTAATAAATTTGTACTTTATAATTTCAGTATGGTGTATAGTTTCTTTTTTTTTTTTTAATTACAATGATTTTATTCTGCATTTATCTTTAGTTTATTTCAAGCAAAAAGGAGTGTTTTCAATATCAAGAGGCATGCATATATGTGTGTCTTCCATGATATTTCTTTTCAATAAGGTGCTTTCATTGCAAATTAAAAGAAATGGAGTTCAGCTCCTTGGTGACCCAGGAGAAAAAAAAAGTAAGAACTAGAATATTATTACTTATTAACAGTGAGGCTCTTGTCATGTATTATCTCAATTACTTTTTATATTAATGATACAGGTAGGTACTTATTGTTGCTTTCAAGTTATATGGGGAAACAGGCTCAGAGAGGGTCAGGTCCATGGTCATATAGTTCGTAGAGGACAAACACAGTATTTGAACCCAAGTCTATGCTCTGAATCCAGATGTACATGACATTGTAGGGAATACTCCCAAAGGGTAGGGTCTTTGCCTTTCAAACTAAAAAACTAGAATAATCACAATTATAACTGTAGGGAACTGTGTTTTAAATGAATAGGATCTATATTTCCTGGCAGATGATCTCAGAGTCACTTGGAGGCACTGAATAAAAGCAGAAATGAACCCAAATTCTAGGTGTTCTAGCTATTGGGACTCTGTTCTTTCTCCAGACACTGTGGTTGGCACCTTCACTGTGGATTTTTTTACAATACAGGACCAGGGAGGGTCAGACTGTGGCCTGCACTCCTGCAATACCCAGCCATCTGCCCTGCCGTCTGAGGTACTAGGGCAGTTGTCTTCTTCCTGGAGTCATTTCACTGCTCAGGCCTGAAGGTCGCTGCGGTGCCAGCCAAAGGCTTTGGAGCCCACGTTGGTGGGCGTGAAGCTGTTCTTAACCACACTGTCAGACCTGCTCAGCCAGCCCGCCATCTTATGGGTCACACAGGTCGCAGTGTTACAGGATCTCTTCTGGGCAGTGATGCTGATGCTGCTCCTCAGGATGAGTCTTGGAGGGACGGTTTTCAAAGGGCAAGAAAGAGGCTCTCACTGCTGCACTCTTCTCTACTGTAAGTGTTACCATTCATTTTGGAGGCTGGGAAGTCCAAGATTAAGGTACTGGCAGATTTGGTGTCTGGTGAGAGCCCACTTGCTGGTTCATACTTAGATGGCTGTCTTCTCGCATGGCAGAGCTGGTGTATAGTTTCAAGTTTTTATAGCTATTCTTATTTGTCCTTTAGTCAAAATAAAGGATATTGTGAGGTCTAGGTTTAATAAATTTAATATCTGAATTATTTCACATGTTGTAGCTCATAAATCTTTATCCTATAGAAGGACTATTCTGTTCTTTAGGTTGAAGTTTCTTGAGGACAATATAGATTTTATTAGAGCAATTAATGAGATATTTACAACTTACTGACATACAAAAATGATTTACATTTAAAATAGCCTTTTTGTGTAGAAATATATAAAAAAATATATATAAAAGGCTGGTCTTACTGAACTGTGTGCTACATCAGGCTCCAGATCTATAGACTATCTCTCCCATGATAGTTATTGACTCAGATTGTTACCATCTTGCACTTCATTTTCCCTTTCCTCATTATGTTGTATTATATTATTTTTCAAGTGTACATATTTGGGAGATTTTTTTGTTCAAGTGAGAACTTTGATAGCAAAATATTTCTTGTAGTTACATGTAATTGTTTAAAGTGTAGATAAAATAGGACTTTTAAACAACTGAGTTTGAACTTGGGGAAAATAATTCAATTGCTTGTTACTAAATTTATAAGACAGGAAAAACTTCCCTGAAATGTGTAAAACTAGGGCCATGAATAAATTTTGTTTGAGAAAAACTGTGCTAATTCCATTTGCAAATATTTCTCTCCATCAGTAGGTTGTCTTTTCAGTTTGTTGATGGTTTTCTTTGCTGTGCAAAAGCTTTTAAGTTTAATTAGATCCCATTTGTTTACATTTGTTTTTATTTCCTTTATTTTAGGAGATGGATCCAAAAAAATATTTCTGCGATTTATGTCAAAGAGTGTTCTGCCTAGGTTTTCCTCTAGGAGTTTTATAGCATCAGGTCTTACACTTAGGTCTTTAATCCATTTTCAGTTTATTTTTGTATATGCTATTAGAGAATGTTCTAATTTCATTCTTTTACATGTAGCTGTCCAGTTTTCCCAGCACCACTTATTGAAGAGACTGTCTTTTCTCCATTGTATTCAATATATTCTTGCATCCTTTGTCATAGATTAATTGACCATAAGTGTGTGGGTTTATTTCTGGGATCTTTATCTCATTCCATTGATCTATGTGTCTGTTTTTGTGCCACTACCATACTGCTTTGATTACTGTAGCTTTTTAGGTATAGTTTAAAGTCAGGGAGCTTGATCCCTCCAGCTTCATTCTCTTTTCTCAAGATTGTTTTGGCTATTAAGGATCTTTATTTCAATATAAATTCTAGAATTATTTCTTCTATTTCTGTGAAAAATGCCATTGGTATTTTGATAGGGATTGCATTTAATCTGTAGATTGCCTTGGGTGATATGGTCATTTTAACAATATTGATTCTTCCACTCCAAGAACATGGTATATCTTTCCATCTACTAATGTCATCTCTAATTTCTTTCATCAGTGTCTTATAGTTTTTGAAGTACAGATCTTTCGTCTCCTTAGGTAGGTTTATTCCTAAGCATTTTATTCTTTTTGATTTGATGGTAAATGGGACTGTTCCTTAATTTCTCTTTCTGATATTTTTTGGTTAGTATAGAAATGTAACAGACTTCTGTGTATTAATTTTGTATCCTGCAACTTGACCAAATTCATTGATGAGCTCTAGTAGTTTTCTGGTGGTGTCTTAAGGATTTTCTATATATAGCATTATGTCATCTGCAAACAGTGACAGTTTCACTTCTTTCCAATTTGGATTTCTTTTATTTCTTTTTCTTCTCTGATTGCTGTGTCTAGGACTTCCAAAACTATGTTGAATAAAAGCGGTGAGAGTGGACATCCTTGGCTTGTTCCTGATCTTAGAAGGAATGCTTTCAGCTTTTCACCATTGAGTAAGATGTTAGCTGTGGGTTTTTCATATGGTGTTTACTGTGCTGAGGTATGTTCCCTCTATGTCCACTTTCTGGAGTTTTTATCATATATCAATGTTTAATTTAACAAAAGCTTTATCAAAATTCCCATATCTCCCAGTTTAATGACTCTACAAAACTTTACATTAGAAAAAAGTCTAATTAATAATTTCATTATAATAGAGAATACCAAAACAGCTAGTGTGTTTCAAGTCCTTAGAGATTTACTTATATTAATTTTTCACTTCAAAAGTCCACAATTGTGAAGACTTTATAGTATATGGTACATCACTTGTTATTTCTCTTTGCCACTTTTAGATAGCTCCTTTGGAGTAAGTGTACTGCTTCATTTCCTATTTTTAAACGAAGAGTCAAACCAGTGAGACTTAGATCTAAGTGAACAATGATGTAATTATGGATGAATCCTATGAATCTTACAAATTGACAGAAAAATGGCAGATGAATGGGCTTAGAGCTTGAAACCCAAACTGTATGTATAAAATAAAGGAGTCTTGGCAATGAGCCATTATGAACAGTTCCCAAGTATACATGTCTCGATGTTATCTATTGTGAAAGGGCCAAAATAATTTGCCTATCTATAAGAAACCCATTGAAAACAAAACTTCTATTTATATATATTACATTACCTTGAATTTGGCATGCGTTTGAGGTGAATCAAGAAAAAATAAATAATATTAGGAAGAAAAGACTAAAATAAAAGAAATGAAGAGATATGAATATGAAGAATATTAGGGGTCTTCAGTCTTAAAAGCAAAAGCCAACTACTGATTGGCCTGATTGAGATCTATATAGTGTGAATATTATCTGTAAGAAATTATGGAAATTTTCAGCAAATTTCATATAATTAAAATTAAGAACACCTTTTGAAGCTTGAATCATAAAAAATAAAGACTATGTTTGAAAGAACTATTTATACAGCAGCAATAAAGATATAATTCTCAATAGTCTAAGGACTCATATAGTTAGTTAACAGAAAATAATTAAACATAGCTTTAAAATGTTAGAAAAGATGCCCGTGGGAGTAAAGTATTCTAACCATTTTGCAAGCATGACTTTCTCAGCCCCTTCTGTACCCTGCACAGAGTTGGCTTTTATGTGTGATAGTAACAGAAAGACAGTCTCATACCTGAAGGACTTGGTAAGTAAACCATTCATGTACTCTTCTTAAAATATTACTCCAAGAGATATTTCAAATGACTGAGGGATATTTCAAGATGAAAAATTCAGTAATAGGAAAACTGCATTGTTAAAAAGATTGCCAATGGGGCTTCCCTGGTGGTGCAGTGGTTGAGAGCCCACCTGCCGATGCAGGGGACACGGGTTCGTGCCCCGGTCCAGGAAGATCCCACATGCTGTGGAGCAGCTGGGCCCGTGAGCCATGGCCGCTGAGCCTGCGCGTCCGGAGCCTGTGCTCCGCAATGGGAGAGGCCACAACAGTGAGAGGCCCGTGTACAGCAAAAAAAAAAAAAAAAAAAAAATTGCCAATGAATTTTAAAACCATGAAACAGTAGAATTTAGATTAAATATCTCACAAAGAGGATTATAAAACTGAATTGAAGTTCTAAATATTACTTTAAAAGAAAAGCATAAGGTAAAAATATAATAAGGAACCAGATATAATAAATACTGGATAATGCCAAAAATCACCACAGAATGAGAAGGTGAGAGGAAGAAAACAAATTATACCAATGCTGTTAATGTCCTTAGTGGTCAGGAAGGAGAGCAAATAGCTATTGCTTAACTCTTTAAAATACTGATTAGAACAAAATAGCTTAAAGTATGGCTTAGAAAATAAAAACATTAAGGGGATAAAAACAAATGATACTATGATTTATACAGTACACAATAAAAAATAAAATAAATATTTTTATAACATCAGAAAACATCATGACAGAAATAAATGTATAGTTATTGCAGTAAAATGCACAAGTTAAAAGCTATCCCCCCCCCAAAAAAGCAATGTACTTTCTGTAAGATCTTTCCTTTAAATAAAATGACTGAACAGACAAGCAAAAAGAAAGTAGTAGGTGTAATATCAAAAAAGTGTAATCCAAGGCAGAAAATAATGGAAAAAAGAGTCATGTTAATGATAAAAAGGTAAAATGCACAATGAATATGTATAAGTCATGAATTGTTATATGCAAAATGAATGAATAAAGTACATTTTTTAGAAATATGTAAGATTGATAGAAGCAAAATAGTTCTGCAGAATTTTCACAAGTTGGTCATGACTAATCATAAGAAAAACTTCACTCAGTTCCCTAGTGCAAAAAATTTAGAAGGCATATTCCTGTAGCAAAGCAGTATAACTACACAATTTAAAAACATCACTGGAAATTTAAAAACAGAAACACTTTACTTAGTAATTCTGTTACCAAAGAGGAAATCAGGAATATAGTTATGAAATATTAGAAAATTATACTAAGACTACAAATTATAAAAACTTATGAGATATAGTTAAAGCTGTGCTCAGAGTCAAATTCATAGCTTTACATGCTTTAAATTTTCCAGCTTTATTGAGATATACAGTAAGACCCCTACATATGAACCTTCAAGGTACAAACTTTCAAATATACAAACATGCTTTTCATCAGCCTCAGGTGTGAGTGAAATTGCAGCTTGCCCTCCATCTCCTATTGCTGACAATCCTTCAGTTCTACCATCTCCCACCTCCTAGTCCTCCTCCGTAAGTAACTCTTCTTGCCTGTTTACTCAATGCCAGCCCCTGTATGCCAGCTGTTGTACTGTACTACTATACTTTTCAAGGTACTGTACTATACGATGAAAAATATTTTCTTTTTGTGTTGGTTGCTTTTTATGTATTATTTGTGTGAAGAGTATTATAAACCTATTGCAGTACAGTACTCTATAGTCAATTGTGTTAGTTGGGTACCTAGGCTAACTTAGTTGGACTTATGAACAAATTGGACTTACGAATGCGCTCTCGGAACAGAACCTGTTCGTATGTAGGGGACTTACTGTAACTGACAAATAAAAAATTGTATATACTTAAGGTGTACAATGTTGTGTTTGATATAAGTATACCTATGTAGTGATTACATTCAAGCTAATTAACATTCCATCACCTCACAACATGCTTTATTTATTAAGTGAGAAAAGGTAAAAACTGAACAAGTTATTGCAATTCAAGATGTTTGAAAAATGAAAATGAAATAAATCTAAGGAAATTGGGGCAAAGAAACATGTATAGATAAAACAAATGTAATGCACTAGAAAAAAGAAAAATACATGAATTGAGACATTGTGATATTGTGGTTTATAAGAAATATATATTTGGTCTTAGTCCCATTTCTGGCACAGAGCTCCTAAAACCCTTAGAATTTTCTAAGTGCTGGAAGCAAAAAAGGTGTCTTTTGTTATTTTAATGCGGTGACTTTTGGACTGCACCTATGGAAGGGATCTGGTTGCCAGGAGAACTAACCCAGTAATTAGAGGTTTGGAACTTTCAGTCCTGCCTCCTTCAACCCTTGAGGAGGGGAGAGGAAAAAGGGATGAAGTTGAATCAATTGCCAATGGTCAATGATTTAGTCAATCAAGGCTATGTATGGAAGCTTCCATAAGAAAACCCCAAGGACTGGGTTCAAAGAGCTTCTGGGTTGGTGAACACATGGAGGTGCTGGGAGAGTGGCGACCTTGGAGAGGGCATGGACACCCATACAAATCTTTCCCATGCCTTGCCCTGTGCATTCCTTACCACTCATTCCTGAGTTGTATCCTTTTATAATAAACCAGTGTTCAAGTAAGTAAAATATTTCTCTAAGTTCTATGAGCCACTCTAGCAAATTAATTGAACCCAAGGAGGGGATTGTGGGAGCCTCTGGTTTATAGCCAGTCAGACAGAAGCACAGGTAACAACCTGGGCTTGTGACTGGAGTCTGAAGTGGGAGTTGGGGCAGTCTTATAGAACTGAATCCTTAACCTGTAGAATCTGATGTGATCTTTGGGAAGACAGTGTCAGAATTAAATTGAATTGTAGGACACCCAGCTGGTGTCTGCAGAATTAATTGGTGCTGTGTGGGAACAACTCTCGCATCTCTACACATTGGAAATTGAGTCTCAGAACCACTTTAGAGGTGATTTTTAAATGAAAAAATTTAACTAGATGAACCTCCACAACAGTATTTTTTGAAATGGTAAATTGAAAAAATAGGAGCTTCTTGTCGAATATATTTTGCAGATGTTACATTCAGATTCACAAGGTAAATCAACACGTTAAAGAAACCTGGTAGTTAAAACCTTGTCTAAATTGTTCAATTCTCCATTCTACCCCCTACTTCTGAACATAGATCTTTTCCCTAATTTTTTTATATCCAACTTAATATCACCTGGAAACTACTTTGGGAAATAATCTTCTGCATAGTCCAAGTAGGAGGAAGAAACATATAAGTAAAGATTAGAAATAAAAAATTATTTATAACACTTATTAAGATTTAAAAAATAAAATGTTATTCTATGAAATAATATGTATGAGTTTCTCTTAAAACCTGATGCACATACATTTGAAAATCATGATGAAATGGGTTGTTTGAAAGAAAGCAGATAGTATTCAAACT
This sequence comes from Orcinus orca, assembly GCF_937001465.1. NCBI lineage: Eukaryota > Metazoa > Chordata > Mammalia > Artiodactyla > Delphinidae > Orcinus > Orcinus orca. The sequence continues at coordinate 120,389,034 of NC_064560.1, read as the reverse complement.
GATTAATGAAAATGTCTTGTGAACCTGCCAGTAATCATGGAAGAAAATGAGCACATATTTTGAAAATATTAACATCAAAATAAGCAAAGTTTAGTTTCATAAATGAGTTAATTTAAACTTTCAAGGAACAAATATTCCTATGCCATATAAACTATTCCCTACAAAAGAAAAGGAGAAACAGAGTGCAAAGAAAAAAAAGATAGCCTCATTTTTTTAAACTAATTTAACCTTGATAACAAAGTCAGACAAAAAAGGAAAATTCTAGACTAGCCAATCTCACATGAATAGAGATTCAGAAATTTAAATAACAGCAGCATTTTTTCTTTTTCAAAATAACACACCATTGCTGGGATATCAATAGGAGTTCTATGAAAGGGTTCCAAGGTCATAAAACTTCTGGAAACACTAGGTTAGAGAATATTATACTACAATGTAAAATTGATAATTGATCATTTTAAAGTGCTAAAATGCACTGTGAACCTTAAAGTAGAGGATGTAGTTTGCACTGTATCTAAATCTACTTAGCAGTGCAATTTTTTTGGTTGAGCACTCTGTGGGACCAATGATCCATGGGATATCAGTTTTGGAAGTGCTACACCAGAGGCATTACCATTAATGACAGAACTGAAACAAGAATGCCCACAAACATCCCTTACAAAATACATGTTTTGGAAGATTATAAATGAAAGAGAAAAGGGAAAAAAGTATAACTATTGCAGAAGTTCACATCTTCCTAATTCTAAAGTGTATGTTCATAAACACTGTGCTTAACCACTGATATAGTGAGAAATCAACAGCTTTTTCTTCATCATAATCATCACTGTCATCACCATGATCACCAAAATATAAAAACACAATTCTATAACTTCCTAGAAAACAAGTGAATGAACTGAGTAACTATTAGAAGTAATAAGAGAATTCAGTAAACTGCACAATTATAAAATAAATAGAAAAAAATTTAATAAATAACCAATTCAAATATAATAGGAAAAAATCATGTTCAAAACAGCACCCAAAATTTAAACAAGCTAGAATAAAGTCAATAATAAATGTTCAGGAACTGTGTGAATAAGACTTCAAAATTTCACTAAAGAACATAAGAATTGAATATATGCATAGTGAGATTGAAAATTTTAAAGATGTCAATTTCTCCCAAATTAATTTATACATATAATGTTACCCCAATTAGTATCACATTAGAATTAATTTTGGAATTTTAATTTATTTATTTATCAACATCTTTATTGGAGTATAATTGCTTTACAATGGTGTGTTAGTTTCTGCTTTATAACAAAGTGAATCAGCTATACACATACATATATCCCTATATCTACTCCCTCTTGCATCTCTCTCCCACCCTCCCTATCCCACCCCTCTAGATGGTCACAAAGCACCAAGGTGATCTCCCTGTGCTATGTGGCTGCTTCCCACTAGCTATCTATTTTACATTTGGTAGTGTATATATGTCCATGCCACCCTCTCACTTCATCCCAGCTTCCCCTTCCCCCTGCCTGTGTCCTCAAGTCCATTCTCTATGTCTGCGTCTGTATTCCTGTCCTGCCCCTAGGTTCTTCAGAACCATTTTTTTTTTTTTTTTTAGATTCCATATATATGTGTTAGCATATGTTATTTGTTTTTCTCTTTCTGATTTGCTTCACTCTGTATGACAGACTCTAGGTCCATCCACCACACTGCAAATAACTCAGTTTTGTTTCTTTTATGGCTGAGTAATATTCCATTGTATATATGTGCCAGATCTTCTTTATCCATTCACCTGTCCACGGACACTTAAGTTGCTTCCATGTCCTGACTATTGTAAATAGAGCTGCAGTGAACATTGTGGTACATGATTCTTTTTGAATAATGGTTTTCTCAGTGTATATACCCAGTAGTGGGATTGCTGGGTTGTATGGTAGTTCTATTTTTAGGTTTTTAATGAACCTCCATACTGTTCTCCATAGTGGCTGTATCGATTTACATTCCCACCAACAGTGCAAGAGGGTTCCCTTTTCTCCACACCCTCTCCAGCATTTATTGTTTGTAGATTTTTTGATGATGGCCATTCTGACTGGTGTGAGGTGATACTTCATTGTAGTTTTGATTTGCATTTCTCTGATGATTAGTGATGTTGAGCATCCTTTCATGTGTTTGTTGGCAATCTGCATATCTTCTTTGGAGAAATGTCTATTTAGGTCTTCTGCCCATTTTTGGATTGGGTTGTTTGGTTTTTGATATTGAGCTGCATGAGCTGCTTGCAAATTTTGGAGATTACTCCTTTGTCAGTTGCTTCATTTGCAAATATTTTCTCCCATTCTGTGGGTTGTCTTTTGGTCTTGTTTATGGTTTCCTTTGCTGTGCAAAAGCTTTTAAGTTTCATTAGGTCCCATTTGTTTATTTTTGTTTTTATTTCCATTTCTCTAGGAGGTGGGTCAAAAAGGATCTTGCTGTGATTTATGTCACAATGTGTTCTGCCTATGTTTTCCTCTAAGAGTTTTATAGTGTCTGGCCTTACATTTAGGTCTTTAAATCAGAAAGAAAGAAGTAAAATTGTCTATGTTTACAGGTGACATGACACTACATAGAGAAAAGCTTGAAGGCTCCACCAGAAAACTGTCATAACTAGTCAACAAATTCAGTAGTGCTTCAGGATACAAAATCAATATGTATAAATAAGCTGTATTTCTATATGTGAAAAATGAACTATCATAAAAAGAGATTTTAAAAAAATCTTATTTACAATGGCATCAAAAAGAATAAAGTACTTAGGAATAAATCTAACAGTGAAGGATCTGTATGCTAAAAACTAAATAAGACATTGATGAAAGAATTGAAGATATAAATAAATGGAAAGATGTTCTGTGTTCATGGATTGGAAGAATTAATATTGTTAAAATGTCCATACTATCCAAAGTGATCTGCAGATTCAATGAAATATCTATCAAATTTCCAAAGCATTTTTCTTAGAAATAGAAGAAACAATCCCAAAATTTGTATTGAACCATAAAAGACCACAATTAGCCAAAGTAATCTTGAGAAAGAAGAACAAAGCCGAGGAATCACACATCCTGATTTCAAAACTATACTACAAACCTGCAGTAATCAAAACAATATGGTATTGGCATAAAAACAGACACGTAGATGAATGGAACAGAATAGAGAGCCCAGAATAAACCTAGGCATATATTGTTAATTAATTTAAGGCAAGTGATCCAAGAATATATAATGTGGAAAGGACAGTCTCTTCAATGAATGTTAGGAAAACTGAACAACCTCATGCAAAAGAATGAAACTAGATCCCTATCTTACACCTTAGTAAAAAATCAACTCAAAATGAATTAAAGAGTTAAACATAAAACTCCTGGGAGAAAATATAAGTGGTTAGCTCCTTGACATTGGTCTTGGCAATGATTTTTTTGGACTTTATACCAAAAACACAGGCAACAAATGCAAAAATAAACAAGTGGAGGGCTTCCCTGGTGGCGCAGTGGTTGAGAGTCCACCTGCCGATGCAGGGGACACGAGTTCGTGCCCCGGTCCGGGAAGATCCTACATGCCGCAGAGTGGCTGGGCCCGTGAGCCATGGGAGAGGCCACAACAGTGAGAGGCCCGCGTACTGCAAAAAAAAAAAAAAAAAAAAAAAAAAGTGGGACTACATCAAACTAAAAACCTTCAGCACTGTGAAGGAGACCATCAACAAAATGATAAGGCAACCTATAGAATGGGAGAAAATATTTGCAAACCATATAGCCAGTAAGGATTAATATAATATACAAGAAACTCATACAACTCCATAACGAACCACCCAAATAACCCCATTAAAAAATGGGCAAAGGACCCGAATAGACATTTTTCCAAAGAAAACATACAAATGGCTAACAGGTACATGAAAAAATGGTCAACATCACTAATTATCATGAAAATGCAAATCAAAACCGTAAAGAGATACCACCTCACATCTGTCAGTACATCAATTATCAGAAAGACAAGAGACAACAAGTGCTCATGAAAACATAAAGAAAGCGAACATCTGCACACTGTTGGTGGGAATGTAAAGTGGTACAGCAACTGTGGAAAACAATATGGAGTTTCTTCAAAAAGTGAAAAATAGAACTACCATAAGATCCAGCACTTCCTCTTCTGGGTATATATCCAAAGGAAACAAAACCATTATCTCAAAGAGATACCTGTACTCTCATGTTAATTGGTATGGAAATCACCTAATAGCCAAGGTACGGAAACAATGTAAACGTCCATGGATAGGTGAATCGATATAGAGGATGTATAAGTACACGATGAAATATCATTCAACTTAAAAAGAAGGAAATTCTGTCATTTGTGACAACATGTATGAAGTTGGAGGGCATTATGTTAAGTGAACTGAGTCAGACAGAGAAAGGTAAAATATTGCATGGTACCACTTATATGTGGAATCTAAAAAAAAAGTTGAATTTATAGAAACAGTATAGAAAAGTGGTGGCCAGGGGCTGGGATTAGGAGAAATAGGGATAGGAACAGGTGGTTAAAAGGTACAAAAACAACCACCTTTCAATTATAAGATCAATAAGGCCTGAGGATCTAATATGGTATAACACAGTGACTATATTATGTAATTGAGATTTGCTAAGAGTAGAACCTAAATGTTCTCACATGCACAAAAAACGGTAAATATGTGAGGTGATGTATGAATGTTAATTAACTTTATGGAGGGAATCCTTTCATCATGTTGCACACTTTAAATATCACGATTTTATTTGTCAATTATACCTTAATAAAGCTGAGAAAAGAATATATAGAGATGGCAAATAAGCATATGAACAGATGCTCAAAATCATTTGCCATTAGAGAAAATATACTTAAAACAACAGTGTGATACCACTGCACATCTATTAAAATGGTTAAAATCCAACAAAACAAAACGACCTGACAACATCTACTGCTGGTAAAGATGTGCAACAAGAGAAACTCATTCGTTGCTGATGGGAATGCAGAATGGTGCAGTCACTTTGGAAAACAGTTCAGCTGTTTATTACAAAGCTAAATATAGTCTTCCTATATGACTCAACAATCACATTCCTAGGTATTTATCCAATGGATTTGCAAACTTATGTCCACAAAAAACTTGCAAATGGATGTTTATAACAGCTTTATTCATAAATGTCCAAATCTGGAAGCAACTAAGATTTTAACAGGTGGATGGATAAATAAACTGTAGTACCTCCATACAATGGGACACAACTCAGTGATGAAAAGGTATGAACTATCAAGTCTCACATAAACATTTATGAATCTTAAATGCTAAGTGAAAGAAGACTGAGAAGGGTAAATACTGCATGATTCCATTTATATGACATTCTGGAAAAGACAAAACTGTAGAAAAAGTAATCTGGTCAGGGGTTGCCAAGGGTTTGGAGAAGTGGGAGTGTTGAAAGGGTAAAGCACAGATTTTTTTTTTTAGGGTAATGAAGCTATTTTGTATGATACTGTAATGGTGGATACATGACACCATGCATTTATTGAAACCCATAGAACTTTATCATACAAAGAGTGAACTGTAATGTATGCAAATTAAAAAAAATCATTTAAGAGGACAGGGGATCCCAGAATTAAATGCAGAATATTACAGAAGAATCTAACTGTATTACACTGTATGAAATAACCTCACTGACAGAGAAGGGGACGAAGGATTTGATTTTTATATATATAACTCATAACAGATCTTGAATTAATAAAGTTTTATAATGATTAACAAGCTTTCATTAATCAATTATAAAACACAAATGCCCAAACTTAAAATAAGTAAAATACATAAACATCTGTCCAATAAAGAAGAAAAACAAATTGCTAATTAACTTGCTTAAAACAGTTCAAAATTACCTGAAGAAAAAGAAGCAAAAGTTAAAACTATAAAATACCATCCACCCACCCTTCAACTTTACAAACATAAAGAAGAGTGGGGAATGTCTAGTACTCAAGAAATTGAACGCCCACCTTGAAACAGACTTCTAACCATTTTGTTCTCTATCCTTACTTCAACTAGGACCAAATTAATTCAGTACACTTTGAGATGGCAGTTTATCTCAAGCTGTTGCTTCGTGTCAGTCAGGAAGGTGATGCTATCCATAGCGTGCAGAAAAGAGTCGAGAAGCAAGTACAAAGCTAACATCTTTGCTGTTTGTTAAATTAAGCCCAATGTAGATTCACTTCTTTCTTTGTGGGACTCTGACTATTCAGAAAATCAGACTTACCCATTTTTAAATACAAGTTCTAAATCTCATTCCCCAGACAAATAAAATGATGTTTATAATTTCTTGTTCGTTTCTTCCATAGTCTGTTCCCATCAGGGCAAATAATCACAAGTAGAACTAGCATTTCTTTTTAACTAGGTTGAGGCTCTGTAAAATGACTTGACTTTAAATGTATTTTTGGGTTTTTTTCTTAAATGAAAAAAAAGATGATGACCCTTCAGTCAAAGATATAAAAGTCCTATGATTTGAGAGAAAACTGAGATAGATTTTTCTTATTAATATGAACAGAAAATAAAAATCTATGAGTATAATGACACATCACACTCTGAACTGGGTTTCTTGGGAGGCATGGCTAATAGTCCATTGGGGCAACAAAAATAAGATTAGAGGAAATTCAAAGGGGAGGCGTGTTTTGGAAGTAAAACAATATGGGACATAACTGGGCCAATGTATCTAAATTGCCCCAGTGGGAAGGGAAAATATGGAAGAAGCTCCTAAATAATTACCATTATTTAACAACCTGAATCAAGAAACAACACTTTAAAACTCCCAGATTTTTGTCATCAGTGTTTTTCTATTCCTGTACATGTTCCTAGCTCTTAGAAACAAAATTTTTTATTTGCTCTGAAACGCCTTAATTTAAATCCTGTTTACCAGTTAATTCTATTATAGTCTATGACACTTTTCTGTCACTCTTACACCATGCAGATCAATGGTGGATTTGCTCCTTGGGAAATATTAAATTTCCTGGGATATTTTAGCCTCAAGAAGTAACTTTCAAACATTTGTGAAAGCAAGAGGAAAACTGGAGAACGCACCTGCATTTTAAGTCAGTTTAAACACATTTTATTTGGATTGCTGCTTATTACAGTTTTCCAAATTTATTTAGTAAGTTCTCTCAGGCTATATGAAGTAAGTCATGGGAGAACATTTACATGGAAAGCCAAGTAAGAACATTTATAACACCAGATTATAAAGGCATTATCAACTCACAGTATTAAATGGAAAAGCCTAGATCTTCATTTTTTTCCAGAACTGTATAGAATATTATATTTAGATTATAAAATAGAATAATCAAATTACTTATCTATTGAATAAATATGCAGACACAGAACAGTGTGACCCTCGGAGTCATGGTTATTAAAACCACACATTGCTCACCAGACTGCTACAATTTAGCAGCTGCAAACAAATTGGGATGTGAGTAGATTCTCAGAACAAATACCCACAATGCCACAAAAACTCCTGCCCTCATGGAACTTTCAGTCTGTCAATGGGAGATAGTCAACCAATAATTAAATTTATAGCACATCAGAGGAGGATAAGCTCTTGGAGAAAAAGGAATCAAGGAAGAGAGGTAGTAATTCTTAACTTAATCATTTCCAACACCAAGCAGTTTCCTTCTATGACTCAGTTTCGAATGTAAAAATCTTTCTTATTTTGATAAACTTTACAGTTTTCCCCAGATACTATGTTTAGAAATGAATGTGTAATACCATTTACCAAGCACAAACTCCTTCTTGTAAAACATCAAAGAGCATCAGTATGTAATAGATAAAGTATATTTTTGCAACTGGTGGGAAGAGAGATCAAATTAATGACCATGAAATTCCTTTGATAAAGTATGTTTTAGCTACTGGAGGTGACTGACTTGGGAGATAACATGGTGATGCAGAGGTTGGCTAAGTGTCTTGTCCACCTGGTTTATCCTTTCAGGAGAAATAGAAGACAAGTTTGTTTTCTCATTTAGCAATTAGTGCTCTGAGGTCATTAATAATGATATGAACTATAATTTCCACGTTATTCCTAGTCTGCACTAATTATGTCATTCAAATGAAACTATTTCTGTGTATAGCACGAGTGGTTTAGAAGGTAAAGATTTTGGTCTCGGGCTTCCCTGGTGGCGCAGTGGTTGAGAGTCCACCTGCCGATGCAGGGGACATGAGTTCGTGCCCCGGTCTGGGAAGATCCCACATGCTGCGGAGCGGCTGGGCCCGTGAGCCATGGCCGCCAAGCCTGCGCGTCCATAGCCTGTTCTCCGCAACGGGAGAGGCCACAACAGTGAGAGGCCCGCGTACCGCAAAAAAAAAAAAAAAAAAAAAAAGATTTTGGTCTCAACTTGACTTTGATGATTCCATATAGACACAATATGAAATTTGCAGTTATTCATACAATAACAAAAATCCCCATCGTCCCACAATGTAGACATATTATCAGATAGAAAAATTCGTGTTTATTTGAATAGGTGCTTTTTATTCTAGCCTTTATGAAAAACCAAACCAAACCAAACCAAATCAAACCAAACCTATAGGATTCACATATGCTATGTGTCTGGAATATATGAAAATTCTAAGGTACACTATAACTTATCCCTCCCTTTAAAATTAATTTTAAAATATTTTTACTATCCTTAAATTAAAAATAATAAATAAATCAAATAACCTCACTAAAGAGCCAGTTTTAGCTTCTATGACTATGTCATTTTATAGCCTTTTCTCATTTGGTGGAGTGACTAAGTGGAATTGATTCTTCCTTGTACATTTGCGCTTCCCCATTTTCCCACATAGTTTGAGTTCTTAATTACACTTGAGTTATAACTAAATCCTATTGTCTGAAACTTCCCTTAAAACAGTCTTTTCAGGCTTCCCTGGTGGCACAGTGGTTAAGAATCCGCCTGCCAAGGCAGGAGACACAGGTTCGAGCCCTGGTCTGGGAAGATCACACATGCCGCAGAGCAACTAAGCCTGTGCACCACAACTACTGAGCCTGCGTTCTAGAGCCCGTGAGCCACAACTACTGAAGCCCACGCACCTAGAGCCCGTGCTCCACAATGAGAGAAGCCACCCCAATGAGGAGTCCGCGCACCGCCATTAAGAGTAGCCCCGGCTCACCGCAATTAGAGAAAGCCTGCACATAGCAAGGAAGACCCAATGCAGCCAAAAATAAAATAAATAAATTAATTAAAAACAACAACAACAAAAACACCACAACAGTCTTTTCCATTTTACTCCAACCACTGCACAAGCAAGATAGCATTTGAAAAATACCATTTTTGTCATGGGACCTTTTTCTCTAACACCAAGGAAGGTTTCTGGTGCTTGGAATAACAAATTTACCTACAACATCTGTTGTCCAAGATTCTTGCCCTACCCACACTTTGCTGCCACAGTCACAAAATACGAGCATGCATTACAGTCTGGCCAGTCAGCTCTCTGTGTAATAATCATGCCACTCTCATTTTTAGCTGTCTAAATTTAAGATGCTCATGTTGCTCGGAATACCTTCTCCTTTTCTTCAGTGTATCTACTTCCTACCCATAGTTCAAGATTTCATTCATTGTATCACACGGACAAAATGCATTAACACCCAAGCCCACTGTAGCTGACCAAAAGAATGTCAGCTGAACCTTGAAAAAGAATCCACACTGAACCAGGACACAGACAATTCCTATGGCAAAATGGTTTTCCAGGTCCTTGATAAGGGGGAAGTAGAAATTCCTAACAGAACTCCATTTTATGCCATTTGTAATTTGTTATATGTAAGTATGCCTAAGTTAAGCGTCTAGAAATAAGTGCGTAGTTCTTCTTCCAGAGTATAGATTCAGATTCAGTCATTTTCAGATAGTTCTTTGGTTTTCTTCGTAACGCCATCAATTAAAGAACACTTCTGGGTATTTTTATAGATAAATATCTGGATTGTGTGGATTTTGTCTGACTATTGTAACTAAGATTCAGGTGCTCAGTTAGGTGAGCAGTAATACAAGTATAATGTTACATTAGAAAGACTTATTTATGACTGGATATGCTACAGATTAAAATTGAACACAAAAATGATGGCCTATAAGCAAAGGAGCACTGATACAAAAGTGTGCTATTAACCAAGAAAGTAACTTAGGTACCTAAGAACTGGAGCTAATAGGCTAGAATCAATCTCTTCCCCTCCTCCTCTCTCTCATTCTGCCTCTCACTTTGATGTGCATTTCCACTACATGTTTTACAAGCACTACTTTAGACCTGTGGAAGACAATTCATAATATCATATTATATAAGTATAGTAATACTGTGGCATTACACATACATCACACTAATAAAATGAATACTAATAACATGAAATTTGACTTGAAATTCATGACACAATGGAATAGCTCAGGAGCAATTCAAAACAATGACAGTAACTTCTTTCTTCTTTCCCTATATGCTATTATTTTTGGTAAGTGGAATCCATATTCCTACACAAACTAGAACTGCTAAACTCTTAATAGCATCCCCATGGTTTTGCTTCTAACTATGATGCCTTCACTGATTTCATCATAGTTCAAGCATAATAACGAATCAGCATTTGTTCTCAGGAGCATGAACTGTCTGAGGCTATTTCTACATTCACAGCAGTCTCACTCCGAAATAACTATTTTAAGACTGTCAATCCACCCACCAGCTTTCTGCGAGCAGCATGACTGCCATACATAAGCTCTCCCCATGCTGGATAATTGCCACAAACCATTCAATTCTTTTCCTAATAAACTTTAAATTTTGTAATTCTATTAATTTGTTACCCCCGAAAGTGTTTCCTGCTTCTACAACACACAGCCTTGGGCAATATTTTGCAGAAGGTTATTTTGGATACTGCTCATCTACAATCCATAAATGTTTTTTGTGTGTGTGTGTGTGTGATTTAATGAAGTACTATACATCTGTTTCAGTTAGGACTTCTTTCAGTTGCATAGAACAGAAACCTCCAAATAATGAAGGCTGACACACAAGGACTTAGTCTCCACATAAAAAAAGTCAAGAGATAGGCAGGCCAGAGATTCTGTGATGACTCTATGTTTTTATACTTTATCCTCAGCACATGGTTTATGTACTGAAGTCTTCCTCACAGACCAAGATGGCTGCCAACTGGATTATTTCAGGCAGCTAGAAAGAGGAGGGGGAAAGGGGCCTAAAGAGGTATATCTCTCAGCTGAGTTAGCCTTCTTGGAATCCTCTACGTTATGGCATTCTTACACATTACTTCTACTTGCTTCTCAGTGGCAAGGGAGAATAGGAAATGCAGTCTTTGAGTTGTGTGCATTGACATTCTGAAAATAATGAGGATTCTGTTACCCAAAGGGAGAACAGATGCAGAATAGGTGACTATTAATTTCTCCCATAACACATTTACCTTTTCAAGTTCCGGCCCACTGAATCCCTTTACCATGTATTATAGTGAAAAGATCACAGCCTTTGGAGTCAGCAACACTTACTTCAAGTTTTGGGCCTGCCCCTTACAAGGCACATCACTTTGGCATATCACTATTTATGAATGTCTTATCTTTAAGATGGAGATTCTGGTAACACTTATTTTATAAGACTATAATGAAAGAGATGATACTATAAATGATGGTGATTTAAAAATAGTTCATTTTATACCAGTTATAATTTTGCTATTGACCTATGTGTGAGTTTGGAAGTATTTGCATTAGCTAAGAGGACTGTGAAAGAAAAACATCAGTAAAATTATTCCATAATCCTATGATCTCTAAGGTTGTTTATGCTTATCCCAGAGAATCCAGGAGGAAAGTATTAACACTTTGATCTCTATTAAATGAAAATTAAAAACTTATCTAGAGTGGATAGCAACCAGAATATTGGATGCCACAGAAAAGGTGTTGGTTTTGCAGAGGAGGGAGGGAGTTTAAAAGCCTGAATGCAAACTTTCTCTACTTCACAACTTTATGAGAGACCAGTGCTAATGAATAAGCATTTTTCATGTAGAGCTTTTACAGCAGAGAATGCTTGATGGTCTACCCAACATTAATCTCCCTTATTCATTCTTTCTAAAAACCTTGATTCTATTCCAGAATTGACTCCTGTCCATTCAACTGAATCATAATATTCATTACAACAATATGGACATTTATTAACATTTCTCAACTGATTACATTTGGCAAAAATTTTCTCCACCTGTTTTTTTCTAAATAAAGTACATGGCTAAGTAAGAATTTTTCTAGTATACTTAGTATGATAAAATGATAAGTTGTCAATGGTTTAGTTTCCCAAGAGGAAATATTAAAAATTTATGTCTGTGTATATATTTAATTTGCAGAACTATGAAATTTAGAGAAATACATACTTTTGAAATGGGAGAATGTTATTTTCTTGAAATTTTTTCTTCAGTATCTTCCTTCTGAGTTTGTTAAATAAGTACCCATATTATATTGACTTAAGTGATCTATGTCTCTTTCCTAAAATGCCTCCTGTCACAGGCAAAATGCTAATAATTGTAATATATAAAGCTTATAGAAATCAATAATGTAAATACCAAGGGCCCAAATAGATAAAAGGATGAAGAACAGAGGCAGAAAATTCTCTGGCACAGGTAAAAATTGTTTTAAGAAGGAGAGAGCAGTCAACCACATTTGAAATTCTGCCAAGAAGTCAAGGGAGATGTGGAGTAAACAATAACCGTTGAAATTAGGAGCAAGAAGGTTGTTACTCTCTTGGATGAGAGCAATTTTAGTGGAGGGGTGGGGGCAGAAGCCAACCTGAGGTAGACTAAGGACCATGTGGTGGTTGATTAAATGCAGACTGGGAGGACAGACAATGTTTCTAAAATGCCTGTGAAGGTGAAAGAAGAGAAGCATCAACATGTGACAGATGTTGGCTGTAGGCAGGGCAATTGTTTTGAATATAGAGAGTTATGCAAGTTTCTGAGAAGATGAGAGGAGATAGGCTATGGATCACAGGAGAGGGTTTCACCTTGTAGAAGAGCTGTGACACTTTATAAAATTAGTAATGATGTAAAAAGAATGGGTGCAGATACAGGTACATTTTTATATTTGGTAGAGGGAAGCTGAGGTAGTTTCCAATTGATTTGATGAAAAAAACCCATCTTAGGGACTGTGAAAAGAACAGTGAAGAAATCATTGAACACTGAAAATATCAGTTTACAGGAACCCTCCTTTTCTAAAAATTTTGACATTCTTAATATGATAAAAGAATACTTGGCCCCCACAAACAGAAAGAAAAAGTCATAAGAAGAGTCTGATATATTGAGACAACAAGATAAAACAAAAAAGAGAAGAATGAAAAGACTTAAGTAGACTAAAAAATGTAATAGAAAATTCAAGTTCATTTGGGAGTTAATAAAGAACAAATTAGAATTATTGCTATGGAAGATCAGTTCAGTAATGTAAGGGAAAAAAACCCTGAGATTCTCTCTCTAAATGTAAAAGAACAAAGACATGAAAATAGTAAGGTAGAAAATAATGCACATGAGAGACGGACAAAGGGGAGTCCAGTGCTCAGGTGCTCCTGAAGATGAAGCCTAACAATCAGGATAGCAACAATAACCAAAGATATGATTGAAGAAAAATTTTTTGTGGTTTTATACTTAAGTACATTTACTTATATAGTCATATATAAGCAACTCATGTGTCTCAGAAACAATGTAGTAATATCCACATCTAATTACGTTTTTCAAAAATTATTTGAATGCCAAGATAAAAGAAAAAAAGCCCTGGGCTTCCGTGGTGGCGCAGTGGTTGAGAGTCCGCCTGCCGATGCAGGGGACACGGATTCGTGCCCTGGTCTGGGAAGAACCCACATGCCGCGGAGCGGCTGGGCCTGTGAGCCATGGCCGCTGAGCCTGCGCGTCTGGAGCCTGTGCTCCGCAACGGGAGAGGCCACAACAGTGAGAGGCCCGTGTACCGCAAAAAAAAAAAAAAAAAAAAAAGAAAAGATAAAAAGCCCTGCAAGTGTACAGGCAGAATAAATAAATTTCATATCAAAAATACAATCTAACTGACTAGTATTAGATTTCTACTCTGCAAAGTAAAGCTACAAATTTGTTGGGAAATGTTATATCCCAAGGATTTTACCCAGCCAGGTTTTCTTTCTTTTAATGTATGGTGGTAACAGAAAGACAATCTTAAATGCACAAGAGCTAAGGAAACAAAATATTCTTACATTCTGAGGGAAAAAAGCAGTAAGTTATAAAGGAATAAGAAATTAGCATCAGACTTCTCATCAGCAACATTGAATTGCAGAAGGTAATTCAGCATTGCATTGCATCATTTTCTGAGGGAAAATGATTTTATACCTGGAATTCCATACCCAGCTGAACTAACAATCACATATGAGAACAAGGACTCAGAAAATTAACATGAATACAAGAAAGCTGACAAGAAATGTAAGAAAGAAGTAATTAACACAGCAAAACTAGAGGTAACCAAATTCCTGTTCGAGAACAAAATAAATCAAAATGAAAATAAGCAGAGTGTAAATTAGATATCCATGGGAAGTTGGTACAATAAGAAGCTAAGGAAAGGAGACTTTCCACAAAGCCAACCAAAAAAATGGTTTAGGGAGAACCATTAGAATGATGAATTAAAAAAAATGTTCTTTGGATTTTTCATTCAGAAACTTGTTGGTTATTTTATATTTTGGTGACTTGAACAAACACACATCAGTGGGGGAACAGGGTGTAGATTGTAAATACGTCTTGCATTTAAATCCTCCAATTTGTTCACCAATCTCTATGACCCCTTCTAGCACTGAAAAAAAGTTAAAATGGGGTTCACTTATTACTAAGTAGCATGTTTGCTTTCTGAAATAATTTAACTTACTTATCTAAGAACAATAATATCTCTGAGTTCTGATTCCTTGAAATTTCAGTTTCAGATGCCTTAAAATTATGTTCCCCTTGAGTGTAGCAAGCACATTTATAAAATATTCTGTTCCTAGTAAAAAGATGTTTGATTTCAACTTTCAGAGTGACTAAATTTAGAACCTTCTCTGTATACCTAAGCAAATCGGAGGCACAGAAAGGCCAGGGGAGAGTCAGAGGAGTCATTAAAACTTTGAGATTATTAATATTTCACCTTCCAATTTGTGGTTATAATATATACAGCAAATATTGCCAAAAGCAGTGTTTATGATCAAGTGTCTTGTGACATCTATTAGCTGCACATAGGGTATAACTTCCAAATAGAGAAAGTAATGCTTGCAATATTTGGCCATGAGAAAGAATAACACTTTAGAACTTCAACATGTGAAGTTGTAAGACCTTGCTGTATTATACAGTTAACATAAAGCAATCGGTACAAAGAAAGCTAATTCCATGATTTCAGTTCTCCTCTGATATTGGTTATCGACTGCCTTGTAAATAGAGTTCATAAAGCATATGAACCAATAAAGCTTCCTTTTTCTACCCTCTACCCCTCATGTCTTTGTTGTCCTTCACGAGAACACCCACTTATATTAAATGCACACACACGCACACACACACACACACACACACACACACACACACACACGCATGCAGAGGAATCAAAAGCAGTACAACACAAATGCTCCTCTATCCATCCCAGTTGGGTCAGATTTTAACTTCATTAAATTGCTGTCATATGGTGGCTGCTGACACACGTCAGGCCCAGAGAGCTTCACTCATCAGGTACTCTCTAAGATTGTTAACAAGAACAGCAACTCTCATTAGGGGTTCCCCAAAAGCAGCTAATTAATGGACAAAGGTTGCTCAGATTGTGACAATTACACCTGTAAGGTTCCTGTACAAACACCCAAATCTCTAACAAACCTATGTTTGGTTGCTTAGTACAAGAAATAAAGAGCTTGTCCATTAAAAAAAAAAATGAGAGGCAGAAACTGTCAACCATTTGAAAAGCTTTACGAAAATGATCATCCAATTAGTGGCTATGATCAAATCAGGCATGAACTCTCTCTGGATGGCTCCATAATTTTCCTTCTTGCATGGTGTAATTTCATATAGCTCAAATGAACTCGTGAGAGGTAATTCAGTTCCAAACAGTTTTCTCATCACTGCTAATTATACTAATACATTGAAATGCCTCCTACAAAATGCATGAGCCCTTTAAGCCACCTCATTAATGTGATATAATTTTTGCCAGAATATATATCAAACCTATTATCACCACAGGTTTTCTTTAGCATTTTTTTCAAAATGTCTATCAAAAGCTTAAAAAGTACATTTCTTTGGGCTGGTCGTCTCATGATTAACTGTTTCTTTGAACTACTGTTGTCTATTGTAGTATTTTTCAAAGGCACTAACGATCTTCAATATGATATCCCCCAGATTCACCAGTTTCTTTTTCCTTTCTGAGTATTTGATTCCTTAAATCTTTTCCTGGCTGTAGCTGATTCTTTAAATGGGAAATGGTGCATGCAATAATGTGCAAAAATGAGTTATACAAACTGAAAGCAGGGGTGTAAAAAGAAGCATCATCTGAAACTAAAATGAAGACAGATTTTATGGTATTTATGTCAGTTAATTTAACTGCTGGTAGGGGCTTTTGTTGAAACATGAGTTAGTTCCAGTGTTTAACCTTGCAGCATTAATTTATGCTTTATGGCCTGAGTACTTTATCATTCCCTCCTTGGGAAGACAGTTATCTCATTAGCCAGAATTTAATGAAATGCAAGGATACACGTCTTCATTTCAAAGACTACTATAACACAAATCAGGTGTAAATCTCAGACTGACTGCCCCTTCCCTTGCCCGTTTAAAAAAAAAGCGAAAGAGAGGTTCATTTTGCAATCATATCACAGGAATTCATCTGGTGGAATACATTTCATCACAGCCATTCTAAAGGCATCTCTCATCTGTAAAAGTTGGTTTAACTTTGCATCTGGCAATATTGATGGTCCTTTAGCTACTATAAAGTTTCCAGAGTTGACAATTCATTATTCATCATCATAATTAAAAAATAAAATGTTGATAAAATTACCAGTTCCCTAGACTTGTTCAAGCACGGGCATGAACTCTTAACCGCATTTTTACCAAACTTAATTTCACAGATAGCATCAGTATATTTTGTAACAATTGGTTTTTCCAAATTAGTGGGCATTTTCATGAAGAAGATAAACATGTTCTGAGATTTAGAATTATTAAATAAACCAATGAATACATATTAGTTTAAAATATATGACATATTATCTGCCTAAAAGAAGCACAGCTATTTAGGTTATAAAACTTTCTGGAATGACCTTCGTTTTCTAAGAGTTCTAAACATCTGAACATTTAAATATTCTACCAACTAGTTGCTGATTCTGGTACAGATCCTCCACTTTTATGTTTTTGGGCTTGTCCTATGCTGTCTCCTTTGCTGAAATGTCTTTTCTGACCTGTTAGATCATCTACAGCATAATCCTGGGTTTGTAACACCACCCAAATCACCTATGATGATGTTTAAATTTATTTGAGAGCACTGCATGATATTTAGGTTCTTTTGGAAATGAATGAATGAATGGTGTATGTATATGGTGACTTTTGATTTTAACACATCTTATCTAAACAGTGAAAAAATAAGGAGTTTACATATTATTTGCCTATACAGACATTACAAAGTAAGGAAGACCTGATGACTGAGTGACTCCCTCTGGTTTGCTGTTAATTGGGGAAAAATACTTCTTAGGAATTAACAATAATTTAAAATTACGTGTTTAGCTAGCTATTTCTTTTGTGTGAGTGTGAACATGTGCATTCTGTGTAGGGATGTGTGGGTGTGGTTTAAATATCAGCTCAAAAAACAAGATTTATTATCACAGACTTTATTTCAAGGAAATGGCCACTCAACTATTGAATAGAGATGCATGGCATTTGGCTAACCAGCTATAGGGATTCCTTTTTTTTTTTTTAATGTTCTTATATACTTCTTAGTGCTAGAAAATTGATTATCTTGACCCAGCATTATCATTTATTTATTCTCATGTATTTGAGTAACTGCCATAAGCTGATTTTCACCTTTGTTGAGCCTGTTCTCTGACCATATAGACGGGGCTTATGTGCTCCGACCTTTCCTTTCATAACCATCATCATGCATATTATTACTTGCACAGTATCTATTTGCTCAGCTGGATCATGAGTTCCTTGGAAGGAGGGACCAACACTTGTTTCTGATGTATCCCCAGCACCTAGCACATGGCTGGCACATTTGTGCTATAATACTTTTTGAATATACAAATGAATTAATTCATTCCTTAATAACAGAAATGTACTTTCATATTTATTTTTTGATTTAATTTCTCAGAGCAGTAAGATGGGTAAATAGGCTCATGGAGGTTAAATGATTTGCCCAAAGTTACACCAGTATGGCTTGGTGCCGTGATTTGATATGGTCTCTTGATTTTGTTTCCAGTGTCTTTTTCACTAGAAAAAGATGTTTCTAATTAAGGCACTATGCTAGGTAATGTGGGGTATGTAAAGAGATATAATCATATCTTCTTCCCGGGGGTCAGAGGATGAAAGAATGTGTTTTGAACACAGTAGGAACAAAAAGGTGTGATGGAAATATAAGGTATTATTAATACTAAGTGCTGAAAAGGCATTATTGATTTTACAAGAAGTAAATATATTTAAAGAAAAAAGAGTAGTCAACCAGCCTGTCTCAGAGGTTATTATACTTAATGCATGAAAAGTACTTGGAGATTTATAGTTAGAACTCAGGACTGGTTTGTGAGCCAGGAGCTGATTGCCTCTCCACATAGCTCCATGGGTAGTTCCTCTGATGTCCCACCAGCCCCTGTGCAGCTGGCTTTGAAAAATTCCAGGAATTTGGTAATAAAGCAATAGGAAGTAGGAGAATTCGTTGTGACTCATTTCATTTGGAGGATATTAATTATTTTTAAATTATTGAGGGTTTGGAATAACACATAGTGATGCTCATAGGTTACTAAATAGGCATGAATTACTTAGCTGAAAAATAATAATACAACCTTGATTTTACATAGTTCCCATTTTAATTCTGACAGCTCCCACGCTTTCTTCTCTCAAGAGCATTACTCCATGTATCCCCAACAAAATTGGGCTGGTGGTTCCTTTTACCCATTTCCTCAAGTTGGGGTTATCCTGAGCCCAGGCTGCAGCAGGCAGGGTCTGACTCTTTAGACTGCATTAACTGTAAAATTACCAGATCAGCCTGGGTTGTAGACATCACTTTATTTATCCCCCAATTCACATGGCATCTGTTTGCTAATGGTAGGAAGTACTTTAACTGTTGATGCCTGAGTGGGGTCACCGTTTGGAACTCATCGTATTAACTGGCTAAAGAAGTCCCAGTATTTTGTTTTTGAGAGGCTTCTTTAAACTTTGTAGTATGCTGTTTGCTATTCTACTTATTAAATTTGTAAGTTTAGGAACGGATTTAAGGATCAAAATGAGAATGGAAAATGAGAGACTATTTTTCATTCTATCTGAATGTATGTTTAGGTAGGCTTGGGTTAACTCTAGATCATTTACTTGCTGGAAGATCTAAAAAGAATGACAAAAAAGTTGTTAGGAAACATTTGCAAACAGACAAAAATATATTTGATTTTTTTTTAATTATAAAGTATCTTTTGGCACTTGGGAAGGTAGTAATTTTGTCCCAACTATGGGGACTTACTTGGAAAAGCCATTTCTTGTGAAATTCAAACTGCCATTTATCACAGAAACAATATTTATGATCTGGTTACCTTTCTGGAACTCTGTGCTGCACTTTAGGAAGTAGAGAAACATTTATTATCCTAGATAAAAATCTCAACAGATAAATAATTTAAGTGTTTGCCTTTACTAAACAGTTTAAATTCAATCAATGTGTTACGTGACTTTGCCAAGTAATTAGAAAACCCCTTGATTCTCTTTGTATGCTTTGGAAAGTATTTCAATAGATGATAGATTTATTCTTCCAACTTCAATTTCTCTTAGGTATTTCCAATTATAAATCTTTTATTCAATTGATATTCCATGATTTCATATGGGTCATTTTTGAGGTGGAGATTGTGAAGTTCAATCAAGAATAAATATAGGAGTAAGATGGTAGCTTTTATTGGGAGCGGAAAAACTGCCCATAGAAGTACAAGCTTGGCACTTCTACCGCATCACACAATTTGACCATTAGCTCTAAAAGATCCTCCTCTATATAAACAAGAGGGAATTTATTTCACATCATCTCACCCCTAGTTGCATTAAGTTTAAAATGTTGATTTATTTGGTTGGGCTACTGACAAGTGTAGACTGAGCTGACCATAAAACTATATTTAGGCCTAATTCTATGAAGGGTCAAAGGGTGACAATTTATCCACTTAGTCTTGTAGGAATTAATTTTTTGATTTGACTATTCATAGCATCATTAATGAAGAAAAGCTGCAAGAGAAAACAGACCATTTTCAGGAATTTGATTCAGAACATTAACACCTTAATTTACATAAAATTAGTTACATATTGCTGCAGTAATTTAATTTGTTTGACCAGTACTTTGCAACTGTGAAAAATAGATTCAGAAAGGCCAGACAAGGGGTTCTACATATTTTCTCCAAATGACTAGTCTCAGAATAATATGAAACAGAGAGAATTAATTACAAGACAATTCAGAATACTCTAATGGCAGCTTTGAAATGCACGGATTAGACATACATTCTTATTTTTTTCTTCTTAAAAATCTTCATAAGTGAGAGAGTGCCATGGACATACATACACTACCAAATGTAAAATAGATAGCTAGTGGGAAGCAGCCGCAGAGCACAGGGAGATCAGCTCGGTGCTTTGTGACCACCTAGAAGGTGGGATAGGGAGGGTGGGAGGGAGATGCAAGAGGGAGGAGATATGGGGATATATGTATATGTATAGCTGATTCACTTTATTATAAAGCAGAAACTAACATACCATTGTAAAGCAATTATACTCCAATAAAGATGTTAAAAAAGAAACTTCATAAAATGCCTCCCTCATGCCAGAAATAATTTCCATATTTTCTCCAGGTTTCATTACAGTTGCATGAGTAAAATAATAAAACTAAAATTCTATGATATGCATTTTTGTCAAACAAAGTCTTGACTCAATCTCTGTTTACCAACAGCAATGTTACTTAGTGTAACCACAGACATAAGACCCCAAATGGATACACTAATTTCCTACTCCTTAACCTGATAACATCCAAAACTTTAACCACCCTTACTTCTCCCAGAAGCCAAGTGTAATTAATTTGAACTTCAAATAATTAGATGACTGCCCTTAAAGATGTCTTGTGTGGATATAACAAAGCCTTCCATTTTTCCTGCTTTTTGAAAATTTCTTGCATGTCAAATATATTTTCTGTTTAAAAATATCTACTTGTCATTAAAATATTCTTTACTGTCGTTATCACCAGTAGCTGTACTCAACAATTCCTTTCCCCTGATATACCTTAATAGGTCCTACTCATGATTCTACAGGTTGGATTTTCTAAAATCACTGGTTTATATTGAGTGTCTACTTATAGGCAGGTTTAATTGACTAGGGTAACCATTTTTCATATTTTCCCTCCACCAGCTTATGGTGATTTGGTTTCAGCTTTGCTCTATATTTTCTGTGTAATTAGGAAAATCACTTGTTCCTTTTATCTGTCAAATTCTGTACATTGATGATGTTGTTATGGTCAAAAGTATCCCAGGTTGATACAGAAGGTAATTACTATCTAAAGTGTTTGTACTAACAAAAGCATTTCTTTAAAAAAAAATATTTCTTGCATTAACTAATTAAATTGATTTTTTAAATATATAGGGCAATTCTTAGATTATTACTGATACTCCCTCTGTCAGACAGCTTATAAACCATTTTCAATACAGGAAAGAAAATTTAGTCTTGTCATTCACCTGTCTTTGCGAAAGAATGGTAGGGATTAACCCCCCCCCCCAAAAAAAGGGAAAACTTTGTAAATACTTTTTTTCTTTTCCAATACATCTTTTTCTAAACTCTAACTGGATCTATATTGTAAATCAAATAATGTCTTTAAAGTAATCCTCTAGTCTTATTGTCATGCAGATATGTCTTCCTGCTGACTTTCCAAAATGGAATACAACATGGTAGAGGGTTTGGAAATTCAGGGAGCTTGGATTTGATCTTGATTTTCTTATTAGCTAGCTCAGTGACCTTGGGTGAGTTCACTAATAGTTTCTGAGCCTTGGTTTCCTCATGGGTGAAAAGAGTGTTTTAGATTTGATGGTCTGTAGAATCTCTTCTGGTTCACTGAATTCAGCATTCGATACAGTACTTTTATTTGTTTGTTTGTTTGGTATGTTTAATTTTTCCTGAAGGATGACACAGCTGAATATAGACATGATTATGGACATGGTTGAGGGGGAAAGGCACTATAATTTAAAAAGGTGAATTCCGGAGAGTGAGGCAGAGTTGCAAATGGACACAGAGACAAATTTTCTGTTGCCTTTGCCCTATTTTTCTCCATTAATTCTTGATTTTGGTCTTCTTTCCAACAGAATCCCAAGATAAGATGCCCTATTTTTCTCCATTAATTCTTGATTTTGGTCTTCTTCCCAACAGAATCCCAAGATAAGAAGAGGACTCCGGAAAAACAGATTATTCAGTACCAAAATCCACTTCATCTAGACTATATTTTGCTAGTGCACACCTGCCCCAAGATTGCAGGGCAAGGCAAATCATGCACTCTCTTCTGAATTTCAGTGGCCTTATATTATCATGCCCTCCTCTAAAATAACAATAATAATAATAGCCACTATAATCATAAAGCTTTGGATTTCTAAAATATAGACATAATGTCTGTTCCTGTCAATGTATTTATATCATCATTTTGTTTTTACTATTTAAAAGGCTCCTTTCCAGAAACAGCATATACACCATAATTAAGTTTGCTTCAAAATAAACCAAATTTCAAAAGAATCAAAATCAATGAAGATAATTTAAAAAGTAGAAGGCAGTTTCCACAAATCAGCTCTCTGGTCTAGTCTGCAATATTCTACAAGCCCTGGAAAGCTTCCTAATCTAGTCATTTGTCAGAGTGGTATAGGTCAAATGATTTGCTGAATCTAACTTTTATCGATCAGATGCTGCTTAGGGAGCCTGCGCTGAACATTCCTGATAAAATGATAGACTCTCTTTGAATAATACATGGTTTGTACCTTAAGCTGTAACACACATATACACAAACACACACACACAGACACACACACACTGAAACCTTGTCAAACCTATAATGGAGTAGATAACTGAATAAAAGAGCGACTTCTGTCATAGCACAAGATAGTAACATGGAGAAACTGAACTGTTAAATCAAATCCGTGAAATTCATTTTCTTTGTACAACATTAAAATATATTCCATAAAATGGCAGAGCAATCCAATAAAAGAACAGGCTCTGAAAAGAGTAATTTGTGTGCAACAAGGTTATACATTGAATAGAATTCTCCTGTAGTTTTGATCACATTTAGAATTCTATTGCTTTTTGTTAAATTTGCTCACATTTTTTCAAACTTTTCATCATTTCTTTGAAATATATGAACCTTTTAATGTATAGCTAATTTATTCAGCCCCTACATTTAAATGCTCTGTAGGCATAATTTTTGTATTAAATTTTCTTCTACAGCTGCTTTCACTTTGTCTCAAATAGATTACTCATTGTCAACAAATTATAACAGGACAGATCTGTTACAGTATCAATTTTTAGGTTCATTTCAATATTTTAATTATTTGCATAATAATTTTTCAGGAAGTGAAGCTTCTGTTATTGTTTCAGGGAAATTGTCAGAATATGTGTAATCTTATTAATTGTATCTGTAATAAAACAGGAAATAATTTCTTTTAATATGACCTTATGAATATAATCATGAGGCTGTTTATGCTCCTGTATTATTATTTTTCACCAAAAGTATGTGAGCAAATGAAGGGTAATTAAGTATGAATGAAGATATATTATTTTTCAAAGTAAAGCAGACTTTTGAATTGCTCTAAAACACGAGCAACTTTATTTATTCAATCCTTTTTTCTCTTTACTAATATTGCCAATTATGAAGATTTATTTCACAATGAATATTTTGTTTATAAAAATCCATAATTATGTTTAATATTGTGTAAAAAATATAATTTTATCTTAATATTAACTACATAAAAAGTTCTTTCTTAAGTCTATAGTAAATTATTATTTGATAAAAAATATTTATCTATGTAAGGATATAATGCTTTTAACACGAAGAAGTGGATTCTTTTTTTTTTTTTGCAGTACGTGGGCCTCTCTCACTGTTGTGGCCTCTCCCGTTGCGGAGCACAGGCTCCGGATGTGCAGGCTCAGCAGCCATGGCTCACGGGCCCAGCCGCTCCGTGGCATGCGGGATCTTCCCGGACCAGGGCATGAACCCGTGTCCCCTGCATCGGCAGGTGGACTCAACCACTGCGCCACCAGGGAAGCCCAGAAGTTGATTCTTTTATAATCATGCTAATTTGGCTGAAAACTACGAAGAGAATATTTTCCTCTTGTACATTTTCTGCATTCTTTTTCCTCTTTTAAGAGAGAATATTGGGCTGTTGCCAATTAAATTGAAATGTGGCATGGAAGTTATCAATCAAATGTAATTATTTTGTGCACAACAATATCACACACAAAATTAACATGTGCAACAGGGGAAAAGTGTCAGAAGACATCAGTTATTCCTGGGACAGCTCATCTCTTATTGAAGCGATGAAATTCTGGAAACACTGCTCTAGGCTTCCTGGCATCGTTCACTTTGGCTCTTTTTCCTCAGGCTCCCTTACCTCAATGACTGCTTTCGGGATCTTTGTACACAGGACACAGAAATGGAATCAGAATGAAACTATCTGTAAGGTCAGTGGTACCTTTCTTCGTGGTACTACCAGGAATCCTTACTTTAGCTTCATTTTAGGCATCGTAAACTGGTATTCTATGTGTACGGCTTTGGCAGATGGTGATGCAGAAGGCAAAGCAGGATTTTGAAGTTTCCTACACACCATTTCCTCATCCTTCTCAACTTCACACAGTCTAAGTTCAGCAGGACTGTGGCTGCCTGAGACACCATGACATCTAGTGGAGATCTGGGTTTTCCACTGGCACTCTAAAAGTGCAAATCCACCCTGCCTTTTATTCTTTCAAGATCTCTTCTCTGGCAGAATTTAACTGTGCAAGTAAAAGGTAAAAAAACCCCACAAAACTGTGAAGAATTTAACCATGAATCTACAGGTTCATGTATCCAGGGATCCCAATGCCACTTGTCAAACTCAATAGTGAGTAAAAGCACAGGTGGCCAATACATGGTGCTCTCCATTCCCACCCTCTGAAACATGAGAAGTGATCTTATCATTCCTGCTGTCCAGCTTGCATAAGGCCAAAGACGCCTTTTTGAAACAGCATTCCAAAAAGCTACTTCCAAATGATTTGAGTTGACTCACAAATTGAAACCAATTTCTCTGAGTTCATGTTTATTGCATCCCTTCGTTATGTTTACACTTTAACAAGGGGCTTCTGATGGCAATGATTAAACCCAAATGAAAGGAGAGGAATGCTAAGCATAAAGACAAACTGATGTTCTTGAAAGAGAATTTCATGGAGAGCTTCTTAGTCAGGCTATGCTAATCCTATGAAATCCTAAAATGCAATTCTTCTCCATATGTTTTTACAGGTAAATGATCTAAATAATGAGTACTCCTTCTACTAAGCTCTTATACAATATGCATTCCTCTAGGATACCATTTTTTTTTTTTTTTACATTGCATTATAACTACCTGTTCTCATCTCCTTTTTCCTTATCGGATTCCAAGCACCTTGGAAATAGACTCCATGGGTCATCCCTCTGCAATATGCATCCTTGTATCCCCAGCACAGAACTTGACATACCATAGTTGATCACATAGAGTTGAATTTAGTTGAATAATGTAGCCCTGTGGAATGTAGTGGCTGGAAGCGATCTCATATCCCATCCAAGCTCACTTCCTCACTTTACTGATGACAGAGACTGAAAAGCTTCACAAAACTGGCTTTACGTCCCTGCCTTCCAATGCCCACCGTTGTCAACAAGGCCTTCATGATTTGCTTTTGCTTGCTCTGCAGTGTCACTTGCTTCTCACCCCACTCCCAAACTCACTCACCTTGACTTGGGTCACACTGGCCTTATCTCTGTTCTAATACATGCTTAGCTATTTCCCATTCCTGAGCCTTTGGGGCCTTTGTGTGTATCTTCTAGAAGGCTCTTCCTGCCACTCCTCACCTGTGCCAATCCTACTAGCCCCTTAGGATTCAACTTAACTTTCACTTCCTCCAAGTGGCATCCCCTGAAGCTTCAGTCTAAAGTCGGTTTCCCCAAATGACTCTCTCAAGTTACTTTTTCTTTAAAACACCCTATTCTTATTCTTCACGATTCTCCTTTTTCAACTACATGTGTAATGTCTATTGCTCTGATTAGACTGTATGCTACGTAAAGTCAGGAAATATTTCTTTCCCACCATTGTATCCCTAGCACTTATTTCAGTGCCTAATGCTTAATAGGTACCCATTAAATTTAGTCGAAAAATTAAAATAGCTAGTTAATGTCAGAACTATGGCTTGAAACTAAGATTTCTATTCTTACTCACATTCTTACCCCACAATGACAGCCTTCCATGAAAATCTATGAATGTAAGCTTCACTAAATCTATGAATGTAAGCTTCACTAAAGTGCTCCATCATGAAGGAATGGTGGTTCTAAATTTCACCACCTAGTAGCATATATATAAATTTTTTCAGATTTTTAATCTTTGATTTAATGACTAAAATAGTTCTTTTTGATAACTCCCTGGAAGTTTATTTTATAAGAATTTATATCAGGAGTTAAGTTTAAGCAAGTACTAATCTTAAATTTCTCTTCCCCAAACAGTATGAAAAGTCCTCTGTGACTACAGTAGTAGTGAGTCCAAATTGAACACAGCATGTCAGCTTGTTGCAGAGGATGCTGGGTGGGTAAGAACAAAATTTTTAAGGTTACTAGATGTAGAAGTTAAATCTTAGCTTCATAACTCCCTTGCCTTATGATGCTGGATAAGTTTCTTAAATACTTCTGAGGCTCCATTTTCTTATCTGGAAAACAGAGGCTAATGATAGTACTTACTCTTATTTAGGTCCTATCCGTTGTATTCATTTCTCTCTCCTACCTGCAACCTAGAACCAGATTCATCTCAATAAATATGTACTAACGAATAACTTAGCAGAGTGCATGTGAAATAGGCATCTATCTCTATCATCTATATGTCATACCCATTACAGCATCTGATACAAAGTAGGTCTCCACTTAACGGTGGTATGATGCACTAGAATGCTTTTGCTAATACAAATGCCCCATAAAAATTCAGTGCATTTTCTGTAAGAAATACAATTTCATAGTGAAAACAACTGGATGCTCTGCAGGCTGGCTCTGATATAATGTATTTAGAGAGACTGCTAGTAATTATTCTCTTTGATTTTCTTAATTCTACTCTAATTCAATGTTAAAAGTTACTTTTCATTTTTTTCATTTAAAAATAATACTATTGCTAAAAAGAGAAACTGAATGTGCTAAAAGCAATAGGTTACAGTTGATAAATCCCTTTCACAGTATTTTTCAAAATTAAAAAACACACACCTTAATAAATAAGAACTGTGTAAATGTGTGGTTGGTCATATACACAAAAAAGAAAAGTTGGGAACTTTTAAACATTATACACGTAACTGACAAAAGGAGACCGTTTTGTAATTTGCAGATGTTTCCAAGGGATATTCCTGTTTCTTGTACCCTATTTTCATCACTATAAATGCATCTTTTTAAAAAAAACTTTTAATTTGCTATTGGAGTATAGTTGATTAACAATGTTGTGTTAGTTTCAGGTGTACAACAAAGTGATTCAGTTATACATATACATATATCTATTCTTTTTCAAATTCTTTTCCCAATTAGGTTGTTACAGAATATTGAGCAGAGTTCCCTGTGCTATACAGTAGGTCCTTGTTGCTTAACCATTTTAAACATAGCGGTGTGTACATGTCAGTCCAAAACTACCTAATTATCCCTCCCCCCAACCCTTCCCCCCTGGTAACCACAAGTTCATTCTCTAAGTCTGTGAATCTGTTTCTGTTTTGTAAATAAGTTCATTTGTATCATTTTTCTCTTACTTTACTCAGTATGAATAAATGCATCTTGTTAGTAAATTTTTACTTAATTCAGATTTATTACAGCATCTTGGTAGAGGATTTGCTATGATTTCATCACAGCATTGACATACCCATTCCCCAGTGTAATTACTGTCATATCCAATGATATATAAAAATTATGAAATTTGAAGCTATTAAATATTGCATGTTTTTGTTGTCATTATCAAAAGCTCACAATTGTGGCTTATGTGGTAGAAGCTATATGATGTTCATTCTTGTTAGGTAAACATAATGAATCTAAAAAAAATGTGAATGTGGTATAAACGCATCAATTTCATAGAGAATAGGTGGTATTACTAAGTTGTTAAGAGCACAGATATTGACATCAAAACTTAGTTTTCTCATCTGTGAAATGGAGATAATTAACAACAATTACCTGACAGAATTGTTGTAAAGATTCAATGAAATAATGCACATAAAGCATTTAGCATACTGCTTGCCTTATTTTAACACAAAGTAAATGTTACCTACGCAAACCTGCATGGGGAAATGAAGGGGTGTGAAAGACGTTTTGTGGCGTTAAGTATAATGAATGCTGTACATCTGAAGAGCGGAGAAAGGAGGAGGGGTCATCACTTCTTTCCACATCTGTCTGTGTAAGAGTTAAGCTTCAGAGGTAATGGGAATGGGGTTTGGCCAGCTAGAAAAGGAGTGACTCAGGAGGTGTAAAACCTGGCAGAAGGTTAGAAGAGGGGATGGGAGGAAAAGCTGCACATTATAAAAATGTGTCACAGGGTTTGATGCTTATGAAGTGAAAAATACACCCTTGTTATAAGTTATTGGTGGCTGCTGTTGATTTGAAAGTTAGTGACAAGCCAAGATGTTCTCCAGTCAGATGCTGATCTACAGAGGCAATGGGCCCAACTTCTGCAGGACGTTTTTTCCTCTTTGTCAGTAATGTAAGCAGTGGGAAAACCTGTGCAAATACTCTTTTGGGTCATTATCCTCTGAGCATCACTGATAATATATTTAGAGCCAGAAAGACATTAGCCCTGTTAAATTTATTTGTTTTTCACAGATCATTTTTGAAAGTGTCCACACTTTATCAAGGCTGCTCCTTAAATCTAATGTATTTATCATACAGGATTTTATTTATTAAATTTTATTTGCTGTCAAGAGAGACAGACATGAATACAATGTTTGAAAAGATGTCTATTGATGTGAGAAAAAAAAATGCAAGTCCTGAGGTAGAAGCTCAGTGAGTTGGAGAAATGTAAGCGTCTCCCACATTTAATCTTCACATGACAAAATGCATTATGGTCAAAATAGGACCATCTCTAAATCGTAGCTTTCTAACATTCTAAAACCTTCATAATATAAGCCTATGCTTTTAGTTAGGCTTTCTTTTCTTTTCTTTTTCTTACATTCCTTGAGGAACAATTTTGTCATAAATGCTACTAGGTCATTGTAAGCCTCTTCTTTCTTACAACCCTCTTTTCTACATAGTTATTTCAGATACATTAAAGCCAATTATAATTACCTTGGCAATATAAAACAGCACGTCCTTATGCAAGGAGGATGTGATATACGGGGTGCAACATATATGGTGTCAAAAGCAAGTTATTTTCATCAGACAATTATAGTTGTCTTTGACATCAGGCCTACATTTCCCACCAATTAGTACAAACTGCAGGGTGCAATTATAGAATTCTGCAGTGCTAGCAGCTAGTGGTACTAAGTGGAATTTGGGGCATTTAATACTGTAAGGCCTAATAAATATTCTGCTTTAACTTCAATTGGTTCAAATCAATAGGTCTGTGTTGTCTGCACATCATTTTTTTCCTCAGCAAGAAAGTACGTATGGATTTTATTTTTTTGTGGGGAAATTAATTCTTCTTGTCAATAAAGTGCTTAATTTTCATTTTAACGCATGCCTCTACTGCATGCCACTGAACTATTTATCAGGCCAAACTTACAACCACCAGTGGGGATAGTGGTGGAGGTCAGTGGAGGACTTTTGTAGAAAAGAAGTGTTCAGGAGTGAAAAGTAAAACTGACTTTTTTTTTGGCATCCTGATTAACTGTACGATTATTTGATAGTCTTTAAAATTATTCAATTGCTGAAATAAAATAGTGTAAATAAACTAAAGGGGCACTGTTCAAATTTTTAAGAAGCTTATTTTTTATTTGAGAAGTATATAAATGAAAATCTATGTGACTCTATGATGCTAGGACTAAGGAATAAAAAGTGGACGTGTAGAAGATTAATCAGTTATTTTGCCTACTTGGTACCTAGAAGTCAGGCTGGCTCACTTTTATTTATGAAACTGAGTAAATCAATCAGTCATTTTGGTGATTATTAAAATAATATCAATACTTGAGCCCCATCAGTTTTCAGTTCAAGGCCAGACTTTGTAACAGAAACCGTACACGACCAGACTTCTGCTTTCAAGTGACTTACTCTCGAATGCAGTTGTCTTGGTTTATGTCACTTAAGAGACTTAAGCATTTCCCTTAAGTTTCAGAATTCCAAGTATTATATAGTCAGCTGTATTACTTTAGATTTTGTTTCTTGAGTTCAGGTATTATCATTTCAGCTAAGTCTCCTGGGACTTTTAATAAACAAGTATAGAAAAAAGGGATGAAGCCATTTATCTCTTTTCAATTGGAACCTAATTCCCCTCTCAAACAGCAAGTATAGGAGGCTCTCCAAAAGTGTTCCTCTTAAAAAAATGGAATTTAAAAAATTCAATAGAAGAGAATGCTGTTAGGGGGCATTGGAATGCATGCACAGTGTGGTCTGTTGCTGTCATAAAGAAGTGTAGTGGGGTACAAAGCCCACTTGGAGAGTGAGGGAGGAAGGTTCCGCAGAAGTGTCCAACCAGAAAAAATCTAACACAGACACAGGCAGTTCATCTCCCCTTCTTTTCAAAGGCTCCGAGGTTACCCTTGTACTTCCTGAACACCTTCTGCCCTTTTTCCTCAAAAAAGTTTACATGTATTCTGGAAAGAATGCCGTAGGAATAGAGCAATGGGCATGCATATGAAAATGAAAATGAGAGATGGAAAGGTACAGTGGGCCACAGATGGGTATTGGTGATTTGCTCATTATTTCATTCAGCGTTTATTGAGAACCTACTGTGAATTAGGTAGCATGGGGGTGAATCAGAAAGGGATCCTGCCCTCAAAAACTTGTGGCTTAGGACATCTGAGACAAGTCCATAGGTAATTACAATACAAAATAAAGAGTGATTGGTGCCACAAGAAAGCCACAGAAGAAACACGACAAGAGTGTTCAGAGGAGGAGGAAAATTGGTGAGCCATAAAATTAGCCATTCTACTCATTCTCTGAGTGGCTTCTGATCTGGTTCCTTGGTGTTTCTATTTTTCTCTGCTGCAAAATTAGGGAAAGATAGTCATTTTAATTTTTATTTATTTATTTATTTGTTTTGGCCACACTGCATGGCTTGTGGGATCTTAGTTCCCAGACCAGGGATTGAACCTGGGCCCTCCACTGGAAGGCCAGGGAATTCTGAAAGACAGCTGTTTTTTTTTTTTTTTGTTTGTTTGTTTGTTTGCGGTACGTGGGCCTCTCACCGCTGCGGCCTCTCCCGTTGCGGAGCACAGGCTCCGGACGCGCAGGCTCAGCGGCCATGGCTCACGGGCCCAGCCACTCCGCGGCATGTGGGATCCTCCCAGACCGGGGCACGAACCCGTGTACCCTGCATCAGCAGGCGGACTCTCAACCACTGCGCCACCAGGGAAGCCCAAGACAGCTGTTTTAAATATGAAATGCTATCTGTGAGTAATGGTAAATTTCTCCGCGTTGAAGTGCGAATTTAAGGTGTTGTATCTATATAATCAATGGACCACTTAAGTGCTGCAAAATATACCTAAGAGGAATTTAGCTACAACTACTTGATAACCATTCTTACTAATCCCCTTTGGGTGAAATCAACCCAGTCGAGAGGACATCATTCCTCAAATTTGTCACATAATGCATAAAAACTACTAGTTGACTAGCCTCAGAGATAAAGGTCCTAAACTCATCTTAGTTAAGCAAGTCAGATGAGCCGTCTCTGTTTTTCTTGGGGGTTGGAGCAGTGGGTAGCCAGGTCTGTAGAGTCAGCTATTTTTCTCTCCGTAGAGTAAGAGGAAGCAAATGCTATAATGTGATTCAGACTTTACATGTTATAATTATGTCCAGCATCACTTATTCATTACTTCCCCGAACGTACCTGAGCATCTAACCAAGCATTGTGCTTAAGAATTAAAAGCATCATAAAATACAGCTTGGGGCTTCCCTGGTGGCGCAGTAGCTAAGAACCTGCCTGCCAGTGCAGGGGACACAGGTTCAACCCCTGGTTCGGGAAGATCCCACATGAGCAGAGCAACTAAGTCCGTGTGCCACAACTACTGAGCCTGCTCTCTAGAGCCCGTGAGCCACAACTACTGAGCCCGCTTGCCGCAACTACTGAAGACTGCATGCCTAGAGCCCGTGCTCTGCAACAAGAGAAGCCACTGCAATGAGAAGCCCACGCACCGCAACAAAGAGTAGCCTCCACTCGCTGCAACTAGAGAAAGCCTGCGCGGAGCAAGGGAGACCAAACACAGCCAATAAATAAATGAATAATTTTTTTTTAAAAAAAAATACAGCTTGTGAGTCTGAATATTACAACCACACTTCACCATGACCCATGGTCAAAAGACTTCTCCTAGTGATAGTTGCCCTTGAACCCAGCCCTTTCGAGCAGGGGGAAAGCTGTGTCTTCATGAAGCTAAATATGGCTGCAGCTTTACTACTATTTTAGCTCTTCCTCAAATTTTTCTCCCCCCAGAATACTCTCATGGAATTTCATCGGTGCAACAGCTTCCTTTCGAGCGGCACTGAGTGTATCTTTCCAATGGTGCATGGAGGATATAAGCTCCTAACACCCATTAGCATTAATGGGAGTTATCGAGTAAATCCCCTCACATCGATTAGAGAATAGGCCCCTTTTGATTTTACAAATCTTTCCTGTGAGGATTTCCCCTGTGTCTAGTATGGGCATATAAATGGCCATTTTATTGTATTAAATATGTATCACATCCATCATTTTTAATGCTGTGCTGTGATGAAGGCACCTCAGTTCTGGGATCAGTTCGGAAAATATTTAAACTTGGCAAAAGCTAAACAAGCCTCAGCTAAGAAAGCCTAAGGGCTCCATTCAGAGGAACATTATCTACCATTTATGCTTGAGTTAAAAAAAAAAAACTGAAATTACTCAGGAAAAAAGTGTGGACAACATTGTTTTTGACTAAATTACAGGCTTTTAATATTCATTAGCAGTGACTTCTCCATTTTTCAACCAAGAAAATCTGTACACAAACCAAGAGAGAGAAGGACATTGCTGCTTGAAATTCACAAACAACTTCTGCTGTTTGTTAACAACAAAATAATAACAACAATTTGAGGTCAACTTAGATTCTGACCTAAGGTGGCTGTGTTGAGTGACCTCTACACAATTGTCTCTTTCCCTAATCATGATATTCATGTAGAGATGCAGGGTAGAAAATAAATGAAACCCGTACTTTTTCCCACTGGTGTATATGGGTCGTAACTTTGCTACTGGAGGGTGGCTACTTGCAAGACCCCTAAAGCGAGGCAGCAGAACACTGTCCAGGTTGCAGAGTGCAGGCATAACTGATGCACAGACATATTTTATTTAGCGTTTAGATGATCATGCTATCTTCGGTCGACCACACTCCCTCTCACCGCCTATTGTATTAGGCAACCCTCTTTCCACACATCTCTTTATTTGCATAATAAGTAGCTTTGGAGTCTGACCACGTGGGTTTGATCCTAGCACTGTCCATACAAGATATTTGACCCTACGCAAGCTATTGTTCTTAGACACCCTGATCCTCAATTTCATTCTCTGTAAAATGGGAAAATAATACAATCATTGAAAGATTTTGGTCAAGATAAAATGAGACAATGTTTATGAGGCCCTGGCATAGAGTAGGTACTCAGTATATGGTATTAAGTGACAATTAAGTGACTATGAGGTTGTTATATAAACGATGTGGGAATAGGTTTGAGAATCTTTGCAGTCAGTCAACACTGTGGGGAGGATTTCTGGTCCTACTGCCTGCTGCATAGAGGATGTCAGGCAGTGTTACCCCCACCCAAAACATCACAGGTGTTAACGGAAGAAGCCCATTTCCTAACTCCATCTTCAAGTGCACATTTATATTTTACACAGTATAGAAAGGAATGGAAGTATCATCTCATTAGCATGTATCTTTGCCCATATACTTTTTAAGGGAAATAGTGTGTTCTTGTAATACAGCTGCTGCATCCTAGAGGATTTACCAATAGGGGAAATACAACCTTGGTTCTCCAAGAAGCAAGAAGAGCTCTGGAATGCAGACATGCTTGTCCAGCTATAGCTTCCTCTTTTGAGGTCACACCCAGCATGGCCGGCTCCGGATGCCTGCATTTACCAGATTACGCTTCATATGACAATAGTTTGGTTGGACATCAGTGTATTCATTCAAGATGTTTATGTATCATTATACATATTTAAAGTTAGTGTTTCTTAATTAGGTCTTAGCGCGTTCATCTTTTCTTCTCCTTCCTTATATTTTCTTTATACTCAGAGCTCCCTTGCGTGTTTAAGAAAAAGTTGATTTACTGATTCTTCTTCCAGACTCCTCCCAATATTGTTATGACCTCTTGCTAAATTAACTAATTCCTTTTTTAATCAGCTGGTCAAGAAGGTATCTTCTTCATTTTTTCTTTCTCTTTTCTCTGCCCACCCACCCCCCTTTTAAGACGAGAATTATATTCAGTTCACACTTAAACATATTTCACAGTGCTAGCATCATCATGTACTTTAAGAATCTCTCTTGCCCTTTTCAGACCTTTAATCCTTTCAAGGCTTTTACAGTGAAAGGAAACTCCCCACCATGTCCAGCGAGTCATACCAGACAGCATTGCCTAGTGGAAATTGGTGACATTTACAGAAGAGGAATATTAAGAGGACACTCGTGGGCTTATTTGTTAAGATTAATGGGATAGGATTATAAAAGATCTGGTTCTTCATATGTATACATGTGGGTATGTAAAGATTGGGGGGGGTGGAGGGAGAGAGGCGGGATTTAAGAAGACAAAGGCCTAAGGCAATTTACGTTAGGATTTACAATGGTTTTGCTGCAAGCATGCAGAACTAACTGGGTTTAGATTAAGGCAGTCTAATTAGTGTCATGTCAAACTGGCAGTGATCATAAGACAAGAGAGAGGTCACTCTTGTCATCTTCTTGGTCTTTTGCCCTTAACTATAGAGCTGCATAAAGTACAATCTCCTTCTTGTTAATGGAAGCAGAATATGTATAATCTGCACATGAAATGAAAAGAAAATGTGTAAGGAAATTTCTTTTTCCCATTTCCTCGTCAGGAGCTGTGAATTTTAGTGCGAATTAAAGTAAGGCTAATTCTGCAGTCATCTTCTGACCTGTCAGGGTAGCTGTCACCCTCACGTCTCTCAATGCAGGTCTTTAGCTTCTTCTTGCTGAGTGCAGCCTTTGCCGACTGACAGAAAAATACCGACCATGACAAGAAAAAAGAACATAATGTCCTTTTCACCCATCACTACTCAAAATTGCTCAATCTTTACTGACATATTATTATACATTGTTTCTCTGAAAAAGCACTTGCTTTCTTTTCTATATAAGAAGTACAAAACTTTCAAGAGACAAGAAACTGTTCTTTAGAAAAGATTAAAGCCTGTAATTATTTTAAATTGTCTATTAATATGCAATATGTTGCCCTTTAATATGAATAAGGTGTAGTGAGGCACTTGAGTCATTAATAGGGCGCCCACTTGTGCCTCTGTAGTTAAGGATCTGTCGCTTCTTTTTATGATGAACCAAAAGGCGCCATGGTGGGATCGGCTGCTGTGTTTTGAAACCACTGTCCCAAGCTTGGAAAGATCTTTAAAAATTTATTGAAGGGTAGGTGGAAAACCACCCAGTTTCTTATAAATCAAGTCAGTAACAAAAAGAAGGTTAGAAGTAATATTCGAAGATTAGCCTCGATCTTTTATTTTTCCCCTCTTGAGGAAAAAAGGGACCACTCCATTGTAAAATTTGTTATTGGCATCTATGGAAAGCACAATAAAAATACTACATATAGCAAGAAAGAAATTAAAGCATTAAGGGGTCTGTGGACATAAAAGAACAGGATGTCAACATACACAGTGGCATTAAGTCCACCAAAAGCAGATTTAAAAATATCAGTGTGCAGGTTCATACCCCATTGATGACAACAACTCTTTATGCTACCTCGTGTTGTAAGCGCCACAAACAGTGGGTGAGTTTGGATTTGCTACATCTAGGTGAAATGGAGGTGGGTTTATGGTGATGTTTCTGTGTGTCTGTCAATTCTCTTCCTTTTGAAGAGTTCTGGATTCTCAATAATTCTGGACAATTACCTTAGGTAATTCTCTTGTTTTGAGAACAATATAGAGATTAAATGCTTACTATCAACAATTAACCAACAGACACAGGAAACACTTAGAAACACTGGTGTTTATTTCAAGAGGCATCATCTGAGCTATATAAATACGCTTTGCAGTTGGGTATTCATTTTCCTAATTCACAATGTCTTTTGGACTATTATCACTGTTATTTTTATTTTTTTTTAACTGAGGGAAGCATGTGTTATTTCATCACATGACATTTCTTTGAAAAATCTTTCTTGTCTAGATGTGGACCTTAATGCATTATGCAAAACCCAGGGATTTAGATTTTTGACATTGCATACACTCACAATATATTCTAAAGGGAGACATTATATGCTAACTTCTTGTGAAATCCTGTAGCAGCTGCTTGGTTAATATAATATGTTGAAAAATATTTATGTAGTTTGTTTTCTTTTCTGTCAGCCCTGGTATCTTACGAAATTTTTTTTTCAAATGGCCAGTAGCTAAAGTAGTGACTTTAGTTTGACTTAATATTATGCCACATTGACAGATGAAAACTCCTTCTAAAAATGTCATTTGAGTGCTCGACTAATTTGCATTTAGCTCGAAAGCTTTTAGTGCTTTGCACATTCACATTATAAACATTTGGGTGAACATTAATACCCCAGCTAAACAAAAATGCTATTCACTCCAACCATTTCTTCCACTACATAAAAACTATAAACGATTCTCCTACCAAAAAAAAAAAAAAGAATGCAACCCGAAAATCAATTACAGTAACTATTTAGAAATGTAAAGGAAAGGCAGTAAAAAAGTGACAAAAAATCTTTAATTGTAGGGAAAATGTGCATCTTTTTTTCCCCAACATGTGAATAAAATGCATTTCCTTCTTTAACAATCACAGTTACAATAGATCCATGCATCTCACAGGAAAAAATTGACAATTTGATTATGACTTGTACTTTTTGCCAGGGCCATGAAAGTGGTTTATGTTTGAAATGTATCAGCTGGAAAGTACTTATTACTCATAAACGCTCTGCTATTTCACTTTCTGCAAAGTGAGCTGTTAACAGATACAATTTGAGCAGAATAGCCAGAGGAGGCCTTTTGATATGCAGAAGAGCTGACCCGCGTGCTGAGCCTTTAATTGGGTTTTTAATTTTCCAGGCCATCTGACAATATCAAACATGATCCCAGTGCTTGAAATGTTGATTGGAGGCTAAGAAGGATGTACTACAACATGGCATTATGGAGAGAAAGAGGGAAGCATGCAGGTAGAGGGGAAGATACAGAGAGCCAAATCATCTGCCTTGTGATTTTTGTTGGTTTTAGAGAATATTTCCAAACAGTTTAGCATTTCATTTTAAATGATGAACATCTGATTATTTTGTAGTTATGGTGAAGATGTTTGAAAATATTTCTAAATCATACATCTCAAGCTACTTAGCTAAACGGATCTACTCAAGTGAGTCAGAATTGGGAAAAAAAAAAGCATTTTGCCATTTAGCATGTTTTCTCAGGCAAACCTACCGAAAGTAAAAAAATGGTTGTAGAGGAAATATTTAATTACTTTGCTATCATTTGGATGTTTGTTTTGAAAAGCACCTGAACCGCAATGCTTCTTTTCCCATTATGAAGTTCTCATTTTTATAAAAATGTATAATGTTAAAATGATCATTTTATTCAATGTCAAGTAGATGCTCATTTATAGCTATCCAAACGCTTGGAAAAGAGAAGCATAAGATTTATTCTGGCTTTGGACAGCTTATTCAGTAAACATTTTTTTATTTGCTCATTTGTGAGGATAAGGTGAAGAATAAAATCTAATTTATTATTTTATTGGAAGTCAGTATCAGAGTGATGCAGGTCTGTGGATTTAAGAAATCTGTAAATCTCTTTAATAAAGGCCTGGGGAATTATTAGTAAGAACAAATGTAAAGTGCCTGACAGTTACATTTCTAAAAGAAAAACACAATAATCTCATTAAAGAAATTACTGACAGCAGCTCACAGATGTTAATGGTTGAAGTAACAAAGGACATACGATATCAGAAAGTAGATTATCTTTTTCCTCTTTCAGAATTTTGCTATCGATCTAACTTATTGGGCATATCAAAATAAAAGGTTGCAGTGTTTCACTCAGCAATCCTCTTTTTCAGTAGTACTAAGCAATTTAGAATAAAATATATTTTAATATAATGAATAGTTATAATTTAAACACAAAGAATTGTGAAACCCATTAGAGGAAGAAGGTTAGATAAAAATGATACTGAATTCTGCAACATAAGAACTATAAGGAAGACTGCATTGAAGCAACCAAATAATAAAATAGTAGTTACATCCTGGGATATACATATATATATATTTATATAACATTATATATTTGTAAAAAATATTTTGAATCTTGAAGGCTATACAGGAAATTATTTAGATATATGTAGTAACTTCATAGTCTTAGGAATTAGAATTTTATTTATTTTTTTCTTTATCACACTTTCTCTTATCATCCTTAACAAGGAATGAGCGAATTATTCACCTAAATGAAAGTCCAAGAACAGTCCAATAAACAAGGAAGTGGGTTTTGCTTTAAAGGAAAAAAGGCAGTTGTAAAATATTAGCTACATTATCTTCCTAATAATATTAGATACTAACAGAGTAGGTGATTGGGTTCAGTTTAGGTCTATCTAGTGCTTTTTTGAGATACTTTGCTCCATATGCCAAATTATGCTATGTATCCTGTTGTATTACATCATACTGAATATTACCCACTTGGATCAAAATTAAGAAAGACGGTTTGTACACTTAATTCTTTAATCTTTCATCTGAGCCTCTTAAATGTTTCAGTGTTCTGAAAGCTGCACAGTTCTCTAAGATGTAGTAAATATTCAATTATGTCCATTTTGTACTTGAAAAAATGAAGGCACTTAGAGACTACTGATTAGAATAATGTTTTCAAATATGTTAACATAGCTAAGGAATCTTAAATCCTGGGCTGAGATTCACTGGGCACACTGCCTAACAAAGACCTCAGGAGTGAGAATCTGAATCCCAGCACAGTATGGGAATTTAGACAAGCCTCACATTAGCACTCTTTCTTCATTTCCCTACATCAAAATTTGAGGAGAAATGGCTTAAATTTTAGGTGCAACTTCTTTGATGGGAGGAAAATATATGGAAACTTAGGAATGCCTCTCCTGGTTTAGGAGGAGATATCTTATGCCTTAATATTAAAATGACTTAAAATATATAATATGCAGATAAAAATAATACTCCACATCACAAGTTGAGAGGTATTTAAGATAGTGGTCAAACCACATAGTAAATTTTGCCTAGGATCCTTACTTGCCAAAGTAAAAGTTTACTTAAAAGTCTATATGATTTATATACTAAAATCCATCATGTAACTTGGAAAACAAGATTTTAATTTTTAATATTTTTATCTATATTCTAAAAAGTAAAGTCTTTAGTTATTTCACCTTTGGGTTGTGAGTTGCTGGGACAATAAGAGAGAGGCTGAAAAGGAAAGTAAGAAGAAACACTTTTCTAAAGAACCAAGTCAGAAAAAGGGAAAGGGAGGTGGAATTCTTTCTATTTAAGGCATATGAAGTCATTTGGATAGCTTGTACACTGTATTTGTGTAAGAAAACATTTTTATATAGATCTTGTTCCTAATTTTAAAATACCTTTAATGTACCAAAGTTTCTTGCAAGGAGCCAAAATGAATTGGGTAGGCACTGATACATTGAATTGGCTTAAGGGTTTGTAAGGTTATTTTGGGGGAATCTGGGTCAGAAGAACCCAGTAGGGTCCAACAAGAATCATTCTGCATGTAGCAGAAACTACCTCATAAACATAATTAAAATACCCGTGTAACCATTCTTACTCCTGGCAACATACAAATGAAAACATGGAGATGGCTCAGACTTTCCCCAGAATCCTCTGGTTGGATTAGGAAGGGGAAAAGATATAGGAGGACATACATAACAGTTTGTCCATGTGTCTAGAAGAGAAGAGGTAACATTTACAGAGCACCAACTCTGTGCTTCTAGGGATGTTTCCTCACTTGAATATTTTAAAAAATAGACTTTAATTTTGAGAACAGTTTTAGGTTCATAGAAAAACTGAAAAATAGTACATACAGAGAGTTCGCGTATATCTTGAACCCAGTTTCTCCGATTATTAACATCTATATTAGTATGGTACCTTTGTCACAATTACTGAACCAATACTGATCCATAGTTATTAACTGAACTCCCTCCTTTATTTAGATTTCCTTAGTTCCTATCCGATGCTTATTTTCTGTTCCAGAATCCCATCCAGGATACCACATTACATTTGCTTGTCATTTTTCCTTAGGCTTCTCTTGGCTATGACAGCTTCTCAGTCTTTCCTTGTTTTTTGATGACCTTGACAGTTTTGAGGAATATACAGGTCAGGTATTTTGTAGAATGCCCCTCTATGAAAATTTTTCTGATGTTTTTCTGATGATTAGACTGGAGTGCCTCATTGATTGTAATCTCAGTCCTTTACGTTTGATAT
This sequence comes from Orcinus orca, assembly GCF_937001465.1. NCBI lineage: Eukaryota > Metazoa > Chordata > Mammalia > Artiodactyla > Delphinidae > Orcinus > Orcinus orca. Next base: position 120,347,898 of record NC_064560.1, on the reverse strand, counting down.
TTTACAAATGAGGAAACTGAAGTGAATAGAGTTAAATTAAGCACAGCTCCACGGTAGTAAGAGACCTGTGTGATGCCCATGGCTCTGTGTGTTCAGCTGCACTATATTGTTTTTGCAGCTATTATAATCTTATGTTTAAAATATGCCCTATATTTGTTTATTTCACTTATTTGTATAGGGCTTAATTTGTTTTCCCATATGAGAGGGGTCTAATCATCTATTTTGCCAAGGAAAAATGAACAAACAGGTAAATAAAAGCATATAGAAGTATTTAATCAGTTTGGATGTTTAAATAAAGAAAATAGCTGGGTTTATGGTTCTTTGGATGTTCAAATAGCATTCTTCAGCAGACTCCACTACGCTTTTTTAGGGTCAAGTTAAGATAGGTAAAACTATTTAACCATTTCCTCTTCTTCTGCACTCAATTCAAGGGTAGACAAAGCCTCAGGGTAGACCTTTATAGATAAATGCTCTTTCAGGAACCAGGTTTCTCCCTTAAGCATCACAATGAACTTAGGTGGTCAAAGGGACGACTTCTAGGAGGTTAAAACAAACCAACCAACCCATGTGTATGGTGGTGGGAAGGTTTGCTTCATTTGTGGTACTACCTCTGCTACTTCTCCTGCCCCTCTCCTCAATATCTAGTGACATAACTATTCATTAGAGTTATGAATGGAGATAAAAGATGAATTAAATTTGTCCTCTAAGAGACCTCTTTTAGGTCACTGCTTCTGTGTAGATGCAGTGCTGGGGAAATGACTTGCCCAGGGAAGCACAATTGGTAACGACCTATGACAATAGAGCTGTTTGCATGGCTTAGCTTAGGAAATTTTAAAATTTGCAGATACCAGGTTCCACTCTAGGCTAATTCAATAAGAGTCCCTAGAGTATGACCTTGACATCAGTATTTCTAGACTGAGAACTACTAACCTATATCCATTAGAAAAAATGCCAAGTTATACATTTTGCCGAAAGTCTTTTATCAATGCACATTTAACTAATTAAGGACATGCCAGTTTCTATGTATACAAAAATGAAAAACAAAAAAGTTTTCAAGGAGCGAATAGTCTAATAGTATCCCTAGTAGGGATAGGGGATGAAGCAGTAATCAAACTACAATGTAATAGGGGCAATAATCACGACAGCTATGAGACGCCAAGGGAGTGCCCTTTAGTGAGTGCTCTGCAAAGCATCAGGAAAGCAAATAGCCAGTTGAACTGGTGGTACCATCTTGCTGTAAAATATAGGGAAAATTACATGACCTCTTTGAGTTTGGTTTAAAAAAAAAAAAAAAGGTTGGACTACACTACAACTAAGGTTCTTTGTAGGAAAATGCTATTGTGTGCTAACTGCTTAGCAACATCTTTTGGAGCATGTCTAGAGCACATCACACATAGTTAAAATTTCAAGTTGGCCAAAGTTTGGTACCTATGTAAGTAACCAACCTTCCTTATAAGTGAAACATTTCATACACACAGATGCACACAAATTGGTCATTTTTCCCAGTAACTATTACTGCATAACCAACCACCCCAAACCTTAGTGGATGAAAACAGCAATATTTATTTTGATCCCAAAGCTGTAATTTGGGCAGGGATTCATGGAAATATCTTGTCTCTGCTCCATTAATTATCATTTAGGAATCACCTAGTGCTTTCATTCATATGTCTGGTGGTTGATGCAGGGGATTAAACAGCTGAGAAGCTAGAACAGTCTGGGGCTCCTTGGGCATCTTCTATCTCTAGGTGATCTTTCCACATGGTCTGCAGCATGGAGACCCAGGGCTGGACGTAGGTGTGTGTCCTAACAGAGCCAGGGTAGTCACACCACTTTTCCCTATCCAGCCTTGGAAATCATACAGTGTTATTTCCTCCATGTTCTGTTGCTAGAAGTGAGTCACTAGACCAACCTCCATTCAAGGGGAGAGGAATTAAACTCTCCTTTTTTATGGGAGGAGTGAAAATATTTGTAGACCACCATGATCACCAAACAGCAGAACTTTCTACATGATAACATTTTGTTTTGAACACAGAGCTTCTTTCGATCGTTTAGTTTTATATTATCAACCTTTTATAGTAGATGCAGAAGTTGGCCAATACATAATTAATATTAAGGGCTATTCAAAGAAAGAATAGCTGTTTCCCTATGATAGTAATTCCTGAAAAAGTTAAAAGCCAGTGAAGCATGCTAATAATATTTACACAGTATCTATTTTTATGCATTACTATGTAGATACTAACACACATCATATCTTTAACTCATTTAATCCTTTCAACAAGTCTATAAGGTAGGTATTTATGTTATTTCCATAATAGAGGCTCATATAGGTGAAGGAAATTTCCCAAGTTCAAAAAGCTATCAATGGTAAGACCAGGGATTTTCACCAATAAGTTCTCACTCGTGAACCAAGGTCTTAACAGTCATACTAACTAGAAGGATTGCAGTTGTCTAGATATTCTGGATAATGAACTTGCTCACAATATTTATAAAACTTCTTCCGTCCAAAGGGTATGGAGTTTGAAACAAACTTATCTTAACTCGTTTTCCCTCATTCATATTTTGTACTGTGACCCAATATTCTCATTTGCAAATTTAAGAGCGTGCATAAACTAATCGAGTAAAATTTATACTCAACCTTGACTTTCTAGCTTAGAAATCATTACTACGTCAATAGAGCTCTCTCTAAAGGCCCAATAAACTTAGATCATGGATTCCCTGTATCTTCTGACAGGGATACACCAAAGCACCTTGTTGTCCACTCTGTCCTTTGAGGGGACAACAAGAAATCTATATCGAACACATGAAACTTGGTTTGAAATGAGTATGTTCCCCTTTAAATACATTCTTTTGTCTTCTCTGCATGGTGCTTTGTCAAAAATGTCTGAATCATTTCACATCTCATTTTTGCATATCCTTATTTGTCTGATGAAAGTAGATGTGATGTAAGCACTGAAGAGAGAAAAACCTTCCAGGAAACACACGTCGCATACTCCACCCTCCCCGCAACATAACACTGATCATGTTAGCAACAAAATGCCTTTCCATTCAGGACTGTGGCTGCAATCTCCATCCAGGGCAGGGAATTGGGTGTTTCCAGAGAATCCTCCTGTGAGGCAGAGGCAGAGGCAGCAGCAGTGCTGTGTGCTCAGCTGCCTAATTAGGTCATGGGACAGCCCACGAAAAGAAATAAGGTGTCAGGTGAGATGGAGATCAGGTAATCACTCTGGAGCAAGGGACAAGGGAGGCAGAGGAGAGTTGAATAAAGGGGACAACAAGGTTGGGGTGGCGGTGGTGGGTGGAGAAAGAGTCCTAGAAATGAAAACCATTTGAATAATCAAACACATAAGAACGCACATCTTCTTTCTATTGCTTTGCATATAGCTGGATGCCTATCTACATTTAAAATTGTAACTCAGAAATATATTCTGGCCCAAACTATATCTTTGCTGTGTCATTTTAGAGACTGGGAAACCAGGGGGTTAGATAGCTTCTGTACTTACTATGTCCCTGTATCCTAGAATCAAATATTCTATGATTATTAACGATGAAGATGCTCAATATATTCATTCAGTCAACTATAGGGTCCTTAAAATATTAAGGTTCTAGGGACATGAAGATGATTGCAATTTAGCTTTTGGCTTCTAGGCAAGACAGACACATATATAAATGTTAGTACAGTGTGATTAATGCTGTAATAGATGCACATGCAATAAAAGATGGGGTAGTTTAGCTGCACACTGGGGCTGTTGGAGAAGGTTCTTCAGAGTGAACTTGGTTGTGGATGGAGGATAAAGCAAGTGTTCTCCAGGAGAAAAGGGTTCCATGGTAGAGAGATCAGTTTTGAATGGCACACAGAACTGAGTACATTAGGGTGTGGTGTGTAGTTTGGGGAATCTGAGAAGGGTATGTGGCATGGGAAATAGGCTGTTAGGAATGTCCAAGCTGAGAAGAACCTTGAACTCCATGTTTGTTTGTTTTTTTTAACATCTTTATTGGAGTATAATTGCTTTACAATGGTGTGTTAGTTTCTGCTCTGTAACAAAGTGAATCAGCTATTGAACCCCATATTTTAAAGTATTAATTTAGCATCACATTTACTAACTCTAATTGCTTATAATAACCCAGGAGAAACCTTGCATAAATCTAAAACATCTTTTCATGCCTCAGTTTCCTCATCTGCAAAATAGGGATAATTATTTTGATTTTCATTCCTACTGCCAATACCCAGTTCATAATTTCATTACTGCTTGTCTATACTATTACAGTAATTTTCATACTGCCTTCCCTGACTGTCTCTCCTTCTTAAAGCACATTCTTGTGCCATTACTGGATTAAAGACAAAAACACAACAAAGAATAATAAAAAAAAAAATACATTATCATCTATCATCAAAGCTCCCCATTCCCAAAGAATAAATTTCAAACTTTCTGAAAAGGCAGTTAAGACTTTCCAACAACTGATTCCAGTCTGATTTTATTTTCTATCCCAATACATCCTATACTCTTGGTTTCTTGGACTGTGTGACCTACTGCATTCTTTTGTTTGATATGGCCCCTCCACTGCGTTACTCTCCTCTCTGCCAACATCTTCTTGTTTAGTTTTCAAGACCCAGCAAAATGTTGCTTATAATAGTCAGAAACAGTATCTTCATCTTCTGAGTTCTTGTTTTTGTTTTTTGCAGTACGCGGGCCTCTCACTGTTGTGGCCTCTCCTGTTGTGGAGCACAGGCTCTGGACGCACAGGCTCAGCGGCCATGGCTCACGGGCCCAGCCGCTCCGCGGCATGTGGGATCTTCCCGGACCAGGGCACGAACCCATGTCCCCTGCATCAGCAGGTGGACTCTCAACCACTGCGCCACCAGGGAAGCCCATCTTCTGAGTTCTTAAACAGCCATTGTGTGATCAAAAGAACTACCATATGACCCAGCAATCCCACTACTGGGCATATACCCTGAGAAAACCAATATTCAAAAAGAGTCATGTACCACAATGTTCACTGCAGCACTATTTACAATAGCCAGGACATGGAAGCAACCTAAGTGTCCATCAACAGATGAATCGATAAAGTTGTGGAACATATATATGAAGGAATATTACTCAGCCATAAAAAGAAACGAAATTGAGTTATTTGTAGTGAGGTGGATGGACCTAGAGTCTGTCATACAGAGTGAAGTAAGTCAGAAAGAGAAAAACAAATACCATATGCTAACACATATATATATGGAATCTAAAAAAAAAATGGTTCTGATGAACCTAGGGGCAGGACAGGAATAGAGACATAGATGTAGAGAGTGGACTTGAGGACATAGGGAGGGGGAAGGGTAAGCTGGGACGAAGTGAGAGAGTAGCATTGACAAATATACACTACCAAAAGTAAAACAGATAGCTAGTGGGAAGCAGCTGCATGGCACAGGGAGATCAGCTTGGCGCTTTGTGACCACCTAGAGGGGTAGGATAGAGAGGGTGGGAGGGAGATGCAAAAGGTAGGGGATATGGGGATATATGTATGCATATAGCTGATTACTATGTTATACAGCAGAAACTAACACAACACTGTAAAGCAATTATACTCCAATAAAGATGTTAAAAAAAAAAAGACCTTGGCTGGAACCCTCTTTCTGCTATTACCATTTGTGACATTTTAGCAAGACACTAACTTCTCTCAGTCCCAGTTTTTTTTCACCATAAAATAGGTAAAATACGGGTAATAATACCTACTTCACAGGGTAGTTGCATGATTTATTATGAGATAACACAGAAGAAAAAACTTTTATAAAGTTTGCAAGCATATGTTAATGCGAGCAACAGTATGGGGTTTCCAAAAGTAGAATAAGAAGTAAAAACAACAGCTACAAGCAGGGGTTAAGTCCCCCAAAGGTCATGTACCCCATGCTTGGTTATAGAAATGTCCCCAAATTTAACTACAATGAGTGTATCTATAGAATTGGAGTAACATTAATAATATCTACATCATGGAGTTATGAAATGTTTCAACAAGATAACAAATGTGAAAGCATAATATTATGACTAGACAAATATTATTTATTATTTGTTTCTTAAGTCACCATGACCATTCTCTATCCTAAACAGAATTATTTATGTGTACTTCTTGTAACACACGTGAAACTGTTAGAAACTTGAGGGTGAGCTGAGGTTTTAATCATATTTATTCTCCCATGGAATAAATAAGTGAAGCTTATAAGATCAGTGTATTTCTTATCAAAGCCACACAGCACATGTTTGGCAGGAGAGCAGTCTGTGCTTAGGCAAGGCTGCAGTCTGTAATCACAGCATCCTTCTCTGCCTGGGCATTGTTACCTGCATGGTAGTGTGGGTGAAAGACTAGCTTATCTCTTACATATATTTTAGTCTCGAACATCTGAATCATTAGGGGAAAATTCCTTTGCCCTTACTCATCTCTATCCATACAGTTCTTCCTCTGATTTTTATAATCACAATTTCCCACGTTGCTATAGTTGCAGCCCTCATCTTCACGCAATGTTCCTATCTAACCCTGCAATGTACCAGTATTTCCTTTTACATTATAACTTACTGGAAAAATTCAATTTTCACACCTGTCTGGTGGATTTGACTGATACTCTGCTCTCCCTATGTCGATATGACTGAGAATTCCATGCATGTAAAACTGAATGGTGTGGAATGAAAACCAAATGTTAAACTTTAGCTGTAACACAAGAAGCTTCCTTTTGTACTGCACTATTGTCTTTGGAAGATATGCCTATCACTCAACACTTTTTTATTTTTGCATGGACTACATGAAAAATGATTACTTATATGCACGTACTTCTGGGACATCTTTAATTGATTAGTGTTATATATTGAATGGACAATTGGTTTTAGTGAGGTTCTTTTCCATTAAATGTTGCCTATTTCTAGCCAAGCCTTCCAAATTAATGACAAGCCTGGCATTGGAATCTAATCTGAATACCCCTTTTCAATTTGAAAAATAAGAATTATACAAGTGCCAAAAAACACTGGAATGTGGTCTTTGCACAAAACTGGTGTCATTACAACTAATGGTCTTGAAAAAGTCTGCTGGTGATTTATGTTGTGAAAGTTATAATGAATATAAGGGACAATAATTCTGCTCCTCATGTTCCAGTAGAGGGTGAGGTGCCTGGGAACAGGCTTTTACAAGTTGATAAACTTTTGGTGCTTTTTCTTTTAAACAAGGAAAATCAATTGATTTTAAACACTTACATAAGTGATTGCTGTTTTTTGTTGTTGTTGTTGTTGTTTGGGGCCATGCCACACAGCATGTAGGATCTTTTTTTTTTTTTAATGTTTTTCTATTGTGGTAAAAGTCACATAATATAAAGTATACTATATTAACCATATTTAACTGTAGAGTTCAGTGGCACCAAGTACATTCACATTGTTGTGCAACACTCACCATCATCCATCTCCCAAATTTTTCCTTTCCTAAACTGAAACTCTGTCCCCTTTAAACGCTAACTCACCATACCCCTTCCTCACACCACCCCCCTGCATCTACCAGTGTACTTTCTGACTCTATGAATTTGACTATTCTAGGTACCTAGAATAAGTGGAATCAAACAGTATTTGTCTGCACCTAATGCGTATTGGAATGCATTTTTAAGGTTAACTTAATACATGTCCTGCAAACAGTTTGTAACTTTTTTCCCCTGAACTATATAGTAGGCACTCACCAGCCATCTACTTCATACATAGTGGTATACATACATCAATCCCAATCTCCCCTCCCAATTCATCCCCCCCCACTTGGTGTCCATACATTTGTTCTCTATGTCTGTGTCTCTATTTCTGCTATGCAAATAGGTTCATCTGTACCATTTTTCTAAATTCCACATATATGCATAAATATATGATATTTTTCTCTTTCTGACTTACTTCACTCTGTGTAACAGTCTCTAGGTCCATCCACATCTCCGAAAATAGCACGATTTTGTTCCTTTTTAACACTGAGTAATATTCCATTGTATATATGTACCACATCTTCTATATCCATTGCTCTGTTGATGGACATTTAGGTTGCTTCCATGTCCTGGATATTGTAAATAGTGCTGCAATGAACATTGGGGTGCATGTGACTTTTTGAATTATGGTTTTCTCTGGGTATATGCCCAGGAGTGGGATTGCTGGGTCATATGGCAGTTCTATTTTTAGTTTTTTAAGGAACCTCCATACTGTTCTCCATAGTGGCTGTATCAATTTACATTCCCACCCGTGTAAGAGGGTTCCCCTTTCTCCACACCCTCTCCAGCATTTATTGTTTCTAGATATTTTGGATAATGGCCATTCTGACCTGTGTGAGGTGGTACCTCATTGTAGTTTTGATCTGGATTTCTCTAATATTTAGTGATGTTGAGCATCTTTTCAGGTGCCTCTTGGCCATTTGTATGTCTTCTTTGGAGAAAAGTCTATTTAGGTCTTCCAACCATTATTTGATCAGCTTGTTTTTTTTTTTTGATATTGAGCTGCATGCTGTTTGTATATTTTGGAGATTAATCCCTTGTCAGTTGCTTCATTTGCAGATATTTTCTCCCATTCTGAGGTTGTCTCTTCATCTTGTTTATGGTTTCCTTTGCTGTGCAAAAGCTTTTAAGTTTAATTAGATCTCATTTGTTTATTTTTATTTCCATTACTCTAGGAGGTGGGTCAAAAAAGACCTTGCTGTGATTTATGTCAAAGGGTGTTCTGCCTATGTTTTCCTCTAAGAGTTTTAGACTGTCCAGCCTTACATTTAGGTCTTTAATCTATTTTGAGCTTATCTTTGTACATGATGTTAGGGAGTGTTCTAATTTCATTTTTTTACGTGTAGCTGTCCAGTTTTCCCAGCACCACTTATTAAAGAGATTGTCTTTTCTCCATTACATATACTTGTTTCCTTTGTCATAGATTAGGGTACCATAGGTGCGTTGGTTAATCTCTGGGCTTTCTATCTTGTTCCAGGCTTTCTATCCTGGTCTATACTTCTGCTTTTGTGCCAGTACCATACTTTCTTGATTACTGTAGGTTTGTAGTATAGTCTGAAGTCAGGGAGCCTGATTCCTCTAGCTCCATTTTTCTCTCAAGATTGCTTTGGCTATTCAGGGTCTTTTGTGTTTCCACACAAAGTGCAAAAGTTTTTGTTCTAATTCTGTGAAAAATGCCATTGGTAATTTGATAGAGATTGCGCTGAATCTGTAGATTGTTTTGGGTAGTATAGTCATTTTCACAATATTGATTCTTCCAATCCAAGAACATGGTATATCTCTCCATCTGTCTGTGCTGTATTTGATTTCTTTCATCAGTATCTTCCAGATTTCTGAATACAGGTCTTTTGCCTTCTTAGGTAGGTTTATTCCAGGTATTTTATTCTTTTTGCTGCAATGGTAAATAGGATTGTTTTCTTAATTTCTCTTTCTGATCTTTCATTGCTAGTGTATAGGAATGCAAGAGATTTCTGTGCATTAATTTTGTATCCTGCAGCTTTACCAAATTCATCGATTAGCACCAGTAGTTTTCTGGTGGCATCTTTAGGATTTGCTATGTATAGTACCATGTAATCTGCAAACAATGACACTTTTACTACTTCTTTTCCAATTTGGATTCCTTTTATTTCTTTTCCTTCTATGATTGCTGTGGCTAGGACGTCCAAAACTATGTTGAATAAAAGTGATGAGAGTGAACATCCTTGTCTCGTTCCTGATTTTAGAGGAAATGCTTTCAGTTTTCACCATTGAGAATGACGTTTGCTGTGGGTTTGTTGTATATGGCCTTTATTACGTTGAGGTATGTTCTCACTATGCCCACTTTCTGGAGAGTTTTTATCATAAATGGGTGTTGAATTTTGTCAAAAGCATTTTCTGCATCTATTAAGAAGATTATATGGTTTTTATTCTTCAATTTGTTAATATGGTGTATCACATTGGTTGATTTGCGTATATTGAAGAATCCTTGCATCCCTGGGATAAATCCCACTTGATCATGGTGTACGATCCTTTTAATGTGTTTTTGGATTCTGTTTGCTAGTATTTTGTTGAGGAGTTTTCATCTTTGTTCATGAGTTATATTGATCCGTAATTTTATTTTTTGTGTGTGAATTTTTGTCTGGTATCAGGGTGATGGTGGCCTCATAGAATGAGCTTGGGAGTGTTCCTTCCTCTGCAATTCTTCAGAAGAGTCTAAGAAGGATGGGTGTCAGCTATTCTCTAAATGTTTGATAGAATTTGCCTGTGAAGCCATCTGGTCCGGGACTTTTGTTTGTTGGAAGATTTTTAATCACAGTTTCAATTTCAGTACTTGTGATTGGTTTGTTCATATTTTTTATTTCTTCCTGGTTCAGTCTTGGAAGGTTGTACCTTTCCAATAATTTTTCCACTTCTTCCAGGTCACCCATTTTATTGACATTGTTGCTTGTAGTAGTCTCTTATGATCCTTTGTATTACTGTGGTGTCAGTTGTAACTTCTCCTTTTTCATTTCTAATTTTACTGATTTTTTTTTTGATGAGTCTGGCTAAAGGTTTATCAATTTGGTTTACCTTCTCAAGGAACAAGCTTTTAGTTTCATTGATCTTTTCTATTGCTTTCTTTGCTTCTATTTCATTTATTTCTGCTCTGATTTTTATAATTTATTTCCTTCTACTAACTTTGTTCTTTTGTTGTTGTTGTTGTTGTTCTTTCTCTAGTTGCTTTAGGTGTAAAGTTAGGTTGTTTATTTGAGATTTTTCTTGTTTCTTAAGGTAGGATTGTACCGATATAAACTTCCCTCTTAGAACTGCTTTTGCTGCATCCCATAGGTTCTGGGTCATCATGTTTTTGTTGTCATTTATTTCTATATAGTCTCCATGTGTTTGTATTTTTTACAGTTTTTTTCCTGTAATTGATTTCTAATCTCATAGCACTGTGATCAGAAAAGATACTTGATATGATTTCAATTTTCTTAAATTTACTGAGGCTTGATTTGTGACCCAAGATATGATCTATCCTGGAGATGTTCCATGAGCACTTGAGAAGAAAGTGTATTCTGTTGCTTTCGGATGGAATGTCCTATAAATATCAATTAAGTCTACCTGGTCTAATCTGTCATTTAAAGTTTGTGTTTCCTTATTAATTATCTGTCTGGATGATCGGTCCATTGGTGAAAGTGGGGTGTTGACATTCCCATTATTGTGTTACTGTCAATTTCCCCTTTTATGGCTGTTAGCATTTGCCTTATGTATTGAGGTGTTCCTATATTGGGTGCATAAATATTTATAATTATTATATCTTCTTCTTAGATTGATCCCTTGATCATTATGTAATGTCCTTCCTTGTCTCTTGTAACATTCTTATTTTAAACTCTATTTTATCTGATGTGAGTACTGCTACTCCACCTTTCTTTTTTTTTTTTTTGCGGTACGTGAGCCTCTCACTGTTGTGGCCTCTCCCATTGCAGAGCACAGGCTCCGGACGCTCAGGCTCAGTGGCCATGGCTCACAGGCCCAGCCACTCCGCAGCATGTGGGATCTTCCCAGACCGGGGCATGAACCCGTGTCCCCTGCATCGGCAGGAGGACTCTCAACCCCTGCGCCACCAGGGAAGCCCTCCAGCTTTCTTTTGATTTCCATTTGCATGGAATATCTTTTTCCACCCCCTCACTTTCAGTCTGTATGTGGCCCTAGGTCTGAACTGGGTCTCTTGTAGACAGCATATATACATGTGTTGTTTTTGTATCCATTCAGCAGTCTGTGTCTCTTGGTTGGAGCATTTAATCCATTTACATTTAAGGTAATTATCAATATGTATGTTCCTATTACTATTTTAATTGTTTTGGGGTTTTTTTGTAGGTCTTTTCCTTCTCTTGTGTTTCCTGCCTACAGAAGTTCCTTTAGCATTTGTTGTAGAGCAGCTTTGGTGGTGCTGAATTCTCTTAGCTTTTGCTTGTCTGTAAAGCTTTTGATTTCTCCATTGAACCTGAATGATATCCTTGCTGGGTAGAGTAATCTTCGTTTTCCCTTTCATCACTTTAAATATATCCTGCCACTCTCTTCTGGCTTGCAGAGTTTCTGCTGAAAAATCAGCTGATAACCTTATGGGGATTCCCTTGTATGTTATTTGTTGCTTTTTCCTTGCTGCTTTTAATATTTTTTCTTTGAATTTAACTTTTGTTGGTTTGATTAATATGTGTCTTGTCATGTTTCTCCCTGGGTTTATCCTGTATGGGACTCTCTGTGCTTCCTGGACTTGGGTGGCTATTTCATTTCCCATGTTAGGGAAGTTTTCAACTATAATCTCTTCAAATATTTTCTCAGACACTTTCTCTTCCTCTTCTTCTTCTGGGACCCCTAAAATTCGAATGTTGGTGCATTTAATGTTGTCCCAGAGGTCTCTGAAACTGTCCTCATTTCTTTCATTTCTTTTCATTCTTCTTCCCTTATTCTGGTCCACAGCAGTGAATTCCACCATTCTGTCCTCCAGATCACTTATCCGTTCTTCTGCCTCAGTTATTCTACTATTGATTCCTTCTAGTGTAGCTTTCATTTAAGTTATTGTGTTGTTCATCACCGTTTGTTTGTTCTTTAGTTCCTCTAGGTCCCTGTTAAACATTTCATGTATTTTCTCCATCTGTGTCTCCATTCTATTTCTGAGATTTTGGATCATCTTTACTGTCATTACTCTGAATTCTTTTTCAGGTAGATTGCCTATTTCCTCTTCATTTATTTGGTCTTGTAGGTTTTTACCTTGCTCCTTTGTCTGTAGCGTATTTCTCTGTCATCTCATTTTTGTTGATGTGTGGGGCTGTGTTCCTGTTTTACTGGTATTTGGCCTGAGGTGTCCAGCACTGGAGTTTAGGCAGTTTTGTGGAGCTGGGTCTTGGTGCCAAGATGAGGACCTCTGGGAGAGCTCACACTGATTAATATTCCCTGGGGCCTGTGAGAAGATGCGAACTCCATGTCTTCCTACTCTGCCATTAGATCACCAGCTCATTACAAAAGATAAAACTCAGGAACAGCCAGATGGGAGAGATGCAGAGGGAAGGGTAGGGAGAGAGGGCTCAGAGCTTCCATGCCTTCTCCAGGCTGCCATTCTCTCCAAATCTCCAGCATGTGGGATCTTAGTCCCCTGACCAGGGATGAAACCCACTCCTATTGCATTGGAAGTGTGGAGTCTTAACCACTGGACTGCCAGGGAAGTCCCCCATAAGTGATTGTTGTTATCATTATAGTTACCCACAAAATACTAAATCAAGGCTCCTATCTGACAAAATCTACCAAGCATGAAGTGCCGAATTCTCAACCTTTGAGTGTGGGCTTCAAATGTAGTCAAAGCAGGGCAGAAGGACAGTACAGGGAGAAATGAACGATGAGTTAGTATCTACTATGTGCTGGGCACTATGCAAAGGGATTCCCTCTCATCATTTCAGTTCTCTTCTGAACAACCCTGTGAGGGAGATGGTATTATTTTAACTTTACAGATGAGTACATCGGGACTCAGACTTTAGACTTGTCAGACTCCAAAGCCCAAGCTCTATTTACCTCACAAAATGGATGAAGTCAATGAATGAGACTACAAAAGTTTGAATCAAAGAGAATTTCTGCTATTAAAGAAGCTTTCTGCAGTCTTGGCAATGTTTCTGGTCTTGAACATACATATTAAAAAGCATGTTGAACTTTTGTGGAATCAAGATCTCTCCAATTGGTATATTGCAATGTAGGAACATAGTGTGTTAGGGGAAGAATATTAACCCAATTCTCTAATTATTCCCAAGAAAAATTAGATTTCCTTTATCACCAAAGGCAGGCTGACAAATGCCATTCATAGTGTGAGTACTGAACAAATGCCTGTGGTAGACAGAGTATAAAGAGAGTATTAGAAATGGGATGTGGGCACAGGAGGTAAGGGGGTGGAGGGAAAAACCACAAAGACAACAGGAGAGTTGAAGAGGACTCTTTTGTTGTTGTTGTTACTTCCATCAGCTATTTTGCAGATGATGATACTAAGCTCAGAGTTTTGCAGCTGAATCCCACCTCACGGTAGGTTGGCTTCATGGCTGGGTTTGAAATATCCTACAACAGTTATGTTAGCAGATAGTTCTATTTGCATTGTTATCTGTGGGTTTAATGGCAAAATGATCTTTGGGGTTTGAGGTTATTATAAAGCTGATGGCTCTAGATTAAATTAGACTAACCCTGAGTGGAAATTCAGATTTCAGTGGCCCCTGAAAATACTGCTACGACTACAACCACTACAACTACCACTACTACTACTACTGCTGCTGCTACTATCTTAAGAGATAGATAGTAATATATAGTTCTTTGTAATTTACAAAGTATTTCCTCATCTATCATGTTATTTGATCTTCATAATAACCCTGCATAGTGTAACAGGAGAAGAGAACATCCATGAAAACATGTTTTAGTCCTGTTAAAATTTCAAGTTGAGGTCTTTGCTTCTCAATTTTTGATATCTTTTCCAGCACTTTAAAATGGTCACATTTTTCTTATCTATATCCTGAAGATGGTAATATCATCCCTTTCTGTCTCCAGGGTCATTGAAGAAATCAAATGAAACACTATTGTGAAAATGCTCAGGAAACTGCAAAGCTCTTTTTCCTTAGTATTGTTGGGAGGCACTTATTACACAGGAGCTCCATGAAGGAAAATATGATGCCTAATTTGTTGTCTTAAAAAGGGGTGTAATGTAGTAATTAGAACAGAGACTCGAGTTAGACTGCATCAGATGACTTCTAGCTCTGATAGTTACTAGCTGTGTGACCTTGGGCAAGTTACTTAACCTCTTTGTATTTTAGTTTCCTCATCTGCAAATTAGAGATCATAGAATTGATGTGAGGATTAAATATATATATATGTTGGGCTTCCCTGGTGGCGCAGTGGTTGAGGGTCCGCCTGCAGATGCAGGGGACACGGGTTCATGCCCCGGTCCGGGAGGATCCCATGTGCCGCGGAGCGGCTGGGCCCGTGAGCCATGGCCGCTGAGCCTGCACGTCTGGAGCCTGTGCTCCGCAACGGGAGAGGCCACAACGGTGAGAGGCCCGCGTACCGAAAACAAACAAACAAACAAACATATATATATGTTTAATCCTTGGACTTAATGTGTCAGACACTATTAAAAGCATTTTATATATTACATAAAATGCTTTCAATAGTATTTGACAAATAGTTCTATTTAAGTGTTAGGTTTTCCTATTAGCTATGGTTACCACTATGGTTTGACATATTGTAGATAATCAATACTACAATTTTTTGAATACATAAATAAAGTAATAAACATAGAGCAGGTGGGACAGTATTGTAGTCCAGTATTGTAAGAAAGGAACAGAAATTCTAGAAACAATTTGCCCTACCACCTAGTAAAATAATGGATGCTCATAATGATAACTGAGTCATCCAGGAAAGTTACAAATAAGTTCAGAAGCCAAAGAGATAACTGTAAGATTTTCCTGTATGTTGTGGACAAAGTACTCTTGCATGTCTTTCATGTAATTATCAGCACAAACCAGTGATGTACATGTAGAGATAAGAAAATTTGATAGTCACAGAGGTTCATTGGTCCAAAATCACCTGGGAATGTGTGGACAGCAGGAATCCAGATTTTCTGAATTGGGTACATCTTCTATCACCCTAGACCCCACTCAAAGTCTTTACCTGTCAGACACAGTACTATGCTACCACGTCACTGAAATCATTTGTCTTTCTGTTCAGCTTGCAGTCTTCTCCGTATCCTCCTAACCAAGAGAAAGAGTAGTGGGGAGTGGGAGTAGGGAAGAGAACAAGCATTCTGTGAGCACTTAATTAGCATCAGGCCTCTTGAACGGCATGCCATTTACTCTTTTTCTCCCCAGATTTATTGGGGGTATAATTGACAATAAAATGGTATATATTTAGGTGTACAATGTGATGATTTGCTATACATATGCATTGCAAAATCATTACCACAATCAAGTTAAGTAACACATATATCACCTCATAGTAACATTTTTTTGGTGTGGTGCGAACGCAAGATTTACTCTCTAGCAAATTTCAAGTATACAATACAATATTATTAATTATAATTAGCATACTGAACATTAGACCCTCAGAAATTATTTTATAACTGAAATTTTGTACCCTTTCACCAACATCTCCCCATTTCCCCTCTGTCCCCCCAGGCTTTGGCAACCACCATGCTAGTCTCTGTTTCTATGAGTTTGACTTTTAGATTCCACATATAAGTGACACCGTACAGTATTTGTTTTTATTCTCTGGCTTATTTCACTTAGCATAATGCTCTTTAGGTTTATCCATGTTGCTGCAAATGGCAGGATTTTCTTCTTTATGGCTGAGTAGTATTCCATTATATACCACATTTTCTTTATCCATTAATCCATCAAGAGACATGTAGGCTGTTTCCATATCTTGGCTATTGTGAATAGTGCTACAATGAACATGGGATGCAGATTTTTTTTTGAGATATTGATTTCAAGCCTTTTGAATGTATACAAATGGGATACATTTGTGGGATACATCCCACAAATGGGATTGTCGGATTATGTAGTAGTTCTATTTTTAATTTTTAAAGGAACCTCCATAATGTTTTTTGTAGTAGCTATTTTAATTTATATTCCCACCAACGGTGCACAAGGATTCCTTTTTCTCCACATTCCTGCCAGTACTTAGCTCTTGTCTTTTTGTTAATAGCCATTCTAACATGTGTAAAGTGATATCTCTTTGTAGTTTTGATCTGTATTTCCCTGATGATTAGTGCTTTTGAGCACCTTTCATATACCACTTGGCCATTTGTATGTTATCTTTGGAAAAATGTCTGTTCAGGTCCTTTGCCTGTTTATTTATTTAAAGAGTCCTTTATTTTATTTAATTTATTTTTTTGGCTGTGCTGTGAGGCTTGCGGGATCTCAGTTCCCCAACCAGGGACTGAATCCAGACCCTCAGCAGTGAAAGTGCTGAGTCCAAACCATTGGACTACCAGGGAATTCCCTGCCCATTTTAATTTTTATTTTATTTTATTTTTTTAATAAATATATTTATTTTATTTATTTATTTTTTGGCCGCACTGGGTCTTCATTGCTGTGCGCGGGCTTTCTCTAGTTGTGGCGAGCGGGGGCTACTCTTCGTTACGGTACATGGGCTTCTCATTGCAGTGGCTTCTCTCGTTGCGGAGAATGGGCTCTAGGTGCATGGGCTTCAGTACTTGTGGCACATAGGCTCCAGAGCGCAGGCTCAGCAGTTATGGCAATTGGGCTTAGTTGCTCCGTGGCATGTGGGATCTTCCTGGACTAGGGCTCGAACCCGTGTCCCCTGAATTGGCAGGCAGGTTCCCAATCACTGTGCCACCAGGGAAGCCCCCTGCCCACTTTTAAATGGGATTATTTGTTTGTTTGTTTTTTATGCTATTGAGTTGTATGAGTTCTTTATATATTTTAGATATTAACCACCTATCAGATATATGGCTTGCAAATATTTTCTCACATTCTGTAGGTTGCCTTTTAATTTTGTTGATGGTTTCCTTTGCTGTGCAGAAGCTTTTTTGTTTGATGTAGTTCCACTTGTTTACTTTTGCTTTTGTTGCCTGTGCTTTTGGTCATATCCAAAAAGTCTTTGCCAAGACCAATGTCAAAGAGCTGTTCCTAGAGTATATGGTTGTAGTTACTATGTTTGATTTTAATTCATTTTGAGTTAATTTTTGTGTATGGTGTAAGATAGGGGACCAACTTCATTCTTTTGCATGTGGATATCCAGTTTCCCAGCACCATTTGTTGAAAAGGCTATCCTTTCCTCATTGTGTATTCTTGGCTCCCTTGTCAGATCAAATATTAGTTGACTGTATACGTGTAGGTTTATCTCTGGGCTCTCAATTCTGTTCCACTGGTCTTTGTCTTTTTTATGCCATTATCATACTGTTTTCATTGTATCTTTGTGGTATAGTCTATACCGCAGGAAGTGTGATGCCTCCAGCTTTGTTCTTTTTTTTTTTTTTCAGAATGTCTTTGGCTACTCAAGGTCTTCTGTAATCCCATACTAATTTTAGGACTGTTTTTTCTATATCCGTGAAAAACGCCATTGTAATTTGGATAGGGATTTTACTGAATCTTAGATAGCGTTGGGCAGTATGGACATTTTAATAATATTAATTCTTCCATTAAATGAAAACAGGATATATTTCCATTTATTTATGTCTTTAATTTTTTATCAACATGTTATAGTTTTCAGAGTTTAGATCTTTCATCTCCTTAGCTAATTTTATTCTTAAACATTTTATTGTTTTGATGCTACAATAAATGGGGTTTTCTTAATTTCTTTTTCAGATAGTTCACTGTTACTGTATAGAAACACAACTGTTTTTTGTATGTTGGCTTTGTATCTGCAACTTTACTGAATTCCTTTATTATTTTTAACAGTTTTTTTGTGGAGTCTTTAGGGTTTTACTCTTTACTGGAATATGGGGTAGATGCAGTAAATCAGCTAGGCTTGAGTGATTTAGCTAAGACTGAATAGCTGGCAGGTAGCTGAGAAGAATCTATACCACAATGTGACTCCAAAGCCAGGTTCTTTCCATCTCATAGGGAAATTGCCTCATGTAGCCTATCCCTACAGCAAGAGCTGACATGAGCTCTGTGTGAAGCAGCTTTGCATTTACAGAATAGCCCTTAGAGAAACCTCCTGATCATTCAGTGATTACTGATCTTTTAGCAAAGCAGACTGCTTTTGCCAAGATAGTGCCAGACCTGGTATTTTATGCCTTAGTTTAGAATTTCTCAAAATGTGGAATGTGAGCTAAAGATTCTTCTTATTAAAATTCTAATCACTGTATATTTATTTTAATGTTTTCAAAAATATAATTAGTTATTGTAACAGGAGAAAGAGAAAATTTCCTCAATAAAGAATTCATTGAGTAAAACAGTTATCAATTATCTGAAGGAAAACATTATATAAATAAAAATACAAGTGGTGGGTGGACATGGTAAAATTCATAGAAGGAAATCATGGGAGGAAACCAATTATATTGAAGTGTAATTATCAAAACATTAGAAAAAAAATTATAATATAGTAATATACATGCTTCTTTAAGATATTAAATAACTAGTTCTAGAAGCAGGTCTAATAGTGATCACAGTTTTGAAGTAGTGACGAGCATAAGTGCTATTTTGAGAGATCTGCAGTAACTGCCATGTGATAGGAAAATATCTGTGCTTTCTCTTGGTGTCAAAGTCACAAGCACTGCTAATATCACTTGCTTTATTGCCTGTGTTCATAGCTGAAAGAACAATACACATCAGTTAGAAGTTAGGGCAATTCAGATATGATTCTGCCCCTTTAAATGCCCTTTGAATTAAGAACCTCTAGTCAGGTGTCCAAACGAACTGGGTTTAAATCCCACTGCTAGCAAGTAACATCTGTGTTATCTTAGCAAGTGACCTAGGCTCTCTAAGCTCCCAAAGGGGGAGGTGATAACAGAATTTATGGAGTTTATGGGTTGGTAGAGTCTAGGTTATGCACAGAAAGTGCTTGGCATAGTGCAGGAATTCACTAAATGTTATAAATGTGCTCCTAACGTTCCAATGATAGTGGGGTGAGCATTCAGTCAGCAGGGGCTGCATTCCATGAACAGTCTAACTATCAGAGACGTACTCAATTTCTTAGTTCCCCCCATGGGGCTCAAATGAAAAGATTCAATTTTTCTGGGGAAAATTCATGATAACACTAAATGAGCGTGCTTTTGTTTAAACTTGCATTTTGTGACTAAGAAAAAATGATTCCATTGAGGCATGCATGTAGAAGAGTGGATGGAAACGTGGATATTAAATACCTGTAGTGTTTTTAGGGTACACAAAAACGGGGAAAGATGATATATGCAGTGCATTGTCTGAAGCAGTAAGCATTAAAAGTGACGACATTAATAAGGGGAACAGCGTTTACCAAGGTATTTCATGAGTAGGGAACGTATCAAGATTTTCTCTTTCTAATGTAGTCTGCTATGCTATTGTACGGGTTGGATCTACTCTATGAAATAGTTCCCCATTATCGGTTAGAGAGTGGCAGACTCCCTCATGATCTGCTCCACTTTAATGCTTTTAAAGTGAGTGAATTTAATATTCAAAATGAAAAATGTGCAGGCAGATTTTACTTACTGGGAATTTGTCCACTTTGCTTCTTGGTAAAAACCCTGCATCAGGAATGAAATTTGGGAAGAGTTTAGATAAAAGAGTTTGAAAATAGTTACTGATGAGATGTGATAGTTACTGTTAAGTAGAAAGCATGAAAGATCATTCCCAGTTCACCTGAATGGGAAGTTAACAGTGCACATTGCTCTTGTAATGGGGCTGACATTCAAGTCTTTGGAGAGGATTATATATGTGAAAAGAAGTCCGTGGAGAGGACATTATGATATCAAGACAATGACAAAACAAATTTCAATGCAAATCTATAGAAACCATATTACAATGTCAAGGCGAAAGTAAAATGTAAGTCTAGAGAGACCATTTTACAATGTCAAGACAATGGTAAAACAATGTCATTGAAAGATTATTGAGACCACATTGCCATGTTAAATTACAGTGTCAAAACATTATCACTGCAACTCTTTAGAGATCATGTACCTCTTTTAAGATAATAGCAAAACAATGGAACTTGAAATAGCAAACAGTGGAACAAAGGAATTTTATGTAAGTCCCTGTTACTATCAAAAGAAGATGGTAAAAATGTAGAGGCAAGTCAAAAGGTTGTAAAGGAAACAAACAGTGACAAACTATAAGATTGTGCAGTACATCCAGTTAGCGTTCAACTTTATTCCCGATTTGAAGAAAGTAAAGTTTCTCAAGTAGTGATGTTCTAAACTTCAGAATTAAGATTGCAAGCAAGTTTAGCCAAAGAATGGCAAAAAAGTCGGGATGAGTGACTGAGATATTAGATCCATATAAGCAGCTGATTTATAGAATTAGAATCTCACTCCTCTTCCCAAATAACTGGATTATTGTTTTAATTATTCAGGTGACTTGTCTTCCTAGCATGAAGTTCACAAATCCTGCTTCTGATTCCTGCTTTGTCTGTGACCTCTGTTTGTGATGTAGCGTCCATCACTCACTGTTAAACTTAGCGTCAGCTCACAGTTATCACTATGTGTCAATCATTGTGCTAGACACTGTGGGTAAAATGGATTTTCCCTCTTTCTTATGAAGCCGAGAAGAATAAGGAAACTACCCATACAAAGATGATGTATGGGTAGTCCATCAAAGATGATGGTCACAAACAGGGTGTAGAAAGAGGGCTTTCTAATTGCAGCCCTGCTGCCCTCTTCTTGCTGTGTGAATTTGGGTACACTGCCTTTCTGAGCTATGTGTAGGGTTCTCTGTATAGAAGACAGGGAGGATACACATGTGGTTGCTACCACTTACATTCTACAAACTGGACTGGGAATGCAAGGCTGTGCGCCTTGAACAAGTTGCTTAGCTTTTCTGGATTTATTCATCTGTATAATGAGGGTGTTGATTGAGGGTGCTTTTCTAGTTCTAAATCTGTTTTTTAGAATTAACTAAAATGTTTATGCTATGTATGAACAAACTATCTGTCAAAACTGTTGTCATAACCCATCCCACCCACCACACACCCAATTAGGTGTCATTCCTTTTTTTGGGGAGCCACACCGCGAGGCATGCAGGATCTTAGTTCCTCAACCAGGGATTGAATCCACGCTCCCTGCAATGGAAGTGCGGAGTCTTAACCACTGGACCGCCAGGGAAGTCCCAGGCCATTCTTTTTTTTATAGGTTTTCATCTATTTTAAGATTCTTACAAATGAATTTGCTGCAGACTTTTAAGCTAAAATAATAGCTATGAATACTTATGGATATAATTTCATATATATATTTCAGTTTTATATATGTGTGTGTGTGTGTGTGTGTGTGTGTGTATATATATATATATATATATATAAAACTATGGTTTAGAAACAGAGACAATGAGAATAGGAGGAAATGTCATAGAACATCTCAGAAGCTTGGAATCTTTGAATAACTCCTGGAGGGTTAGGGAGTTAGAGGAGTAGAATGTATTGGTAAGCCTCCTTGCCTCTGCTTTTTAATATGGTATGTGATAAACATAAACTCACTAGAGACTTAGAATGAACCATAAAAGAGCTTATTTTAGCATTGCACTAGATACAAATGGTGGAAGTGCACAATTGATACTATTAATTCAGAATTTTTCTGTTCTTTGTCCAAATTTCTCAAATCCTTACATAGCCTTTTTTTTTTTCCAGAAAAAAAAAATTGAGGCTAAGACAGGTTAATTCACTTGGAATAAGCCACATTGCTAACATGTGTCTGTGTCAAGAATGGGATCAAGATTTATCACACTTTACAATCTGTGATCAACTAACAGTATAATCAGTGACAAAGGAAAAAACTGGATTCCATTATAATTCCTGCACTGACCACCATCAGCAAAGGAGCCTGTCCTCTGTCCTTTATTTAATTATTTATTTTGCATTACACCATTTATTCAATGACAAATTCTGAGGGTCTACAATCTCAGATCGTCATTAGTCTACTTTCTCCTCTATCTTCAACCTCTTCCTCAAACTGGCTTTTTGCCTGAGGTAGAAAAACATAAATCTCACATACCTTTAAGAAAGTCTTTCATTAGCAGCATTTTTTCATCTAGCTTTTCCTTCTCATGGTCAAGCCTCTCAAAGGACTAGCTTCCCACCTGCCATTTACATTTATGTCTTATCCTTTCTAAATCTGAGTATTTGTGGCTTTTATCGATTCTCAGCTATTATTTTTCTCAAATACTGCCTCTCCCACATTCTATTTTTCTTTTTAGAATGTTTTATAGGTGTATGTTGGACCCTCACATTCCAGTTTCCATGTTTCTAATCTTTCTTCATATTTTCCAAATATATATTCTCTTGTGTGGCATCAGGGCAACTTCCTCAGATCTTTCTACTAGTTCACTATTCCTCTCAACTTTGTTGCTTCTGTTGTTTACCTGTCTGTCTCATGTTTAAACTTTGTTTTAGTGTCAATGACTGTATTTTTTGCTGTGTATTTTTATTTTTAAAAATAGTAACTTTCCTCCCAAATTTCCTAGTATTTATTGAGTTTCTTCCCCTCATGTTTCCTCTTTATTTTACTTTATTATTTTCACCAACCACTTTTTAAAGTCTCTATTTGATAGTTCTATCATGACAAATTCTGAGGGTCTACAATCTTCCTGAAACATCAGCATGATCCTTTCCCATGATACACTGTTTCTTCTGCGTGTGTACACGTTAGTGTTGTGTGTGTGTACACTTTGGACTATAAACTTCAGCTCATCTTCAGCAGGGCAGTCATGTGGTCTCCTTTTGCTTCTGGGGTTGAAGGTACATCCTTCCCAAGATATTTTTTGCTTCTGGCAGTTATTCTAGGATTATCGATGGCTGAAGATCACTTTTTATGTTGTCCTATTTTTGATAATTCTTAGACCACATTTGTAGTTTAATTCAAACTAAAAATCCAAATGGGAGTAGGTCCAAGTTTTAGGATTCTCAGAGGAGAGTATTTTCTCACCAGAGACGAGGCTCAGAGACACAAGTAACTGTCATTTCCCTGCACAATATGAGAGACTTTTTTCTTTTCCTAATCTACTTTTCCACTAAGGATGTAGCATTTCTGGAGTCCCATGTCTTGTAAGGATCTCAGCTCCTATTCCCTATGTCATGTGGGCCCACAAGGCATCATCAACTGTTCCTACATGAAAGTCGAAATCCAAACCACTTGCTTTCTCAGCCTGAAGTTATTCTCTCTTGATTCTCCTCCACCATTCTGATCCCTTTCCTTTCCTCAGTCTCCTTCATAAGCTTGTTCTTCCCTTGTTATTAGTCTTCTCCTAGAGATTGCAATGTCCAGTAATCAACAGATTCTATAACTCTCTGGTCACCCAAAATCCCTTGAAAATATCCCATCATTGCTTATTAGGGTGAACTCTTTACCCAACTCCATGCTTCATCCCCTTTAATCTCTTCTTCATACCAAGCCTGGAGTGAATTTACTGCAAACACACACATGCACAGACACACAAATAAAATAATACCCTCTCACGGCATGTAAACCCTTAGGATCTGTTTCCTGCAGAGCTCTCCTGTACCTAGTTCCAGTTTTCTAGCCATTATGAACTGCTTTAGTCTTGCTTTTTAAAACCTCTTTGCTTCTGTACCTAGTATTCCTCTATATGTTACAAAATTTTAATTGTTAACGTTTACTTGTGGTATGTCTTTTTTTTTCTTCGTACACAAATGAGTATAATGCACTCAGAAATTTTAAAAATGAATCTATGGAAAATTAACGTACAAGAAATTAGAGCTCATTGTACATAGAAGTATGGATCCCAGAAAGTTCTGTGGTTGCAATAAGGAGTAGCTCTGACCTCTTCTATGCACCTTTTTGTCCTTTTCTCCAATAATCTTTCCTTCCATATCTAGTTGTTATGCTGTTTTGGAAGTAAGGCCCATGACTGAAAGGATTACATCAGGATTAGTACCAGGGACATGAGTTCCTCAATAATCATTGATCTACCTGTGAATCCTAGAGAATTTAACACAGCTCTATAGCAACACTTGCATGTGGAAATATGTTATTCCTAAATATTAAAAACTACATTTACTCTGCTGACAACAGTGTTACTCTCAGGAGTAAAGGCATTATTTTTACTTTCTTCAAGGCAGCAAGTACCTTGCTGCTCCAGACTGGTTAGCTCTTCTTTCCTCAGTTTACTCATCCACAAAATGGGGATAATAAAAATACCTATGTTTTCAGTTATTTGGAGATTAAATGAATAAATGGCTAATAGTGCTTAGAACAATGCCTAGTATTGAGCAAAAACTCAGTAGAGATTAACTCATTATTGTTAATTTTCCCATCATTTTTCTCTCACCTAATCAGATAAATTTTTAGAGAAAAATAATGAATATTTTAAGTAAAACATAATGTACTTCTCTGTTAAGGTTCTCGTTCCTATCACGGTCAACTTTGGAAATAGGATCCGTTAGCAGTCCTTTATTTATTGGTATGATCTACAAACATTGTATCTCTTTGATTTCATGTTAATTATGAAATGAGAATTTTGTCTTCTATTAAAGCTATTCGATTATTAGCAATTATAGGAGGAAGATTTTGGAAAGTAGAAGGCATCTTAGAAAATTCAAGATAATGCTTTACTCTATTATCACATAAAGCCCCTGTGGCTACGACAATCCAACTTATTTCCTACCCACTCTTACCTGTTGGGAAATCTTTATCTTGTAAACTACTTCCTGTAACTTTGTATTTCTTATATTGGGATTAGAGAGCTAAGAAAGACCTACGGGATTGTGTTCTCTCTCCACTTTTCCCTAGTCTGTGTATATCCTGCTTTAATGTCTTGGGAGGATTATGAAATACCAAGTATAGAAACTACGATTATAATGAGGTTTTCCCAGCATGTATCAAGTAATAAAAGGTCATTAGATGAACAACTGTTCTCACTATAAGACTGATGGAGTCATCTTGTAAGAACATAAATCTAACATAAATTGAATGAATATTATTCATTAAATAAAAGATTGATACTATTTCTAAAATGTCTCCTGAAACCCCAAGATTCCTTGGAGAGAAACAAATTGTCTATGAGTTAAACGTTCTAACTTGCTTCTTTTTCTGGGAATTTTGCTTGCAAGTTCAAGATACCTTATTTGCTTGTTGAAATAATAACTGGAACATGAAACTGAGGGGTTTTCCCTTAAATGGGCCTGGTACTCTTCTTAAAAAGAAGTTTTCGACTCCCTTGAAATATCATCTTACTTCTTACTTTTCATTATAAGAGAAAGCTATGAATAAACAAAGACCAAGATATGAAATTGAGGAAGTGACAGATTAAATTTAGGAAATTAGGACACCAAATCCAAGTAAGGATTTAGTCAAAAGTCTTAAGTTACAAGAGTTTAGTCAGAAGTACAGAGTAAAATAAATCGTGACGGAGGAATTTTCTACTGTTCACTTTAATAGCAGAACAGATGTTTTAGTAGCCTTTTAGAAGTAAAATTCACTTTCGTCTACCACACTCAAATTGCCCATTTCAACTGTCAAACTCTAAGAACTGTACTATTTTGATACTTCTTTTTCTAACTTTATTTTGAAATCATTTTGCATTTACAGAAAAGTGTGCAAAAAGTACACAGAGCTCCTATATACCTCTTATTCAGCTTCCTCTAGTTGTCCTATATAACCATAGTACCAGTATCAAAACCAGAACTTCGTGTCAGTACAAGTCTACTAATTAAACTAGAGACCAAATTTGAATTCCACTAATTATGCCACTAATTTTTTTTTTTTTTTTTGCGGTACACGGGCCTCTCACTGCCGTGGCCTCTCCCATTGCGGAGCACAGGCTCCGGACGCGCAGGCTCAGCGGCCATGGCTCACGGGCCCAGCCCCTCCACGGCATGTGGGATCTTCCCGGACCGGGGCACGAACCCGTGTCCCCCGAATCGGCAGGCGGACTCTCAACCACTGCGCCACCAGGGAAGCCCGCCACTAATTTTTTTGGTTTTGTACAGTTCTGTTGTTCCTTAGCGTTAGAATATCCAGCCAAGACACTGTTTTCCTCAGTTATGCAGATCAGTTCTTTGGTTCCCCACCCCTTCAGTGTGGTTATGTTACTCATTTGAAATACAGCTGTACGGTAAGGTTTATTTGTTGTAGTTTGCATTCCATTTGGGTTCCCCCACATCCTGATCAACTTTGATTCATTATCTTATTGGAATGTAAAATAATATCATGATTTTAAAAGTCAGAGCTATACAAAATGGTATACTCAGGGAGATGTCACTCCCTCCCCATCTCTACTCAATCCTATTCTACAATTTTTCTGTCACTTCTCTACTCACCCCCTCTAGAGGACCAATCTCTTTAGTTTCGTTTCTGGTTCATTCTTCCTGTATTTATTTTCCAAAATTAGCAGATACATGTGTAGTTTTTATATCCCCTTCTTTCTTACTAGTTCTGAAACTCTCGATCTAGCTTTGATATAGGTTCTTTTCATATAAGATTTGAAAATTTCCTGAAGATTTCATATATTTTCTTCCAGACCAATATCATCAGAACTTCAAGTGGCCAATGATTCTGTCAGACAATGTCTCATTATTTCAGATCTGATTTTTATTAGCCCTATCTTTACTAAGGTTTTGTTATTATTATTTATCTTATGAGAGCTTGGTGTCCATTGTCTACCTTAGATTTCATTTTCAGAGGCCTTTTATCACTTCTGAGACAGGTCACAAAAAGGTTGCTCTCGTTAAAAACAATTAGAAATACCAGGCATCTTTCAGCTTCAGAATTCATCTTCTTGGAAGGGGGCGGGTAGAACATGTGTTTTCTGACCTTGACCAGGTCTAATCTGGTCCTTAACTTCGTGGCATGCAGCCTCTCCAGTTTTACATGGCTATGGGAATAGATTCTCCACAAAGAAAGCAGCAGGCACACCATTAAATGACATTTCATTCTTTCTTTAATGATCCGTTTCTTTGCTCTTGGAACAAGTCTTTAAAGATTACAAGTGTGTCCCAGGGGAAAAAAAAATAAAAGTATAGTAAAACCAAAACTTGAGCAAGTTCACAAAGAATCAGAAGGGGGTGGAAGAGGTATTAGAATATAAATAGAAAGTACAGTATTAGCTCCAAACAAATGCTTTCAAAGTCTTTGTGTGCACTGACAGCTTCAGATATTTGATGTAAATGAATTTTTCTCTAGAAACAATGGAATCTGTAGCTTGTGGTGGCAGTGTTTCTTTTCTGAACCTTGCTTTTCTTTCTTTTATTTTTTTTGTACCTGAGGTGAAAGCAGAGCTAACTTAGGTATGTATTTGCATCAGAAAGACTCCCCAGCAGCATCTGTACTAGTCAGCGATCATTTTCCCATCATTTTAGGTACCTACTTGTTTGCAATTTTCCTTTTTAAGCCCCTGTGCTCCTCTCCACAAAGCACAAAAACAGTCACTGTCACACACAGACACACAGACACACTCAAATAAGGATGACGACTGGCATTGCCATTTTCATTGAATATTAGAAGGTAAGGCCTATATCCATACCGTCTGCACTTTATGCTGGTTGAAACCCCTTCAGTTTGTGAGAGCCTACTCATCTCCATTAATGGCTCCTCCATTTACCTAGGTGCTGATGCCAGAAATAAGAGAGAGCTTCCTGACACCTCTTCTGTCCCACAGAACCCCTGCCCCAAGTGATCCATGATTAAATTTTTCAGAATCTCCTCATAGAATATATCTGGAGTCTGTCCTCTCTTCCTGTTGCCACCCTTCTAGTCCAAGCTTCCTTCTCTTGCCTATGTGACATCCCCTGCCCCTGATATAATTTCATCCCCACAAGAACCAGAATGATTTCCTGAAATTTAAATAGCACATCATTCCCCTAAATTAAATGCTCTCCCCCATCCCCCACTGCCCATGGGTTTCTACTACACTTAGGATAGACACCAAAATTCTTTACAAAAACCTACAGGAAGTTGTAGGATGTTTACCCCTCCAGATCCTTCACTTACTTTTCCTCTGGCTTTCTGGTTACAGACACACTGCCATTCTTTTCAATTCCTACACAAATAACCAAATTTTTTTCATATCTCAGCAACTAGAAAGTTCTTCCTTCTGTTTTTTCACCTAATTCCTATTAATCCTTCAGGACACTTCCCCAGAGACACTTTGCCTAACTCTCAGTTCAAGTCTCGATTCCACATTATTACTCTCTCCCACTACCCTGTATCTTCTTTCAGAACAACCAACACGATTTCAAATTATTTATCCGGGTGCTTGAATTTGTGTCTTCTTGTTCACTGTATATTCCAGACCTGGCATGGTGCCCAGCATATGGTAAATGCTCAATAAACATTTGTTGAATAAATTAATATTATGGTAATTGTATGCATGGTCTCAGACCATTTACTACATTAGTCAAGAAAATCATGAAAACTGGTGAATTATCTATCATTTCCTCTCCAAGTATTTTGCATATATGTCGGTTTGCAAATGAATGACTACCATCCCACCCTCACTGCCACCTCCATGAAGCACCCCCTACTGAAATGGGCCCACCTACTTATTTCTTCCTGCTTGACACCTTATGAGCAGTCGGTGGCAGTGCCCACCTTGCTAGGGTGATTTGAAGCATGTCTGAAACATGGCCAGAGTTTCATTTCCATGAGCAATATACCATGACATCTTCAATTTTGGGGGTCATGGCATTAAAAACTCCCTATTGCAAAATTGTTACTTAGGAGAAAAAACATGTGAGCCACTATTGGTCACTACTGTCGTATCCCAAGAGAAAATGGTCAGCTGAACGGAGACCAAATGTTCAAGGGAAGGGGACATAATACGGGTATATTTTGATTGGGTTGAAGAATTGCAAATGCCAAGATACATTAAGATATTCTCTTGAAGTGGGTGTATTGAGGAATTTGGGCAGCATTACTTCTCAGAGAACCCTGGGGGTGGGTTGCTAGGCACCTAACGGGAAGCTGGATCATCTAAGGGAGGCTGAAAACAGTGGAGGTGGGCATTGGTGGGAACAAGAGTTTAGAAGACGCATTAACAAGTTATACTGCTCTCCTTAGGTTGGCTTTGCTAGGCAAACTCTGTCCTCATACTGAATATTAAGCATTTTTTTTCTTGAGGAGAACAGTCAGGCTAGACCATAAACACATAAAAACAGGGAACAGGCAATTACAGTTCCCCAGGCCACCTGTGCTGAATGGCAAACTTAACCTTTTATATCTCTCTGCTCCAACTCTCGTGCCTGCGCCTTGGTGCTTCCGTAATGGCCCCCACCCCCATCTCCTGGGTTCCAGACCTGAGATGATATCACTTGATCTGGAAAGGGACCTTAGTTTCTGACCCCAGCCTGCTTCCCTGACTCTAAGTGCTCCTGACTGAATGCTTTACTGTGAGAGCTTGCTTTTAGCATTTCTTTCTCAGGACCCTACGATGACTCCTCAGAGTTTCTCAGTATAATGAATCTGACCTCCTTCCTATCACCTTGCCTTTGTAGAATTTAAAAAATGCATTCAAAAATATTTTCTCAACTGATCATTATAGCAACTTGTGAAACAGGAATACAGTTTACAGATGAAGAAACTGAGTCCCTTTTCAAACTAGGTTGACTGGTTCCTTTCTGTTTTCCTGGACGTATGGTTGCTAACAGGATACTAACTGATTCTGTTAAGGCAGGTAATGGCCCCTTGGGCTACCTGCAAATTTAAAATGACTCAAATGGAAAATAACTAAAATAAGAATGGAATTTTCTAGAACATCTTCAAACCACAAATCCATAGCCGTCAAAGCCACAGAAACCTGGCCTATGTTGAGATGGATTTAACACGGTATCATGAGTATAGACTAAATGATAGTACATAGTGAGCACTTAAGTGATGCTGAGGGATTCCTCTCTAGAGCATTAAAGACTAGGAATACGGCCTGCACTGGCATTCTGGTCAAATAAGTCTGGATTCCGTGAGTCACCATCTAAAGCTGGATATCTGCCAGCGTTTTAAACTGAGTCTAGCAAGTGACTCCAGGCCATTTTGGCAAACATTACAAACTTGCTACTGTTCCCCCACTGAGTTCAGGGCATGAAGCGTGTGTGAAGTCTGCCAACATTCCTCTATTTGCTGGTTTCATTATAAACAGAGACTGGAGCAATAAAACAGAGAAAGGCCAGTCATATACACCCAGAGCAAAATGATAAACTTGAAAAGCAATGGTATGTTCTTGATGATTTCATCACTGAATCTAAGTTCTCTGTAAGCTTTTAGGCAAACATACCATTTTCTAACCCCCCAACTGTCATATTCACTTGCATTCTTCTCAATCTAAATTGTATACACAGCACATGTATACAAAATTATTCTACATAGTGAAAATCCACATGTAACCATATATTCCGGTAAAGATTCTCTATGTGGTCTTTTTCTTTAGAGAATCCTCATTTATATAAATGTGCAATATCTTCCTTTTAAATGTCTCCAGTTGGGGGGGGAGATTGATTTTTGATTTTTAGAAACCATGATGATGGGGTTTCACTGTATTTATGCATCCTTTGCATATGAAGAGCATTTAATACATTTCAGATTGTAATATATTTACATTGTTCTTGACATTGCTATCAACTTGCTGGTTTGAGGTATAATGGTCAAATTCATCTGAGTTCCTTCACTATAAAATGGGATAACTGAGATTCAGGAAAAGTAGGTGCTCTAAAGCATAGTGAGTCAACAATAGAGAAAAGGGGGAGAGAATTCATTTATTGAGGGCCTGCCATATGCTAGTTATAAGGGTTTTCTCACATTACATTATTTAGTCCTTACCAAAATCCTGTGAGATAGGTATTATTATTCTTGCCTAACAAACAAGGGAAATGAGTCTCAAAGAGATTAAGAGACTTGCCCAAGATCACACAGTTAAGTGCAGAGCTGAATTATAACCAAAATCTGTTTGAGAGTCCATGTTTCTTCTACTATGCACATGGCCCCCTAGATCTGAACAAGGACTCAACCAAGATCAAGTATTTTCTTCAGTCTATCTTTTCGAATGCACAATTCTTTAAGGCAACTCTTGAATATAATGTTCAATAGAAACCATGCTGTTGTCTATTTCCTGGTGTGTGTGTTGTCTGACTTAGGCAGTTTTCCAAGTTACATGTTCCCTACTTTTCTCTAGATTTACTCCAGAATTTGTGTAGAGAGAGGCATTGGGGGTTGTGACTTGCTAAGCTATGAATATAAAATCAAAGGTACAGTGATTTGTAACAGATATACCAAGTGGTCTCTTGGAAGGGTGCAGCTTTAGACGTCAGAGCTAACAGTGATCACTCTTAAGAGATACTGAGGGATTCTTCTCTAGAGCATTAAAGACTAGGAATATGGCTTGCACTGGCATTCTGGTCAAATAAGTCTGGATTCAGTGAGTCACCATCTAAAGCTGAATATCTGTCAGGGTTTTAAAGTCAGTCCGGAGCTAATAGTGATCTCTCTAGTAAGCAGATGGCAGTGGCTTTCTGTTCCCTACCCTTTCCTCAAGGTTATTTCTAAAGAGCCAATAGCCCCAAGGAAGACTTTTGGATTCCTGAGCAATGAGATTTGGGTAAGGACACAGGGAGAGCAGTGAATCAGAAGTTTGTTTTCTTCATTTAGAACTGGACAGATTTTGAATCTGCAACAGTTGTGTTTTCCAAAAATAGTCATAACAGTTATCTCGCATCCCACATAACTCTTACTATCCTGTGATTTTAACATTCGTCTGGTTGAGAGGTAGGGTCTAGAGTCTCTCCCTTAGATCTGGGCTGACTTGTGACTATGGCAGAAAGCATGATCTATGACGCCCAAGCCTAGGTCACAAAAACTGATACACGGGCTTCCCTGGTGGCGCAGTGGTTGAGAGTCCACCTGCCAATGCAGGGGATACGGGTTCAACCCCTGATCCGGGAAGATCCAACATGCAAGGGAGCAACTAAGCCCGTGTGCCACAACTACTGAAGCCCACACACCCTAGAGCCTGTGCTCTGCAACAAGAGAAGCCACCACAATGAGAGCCCATGCACTGCAACAAAGAGTAGCCCCTGCTCGCCGCAACTAGAGAAAGCCCGCGCACAGCAGCGAAGACCCAACGCAGCCAAAAATAAATAAATAAAAAAAATAAAAAAAACCGGATACAGCCACTGCCTGGTTCTTATGGAATTCTCACTCTTGAAAACCAGCCTCCATGCTGCAAGGAAGTGAAAGCAACTCATGGAGAGGCCCAAATGGAGAGATTCATAGGGAGAAGAACTAAGACCCATAATCCTCTGCTCTGGCTGAGCTCCCAGATGACAGCCAATATCAACTGGCCAGTTGGGTGAATGAGCCATCTTGGAACCAGATCCTACAGCCTCAGTTGAGACACTTCAGCTGACCTATGTGGAGAAAGGCAAGCCTTCTCATAGCACCCTGCCCAATTTGCAGACGTATGAGCTAAATAAATGACTGCTTTTATTTTAAGCCACAGGATTTTGGGGTAGTTTATAATTGAAACAGAAAGCAAGGCATAGACATCAGAAATGATGGGAAATCATTAAAAAGTAGCTTAAGTGTACAAACAGCTTAGAAACGTAAAGGTAGACTCAGGCTTTGTAAATCCCTATAATTAAAAATATTATAAATTCCATATAACTAAACCCAGTTTCTTGACTTTAAAAATGGAATTTATAACATACTATTTGGTACAAAATGTCAGGTAAGCATGTCTAGCCAGAGAATTTATCTTTGTTCATTCCTTTGAAAAATGCAACATGGTATGAATTAGGCCATAGACTGTAAAGAGAAAAAATTCTGTGAAGACAGAAAAGGGAAAAAGCTGATAATATAGCATGAGATTTTCATTAAACACAACAGTAATGACAATGTCATTTTGAAATTATATAATTCTATCTTTTTAAAAAAACGCAGAGATATTAAACAAGCTTTTTAGTACTGTGACGTTATAGACGGGGCCAGAACTGTTGTCTTTCTCTTTTACTCCTTCCGTTCCTTCCTCTCCCCTCTCTCAAAAACAACAACAAAACAAAAACAAAAACAAAAACAAAACTGAACACAGGAAATGTTATGATTTGTTTTTATTCAAGGAAGAGCCAACTTTAAGGCTAGTCTGCACTTATACCCATAAAGACTAAGGATGAGTGACATCATCATTTTTGGTTTTTTATTAAATCATCAGTACTCTGTAGCAACTCTTCACAATTAGGCAATTGTTTCTCCCAAACATTGTTCTATTCTTGCCCATTTCTTTTTGTTTTCTCTCTACCAGGTCCTTCCACTTCTATTTCTCCATTCTTCTTGGTTTCCCAGACTCCAGCCAATTTTCACCATAGAATGTTACAGCTGAAATAATTCTCAAGTCATTTCAGCCATTCTGTTGATATTGTTCATTGTCTTCCTATGAATTATCCTCACCATTCTTTGCACTTAATTATAATAAACATCTATTTAAGGCTTACTATGTCCTAGGTATTTGAGGTTATCTTCAAGATTCTCTTCCTTTCTGCTTCTCTCTTTTTAGCGCCTATTTCAATTCTCTGTTTTGTAAACTAAATTCTGCGCAATCTCTCTTCATGTCACCCAGTGGTTTTCCTTTTACTCTCATTCCCAACTTTATTATTTTTTTTAGTTGAGTCCTACTTTGCTGGGGCTTACAGCTCTCCCAGGTAGCCATCTCAGATTTATTATTCACCTTTCTTCGATCAACTAGCACAGTTCTTTCTGTTTGTTTCTCTTCTATCTATTCTGGCAGTTACTGAAGTCATGTAGTAATTTATCTTGTTTGTCTTGTCTCTCCAAGAAAGAATTTAAGTTACATATTTCTTTAAGGGAGGTACTGTGTCTATTGTTTTAAATTCTTCTCATTTGTTCTATAATGTGATCAGTGACAAAAGCATGTGACAAAAACTTAACAAAATGGAAAAACAAATGTCTTCATGATTAATTTGCAAATGAGCACTACTCTACCTAGAAGAAAATAGATTATGGATATTAGAAATGGGTGTGATGTAAATGTATTCATTTTAACACATCTTATTTCTTATTAACATATTTAAGTGTGGGTTGTTCTGAACTCTTCAATATTGTATGTAGAAGAAGGGAGCTTATAAAAACACAATATTTTAAAAGGTAGATCAATAGCAGATATGGTACTTAATTCCTAACTGTTTAAATTCTAGAATAGTTCCCAATCTCTTTAGATTTGTTCATTAATAAAATAAAGTACTCAGATTTACATGAATGAAATAAATGTTTCAGAAATTAGTAATAAGATACTGCAGAACTGTGAGCTCATGGAATTCTAAACTGGTTATTTTTCATCACTTATAGATGTGGCTTACATAATTATCTTTCCTCGCTTTTCACCTTATGTATTCTCATATATTAGTGAGCTTCTCAACAATCTTCCTGTTTCTTCTCATTATGTAGAGTTGCTTCCCAGTGTTGTTGAAAATGGTGTTGAAAAGAGGACAAGCATTGTCAGCTGGTGATGTTAACTGCTGCCCACAGCCTAAGAAATGAGGCGGAGATGGATGCTCAACATATGCCTAACGTGAGGCCCTTCCTCCTTCATCTAAATGGGTTATAACATGCTTGCTAATGGTCTACACCCGAACTTGGAAAACCTTCTGAGTCAGAACACATCTAGTTCTTGTTATCTACTGAAAGGGGCATTCTGAGAGCAGAACCAAAGATAAGGTATGTTGAACTACTTGTGTTTTTGAATTTCTTGAGTAACTGAGACTGAACTGAACTTGATATAGCACACAGTGAAGCCCAGATTTCAGGGTAGCTTTTCTAGGGATAAGTCCCTCTGCTGTGAGGGCAGAGAACTGTGTGAGCCCCAGGTCGGGCTTTTGCCAGCTGGTCTTCCGTTGTGCTTACAGTAGCATTGCAGGGATCTCATCCAGAGGCAGAGGAAAGAGATTCCAAATTAGTGTAATCTGCCTTGAGCTGGGCAGTGCAATATTGGAGATGGTATCTGAGGGGAAGGCCGGATGTAATAAAGTCTGAT
Organism: Orcinus orca; assembly: GCF_937001465.1. Classification (NCBI taxonomy): domain Eukaryota; kingdom Metazoa; phylum Chordata; class Mammalia; order Artiodactyla; family Delphinidae; genus Orcinus; species Orcinus orca. The sequence goes on along the minus strand of NC_064560.1, from coordinate 120,312,309 downwards.
AGATGATTTGTCCTATGTTGCCTCAAAATTCATGTAAACTAGTTCCGATAGGCAGCTGAGCATAGTCACTTAGAACTGCACTGTCCAGTATGGTAGCTACTAGCCAGATGTGGCTATTTAGCAATGACTTAGTTCAAAGAAAGAAATGAGATATAATAATTTTTATACTTAATGCATATTGAAATTATAATATTTTAGATATATCGGGTTTATAACTAAAATTAAAAGTTCACCTATTTCTTCTTTGTACTTAAAAAAATGTGACTATTAGAAAATTTAAAATCACCTATGTAGCTCACATTTTATTTTATTGGGCAGCACTGGTTTAGAGATCTCTAGTAAGGTAGACCTGGCTTTGAATCCTGGCTCTGGTCCGTTGAAGCCTAATTTCTCCAAGTCTCAGATTCCTTCTTGCATAATAGTAGTGTTCACCATAATGTTTCATGAGGATGACTTGAGATAATGTTGGTAAAGAACTTGGCAAATTACCTGGTATGAGAATAAATACTTAATAAATGTTTAAATTAAAGCCTAATGCTAAAGTTCTGGAAGTCTGGATTTTCCTTTGATTACTAACCATTTGTGTGTCACTGAAGGAGTCACTTATTCTCTCTTGTTCTCAGTTTACTCATGTATAAAATTATAGGTATATGTAAAATATTTGAAATTAATTCTTTCAAAACTTTGGTCTATCACAGTTCTAAGAACTAAGTTCATCAGCGTGTTGGTAAGGGGAGACAGGAATACACGATGAATAAAACTCTGTAGTAGAAACCCAGTTTTGCCTGCTGCGTCTGCTCTGCTCCCCTCCCTGGAGACTTTCTTCTCTGCCATCCCCATGGTTATAGTCAGAGCAGCCATGTTAATATGACATGTCTGTCCTGTGGTCACAGCTGACTGGTAGAGGAGTGGGCACTTGTCCTGGTGGGTCCAGGCTTTCCTAGGAATTGTATTTAAGACAAGGAGATTCCAAATTGATCTGGCTTATTCTTGAGTGGAAGTGCTGTCAACTGGAGAGTCATCAGCAGTGTCCATTTCCAACTCTGGGGACTGGGAAAGTGAGACAGCTGCTCTGTGGGAACAGCAAAGAATGAAGCAGATGCACAGAGAGAAGCAGGAACAAAATAGGGAGAGGTCCTCCTGGTGCCTTGTAACACTGCAGTCCTGCATTCAGCCCATCCCTGAGAAGGGGCTGCTTCCCTGCCCTATATTGTGGAAGCTGTCCTACAGATTTTTAAAACAAAACAAGACAAAAGAAAACAAAACTCTTTGCTGATGTTCATTCAGATGGGTTCCCTTTATTTGTAACCTAAGAGATATTAACTAATTTGGGCACTGTGTTTATATCTAAGCCTATGGTCAAATGGGAAAAATAGGCTCACAATCCAGTCATGTAACATACGGCAAGATGTTGTAGAGAGGAGAACAAGGGACTGTCAGATGGAACTGGGGGAAGGTTTCACACCAAAAGTAACATTTGAAGTGGGTCTTATGAGAATGAAGTGGGCTTTTCCATGTGGTGAAGGAAGGGTAGATATTTCTAGGCAGAGGAAGTAAAAAGTATGAAAGAGAGTGTGTTACAGTGAGGGAATGACTAGTAGACTAGTTACTTGATAAAAGGATCTATTGGGACCTTTCAGGGTCTAAATTTATTTTTAGTTCTAAACATTCCTTAGGAATATACAGGACAAAATGGTAGGGGGACAATTACCTTGGAGTAAGGAGACTTGGCTCTTGTCCCAACCCTGACATGGATTAACTGTGTCACCTTGGGTAATTGGCAGCATTTCTCTGGGAATTGGTTTCCTCATTTGGAAAATGAGAAGGTGGATTACATTATCTTTATGGCCCCTTTCAGCTCAAAATTCTGTGACTCTGTAACTTAAACACAAAAACTTTGTCACTGCTGACAAAGCATTTCTACTAGGTTTGATTGGGGAAATGATTTAATTTAGATATGTTTCCTTTTCTGTCAAAACCACTGTCAAAATCAGTGTGATCTGATATATGCTACATTCAAGAAGTCCTGGCCCAAAGACTCCTTCCTTAAAAGAGGGAATTATGAAAGTGAATTCAATAACCAGCATCATCCCTGAGCCTGACTTAGTTATAGTTTTTCAATACTTTACTTTCTCTACCTGTGCAATGGGACCAAAGAAATCTGTCATATGTATGGGTATTGCAAAGATAATGAATCGTTGAGTTCTATGGAAGAAAAAAATTACTCCTATCTGAATATGAAAAACAAAAAGTATTTCCCATGAAGATATCTCTAAAAATGCTTTTATAAAAATTTTATCTATTTTAAAATATCATAGAAAGTGGTAATAGGAATGGCAGATTTGCAAAAATTCACATGTTTCTAAGTACAGTGCATTTCTTTCGTGTATATCTTTTGTATTCCCTGCCACCTGTCTTTGGATATCAGAATAGGGAATTCTTATTCTTTCTCACTACTCACCTATGATGATCTTTTGACAACTTGGTCTTTGAGCTTTCCTCTATTTATATCCACGGACAAATACTACGTGGGAACAAGTGCCACACAGTGTCATTTACTGGATACATTTGTTATCAGGCATGGGTGTGCTTTCTAAGTGGAATGGGTTCCTAGCCAACAGAATGGGGATGCTAGGCATAGGTGATGTTGAATGATAAATAAAATAATTACAAACACGAAAATGAGTGGGAAGATGAGTAGAAAAGGTAAGCAGCACATTTACTGTGTCTACCATGTATCCAGCTTCATGTTCACTGCGTTCTTATGAGACCTCTTTCAAAATACATAGATGCTGAAGGTTTTGGTTTCACTATTGGTAAAGTACTATTTTTCTAAGTTATCATAACCAAGAAATCAACCAGCATAATACAGTTTATAGTGAAACTGCCTGGTACTAAAATCCCGTTCTCATCAGCAGTGTCCCTTTTTAAGGTGATTTAGCCACAGAAATTTCTTGAGCCTCAGATAACTAAAATGTTAAGTGTACCATGATGTCCTGTTTATACCATGCCAGGTAATTAAGCTGGAAGTGTAAAAACTTTGTAGTCTATCATACTTTAAACTTTTTCAAAGCATATTTGGATGTTATTACTTAATATAAATTATTACTTTTAACAAAGCTATCCTATCATGTTAATCTTCTGATTACTGTTAGTAGTAGAGAAGATGTGTAGGTATGACTAGCTTCAATAATGTAGTCAACAATGCATATAGAATTAGAAGAAAGCATTTGCAGATTTAAGAGTTTAAGGGATTAAATTTAGACCAAATAAATATAAGTATGACAAATTGGTAGATGGCAAAACTTTATAAATGAGGTTTCTCATTGATAAAGGAAACTGAAGATGATTCAGAGAAATGGAAAGATAGCTCATCCTCTTGCACTGGAAGAATACATATTGTTAAAATGGCCATACTACCCATAGCAATCTACAGATTTAATGCAATCCCTATCAAAATATCCATGATTTTCTTCACAGAACTAGAACAAATAATACTAAAACGTGTATGGAACCACAAAAGACCCAGAATTGCTGAAGCAATCCTGAGGAAAAAGAACAAAGCTGGAGGCATAACCATCCCAGACCAGACAATACTACATAGCTACACTAATCCAAACAGCATGGTATTGGCACAAGACAGACATATGGATCAATGGAAAAGAATAGAGAGCCCAGAAATAAACCCACACACCTGTGGTCAATTAATCTTTGACAAAGGAGGCAAGAATATACAATGGATAAAAGACAGTCTCTTCAGCAAGTGGTGCTGGGAACGCTGGACAACCTCATGTAAATCAGTGAAGTTAGAACACAGCCTCATACCATACACAAAAATAAATTCAAAATGGCTTAAAGACTTAAATATAAGATAGGACACCATAAAACTCCTAGAAAAGAACATAGGCAAAACATTTTCTGACATAAATCATACCAATGTTTTCTTAGGTCAGTCTTCCAACGCAATAGAAATAAAAGCAAAAATAAACAAATGGGACCTAAACAAACCTATAAGCACAGCAAAAGAAACGATAAACAAAACCAAAAGACAACTACAGACTGGTAGAAAATACTTGCAAATGATGTGACTGATGAGGGCTTAACTTCCAAAATATACAAACAGCTCATACAACTCAATATCAAAAAAACAATGAACAACAATCAAAAAATGGGCAGAAGACCTAAATAGACATTTCTCCAAAGAAGACATCCAAATGGCCAAAAGGCACATGAAAACATGCTCAACATCACTGATTATTAGAGAAATGCAAATCAAAACCACAATGAGGTACCACTTCACACTAGTCAGAATGGCCATCACTAAAAAGCCTATAAATAATAAATTCTGGAGAGGGTGTGGAGAAAAGGGAACCCTCCTATACTATTGGTGGGAATGTAAATTGGTGCAGCCACTATGGAAAACAGTATGGAGGTTCCTTAAGAAACTAAAAATAGAACTACCATATGATCCAGCAATCCTACTGCTGAGCATATATCTGGAGAAAACTCTAATTTGAAAAGACACATGCACCCCAATGTTCATAGCACCACTCTTATAATAGCCAAGACATGGAAGCAACCTAAATGTCAATCGACAGAGGAATGGGTAATGAAGATGTGGTATATATATATACAAGGGAATATTACTCTGTCATAAAAAGGAATAAAATAATGCCATTTGCAGTAACATGGATAGGCCTAGAGATGATCATACTAAGTGAGGTAAGTCAGACAGAGAAGGACAAATATCACATGACATCACTTATCTCTGGAAACTAAAAAAATGATGCAAGTGAACTTATTTACAAAACAGAAACTGACCCACAGACACAGAAAACAAACTTATGGTTACCAAAGGGGAAAGTGTGGGGGAGGGATAAATTAGAAGTTTGGGATTAGCAGATACAAACTACTATATATAAAATAGGAAGACCTTCAAGATGGCGGAGGAGTAGGACATGGAGATCACCTTCCTCCACACAAATACATCAGAAATACATCTACATGAGCCACGGAGGAGAGCGTAGCAACAGGGGTGCAGAGGGCAAAGTGGAGATTCCTGCACAGAGGACTGGTGCCAGCCAGCACTCACCAGCCTGAGAGGCTTGTCTGCTCACCCAGTGGGACGGGTGGGGGCTGGGAACTGATGCTCAGGCTTCAGAGGTCAGATCCCAGGGAGAGGACTGGGGTTGGCTGCATGAACACAGCCTGAAGGGGGCTATAGTGCACCACAGCTAACCAGGAGGGAATCCGGAAAAAGTCTGGAACTGCCTAAGAGGCAAGAGAATATCGTTTTGGGGTGCGCAAGGAGAGGGGATTCAGAGCACCGCCTAAATGAGCTTCAGAGATGGGCGTGAGCCACGGCTATCCGCATGGACACCAGAGATGGGCATGAAACGCTAAGGCTGCTGCTGCCACCACCAAGAAGCCTGTGTGCAAGCACAGGTCACTATCCACACCACCCAGCCCAGGAGCCTGTGCAGCCTGCCAATGCCAGGGTCCTGTGATCCAGGGACAACTTCCCCGGGAGATCACACAGTGTGCCTCAGGCTGTTGCGACATTATATTGGTCTCTGCTGCCGCAGGCTTGCCCCGCATTCCGTACCCCTCCCCTACCCCCAGCCAGAGTGAGCCAGAGCCCCCTAATCAGCTGCTACTTTAACCCCCTCCTGTCTGGGCGAAGAACAGACACCAGAGGGTGACCTACATGTAGAGGCGGGGCCAAATCCAAAGCTGAACCCCAGGAACTGTCCAAACAAAGAAGAGAAAGGGAAATTTCTCCATGCAGCCTCAGAAGCAGCGAATTAAATCTCCACAATCAACTTGATGTACCATGCAACTGTGGAATACCTGAATAGACAATGAATCATCCCAAGATTAAGGTGGTGGACTTTGGGAGCAAGTGTAGACTCGGAGTTTCCTGTATGCAACTTACTAGTTTCTGATTTATATGTTTATCTTACTTTAGTTTTTACCACTTGTTATCACTGGTGGATTTGTTTATTGGTTTGGTTGCTCTCTCCTTTTTTTTAATTACTTTAAAAAATTTTTTATTTTACTAACTTGATTTCATTTTATTTATTTTTCTTCCTTTCCTTTTTTTTTTTCCCTTTTCTTCTGAGCTGTTTGGCTGACAGGGTCTTGGTGTTCTGGTCAGGTGTCAGGGCTGAGCCTCTGAGGTGGGAGAGCCGAGTTCAGGACATTGGACCACCAGAGACCTCCTGGCCCCACGTAATATCAATCAGTGAGAGATCTCCCAGAGATTTCCGTCTCAACGCTAAGACCCAGCTCCACTCAACGGACAGCAAGCTCCAGTGCTGGACACTCCATGCCAAACAACTACCAAGACAGGAACACAAACCCAGCTATTAGCAGAGAGGCTGCCTAAAATCAAACTAAGTTCACAGACACCCCAAAACACACCACCAGAGGCGGTCCTGCCCAACAAAAAGACAAGATCCAGCCTCATCCACCAGAACACAGGCACTGAACATATCTATATGAAGGTTTTAGAAATTTGTTTTATACCGTTTTAGTTTTCTAATAGTGGACTACTAATGTTATAAATTAGGAAAGGTTTCTGGGATGATGGTAAACGTCACAACTATGTGATTAGAAAAGAAGGAAATCTATCACGTACCAGACCAGATACTACACTACACATTTTCATATACATTAGCTCATTAAGCTCCGATAGTTTAAGTTGCCAAGCTATTACCTACTCACTAAGGGATGGGATCATAATTCTGAATCCAAGACCAATTGACTTTCTTTATATATGGGAGGGTAAGACAATTCATACTCAATGACCTCTGTGAATTCACCATCCATAGTGATTCTACTATTTCATCGTAAAATTTAAACACCTGCCTTTTAATGTTGAGGATACATAAGTTTATAAATGTCTATAAGCCTGCTCCCCCTTCTCCCACTGTTCGAAATTCTCTACCCAACACAAGCAGGGTTCTCAAACCCTGGGACAGGAGCTAAATCTAAGCTCATTATGCATTTTATGCAGACAATGGCATGCAGACAAATGAAAGCATAGACAGCAGAACTAGGACAGTGAGTAAGCTCAGTATAAGGGGAATTTCTAAAAATAAACCCAAATCTTCAACAACGTGTAGCCACTTGAGATATTATGATCTTCCTGCTGAAAAAGAAACCGTGTGATTGGCCCTCAGGAAAACCATAGAAGGGATTCCTGTGTGGGTAGATGGTTGGTTTAATGGCATCTAAGACACTTAACCTCCAGGAGTGTCAGTAGTGCTAGGCCTCAGTTCTTTTCTCTATGAAATGGGCATGGTCGTGGTGACTTCCTTTGCAGAATTATTGTGATGTATAGATACACCCATATAATTCAGTATAAAACTCACTTTCTGTAGTCTTTATCAAGAGGAAAAAAACTGATCTTGGGTGAAAAATGAAAGAGAAAGAAACCTATTAAATATTGTTTTATAAATAACCATTCAAATATCTCTTGAATAATTTTGTATTATCCAATTTAAAGTCCTTATCAATAATTTTAGAACTGTAAGTATATTCATTAACCCCCTTTTTGCACAGATGATAAGATTGGGAACCAGAAAAGTCAAAACACTTGATAAAGACCACTGAGCTAACAAGTGGCTGAGCGAGGCTTGTTGGATTCTGACACCTGAGCCAGTGTTCATATGTCTAGTTTCCTGTCTCAGGGTACTGTAATTGGCTTGTTTTGCCAGATTCTAAGTGGAAAAATGAGTATGGAATCAAATGTTTACAATAGTAGTTTTGTGTCCTCTTAGCTTCCTTTTAAAATTCATTTTCTTTCATATAATGTATTGACAGCTGAGTGAAGTGTGACGCATCTAGAAAATATTTATTAAGTAATTCTGTATTTAAGAACATCTCTGTAGAATTTTGTTAGTGAAAGTGTAATCATCTACCTCCTAGCAGTTGTTAGCAAAATCAGAAAAAAGATTAATTTAATCTTATATATACAATTCTCTTTGAGGTTATCCAGATTTGTTCCCATCAATATAAATGTATTCATATAGATTACTATGTATTTATAAATTGGATTTCTTATAAGCATGTAAACTCAGACAGAAAATTTTCTAGCTATGCCAAAAAACAAAACGTTTCTTAGTCTTTATTGGTTGAAGTCAAAGAAGGAGTAATTTGAAATCTAAATCGTGACATCTCTAGACAATATAACATAATGAGTAGGTATAGATATAGCATGTCCTACCTTCATCCCTTATTTTGATTGGTTTGTTCTGAATGTGTTTGCTGGTACCTGAGTCCAAGTGGAAAATTTCTTATTCTGGTTCTTCTTTGAGTAGCTGTAAACCTTTCCCCTGTTACAGACAATACACATAAGATGATATTAATATCAGTGATACACTCCCAATAAGCAAATTCCCTAAAGCAGGGGCCCACAACCCCTGGGCCACGGACTGGTACTGGTCCGTGGCCTGTTAGGAACCAGGCCACTCAGCAGGAGGTGAGCAGTGGGCCAGCGAGCAAAGCCTCATCTGTATTTACAGCCACTCCCCATTGCTCGCATTACCGCCTGAGCTCCGCCTCCTGTCAGATCAGCAGCACATCAGATTCTCATAGGAGCTCAAGCCCTACTGTGAACTGTGCATGTGAGGGATCTAGGTTGCACATTCCTTATGAGAACCTAATGCCTGATGATCTGGGGGGGGAGCTGAGGTGGTGATGTTAGCACTGGGGAGTGGCTGCAAATACAAATTATCATTAGCAGAGAGGTTTGACTGCACAGAGACCATAATAAATCAATTGCTTGCAGACTCATATCAAAACCCTATCAGTGAGTGGCAAGTGACAATTAAGCTGCATCTTATGGAGTAGACTGGACATAAGTAACACACTTCGGGTGTCACTGTCTCCCATCACCCCAGATGGGACCATTTAGTTTCAGGAAAACAAGCTCAGGGCTCCCACTGATTCTGCATTATCGTGAGTTGTATAACTATTTCATTATATATTACAATGTAATAATAATAGAAATAAAGGGCACCATGAACATAACGTGTTTGAATCATCCTGAAACCATCCCCCCACACACCCCATTCCGTGGAAAAACTGTCTTCCATGAAATGGGTCCCTGGTGCCAAAAAGGTTGGGGACCGCTGCCCTAAAGGTTAGTTGAAACTCCATCCTTCTTTTCTCACATTCAAGAAAGCATATCTGCATGAAAGCTTCATTTTTTTTTTTTTTTTTTTTTTTTTGCGGTACGCGGGCCTCTCACTGTCGCGGCCCCTCCCATTGCGGAGCTCAGGCTCTGGACGCGCAGGCTCAGCGGCCATGGCTCACGGGCCCAGCCGCTCCGCGGCATGTGGGATCTTCCCGGACCGGGGCACGAACCCCTGTCCCCTGCATCGGCAGGCGGACCCTCAACCACTGCGCCACCAGGGAAGCCCAAAGCTTCATTTTTAAGGTAACAAATTAAACTCTCTCTCTCATCATCTCTTTATAATTTTCAAGAATTAGTATATCAGCTGTTCTCAGTAATTCACTTCATAAGTGATCAGCTATATCAAAGTATCAAGACAGCACTGGTTGGGATCACTCCTGTCTCAGAAGGAGATAAAGCGGATCTGCCTGAGGGGCAATGAATTACCCACTGAGGTGACCTTTTCACCTTCTGATGGTCAACTCTATTAGGAACACTTGTATTATCCGGCATTGCCTGGACTAGAAGTCACAGAACATGGAAAGACACTTGCCAGACTATTATTTCTTTGTGTGTATTTAAAATTCCTTAGGTGTAGATCAATTTTGAGAACTTTTTAAGGGTTCAATTCTATTGATTAATCTGAATAATGTGTGTGGGAGTATAATGACAAATATCACCATTTTATTTTCCCTTTGATTCATAGAATCTGGAGTCCCTGGGAATGCTGCAAATCACACTTCAGCACACTTGTGTATGGTTAGTGGGACAGTCTTTGTCATCAGGTAAACAGATTGGGGGTTCCAAATTGGCCACCTCCCAGCAGGGTAACCCTGGTAGGTCAGTTTTCCTCTCAGTGTCTGTTTTCTTATCAGAAAAATGAAAGAGAGTGTTTTGAGGACTGAGTGAGATAATGTATATGCAAACGCCTCCCAAATTCCAGGCACACAGTATGCACTTAATAACAACAATAATAATGATTATTAAATAATTCTATTAACTCACACCAGGATGTAATCAGCAAGTCAGCCAAACAATGATTTTAGATTTTGCCCTATTTTGTTCTCCACAAAAGGTGAGAAGTTCAAAGTGCAGGGTACAGCAAGAATCCATGCCTCATGCTTGACTAAAGGGATTGTCAAGTGAATTCAAAAGATATTCATCCAAAAGCAAACTAGCCTTCCTGGGTCACACCTGAGTGAGTCACAGACTTAAAAATTCTCCCTTCTAATAATACTACTTGCTATATTGATTGGTTTTACTAGCTTAACCTTTTTGAGTCTGTTACTCTTTCATAAATGTTGTTAGTGTTTGGTGTACTAGATGTTAAATGGATAATACAGTATATTGATTCTGAATCTAATTTTGGTTTCCAGGGTATTGAGGATAACTGAATCTGGCATTTAGAGCCTTCCAAGACTGCATGAAAATTCTCTAAAATATTTTTGCCTGAAAAAAGATGTTATAAGCACATTGAAAGAATTCCTAGTAAAAATTGTCTGCACAATTTTTTTTGCTTTGAAGATATCATTAGACAGCATTGAAGAACTAAATTTATTCTGATAATCATTACAATGATGAAAAAATTCCTGGCTTCAATAATTGATTTATGCTTCATTTAAATGTACAGAGTAGTTCTAATATAATTTCTTATTAACTCTAATGACGAATTTTAAAGTAGCATGACTCTGAAATAAGGATGAAATTCTCCATACAACTTATTGCATTTAAATGGATTTAATATTTAATATTTAAAAAATCATTTGATGTAAATAGCCCTCATGAATCACTGCAAATATACTAAGATGTAATTAAATGCTTCTTTCTTTTTAAAGGCATCTACTTGTTTCATAATAAATTCTTTTTGTACTTTCTTCTTTTAAGCTGTGCTATTACTTTTGAGATTATTTTTAATTGTGAAATAACATGAACTCTAAAATTCAGCAAATTTCTAAAAATATTTTCTCTCAGGCAAATTCAGCTGATTCACTTTGTTCTACAGCAGAAACTAACACAACATGGTAAAGCAATTATACTCCAATAAAAAAAAAAGTAACTCAATTGTTGCTTAGCATTTGCTTTTATCTTGCAATTGTTTAAACCATTTTGATAAACACTCAGATTTCTAAGACGGAAAAAAATAAAACTTGGGGGAGGGACAAGATTCTGTAACTTATAAAGCTTTCACTAGATAAGCTTATGAACACAGAGAAACTACTCTCTGACCTAGTTTGGTACTTGGAACTTGTTGGTATGACAATATGTGTCATAAACTGGGTGGAGAGACAGGATTGACACAGTTCCTACTGGGTAGATCCAGAAATCAGGCACCTACAAGTTCAGTAGCGAGAGCAGCTGCCAGGGGATCTGGAAGTTCCCGGGTCTGTCCTGTGGCACTGTGAAACAGTGAAGTCATGTACAATCACTTTCGCTGTGAGCCCCATCAGAAGACTGGGCAGTGTGGACCATAAGAAAATTCTCTTTGGTCCTTAAGAATGTAACCAAGAACGAGACCTATCACACACTCACACATAAACACACACATGCACACAATCAACTAATAAGAAAAAGTTAGGATCCTGGAACAATCCCTAATCCATACCTCATAAAGAATAAATGTCTTTTGAATATAGTATAAGATTTCAGGAAAGCAGCATTTTGGCCTGAGTTCAGGCAGTCCTGAAGCATTCAGGATTTGGCTCTGTAAACTTAAAATGTAGCAAGGAAAGAGCCTTGAAAAATGAGCCAAAAGACCTAGTTTAGTTTGTTACTCACTTGACAGTGAGTTACTTTTTAAGACCTCATCTGTTTTCTTATCTGTTATATTAGGACAGTGCTAATTTTCTGACAGATTCTTGGACTTCATAGATTGGCCATATAAGTTAATGCTGGTTAAAGTCAGGATGACTATATTATTTTGTCATCTGTACCAGGACACTTCTGAGACAGAAGGAGGGAGGCGCTTATAATGATACTGAGGCAATATGCACAAATCAGGACTATCTTGGGCAAACAGGTACATCTGTTCACTCTGCATGAACTTTTAACACTAGAAAGCACTGTTCACCTATAAGATGTGATAATGGTAGTGGTGATGGTATCTGAAGCCTAGCTTCCAAACCCAATTTGACAAGGTACAGTGAGCTTTCCTGTGACATCATGGGAGGGAAATGCAGCCTGCACAACCTATGAAGTTTGCAATGGTTTATAGTGAAGCACATATGTTAATATGAAATTGGTATTTCTGGAAAAGTATTTCCCAACTAAAATTTTTAAAAATTTGAAATAGCTTTATGTTTCAAAGCCTTTTAGAATATTTTTATATTAATCTATACTACTTCTAAGGCAATAATAAGCAAAGTTCCTTTCTCAATTTTCCCCTTCTTAAAGAAACCAGCCTTTCAAATAATGTAATCAGAAATGATGGATGAGGAGATCTTTGTATTTTCCCAGTTTAACAGAGCTCACAGAAAAGAAAAGTTGTATACTATTCTTCAAGGTTATTATCATAGTTATTATTAATTTTGGCTAAGAAAATGAGTCTATTGAGTTGAATAATCTTGATGTTTACTTAGAGATAATTCTTTTTCATTACCAAACTATCTTTCCTCTATCTATTGTACTTGGAGAAGAGAGAATAAGGAGGATAAAAATAGTATATTTTGGCAATTGTTTGATATAATTCTACAGACAAAAAGCATTCTTGATGAAGTTTGTATTATTTAATCAACATTGTGCAATGTGAAAAAATTCAGGTCACCTACGGTAAAGTTGGCTTTTTTTCCCCAACAAATTATTATAAAAGAAGTTTATTCTTTAATAACATTTTAGTATTAAGCTAGTTGTTAGAATCAGTGCTATCAGAAAATTTTACTAAATAATGGGCTAATTGGTTATAGGACCTTTATCCCTAAGAATCCATAGGTAGCCTAAATTTAAGATTATTTCATTGGGCATAAGAAATATACTCATTTCCTATCACATACAGCAGGATGGTATTGCCTTAGCATATACTGAGTAAAGACCAATAAGAACAAATTACATTGCCAAACACAGGAGCAATGACATTCATCTTCTTGATCCCAAACTGAACAAATTTAATAAGTTTTGGAATTAAAGACTTCTTTTTACTAAAAAAACTGAAAACCATTTGAAATAATATACAATGAAAGCACTAAGTTTAAAATTTAAGAAACTCTGACAGTTCCTAAGACTCAATTTTTCTTTTGATGCATATGTACAAAAATTCTTCCTCAGTCATATCTAAAAACAAGGCTAAAGGTTGTCACCTGAATCATGCAAACACTACTGGTCAATTTAGAAAAAGGCAACATTTCACTGACTCTTGAAATTGGATATGGAATTCCACACTTCTTTAAAAAGGGGCTGGTTATAGTGAACCATACATTTATAAATGGGTACCATGTTGTAAACAGGAACACTGGGTACCTAAAAAATGGTGTATACTTTTTGAAACTTGTTCTCCAAAATAAGTCACATACTGTATAACTTAAGGGCCTATTGTCTCACATTGTTTCTGAAAGAAGAATGAACAATGTGCATATTAAAATATGTTTAAGTAAAAAAGGATATAGGGTATAGTTTTGTGACTTTAGTAACCCTTGAGATTTTGTTCCTATCAAAGATAGTCATAATGAAAGTGGATTTACAGTTTTTTTCCTAGTTTTAACTTCATTATGCCATCAGTTAATATAATCTTAGATTTTTTCACATAATTATGAATTTTGATGCATAAACACAGCATATTTAGAATATGTTTTATTCACAGATTGCACTTTTAATATTTTCTGCTCTTAATTTTAAAAGCAAGAAGGTTCGGCATCCCATAGTCTGAATACTAGTAACACTAAAATTATATTAAATTTGGTTTTTATACATAGCCCTTTATTTTAAAAAAGAATCTGGGAGTTGTGAGGGAAAAAAATGCAAATCATTGATGGCAGCAAATACAAATTCATAGTCCTATCCACATCCCATTACATATCAGCTGGCATTAACTGAGTATTTACTGATTGCTAGGTACTGTGCTCAGTTTTTGCTCAGTGATGACCAACTAATTCTCACCCAACACCATAGGGCTGGTCCAACTATTACTGTCTTTTACCAGATGAAGAAACTTAAGATTCACTTGCTCAAACCTCCACATGTATTAAATGTTGGTGTTTGTAATGGGACCAAAGCAGTCTGAGTATTTGGCCACAGCAGAAGCCTTTTAACGAAAACCAGTTGGGTCAGCAACTGGTCAGTTAAGAGAAGAACCATTAAAAAAAATACAAATATACACGCACAAGATATCATTTAAAATATATAAATATAGGGTCATTCATCATTTTTTAAAATTTTACTTTATTTTTTGATGTAGAGTGAAAGAGTATTCTTTAAGGATAGATCTACTGACTAAAGTTCCACAGTATTTTCTTGCATAAACCATAGCCATACTTTGTCTTTCACAAACTTGAATTTCAGTATCTTTAAAGGGTGCAAAAACATTTGTAAAGGAATATAAGTGAAGTTCTATTCTAGATTCTTACAAATTTAGTTTCTAATGTTTTGTACTTGTCTCATCCACACCTAAATGCACAGCAATTACTTTTTGTAAAAAAAATTTTGTCTTCATCAAGTTTAACACATTAATCATTTTGATTTTCTTAATAACAACTCTCTTTACATACTTATACTTATTTCATGTATTTAGTTAAGTTATGAAATTACAATAACTACTGGCATAAACAGGCTTAGAAATAAAAATAATATGCTTTAGGGATTATACAACTCAACTGGCACTCAGTATATCCTGGGGACATCCGTTTGTATGTTTTTTAAAAAGAATGAAGGCTCTGCTGTCTCTTCCTGTCTATAGATAGGCTGTATAACCCCCTTGTTCTTTGTGTAGTATTCTTAGAATATCTCTGAATGAAAGGAGTTCTATAAATGCAAAGTAGGAAAAAGGCAATCTCAAGATTAGAAGCTGCTTTAGTATGATAATACATAATCTAAGTATTGTGATTATGAATAAATGTACTCATTAAGATTTATATACATGTAAATATATATACACATATTACATGTATATTCTCTCATGCTTACATTTAAAATATTTTGGGCAATTTTTATGTGCTTTTATACTTTCCTAAAAGTCTTCTATTCAATCATAAAAAGCATGTTGCAAAAGTGATAAGGGTTAAAAAATATAAGCAAATAAATTACATTTCTTCATTCTAACCATGATATCCTTGAACACAAAAATCTTTAGCAGCCTATTACGGAGCAATCTATTATGCCATATATTACATTAAAGTGACATGATAGTTAAGACCTATTTCAACTAAGGTACATATTTTTGATTTGATAAAATAATTTGAAAGATGTCAACTCAAAAACACATAAGGCTGATTATTTTAGTAAAATAAAACAGAGGCAGTTTTATTCTAATAAGAAAATGCCAGGCCTGAAGTCACACCTTCCTGTGCATCTAACAGCATTCTCATTTTATCATATTTTAAAAATCCACACCTCATATTTTCCGTTACCTTATATGGATGGTGCTAATGACACACATAGTAAACCTTCTATTAGCCTTGTAGTTGAATAGGATTTGTTTAATTTCAGCTGTCAAATAATGTGAAAAAAAAAAAAACATTCTGGTAACCCTAGGAGTTAACATATGTTAGAATTATAAAAGTAAATGTTTCACAAACAGCAATAATTGATTGATTGTGTTCTCTGCCAGCATAAAATTAAAAGCGCAGAATATGCCCATTTGGGAAGCTTGATGACTTACTTGTTTGAGTGGTTTAAAAGAAACTTAGAAAAAGTTTCCTTCTAAAGCAAGTTAAAGGAGCTAAAAGGCATGGGAATGGATCTCCCTTACTACATGCAAAATGTATTTTAGTGTATTTTCCTTAGTATTATATACACAAAAGGAATCGTTCCCTATGATGTTTCACAAAATACATTCTAGGTGACTTAAATTACAGAACAAACAATCTCTGAATTTAATTATTAAAACAATGAAGACATGAATGAGTGAAATACTCTCCTTTGCCATTCCTCTTTTAATCCTATACCCTTGATTACCTAGTATAAATGACCTGCTACGGATCTTCTTTGGTACTTTTCCCTCTGCATTTATTAACATACAGAGACACAAACGTTATTTTAGATTGAGCTCTCTGATGACAGGGTGTTGAGTTCAAAATGTTCACTGGGGTGAGCTCTTGGGAGATACACCTCTAAATACACACCTAAGGAAGTGAGGGAGGCAGCAGGGGGAAGAGGGACAAGCTGACTAAAATAAAGTTGCAGTCGAGGCCTCATCAAACTCATGGGAAAATCCTCAAGCTCCATGAGACCTCTCAGAGTGGTCCCAAATTGAGACAAGGAACTGGAATTTTGTATTCTCAAAGTCATTAGCCAACCCCTGGGAAGAGGTACAATCTTGGGTGAGTAGTTTCCAGAGAAGGACAAAACTCAGAGCCATCATCAGTCGATAATCCCAGCAACTGGGAGATAGCCTGGGTATCTGGGTAGAACACTCCACAATATCCTCTATGTCTATTTATGCAATTGAGATCTCTGTTCACTTAATTAAAAAATATAATCAGAAATACATGATCTTCATCTATTTGCATTTTTACTTATCTTTGCAATGTGCACATCCTACTAAGTGATAAGTCTATCTTATTTATTTTAATGGCTACATAATATTCATTGTAAGATTATACATTTTATTTTAACTTTTATTTTTTGTTTGTTTTTTACTGATGCAAATAATGCTGTATTATCTTTTTATGTATGTTTTTCTGAATTCATATTTTGTTAAATAAATTTCCATAAGTTCAACTGCTTAGTCAAAGTTTAGGTATGTTTGCTTAAATAAACAATAGTAGGTTATCTTATTAAATGATTATAGTAATGCACACTACCATCAGAAGCATATACAATTACCTGTTTGATACTGAAGGTTTTCAATGTAAATTTCATTTTCCAATTGTGACTAGAAAATATTATCTCATTGTGTTTTTAACATTCATTTTCTTAACCATTAATAAGGTTATGCTTTCTAAAATGTGTTTATTGTCTCTTCTCTCCTTTGACTTGCCTATTCATTTCCTTTTCCTTTTCTGTGGTTGGTTTTGTTTATCTTATTCTTATTAATATACCCTATATGTTTTAATATTTTCTCCTGGTGAATTGCTTAATGACTTTGCTTTTAGTATCTTTATTAGTCAAGGTTTCTTCAGAAAAACATAATCAATATTGATAGATTGATTGTAGGAATAGGCTGATGTGGTTATGGAGGCTGAGAAGTCCCACAGTCTGCCATCTGCAAGCTAGAGAATCAGGAAAACTGGTGGTGTAATTCTGTCTGAGTCCAAAGAGAATCCGGGGGCTGAAGGTTCTAAGTCCTGGTCTGAGTACAAAAGCTTGAGAATCAGAAGTGCTGATGTCCAAAGGCAGAGGAGGGATGTCTTTGTTTAAGCAAAGAGAGAAGATTTGTCCTTCCTCTGCCTTTTTGTTTATTCAGGTCCTCAATTCAGGGTGGGATTGCATGATGCCCAGCCACATTGGTGAGGGTTCTCCTCTTCACTCGGCCTACCAATTCAAATGTTAACCTCTTCTGGAGACACCGTCACGCACACCCAGAAATCATATTTTATAATATTTTACAAGCTTTCTGGACATCTTTCAGCCCAGTCAAGTTAACACATACAATTAATGATCACCGTATCTTTTAGAAACAAAGGACCTCCATTTTATGCCTTTTGGATTTTTTATCTTAAGAAATCCTCTTACTCCAAGGTTCACAAATATTCTCCTCCATTTCCACTAAAATCATCCAAATTTCTTTCTTATATTTATATTTTTTGATCCCTAAAGTATATTTATTAAGTACAAAGCAAATTGAAGAACAATATGTACAATATGACATTTTGGAAAACAAAAAATATATAATAATAGTTTTTAATACCAGTTCAAAGGACTGAACGTTTGTGTGTTCCCAAAAATTATATGTTGAAGCCCTAAACCTCAATGTGTTGGTATTAGGAGGTAGGGCCTTTGGGAGGTGATTAGGTCATGAGGACTCTGCCATCATGAATGAAATTAGTCCTTATAAAAGAGGCTCCAGAGAGCTCTCTAGACCCTTTTGCTATTTGAGAACACAGGGAGAACATGGCTCGCTATAAACCAGAAAGTGGGTCCTTATCAGACACCGAAATTGCTGGCACCTTGATCTTGAATTTCCCAGTTTCCAGAACTGTGAGAATTAAATTTTTGTGCTTATAAGTCATTCAGTCTATGGTATTTTTGTTATAGCAGTCCAAACAGACTAAGACACAATTCCAACCTACTTCTGTAGGAAAGCAGGAAAGTCTCTGTCAGAATGTGTACCGAACTGAAGATGACAGCAGCTACCTCCAGGGGATGGAGTTGGACCAAGGAGAGAGGAAGAATTTCATTCTTTACTCTCTACATTTTGAAAAAGAGAGAGAAAAGGTAAGATAGAATTATGGGTAATTTTTATATTCTATTTTTGTCTTTTCTGTGTTTTCCAAATTTTTCATAATGGAGATATATTAATAATATTTCATAACCAGAAAGCATAAATTTAAGGCTCTCAGGAGTTCATCACTTAGTGGAGTAGTTTTGAAGGTTTCTTTAAAGTGAAGGTGGTATTTTTTACATCTGTAGATTGTTAAAGCCTTGTACAGCCCCCAGAAAACTTTGCTCTGGAGCAGACGCAAGAGGACACTAACTTCTGCCTGAGTCTTCGTTTGTAGGAAAGGTCTTGGTAACAAATATTTTCATTTCTGAGTCAGGCTCTCCTTTTAGGGCTTCCTGCTATATTTATATTTTTAATACATTTAAAAATTATCCTGATCACGGCTTGAGGTGTGGATCTAGTTCCATTTTCTTTTTTCAACTTGTTTACTGAGGTATAATTTATGTACAGTAAAATTTACTGTGCCGTGGGTTTGACAGACACACAGCACCAAAATAAAAATATAGAATATTTTGCTAATCTCAAAACATTCCTTGGTTATTCTTTGTGGTTAATTGCCTCTCTTACATTCCTAGCTTTTGGCAACAACTGACCTGATACCTGTCCCTATAGTTCTGCCTCTTCCAGAAAGGCATACAAATGAAATGACACAGTGTGTTGCCTTTTGAGTCTGGCTTTTTTCACTTAG
Source organism: Orcinus orca (assembly GCF_937001465.1). Lineage (NCBI taxonomy): Eukaryota > Metazoa > Chordata > Mammalia > Artiodactyla > Delphinidae > Orcinus > Orcinus orca. The sequence goes on along the minus strand of NC_064560.1, from coordinate 120,292,914 downwards.
CATAATTTTGAGATTGGTCCATATTGTTGTGTGTATATCCATAATGTGTTCCTTTAAATTGCTGAGTAGTATTCCATTTTACAGATGTACCACAATCTGTTTATCTATTCACCACTTGAAGGGCACTGAGTTGTTTCCAGTTTTGGGCAATTATGAAAAAGAGATATTATAACTATTTGCATACAGAGCTTTGTGTGGATATATGTTTTCATTCTCTCAGGTAAATACAGAGAGTAAGAGATTCATTTTTTAAAAATGGATAGTCAGATATCCCAATCCCGTTTATTAGATTATCCATTTTTTTCACCACTGAATGGAATGTTATCTTAATCAAATATTAACTCCCCCTCTTACTATTCTTTTCTAAGACTTCCTTGGCAAATACTACACATTTTTAAAATTTGAACATTTTGTACAGTTTGTGTTCCAAAAAGCAAACTAGCAAACAATTCTGCTGTGATTCTGATAGTAACAGATAAAAATATGTCATACATATATTAATTCAAGAAGGATTAATATTTTTACAATATAACAGTTTTCCCATTTAAGAGCATAGCTTGTCTCTCCATTCATTCAAGTTCTGTTTCTTAATTATACATATATACACACACAAAAAATGATATATATTCTGATTTGAACATATATATATATAACATTTTAACCATCATAATAGCAACGAGAGCAACAATAGATAACACCTACAGAGGCAGGCATTCTAAACATTATACCTATATTGATTCATTTAATACTCATAACAACCCAATAAGTTAGATATTATTTCTCCATTTTTTAGATGACAGAACTGAAGCAGAGAAAGTTTTAGGGGACTAGCACAAGTTTAAGTGACTCAATGACAGGCACTCAACAAATTTTATTATTATTTCAAGGTATTTCAGTTGATTCTCTAAGATTTTCTAAAAATATGATAATACAATCTATAAATAGTGTTGATATCTTTGCTTTTGTGGTGCTTCTATATAATGTATATCATATTACTTTTGACTGAACCTCAAAAACAGTACTAGTAGTGACAGTAAGCATCCCTGACTTATTACTAAAGATGAATAAAAAGCTTAACACTTCCTCATTTGATTGGATGCCTGTCCTTGGCTTTTCATAAATGCTATTTAACTTACACAGAAATGTTTCATCAAATTCTTGTTTAACTGTAAGTTTTTTTAAAAAATCAGTTACAGCAAACTGAATTTTGTCAAATATCTTGTCAACATCTATTAATGTAATTTTTCCCTTTTAAATGACATATTGATACTCTTTGTATTATTAAACAATTCTTGAATTCCTAGAGTAAATCTACTTGGCAGAACTAATTATTTAAAATAATATTCTGGAATTTGTTTTAATACCTAATTTAAACATTTTGCTTTTAGATGTTGGATAGTACTCTGTAATCATATTAATATTTCTGCAGAAAATATGTGAATATTCATACTAAATGGGACAAGACTTAACAGGTCTGGCTTTTCTACCTAATGAATTAAAAAAAAAAACCTTTTGTTTTTGGATATGAGAACTGTGGGCGAGAGTTAGCGTACCTGTAAAAAAATTGTATGGTCCTTGAAAGTTATATCTGAATCTGATTTTCTGCCTTTTAAAAATGGTAGGACTTTAACATCCTCTATAATTTTTAACATGTTTAAAATTTCTATTCTTCTTAGGTCAACATTTAGCATTTATATTTCATTGGGAATGTATCCATTATTCTATTTCAAATGTATTGCTTAAGAGAGTGTAGAGGTGTGAAATTAATCAAGCACTGGAGTTTGGAAGGTGTTCATGATCTATGATGAAAAAGAGTATCAAGGTAGGAATCAGAAAGGAATAGACAGAAATCTGCAAGGAAAATTTTGTTAGTGTTAAAGGAAGTAACATTTCAGAATTAATCTGTTTCAAGGGACTAATTTAAATAAAGCTTTGTATCCACTTTATCAGGGGTTGAAGTTTGAACTGGGCTGTGCCTATGTTGGTGCCTTGCAGATAGTGTGTCAGATATATAGACAGGCTCATAAATACCAGATTAATCTTAGCAGTATCCTTGAGTGTATAGTCATTTGGACTCAGTGTGTACTATTGAAGAGATACTGGGGAGAAAAGGGACCTATGAAGAGTTCAAGAATGATTGGGAATAACCTCTGAGTTAGGAGAAATCAAGCAAATCCTACAATGCCTCCTCTATTTTCATTTTCTTAGTGCTTCCATTGATCCTCTTGAGTCAACACTCATCATGTCAGTGGATGCAGAATCAGTGTATTCAGATGCAACCTATCAACTGCATTACTGATATTTCACTTTCAAAATTAAGGCTAGAAGATTTTGAGTTCTTGCATCTTTCCTAAGAATGACAGTCTTGAGGAGCTCAATTATCCTGTTAAGAGATCCTTGGGAACTGTAAAGCAGAATTAACTACAGCTATAGAAATGTTTGATAATTTTCTTCACTTTTAACTTAATATTTAAGTTCATATCCACTTTATCATCTTTTCAGACCAAAGTTACTTACTGAGAGAAATCAGTTATAGAAATAAAAACATCTTACAGCTTAAACCTGCCAATCATCGGCACGTTGAATAATGTTTGGTTCATGACCTTGAGGCTTTTGGATTTAGCATTTAGTGGGAAGGATTACATAAGATACTATATGTTGTAATCTTCATTGTGAGAGTTATATTTGAACTCATATGTTTCTACTAGTTCTTGGAAGTCACTGTACAGTATTTCAGACAAAATGGATTTCCACAACTCTTTGTATAATGTTTCTACAGTTATGTCAAAATCAAACTTTTTGGATTTACTTTTGATTTGGATAGCTCTCCTTCCAAACCCCGTTTTAGAATTTGAGTTGTTTTTAGCTGATAGAATTTTTTTTTCTTGCTGGCCGTGGACTATACCAATATATATTGACTTTTAGAAGTTTACTTAAACTTCTGATTCCAGAAAAAACAAAGGGATTTTTGTAATTCAAAGAAAGATATGTTTATGTTTCCTTCTGTTAATTCACCTATCGAAACACATTCACCAGACAGATGTTTCTAGGCAAAAAGCATCAGTTATTGGTATTTACTACTTTACTCTAAGCTTTATAACAGGAGCATTTTTCAATCAAAGACTGCTCTTTTCCTTGGCAATCATACCTAGCCAAAGTTTAAAGACTGTTAAAAGATCACACAGTAAACTTTAATTGTAATCAACTATACCCTTTTAAAAGAAGTCTGAACTAGTCAAATTGCAATGTCAGTGGAAGAAAAAAATCTGATGAGACTGTCTTTGTTTGTATTTCCTGTTTTTGTCTGTCTCAGTTATTCTTCTCTGTACACTAGTCTCTTTGAATATAGTAGCTGGCTGAGTGAGATTCCTGACTTCATAAAACATGGAAACACTTTTAATTTCATAGCAAAATTCCTTGTATTTGGCAGTAGATCATTGAGATGACATTTGGGACAACAAACCTTCAGAAAAAGGCAGAGAAAATGATCAAGGATAAATGAAAGAAGCACTAGGAATCAACACTGAAAAAAATGATTTGGGGGCAAAATAAAGAATGTTTATAATGTGCAAAATGAAATGTCCTTTTTGGAAGCATCTGTAAATTCTATATTTCATTATGGAATAATCCCATCATTAGATATCAGAGCATTTTTTCCTGATTGATAATAAATTCCATTTTAAATTATTTCATTTTTCCTGGTACTGTATGATTTTAATTTAGAATGAGTTTAAGACATTTGGACAGTCTCAAAGTAGTGGCCATAAATTTTCTCTTCACAAAAAGAATTCTCTTCCTTGGCTTTCCTCCCTTAATGCATTTTCTAACCACCTCAATTGGAGTGGACCCTGCCTGTACTGTCTTAGAACAGTTATTTTAAACAACTCACCTGCATTTGGTATGTACTTCTATATAAAATAAGTATTTATATGCATATGTTACCTATCCTCTCTCTCTGACCCACATGAAGTACCAAGCAACCTGGGATTGGTCCTCTTTCAAAAAGTAAGTAAATTAGTAAATAAATTAATATACCAACGGTCATTGACTAGATCTTAAATTTCGTAAAACTTGTAGCACCTATGGCAGCAATGAAGCTCAACAGAGATACTGTTACAGTGCCCTAACCCCACTCCCAATCTATCCTCCCTGTCGCTTAATGCCTAAGTTACTGATCTCATACACAAACCCTTTAATATTATTCCCCTACTTAAAATTCTTTAATAGCTATTCATATCTTTGTGGATAAAGTTCTAACTCAGCTCAAGGAACAAAGCTTCCATTGATGTGGACCTACCTAGGTCTCTGGCCCTATCCCAAGCTACTGTTCCAGTGCACGCCCTACATCCCCAGATATGTAAAAGCTATTCTGAGTTTCTTAAATGCTCTCTTTAGGCTCTTTCACTACTCTGAGCCATTCTGTGTGTTGTTCCCTTAGCACAGAATATTTATCTCCTTCTAAATACTTTGTATCCTTCAAACTTCATTGTAAGTTTTTCCAAGATGCCCCACCTTGCCTACTGAATTTGGTTCCCTGGTATAGCCTTCTCCTAGAATATTCTTTATATGTATCTTTTGTCAATATTTTGTAATATAATATAGTTGTTGGGTGTTTTTTTTGAGAATTTAAAAAATTTTAATGCAGTTCAAGTCAGTGTGCTATACACACTTAGCAGAGTATAGTCACATAATAGGTTCTTGATAAATAATGTTACTAAATAAAAACTATATTTTGCATAAATCAAAACATAGCAGTGGGGGCTTCCCTGGTGGCGCAGTGGTTGAGCATCTGCCTGCCGATGCAGGGGACACGGGCTCGTGCCCCGGTCCGGGAAGATCCCACATGCCGCTGAGTGGCTGGGCTGATTCAATAAGTAACTCTCAGAAAAGAATAGACAGAACACTATAATGGTATGTGAAATGCTGTTATAAATAAATAAATATAATTATTAATTATATAATCTAATTGTTTTTATTGTAATATGTGGGATTTGGGAAAGAAATGCTATTGCTTTTAACTTAGCTTGAATGCTGCTACTGAAACCTTACCTGCCACAGGACATGGGACCCAGAATAATGACCCATTGTGTCCTATTCTACGTATAACTCCAGCACTGTAGGACCTGGATCTTCACATTATTCTCCTTTACTAGTTGTAAAATCTACTATTCTCTGTGCTATAGACTATGTGTGTCTCCCCCAAATCCATATGTTCAAACCTAATCTTCAATGTGATGTTATTTGGAGGTATGGCCTTCCGGAGGTGATTAGGTCTTAAGGGTGGAGCCCTCATAATGAGATTAATGCCCATACAAAAAAGACTCAGAGAAATCCCTGGTCCCTTTTGCCATGTGTAGGCTGAAAAAATGGTCATCTATGAACCAGGAGGCAGGACCTTACCAAATACCAAATCTGCTGGCTCTTTGATCTTGGACTTTCCAGCCTCCAGAACTGTGAGAAATAGATCTCTGTTGTTTATAAACCACCGTCTAGGGTATTGTTATATTAACCCAAATGACTAAGACTACCCTGACTGTCTTTATCTCTTTGAACCTCTCCTGAAAACATCCCATTTTGTCAAGCTAGTTTGCCCATGAATAAAGTACTTTAGAGTTGTTTAGCTGTTGATTGTTCACATAAAAATGGGAAATAAATACTATTTAGATTGTCAAATTTTTAATATTAAATTGAAAAATAAGGTGTCATTTTTAGCAAGAGCAGATGTTTGGGGCACATCTTTTTCAGTGCATCTGTTTATTAATGAGGGGTTAGTTAGAGCTTTGTGAACATGCGGCTTTATTTATTTAAAAAAAATCCACTGGCTTTCAATTTACATCATAACAAAAGTGTGTATAATGTGGCAGAACTGTTTTATGTGATTAAGAACTGTTTATTCTGGATTTATAATTAATTTAATTGTAACATCTAGAGGACTGCAATTTTGAAAAACTTTCAATCCTGATTGCCTATTATTCAAGTGACAACAGTGAAATAAAGTGACACTATGATAAATGGAAACGTAACAAGCAGTTGTCCTGAGTTAATAACATTTTGAAAGAAAAATCTATAAAATTTTTATATAAATCATATGTATTGTATTTAATATATACAAATAAAATAGTTTTGCCTTCAAGTTTTGCATCAGAGGTAGAAAGTTCACAATTTAATAAACATCTTACAAATCTATTTTCATCATTTAAAACCAGCTTGAGATATTCCCTATCTTGATAAAAATAGAGTGAGGAAAAGACCTAATTCAGTTGCTCCATCAAATGATTTCCTTAAACCCAGGTCCCATCTGAGGTCAGTGACACACCTTCATTTGTTTGAACTATGGTTTTTACAAAATTCAATCAAACATTAAAAGGAAGTACTTAATTAGTTATGCTGCACTAACAAAGAAAAATTATTACACCATACTAACCTATGTTATAGCAAAACCCTGACCCCACAAAAATGATTGGTGCCATTAATGAGATTGATTGAAATACATAGGAATTATAAGTCAAAGAACTGGTGAATAGAAAGCCATCAAATTCAGACTGCATTATTTTTCTACTCAGATGCTACACTAAGATTCCATATAAACTTATTTCCAAACCTGAATTGTATTGTAGAAAGTGTTAATAAAATGGATATGGAATAAATGCGTAGTTTCCACTTCCATTTAGTTAAATGCACTTCAATAAATTATAGCCAGTAAGTAGTTTTTAATTCAAATATAACATCTTTGCCAACTGAAATCCTTAGATATAAAGATTTCTAAAACAAAAATCTGTTTGTGGGATAAACAAGATGAGATTCTGACCAATTATTCCCACCAAACGCCCAAATCCAAATTTTAGTGTAATTGCTCTCAGATTACTGCAGGAAAATTTAAAAATAGGGAAAAGTGGAAAAGAACTTTAAAAAAAAAAAAAAACACCCACAAGTAACTACTATTCATATTTTTATATTTTCTTCCTATCATTTTGTATGAAAATGATTTTTATTATTTTTGCTCTCTAAAAGATATTTTTATTAGGCTTTGTCCAAAACATGTGAAATGACTTGATCTTTCTTACATAAAAACACCTTTGAGTTCTTAGTATTTTTGTATTAGATCATAATTATAGAAATTGGAAACTTCCTGCAAAACAAGTAAGGTACATACCACGTTTCTATTTTTGACTAATCATTCTTTATTTCTTCCTAGATTAAAGTTGGTGATAGCTTCACAAATAAACTCTAGTGACTAACTGGCCATATATTACATTATAGATTCTCCTCCTATGTCAGACCATTCACAGAATGTCAAAAAGTGTAATAAAAATATTTTATTTTTCACCTGGGATAAATCATGAAAATATTTCTAAGGTTTACATAGACTTTGAACATATAGGATTAAATATTGTAGTATTATATAGGAAGCTCATGAGTTTAATACACAACATCTTCTGAAAATCAGCACAAGAAAACCTACCATGTAAGGTAAACAATAAACCTATGTATTATTCACTGATGGGAGAGCGGAAATTTAGAGAAAGCTCACATTATAGAACTCTGAATTATGCCTACCTTTTATAGGCACACTCTCTGATAATACATTGTCAGGTTTTTATACATGATTGTAAATATTGATCTTTTCTTTTACAATTAAAATCAATTGGCTCAAGTCTAGTGAAAATATAAATGAAGTTAACTTGCAGCTTTTAGGCTACTAGTGGTTTCAAACTTGGATCAAATTTAATTTTATGAGGTCTTTTTCATGACTAGGATGTAGTATTAGCATTTCCATGATTTAGTTACAATTAAAGATGAATATAGCATTAAATTCAAGTTATTGTGTAAATTCTGCTGCTCAAAAGTGGCAACAAGTCATCTGATTAGGGCAAACATCACTTTATGATAACTGAAAATAATTAATTATTAACTGAATTTTCAAAAATACAAATTGTGCATGTGCTTTAGAGATGCCATATGAAATGTATATAATTCTGAGTTGTTCAAAAATAGATTATATGAGTCAGAGACCTTGGAAGAAGTATTGTATAAGGATTTTAAAATAAGTCATACAAAAGTCAAGGGGCTTTGTATTGATAAAAGTTTGTTACTGGGAGAGAGGAAGTACAGCTTGATAATTCAGAGTGCGGACTCAGCAACTAGACTGCTTGGGATTAGATGCTGGCTATTCCACCTTATGGCTATGTGAACTGGGGCGATTTGATTAATTTCTCTACTTCTCAGTTTCCTTATTGTAAAATGGGAGTAATAACAAAACTTATAAGGAGGTGTGAGGAATAACTGATGCGTATAGAAAGCACTTACGAGTGCTGAACACACCGTGAACACACAGTAAGTGCTAGCTTATTATTATATGTGATGAAAATATTAGTCTTTCTGAATCCTGTTTCAATTATTCCAACTACTACTTATTTGTCACTTTGCCTATGTTGCTTTGAACTATTTATTGTTCTATGTATAAATACCTTTTTTCATATATATATATATCTCTCCACATAAATCTGTGTGTATGTTTGTGTATAAAATAAATTCCATGAGAGGAGAAAGATGACATTTACTCATTTTACCTATTTGTGTTTGCAGTAGTTACCAACTACACATATAAGCATTTTTGCTGATTATTATGGTGACATATTCAAGTCTAGTATCTTTCTCCTGTGGAAACTCAGAAAATACCCATCTTACAATAGAAAAAAAAATAAATTCCATCTCCAGAAAATTTTTTTTAAAAATTTATTTTTAATCTCGTAAGAGCTTCCTGAATATTGATATATCATAAAAATAATTAAGAAAGTATTTAAAAATAAAAACAAATATGGAGCACTTCCCTTTAAAATTACTAAATTTTATGTTGATAAAATGTCACTAACCTTTTTGTTCTACAGGGAAACCTACTTGTTTATTTTCCTCTTTACTCCCTTTACTCACATAAAATTTACATGAGGCATTTAGTAGATGCTTAATAAATAAAAATCATCATAACACTGACACGGGTTACAACTTTTCTAAAATTAAAAGTATTGCAAATAATTTAATCTTCCTCTACCCTGGAAATAAAGGTTATAGATGATTTTCTCAGAGAATTTTTTGAAATTCCTATAGTGCTCATTGGAATTGGAGGGCATTAAGCTTGTGAAAGGACTGCAAGATTGTCACTGCTTACCTTTCTGTTAATATATGTAAACAGTTATCTGTAGCATCTAACCTTTACCAAAGTGTTCATCTTGCAGTAATTTGGACATGTAGCACTCCATATAGAGTCATTCATTGTCTAGTATGTTAGTGGATGATGTATATTTTGTAGTTAATGGAGTTGAATAGATCTCCACATTTCACAGCTCAGTGAATGTGTGCTCTATTTTCTTCCTGGCTTCTGCTGCTAGATTTTTTTTTTTTTAAGAAAGCAGTTTTATACATTAAAGATAAATTCATGACTTTGAGAAACGAGTAAAATCTGCTTAGAAATGATCACAGCAGACTGGAAAGTTATGATTAGAATCATATAATTATTTATGCTAACATAACCACTGGACCAAATTCCTTGACATTTTAAAATCATTTAATTATTTCTTAATTAGAAATGGTGTGTGAAGTGAGAACACACAGTTTGCAATTGTGTTCACTATAAGGAATTCTTGAGTCGCTGACTAAGAATAAATGGATATAATATTAGTATACCAAGAAGTCAAAGATGTCCCAGGTAGCCATCTAATATAAATTGAGTGTGTGTTTACTCCACCTTGATATGATAACATTTGAAAAATATCATCAGAAACGCCATGATTTTTTCCTGATATTTAAACTTCCCATTTCCAAGACTAATAGTTTAAGAACTTTGAATAATCACATGGATTCGGTCACCAAAATAATTCTATGTTAGCTTTACATAGTATTTCACAAGTGATAAAAAATTTTCACAGATATCAATAGTAATTTTATTTTCACAAAAGACAGAGAAATGACATATTATCATTACTCCACAAATAAGAAAACTAAGTCTAGGCATTCCTATGAATTATAATAGAAAATTAAAGTACCTTAAGTGCATGGATTTAGAATCATAACTGGATATTTGTCCCAGATCTGAAAGGCTAGTACAACGTGGTTGGAAGTAACAATGGAAAAGAAGATCCAAGAATTGGCAACCCATGACACGATGACCCAAAATCCAACCTCCCACCTGTTTTTTGTAAATAAAGTTTTATTGAAACACAACCATGTCCATTCCCTTAAGCACTGTCTGCAACTGCTTTCATGCTACAATAGCAGAGTTGAGTAGCTGCAACAGAGACCACACAGATTGCAAAGCTGAAAATATTTACTATCTATCCCTTTATCTTTCTAGAGCTTGCCAATCCCTATTCTAAACCAAAGAGATTGTCTATACCATGAAAGGTACTTGGGGCAGAATCTAGAGACCATGAGGAAGCCCTGAATATCAAATAAAAAAATAGAAGCAGGTTGAAGTAGATGCCTGATTGTCCCTAATATATTTCAATGAACTAAAAGTACTGTAGATGAGAGCAAAAGAGGGAACATAGAACTGGGGAAGAAAAGCCAAATCTGCAATCATTTTATCTCTATCATATATTTAATAAATCTTTTTGAATTTCTCATAAGTGTAGATTATTCTACGCATTAGGCATTAATCTATGAATGACCTTCTTAACTGGGTATTTTAATGATCTTCCAAGTACAGGTATTTGAGGATGATAATAACATGAACAAGCAAGTATTAATTAAAGCAGTGGAGGAAAGCTACAGTGTGGATATCAAAACCCCTCATCAATTGACATTAGTATCTTTGCTTCCTTAGATAACCTCACTTTATTTCTTATCAGGCCAGATATTCTTTCAGGCAAAGGAAAGAATCAGACACAGCTGCTCTGCAAAATGGCTGCTAAATCTGTATACTAGTATTTCAAAGAGGAAGCTACAATCCAACACAGAAAGTCTCAAGGGAAGGTGAAAACAGTGACTTAGCTAATATGCTTACCTTAACCAGATCTTAACTGGTTAAGAAAATATATAAGGAAGATAAATAGCTGGCGGATTGGGAGGACAATTGATTATCCTGAAAATGTATTCACATTTATTCATCCTTTTATTAAAAAATTTTGTTTTTAACATCTTCCCTGTTCATGGTGCTTATTTGGCATTATGGAGAAAGAGAAATTCATACCCTCAAGAATCACAAAATTTAAGGGAGAAGACAGACACCTATATGAATAACTTTATTATAATATAATTATCTCTATTACTGATGGAGTTTGTGAATGGACATGAAGACAGAAGAAACAAATCATCATAACCCATATGTGTAACTAACATTGTCTGGATCCAAGACACCATGTCCAAATGGCAGGAAACAGAAATTATTGGTGTAGTGTAGCCAGGGTGAGACAGAGTTGTTGTTGTTTTTTTTTTAATGTGGGCCCCTATCTTCTTCTTCTTTTTTTTTCTTTTTTTAACATCTTTATTGGAGTATAATTGCTTTACAGTGGTGTGTTTCTGCTTTATAACAAAGTGAATCAGTTATACATATACATATGTTCCCATATCTCTTCCCTCTTGCATCTTCCTCCCTCCCACCCTCCCTATCCCACCCCTCTAGGTGGTCACAAAGCACCAAGCTGATCTCCCTGTGCTATGCGGCTGCTTCCCACTAGCTATCTATTTTATATTTAGTAGTGTATATATGTCCATGCCACTCTTTCACTTTGTCACAGCTTACCCTTCCCCCTCCCCATATCCTCAAGTCCATTCTCTAGTAGGTCTGTGTCTTTATTCCTGTCTTGCACCTAGGTTCTTCAGGACCTTTTTTTTTTTAGTTTCCATATATACATGTTAGCATACGGTATTTGTTTTTCTCTTTCTGACTTACTTCACTCTGTATGACAGACTATAGGTCCATCCACCTCACTACAAATAATTCAATTTCATTTCTTTTCATGGCTGAGTAATATTCCATCATATATATGTGCCACATCTTCTTTATCCATTCATCTTGATGAACACTTAGGTTGCTTCCATGTCCTGGCTATTGTAAACAGAGCTGCAATGAACATTTCGGTACATGAGTCTTTTTGAATTATGGTTTTCTCAGGGTATATGCCCAGTAGTGGGGTTGCTGGGTCGTATGGTAGTTCTATTTGTAGTTTTTTAAGGAACCTCCATACTGTTCTCCATAGTGGCTGTATCAGTTTATATTCCCACAAACAGTGCAAGAGGGTTCCCTTTTCTCCACACCGTCTCCAGCATTTATTGTTTCTAGATTTTTTGATGATGGCCATTCTGACTGGTGTGAGATGATATCTCATTGTAGATTTGATTTACATTTCTCTAATGATTAATGAGGTTGAGCATTCTTTCATGTGTTTGTTGGCCATCTGTTTATCTTCTTTGGAGAAATGTCTATTTAGGTCTTCTGCCCATTTTTGGATTGGGTTGTTTGTTTTTTTGATATTGAGCTGCATGAGCTGCTTATATGTTTTGCAGATTAATCCTCTGTCAGTTGCTTCATTTGCAAATACTTTCTCCCATTCTGAGGGTTGTCTTTTTGTCTTGTTTGTGGTTTCCTTTGCTGTGCAAAAGCTTTGAAGTTTCATTAGGTCCCATTTGTTTATTTTTGGTTTTATTTCCATTTCTCTAGGAGGTGGGTCATAAAGAACCTTGCTGTGATTTATGTCATAGAGTGTTCTGCCTATGTGTTCCTCTAAGAGTTTTATAGTGTCTGCCCTTACATTTAGGTCTTTAATCCATTTTGAGTTTATTTTTGTTTATGGTGTTAGGGAGTGTTCTAATTTCATACTTTTACATGTAGCTGTCCAGTTTTCCCAGCACCACTTATTGAAGAGGCTGTCTTTTCTCCACTGTATATTCTTGCCTCCTTTATCAAAGATAAGGTGACCATATGTGTGGGGCTTTATCTATCCTGTTCCATTGATCTATCTTTCTGTTTTTGTGCCAGTACCATACTGTCTTGATTACTGTAGCTTTGTAGTATAGTCTGAAGTCAGGGATCCTGATTCCTCCAGCTCTGTTTTTCTTTCTCAAGATTGCTTTGGCTATTCGGGGTCTTTTGTGTTTCCATACAAATTGTGAAATTTTTTGTTCCAGTTTTGTGAAAAATGCTAGTGGTAGTTTGATATGGATTACACTGAATCTGTAGATTGCTTTGGGTAGTACAGTCATTTTCACAATGTTGATTCTTCCAATCCAAGAACATGGTATATCTCTCCATCTATTTGTATCATCTCTAATTTCTTTCATCAGTGTCTTATAATCTTCTTCATACAGGTCTTTTGTCTCCTTAGGTAGGTTTATTCCTAGATATTTTATTCTTTTTGTTGCACTGGTAAATGGGAGTGTTTTCTTAATTTCACTTTCAGATTTTTCATCATTAGTGTATAGGAATGGTAGAGATTTCTGTGTATTAATTCTGTATCCTGATACTTTACCAAATTCATTGATTAGCTCTAGTAGTTTTCTGGTAGCATCTTTAGGATTCTCTATGTATAGTATCATGTCATCTGCAAACAGTGACAGTTTTACTTCTTCTTTTCCAATTTGGATTCCTTTTATTTCTTTTTCTTCTCTGATTGTTGTGGCTAAAACTTCCAAAACTATGTTGAATAATAGTGGTGGGTAAGCTTGTCTTGTTCCTGATTTTACTGGAAATGGTTTCAGTTTTTCACCATTGAGGGCAATGTTGGCTGTGGGTTTGTCATATATGACCTTTATTATGTTGAGGAAAGTTCCCTCTATGCCTACTTTCTGGAGGGTTTTTATCATAAATGGGTTTTGAATTTTGTTGAAAGCTTTTGAGACAGAGTATTTTATAAATACATTCAACATAGTTCAATGAAGAATGTTCAGTCAAGAAATTCAACTTTAATTAGTGAAATGGTAATATTAGAACCACTGAAATCAAAGAAGGATTCATGCATAATTGTTTTGGAGCCCAAATTAGAGTCTCTGGTTTCTTCTTCTGTTCTTCAATCCCAGAGTTTTGCATTAAACTATATTCCCTTCATTGACTTACATCAGATAAAATGCTGTCCCCGTTTTGATGGCAGCAGCTGAATTAGCAACTCAAGCTGAGCTTTTAGGCCATTCCTTCACAAGGCTTAACTGTGCGGGGAGAGTGGTTAGGGCTATAGTCTTGTTCTCAGACATGAATCTATTAATATATGAAAATCACCTTTAAGTTCTTCACCAATAAACATAATGAAATGTGCTTAATATATAAAAGACTATTTTTAAAGAACTTATTTTCATAATTTTCTCCTTTGGATTTATATTGATTATCTTGGCCTCAGTTTCTCTGTAAAACAATTAAGTTGGATGAGGTGGCCTGTAAAGTCCCTCTCAGCTCTACAAATATATGCTTTTATATAACGTTCCTCAAGAAACAAGTCTCTGTTGAATTTAACTGTGACCTAATTGATTCACTGGTCATGGTTTCCTGTCCCAGAGGAATATAAATGGGTAGTTTGTTTTTATTAATTCCTTTTATATTAGTTTTATATCCAGTAACATTTGATAGTGATAATTGTAACAGTTGACCAAGAGGATCTAATATCTAAAACTTCTTGGAAAGTCTTCTACTTGCTATTTCCTGAAATGGTGATATTTTCCTAGCCTTCCTTAGTGGAGTATGTTAAAGTACTAAGGAAACAGCATTATCTGAAATGTGATATCTTCAAGAGAAATATGATTTGACTGTCCTATAATGATCATTAATTAATATAGATCAATTTCTTTTGATAGTGATATTAGAGTTAACTCTTGGGCACAAAATATATGTTTAATCAAGGAAGTTAAAAAATTATCTGAAATTTCATTTTAGAGGAGCAGAAAATTCCACAATGTCTATCTTGTATTTTATACCCTTCAGTAAATCAGACCATTGACATCAGTGTTATGGCAAGGTAAGTTAGGAACTAAAAATGTGCAGAGTACCATACAACTATCAATTCGCTCGTATGGAAAAAACACAGCTGTGTTTACTTACACATGGGGTAAACTGAGGCTAGAGCTAATTGGGAAGAGGGCTAAGGCTAGCCTTTAAATCAACAGGGCTCAAATTATTATATTTGTTGAACCCAAATGAACCTTCATTAAGAAAATGTAATGTACTGAAAATACTTCACAAATTTAATTTTTCTCTCATCAACACACAGAACATTTACAAACTGAATAACCTGCAGGTTTAAATAGATGGAAATGAATTAGTGTAAAAAAGAGAAAAGGCCAAGCACACTATATGTTCATTTTCACAATCTCTTAACAAAATGAACATTTTAAATGTACCTTTTGTCTTTGACTAGGAAAAAGAGAAAGACGAGGAAATTAATATTTTTGTAATATAGATGTCATCTTATATTTCATGCCTGACTCATTTGAAAATGTAGATTAATTTGCAAACAATTTAGAAAGCTGAACTATTGAATTAGGTCCTCTAAGATTTAGGATTTGTCATCTTTTAAAGTTGACACCCAGTGAGAGCTTGTCAATTACAGAGAAGTGAAATGAAGTGAAAATAAGTCTCATCTTCATCTTCTTGTTATATGCTTGGTTGGTTATAGAGAGACACCATTTACAAGCTCAAAATAATTATTCAGAAAGTTACGCTTCACTTTAAAACCAAATTTAAGCAGGAAAAAAGTGCCATTCCATGATGGTTATTTTATTCAGTGGGTGGGGAGGCTGGGGGGAGAGTAGGAAATGCTATATGGCCTCATAAGGCCAATGGTTAGACTGTCTTTCATGTCTTTCCACTTCTTCTCATGTTGGTGATAAATAGAGATGACTCCAGATTATTGCTTTAAAAACAAACAACCTACTTACATACTGCTCTCTTACTGATCAATGAAAGTGAGGATTTAGGAGAAATAATGTTATTTACATGTTTTATCAATGTGCGAATTGAAACACTCATGGCAATTCCACTCCTTCCCTGACCTCACCTTTTAATTGCTTTTTATTCCACCTATACACACTAATAACATAATACCTTAATATCTTGTTAGATTCAAAAAATGAATTATTTGTTGTAGTTAATAGATAAAAATTTAGAAAGCCATACTTCAGTGAAACTATGCGCAATCTAACTTCTGGCTTTGATCTCAATATCTACTGCTAATGGGCAGTTATCTTGGGAAATGGATAAGTATTTAGTAAACATAGCACTCCAATAAATTCATTCTCAACTTGTGCTCAACCCAGAGACTCTAAGCAGACTTTGAGTACCCTCCTCTGAGAATGACTGGTAGGGATTAATATAACCAAAGTGTCATTTGAAGTTGGGCAGCAGAAAGAAGCATGTTCTAATAGTATTTTCTTCCTTCCTGCACCCTCTTAAGACCTTTGAACACCACATACTCTTCCTTCCTAGAGGAGAGGAAAGAAAGAAGGGCTAGACAGAGTGTCAGAAGAGGTGTGTGATAAATTTTAAGTCTTTCAGAATAAAGAATTGAGACACCATTTCTCCTCCCTGCCTCATCTAAAGCCCCCAGGCTAACCTTAGTTCCATCACAGTGGGAGGGCAAAAGTCCCAAGAGAATTATTTGATACTTAAACACCTGCTCCTTCTTTTTTTTAAAAAAATGATAGATGATGTTTGACATCACCTCATAGATATGATTTGGCAAAACCAGCAATCTATCTATCTAAATTCTGTTCATTTTTCAAGGCCATGCTGAAGTCTCTTTTATGGTCCCTTTTGACCATGACAGTGATAGTTTTTTGCCTTGTCTCAAAGTCTGTGACACTGTTTACAGTACTCTTTGGGACTTTTTTGTCAATTGCTGTGTACTGATGCTTATCTTAAAATAATTACAAAAGTAATAAAATAACATTAAAGTGCTTGAAAAATAGAGAAGAACACCATAATTCAATGTCCAAATCCAACAACTATGATCAATTATATATAGATTTTTCCTATTTTTTATAAGCCTATTTTATCTGTTTGCAAAAATACTATGTATATAGGTTTTTACACTGAGCTTTTATTGAATATTTAGTCATAAGTACTTCTCTACATCACGACAGTCTATAAAGATTTTTGGCGAATATTCCATTAAGTGGATATATCAAGATTTATTTAACTATACACTACTGTAATGCCAGTAAACTATTTACAATATTGTTATTATATCCCATGTTATTTCAGATATCTATATGATTATGACTTTTTAAATATTTAGATTATTTTTAGATAAATTCTCAGAAGGGAAATTAGTGGCTCAAAAGATGTAAACATTAATAATGTAATTGAAAGACTATAAGCTTTAGAGCCATACACCTGGATACAAATTTTAATTCACTCATTTATGTGGCCTTAGGGATATAATTTAATCTCTCACAGACCAGTTTCTTACTGTATAATTGGATAATACCACCTACTACGTACCTTTTTTTTAAAGATTAAGAATAATATGTTAAAATTTGGCACAAAGTAAAGCTTAATAAAGAGTGGTCATTATTATTTTTTTTCCTACTATGCAAGTTATGTTAGATGACAAAAAAAAGCAAATGACATTGCATCAGATCTTAAATCAGTATGTTTGTATATGTAGTTTATATACACACATAGTTATAGATATCTAGAGCATTGTCACAAAAATATTATACAAATAAATTATAAAGATTAAAAAAGATAAAACTTTGAATTCAAAATAAGCAAAGGTCATCAACATGTGATTCAAAGAGAGAATTCACTACTAAGTATAGACTCATTCTAGCAATCAAAAGCATGCAAATTAAAACACTATGGTACCATTTTTTATCTCAGCCAACTTGGTAAAGCTGTCACTGTTTGCAAATGACATTATATAATACATAGAGAATCTAAAGATGCTATCAGAAAATGACTGCTAATCAATAAATTTGGTAAAGTATCAGGATACAGAATTAATGCACAGAAATCTCTTGCATTCCTAAATGCTAATGATGAAGAATCTGAAAGAGAAATTAAGGAAACACTCCCATTTACCACTGCAACAAAAAGAATAATATACCTAGGAATAAACCTACCTAAGGAGGGCTTCCCTGGTGGTGCAGTGGTTGAGAGTCCACCTGCCAATGCGGGGGACGCGGGTTCGTGCTCCAGTCCGGGAGGGTCCCGTGTGCCGCGGAGTGGCTGGGCCGTGGGCCATGGCCGCTGGGCCTGTGCGTCCGGAGCCTGTGCTCTGCAGCGGGAGAGGATACGAAAAGTGAGAGGCCCGTGTACAACAAAAATACAAAAAAAAAAAAAAAAAAAAAAACCTACCTAAGGAGACAAAACACCTGTATGCAGAAAACTATAAGACAATGATGAAAGAAATTAAACATGATACAAACAGATGGAGAGATATACCATGTTTTGGATTGGAGGAATCAACTTGTGAAAATGACTATACTACCAAAAGCACTCTACATATTCAGTGCAAACCCTATCAAACTACCAATGTCATTTTTCACAGAACTAGAACAAAAAATTTCACAATTTGCATGGAAACGCAAAAGACCCCGAATATCCAAAGCAATCTTGAGAAAGAAAAACGGAGCTGGAGGAATCAGGCTCCCTGACTTCAGACTATACTACAAAGCTACAGTAATCAAGACAGTATGGTACTGACACAAAAACAGAAAGATAGATAAATGGAACAGGATAGAAAGCCCAGAGGTAAACCCACGCACATATGGTCACCTTATCTTTGATAAACGAGGCAGGAATGTACAGTGGAGAAAGGACAGCCTCTTCAATAAGTGGTGCTGGGAAAACTGGACAGGTACATGTAAAAGTATGAGATTAGATCACTCCCTAACACCATACACAAAAATAAGCTCAAAATGGATTAAAGACCTAAATGTAAGGCCAGAAACTATCAAACTCTTTGAGGAGAACATAGGCAGAACACTCTATGACATACATCACAGCAAGATCCTTTTTGACCCACCTCTTAGAGAAATGAAAATAAAAACAAAAATAAACAAATGGGACCTAATGAAACTTCAAAGCTTTTGCACAGCAAAGGAAACCATAAACAAGACAAAAAGATAACCCTCAGAATGGGAGAAAATATTTGCAAATGAAGCAACTGACAAAGGATTAATCTCCAAAATTTATAAGCAGCTCATGCAGCTCAATAACAAAAAACCAAACAACCCAATCCAAAAATGGGCAGAAGACCTAAATAGATATTTCTCCAAAGAAGATATACAGACTGCCAACAAACACATGAAAGAATGCTCAACCTCATTAATCATTAGAGAAATGCAAATCAAAACAACAATGAGATATCATCTCGCACCAGTCAGAATGGCCATCATCAAAAAATCTAGAAACAATAAATGCTGGAGAGGGTGTGGAGAAAAGGGAACACTCTTGCACTGCTGGTGGGAATGTAAATTGATACAGCCACTGTGGAGAACAGTATGGAGGTTCCTTAAAAAACTACAAATAGAACTACCATATGACCCAGCAACCCCACTACTGGGCATATACCCTGAGAAAAGCATAACTGAGAAAGAGTCATGTACCAAAATGTTCATTGCAGCTCTATTTACAATATTCGGAGATGGAAACAACCTAAGTGTCCAACATCAGATGGATGCATAAAGAAGATGTGGCACATATATACAATGGAATATTACTCAGCCATAAAAAGAAACGAAATTGAGCTATTTGTAATGAGGTGGATAGACCTAGAGTCTGCCATACAGAGTGAAGTAAGTCAGAAAGAGAGAGACAAATACTGTATGCTAACAGATATATATTGAATTTAAGAAAAAAAATGTCATGAAGAACCTAGAGGTAAGACAGGAATAAAGACACAGACCTACTAGAGAATGGACTTGAGGATATGGGGAGGGGGAAGGGTAAGCTGTGACAAAGCGAGAGAGAGGCATGGACATATATAAACTACCAAATGTAAGGTAGATAGCTAGTGGGAAGCAGCTGCATAGAACAGGGAGATCAGCTCGGTGCTTTGTGACCACCTGGAGGGGTGGGATAGGGAGGGTGGGAGGGAGGGAGATGCAAGAGGGAAGAGATATGGGAACATATGTATAACTGATTCACTTTGTTATAAAGCAGGAACTAACACACCATTGTAAAGCAATTATACTCCAATAAAGATGTAAAAAAAAAAAAAAAGATGTGGCACATATATACAATGGAGTATTACTCAGCCATAAGAAGAAACGAAATTGAGTTATTTGTAGTGAGGTGGATGGACCTATAGAGTTCATATAGAGTGAAGTAAGTCAGAAAGAGAAAAACAAATACCATATGCTAACACATACATATGGAATCTAGAAAAAGAAAAATATGGTTCTGAGGAACCTAGGGGCAGGACAGGAATAAAGATGCAGATGTAGAGAATGGGCTTGAGGACACGGGGAGGCAGAAGTGTAAGCTGGGAAGAAGTGAGAGAGTGGCATGGACATATATACACTACCAGATGTAAAATAGATAGCTAGTGGGAAGTATCTGCATAGCACAGCGAGATCAGCTTGGTGCTTTGTGACCACCTAGAGAGGTGGGAGAGGGAGGATGGGATGGAGATACAAGAGGGAGGAGATATTGGGATATATGTATATGTATAGCTGATTCACTTTGTTATAAAGCAGAAACTAACACACCATTGTAAAGCAATTATACTCCAATAAAGATGTTGAAAGAAAAAAATACTCTTTCAGAGAAATAAAAAAGACTAAATATTTCTCAACTAATTGTATGAGGCCAGCATTACCTTGATAACCAAAATCATAAAAAGACATTTCAAGAAATGAAGACTATAGACCAAATCTGTCAGGAGCATAGATACAAAGAATTCTAAACAAAATTTTAGCAAATTGAATCCAACAATGCGCAAAAGATAATACATCGTGATCAAGTGGGGTTAATGTTAGAAATGCAAGTTTGGCTTAACATTTGAAAACAATCAATGTAATTTGCCATATTCATAAAGTAAAAATGAAAAATATGATAGTCTTAATCTCAGATAAGCATTTTACAAAATTCAAAATATATTACCATTAAAATCTCTCAGCAAACTAGGAATAAGGTGAAACTTCCTCACCCCAGTAGAAAGCATCTATAAACAACCTACAGCTAACAACACACTTAATGGTGAAAGAATGAGTACTTCCCCCTAAGATCAGAAACAATATAAGAGTGTCTGCTGTCTTTGCATCTATTTGCCATTATACTAGCATTTCTAGCCAATGCAATAAGGTAAGAAAAAGAAATAAACAGTATCCAGATTGCAAAGAAAGAAGTCATATTCTGTTTATGGCATCTCATCTATGTAGAAAATCTGATGAAATCTACAAAAAAGGTACTAGAATTAATAAGTGTATTTGGTAAGGTGATAGATATAAAATCAATATACAAAAATTAGTCACATTTGCTAGTAATGAACAACTGGAAAATGAAATTTCAAAATCTCATTTACAAGGGCATAAAAAATATAAAATACTTTATATCTGACAAATATGGTAAATACCTATGCACTATAAACTGCAAAACACTGCTCTGAATTTTTTTAAAATAATAATGTATGGAGATATATATCTTATTTATAGGTTGGAAGACTCAGTAGTATTAAAATGTTGATTCTCCCCACTTACCAAATTATCCAGCCATTATATTCCTAGGTATTTCACACTAGGGAAGAAAAAAGCATAAATCTATATAGAAATTTGTGCATGAATGCTTATAGCAGCCTTATTTGTAATTGTCCCAATCTGGAAACAACACAAATGTGCAACAACAAATGAATATATAAACAAATTGAGGTATATCCATATTAGGGAATTCTATTCAGCAATAAAAATGTAATGTACTATTGATACAAACAGCAACATAGATGAGTAAAGGAAGCCAGAAAGAATGTACACTCTATATTTCTTCTTATTATTATATTTTCAGTTCTAGAAATATTCTCTTTTATAAATTGCAGTTCTCTGATGAATGTAACCGATTTTATCATCTATTTTCTTCAGAATATTAACACAAGCTCATTGTTTGATAGCTGTAAGTCAGAATCATCTATTGGTCTGTTTCTATTTTCTGATGTTTCTCTTGTTCCTGGTTTACTTATGGGTCTCATAATTTTGATCTGAATGTCAGACAATGGGCATGAAAAATTGTAGAGGATCTGGATGATGTATTCAACCTCAAGAGATGATTTAACCTGTCCTCTGACATGTTGCAAGACGAGGGGAAAATCACCTCAATCCAATGATATTTTGACTCAAGGTTGAGTTTAAGATTTTCTAAGGCTATGTTTACCTCTAGTACTCCCTCAGTACTAAGGTGTATCTCTTTAGGAGGTCCACTAAAAGCCTGGGATATTTACCAGAGCATCTCTTTCCTGATGCATTTTAACTTCAATTTTTAAGTCTTCACAACTGTGAAACTGCCAGAAGCTCTCCTGAGCTATTCACCTTCTTTCTATGCAGCTTAATAACTGGCTAATGTCTCAAAGAAAGAACTAGTGAATAGTGTCAGACTCGATTCCCTGTTTTCCTTCTCTCTGGAAACTTGGCCTGTTAATCCCTGGTTACTTTAGAAGGCCCAAATTTCAGTGTTTATATCCTCCAATCCATTGAGATTTCTAAAAGCTCTGTTGTCTTCTCTGTCTCTTAGTGGCTGCACTCTGTCCAGCTTCGAAGCATGTTGTCTCACAAAGCTGAAGACTCAGAGAGCAGCCTAAATGGAAAGATGGACTCAGAATGGTGGGATCACCTCTCTAAGTTTCTCTTCAAGTGTATAATATATACAGACACACGGTCCATGCTCTACGGTGGCTCACAACAACACCAAATAGCAGATGCTATGTGTCAGGTAGGTATGGCATCTAATAAATGTTATAACAGTGAATATGAGGAGTTAAAAGGAATTAGAAATTTTCAAAGTCAGAGAGGGTTTTTGTTCTTTGCAATCAAAATAATCTTAACTAGAATTAGACATTATTGAGGAAAACTAGGTAACACTGGTACCTAATTCCTTGTGGGGAAAGAGAAAAAGTGGTTGGAAAAGAGGTCAGCATCTCAAGCTTTTGTGACCAGTGGAATGGAAAATACACAGTGTGGGGAGGAAGAAGACAGGTGTGGTTTTTCACCATATTAAGTTTCAATAAATGTCCATAAATTCTCTAGGGGAGACTGTTAATCTGCTCGAGCTGCCAAAGCAAGATACCACAGATTGGGTGGCTTAAACAACAAACATTTATTTTCTCACAATTCTAGAGGTTAGAAGTGCATGATTAAGGTGCTGGCTGATTCGGTTCCCTGTAAGGATTCTCTTTCTGGCTTGCAGATGGCCAACTTTCCACTGTCTCCTCACATGGCCCTATTTCTGTTTGTGTTTGTAGAGAGAGAGATAGATCTCTGGGGTTTCTTCCTCTTCTTATAAAGAAACTAGTCTTACTGGATTATGGCTCACACTTAAAAACTCAAACTTTATTACCTTTTTACCGGCCCTATCGCCAAATACAATATAGTCACAGGGGGGTTAGAGCTTCAATATATAGACTCAACAGAATTGCACCTACCTCACTTGCACTTAAAGTTATATAGGATGACATACAATTCATGTAGACTGAAGTAAATCATACGAAGATGACATTATACAAAGTGTCACTTCATAATTTTGACAATGCTGAGTACTGGTCACTTACTCTCCACGTTAACCCAGGAGCATTGTAGTCCCTCCCCACTTCAGATGGTAGTTCCCCCATTGGTACTACTATTTTTCTTATCTAAGTCTTCTAAAGAGTCTCAGGTTTTCTTCACTAAACAGCTTTACTATGGTAGTTCTGGCCTCCATTTCTCTCAATCACCACGTGAAAATTCAAGGTATGGTCCACTTTCCTAGTTCTCTTGAAACTCCACTGCATGTTGCACAGGACTGCATCCTACCAGTGTGCTGGGATTCTGTTTTTACATTTTAACCGCCTTACTACTAAGTTCATAGATCTTAGATCTGCCATTACTCTAAGTTCACTCTAAGTGCAGGGTCATTGCCCTCTTTCAGGATGTTTTTTGGAAGGCTATCGACTGCTCTACCAGCAACTTTAGGAGGATTTCTCTGAACCCAAGAAATGTATTCCTCTTGTTGGCCCATCCTCTGTTTGCTGTTGTTATCTTTCTAGGGCCTCTTGATGCATATAAAAGTAAATATCAACATATTCTTAATCCTAACCCTTTAATACAAAAGACAGTATACAATACACAAGGTCTGAACCTGTTTTTTTTTCTTTTTTTTAAAGCAGAATGAATTGGGTAAAATCTCCATTTGTGCAGTGCTGTGGCCCCCTGTAAATGCCATGAAATGCTGTCCCTATTTGCTTTACTTTCAGTCATCATGTGTCATCTATAATGTGTTATAATTATTTTTAATTAAATTTGTCAAAAAAAGTTTAAATGATTTAAACAAAATATAACACAATTTAAAAACAGAACTATAAAGTCAAAGTAGATACTGTTAATGTGGGAAGAGGTTCAAGGAAATTTCAAATTAAAATCTCCCTATTCTGTTGCTACTGAAAATTAAAATCTAAAATTCAAAATCTTAATTGCTAGGTTCTTTTTTTTCCATAAATAACCGCTTTGCCAGAATAGAAAGTTTTAATTCACCTGTTGGGAAATTTTGTAAGAGAAAAGTAATGTGGTTTGGGATATGGAACACTTGGTTTTATTATACATGTATGCCAGTTATAAATTGGAAATACGAGTTTCATTCTTTCCCTTGGAAAATCATGCTATTAGCCTACTTTTCCATCAGGAAAATTTTGTTCTCCACTAGGCTCATAATAACAAAATTCTTTGTTGAAGTAGAAAACTAGAAATCTCATGTTAATTTATTAAAATTCTTATAAATATGCATTGCAAAAAGATGGCAAAATATATAAAGTGGCAATCAACAACTATATATCATTACTTAGCAGCAGTACAGCTTATTTGTATTTAGCATCTCATGCTTGCTATAAAATATTCCCTTCCTGTGATTTTAACAAAATACCTGAAAGTGCTCTATTGGAAATAAAATACATGCTAAGAGGTTAGTTTTCTTTTGTTTCCCATGCCTTTCTGATATCATGACATAGCACTATTTCTTCCTGCCTTAGGATCCTAACTGGGCTCCGACACAAAGTCATTTGATCGTTTGAGAGCCTTGGGAAACTATATGTTAACCTGTGAGATAAAATTGAATAGCTATTTTTCAACCCCTCTATACACAATCTAAGGGTATGTGGTCTTAACAACACAATGCATGGTACATACCTTCTCATACCTTCTTACTAAATTACTAACCGTCTGCCCTACTGACACACAGGCCCAATACATTTCCGCTAACAGATTCAGACTCTGGGTTTCCTAATCTCTCCCAGCTCTCCCAGGCTTCTTAGGCAACAAGCAACAACAACAAAACTTATAATTCCACCTGCCTTCTGTTTTCTTTGCTATCAGGAAAAAGCTGGAAACAAAAATCAAATCCAAATTAACTAGGATTTTGGGTAAGAAAAACTCTCAGTGGGGAAGGCATTACTGTATATGTACAAAACATGTTCCTCCATTTTACTTTGCACAGAGTAGTGAACTTCATTGTCTTTCTAGTGCTTCAAGCAATTCCGAAGGATAGCATTGCAAATGCACAGTCGTCTATGAATACCGTGTCTATATTTTAGCACAAGAGAGAATCATTTCCACTCAGTGTTGTAAATTTAATTTTCAAAAATATTATAAAATGAAGTAACTATTATTATAAAGATGCTTTTAGATGTCATTTAATTACAGTGCAGGGTAATTTATTTTACCAGCTAGAGTATCTTGGGCTAATTGCATTTATTTATGTTTTATGCTTGTGCCATAATAACAAACAACCTATCCTATATGTTCATTTAACTTTTTTTTCAATCTCAAGAGATATTCTGGATTTTCCTCTAAATTTTGGTAATGCTTCTTAATTGTAAGGGGAATATTTCTTTGCCCTTATACCTCCCTTGTGGAAGAATGCTTTGATCTCCCTAGAAGTTTAATTGCATTTCATGGAATAGTTCCTCTTTGCAATTAGGTCTAGGCTTGGATGCTGAGCGTGTTTTCTTTCATGTTTCTATTCAATCATTTCTGTGGTGAATTTTCTGTCTCACCAATGAGTGCTTTCATCCCAGCCTCTGGGTAACAGTAACTTCTGAGTAGCCACATTCTTTCATCTGGTAAAGATAGGCTCTCTGATCACCCTTCCAGTGTTTTGGCAAGTTTGCCTTTGATTATTTTAATTATCCTTCCCTTTTACAGATAGTTAATGAATAGTTCTAGTTAAAATATTGTCATATCTCTTGTTGGGTTCACTCTACTAGGAAGGTGATCATCATCGAAAGGGTAAATACACTCAAGTCTCCCTGTTCATTAAACGAAATGTGTTATTTAAACTTGAGTGGAATTATTTGGGTTCACTTCTGTGAAAAAAATGAAAATAAACATTTTGTCATGGTAAGTGGCAATGATCTGTCCAGATTTCTGTCCAAAAACCGAATAGTGAAGATCTATCCAAATGACAACCTGCTTCTTGGTTCTCTTTCTAAAATTTTCATTCTGTATTCCCCAGAGGACTCAGTTAATATTAGCACCATAGTTCTCTGATACTAAGAAAGTAAAGAACCATATATCTTGAGAAAAGTAAGCAGCCAAATAAATAAATAGTCCTGTGCACAATATTTTGTTCTCTTACACAAGTGAATGATTATGTTCAGGAAGTGTGGCCCAACGGTTGGAGGTGAGCCAAGACTTTCATTAGCAATTCTGAATAGAGATTTAATGACCCTAGATAGAGAATATCAGAAATGTTGGACAATCAATCTGTATCTCAGTTTCTCCATCTGTAAAAACAAAACCAAAAAAGAAACCCAGAAATGTCCAATTATCTTAGAAATGCATAAACTGGCCAAGGTCTCAAATAAGTGTATAAAAAGGATATTACAACTGCCTGAAAATATCTTATTTAAGGTTTTAGACTGAAAAAATGCTCAACCAGTAAAGTGTTCAACTGTAGCTAATTTATTCAGTTATTCTTTTATTTATTTATCCATTCATCTATTCAAAAATGTTTGTTTCATGTTCGTTGCACACCATCTAAGTGCCCAAAATCGTACAAGGCAATGTAGATATAGCAGTGAGTGGGAAAGGTTGAATCTGTGCTCTAGTGTAGCTTACATTATCATTGTGGCCTGGGGATAGAAAACATTTAAAAGGGTTATGTGATGGGGGGTGGGGAGAGGGATGACTCTTTAGAGTAAATGATCAGAGAAGTACTTTCTGAGAGGGTAATATTTGGGCTCATCA
This sequence comes from Orcinus orca, assembly GCF_937001465.1. Lineage (NCBI taxonomy): Eukaryota > Metazoa > Chordata > Mammalia > Artiodactyla > Delphinidae > Orcinus > Orcinus orca. The sequence goes on along the minus strand of NC_064560.1, from coordinate 120,265,572 downwards.
GAAGTAACAGTGGTTCAGGCAGAAGAACATCAGGTACATGACCCCTAGGGAAGGAAAGAGTTTATGCACTTAAGAAACAGAAAGAAGCCCAAGGTGGTTTGAGTGTAGTGAATGTGAGAGAGAGCAGTCTGAGAAGAGATCTAGAAGTAGAAAGGGATGCATGATGTGCATCTTAGAGAACACAGTAAAGATTTCAGAATTATTCTAAATACAATGGGACACTTTTGGAGAGTTCAGCAAGGGTGTATCATGATCTGATTTGGTGCCTGCTATGTAGACAATGAATTATAAAGACCCAGAATGGAAGCAGAGAGAACAGGTAGAAAACTCCTGAAGTCATCGTAACAACCAGTGATGGCAGTAGTGGAATTGGTAACAAGTGCTTAGATTTGGGGTATATTTGAGATAAGCTAAATGGTTTCATAATGGTTTAATTTGGGGGCCAGGTGTTACAGAGCGAGGGATCAAGATGACTTCCAGGTTTTTTGGTTTGAACAACTGAGTAGTGGTTCATGACATTTACTCAGATAGGAAGGAAGAATTAGGAAGAGAAATAGGACAGTGCATTGAGAGTCTGGTTTTACCCCTGTTAACTTAAAGTTGCCTATTAGACACCAAAATGCTGATATCAAGTAGACAGTTCTACACATCAATGCTGCACTCAGGCCAAGGCTGGAAATAGACCCTCAGTAGTAGTAACTGCATAGATATAATTGAAAGCGTAGAAATGGTCAATCAATAGGGAAGAAGAGGTTGCCCAGGATAGTGTTCTGGGGTTTTTCAATATTTAGAGGCTAAGCAGAAGGGAAGGAACCAATCTTGGAGACTCAAGATGGGGCGGGGAGAAGCATGAGAATACCATGATACAGAATCCACGAGCATAAAGTTTCAAGAAGAAGAAATTGGATAAATATTTTCAATCCTTCTGAGAGGTCAAGAAGATGAGAATTTCGCAAGATGGAAATTATTGTTGGTCTTGATGGAACAGGTTTGAAAGCAGGAATTAGGATGAAAACCGAAGGAGATAATAAGAAATAGTTAATAGAAACAAGAGTGTGTAAGCAAAGGGGGAAGAGGCAGGAGCATATTTTCACGTAGCTGCATCTCCATACATCACCGTTAAAGCGAATAAGCATTTTAAGTGTTAATGCTTAGCCTCAGTTTATTTTTGTTTGTGTTTTGGGGGGCCCTTATCAAATATTATTCAGCTCCTTTTCATGTGCAAAGGCACTGCTCTAGACTCTTGGAGTTTTCATCGTTGAACAAAGCAAGCAAAGATCCTTACCTTCATGTAGCTTAGTTTTTGGTGGGGGAGACAAACAACAAACTATAGAAATAGTAAATAAGTATATTACATAGTAGTCTAGAAGGTGATAAGCACTTTAGAAAAATATTATAAGTAGAGCAGAGTAACAGGGACCTGAAGTGCTGGGGTTGCAATTTAAACAGGGTGGTCAGACTAGACCTCATTAAGATGATAACTTTTCTGCAAAAAAAATAGAAGAAGGAGAGAGTTTAGTCAGGTGGTTATCTGGAGGAAGAGCATTCCAGGCAGAGGGAACCACTAGTACAAAGGCCCTGATGCAGAGGTAAAGAAGAGAGAGCAGAATACTCCAAAGTGAAGTGAATAAGAGCATCAATGCAGGAAAGGGGGTGAAAAGGGTGGTAGTGTCACCTTAGGGATAGTTTATTTATTGTCAATGAAACAATGAGCAATGAGTTGCAGAGTTTTGAGAAGCGATCGGTATGATCTGTCTCACCTGACAATAGTTCAGCAGGGAGATGATGGTAGCTTGGATCAAGGTAGGAGTGGAAGTGATGAGAAATGATGGCATTCTGGAACTATTTTGAAGGCAGAACTAACAGGATTCCTTCGTGCATTAGGTGTCGGGTATGAGAGAAAGAGAGGAGTCAAGGATGACTACTGGGTTACTGGACTAAAGTTTAAGAGGATATTGTTGCCAACAGCAGTGATCGATAAAGTGGCAGGTGAAGTAGGTTTAGGAATAAGAGTTCATGACGTCTGAGATGAGATATTCAAGTAGAGACATCAAGCAGGCAGTTGGATATACCAACATGCAGTTTAGTACCTTGCACAGTATCTGTTAAGAGCTTTCAGAACCATGATAAATCCATTAATGGTATTTTCTCAGGTTCACTTAAAGCCTATTCAGGTAAGTCCCCCAAACATAGCAGTTCTGCCTAGAAGCAAATACTGCCTAGAAGCAAATACTTAAAGCTACCTGTTGGCAGACGCAGCTGGGCTGCGTCTGCCTAGAAGCAAATACTTAAAGCTACCTGTTGGTAGCTAGAAGCAAATACTGCCTAGAAGCAAATACTTAAAGCTACCTGTTGGCAGACGCAGCTGGGCTGATAAAATCTATCACACAAATATTTTTGCATAATATACCTGAAGAAAAAAAGATGTTACCATTTTTAGTAGGCAAAAGGGTAATTTTTCATTTCAAACAGTAAGAACATTTCTTTAATAATGTAAATTAAGGAATACCTTAGCAAATACAAAATGGGCTCTCTCTAAGAGAGCTAATTTATATTTAGAAAAATGCCTATATTTATTTCTATTTTTCATAGTTAGCACTTAAATAGAGACAAGGATTTTTAATGACCAATGACTGTGATGTTATATTAAACATTTTCATTGCTCTTTCTAAAATGCAAATTATTTATTGATTTTTAAGGTGCTGAATGCCTGAGTTAGGCAGTACAGTATTTTAAAATACTAAAAGCACCAGTTAATCAAATCTTGCCTAGACAAGGAACTAACATTTATTAACTGACTTGACCCTAAGCTTATCAGCATTGCTGGCAATAATTAATCCATCTGTACAAACAGCAATCTCTGCACCTGTATAGATGATTCTGATTGATGTCCATCTAGATGGAGGCATGTCTCTCGAAGTATGATCTTCAAAATCCCCTGAGACAGCTTGAATGATTTCAGATTCCTGGGCCCCACATTATAACTCCTGAATTTGAATCTCTGGGAATCAATATTTCTCATACACCTCAGGTGATATTTATTCATACTAAATTGAGCAAAAGATAGAGAATCAATATTTGTATAGTTTTTAAAGGAATGAATAAACTGTACCTTTTTAAATGAAGGTGACTATACATAGTATGTAATATACCATTTATATACTTACATTTTGACTACTAAAATCTATATGTGTTTTTATATGATAATAATTATCTATTAATAAGTTTTTAAATGCCTTGAGATATAGGAACACAATATGCCCCTTTCCATGGGCAGATGCATTCTCAAAAGATACCATGCTTAGACAAACAAGATGCTCTTGGTGATTCTGAGACCACCCTCCAAGGAATTCCTGGACCAAAAACTCAGCCTGGCCCCAGACATGTCAAGAATGCTGAGGACACTTTTTTTGGTCATAGTATCTCTGTGTCTGTGTTCACGTGCATATCCATTAATGCTATAAGATGTTAGCTATTAGAACAAGGAAAGCCTAAAGAAATTTTAAGGCTATATTTCCCCTTTCATGGATTTGAAAGATTTTCTGGGCAACTATGTAGTTTCCCTATTCATTTTCATATTCCCTTAAGATTATGCCAAATTTAATAAACAAAGTGAATGGGAAAGAAAAGCTGCCCCAAACAATGGAAAATTGAGATAGAAAACCATTTTTGAGGAAGGTAAGAGAGGTGAGCATTTTAGAAAACCCTTAAATCTCTAGACCTTTGCATTCCTGTGGCCTATTTTAACATGGAAGTTCCAGTATGGCAGGGCCAATCCTTACTGGTGTGGTGTTCAATCCTAAACCCTTGAAGGCAGGCATTTAGTAAGTATTTTTCAGATAAGAATACCACAGAAGACTATTTTGTGCTATGACTTAACATTTTTTGTAGTTCAAAATCACTATTTTTCTATAGGAACTTGGGAAATAGCACATCTCTACATTCATAAAGTATATAATTGGTTTCTTCTTGCACCCCACTCTTCAATTTTCCTTGGAAAATCTGATGCCCATATTCCCATGCAAGCATTATTTACTTCTTGATTGAAAACACAAAGTCATTTCTATTTATGAACACTTTCTTGTAATAAAACCTGGCATTTCTCATCACTACCATTTGTAGTCTACTTTTATAAAATTTAATGCATGTCAAAATTGTGCATGATCTGGAAAATAAAGAGACAAAGAAGAAACCTTCTCTTTATCAGTAAATGTCCTGAAATGGATTTATCAAGGCAAGAATTCTCATGATCTAGACCTGGTCTGTGGAATGTAGTAATCATTAGCCACATGTGGCTATTGAGCACTTGAAATGTCCAAATTCTAATGTGCTGTAAGTATAAAATACACACTGGATTTTGAAATTGTGCACAAAATTGTAAAAATACCACTCTAACAATGTTTGTTGAATGGATAATATTAGGATATAGCGGGTTAAATAAAATATGTTAAAGTTGATTTCATTTTCTTTTTACTTTCTTATGATGTAGCTACTAGAAAAATTTTAATTACACATGTGGCTCACAATATATTTCTATTTTAAAGCAGTGATCTAGATTAAGAAATGCATTGCTATTGTTCCATGTAGCAATTAGATTTGGCAATGTAGAACATAATTTCATATTGTTACAAGTAGTGGGACGGTTTTGAGAGAAACTCTTCTATCCATTGGTTTTAGGTGGATTAACTGGTCTAATTAAATGTAAGCTGTTAAAAGGGCCCCAGAGGAGGGAGGGGAAGGAAATGTGAACTAAGACAAACTTTCCAAGTCCTCAAGTCACACACTCCTGGTTGACTGGTTTGCTTAGCCAAGCTGAAACCGGTCTTATTGTCATGTTGGGCACATTAATTGGAGAGCAGACTAATTTGCAAGAATGCGTTAGTGCCCTTTAAAAGGTGATTGAAAATTCAAAATGATGGCAATGGCATAAAAGCATGCTTGTCTGATCACTCCTCAGAATCCATCTTGAAATCCCTACCATTATTCTATTTTCATTGTTAGAATTCAAGCACACAATAAGACATTTAAGATTCACAAACATTACACTCTACACCCTAGCACAAATAATTACCCTTCTGTTAAAGGCAGGCGGGGATATCCTATCATCAGATACATGGGGATTATAAGTGAAAATACAATCTGTAGATTTAGTCAGGGTTCCATGTACAGGAAGGAAACAGAAATATCACAGTAACAACACCAAACGTATTTGTAACTGAGTGAAAGAAGTTCTGCCTTTAATCCACCAGAAGCTTCCAAGGAATTTGAGGAAGCACCTCCACCTCTAATATAGCAGCAATAAGACTGATAACTTATACTTACACCCACTTTATAGTTATAATTTTACATCCATTATCACATTTAATCCTAATGAACAAGAATGCCATTATTGTCTCCATTTTGAAGACAAGGAAACAATCCAGACCCTTGAAGTCAAATCTTCTGACTGTGCTTTTTCACTATATTGCAGGTAGGAAGTAAACACTATATTACCAGCTCAAAGACCAAAACCTGGGCTTTGAGGCAAGCAAGGTAGAGATTAATAATACGGAGGAAAAAAGTGAGCATGACAGTGCTTTTAGAAACAGTGAATTCAAATAACTTGACCTTCATTTTGGAATTTACAGAATGTAAGCCTAAAGAGTCTTCCATTTTGTTATGCATGTGTATACTTCTCTGTATATGTAACAAAAAACATTTTACTATTATTTGATAAAGTGGTCGGTGTCGGTTTTAATTCAATAACCTTAGATCTTTGGCCCAAGCCAGTAATAATATGAAAGCAAGAGCTCTGAGTGGTCACTTTCTCGAATACTGATTCATCCAGAGGTCTCACACAAAACACATTCAACAACACAATCTTAGAAGGGGCTCAGTAATACAATAAAAAGGAATTTTAAGAGCTAAAGCAGAGCATTATTTATGGAGTTCATTTTGTGAAGAGATTTAGGTTTCTCGCAGTCATATGGAGTTCCATGAAGACACAGGAGAGAAAAACCGCCTTTAGCAATAAGCAGGAATTTTGTAAAAGTGGAAGTTGGCCACAAGAATCAATCAACGAATGCTAATTGATACCTCTCTGGAAATCTATTCTTACTACAGCACTAAGAAATAAAATTAAGCACCACCTCTCATATACTGTGTTTAATAAAAATCAAAAAATTAAAAAATAATCAGAACCCAGTTATGAACAATCTAGATCAAATATACACACTCAAAATACATGCCGGCCTTAACATACTGGATTCAAATCCAAAACAGATGGATTTGTCACCCATGTGTTAATATAGATATTTTGTAAAACATGGATATTCAGTTAAAGCTTACTGCATGAATGGCTGAAAGGAAGAATGAATGGCTGAACAGTGTACTAGCATACACAGGTACTTGGATTTGTTTTCCCAGATAATAGCAATTGTGACTGGGCTCTAACCACATGTTTGCACTGAGTTTCCCTGCGATGGGCTGCTGGCACTCAAGGAGTGGTATAGGATAAGGCTGAGCTTTCCTCTCTGCCGAATGGGGTTGTCATTTCACGGCTCAAACTCAACTTTGGCTTCACCAGCATCTTCAGTCTAAACCAGAAGAAAGACCCATCTCCCACATTAGAAAACATCAATGTCAGGGAGAAAATGGACCTTCAAAATCCAAAGAAATAACATTGGTCTTCATGGTTCATCCCCCCAGCTTTATGTTTCACTAACATGCTTTCCTGCCAGTTTGTGGGACACAATACCATAATCCTGTGACCTTGGACTTATAAATACCTGCCAATATAACTCAGAAGCTGAGTGACACAGTTGGTTTGATTTTATATATATTTAATATTTTTATTAAATATGGAATATATACTAAAATAATTCATACAATTATTTCTAAAACTCACATTTGGGCATGCTTGATGATGAAGACAAAGTAAAAATATTCTCCCTCTTCTAGAGCTATGAGTTATAGGTATTGAACCAGAATGAAAGAATTCATCTGTTGAAGCCCTAGTTGACCAATGTGCTGGGGAATTCTGGGTCGATTCCTGACTCATTTCTACTCAAAATGGGAAAAAGAACGAGTTGATACAGAAAGTGGGCTCTAATTTCACAGAGTAAGCTGCAGGGCACACAGAATGCTATCATCTTCCCTTACTTGTTTCATTGAACATGTGGATTTTAGGCTCAGTAGCTTCAGCAGCTCTTATGTCTCTTCCCAGTCCTTTGCCCCCTAATTTCTGGTATGAAAATGGCCAATAGTATGTAGGGAGAATAGCATAGAACCACCCAGTAAATGACTTGCATATTCTTTTCTGCAGAATCTGAATTATTATTTTATTATTTCCTTTTTCAGGGGATTTCAGACTAACAGTGTGTTTCTTCAATCTTCATTTATGGAGAAGTTTTCATTTTTAGAAAAATAACTAAACCCTTCTTTTTTAAAACAAAATTGGTGGCTTCATGCCTTTAATTATCATGTATATTAAATGCACTCAATGCTTACTAGCCTCTGGGCACATTAACATGTATAGTAGAAAGACAAACTCTGCCATCATAGCTTACATTTTGGAAGTCAATACAAAAACAAATCATAGTCATAGACCTCTCCTAGGAACTTTTCTTATTTCTTTCTGTCCATCATTATGTGAATTTCTATACTATTAACTCCATAATATTAACAGCAAATTGTGGTTGCCTGGGAAAAGGGGCCCTATTGTTTCTTCGGGTAGAGATGAAGAGACAAGATCCTTCTCAGAGATGTAAATCTGGAAGAGAAGGTAGTGACTCCAGGACACATGACATCAATAGCCTAGCCCAGGATGGTGTATGCTAGATGTAAAAACACTAGTTTAGCCAGTATTGCTATTAAGGGCCAGATTTTGGCAAAAAGTACTGCTCAGAGAAGACTCTCTTAACTCTATAATAATTTTTGAATCAAAGATGCTATCAATTATAAAATGCACTACCAAATTAAAAGCAGATAAATGACAAATTTCTAAAACAAGTATTAAAAAGAAAAACTATAAATGAGACCAAGTTTGAGTTCTGGAGTTAGATATCTAGTCCTTCATGTCATATTATCTTCTCTAAGAACGCAATAAATTTATATATTGTTACCATCTTAGAATATTTGAGGTTCACTGACTAAAACACCCATTTCAACGGGAACTATATAAAACCAAATAAATTTCATGTTACTTCCAACCTATAGACCTATAGACCAGGGCAAGAGAATTTCATCACTTAATAATACTTTAACAACGATGCCTGATTTAAAACAACAAAGAACATTCACTCACCAGCCAGAGAGTGTGTGTGTGCCTGTGTCTGTGTCTATGTGATTTTGCTGGAAACTGAATAAGGAGAAACTTTAACACTTTTAAACAAGCAGAGAAAAATACCAGAAACAAGATTATTGGATGGTGGTAGATCCTTCTTTCTCATAGTCTTTCTCCTTTGTGACTGGGGACCCTCCTGCAGGCTCATCCCAGTTTCCTTCACTGCAGTCAATCTAAGTTCTTAGGGGAGTCAAAGCTCTAGTTCATTGTTCAAGAAATCAGTTTCAAGCCAACTTACCAACTGACACTTCTCTGACTTTATCTAACAGTTTTATTAATTGGATTTTTGCCTTCTTACTAATATCCCTTTTGACTAAGCCCCCATCTTATCTTCTCGAGTCCCAGTCTTAATAGAATCTATACAGTAGTCCAGTTGTCCAGCCTTGGGGCCCTGCTTTGCCCTGGTCTATTTTCCCATGGACTAGAGTTTTCATCCTCAACCCAGGCCATGTGACTGTGGCCCTCTTCTGTTATACTCCTAGTCCAGAGTCCTTTCAAATGGTACTGCCCCTGAGAATCCTTCTTTGACTCCCTTAGGCAAACATGTGCATTCCTGTTGAATCCTATCCTGTTGAATTCCTATCCCCACTCCAGCTGAAACCTTGTTCCAAGGCTTGGTTCCTCTTCCACTTTTCAGACTTGGGTGGCCAAGCAGCCATTAGCTAAGGACCAAGCCCTTCTATTGAGCTGCTGTCTTGTTATTCTGTAGTTATAGCCATGATCGCCCCCTAGGAGTTTAAAGGGCAACTGCAAGTTTGTTTTCCTTGTGATTAGGAGATACCTCTAAGCTGCATTGTGACTATAATGCTAATAGGTTTGTTTCCTCACAGTACTATCAGGAGGCCAATGAACATGGTGGTTCAGCTGGCGACCTCTGGACTGTCTGGATTCAACTAAGTGACTCCAAACCTTACCAGTTTAGACAAGTCACATTATCTTTACAAGCTTCATTTCCTTCATCTGAAAATTGATAATAAAAGTACTTATTTCATATGATTGCTGAAAGGCTTGAATGGAATAAAGCATGTAAAGTGTTTAGCAGAGAGTCTGACACAGAAAAATCAATAAGGTTTATTATCATTACTGCTATTTTTATCCTAATTAGTTTGGGTCTCCATAATGTAGAGACTGTGTCTTCATAGCTTTGTATCCTTAAGCCATATTTCAGTCTGGGCATCCCCAAATCTTAACACTCTGAGCCCCTACTCCAACATTAGCATGGCATCTTGATTTTTCTGACAGTGTTCTCCCCCAAATACTTCTGAGAATCTTAGGAGTATCATATGTGTAATGTGACTGTCCTCATCCAGTTGTGGCTCCTGAGAAAAGATTATTGTCCCCTTAGAGGCCCTGGCTCAGAGGGAGATGGCTGTAGGCATGTGTATGGGAAAGGGCAGGTGTTTCCGATATAGTTTAGAGCCCCTGCCTGCAGCCCTGCAGTCCTCTGCTACAGCTCATGGTCACTGTGTTGGGAGGTCACTCCTCCCGACAACCACGTTCCTCTGGACTGGCAACCTCCCCTAAGTCTCTGCTGCTCACCACTCTTTCTCTCTGAATTATAGGAAAAACCCTTCTCTTAAGCCCAGCTCTTTCATAGGAGGCTTCTAGACAGGATGGTTTAGACTTGCCACAAACTTTCCTTCCCAGATGATAACGTCCCCTGGTGGGGGCTGAGGAAAGAGGTGGGGAGGTGAGCACAGCCTCAACCCCCAGGCTCAGTCTGGTCAGCCTCTCAGACTTCTTCCTCATCCACGGGGAGTTTCTTACAGGGGACCCATTATTCCCATCTGTGATCTGTTTAGAGTCATCACTTGCACACCCTCTTGCCTCAGGTCTGGCAACTATCTTTATATGAATGCCTACGTAGGAATGGTATGAACCTTAATTCCTAATATAGTTCAAGATATTTCTCACGTAACTCCTAAAGTCCATTTAACCAGGGAATGTAGCTGTTTTCCAAATTGTCTATGTCAGTAAGAGAGTTTTCTGCCCAGAGTGAAATGAGCCCCTTCAAGGTAAAAGAAAACTGGCAAACAGCACAAGCGGGATCTCTGTCCTCAGCTTACATTCTCGTGGAAAAATTGCAAATAAAACAGTAAATAAATAAAGCTATTACAGATTGTAATAAGAATCATACAGAAAATAAACAGTGCATTATAAAGCAAGTGTCAGGAAAAGGCTTAGGAAGCAGGCTTTGACCTGAGACTTTCAAGGTGAAAACAAGCCATCCACATGAGTGGTGGAAGAGTAATGTACAACCATTGAAGAACTTTGAGCAGAAAGCGACATTTTCTAGCTTGTGCTTTTAAAAAAGTCATCTTGGTTGTGTGAGAGAAGCGATTGAAGATAAGATAAGAGTGAAGGCCAGTTAGGAGGCTGCTGCAGTAGTGTAGGAGAAAGATAATGGTGGCTTGAACACAGATGGTGGCAACGTAGACGGAGAAAAGGAATAGATGCAAGACATTTCTGAAGGTAGAACCTATAGGATATGATGATGAGTTGAATGTAGGGAAGATAGAAAGTGAAGAGTGAAAGAGGAATCAAAAGTGTTGTTGTGGATAATTGTGCCATTTTCTGAGAAGGAGAAGATTGGGACAGAGACAAGACTAGGGAAGGGAATCGAATGCTCTGTTTTGCATGTGTTGCCTTTCACATGCTAATAGACCTTCTTCTTGCTTAAGTACATGCTTCAGTTATTCTTTCAGAAATCTGTAGTTGGTAAACTTTTTGAATCCTGGTATGCCTTCATGCCTTAATTGCTATTAAAACGTCTTACTCTCACCCTCACATTTGACTGTCTGCATTCTGTCTGGTTAGAATCCTGGGATAAAGTTACCTTCCCTTACCATCTCCTCCAAGATTTTGCTCCATCATCTTATTGCACTCAGGGTTGCTTTTAAGAAGTCTGATGTCCTTCTAAATCTTATTTTAGCATTAATAATCTGCTTTGTTTACCTCTAGAAGTGTTTCTGATTTTTCTTTTTATCCTCAGGATTTTGAAATTTTATACCAAAATGATAGTTTTTAAAAAAATTCTGCTCAGCCTCATGTATATGTTGTCTAAAAACTTACCATTTTAAAAAATTTCTGGGAAATTTTTATTTAAATAGTTCTTTAAATATGGCCTCCTTCCATCTTTCCTTTTCTCTCAATCTGAAACTATAAGATAGACACTAGGACTTTTGGATATATTCCCCATGCCTCAGTCCTTCTGGGGGTGCCCTGGGAGAATTCATTGGCTTGATTTTCAAGCTGTCTAATTCATTTTTATGCTGTCTCTCTATTAAGTTAAGTTATCCAGTTTTTCTATAATTTAATCAATTGCAGTTCTTATTCTTGAGATCTCCAGTTGGTTCTTTTGCATGACAGCATGTTCCTTTTTCATGAGTGCTATTTTCTTTCATCCCTCTGAGTATGTCTATTATACTTATTTTCATGCTCTTGCCTCTTTGTTCTGTTAATTCTGCTTGTACTATTCTAAGCACGTGTATTTACTGTTTATATGGTTTTGTTTTTAAGCTCTTGGCTTTTCTTAGTGCTTGGCAATTCATTGTGCGTCCACAATTTGAGATTGTGTGATTTCCTGTTAAACTGTGTCTCTATGAACTAAGACCTACTAAGGGGAAGGACGGGAAAGCATGCTGAGAAGATATTCTGGCAGCTTCTCAGTGAGTTTGAAGAGGAGTGAGACATGCTTCCTGGTGCTGTACATGGGCAGCTGGTCTTCTGGGTGTGGTTCCCTTCCATTTCTTTCAGCCATTACCAGCCACCCTGGATATGGCCATGTCTCTCTGATCCAAGCTCATACATCCCTGACACTACCTGGAGAAAGAAATCCCCACTGCAGCTGTTTGGTCCAGATTGTGACAGTGTTGATTCACTTGGCTCTTCTTGCTGGGGTATTCCAACCACCTTTCCTATTATTTCTCCCAGGCTACCTCCTGCTTCCAGTATTCAACAACTCCAATCCTATCTGCTTGCCGTCCTCTGGGATTCCTAAGAGTTTTCTGTTTATATATTCCCTTTCTTATTTGTGAGCACATTTGTACATGATTTCTTCTTTAGTTACCAATATCTACCATTTTTAAGGATTTTATGCGGAAGGGGACAACTCAGCTCAGGCTCAGGCCAGTATATTGACAAGGAGGGTACCTGTTAGACATGTAAGTAGAGCTATTTCTAGGCACATGTATGTACAAATCTGAGGATGGGGGCAGGGAGGTCTGGGCTGGAATTTTCGCTGTTTAGATGAGGGAGCCAGCAACATAGAAAGTATTAAATGCTGTGGGGTCAGATGAGTCACTGAAGGAAAAAGTGTGGGTAGAAAAAAGAAGACCTAGAAGTGAAAAAGCACAGAAGTGTTCAAAAATGTGAAATGTATTGATACATATTAACTAGCATCTCCATTTTGTTAAGTGGCAACAAGTGAAGTAGTAATGTAAACATGAGAGTTCTTAAATTAGGGATAATTAGAAAAATGATAGTGTCATACTCAATAATTTTACTAACTTTATTAGTTATTTCACTCTACCTTTTGCCTATTGTTTGAGGACCAAATGTCTGAAATTCTCCTCCACACCTGGCACAATGACGACGATGTACATGGAAGAGAGGAGAGAAAGAGATGAATGTTGATTCATTTTCCTTAGAATCAATGAACAACAAATCCTAACCTGCTAGTAACATTTCTCTGATTCAGTCTTTTCTTCCACTAACCAGTAGCAATTCCTACACTAAACATTTTAGAAAGAAACTGCCTGAGAGAGAAAAATAGGCATTTGCCTGCACCGCATTTAGGGAAAGGGTGTTGTGCTCTCCCGTGGTTTTAAATTCTGAAGTTATTCTTGCTCCAGGCAACCCGAACCTCCCTTTCCCACCAGCTTCACACATGCTCAGTCTCACTTTTGTATCGCTCACCTATTCAAAAAACTGCTTACCATGGCAACCCTTGTCTGTGTGACAGGCAGTTATAATTTGCTTGGAAAAACTGCAACAAGGTGTCATTTTTCATAAACTCTTTATACTAAAATGTTTTCTTTTTCAGTGATTTCCAGTGACTTTGTTGTGGTCACATGGTCCTTGACAAAAGATCATTTATAGGTGAAAAACATTATTAAGGAAAACCACACAATGCTCAATATTAGTGATGGGTGGTGATGGAATTATTATAGTCTCTCAAAATAAGAACATAATTGACTTTTGACTATCTCTTTTGTGCTACAGAAGCAGTACTCAAATAACACTTGCCTGAATTAAGAAGTTCTACATTTTATAAAACTGTGCTTTGGACTGAACTGCTGTGAGGTATGAGGAAAACAGACAGGGAGCCCAAAATAAATGCAACCCAGTTTTAATCCTACTCTGTGCCCCTGTATATGCGTTCCATTCAGAAAAATTCAGACAGTTCCAAAAACCCTGCTATGGCATCGTGTGGTGGGCTCTAACAAGAGCAGACAAGAGATTTTGTCTGATCATGAACAATTATTCGCATGAATACATTCACAGATTCACTGAATTGCCTGCCAAAAGGCAGTGAATGTCGGACAATACTGCCATATTTTAAATTCAAATATTGGTATTTCTGTGATATTTGTTTCTGTGGCCCAAACATGTTTGGATCAATATGCTTATTGTCACTAGATGTGTAATTCAAGCACCCCTAAAACAGGAACAATTGCAACTCTCCAAAACAATCGTTCACTATTTTCCAAATCAGATTATTAGTCTACACTTGGCATTCAGTGAGAGCAAAATATATTACACAAATGAGTTTGGTGCTCTAGACCCAGAGCATGAATGGAGTTAGTTTTAGGCTCATGAGGAATCTGGCCATGAGCAAGTGATGAGGGAATATATGACCCAGAGGATTAATCATTCTTATGATTTCTGATAGGTGCCCATCTTTAGCTTCACACCTCAGTATAAAAGAGTCTGGTGAAAAAGCAAGCTCTTTGACACTTTTACTTTTGTATCTTTTACATGTTGGTAACAGTTGAAGTTTGCTGTCATTTGTTTTTTAAGCTCAAGGCATCATTTTAGTAACAAAAAAATTAATATAAATTTAGATGACTAATTTTGTTACTTGTATAATTTTTTTTATTGGAATATAGTTGCTTTACAATGTTGTGCCAGTTTCTGCTGTACAGCAAAGTGAATCAGCTATATATATACATATATCCCCTTTTCTGCATTTCCTTTCCACTTAGGTCACCACAGAGCACTGAGTAGAGTTCCCTGTGCTATACAGCAGGTTGTCATTAGTTATCTATTTTACACACAATAGTGTATATATGTCAATCCCAATCTCCCAATTCATCCCACACTCCCTTCCCACCCCCCTGGTGTCCATACATTTGTTCTCTACGTCTCTGTCTCCATTTCTGCTTTGAGAATAGGTTCACCTGTACCATTTTTTCCAGATTCCACTTATATGCGTTAAAGTATGGTATTTGTTTTTCTCTTTCTGACTTACTTCACTCTGTACGACAGTCTCTAGGTCCATCCACGTCTCTACAAATGACCCAATTTCGTTCCTTTTTATGGCTGAGTAATATTCCATTGTATACATGTACTACATCTTTATCCATTCATCTGTCAATGAATATTTAGGTTGCTTCCATGTCTTGGCTATTGTAAATACTTGTATAATATTTTGACAAAACTTTAAAATGGATCACCAGCAAATGTTGGGCTACCTTCCTAAATATATATTTCCAAGGCAAAAATATCCTGTAAGCTTACTTTATGGAAAATTAAATCATCCCGTGTCCAGAGCAAAAACTGATTGAGAATGGATTTGAGAACCAGGAAGTTCATATCACTCTGCCACACATAAGGCGATACATTTTGAGATGACCAAAAGAATGCCTTGGATCTAAATGCTGTTAATCCAAAGTGGTCAGGAATATTTTCACTGCTTACAAGTTAGGTCTGATTCAGAAGCCATGAGCAAAAATGAATTCCAGTGGATTTAAAAAAAATGGTTAAGTAGACTAGATAAGTGAGTGAATATTATAGACAAAGAAGTTAGACAGATTTCCAGGCTAGGGTGTTCTTATTTAAAAAAGATTGTGAAAAACAAAACAGAATAAAACTAGTGCCCACAGCTGGTCATAGCCCCAAAGAAAATGTATAGCTTGGTAAAAACACAGGGCACAAGTTTTAAAGCAACTGGAGGTGGTCCATTAGAGAGAGAGAGAGATTGCTGATTCAGCTGGCAGGGAAAGGGAAGCAGACTAGCTGGTGAGTGTGGCTAGAATCCAGCACCATGTAGATGAACTTTTCTTAAAAGAAAGAGAAACTCTTGTTTACTTGTATTAGGGGAAATAAGATGTAAATGTTGATAGATTTGGTGGTGGGTAGATAGGAAAGTGCTACTCTAGCTGTTTCCATTTTTTTAAAGCAAGAATGAAGCTGATCAGGAGGGAAAAGTTTATGCAGAATATTTGAAGATACAGGAGAAATTATGAAATCATCACCTTGGAAAACAAGGGATGAAGCTTTTTAAATGAAAATTGCAGGATTCCTAGACCATGTTGAGAGCCCATCTGAGATTTGAGATAATTAATTTAAAGTGCAATCAATCTGCTACATTGGGTCATTTTTCTTTACGTACCAACTTCAAGAGATGAGTTTGAATGGAGAGCACAATAATGTCTACCTTGTTGAGTTGTTAGGAGGATTAAATTATTTAAAGGTGCAAAAAGCTTAGAGCAGTATCTAGCATCACAAATGCTCAACTAATGTTAGCTAATAATTCCCATTATATAAAGTATGTGATGTGCTCAAGTTTTATAAGCTATAATATTTTCTACCCATTAAAAGCAAAACAAGTAGAGTTTGGAAAATTATAAACCATAATCATATGTAAGAAACTTTCTTCGATTAAAAAATAAACATGGGGCTTCCCTGGTGGCGCAGTGGTTGAGAGTCCGCCTGCTGATGCAGGGGACACGGGTTCGTGCCCCGGTCCGGGAAGATCCCACATGCCGCGGAGCGGCTGGGCCCGTGAGCCATGGCCGCTGAGCCTGCGCGTCCGGAGCCTGTGCTCCGCAACGGGAGAGGCCACAATAGTGAGAGGCCCGTGTACCGCAAAAAATAAAAAATAAATAAATAAATAAATAAACATGGTTTTAGGAATCATTATATTTAAGAAAACCAGTCACAGATATAAAATTCCCTAGATTCTGAAAACTGAACTTTTCACAGGTTTTCTACAATCAACCATAATTTACACAGATTAAAACTAAGTGGTAAATTCAGTCTGAAAATGAGAATTCATTCATGAACAATTTCCCCCAAATTTTAAAGTATGGAAAATTTTGGTTCCATAATTTCAAGTATTTGTATTTTCTGCAAAGACTTTTCTTAGACCAATAATGTCACTTATGTGTGCAATGCTTTGAAATGACACGTTAAAACAATAAACTATATAACTGATTATTTGTGTAGCTTTTCAAAATATTTCCACATTAAATTCAACAAGCAAATACTTGGTGTTTTCTTTGTGCAAAGCCTCATGAGAAGCACCATAAGCTATGCCAGAAGGAAGGGCACAGTTGCTGGCCCTCCAGGGATTTATCAGTTATTATAATTGATCTTCAACATTTTTAAGAAATAAAAGACAAGTATATTTTACTCATTTCATAAACAAGGAGACAAAAGATTTTAAAGTTAAAAAAATACAGTTTATGGAAGAGTTCCTGACTCTCAACTGATCACAATCAGATCACTCCAATCTATTCTCAGAGCTAATATAAAATGTCAGCTGTGAGGACTACCTGGACTAAGGAACTTAGAAAGAGAAACAAAAGCATTATTACTGTCATCATATTACTATTCCTAACACTGCTATTGCTACTACCATTACTACTATTAATTCAGAGTAACATTCTTAACCATGCATCCTGAAAGTCTTCCACTCAAGTCCAGGTACACCCAACACACGTCTGGAGAAATTCAAAGTTTTGTGTATCAATCTTAAAAAATAAAATATTTTCAAATGATATACAGAAACCCAAAATCATATGGAAATCATATAACGTTGTATATTATATATATGCATATGTCTACTCTTAATTAAACTAAGAAAATTTCCAGTTTTTGTCTTTCCTTCTTCTCCCCTTTAAAATTATTTTCTCTTTTCTTTCTGTTTTTAAAATAAGAAAATTTGGAGACCAACTCTACCCCCTGTACATTCCTCAACATGAAATGTTGCCTGAGAAGCTACAAACAAAACAGGCCTAAATATCTGGGTTCTTTGAAGATTTAGCTTTCCTTTTTTTTAGCTTTATTGACCTATAATTGATGCACAAAAATGCACATCTTTAATATACGCAATGTGATGAGTTTGGGCATATACATACACCTGTGATACCATCACCACTATCAGAGTAAACATAGTTGTCATCTGGAAAAGTTTCCTTGTGTCTCCTCTTGTGGCAAAACATATAACATGAGATCTACTCTCTTAAAATATTAAATACACAATAAAATATTGCTAACTATAGATACTGTATTTTTACAGCAGAGCTCTAGAACTTTTTCATGTTGTAAAATTATAACTTTATAACCATTAAATAAAAACTCTCCATTTACCCTTCCCTCTATCCCCTAGAAATCACCATTTTATTTTCTGCTTCTATAAGTTTGACTATTTAAGATATCTCATAAAAGTGTAATCATGCACTCTTTGTCCTTCTGTAATACACATATTTCACTTAGCATAATGTCTTCCAATCCCATTCATTTTGTTGCAAATGGCAGGATTTCCTTATTCTTTAAAGCTGAATAATATTACATTGCATGCATAAACCACATTTTTTATCCATTCATCTGTTGATGGACATTTGGGTTGTTTCCATACCTTGGCTATTGTAAATAGTGTTGCAATGAACACAGAGTGCAGATATTTCTTCAAGATATTGATTTCAATGCTCTTGGCTATACAACTATATACTCAGAAGTAGGATTGCTGGATAATGTGGTAGTTCTATTGTTAATTTTTTTGAGGAACCTCCATACTGTTTTCCATGGTGGCTGCATCATTTTACATTCCCACCAGCAGTGTATGAGAGTTCCAATTTCTCTACATCCTTGCCAATACTTGTTTGTTAGCCTTCCTTTACATGAACAAAAACTTTAAGAAGAGGATCAATTAGACAGGAAACACAGTTGTCTTCTGGGTTAGTTTAGTTAAAATGGGAGAAGGAAGTTTATAAGCATTTTTCATCTAAAAGGACTATTGTAAAACTCTTAGTTTAAAGCTAAGGGATTTAAACTAGAAAGAATGAAATTAGCTTACCTGATTACAGCTAGAGAGTTTAATAAATTTATCCACTGACTGTGAAAGGTGGCATCAACATTTCTTGCTTGGTTAACCCAGAAATACCAACTTCATTGCAAATAGGTTTGCTTGGGGGAAAAAAATCACATTCTAGGATTTCCTTTAAGAAAAGTAAAAGAATTGTAGCTAACTACTCGTTATTCATCATTTTGTATTCTGTATCCTACGGAGAGGAACAATGTTAATTCTATGATTTTTGTTTGTTTTTAGATCTTATTAGCCTCATAGCTATAATTTACAACGTCTTTGAATTTCCTGCATTGTAAAAAGAACACATTTCAGAACTTTTCATTGAGTGTTCAAGAGTCTCTAATTTTAAAATGTTATATCTATTTTCAGCACATTTCATCTAGGGAAGATTTCTTACCTTTACTCTTGCAAACTGATGTTTTATAAAACAAATGGCTAATTGAAATAGATGGCCTTGTTTGTAGCCATTCCATTCAGCACTGTTACCCACCAGTGACAGCAAATTACAAACTGACTGATGAGGTTTCAAAGCAATTAATGGGCTATGGAATCCTACCAGACTTTGAGAGAAAAATTCTTCATCAATAAATATATTTGGTAATGTAAGCAACAGAATTAAAAGGAAGGTGACCAAACATTACTTATGTATGGTATGGAAAACTCAAACATAGTCGGTATCTAAGACATGAGTTACAAGTAACTAGTTTAAAACTCAGTAGGTAAGATTTGGGGGAGTTAATTTTTTTTCTATTTTCCTACTGAGATTCAGGTAGCACACTGGGAGTCTCAGGAACTACCATTCAGAAAGTGAGTTCTTCCAAACTAATAAAGGGAGAGGATGTTTAAGACACACTCAGGGAAAGTGCTGCTAATCACCACTGTACCATTGAAAGTGCTGCTAATCACCACTGTACCACTGAAGTGGTCAGGAGTGGCTCCTTGGCCACTGATGCTGACATATGCTTGAAAGATAATGATAATATTTTAAACTAAGGGCATAATCACAAATGCTTTATTAATATCTATTGAATTATTCTAAGATATAGCTGTATTTTTCCATAACTTTTTATAACAGATCTTATAAAATGCATTGGCAACATATTCTTAATACACGATGCCATAATAAGCCCCTATACTTTTGCTATAACACAGCTGTTAATTAAAACAATGTATGCACTCCCTTCATCCATTAATTTAGACTGTTAGTATATAAAGCATGTTAAAATGACCAATATAATTTTTAAAATAATCATTTTTTGGATGAGCCTTTATCTACAATGACTTTTCTTTACTCTCACAGACATCTGTACCCATTATATCTTGAAAAAAAAAAAAAACTTAGGTCACAAAATGTTTGGAGGTGTTCCTAAGTTAATAATATATGCCCATTAGTTGCTTTTCTGCTCTGTGTATGCTAGATCTGCTTCCTGAAAATAACACAGAGGGACATAGGAATTATTTCATGCTCATGATTTTGGTCTTAATCTGCTTTCCTAAAGTCCAAGGAGTGCTCAAAAACTGCACACTCTAGTATTTTCCTGATTTCACAAACTATTATGTCATTTGAAGATACATCTTCTCCCGAAGACTATACCCTTGACTAATCTAAAATGGAAGTACTAATAAGAACCTGCTGTATAAAAAAAATAAATAAAATAAAATTCAAAAATAAAATAAAATAAAATGGAAGTAGCAGTAACATAATGACAAGTAAGGTGCTTGTTCCTTGTTCTTTGTCCAAACAATGCCATCTATTTTGGGAACCTATCACATAAAAATGAAGAAGCTTGTAGAAGGAAAAGCTTTATATTGTGGAAATTTCAGCTTTGATCTTATTAAACTGCTTCCTCATTCCCATCACCAGCACATTTCAAGTAATGCTGTCAAGGACATAAGCATAACAAGACCTGAATAATACAGCATGAAAAATAGAAAATTTCCTAATAAACTCATTAAAACAATTAGTTGTTGATTAGTATGTGTATTAGTCTGCTCGGGCTGCCATAACAAAATACCATAGATTGAGTGACTTAAACAACAGAAATGTATTTTCTCACAGTTTTAGAGAGTGGGAAGTCCGATATCAACTTACTAGCAAATTCAGTTTCTGGCGGCAGTTCTCTCTGTGGCTTTCAGATGGCTGCTTTGTCTTCACATGGTGGAGTGAGTGAGCTCTCTGGGTGTCTCTTCTTATAAGGACACTAGTCCTATTTGATTAGGGCCCCACCCTAACTCCAACTACAGTTACATTTAGGGTTAGGGTTTCAGTGTATGAATTTGGGGAGGGAGGCACACAATTCAGACCATAGCAGAATGGTTACAATACAGGAGCAAAAACACACATGAATATTTTCTTACTCCTAACACTTTCACATAAACATCTCTACTTCAAAGGGATTTAAAAAGCTCATATTCTGAAAAACACACACTTTCATTAATGAAAGCAAAACTTTCCTATATTCCATGGGCAATAAATACCAAATTCATCAAAATTGTACCCTGATGATAACTGAGCTCAGACCTCACCCCAGACAGATTTAGGGGCTGGGAATACAATGGTGAACAAGACAGAAACATTCCTGCTTTCACGGAGCTTACATCCTAGAGTGGAAAGAGGTGGTAAACTAATATCTAAGTACATAAGTAAGAAAACATCTGAAAGTGGTAACTGCTATGAAGAGGAGAAGATAGTGCAATAGAGACAGTGGCATAGGGCCACAGTAGATTGTGGTTGAGGGCGTCTATCTGAGGAGGTAACGATGTGATGACAAGAAGAAGATGACTGTGTGAAGAGAACCCCAAGCACTAATAACAAAAACAACAAAACAAGAACGAAACTTAGAGGTTTCTTTTATTTATTGTTACATTTGAATGATTATTCACAAATAAGAAAACCTACATCAGCCATCAACCCATTCTTATGTGTAGAGTCAGCAATTCAATAATTTCTCATAGTTCTCTGTTACCAATGATCCAAGAAATAAACTCTTATTTAAAAGAATAGGGACTTCCCTGGTGGTACAGTGGTTAAGAATCGCCTGCCAATGCAGGGGACAAGGGTTCCAGCTCTGGTCTGGGAAGATCCCACATGCCACGGAGCAACTAAGCCTGGGCGCTGTTAGTGAGCCTGTGCTCTAGAGCCCGCAAGCCACAACTACTCAAGCCCTCCCGCCCTAGAGCCTGTGCTCCATGACAAAGAGAAGTCACCTCAATGAGAAGTCCACACACTGCAATGGAGTAGCCCCTGCTCACTGCAACTAGAGGAAGCCCACGCATAGCAACAAAGACCCAACACAGCCATAAATAAATAAATAAATTTTTAAAAAGTAAAAGAATTTTAATTAAGCTGTTCTTTCCTGCCCACTACTGCTATCTTTTAGCTGGACCAAGGGAAGAAATAGTTTCTCTCTGTAACACACCTGGATTGACATGTTTGTAATCAGTATACCCACAAAGGTGTCTACAGCTATAGAAATTTGTGGAATGTATGGAAGAGGATTTAATTCTCAGATTCATTACAACAGAGACTATCAGTATTCCGCAATTTGCCTCCCTCTAAACAAACATGAAATTGAGTTCTTGACACAATCTCACATCATTCTCCAACTGGAAGTCTTTGTTAGTGTTTGGCCATTTTCATTTGAACATTTAGCTTAAAATGTCTAATAGGTGAATTAAATTCCAGGATGGGTTTGTGACAGCAAGTAGGAAATAGGAAACCTTAATAATCAAATCTGGACTTGATTCATAGAGTTAAAACGACTGAATCTTGCATTCCCTTTGGTAAGTGCCTGAGGAGAGCAGAAATCTTGAAAAGGCTCTCCAGATGCCCGGGGCTAAGAACAACCAGGTGATTATGAGTTACACATGTTTCACATTTGCTAATAAAAAGGTGACAATCACCCTAGTTTGCATTATTCTCACTTAAGGAATTTAAAGCACCAATGAAGGATTAAAATTAATTAAGCCAAGAGTAAATAAAAAAGACAAGGATTGAAAATATGCCCTATGATAATATGGGTATACTTGCACATTATACTGCAAAGAGATATAGAAAATTCAGTACATTCACAAAACAGTCACATTAAGAAATGTAGGAGAAAAGAATCTGAGACTTCCGGGAAGATGGCGGAAGAGTAAGACGCGGAGATCACGTTCCTCCCCACAGATACACCAGAAATACATCTACGCGTGGAACAACTCCTACAGAGCATCTACTGAACGCTGGCAGAAGACCTCAGACCTCCCAAAAGGCAAGAAACCCCCCACGTACCTGGGTAGGGCAAAAGATAAAACTAAACAGAGACAAAAGGACAGGGACGGGTCCTGCACCAGCGGGAGAGAGCTGTGAAGGAGGAAAAGTGTCCACACACTAGGAAGCCCCTTCGCGGGTGGAGACTTCGGGAGGCGGAGTGGGGGAGCTTGGGAGCCGCGGAGGAGAGCACAGCAACAGGGGTGCAGAGGGCAAAGCGGACAGATTCCAGCGCAGAGGATCGGGCCAACCGGAACTCGCCAGCCGAGAGGCTTGTCTGCTCGCCCGCCAGGGCGGGCGGGACTGGGAGCTGAGGCTCCGGCTTTTGTCGGAGCGCCGGGAGAGGACTGAGGTTGGCGGCGTGAACACAGCCTGCAGGGCGTTAGTGCACCGCGGCTGGCCGGGAGAGAGTCCGGGGAGAAGTCTGGAACTGCCGAAGAGGCAAGAGACTTTTACGTCCCTCTTTGTTTCCTGGTGCACGAGGAGAGGGGATTAAGAACGCTGCTTGAGAGAGCTCCAGGGACGGGCGCAAGCCGCGGCTAAAAGTGCGGAGCCCAGAGACAGACATGAGATGCTAGGGCCGCTGCTGCCGCCACCGGGAGGCCTGTGTGCGAACACAGGTCACTAGCCACACGCCCTTCCGGGGAGCCTGTTCAGCCCGCCACTGCCAGGGTCCCGGGATCCAGGGACAACTCCCCCGGGAGAACGCACAGGCGCGCCTCACGCTGCAACGTCTCGCCGGCCTCTGCCGCCGCAGGCCCGCCCCACACTCCGTGCCCCTCCCTACCCCCGGGCCTGAGTGAGCCAGAGCCTCCGAATCAGCGGCTCCTTTAACCCCGTCCTGTCTGAGCAAAGAACAGACGCCCTCCGGCGACCTACACGCACAGGCGGGGCTAAATCCAAAGCTGAGCCCCTGGGAACTGTGAGAACAAAGAAGAGAAAGGGAAATCTCTCCCAGCAGCCTCAGAAGCAGTGGATTAAAGCTCCACAATCAACTTGATATACCCTGCATCTGTGGAATACCTGAATAGACAACGAATCATCCCAAATTAAGGAGCCCTGTGGATGAAAGGCGCTTGGTGCTGCAGCCAGGAGTCAGTGCTGTGCCTCTGAGGTGGGAGAGCCAACTTCAGGACACTGATCCACAAGAGACCTCCCAGCTGCACATAATATCAAACAGCAAAAATCTCCGAGAGATCTCCATCTCAACGCCAGCACACAGCTTCACTCAACGACCAGCAAGCTACAGTGCTGGACATCCTATGCCAAACAACTAGCAAGACAGGAACACAATCCCACCCATTAGCAGAGAGGCTGCCCAAAATCATAATAAGTCTACAGACACCCCAAAACACACCACCAGACGTGGACCTGCCCACCAGAAAGACAAGATCCAGCCTCATCCACCAGAACACAGGCACTAGTACCCTCCACCAGGAAGCCGACACAACCCACTGAACCAACCTTAGCCACTGGGGACAGACACAAAAAACAACAGGAACTACGAACCTTCAGCCTGCAAAAAAGGAGACCCCAAACACAGTAAGATAAGCAAAATGAAAAGACAGAAAAACACACCGCAGATGAAGGAGCAAGATAAAAACTCATCAGACCTAACAAATGAAGAGGAAATAGGCAGTCTACCTGAAAAAGAATTCAGAATAATGATAGTAAGGTTGATCCGAAATCTTGGAGATAGAATGGACAATAGAATGGACAAAATGCAAGAATCAGTTAACAAGGACCTAGAAGAACTAAAGATGAAACAAGCAACGATGAACAACACAATAAATGAAATTAAAAGTACTCTAGATGGGATCAATAGCAGAATAACTGAGGCAGAAGAACGGATAAGTGACCTGGAAGATAAAATAGTGGAAATAACTACTGCAGAGCAGAATAAAGAAAAAAGAATGAAAAGAACTGAGGACAGTCTCAGAGACCTCTGGGACAACATTAAACGTACCAACATTCGAATTATAGGGGTTCCAGAAGAAGAAGAGAAAAAGAAAGGGACTGAGAAAATATTTGAAGAGATTATAGTTGAAAACTTCCCTAATATGGGAAAGGAAATAGTTAATCAAGTCCAGGAAGCACAGAGAGTCCCTTACAGGATAAATCCAAGGAGAAATACGCCAAGACACATATTAATCAAACTGTCAAAAATTAAATACAAAGAAAACATATTAAAAGCAGCAAGGGAAAAACAACAAATAACACACAAAGGAATCCCCATAAGGTTAACAGCTGATCTTTCAGCAGAAACTCTGCAAGCCAGAAGGGAGTGGCAGGACATATTGAAAGTGTTGAAGGAGAAAAACCTGCAACCAAGATTACTCTACCCAGCAAGGATCTCATTCAGATTTGATGGAGAAATTAAAACCTTTACAGACAAGCAAAAGCTGAGAGAGTTCAGCACCACCAAACCAGCTCTACAACAACTGCTAAAGGAACTTCTCTAGGCAAGAAACACAAAAGAAGGAAAAGACCTACAATAACAAACCCAAAACAATTAAGAAAATGGGAATGGGAACACACATATCGATAATTACCTTAAATGTAAATGGACTAAATGCTCCCACCAAAAGACACAGATTGGCTGAATGGATACAAAAACAAGACCCATATATTTGCTGTCTACAAGAGACCCACTTCAGACCTAGAGACACATACAGACTGAAAGTAAGGGGATGGAAAAAGGTATTTCATGCAAATGGAAACCAAAAGAAAGCTGGAGTAGCAATTCTCATATCAGACAAAATAGACTTTAAAACAAAGACTATTAGAAGAGACAAAGAAGGACACTACATAATGATCAAGGGATCGATCCAAGAGGAAGATATAACAATTGTAAATATTTATGCACCCAACATAGGTGCACCTCAATACATAAGGCAAATACTGACAACCATAAAAGGGGAAATCGACAGTAACACATTCATAGTAGGGGACTTTAACACCCCACTTTCACCAATGGACAGATCATCCAAAATGAAAATAAATAAGGAAACACAAGCTTTAAATGATACATTAAATGAGATGGAGTTAATTGATATTTATAGGACATTCCATCCAAAAACAACAGAATACACATTTTTCTCAAGTGCTCATGGAACATTCTCCAGGATAGATCATATCTTGGGTCACAAATCAAGCCTTGGTAAATTTAAGAAAATTGAAATTGTATCAAGTATCTTTTCCGACCACAACGCTATGAGACTCGATATCAATCACAGGAGAAGATCTGTAAAAAATACAAACACATGGAGGCTAAACAATACACTACTTAATAACGAAGTGATCACTGAAGAAATCAAAGGGGAAATCAAAAAATACCTAGAAACAAATGACAATGGAGACACGACGACTCAAAATCTATGGGATGCAGCAAAAGCAGTTCTAAGAGGGAAGTTTATAGCAATACAATCTTACCTTAAGAAACAGGAAACATCTCGAATAAACAACCTCACCTTGCACCTAAAGCAATTAGAGAAAGAAGAACAAAAAAACCCCAAAGTTAGCAGGAGGAAAGAAATCATAAAAATCAGATCAGAAATAAATGAAAAAGAAATGAAGGAAACGATAGCAAAGATCAATAAAACTAAAAGCTGGTTCTTTGAAAGGATAAACAAAATTGATAAACCATTAGCCAGACTCATCAAGAAAAAAAGGGAGAAGACTCAAATCAATAGAATTAGAAATGAAAAAGGAGAAGTAACAACTGACACTGCAGAAATACAAAAGATCATGAGAGATTACTACAAGCAACTCTATGCCAATAAAATGGACAACCTGGAAGAAATGGACAAATTCTTAGAAAGGCACAACCTGCCAAGACTGAATCAGGAAGAAATAGAAAATATGAACAGACCAATCACAAGCACTGAAATTGAAACTGTGATTAAAAATCTTCCAACAAGCAAAAGCCCAGGACCAGATGGCTTCACAGGCGAATTCTATCACACATTTAGAGAAGAGCTATCACCTATCCTTCTCAGACTCTTCCAAAATATAGCAGAGGGAGGAACACTCCCCAACTCATTCTACGAGGCCACCATCACCCTGATACCAAAACCAGACAAGGATGTCACAAAGAAAGAAAACTACAGGCCAATATCACTGATGAACATAGATGCAAAGATCCTCAACAAAATACTAGCAAACAGAATCCAACAGCACATTAAACGGATCATACACCATGATCAAGTGGGGTTTATTCCAGGAATGCAAGGATTCTTCAATATACGCAAATCAATCAACGTGATAACAAATTGAAGGAGAAAAACCATATGATCATCTCAATAGATGCAGAGAAAGCTTTTGACAAAATTCAACACCCATTTATGATAAAAACCTTGCAGAAAGTAGGCATAGAGGGAACTTTCCTCAACATAATAAAGGCCATATATGACAAATCCACAGCCAACATCGTCCTCAATGGTGAAAAAATGAAAGCATTTCCACTAAGATCAGGAACAAGACAAGGTTGCCCACTCTCACCACTCTTATTCAACATAGTTTTGGAAGTTTTAGCCACAGCAATCAGAGAAGAAAAGGAAATAAAAGGAATCCAAATCGGAAAAGAAGAAGTAAAGCTGTCACTGTTTGCAGATGACATGATACTATACATACAGAATCCTAAAGATGCTACCAGAAAACTACTAGAGCTAATCAATGAATTTGGTAAAGTAGCAGGATACAAAATTAATGCACAGAAATCTCTGGCATTCCTATACACTAAGGATGAAAAATCTGAAAGTGAAATCAAGAAAACACTCCCATTTACCATTGCAACAAAAAGAATAAAATACCTAGGAATAAACCTACCTAAGGAGACAAAAGACCTGTATGCAGAAAATTATAAGACACTGATGAAAGAAATTAAAAATGATACAAATAGATGGAGAGATATACCATGTTCTTGGATTGGAAGAATCAACATTGTGAAAATGACTCTACTACCCAAAGCAATCTACAGATTCAATGCAATCCCTATGAAACTACCACTGGCATTTTTCACAGAACTAGAACAAAAAATCTCACAATTTGTATGGAAACACAAAAAACCCCGAATAGCCAAAGCAATCTTGAGAACGAAAAATGGAGCTGGAGGAATCAGGCTTCCTGACTTCAGACTATACTACAAAGCTACAGTAATCAAGACAGTATGGTACTGGCACAAAAACAGAAATATAGATCAATGGAACAGGATAGAAAGCCCAGAGATAAACCCACGCACATATGGTCACCTTATCTTTGACAAAGGAGGCAGAAATGTACAGTGGAGAAAGGACAGCCTATTCAATAAGTGGTGCTGGGAAAACTGGACAGCTACATGTAAAAGTATGAGATTAGATCACTCCCTAACACCATACACAAAAATAAGCTCAAAATGGATTAAAGACCTAAATGTAAGGCCAGAAACTATCAAACTCTTAGAGGAAAACATAGGCAGAACACTCTATGACATAAATCACAGCAAGGTCCTTTTTGACCCACCTCCTAGAGAAATGGAAATAAAAACAAAAGTAAACAAATGGGACCTAATGAAACTTAAAAGCTTTTGCGCAGCAAAGGAAACCATAAAGAAGACCAAAAGACAACCCTCAGAATGGGAGAAAATATTTGCAAATGAAGCAACTGACAAAGGATTAATCTCCAAAATTTATAAGCAGCTCATGCAGCTTAATAACGAAAGAACAAACAACCCAATCCAAAAATGGGCAGAAGACCTAAATAGACATTTCTCCAAAGAAGATATACAGAGTGCCAACAAACACATGAAAGAATGCTCAACATCACTAATCATTAGAGAAATGCAAATCAAAACTACAATGAGATATCATCTCACACCAGTCAGAATGGCCATCATCAAAAAATCTAGAAACAATAAATGCTGGAGAGGGTGTGGAGAAAAGGGAACCCTCTTACACTGTTGGTGGGAATGTAAATTGATACAGCCACTGTGGAGAACAGTATGGAGGTTCCTTAAAAAGCTACAAATAGAACTACCATATGACCCAGCAATCCCACTACTGGGCATATACCCTGAGAAAACCATAATTCAAAAAGAGTCATGTACCAAAATGTTCATTGCAGCTCTATTTACAATAGCCCAGAGATGGAAACAACCTAAGTGTCCATCATCGGATGAATGGATAAAGAAGATGTGGCACATATATACAATGGAATATTACTCAGCCATAAAAAGAGATGAAATTGAGCTATTTGTAATGAGGTGGATAGACCTAGAGTCTGTCATACAGAGTGAAGTAAGTCAGAAAGAGAGAGACAAATACTGTATGCTAACACATATATATGGAATTTAAGAAAAAAAAAATGTCATGAAAAACCTAGGGGTGAAACAGGAATAAAGACACAGACTTACTAGAGAATGGACTTGAGGCTATGGGGAGGGGGAAGGGTAAACGGTGACAAAGCAATAAAGAGGCATGGACATGTATACACTACCAAACGTAAGGTAGATAGCTAGTGGGAAGCAGCCGCATAGCACAGGGAGATCAGCTCGGTGCTTTGTGACCGCCTGGAGGGGTGGGATAGGGAGGGTGGGAGGGAGGGTGACGCAAGCAGGAAGAGATATGGGAACATATGTATATATATAACTGATTCATTTTGTTGTGAAGCTGAAACTAACATACCATTGTAAAGCAATTATGCTCCAATAAAGATGTTTAAAAAAATAAAAAATAAAAAAGTAAAAAAAAAAAAAATAATAATAAAAAAAAAAAGAAATGTATATAATTAAAATAGCCAGGTCAACATAGAGCTAAAGGAATCCAGATGACCAACTTATTTGCCTCTCAAAGACAATAAAATTAAGGATGAACTCATTATACCTCATCTTTTGCTGTTTATGTTTTCTGTTGTCTTCTTGCTCAAGTTCTATGAGTCTTCAGAATCTTGGGTTTTATAAAGTAGGCAATGCAAAGGCAGGGTAACATCCTCCTTCAAATAGCACTTGTAATTCAGAAAGATGAAAGTTTTTGCATTGCACCTGACACTTACTGTTTCTAGATCTATACTTTCCAAATTAAATTCTTAGAACCATGCTAAGAGATTATGATTTCAAAACAGCATGTATGAGACTGCTTGTTCTACCACCTTTATTAGTGCAAAGAAAGATGTACCTTCATGCTATCTTTCTCCCCAGCAAATATTTCAGATAAAATTACCTTCTCACACATTTGCTACATAAACAGAAATCTGAAGGGGGGAGTATATTTCAAATAGTGAGTTGGAGTATTGACATCCACGGTTAAAATTAACTCACTGCCATAGAAATCTAGGTGACATTTATTTAAACTCTTCTTAGGCATTATTTTGAGGTGGGCAGAATCACTTTCTATTTCTTAATCGACTGACATCTTGAAACTGCTGTATGTCCTAAACAATCTTCTTTTCTCTGCTTTACTTATAAATTCATAAAAGCTTCTCATTTCCTGCAAAATGAAGGTGCATCTCATTAGCAGCTTGGCAATCTTGTTTCACAAAATTTTCTGGATTTCTCTGCCTCTGAATCTCCATTGCCTCTTTCCTTTCCTCATCTCTCAGGATGGTGCTACTTGTAACCACACTAACCATGTGTTTTCAAGTCAACCTACCTTTATTTGTGCTGCCTGCCAGCCTGACTGTAATGCTCTTTCTTGACTCTGCCCTGTCATCCAAAGCACTTCTCTATTTAAATGCTTTTTGTCTTCCAGAGCCAGATCAAATATGTCCAAATATACTGCTGATTCTCCTAACAAAAAGTGGCCATCCCTATCCTGCACCTTTACTACAGCACAGTGTGAATTACACTAGAGTTATCTGTGCACCTGTTTTCCTCCCTTGATAAACTGCATATTCATCTATGTAGCCCCCTTAGGGTCTATAACTATATCTGGCATTAAGTAGGTGG
The DNA here is from genome assembly GCF_937001465.1 of Orcinus orca. Lineage (NCBI taxonomy): Eukaryota > Metazoa > Chordata > Mammalia > Artiodactyla > Delphinidae > Orcinus > Orcinus orca. Next base: position 120,234,764 of record NC_064560.1, on the reverse strand, counting down.
CTGATAATCATTTAACTGAATTGGCTTTGAGGAGGTTAATTATTTCTTTTGACATCTATCTTGATCTAGAAAGCAATGGTTACCATAACAGCAGAGACTCAATAGCACTGTTCAGAGAAAGGAAATCTAGACAACAGCCATTCAAATCTTTTGTAAGTAATCACAGATTAGAACAGTCTTGTGCTGGAGTATCAACACAGTGCAGCTGAGCTTGAAGCTCTTGAAAATAAGCCCTGAAGACACTCAGAGTCATGACCACAATGAAAAAGCCCCATCTGCAGAGTAAGTAAGCAAGACTGCTTTGCTCAGTCATCAATCAACCACCACAGCTACTTGTTAATTAATGAAGCCCAGTTTTTTCCCTGATGGCAACAACACTTGGCTGTATTTGTGAAAGGAGAAATGATTTTGATTGACTCAGACCCCCCTGTTTGCTGTGTCACCAACATGTAGCTGGATGACTAATTGAATGACTGGCTTCTCACTGGAAAGCTCTGGACCCTTCACCTAAGCTACTACATTAGTCAAGTGCCCACACTGAGAAGACAATCTTGCTCTTGCTCTAGGTTGATAGAGCTGTAGCTCTGTTATGACGCAGCATAGTCTAGTAAAAGAACACTGGTCAGGAAGGTATGAGCTAGGGATCTAGTCCTGGATCAGCCCCAGATTAACTTGGGACCTCTGAGAGCATGTTGTAATGAAGTTTATCTTCAGATACACTTCTTGGATTCTGACTCAGCTGCATACTAACTCTCATGCTAGTGATTCGCTTCTCTGAGCCTCATTGTCTTTGGGAAATCAATTAAAGTTTAATTGAGATGCTATCCAGGAAAAAGTCTGACATAGCGCCCAGGACAACAGCACTAAATAGTGATCTAAATAAGCATAAATGTTTATTTTCACCCTTACCAACCCCAACCTTTTTGTTTCCTCATCCATCCATGTGAGAATCATATCCTGCCTCTCTCAGTGTAGACAGGATTGATTGAGCAAGTGACACACTGAACAGCTGCATCTTCTTTAGACGGCTTCCTTAAACATAAGCGGATGAAAGATTCACAGGCATTGGGAAAACAGGACCAGGCATTGACCTGGTCATTTGGCAGAGGAGCAAATTGTTGAAGCATAAAGTGCTCAAGGAGTGGTACTCAGCAGGCCCAGGTGATGGGAGGAAGATTAGGAACTGCTCGCATAATAGTGAAGGATTTATATGACCATTTTCCTTGCTTACCCACATCCTCAAGAATACACATTCATTAAGACCGCATCATGCTCAGTGAGCTAAGATCGTTCACATAACGTAGTAAGTGAACAGAACTTTCCTCTTAGCAAGGAAATCTACTGAAAGGGTCATTGATCACCTCTTCCACAAAATGGGAATAACTGCTTAACAGATGCTTGCCTCCAATGGCTGTTACAATGACTGCTATACATTTTGCAAAAACATTAAAAAGTGGTTACAAATAAACTCTCCAGATTTGTATTTTAAAGGCCTCAATACAGTATGAGGCTTCCTGGTACTTCCAAATCCCCACATGTGGCAGACATTTGATAAATAACCCCATTTCAGATAAAAAGAAATTGCTGCACTAAATTTATAACTGAAAGTGCATCTGCAATTCTACTTTGCCAGTTAATATCTATATTAAGCTTCTTTGATTAGACCAGTTAACTCTAAATGACAAGGTAGCTCTGAATCAAGAATTCTTGTTCTGCAGCTCATTGCATTTAAAGTTACTGATGAATTTCATTTTTGGAATGATAGGATACAAAAAGAAGCCCTGTAAAAGTCTACAGTTCTAGCAAAGACACTGTGTATTCATTCAGTTCTCTATATTCTTTTCTCACAAGATGTGCAATTTAGCTAACATATGCTGATTGTTCTCAGTAATTGTATATTGTGGAAGAATACCACTCTTTATCCAGTGTACTGAGTCTCTTAATCACTAACTTGAGCTAGTTTCTATATTTAAATACTTTGTGAAAAAAAATCTTTGGAAGGAAATTTACACTAACAACCACTGGTTCCCTCATCAACTGATGGCTTAATCACCAATAGCATAGCCATTTAAATTAGCCTCCTGTGGATGATTAGACAATGTAGCCAATGAACCAGTGAGAGGCACCTGTGTAAAATGGGCAGTAAAAGTCAGGCAAAGGCTCACTCCCAATTAATAAATGAATCAACAAACCAATGACAATCTCATCAGTACACTGAATGACTGATTTCTCCTTATTGTCAGTGGTTAGTTTCCCTTTGGAGCAGCAAGTCCTATTTCTCATTGTGAAAAGTGATTGGATAAGGAAGGACAACTAGATTAGTCCATTTCCCCAGGTCCATGTATTCCTTGCAGAAAAAAATTCAGTTGGAGTCAATGTGTTCTTGCACTGTTTTTCAAACTAAAATCTGTCACCCATTAGCAAGTTGTAAAATCCATCTAAGGTACCATGGTCTGAAGGTGTCACCCCCAAATTCATATGCTGAAATCCCAGCCCCCAAAGATGATAGTAGTAGGTGGGTGGAGCCCTCATAAATGGGATTAGTGCCTTATCATAAAGCTCCAGAGAGCTCCCTAGCCTTTTCCACCATGTGAAGACACAGTGAGAGGACACTGGCTATGAACCAGGAAGAGGGCTGTTACCTAACCATGCTGATCCCTTGATCTTGAACTTTTTAGCTTCAATAACTTTGAGAAATAAATTTCTGTTGTTTATAAGCTACTCAGTCTGTGGTATTTTGTGATACTAGCTCAAATGGACTAAGACAATGGGTAGTGACAACCATCTAACACATATTCCCGTAAGTTGCATTAAAAAATATTTGAAAGCCACTGAGTTATATACATTTTGGATTAAATATTAGCATTAAGTACTTTTGGACCAGGTAAATTTATATCATGCCAGATTGCTGAGATAATTCAGAATCAATAGGTCATCTCCTATCCCCTACTATCTTAAAAATAAAAAATCCAAAATCCACTTCCTCCTGAAATGATCAGTTACATTCTGAGGCAGTCTGATGCTGGTGATACAACAAGCCCTTCCACTGGTAACTAGTATTCAGCATATTTCTAACTATAAAATGGATGCTGTAATTTCCTACTCGCAAAAAACACAGAGTAAGTAGTAGAGGATCCAGGTTTTGTGGGACCAAAACTTATAATTTTGGGGGCCCGCTATAAGGAAAAGAATATCAAGTACTAATACAAAATTAGGTATGACAGCAATATTTATATAGAATGAGAAAAGAAATTATAACAAATTCCTAGACCCTTAGAGTTTTATGTTTCTTTCTTTGAGATTTCTTTGGGCAGTTTGCTAGATAGGCTCACATGGAAATGCTTCCTGACGCCAAGCAGGCTTTCTCTCCTCCTGGACCACTTTACAATTCCCAGCAATTCCCAACACTCACAGGGACTCTAAAGCTCAAAGCTTTGTGCCCAAAACTCCTCTTGGGCCCAGAAAACCTCATAGGCAACACTTGCACTGATGAAGGACAAACTCAATAGGAAGAGATTCTAGAAGACTCTCCTGCCAGAATTCTATTCCTCTAACTGGATCTGACTCTAAAATTTCCATTTATAAGGGAGAAAACCTATGTTCTAATTGCAATTTCTGCAGTTGCAGATGATGCTTGAAATTAGTATTCTAATCAGACAGTGTCTGAGCTAAGAGGTATCCTTCACACAGAGATGAGAAACAGAGACCCGGCAAACCGTGGATGCATTCCTACTTTGTGGCAGAGTGGAGTCTACAGCTGTGATTACTGACTTTGGACCTAGAGTATTTCACATCATTTGACCTGGCTTTCCACCTATTAGACTCAGGTATATGCCTGTGAAAAGGTCCTTCCAATGAAATTCCTTTTTTCTAATCAAGCAACTGTAATTGAACACAGTGGTTATATTCTGAGCTTTCAGGGTAAAAGAACAGAAGTCAAAGTACTATATATATCTATATATAGATATAGACATATATCACATAGCATTTTGGTAAAACACGTGATCTGTTGGTATGAAACAATTCAATGGAAAAATCCCCTATTGCTGCCTCTGGGTAGGGGAGACTAACTTGGAGCCACAGAGAAAATAAACAGCATCTTTAGAGTGGCACTGAGGCTAGAATTTACATTCTCCTCTGCCAACTGCACAGGAATCTAGGCGACTTGTCAACATCTATACTGTAGGTTTCCCATGAGTAGGTCTTGTGCCTCATCTAACCCTGTGCCTTGAGCCTCACAAAGTTGCTACCACAGACTGGGATTTGTGTGAATTGGGGGCAGGAGAAATAGGTGAAAGAGATGGTATTTATTTAATTTTTAGTTTTTTTTTACTGAAAGAAGTCTACCATTTATCTGTGGCTAGCCAAATCTCTGTGCAGACAGAAAATCACCATTCTGGGGACCTTTTAGTTTTATGAAGAATTATATTGTAATATAATCAAATAAATAGAAAGCAGTAGATAACTATTACCCTGAGAGGAAAGATAAGGAATATTTTGTGACCCAAAGGTCACTTGAGAAGGAAAGAATTAGGCACATCTTCATAGGACCCAAGGAAATTCCTGGGAGGGACATTTATCTGGTCTATTCTTTTTCATGGATCAAATTCTAGGGTGGACTGAAATATTCCCCGATGTTTTCAAATTGCAAAAAAGGTCACAAGAATATAATTTGAGAGACAGGAAAGCAGTGACCAGAGGAGTGAAAGCATTTAGGAATTTCCCTCCCTCCCCCAAACTAAGAATGGAAGCAGAACACATTCTAAGAGTGAACTAAATTTGGGAAACCAAGACATGCTGTATTTAGGGGTACTCAATTTATCTTTATTATTATGATGATTTTAGAAAGTTTAAAAGGTGATTGGAGCCAGATGTGGATGAGGGGATCATAGCCAGTGTTAAAAGGCAATTGCAGAAGCTCACAGTGTAAAAACATATTCTTATTAGGACTCAAAGAAAGTCTAAAAAAATTTGATTTAACTATATTAAAATGGGACAATTTACCAGGCTCAAATATTAAATGGTATATTTGCCCAATTTCTTTTATGATTGGATTCTTCATAATGTTCCAAATATGGGGTACAAATAAAATTAATAATAAACTCCAATATTCTTAAGATTTGATAAAGTTTTGATGGATGTTTTTATTTTCAGATTAATCAGCTGCCCCAAAATGATAATGATTTTAAAAGGATTTATTTGTAAACAACTTTATTGTTGCTGAAATTGAAATAGTATTTATGAAGAGAGATATAATCTTCATCATTTTGTCATTGACATCTCTTTTCTAGAACTAACTGAATCATCTTTAGATTCTTCCTTGTACCTTCCCAAGAAAAGGAAGTCTTGGTTTACTTCATCGCAATAACATCTATTCCTTTCTTTTCCCTCATCTTTTACCACCTCAAGTTTTGAATTCTTTATCAAGTGAGATGTCGTTTAAATTAAGAGAGATCTCAACTTCCTTCTCTCAAGTTGTAATAACCTGCTTTTGGTGTAGGAATAGAGGAAGGTCTTAATATTATTCTATGACTATTTTGTTCTTCTCTTAGAATATGAAATCTTTGACATCCATGACTATTGCAAGGTTTGAATTAAATACAACATCTTAATATAATTATATTTAAATGCTATTTAGATTTAATTACATATAGAGAATGAATATGGTAAGAAAAACTTTTAGAAGTATAAAAAGACCTGAAAATTTCTTTTAAGGAGGTTTTTTTGTTCCTTCTTAAATTTTTGATTTGTTGGGCAAATACTCTTTTGCAACTTATATAATAGAGTTATACAAAATTATTAAATCATATAAAAATTCAAAACAAATTATAAAGGGATAAATATTATTCAAAATAAAATGAATTGTGAATAGTTGTGGCTGTCAGGGAAAAACCAAAGAAACAAGGGAAAATTCTATTCTAAACAGAAATGGAAGCAACAATTTTGATTACTTTGTTTACGAAATATGGATGGAAGATCATTTTTTATAGGGATAAGAAACTAGACAATGACCTACCTAGCTGAATAAAATCAGTGAATGATCAAGTTACATAGCAACTGAAATTAATATGTGGTTAATAACATTCTGCTTGGAAATTGTGCCAATTTCTCATGCTTAATAAATATTGATGGTTTGCTGAAAGCAAACTTAACAAGTACTTAAAGTTTCATTTCATTATGTTTACTAATCTTCTGTGAACTTGGCTTTCTTTATTATCAGGGTTTGTGATAATGCAGTATCAGGATAGAATCTGGATCTGCCTACCCCAATCTCATTTAAACTCATAATCTCTCCTCACATCTGTGGGGTGTCTAGATGATCATATAGACACTCATTTTAATAAAGCAGTTCAATTAAAATATTTATTAGCAAGGACCCCATGGGAGAAGCCACATTGTGGAAAGACTTGGCTGAGAGGGGTAAAGAAATTAAGCTAAACTCATTAGCCCTAAAAACTAATACAATATTCTGCAAAACCATCAGAAATCAGCATGAACAGAGACTTAGTTGACAATGACGCATGTTGGGTCCATTTTCTAAATACTGAGTGCATTTGTATCAGGAATTTTGCTACACAAATGCTTAGATTGTATATGGTACTCATATGACATGCCAATATATTTTCAAACGCCTAAAATAAGAGTGGTATTATTAAACTCGTATTAAACTTGGTAACAACAGCTTAGGGATTGATCCTATTTTGGAGTGGAAAATCAAATGTCTACAGAGTTAGAAAATAACTAAAAGCAATAATAATGCCCTATACCCTATAAGGATTTGGTGCAAGGCAGTGTGGTTTAGTAGTGTGAATTAAAATCCCAACTTCACCAATCGTTAATTGTTTGATCTTAGGATAGTTAGTTTATAAACCTCAATTGTCCCTATCTACAAAATGATTTTAGTGATCTTTGATGTTATACCGTATTTGTTTTGGGGTGCCGAGAACGATGCTCATATAAGATGGTAGACTTAATCTAGGACTTTCATAGCTAGAGAGAAGTCAATGCCTGGTTTCACAGCTTCAAAGAACAGGCTGATTCTTTTGTTAGGGGCTAATGCAGCTGATGACTTTAAGTTGAAGCCAATGCTCATTTACCATTCTGAAAATCCTAAGGACCTTAAGAATTGTGTTACATCTACTCTGGCTGTGCTCTATAAATGAAACAATAAAGCCTGAATGACAGCACACCTGTTTACAACATGGTATACTGAATATTTTAAGCCCACTGTTGAGAACTGCTGCTCAAAAAAAAAAATTTTTTTCCAAACATTACTGCTCATTGACAATGCACCTGGTCACCCAAGAGTTCTGATGGAGATGTACAAGGAGATTCAGGTTGTTTTCATGCCTGCTAACACAACATTCATTCTGTAGCTCAAGGATCAAGGAGTAATATCGACTTTCAAGTCTTATTATTTAGGAAGTACATTTCATAAGACTATAGCTGCCATAGATAATGATTCCTCTGATGGATCTGGGCAAAGTAAATTGAAAACTTCTGGAAGGGATTCACCATTCTAGATGCCATTAAGAACATTCATGGGCTTCCCTGGTGGTGCAGTGGTTGAGAGTCCGCCTGCTGATGCAGGGGACACGGGTTCGTGCCCCGGTCCGGGAAGATCCCACATGCCGCGGAGCGGCTGGGCCCGTGAGCCGTGGCCGCTGAGCCTGCGCGTCCGGAGCCTGTGCTCCGCAACGGGAGAGGCCACAACAGTGAGAGGCCCGCGTACCGCAAAAAAAAAAAAAAAAAAAGAACATTCATGATTCATGGAAAGGGTTAAAATATCAACGTTAACAGGAATTTGGAGGAAGTTGATTCCAACGCTCATGGATAACTTTGAGGGGTTCGAGATTTCTCGAGGGAGTAACTGCAGATATGGTGGAAATAGCAAGAGAACTAGAATTATAAGTGGAGCCTGAAAATGTGACTGAATCGCTGCAATCTCATGATAAAAATTTAATGAATGAGGAGTTGCTTCTTATGGATGAGCAAAGGAAGTGGTTGCCTGAGATGGAAGTTACTCCTGGTGAAGATGCTAGGAAGACTGTTGAAATAACAACAAATGATTCAGAATATCACACAAACTTAGTTGACAAAGCAGTAGCAGGGCTTGAGAGGATTTGACTCCAATTTTGGGTAAAATGCTATCAAACAGCATTGCGTACTACAGAGAAATCATTTGTGAAAGGAAGAGTCAATTGATTCAGCAAACTTCATTGCCTTATATTAAGAAATTGTCACAGTTACCCAACCTTCAGCGACCACCACTCTGATCAGTCAGCAGCCATCAATATCAAGGCAAGACTCTCCACCAATAAAAAGATTATGACTTACTGAAAGCTCAGATGACAGTTAGCATATTTTATAAACAAATTATTTTAAAATTAAGGCATGTACAATGCTATTACACACTTAGTAGACCATAGTATAGTATAAACATAACTTCTATGTGCACTGGGAAACCTTAAAATTTGTGTGATCCACTTTACTGCGATATCACTTAGTCGCAGTGGTCTGGAACCTAGTCCAAAATGCCTCCAAGATACGCCTGTAGATTATATCAAGCATTTAGTAAATTACATAGCTTAAAATTTCAACAAAAATATTTGTTGATAATAATGTCAACAATGGTATACCTAAACAGATCCCTCTCTGTAAACACATGCCAATGATATAGATGAAATACTGATATATAGAAAAACTGACTTCTGCTTCCAGTTAAGATATACTATGTCAATACTTATGCTTGTAACAATTGGAAAAGCTGACATTACAGAAAAAAATTTAATGTTGAAAGTATCAGAGAGCTGTAGGAGTAATGAGAACTAGAAGGACTCAATTTCCACAGAGGGGCAAAGTGTCCAAAAGTAAGGTAAGCTGTTAGATGATTTTTTCCCCCATATCATCTGCTGATTCTAGGTACAGGCTAGATGTTAAGAACAAGGGCTTGACATAACCTCAGGGCCACTGATGCAAAAAGAAAAACAAGAAAAACTTTTAGCAATCACAGAAGTTGCACTGACAAAATTGGAGAGGCCTAACGGGACCTTAAACAAAAGGCCATTTCCCCTACCCTTGACATCCCTTGAATTCTGAAGTTCAATGGAAGACAAAAGAGCTAAACTGAAATTTGTGGAAAGAGTGAAATATCCTATAGTTTCATGGTACTGAGAAAACCAAGACCCATCAGGAGGAGGAGACAATTTTAAAAAAGCAAAGAAGAGACAAAATCCCTGGAATGTGTGAGTTGATACTCAGTTTAAGAATCTACAGGTAGTTTTCCCTAAGGACACATATCAATGTTGAGCATAACTGGATGCTGAAAATCCAGACTCTGGCAGAAGCTGCTTCTGAGATACATTGAAAACAACGGAAACTTTGGCATTTGTGTAGGGCTGGAATGATAAAATTGGAGACCTGAGGACATCAAACACAAGGTCAGTTTCCCCCTCAAGACCAAACTGTGAAGTTCCATGGAGTGTGAGGCTAAAGAGCTAAGGTTAATCCTCTCTTAGGCAGATGCAATTCCTGAGGTTTTTCAGAGCCGAAAAGACAAAGATTCATCAGGCTGTCACTTGAAATCCCTGGTGGCCATGCCCTAGGAATCAGGGTGACCCACTCATAGATTAAATCTGATCAAAACTGCAACCTACTCTCAACACAACCTAATCCTTGATTGTGTTGAATTGATAAACCCTCCAACCCTATCATATCCTACATTCCACCTTCTTAACAGAGGAGACATTTAATCCTCTCTGGTAGAAGAGAATATCAGCTAGAGAGTGTGTGGATTTTAAATATACAATGCCTGGCATATAATAAAATGATAGACAATAGGAGCAGACCAGTTAATAATCCACATTTTGAAGCAGCCGAGACATACTTAAAACTACTATTAGTTTTGAATATGTCCAGTAAAATAGATGAACAGAATAAAAATACATAAAATGATTAGAAGCAAAATAATTAAGAATTGGAATCTATATAGAAGAATCAAATGGGTATTCTAGAACTGAAAATACAATATCTGGATTAAGAACACAAAGTTTTAGTAGATTAGATACAAATGAAATCAGAATTAATGAACTGGAAGACAAGTCAATAGAAAATACTGAAGTTAAAACACAGAAGTTAGGATGAAACTTAAAAAAAAAAAAGAGCAAAAAAAAAGTGTAGAATATGCTCAAAATTTCTAATATGTGTGAAAGTGGAGTTCCAGAAAGACATGACAGAGAAAATGGGACAGAAGCATCATACAAAGAAAGCAGGAAAGTTTTCCAAATCAATGGAAAAGATTTATTTACAGATGCATGAAATTTAACCAAGCAGGATAAATACCAAAAACCACAATATAATTGCTAAATACCTAAGACAATTAATAATCAAAGGACAGCTAGAGAGAGGAGACATTAAAGCAATCAGCCGGAAAGCTGACTTCTCAATAGAAATAACATATGCCAGCAGATAATGGAAAGAAATGTTTGAAGTGCTAAAAGAAAATAATTGTCAATTTAAAATTCCATATCAAACAAAAATATCTTTCAGCAATGAAAGTGAAATAAAGATGTTATCAAAGGAAAACTAAAGCAATTGGTTTACAAGAGGCCTGTCATAATATACCGTAAAAGAGTCCTTCAAGCCAAAGGAAAATGATTCCAAATGTAAACACAGAAATGCAGGAGGAAATAAAGACTACTGGAAAATATAAATATGTGGGTAAATATTTTTAAAAATTAATAATAACATTAATAGTAATGTCTTTTGGAGTTTAAAATATAGGGAAAATTAAAATGCATGACAACAATAATGCAAAAGGTCAGAGAATGGTAAATGGAGACTATATGTTATAGGATTCTACATTATTTTAAAAGTATTAAAAGTAATAATATATATTATATTTCAATAAGTCAAACATATATTTTGTAATCTCTAAGTTATCCATTAAAAGAAGAGTAAAGAAGGTATAATTAACAAGGTAATACAAGAAAAATATGAAACAATACAATAATGACACATGAAAGAAAAGGAAATATTCAGGGGTAGAAAGGAAGAAGAAATAAAGCTAAAACGGTAAAATTTTGAGTGGATAACTCTATAGCCGCAGAGGAATGTTTGAATGGCATAAATTCTAATGGCTAGGCTCTGCAGGTTTTAACATCTACCCAGACTGAAGAACATGATTTAGAACCCAGGTAAGACTGCAGGTTGGAACAGAGATTTTTGCATAAACCTTAGAGTCTTTAGGTGCTATCTCTCATGAAAAGAAGGATTATAAATACCCTACTCTCCAGCTCAGGAAAGCAACACCAAAACTTGCCTTTGCTTCAACTTCAAGGCAAGACAAGACATGATAAGACAAGAGAAGACAAGATGAGGTGGCTTACTTTAAGAAACCCAACTCTAGGCCTACACTACATGTGGAACTATGGAATTCGATTTTATAGGGGAAAAATGTAAAAACTTGTCTTGACTAGTGAAATCTTGAATTCATCTAGAAAAAGAAATTCTAGCCATCTTTCAACAAGTCAGTAGGTACAGATCTCTTTAAAAATAGTCTAAAATTTCAAAATTAAAAAATATGAAAGGAAATGATCCACCATGAAATAAATTCAATAGTCACAATAAACTAGAGGATTTGCCTCCAGGAACTTAATATTAATTGAATCACAAAATTAGTATACTTGAAAGGATTGAAGGCATATAAGTAGAAATAGAAAGCATAGTGAAAGAAAAAAAATAAAAACTAAGACAAAAGAAGTTGCTTTAAAATAACCAAATAGAACTTATTTACTTGTGTGGGAAAATAATCAAGAGACTTGAATACCCATCTATGCTATCATTTAAAACAAAAATTCTATTTAAGGTATTTTTAAATAAAGACAGATAGCTGGTGACTCTAAGACCCTTGATAAAAGAGCTAAGTAATTTATATAAGGAAAAAAAAAGGTTGGCCTAAAAGAAGAAACAGGATACAAGAAGCAATGGGGAGTAGAGCAATTAGAAAATATCTATGTAAATATATATATATATATATAGAGAGAGACTTTTATATTTAAGTAAACAAAACAATACAAATGACTAAATTTACTTTTTTTAACCCTTAGTTGAAAGTTCTCAGCTTCATTCTCTATTTTATTACCACAGAAAAATATTTCCAAGAATTCTTTAGATCAACTTGTTTATTCTTAACTGCTCCAAGAAAACAGTTGGAGAGACTGATTCCTTTGCTCCAATATGAACACAATGTAATTTTTATTCAAATTTTTGGCTTAGATAATTTTAAACCTGCCATAATTAAGAAATTATATTTTCAATAGAAAAAACTAAGATATAGGTAGATACAGATATAGACATACGTACACAGATGCATATATACACACATATGCCATTTATAACTTAATCTTATAAAGGATTACATTTCTGTACATATTTATACATTTTAATTTGGTAACTCAATGATTTCAATAGAGGGCCAGTCCTCTCTTGTATATAGTACATCCTTATATTTCTAAAAAACCTTTTTTATAACTCCTATTTTTCAGAACTGGATAAAACTATGTTTTAGTCAATGCTATTCTTATTCATTTTACTGATGCTGCTAAGCATATTAAGGGAAAATATTACAATAGCACATCATGAGCATTGATTTAGTTCACTCATGCTGATTCTAAGTCACCTATAATGTAATATGAAATTCACATGTGTTCCTGATTGGCAATTTGGTCCATAGGCCACACTATCTCCACTCCCAAATTGACCAGGGATGTTAGAAAATAATGTAATGGTTTAACTCAAATTTCCAACTTCTTAAAAAAACCTTCTCTTCCAATCAGATGTGCTAATAAGCAGAATTGTAAACAAAAGGAATAGTAATAGCAAAAGATATGACTAATCCTCAAACTCAATAGTTGACATTAATTAAAAACTATTGCTTTTTAAAACAGGTTTTGCAGCATGCTGAAATGGAGCATTTCCTAAATTGTAAGATGTTTTGAGAAAAATACATCTTGCAAGTTAGTTTTGGGTGTCATATTTTCTAGTGTCACATATTGAAGAAAACCTCACAACCTGTCAAATTCCCAACACCTATGTGACTCACCAATATGTAATAATTTATATGGAAGAGCTGGCTTAACCTTTTACTCAAATCCAATGGGAAAACGACTGGCTCCAAAAAAGTCAAGTCAAATTTTTAAAAAGGTCAACTAAATTTTATCTGTTATTGCAAACATTCCAACAACCAATAAAGTTTAGGACAGCAAAATATTCCTTCAGTTTCTGTAGTTTACACAAAAGTAATGCCTAATCACATCTAGACTTCCGTGGCTTAGGAAAATATTGGAATTAAATATTGAAATAAAAATATGTCCTGAAATTATCAGAGATGTTCACATCTTTTGAACATTAAAAACCTGATAATCCATAAATGGTTGAATCACTTTATATCAATGCTTTCTGTTTTACAACTCTAACATGAAGAAGGTGAAGTGCATCAGCACAGAATGAGTTAATTCTAATTGATTAGGAGGATATATTCCTGTGATCTTATGGCTGAGTTCTTAGCAAAATGTGATACATTTACTCAACCAATTCTAGAAAGGAAAAGGAAAAAGAGAGGCCATTATTATGATTTGACATCCTTATTCTGCTAAATACTGTATTTAAAATAATGCAAATAATGAAATCTAACATAATCATTTTTTTGTCCCTTGTGGTCGAGGTCCACATTAAGGAATGTTGTGTAGCCAAGATACAGATTATTATCATGTTACGCCTATCTGTCCATTTATATACATGAGATAGGGTCACCCTGGCCAGATTTCCTTATGCACTAAGCATGTCCTTTTTCTTAGATATTTATGTCTCTTAGATCTCAATTTATATTATACTTCCAACATACGGTTCACATTTCCATTTTTATTATTTCCTGTTTCAGAAAACAAGAGAATTTCTTGTTATTACATTGATACAAATCCTTGACTTCATTTAGGAGTGACTGGGTTATATCTTGGCCTTTCTTTTATATAAATAATCCTACATGGGACGTACTACCGGAAAGAGGGCAATTCAGATAGCCTATTATGAAAGAAGAGCAAAAAGCATCAAATTTAGTTAGCAGAAACAAAGTGAGTTAAGATATATTCAGGAGAAGCTGAAGAGGTCAGTAAGAAATTATGGAGAAATGGAAAAAACATTGAGAAGAAACAGATGAAACCATGAAGATTAAGCATTTTTTGATCACAAACCTGAAGTGAGCCAAGAACACAGTGGGAGCTTTATCAGGTAGAGTTAAAGTTTCAGTAAAGACTGGACTGTTCACAATCTTTTTTATGCCACCCTAAGAGGTTTCCACTGTGATAATGACCTTTTAATGAGAAAAAAACATGCAAATGAGAGAAAAATAGTATTACTAGAACTACATGTGATCTATAATACACCAACTTGAAGGAAGGCCTGGGGAATAGGCAGAGGAGTGGGGGTGTGCAACAGAGTTGCTGGTGGAGTGAAAGAGGTGCTGCATCACAGAGGAGGAAGTCATGATAGAAAAAAAAAGATTGAATTATGTGTAAAAGAGTCAAACTGAGCCTATGGAAGATCTTGAATTTAATACATATACTAATATCGGCTTAAGTGAGTGTAGATCAGTGGTTCTCAACTGAGGATGATTTTACCCCCAGATGATTTTTAGCAATATCTGGAGACAGTTTTGGTTGTCATAACTAGAGGAAGAGAGCAAAGGGGGCTTGGTATCTAATGGCTACATGCCAAGGATTCTGCTAATTATCTTACAATGCACAGAACAATTTCCCACAACAAAGAATTATCCAGTCCAAAATATCAGTGACAGTGCCAAAGTTGAGAAACTCTGGTGTAGATAATAAGTAACATTGTCTCATTTCTCTATTTCGCAGCACTGTTGACAGAAATTGGCTTAATAATTGCGAATAGCCAGTCTTCTGATAATCTAAGCTAAATTGGAATCAGATAGAAAAATGGGCAAAAGGCATGCAAAGACATTCATCAAAAAGCATACGTAGGTGCAAATATGCACATTAAAAGATATTCAACATCACTAGCCCTTAGGGAAATGAAAATTAAGACCATGATGAGATATCACTATACATCTATTAGAACAGCTGAAATAGACAACAGTAATAACACCAAATACTGGAGAGGATGTAGAGAAACTAGACCTCTCATACAATACTGGTGAGAATGTAAATGGTAAAGCTAGTCTGGACAGGGAGACTTCTTCCGGGAAATGCAGTAGACATACTTTTGCCTGTGCCTCTCACTAAGTGCAAGTAAAAAGCCTGAACATGATATATAAAACAAACATATGAAGTCTCTGAAATGTGGAGAGAAGGCAGACATGCTAGAGAACTTGGGATGCAAAGAAAAACTTGGTGATGAGTTCTCTGCTTTTTCTTTTAGCTTCATGTATAACAAACTTGTTGCTGAAGAAGCAGACAATACCAGAAATACCAGTGGGCACAAAGAGAAGAAGAACCAACAAAGCCTAACACTCTCTAGTCAAACAACCAGGAAAGTGGTAGCCTTGTAAGAATGGAAACTTTTAGAAAATAACTGCTCTGCTACAGCCAAACACTACAGAGAAAAACTGTAGCCCCACCCTCACCCATACTAGCAAAGGCTGAGTGGGGAGCTTACTTGGATTGCCAGTTTAGCCACACTGTAATGAGGTATCCAAAACCCCCTATGGTGGTAATGTGAGAGAAGCTCAAGTAGACAGTCAGGACTTCCATTCCTGCCAGATAGTAATGAGCCACCCCTGCCCCAATGTCAATGGAGACTAGGTGATGGAGATCCTGGATCTCCACCACAGTGATAAGATGTCCCTCCCCGTCCCTGGTGGGATGATGTCAGAGGAGGCCTAATGGAGGATCACCACTGCCCAGTGCTAATGAGGCCCTCACACCATGGTGTCAGTGTAGGCTACTTGGGGAACAATAAGGACACACTCCTACCCTCTAAGCCCGGGAAGCCAATAGAGGCACTGGGGGAGCCAATAGAGGCACTGGGGGAGCCATAGTTCTCACCCTCACTCAATTGTAATGAAGAGCCCCCACCTCAGGTGTCAAAAGAGGCCAATCAGAGAACATGGACTTCTACTCACCTGGCAGGAACAAAGGAGTGCTCCTCCTTTCTCTGTCAGAACAGAAGAAGCCACCTAACTCAAAGACTTAAATAAGATCCAGAGTCTCATAACATTATATCCAAAATGTCAAGGTTTCATTTGAAAATCATTTGTCATACCAAAACCCAGGAAGATTTCAAACTGAATGAAACATTTTTAAAAGAGACAATAAGTGATGACACCTAGAAAACAGAAATGCTAGCATTATCTGATAAATATTTTAAAGCAATTAACATCAAAGTGTTTCAATGAACAATTATGAGCACACATGAAACAAATGAGAAAATAGTCTCACCCAAGAAATAGAAAATACAAAGGGAAAGCAAACATATTTTAGAACTGAAAAATACAATAACTGAATTAAAAGCTCAATGGTTGTACTCAAGAGCTGAATGGAGGGAAGAGAGAAAAGAATCAGTGAACTTGAAGATAGAACAATTTAAATTATGCAATCTGAACAACAGAGAGAAAATAAACTGAAAAAAAGAAGGAAGAAACCCTCAGGGATCTGTGGGACTGTAACAAAAGATCTAACATCCATGTAGCCAGTATCTTAGCAGAAATGAAGAAAGAAGGCGGGACTGAAAAAGTACTTAAGGAAATAATGGCTGAAAACTTCCCAAATTTAGCAAAAGACATAAATCTATATATTTAAGAAGCTTAATAATTTCCAAACAGAATATACCCCAAGAAATCCTCACCAAGGCACATGATAGCCAAACTTATAAAAATTAAAGAAAAAGAAAATATCTTGAAGCTATGAGAGAGAAAATACCCCTTGGGGAAAATAATTAGAGTGGCTTTTTCATCAGAAACTATAAACACCAGAAAGAAGTGGCACAACATGTTTCAAGTGTTGAAAACAAACAAACAAAAAACAAAAACATAAAAACCCTGTCAACTCAGAATTCTTTACCAGCAGGAATAACCTTCAGGAATGAAAGGGAAATCAAGATATCCTCAGATTAAGGAAAACTAAGACAACTTGTTGACAGCAGATCTACCCTAAAAGGATGGCTAAGGAAGTTCTCTAAACAGAAAGGAAATAAAGGAAGGAATCTTGGAACATCAGGAAGGAAGAATAAATAGAGTGTCAAAAATATGAGGATATACAATAGACTTTCCTTCTCCTCTTCAGTCTTCTAAATTATATTTAACAGTTGAAGCAAAAGTCAAAACAATATCTGGTGTAGTTCTAAATGCAGATAGATAAAATATTTCATACTATTAGGTTATAAATGGTGGAAAATAAAGGGATATGAAACTGGTAAAATGATGACACCAGTGAACTGAGATTTTATATGCATATATACTATAGAAAGAGATATATTCAAAACAAGTACAGATAGATGAATGTGTCATTATAAAATATATTCAGGTAAAACTCATAGGAAGGCAGTTAAAATAAAACAGAGCAATGAAGACCATAGAGAGCAAACATATAACAAAAAATAAAATGGCAGACTTAGTTCCTAACATATCAATAATTACATCGAATGTTAATGGTCTAAATAAAACCAAAGGCAGAAATTGGTAGAATGAATTAAGAAAGGTGGCCAACTATATGTAATCTACAGGCACTTTACTTTGAATATAACAATATAGGGAGGCTGAAAATAAAAGAATAGGCAAAGATATATCATGCAAACATTAATCAGGTATAAACAGAATTAGCTTTATAAATGTTGGATAAAATAGACATCAGAGCAAAAAAATTACCAGAGACAGAGAGGGACATTATATAATAATGAAAGATCCAATCTACTAAGAATACATACCAATCCTAAGTGTATGCACTAAACAACAGAGCTGAAAAATATGTAAAGCCAAAGCTGATATAACTGAAAGAAGAGATAAATCCAAAATTACAGTTAGAGACATCAACAGTTCTTTCTCAATAACTGATAGAACTACTAGGCAGAAAGCCAGCAAGGATACAGAAGAACTCAACAACACCATCAACCAACAAGATCTAATCAACATTTACAGAACACTTCACCCCCACACAGCAGAATACACCTTCTTTTCAAGTATCCACAGAATATATACCAAGATAGACCATATCCTGGTCCATAAAACAAACCTCAAAAATACAAAACAATTGAAATAGTACAGAGTATGTTCTCTGGTCACAATGGAATCAAACCAGAACTTATTAACAGAAAGATAAAAGAAAAATCTTCAAACAGTTGGAAACTAAACATTTCTAAATAATCTATGGGTCAAATACCAAGTCTCAAGGAAATTAAAAAATACATTGAATCTAACAAAATTAAAATAAACATCAAAACTTGTGGGACACAGACAAAACAATACTGGGGAATTTGTAGCCTTAAATGCTTATGTTAGAAATGATGGAAAGTCTCAATAATCTTAGCTTCCACCTTAAGAAATAGAAAAATAAGAGTAAAATAAACCCAAAGCAAGCATAAGGAAGGAAAAAAATAAAGACGGAAGCAGAAATCAATGAAATTGAATGTAGAAAAACAATAGAGAAAAATCAATGAAACAATGAGCTGGTTCTTTGAAAATATCAAAGAAATTAACAAGACTAGCAAGACTGACAAAGTAAAAAATGGAAAGACACAAATCACCAACATCATAAATGAAACAGGGAATATCACTACAGACCCTGCAGACATGGAAAAAAGAAGGAAAGAAGAAAGGAAGGAAAGAAAGAAAGAAAGGGGGAGGGGTGAGGGAGGGAGGGAGGAAAAAACTCTACACACATGCATTTGGACCTTAAACAAAATGGACCAATTCCTGGAAAAACACAAACTACCAGAATTTGCCAATATGAAATTCATAACTTGAAAATCTTTGTAGCTATTAAGGAAATAGAATTTGTAATTTAAAAACTCTCCCAAAAGAAATACACAGGCCCATATGATTTTACTGGAGAATGCTATCAAACATTTAAAGATTTAACATCATTTCTATGCAGTCTTTCTCTGAAAAATAGAAGAGGAGGAAACAGTTCACAATACATTTTACCTTGATACAAAAACTAGACAAAGACAGTACAAAAGAAGAAAACTACAGATCAATATTCCTCGTGAATATTTACACAACAATCCTTAACAAAGTATTAACAAACAAAATTTAGCAATATATAAAAATTATTATATTACCTCATGAACAAATAGAGTATATTCCAGGGATGAAAGGATGGCTTAATGTTCAAATATCAATCTACAGGGCTTCCCTGGTGGTGCAGTGGTTGCGAATCCGCCTGCCGATGCAGGGGACACGGGTTCGTGTCCCGATCTGGGAAGATCTCACATGCCGCGGAGCGGCTGGGCCCGTGAGCCATGGCCGCTGAACCTGCGCACCCAGAGCCTGTGCTCCGCAACGGGAGAGGCCGCAACAGTGAGAGGCCCGCGTACCACAAAAAAAAAAAAAAAAAAAAAAATCAATCTATAAAGTCACCATATTAACAAGCTAAGAAAGAAAAATTATATCATATCAATTGATGCAGAATAAGAATTTCACAAAATTCAACCCTGATTCAGAATTTTTAAATCTCAGAAAAATAAGAGTAGAGTGGAGTTCCTCACCTTGAAAAAAAAATTCATATACAACCTATAGCTAACATTATATTTAGTGGTGAAAGAGTTTTCTCCATAAGGTCAGGAACAAAGCAAAAATATTCACACCTACCACTCTTATTCAACACAGGGCTGGAAGCTCTGGCTGGTGCAATACAGCAAGAAAAATAAAAGCCATACAAATCATGAAGGAAGACATAACACACTCTATATTTCACATGACATGATTTCACATAGAAAACACCAAGAAATCTAAAAATCAAAACCAAAAAATACCTGGAACTAATAAGTCATTCATTAAGGTCATGGGATATGAGATAAATACACAAATACTAGTTGTATTTCTATATATTATCAGTGAACACATGGACCCTAAAATTAATATTATAATACCATTTACAATCACTCAAAAAAAAAAAAGAGAAAAGAAACAGGTATAAATCTAACAAAACATGTGCAGAACTTGTATTCAGAAAACCACAAAATGATGATGAAAGAAATAAAAGAAGATTTTAATAAATGGAGAGACATACCATATTTATGGACTGGAAGACTGAACATAAGAAAAAATGTCAATTCTCCCAAACTTATACACAGGTTTAACACAATTCCCGTTAAAATTCCAGAAAGATTTTTTTTTTGTAAAAATAGACAAGATTATTATGAAATTTATATGGAAAGGAACTAGAATAGATAAAATAATCTTGAGAAAGAAAAATAAGGTGGGAGAATCTATCTACTGATCTCAGGACCTATTATATAGCTGCAGTAATCAAGACACATAAACGCATAGAACAGAATATAGAATCCAGAAATAGTCCAACAGAACTTTGCACAACTGATTTTCAACAGAGGTGTAATAGCAATTTAATGAAGGAAAGATAGCCTTTTTAAAAAACGATGCTATGCTGCAGACTGGCAGTAAATATTTATAAATCACATATCCTACAAAGGACTGGTATCTAGAATAAATAAAGAACTCTCACAACTCTACAGTAAAAAAAAAAAATCCAGTTAGAATATAGGCAAAAGACAAAAAAATATTCATCAAAGAATATATACAGATGGCAAATAAGCACATGAAAAGTTGTTCAACATCATTTGCCATTGGGGAAATGCAAACACTGTTCCTTTCTGCCTCTTTATCTATTTTCCTGTCTCTGTAATTCTGTACTTGCACCATTTTAGGAATGTTAGTAATCTAAAATAAATATGAAAATAATTCAGTTTTAGGAGAGGAAATTCTATATGATTACTATCTATTTAACCCCATTTGGATTAAACAATATCCTAACAATAAAAAGGTCTTAAACTTATGCCTTTATCTTTTAGAAAAATGTTCTTCCTTGCATCTATCTACCTGAAAGTCGTGAAAAAAAGATTAGCTTCACAGACTTTAAACATAGGTTTCCCCTCATTTATCATGTAAAATCAGCCCAAAGAGAGGCCTATTGAGTGACTAAATCACAATTCCTCCTTCAAAGTGATATCACTCCCAGAGGGAGATCAAGATGGCAGAGTAGGAAAACATGCAGCTCAACTCCCCCAAGAACACAGCAAAAATACACCTACATGTGGAGCAGTTCTCACTGAAAACAAACGAGACTAACAGAAAGACTCATACAACCGAGGTTGTAAGAAAGATCCACATGGAATTGGGTAGAAAGGGAAGAGAAGCAATCAAGTCAGGGCCTGTACCCCTGGGACGTGACAAAAAAGAGGCGGGGGATTATACAGGCTCAGAGATGCTCCCTGGGGAGTGGGTGGTTTGACCCATACATTGGATGCCTCAGCCTTGGGGCCCCACACTTCGCTGGTTTGAAAACCAGTGGGCCTGACACCGGAGCAGTAAGCTATCTAGACTCCTTTCAGAAGAGGGTGCATGCTTGCTTGCTCCCAAAACAAGACTGAGGAAGTAGACTGAAACTGCCCAGAACTTTGGACAGTTTGACCGACCGAGCATGCCCCAGCTTGAGCTGAGTGCCTGGTCTGGCCCTGTTTGCTCCCTGACACAGCTCCACACTGGGGCAAGGGCTGCTGGCTCAGACGTGACATGGCATCTGCATAGGGTGAGGGCGGCCATTGCTGGCGCTCATGGAGGCAGTGGATCAGGAGTGGTCTGGAACTATGACTATTGCCAGGATTGCCACAGCCCATGCCCTGACCCGTGCCAAGTGCCCGCTCCAGCCCCTCTTGCTCTGCAGTGCAGCTCCACACTAGGGCAAGGGCTGCCACGGCCAACGGGAATATGCAGTTGTGGGGACTGGAGCCAGCTCGGACCTGGCATAATCTCTGAACAGGGAGAGGGCAGCCACTGCTGACTCTCATGGAGGCAGAGGATTGGGAGTGGTGCAGAACTCTGACTCGTGCCTGTGCCCTGACACATGCTGAGCATACACTCCAGAACCTCTTGCTCCAGCACGGTTCCTCTCTGTGGCAAGAGTGTCAGCGATGAGACGAAGGAGAGAACACACACATAGAGAGAATGGAGCCAGCTCAGACCTGAACCCTCAGAGCTTCTGCTACAGCAACTTGGGACCCACCTCCACCCTCAGAAGCGTGGTATTGTCCACTGAGCAGAGGAGAATCCTGGCTAACATCTGGCTCTCTCTAGTCCCTCCATCTCCAGCCCCACCTCCTACCAAGGTGATAGCTGCTGGCACACTCTGAGGGAAGACATGACTTGTGCTCACTTTCAGACCCAGCTCAACCATCAAAGCTAGTGGGCACATGCAGACTGTCTACACTCTTACACAAGGACACCAACCACTTTGAAGACTGGGATAGGTAACTGTTTCATCTAATTTCATAGAGACAGAAAAGTTTAAGCAAAATGAGAAGACACAGGAATTTGTTTCAAACAAAAGAACAAGAGAAAACCCCAGAAATAAAACCTAATGAAACAAATAATTTACCAGATAAAGAGTTTAAAGCATTAGTAATAAGAATGCTAACTGAATTAGGGAAAAGAATCACAGTGAGAATTTTGTAAGAAACTAGAAAATATAAAAAAGAACCAGTCAGACTGAAGAATACAATAACTGAAATGGAAAACACACTAGAAGGAGTTAACAGACTAGGTGATACAGAAAAACACATAAATGTTCTGGAAGATAGAATACAGTAAGTCCTCTACATACAAACCTTCAAGTTGTGAACTTTCAAAGATGAGAATATGCATTCACATGTCCAGTCACGTAAGTTAGTTCACGTGTCTGGTGTACCTTGTCACGTGTGTGCATCCTCTACAAGTGGTTGTGCTTTTGTGTTCTTTATTGTACTGTATAGAGTACAGTAGTACAGTACCTTTATTTCAAGCCCAGGATGTCCAGAAGCAGGCATAAAAGCAGCAGTATATAGCTGATTGTGTTAGTTGGGTGCCTAGGCTAATTTTGTTGGACTTATGAACAAATTGGACTTACAAATGTGCTCTCAGAACAGAACTCTTTTGTATGTAGGGGAATTGCTGTAATGGAAATCACCCAATCAGAACAGCAAAAAGAAAAACAATGGGGTCGAAATTGTATTTGATGAAATCATAGCTGAAAACTCTGCAAACCTGAAGAAGGAGACAGACAGCCAGGTATAGGAGGCACAGAGGGTCCCAAAGAAGATAACCCAAACAGACTCACACCAAGACACATGATAATTAAAATGGCAAAATTTAAAGATAAAGAGAGATATCCATGAATGAATCAATGTGATATACAACATTTAAAAAAGGAGGGATAAAAAAATCACATGATCATTTCAATAGATGCAGAAAAAGCATTTGACAAAATTCAACATCGATTCATGATAAAAACTGTCATCAAAGTGGATACAGAGGGAACATATCTCAATGTAATAGAGGCCGTTTATGACAAACCCATAGCTAACATCATACTCAACAGTGAAGAGCTGAAAGCCTTTCCTCTAAAATCAGGAACAAGAAGGATGCCCACTAACACAACTTCTATTTAACGTTAATATTGGAAGTTCTAGCCAAAGCAATCACACAAGAAACAAAAGGAATCCAAATTGGAAGGGAAGAAGTAAAACTGTCAATATTTGCAAATGACACGATACTATATATAGAAAACCCTAAAGTCTCCACAAAAAAACTCTTAGAACTAATAAATGAATGCAGCAAGGTTGCAGGATACAAGATTAATATACAGAAATCTGTCGCTCTTTTACACACTAATAATGAACTATCAGAAAGAGCAAGAAAACAATCCTGTTTAAAATTTCATCGAAAAGAATAAAATACCTAGGAAAAAACTTAACCAAGCAAGTAAAAGACCTATACTTTGAAAAATATAAAACATTCGTGAAGGAAACTGAAGATGATACAAAGAAATGTTAAGGTATCCCATGTTCATGGGCTGGAAGAATGAATATTTTTAAAATGTCCATACTACCCAAAGAAATCTACAGATTTAATGTGATTCTACCAAAATATCCATGACATTTTTCAAAGAATTAGAACAAGTAATCCTAAAATTTACATAAAACCACAAAAGACCACAAATAGCCAAAGCAATCTTGAGAAAAAAGAACAAAGCTGGAGGTATCATGCTCTCTGACTTCAGACTATACTACAAAGGTACAGTAATCAAAACAGTACAGTACTGGCACAAAAACAGACACATAGATTAATAGAACAGAATACAGAGTCCAGAAATAAACCCACACACCTATGGTCAATTAACCTATGACAAAGGAGGCAAGAATATACAATGGAGAAAAGACAGTCTCTTCAATAAGTGGTGCTGGGAAAACTGGACAGCTACATGTAAAACAATGAGATTACAACATTTCCTCAAGTCATATACACAAATAAACTCAAAATGGATTAAAGATCTAAATGTAAGACCTGAAACCATAAAATTCCTGTAAGAAAACAGGTGGAACACTCTTTGACATAAATTATAGCAATATTTTTTTGATCTGTCTTCTAAGGCAAAGGAAATAAAAGCAAAAATAAACAAAAGGGACCCAATTAACCATAAAAGCTTTTTCACATTAAAGAAAACCATCAACAAAACTAGAAGACAACATACTGAACGGGAGAAAAAATTTGCAAATAATATGACCGATAAGGAGTTAATATCCACAATATATAAACAGCTCATACAACTCAGTATTAGAAAAACAAACAACCTGATTGACAAAAAGAGGGAGAAGACCTGAATAGGCATTTTTTCTACAGAATATATACAGATGGCCAATAGGCACATGAAAAGATGCTCCATGTCACTAATCATCAGAGAAATGCAAATCAAAACTGCAATGAGATATCACTTCACATCTGTCAGAATGGCTATCATCAAAAAGACCACAAATAACAAATGTTGGTGAGGATGTGGAGAAAAGGGAACCTTAACACACTGTTGGTGGGAATGAAAATTGATGCAGCCGCTATGGATGGAGGTTCCTTAAAAAAAAAAACACAGAACTATCATATAATCCATTCCTGGGCATATATACAAAAAAACCTGAAAATACTAACTGAAAAAGATACATGCACCCTAATGTTCATAGCAGCATTATTTACAATAGCCAAGACATAAAAGCAACCTCAATGTCCATCGACAGATGAATGGATAAAGAAGATGTGGCATGTGTGTGTGTGTGTGTATGTGTGCGTGTATACACACACAATGGAATATTACTCAGCCATGAAACAGAATGAAATTCTGTCATTTGAAACAACATGGATGGACACAGAATGTATTATGCTTAGTGAAATAAGCATAGTGAGCAGAGAAAGACAAATACTGTATGTTATCCCTTATATCTGAAATTTAAAAAATAAACAAATGAATATAACAAAATAGAAACAAACTCACAGATACAAGATCAACTAGTGGTTACCAGTGGGGTGAGAGAAGGGGCAAGGGGCAAGATAGGGTTGGGAATTAAGAGGTACAAACTACTATGTATAAAATTAATATGCTACAAGGATATGTTGTACAGCACAGGAATACAACCAATATTTTATAATAACTTTAACTGGAGTATAATCTATAAAAATATTGAATCGCTATGCTGTATACCTGAAACTAATATAATATTGTAAATCAACTTATACTTCAATTAAAAAATACAGTGTCATGAAAATGAAAACTCCCAAATACTTTACCTACAATATTAATTGTAACTGAAATCAATTTAGGAGTTTAATAACTCTGCAATATGTGTAAACAATCTAAC
Organism: Orcinus orca; assembly: GCF_937001465.1. Taxonomy (NCBI): domain Eukaryota; kingdom Metazoa; phylum Chordata; class Mammalia; order Artiodactyla; family Delphinidae; genus Orcinus; species Orcinus orca. The sequence goes on along the minus strand of NC_064560.1, from coordinate 120,208,856 downwards.
TAAATGCCTTGGGTTTATTCTTCCAGGATTATTATTGGCATATAATTCATCTGATGAATTAAAAGAGGTCTAAACTGAAATATATACATTGTTCAAGACTGAAAAATTCTAAATTAAAACACACACTCACAAAACAAAGTGATATCACCCCCTTGTCTGTAGTTTATAAGATTCTTTGACAGCAAAAGCACTCAAAAATAATAAGAAATTTCTTACATTTACATATATCTTAAATTTTGGACATATTTAATTTTGACAGTCCAGATTAGTGAGAATACAGCAAAAATAAAGGCAGAATGAAGGCACCTGGCTTGGAAAGGCTTAAATTCCAGGAGCTGGAACCTGATGGGTTAGTTAATGACGTGGCCTTGGAAGTGAGCACTGAGAAAATGATTCCCGTGTGAAGGATTTTTAGGTAGCAGGCTTTAAGGGAGTTGAATTTTTCTTCATTACATGTCTTTGCTTTTATTTCCTTCTATTTTATCTCCAAATCTTTTCCAGAACTATTTTCTTTATTAAACTCAATTTATTAAAAATGTGTTTTCCTGAGTACCTACTGAATACTAGGTATGCTGCTATATGTATTTTACTCTTCACAATAACCCAGTAAGGTAAGTGTTATCATTATTTTACAAATGAGCAAATGGAGACTCCATGTAAACTGCCCCAAGTTGCACAGTTAGAAATTGTTAGAATTAATCTTTTTCAGATTCCAAAGTGCACATTAACGACAACAGCAAAAATAAATTTGTTTGAGCAGTAAACGCGCAATTGGTTTTCTATCATCATAGAGTGTCCAAGAAACTCTCCTTGAACTCAGATGCAAAGACCGAAGAGTGTTATTGCTCTTACTACCAAAGGAATATAAGAGTGGCCTAATTCCAGGGACAACATCACTCACTGTACCACACTCTATCCAACAGAGACCCACTACTCTCTCCTCTCTTTCCCAGTTCCTGCAGTTAATTCCTCCACAGCCTGTGGTCATTTCCTCAAGGATGTCTTCCTTGACCTCTGAGTACCCCACACTTCCCCTTTACCTTATCATGATTGTAATTCAATTATTAATAATACCCTGTATCTTCCCAATTACAGTGTCACCTCTTTGGTTTGTCTTCTTCACTACTGTGTCCTAAACTCCTAGAGTACTCAAGAGAAGTTGAAGTAAACTGTAACTATGTGAGGTGATGGATGTGTTAACTAACCGTATTGTGATAATCATTTTGCAATATATACCTATATAGCAAATCATTACACTGTACACTTTAAACTTACACAGTGTTATGTGTCGATTATACCTCAGTAAAGCTAGAAGATAAAAAGAGAAGTTGAAGTAATTTTTGTTGGATGAATGGAGGAATTTGTTTGAATTATACCATCTGCTCAAACATAGTTTTATTTATAGCCACTTTTGATTTACTGTATTTGTAGTAGAAGGTATATACAATATTAAAAGACACATAATTATTTGAGCATACTTGTATTTTTATCAAACTTGATTGCAGGTATACCTCTCTCTGAACTCTCACTACTTCCCTCCCTCTCTTTCTCTTTTTTCTATTTTGTTTCTCTCTCTCCATCTGTCTGCCTACTATTACTCCTTATAGTTGGATTATTGAATACTTGAAAGCTAGCTGGGCAAAAGGAAAGAGAGAATGCCAATTTAATTCCAAAAGTAGATTAATTCACTCTATAAATAGCTGAGCTATAAATGTGCATTGTATGTTCAAAATTCAGAGCTCACCAAAAATTTGCTCTGGTCTAAGCAGTCATAATAAAGATATATTTTGCATAATTGTATATATAATATAGGAAAATGTATCTTCTGCTCTTTACCTCCCCCCCTTTTCAAGTCTCCCACTCTAGGCAGGAGAGGAGTAAAGACAGATAGAAGCAATAGGATCTGATGTTATTGTTGTGCATAAAAGTCTATCTGAGTATAAAGTATGGGTTTTATTCTCCACAAAGGCTCAACCTTAGTTTTGAGGTTGAGTTCTGTATATTTGAACATGCCATGTATGGATGAGTATGAGTTCTTTCCTAGACCAGCTCACCATCACTTAATGTGAACTTTAAATCAAGTCTCGTGGTACAGGTTGGTTATTTGCAGTATATTACAGACCTGCATTGATTAATTTCACATCTGGGGGTCAGAGTCGACCCGTTCAATCTTACGAACGCTGTACATAACATGACTACTGCAGCCAGACTTAAAACATGCAATCTTCTTTTCAATTCTAATTTTAATATTTTGTAATAGGCTATATGCGTCTCATTTGTATTTATAAATGAGATCCGTATGAGCTGGAAATAAAACTGCAAGCACATGTTAATCATACATGCAGGACTCTAGTACTGAGCATAAATATATGTTCACCTATGTCTGTGAACCAAAAAGAAAAAAAAATACAAGGATATGGAGGGTCAGAGTTTCAGGCTACTCACCTCTCTTATGATTTGAACTGAGATTAAATATACTTAGGATAATTTACAGTAGATGGATTCTAAATTTAAGTTACATAAGCAAGTTTTAACAGTAAATAAATTATTTTTAACCCAGGGACAAGTATATTTTTATTTTAAAAAAGAAAGACTGCAAATTGTTTCTACTTAACAGGCAAATATATACTCCCTCTTTGGGCTCCTAGGTCACAAAAGGTGTTATCCTGTCACTACGGCTGATGTCTGAAAAGTGTGACATGCATTTAGTTGTCAGTTCCTATCAGCAGCATTCAGGAATCAACACTACATCAGCAGCAAGACACACCATTTTATGCTCTTTTTGAAGATAATTAGAGTTCCCTTTTGTTGCAAATAAGATGTAAAACAGCTATAACTGCTGGAGAACGTGATTAAAGTAACCTCTATAGAACCCCATTATTCTAGACAGATTCCTTCAGATGCATAATTTTCCCATTTTAAGAAAACATAATGCATGCATATAAAATTCAAATTGTCGAGACACCTCTAACAAAAATTAGTACTCTATTAAGGCATTCTTAGTAGCTGGTTAACATGTAAAACGCTTTAAGTGTATTTTAACATAATCATGAAATAATAGTATGTGTCACAAAAGGTAAACATTTTACAGTGAGAGGATTCTTCAGACAAGATCCACGTATTTAATTTTTTTTTTTTACTTACAAAATTTTTGACAGATAATGTGTGAAAAGTTGTATCCCAAACATCCCCAAACCATTGAAGTAAGCATGCAGACTTTCAACATCGTGTGCTTCAATTCTAAGATAGGTGGTTGTACATACAAACTAACACACGCACACTCGTGTGCACACACACACATACCTTATTTGTTTAGGCACTTAAATGTCATTTATTTGCAACACTAACACTCCAAGTATCATTTTTAGCAGGTACTCTGCTATATCTAATTCAAATAAAGTAGCAGATGTGCACCAATATCATATCATAGTCTTTTTCTTAATAATTGCTTTTAAAAGTATACAATTTTCCAAATCCTACAGTAAAACATGGCTTTAAAATAGAGTTTTAAAAATACCTCTCATCATTGCAGGTCTTATCCTTTACAAATACACTCTAGGACAGACACAGCCATCTAAGAGAACCAGTGTCCTGCAAAATAACTCAGTGCCTACTTGTCCATGGGGTGTTTCATTTATTTAACAAAATATAAATGCTGCTTGAAAAACATATGTAAAGTGGTGATTAGTAAATTCCACCAAGACTGCCCATACATTGACCATAACTTTTGCAGAATGGTTATAATTATAAAATCAAATTCTTGGTTGACTCTGCTGGGAACCTCAACATCTAGTGAAAATGTTATTAAAGAAGCTTACAAATGAATAATCATTCTCAACAACTCACAGCAGCCTTCACAGCATGAAAGTGGGAAAAATGAGGAAAGTTTTAAGGTGGGGAACTGATTAGGATGACAACAGTCTCTGTCTAGAGTATGTACTGTGCAAGCCTTCTCAGGAGAAAAAATTTTCACCTGAAAAGAGACAGCATTATGAACAGTGTAGAACTGTGGATTGCAGGACACTGATCTTATTAAGAACTAATGCTAATTTGCACACTGTCTCCTGCTGAACTGGAAGCAAGTTTACCACTGGGTTTGTTAATTTACCCGGGACACCATTATCTTTGGTTGGACTTAATGTATCAGAGTAGAGGTCATTAACTGCTGGGCTCATGATTATCCAGCATGAATTACCGACAGGATGACCAAAATAGATTTGTACCCCGACTTCATTTCTCTAGATGCAATTTTTTTCTTCAGCTGTTACTTAATTTCTATCTCAAAACACTAATTATTATATTATATGTATGTTTATGTGTATATTCATGTGCTTTTTGTGGAAAAGAGTACAAGCACCAATGTTCACAATAGAAGTTGCCGTTTTGATTTGGCTTCCTAGCATTTCAGACTAGTAATGCAATTTGTATATAAATAAAGGATACAGCTTTCTCTTGCTGAGGTTGCAAAGAAAGAAAGGTATGGTCATGTGGGAATTTTTAATCATAATAAAATACATAATTGTTATGGGAGCTTTCCATAGTCCATTAGAGTTTGCATTGACTTGAACTGTTAAATATTCAAAGTGAAGTCGCCCTGAATCTGCTCCCTCTACTTTTGCAGACATTTTATTTCAACCATCTATCAATCACAGCTCTAAAACTTGTGTTCTATCCCAAGTAAATACTTTGTTGAAAGAAAAACCCTACAAAATCCCACTGATGCTTTCATTTTAGCTTACAGTTCAATAAAATCACTATGCAGATTCATAAAAAGAAATCTTAGAACTAAAAGTTAAATAGGAAAGTGCATTCTTAAAAATATTTGTGGTTTCTGGTTAAATAAACACATTTTCATAAGCCTGCATGTTCAATCTATTTTATATAAATGGAACAAATCAACCAAAAATTCATTTACAATTTTTGTAGTCTGTACGAGCCCATTTCTAATAGCAGGGAACACTTGTGTCTCTGCGTGATATCTGTTGAAAGAGGTGAATTTTCATTTATTTAATGCAAATATTCATGCAAGGTAAACTCTTCAGGCATATATGAAGCATGCTTTGTGGCAGCTATGTGGCAATAGGAAAATAACATGACATAATTGTACAATAAATGGAGAGCTGCCACCTCAAAATTACCTGAAGCACAGCATCGTGAATAAAGAGAAGAATACAGGAAATCTGAGGTGTTTTGTGCTAGTTTCTAAGCTACTCTGCTTACCAATGATTTAATTCTGATCATATATAGCTGGACATTTATGACAATCTCATCTTTAGAACTGCAAAATTATTAAGATTTTTTTAAAGCGTTGAATAATGAAAAGTGCATTGTTAGTTGATGCTAAAGCTTTCAACTATACAATACACATTTAGCTAACAAAGTAAGAAGGCAAAAGGGGTAAAGATGTTAGTTTCAGACTTACTGCATATAAAGAGTTGAGCTTTTGTATCTATTACCTGAGGAGGCATTGTCCAGACTCATAATTTAATCACATTATTTTCCAGGTAAAATTAAATATCAACCTCTAAAGCAGAAGTATGATTTTATATTTTCCATTGAAAATTAGTGTTGACACAATGACCCAGAAGTCACTCAACACATCACAATATATTCTGTCACCTGGTTTTAAAATAACCTTTGATGATGGGGTTTTCAGCATAACAGAGTTTTCTCTATTACAGGATGGTAAGCAGTTTTACTGATAGAGTATATACAAATATTTATTAGAAAATAATGTTTTCAAGTTGATGGAATGATATGTTTTTGTTTTATTCTGGGGCTTGCTCTGTTTCAGACTATTCATAGTGATGACTGACGGCCCCAAGTCTAAACTGGCTTTTACATATTCCTTTTCAAGCTCAGCTTTAAATACTTTCTAACAAATTAAATTTGGAGCTTCACTGGACAGGAATCTGTTCTAGATTTAGGCAGCATCATGTTTAGAATAACATGGAAGTGCAACCCACAAATAAACCAACTTCTAAAATGCACTTCTGAATATCCTCAAGTATTAGTAAGGAAAACAAAGTTTGAAATTATTCATTTTAAAAGGCAACCTCTGCGTTTATTTTTTGTACATTTTTTGATGATGATCATTCTGACCAGTGTGATGTGATACCTCACTGTCGTTTTGATTTGCATCTCTCTAATAATTTAGTCACGTTGAGCATCTTTGCACGTGCTTTTTGGCCATCTGTATGTCTTCTTTGGAGAAATGTCTATTAAGATCTTCTGCCCATTTTTTTATTGGGTTTTTTTTTTTGATATTGACCTGCATGAGCTGTTTGTATATTTTGGAGAGCAATCCCTTGTCGGTTGCTTCATTTGCAAATATTTTCTCCCATTCTGAGGGCTGTATTTTTGCTTTGTTTATGGTTTCCTTTCCTGTGCAAAAGCTTTTAAGTTTAATTAGAGCCCATTTGTTTATTTTTGTTTTTACTTTCATTATTCTAGGAAGTGGATCAAAAAAGATCTTGCTGCGATTTATGTCAAAGAGTGTTCTGCAAATGCTGGACAGGTTGTGGAGAAAACAGAACCCTGCTACACTGGCGGGAATGTAAATTGGTACAGCCATTATGGAAACAGTATGGAGGTTCCTCAGAAAACTAAAAATAGAATTACCATATGATCCAGCAATCCCACTCCTGGGCATATATGTGGAGAAAAATATGGTTTGAAAGGATACATGCACCCCAATGTTCATTGCAGCACTATTTATAATAGCCAGGACATGGAAGCAACCTAAATGTCCATCAACAGAGGAATGGATAAAGAAGATGTGGTACATATATACAATGGAATATTACTCAGCCATTAAAAAAAGAACAAAATAATGCCATTTGCACAACATGAATGGACCTAGAGATTGTCATACTGAGTGAAGTAATCAGATACAGTAATCAGATACATACAAGTATTATATGATATCACTTATACGTGGAACATTTTTAAAAGGGTACAAATGAACTTATTTACAAAACAGAAGTAGAGTCAATAATGTAAAAAACAAACTTATGGCTACCAGGGGATGGCGGGGGGAGGGATAAATTTGGAGATTGGGATTGACATATACACACTACTATATATAAAATAGATAACTAATAAGAACCTGCTGTATAGGACTTCCCTGGTGGCACAGTGGTTAAGAATATGCCTGCCAGTACTGGGGACACGGGTTCGATCCCTGGTCTGGGAAGATCCCACATGCCGTGGAGCAACTAAGCTCGTGTGCCACAACTACTGAGTCTGCACTCTAGAGCCCGCAAGCCACAACTACTGAGCCCACGCACCACAACTACTTAAGCCCCTGTGCCTAGAGCCTGTGCTCCGCAGCAAGAGAAGCCACTGCAATGAAAAGCCCACGCACTGCAACGAAGAGTAGCCCCTGCTCACTGCAACTAGAGAAAGCCCATGCAGAGCAACAGACCCAACGCAGCCAAAAACAAAAATAAATAAATAAATTTATTAAAAAAAAAACAAAAAACCTGCTGTATAGCACAGGGAACTCTACTCAATACTCTGCAATGGCCGATATAGGAAAAGAATCTAAAAAAATAGAGTGGATATATGTATATGTGTAACTGATTCACTTTGCTGTACACCTGAAACTAACACAACACTGTAAATCAACTATACTCCCGTAAAAATTAAAAAAAAAAAAAAAGTGCTACCTCTGTTACACTAACTAGTGGGGAATCAATACAAAGAACCAGATTTTAACGCACTAACCATCCTCCTAAATTAGAAGCATTATTGCTATAATTCATATAATTTATTGATTAAAAATATTATTGGAATAATTATATTGTTCCTTACCATAATATTCTAAAATTCAAATACTCTGTTCTTAAAAATCTAATCTCAACTATTTTAAGAAAAAAGAATATTATGTTGTATATGTGTTGATAAGTCTATAATTGATCTGAATTAAATCCTGGTGGGATGAAACTTCAGAAAGAAACTAATTTCTCATTCATTCTCTCTCTCCTCTCTTCCTTCCTCTATGCCCCCCTCCCTCCCCACATATAACCTCACTATTAAGTGTGTCTTAGTTCAGATATTCATATACTTTTCATTTCTCAAATGGACAGCATCCTCCTAACTGGTCTTCAGTGTCTTTAATCTAAAACGATGCTGGAGTAGTCATTTTAAAACACAAATTTGATCTTGTAAGTCTGGTTTAAAAACACTCAGCAACTCTTCACAGCTTTCAGGATAAAGTTAAAACTTCAGAGTTCAGCACATAGAACTGTCCCCACATGGCCACTGCCAACCTTAACCTCATGATTTGTTACTCCAAGTGGTCTCCTGAAACAGCATGTCATTTCATATTTCTGATTTTCACAAATGGTGCTTTTCTCTCGCCAAATCTTACTTGCCCTCAAAAATGCCAGTGATAGTGCCACCATTAGTTTATTTCTCTCCCTACCCCTAAAGGACAATGACCTTGAATTCTTTGCCCAGCATAGGTCCTAGAACATACCATACGGTTAATATCTGTTTGTTGAATAAATAAATGAATGAATGGTATATAAATATTCTCTACTGCCTTAAGAACAGCAAACCAAATACAATAGAGTCCTTTTTATCTTATAAAACTGAAATCAGTGATTCTGTGGCTAAAGAAAGAAGTCAGTTCAACTGGAGTCACACAAACAAAAAAATGCAGTCTCCATGATTACCAGTTTAAACTGAATAAAACATTTAATGACAACTGTGCATTAATATCAGGGAAAAATCTAGTTGAAAAACTACTTTTTTTCTGTGCTTTACAGTTGTTTTGCCCTTAAATATCTTGATAGTGATTTTGTAGTGACTTGCTTTGTTGAGTCTTCAAAGCATTCAACTTAGAAACAACAGCTCTCTTCTCTTATTTTTAGTTCATTAGTTTAAATAATATTTGATTAAATTATTTAATTACAAGAACAAGCACAACTGACATAATCAGATTTGGGAGGAAACACAACTGGCTCTTGGCAAACATACAACTCAACCAATGGGAGAAGAACTATGTCAACATACTTGCCATACGAGTTTGGAAGTGGGTGATATCAGTCAGTTTTGTGAAAGGTGTGGAGAGAATCAGTCCAGAGGTAGGTGATTATGTGGAATTACAATAAGAGGGCTTTTTCTATAATATAATTTTTTGCTATTTATTCTAAGATTCTGCAGTGTCTTTGAAGTCAGTTTTCTGACCATGAATTCTCAATGTACAGAAGCAAATCTAGATGTGACAGGCACAGGAGACTAAGCTGAACAGATTTTTGACTTCAGAATAGAGCCTGGACATCTCTCCCTTTTAATGTCTGATATTTACAAATTCTTTCCTCTAAACAGTAGAATACAGAAAAATGAGGAACTTAGTTTCTGGTAGGTTTAAATTTTCTCCTTAGCTCTTTCAATTTGAATGGACTGTAATGATGAAGATTAATAATCAAGAACTCACTTGGTTACTGACTTCTGCATTATGGCAAACCAAAGAACTCACGAAATAATGCTGTTTTCATTTAGGGGGAAAAGGGAATGCCTTTTAAAATCTTTATGTTAATCTGAACCATTTTTAACCAGGATGACCTAATTACATAGCTCAAAATAAGAGCAATTCAGAAGTCAATGTACCAATTACAATTATAGAACACTGAGAACATCCTATAGGTGAGGTAGAAAACACACTTTTTTGTCGTAGGGTCATCACAAATTCATGGAAAACTAAACCTCCCAGAAAAACAAGGAGAGGGGTTGGTGGTGGGGGAGGGGAGGGACTGTGTTCTCTCCAGCAGAGGAAATAGAGGGAATGGATGTGAGGCAGCCAGACATTTCTAGTAATTTCAACAATACCTTAGGTAAGCAGTTCCCTAAGTAATCTGTACAGATTGATTTTTAAAAATTGGCAGACTACTTTTGAAATAAGAAGCCTATTTCTTACTACTGTCACTCAATCTCAAGGTGGTAGATAGAGTCTTAGACATTTTCTTCTTCTATTGTTGGGCGTGCTCTGTCCATAAGCAATAGCTCCCCTGAACCTGCCTACTTGGGAGATTCATGAAGGATAAATGTTGTTTCTAATTTTCTATAATGCATACAAATGTGCATATTAGAGTATGTCATATATATATATTTCTTAATATATTACATCCGCTATAATATCTTTTATCCCAGAAAGTATAAATATCCTAAAGACGACAACATATCAGGTGCCATCAATACGTCCAAATTAGTTGGGGCTCCTAAGTCCACCAACACCATCAAACCATTATTCTGTGACTCTCTGCTTTGGAATTTGTCACCCATGACCTAATATCCTCTTTTCGCATGATTCCACAAAACTACTACATTGGGAATCATTTGCTTCTTGAAATAAATGTCTTCAAAGTTTCCTTTTGGGCTTCCCTGGTGGCGTGGTTGAGGGTCCGCCTGCCGATGCAGGGGACGCGGGTTCGTGCCCCGGTCCGGGAAGATCCCACATGCCGCGGAGCGGCTGGGTCCGTGAGCCATGGCCGCTGAGCCTGCGCGTCCGGAGCCTGCGCTCCGCAGCGGGAGAGGCCACAACAGTGAGAGGGCCGCGTACCACAAAAAAAAAAAATTTTACTTTTGCCATAGTCACTCTCTGATGAGGATTACTGTCCTCCCCGTGAAGAAAGTGCCTTGCTTACAGATTAAACTCTGTAATTTCATTTACAGAGCTTGCAAAGAATGGCTTTTCCTTTAATCCTGTATTGCATGCAGGGAATTGCAGGTGGGTGTTTTTAGATAGTAGCTGGCATTTTGAGTACAGTTTTGTCAAGCCCCAGTGAGGTAGGGTATCTGGAGGAAAAGCAGTTTTCTTTGAAACACAGTTACTGGTCTCATCACAGGCTGTACCTACAGTGTGCTGATGGGCTGTGGACCCTGATACAGAGGCCTCCCACCACTTTCCTCTTTTTTCCCTTCTTAAAGATTGCTGTTTCATCAAACCTCACTTTTGACTCTCAGGCTTAGATAGTTGACCCTTCACTGTTCCCTCTCTTACCCATCATGTTATTTTCAGTCTTACAACGGGAAACACCTGGAAGACATTAGCATGGTGGTTAACAATAGAGAGAGAGGTCAAGAGCTGATTCTAGATGAGATCAGAAACAAGAGTTTGGAGGAAAAAAAGGAGTGTGCAGAGGACAAAAGAAGAGAAGGGAGGAAGGAAAGGGCACATCTGAACACTAGTGCTCTTTATCTTCCCCCACCCCCCCCAACTTCCCTATTTGATCTAGCCACTCTCTCCTTTCATCTCACCTCCACCCACTTCCCACCACTCTCCATCTCCAAACAACAGGGCTTACAGACAAGATGTGGAGTCATAGCTTCTCCAGCCAGCTCCCCTGACAGCCTTGATTCAAGGACAGGCACTTGGCATCAGAAACGATAGTGACCACAACCACTAAGATGCAAGACTCAACACCAGACGCTTTCCTGGAAATCCACCACCCCTCCAATTACCCGTCACAGAAGCAGCTGCACTGGGTAGAGAAAGCAGGGGAAACACGCTCTCAGCCAGGCACAGGCCTCAAACTATGGGCCAAGAAACCACCATAGGAAGCTACATAGACCTCCAATACCACAAGCACCAGGAAGCGTTCACCACACGTGACAGCATCCCAGCAAAGGGGCTGATAGGGTTGGATTCCAATCTCTTTGTGGTCATTGGCAAGGTGAAGCATCAACCCAAGGGCGCTGTCATTTCCTATAAGCTGCCAAACCACCAAAATTTGTCTGGCTTTGAGTCACTGACCTGACAAGAATTGGAGATGCTAACTTGACTTTCCTCGCTTTCAAAGAAATGATGTATCCCAGATGTGTGTGTAAAGAATGACCAGAAAAATGAATAGTTTAAAAACTTAAACTCAAACAAAATATAACATTGTGACAAAAGAGGATTAGGAAGGGGAGAGGTATTATTGTTATGAAATATGCACCAAACTGTGTAGGCACACGGGGAGTCTCCCCCACTATATGAGATTTGGCACTAAAAGGGACAGAAACGTTGTCACTGCTCATCACGGAAAAATGTCAGAACTCAAGCCAAGCAATGCATCCGTAGATTGCTGCACCCGTCAGTGACAGCATCCCCTCCCTCAGGAGGTGTCCACTACCTGTGGAGGAAGCCCCAGCAGCTGGGCAGGATGTTTGTCCAGGAGGACTGAAAAGGAGGGTGGTGACTATTTTGAAGTCAGAGGAGGATGAACAGAAAGAAAATCACCTCAACCTTGCCCCTAACACACACACACACACACTCTCTCTCTCTCTCTCTCTCTCCCATTTAGTTCTTTTCCTGTTGAGCTGTTCTCAACCTCCCTCTCCCCACCTTCTGCCACCCCTCCCTGGAGGAATTTCACTGTACACAAATGAGGAGTTATTAAACAAATGAATTGGCTCCAGACACCGTCACTAAATTGGGTATAAGTACCCACTTTTCTGACCCCATTCTGCATTTACGTAAGGAAGAACAGGCTTAATTGCCCCAATGCCACGGCTATGTTGACATATTTCCAAATGATTACATAACTTCCCCACATCCTTCGCTGGGAAGGAGTGTTTATCAAAAGCGTGGAAGCTGACAGGATGGCATTATTAGCACGGCTCAGAGCCGATCGCACTGCCGATTTGTTGAGGATGATTTTAACTCTAGTCACTTATAGACGGGATGTTTCCTGACACATTGCCCTCACGAAGGAAGACTACATAATAAAGGCATGCAAATGGAATGATGGAGGGATTACAGCGACAGGAGCTACAGTGGGGGAGTCGGGACACGGTCCGAAATTATTGAGGGCTAACGATGAAAACATAATTTGGGGTTCACCTCCATTTGGGATTGTCTATTTAAGATGCATATGTGAAACTGGTGAATCAGGAGACTGAATTCCAATGACATTTCCTCTGGAGGCAGGGAAAATAATTTCAATGCAACTAAACAGCTATGGGAGAGAGAGGGAGGATTTCTGTGATTGCCAATCCTGACAAAGAGTTCAAAGCCCTAGGAAGGGGGCCTGTATCCTTCATACACATAGAGGCACAGAAAGTGTGTATCCATCCGCGATATAGCCTGCCTCCCAGTCCAAACATTCCAGTAATGTTGCATCAGTGTAAATATACATAATCAGAAATGACTCTCAAAAAAAGCACTAATACCTAATTTGTCCAGGTGAGACTGGACCACGTAGAACGTGGCTTATCTGTCAGGTGAAGCAAGTTTTTCTTTCACTGCCTTCTTAACGACTGATTTGGCCAAATCCAAAGAGCTTCTTTGTGGCCTCGCAACAGTGCTTCGGCTGGAGGATTGAGGGTGTGAGGCCTGCAAGCAGGGTGGGGATGCATTCGCAGTACAGTCTCCCTGACCAGAGCATCAGATGCACCACACAGGTGATGGCGGGTAGTTGGCTAAGAGAGTGGTGCCTGAAAGAACCAAGGTGAGACGAGCTCTTTGCCGCTCAGTCTCACCTACGGGGGCCACAAATAGATTCGACTGAATCTGCCATAATCACGTTGAGAAGAGTCTACAGATCCCATGGCAGTGTTGGCATTTGGGCTAGCGCTTTCCACCCGAGTCCAAGCCAACTGGCCTCCAGGACAGCAACTGCTCCCACATTCAGTGTTTACCTCTCTTCTGTGTCATCTCCAGCTTTTGATTCCTTTGCCAAAAGGTCTATTTATTGCCTGTTTCTTTCTTACCTCCTCCTCCCATTCATTCTGTTCCATTCTGCCTCCTTAGAAGAAAAGGAAGATAAAGGGAAAGATTTCCAGACTCTTTGATTGAAGAATATGATCCTGAAGACAAGGGTTGTGTTGCTCTGTAATCCACAGCAGGGAGCCTAGAACTGGCTGGTGGTCTCCAGGCTGGCTAAGGAACAGGCCAGGTCTGTTGGCAATTGTTCTGGTGGCATCTTGGTCATTTTTCACCATGTAGTACTAATTGCTACTTCTATTTCAGATTTGCATTAATATTATTTTTCTAAAGAACCCAAAGCACCTTTGTAAAAAAAAATTTAAGATTTTTTTTTAATGATCATCAACTTTAAAAGCCATGCAATTGTCAAAGAACAGGAATATTCAGTTATAAAAGGAAGAATAAATAGCTTATAAACATAGGAAAAGACACTTTAGCATTCACCATAAAGATATGAAAATTAAAACACAGTACTGAGATATTATTTTTCATATATTGAGATGGTAAATAACTATAGCAAAATTAATAGCACACAGAATTGGTGTGGGTGTGGGGAAACTGACACTCCCATACAATGTTAATTGAAGAATAAAGTGGTATAATGTATTGGAGGTCAACTTGGCAACACAGATACATTTTAGAGCATATCTGTTTTTTAATTAATACACTTTATTTTTAGAGTAGTTTTAAGTTCACAGTAAAGATGAGTAGAAAGTACAGTTTCTGTAGACCTCCTGCCCCCACACATGCACAGCCTCCCTCACTAACAATATTCTGCACCACAATGGTACATTTTTTAAATCCATCAACATATGCTGACACATCATTGTTAACCAAAGTCCACAGAGTATAGTAGGGTTCATTCTTGGTGCTGCACATTCTATGGGTTTTTACAAATGTATAATGACATGGATTCTCCACTGTAGCATCACACAGAATAATTTCACTGCCCTAAAAATCCTCTGTGTTCTGCCTATTCATCCCTCCTCACTAACCCCTGGCAACCACTGATCCTCTTACTGTCTCCATAGTTTCGCTTTTTCCAGAATGTCATATAGTTGGAATAATACAATATTTAGTCTTTTCATATTGGTTTCTCTCACTTGAATATTCTTTTAGTAACATGCATTTAAGTTTCTTCCATGTCTTTTCATGGCTTGATAGCTCATTTCTTTTAAGCACTGAGTAATATTCCATTGTTTGGATGTACCACAGGTTATTTATCCATTCACCAACTGAAGGACATCTTGGTTGCTTCCAAGTTTTGGCAATTATGAATAAAACTGCTATAAACATCCATGTGTAGGCTTTTGTGTGGACATATTTCCAATTCATTTAAGTAAATACCAAGGACTACAATTGCTAGATTGTATGATAAGAGTATGTTTAGTTTTATAAGAGACGGCAAACTGTCTTCCAAAGTGTTTGGACCATTTTGCATCTGACCAGCAATGAATAAGAGTTCTTGCTGCTCCACATCCTCAGCAGCATTTAACGTTGTCACTGTTTTGGATTTTGGCCATTCTAATAGGTATGTAGTAGTATCTTACCATGGTTTTAATTTGCAATTCTGTAGTGACATATGATGTCGAACCAAAGCACTTTTTACATACATTCATTAAACAAGTTATACCTTTGAGTGAAAAATTAACTCTGGAAATATGGTAAGGTAAAAACCAAAATGGACACATTTTGAAATAAACAATCCTCCCATCAGGAAGAGAGACACTTAAAATATCCCAAAGAACACGACACATACATATCCTGGTGAGTTTTTGTTCAATACCACCCAGATCAGTCTTTTTCAAACATTTTAGACAAATATATGCCCATAAAAATACATATATAAATACCTATACACACATACAAACACATACAACTGAAACAAAAACTTCAGAAATCAATATTCCTACACAATGTTCCTACACATGATGTACTCAGTTTTACATTCAACTCTAAGCCAACTTAATATGTTATTTATTCTATTTTATTTTTTAAAACATCGCTGTTGTTACCATCTAAATCAATTTCATGAACTTATTAGTGGGTTGCTACCCAAATTTAAAAATGATCAAAAGAAACATATCTTTAAATATGTAAATTAATAATAATTCATAGGAGAATCTTTAAGATTGATTATGAGAGTAATAGCTCTGGAGCTAAACCTTCAAACTACTCTTGATCAAGATTTTCCATTTGAAAAATTAAGACATGAAGCCAATGCTCAGAATATGATTAGTTTCAAATTATTTTATTTTAAAAGGTGACTGTCCATCTATAGTCTTCTACTGCCTCATCTCCACCATACCTAAAAAGAAAAATCTGCCCTTGACTACCTTATCATAGTCAAACTTAAGTTCAAAGTCTCTAAAAACAAGTTCCTATCTGGGACCTCCTGTTTTTATTGACATATCTTTTTGAAATGTACATATATTTTCCCCACTCCTTGCTTAGTTGCTTTCTTTTCTTTCTTCCTTTGTTTTTCCTTCCCTTCCCATTTCCCCCTTCTTTCTTTCCTTCCATGTCCTCCTCTTCCTCTCTCCCTTCTTTCCTTCCTCTTTGTCTTTTTTTCTCTTTCTCTGGTTCTCTGTCCTTCTCCTTCTCTCTGTCTCTCATTCCTTTCCTCTTCTCTTTTTCTCTCTCCCCATGTCCATATCTTGTCTACAATGTCCATAACTAGTAGTTTTTTCAATTCATTCGTAAAAATTTTCATTCTATTTTAAATATCTCTTTATCTCTCAAGTGTACTTTTCAACTTACATTCTTATGCCAGTGACTGTAAGTGAGGAATTATTCCCTCGTTTATACTATTAGAGAGAAAGACAATAAAAATCTGCCTTACTTAAAGTTGTGTGTGTGTGTGTGTGTGTGTTTCAAACAAAACCTGAATTCTCAGAATGTCAGAGAATGCTACCAATTTATTTCCTGAAAGTCAGTTTTGACAGGGAGAAAAAGGGGCAAGCATAGAACAATAGAAGAAAAGAGAAACACCCCAAAGGCCCCTGATTACAAAGAAAAGGGGCAGTGAGGATACTGTGTCATTTGGGTCTAGCTCTGGTGGAGGAGTCATATATTCTTTTCATGAAGCTCAGCATCCTTATGTGAAACAACAACAACAATCTAAGAGCAAAGAATAGAAAGGCAATTACAAGTGGACTACACTCTGTGACAAGATATTGCCACAAGAGCCAGGTTCCTTTGTTACATCTTTCTAGAAAATCTTTCTAACCCATTTTAAGCTGCGGGTCCTGGTTTCCTAGAACTTAAAGATGAAACAGATTCAAGCAAGATCACTGCTTTCTATTTCAAGTAAAATCTGTTTCTACTTCAGTTATACTCTGAGGTAGAAGAGACAGCATTCAGCTTCTGGTGATAATATCACTTTCAGCTTGGATTAAGTCATTTAACCTTCCTCCTATGTAAATTATATAGCACACCACCTCATGTAACTAGCACTTGGGTAAGTTGGAGGGTTAAGTACCATACAAATGTGAAATGCTTTGAAAATTTTAACACAGATTTATAAATACACAGTTTTTATAAACCGATGAAAATACCTATTCTGGAAATATAATCATATTCTACCTCCATGGTTTGTTACCCAGCAACAAATTGCGCATGTAAAAACTTAACAACTTGCATATTTCATATGCAAGATCAAAACCTCCAAGTTTTCTGCCCACCACCTGTACCCTACAACACCCACAGAAGAGAACACTTAGAAAGGAAGGGAAAATATTATCATTTTAAATTAATTTAGCACCATGAAGGTGCTAAGTGCTGTTCAGAATAATATATTCAAAATACCACATGGAAATAATAAAATCCTCTCTCTCTTATTCCTCCCTGAGGCATAAGTTTGATTAGTTTTTTCTTCCTCAGAGTCTGTGTTCCCCATTGTTTACCAGGTATTTGCAATGTCTGATGGGCAGACAACTTTTTTCAATCTTTCAAAATTATAAAACATCGACATGAAAATGCTTTTTTTAATAAGTTCTTTTTATTTCCCCCTCTGGTGTCAGGGATGTGAGACTGTTTTGTCCGGCAGCTGGAGACAAGCTAAAATAGCTCACCAAAGGGAGAGGAAATCATAGAACAGAGGGAGGGGATTCTGAGGCAAGAAAAACCTCTCAATAAGATAAACATCTGGGGCCACACAGGACAGGTAATCTGATCGCCTGTGGTAGCTGTATCAGTTGCAACAAGTCCAATTGCGTCTCTGTTTTACTTTTAGATTTCAAAACTTAAATCAAAGTTATTAGCCAATAAACAAAATATATAATAATAAAAGGCTCTGAATTCAGTCTTGCAGTAGGATACTGGAAATCAGTCTTAAGATGCAGCACCTCATTATTTATAAAGGAGAGGTTACTGGCAGGAGTATATATGTTACATTTGTACACTCTAGTCAAGTGTGTACAGAGGTCACCTGCCAATGCAGGGGGACACGGGTTTGATCCCTGGTCCAGAAAGATCCCACATGCCATGGAACAACTAAGCCCATGCGCCACAACTACTGAGCCTGTGCTCTAGAGCCTGTGAGCCACAACTACTGAGCCTGTGAGCCACAACTACTGAAGTCCGCTCACCTAGAGCATGTGCTCTGCAACAAGAGAAGCCACCGCAATGAGAAGCCCGTGCACCGCAACGAAGAGTAGCCCCTGCTCACCGCAACTAGAGAAAAGCCCATGCACAGCAACAAAGACCCAACACAGCCATGAATAAATAAACAAATAAATAAATAAGAATAAATACAAGTTTCTCCTGAACCAAAAATATGGATTTCCGTCCTTTTTCAACCTCCTAATCCTTTCCCCAGTCCCCAGTTTCCCAGCATGTTGTCAAAAGGAGACTAGATTTAACTCCAAAATACTTTAACAAACTCCAACAAAAGGCAGAACTTACCAGGGCACTTAGAGACTCCCTGACATATAGAATTTTTAGCTTAAAAATATATGTTTATATTTTTCAGCACAAAAGAGAAAATATTTTTAGATAGAAAGCCTTAGTTAAGTAGTTACATGCATAATGACACATATGTCCTTCCGTCCCTGTGAATGAAATAACAGCTCCAGTCAGCCATTCTATTTTTTAACACCTCCGAAGACTTATTTGTAAATGTATGAGTTGCATTATAAGGGACATGTCAAATCATAGTTTGATAATGAAGTTTTGGATGTACTGGTTTTGTAATTATAATTATACCCAGTAGATATGTACTCATGTTCACCTGGCTTTATTTTCTTGATTTTGTGTGCACATACATATGTATGTGTGCGTATGTCATATCTTTGTTTTGAGTATAACTGCTGCAAGAGTCCTGATGCCTTGGTGTCACTGGAAGTTTTATCGTACTTATATATACTGTACAAGAGTGATGGGAATATGGGGTTAGACAAATAGAAAATAAAGTCCCAATCCTTAATTTTTGCTGTGCAACTGGCTTCTTAGCCACCAAAGGTGTGGGTGTTCTGTCAAACATGGGTTGTTGGCTGTCTCTTTCTACCAGCTGCTATAGTGGTGATTTCATATCATGGACTTCTTTGTTGACAGATAGGTACATGCTGCCATTAGACACTGTGTCTGAGGGTTTTCCTGCAGAAAAGTAAAGAAAGTACATTAGGAGCACACACAGCTCCTGCACCAAACCAACAACACTTCGGATAATGATACTTGTCACTGGCTTAAAGTAACAAGGAGTAATTCAGTTCCCATATGTTTACATAAAATTTCTCACATAATGGACTCTTTCCCGGGCCAAGTTCATTTAACTTTACAAAACGTAGTGACTTCCAACTGGCAGATCTTGAAAACAGCCCCACAACTAATGAAACAAAAACAGTAAACTTAGTGGGGAAGTTAGCAGGAAGGTGGAGGTTATGTCTATAGACACATGTAAATGTACACATGTGTGTTAATATTTAACTGTTAGTTCTGATGCATGATGTCAAATGAGGCTATAATTTGAGGTGTGATTTCACTCACTCTGCATGTATCTTTCTCCTGTTTAACTTTCAAAAGCCAATTTAAGGGACAGCGGAGGTGTTTCCTCAGCAGTAACCCAGCCCTGTGTACAGGGCTAAGGCCACAGCGCAGGATAAACAAAGCCCAAAGTGTGGTCTGCAGGGGACCACAGCACACCAAACAGAGACTGGATTTCCCTCGTATTTATGAAATGTCTCTCTACTCCTGAAAAAAGAAAAGGAAACAATTGCATCCCCCTCCTTCCTGCTCTCCCGTTAGGTCTCTGAGTCAATTTTCATAGGGATACTTTCTGGCAGAAACCCTGTTCTGTTGCTTTGAGTAGACATTTGACATGCCCTTACAAAATAACATTTCTGAATTTTAGGATTTTTCCATCTCTTTGTGAAGGCCCCATCACATCCCCTCAATCCTATAGATAACAATAATAAAAGATTAGATATGAAGCGGCCTCAGAGATCATCTAAAGAGTTTAACTTCTTCATTTTGCGAATGGGGAAATTGAATTCGAGAGAAGTAAGTGAAGCCTAAGGTCCCACAGTCAATTCCTGGCAGAATGACAAGAATGACAGCCGGGTCTCCTGACTCCGAAGTCTGGATTAGTTTTCCTTGAATGTTGTTTCTGGGGTGCCCCACGTAAAGCAATCATACGATTGCTTTGATTTGCTGGTCCTTTCATGATTTGTAAGGGCAAACCCATCTTTCATTTTGATATCATATGTATCTTGAACAGGAATGTATACACCAGCAGTATTTAAGAAATGTTTGATAAAATGAAGAAGTGTTTAGTGTCCTCTGTGAAAAATGCTTTTTTTTCCTTAATTTTTTCATATGATGAAAAGAATACCAAAAAAATCAAGGAAAGGAAAGTAGAAAAGCTGTCCTCTGTGAAGTAACCCTCTCTCCAAGCCTGGATGTTGTGAATTTATGGTTAGCCTTTTTAGCTTTTTGCTTAACCTCTGAGCTTGGTATCCTTTCTCTACACTTAAGTTTGTGACATAAAATTTCAGTATCCCATTTGCAAGGGTGAAGGAGTTAAAAATAAATAGTGTTCTCAAGACTGCACAGCAAGTCACTGTGACTGTTTTTAAGTGTAGCGAAAAGATGCCTGCCTTACTTTCTAGAACACGCAACCACTTCAGTTTATAAACATCTGTAGGACCATGGGGTGTTGCTTTCCCTCTATTTATGAATGTTTGATACAACAGAAAAGCACTTCCAATCCTGCTGCTTTGGTGTGAAACTGTGCAGAAATATTGCCTGGTATGTGTGGAATATAAGACAGATTTTTCAAAATACAACATGGCAGTCAGAAGCATTCATTTTGTTTAGTCTGTGTGGCATTTGGGGGACATTCCCATCAGGGAGACATTGTTTAAATGCAAGTTATTCCCTTGAATTGGGGGCAAATGTTCATCCTATAAAACCATAGGGTAAAAAAGTCTGGAGGCTTACTTTCAAGGATTTTATTTAATATATACAAACCAAGAAAACTACTACGTAATCAGTGTAAGTGCAATTATTTTATTAATATGATGTAAAATATTTTCCTAGGCAAATATTTCTATAAAAGTTAAAGCAGTATGTGAGAATTGTGACAATTTTAAAAGCCCCATATAGTTAGTTCAGTTTCTGTACTTTTTGTTCAAATGCCAGATTTTTTTCTTTTTCCTTTTAAGAAATCCCAGTTATTACCAAGCAAAAGATGCAAGGGCACTTAATGACAAACATTTTAACTTCAAAGCCAAAAGGTAGACCAAAATAGAAAATAAATTGGGTTTCAATGAATCATTTCACCCACTAATACAAGCTCTGCTGAGGCTGCATCAGACCTTGGCTTGATAAAGGAAAACTTTGAAATAATCAATGTGACTGACACTCAAGGGTAAGAAATGCTTAATTTTTTATATAATTGAGAATTTTTTGATTGTCAAAAGAACATACTCCATGTGTTCCTAAAAATAACATGCAATACCTTACTGTAACATCCAAGAAGCTTATTTCATTTTTATATGCTGCATGTGTTATTAATTGTATTATGAATATTAATAATGAAATGAAACACTAATCAATGCTCCATTCCCAACAATTCATAATTAAATAAATGCCACATTCCTGATTGTGCTAAGGCCAATTAAATCTAATTTCTTTTCTGTTTCCATACATAGGCTATCTGGGGGTAATTAATTGCCACCAGCTGCCTTCCTCTAAGAGGATTTCTGAAACTAGTAGCACAACATGTGCCCCAGAGACCAAACAGTGCCTAATGCTGTTTGGGATGTTCACGGTTCTTTAATGACCCAGAGTAAATTTTTTCTCTCCATAAACTGCCGTTCATTTTGTCTCTCTCTTGTGCAAAGAACTATTCAGGGTTCTGGGTTTCATTAACAAATTCAGACTACACAGAAAGCCACAGGCAAGGCAGGAGGGTCATCCCTTCAGGGGATACCAGCTCCAGGAGTGGCAACCTCAGCCCAGAAAGTCTATGCCAGGACAAAAAATTCCAAATGGGTCCAGTTTAAATGAATAATTTTCCAATTCTATCAGAAAATAACCTACCACTTGGAGAAGATATTTGGGAAAGGCGAGTTACAGTTTTTATTCTTTAGAATTAAACCTTGAAAGAGGTCTCAGAGTGACCCAATAATTGTTAAAATATGTTCTCAGTGGAAATATTAGAAACTGTGTGCAGGGACAGAAACTTGATCATGCATAGATTCATAGATTCTTAAAGCTGGAAGGAACCACAAGAGGTTAAACAACCAACCTTCTTTTAAGGACAGGCTGCTTCTAGCCTATTCCTAACAAACGAAGATCAAATCTATTTTTAAAATCTCAGCAACAGAATATACCTCTCTTGCTACCTAATCTGACATCTAACGATCCCATTTATAAAAAATAATGCATTTAATCTCAACTCATCCTGCTGGACCAGTTTACTGGGCAAGCAGGAACGCAGTTTTTTCCCCATCTTTAGATAAGAACACTTTAGAGGTAAAGATTATTCAGCCTCACCATTCTCTTCTGTAAGCTACATATCTCAATCCCTTAACTTTTCTGTCCAAATTCCCCACACCACTCTTCATTTGTAGAAGCTAGACTGAGAAAAGCTCATAAGCTGAGCAGTACTGAGCACAAAGATTGTTTTATATCCCCTAAGCTAGACTATTTTAATAGCTACAGTACCTTGCTTGATTTTCAGATACTTCTGTTTTGCTGTCAACTGGCTTACTATCCACAATGAAAGCTTTTTGCCACACCTGCAAAGATTTAGGCATTCACCCATCCCATGTGTGTGTCTTACCCAAGGGGACCTCCTCTTTCTGAATCTCTTTCTACTTATCTCTGATGATGCCTCACAATTTACAGAAGTCACCCTTAATTTGCATGCTTGCTTTCAGGGTCATCCTCACGCTTGGGGTCAGTTTCTCTCTATTCCTTTCTTCTAGATACTTATAAAAATATTAGACAAAAATGGTACATGAGTGGCTCCTAAAGAATTCCCCTAGCTTGAAGCTGATTTACTGATAACCACTCTTCACATAGACTCTGCATTTAACCTCTTCATGCTGATATTTTCTATTTCATCTGAATTTTCACATTACATGTACCTATATACCCTCGGTGAAACGCTGTGAGGATGTATTTATTATAAAACGTGTGTATGTTTCTCTGTGGGAATATACAGTAAATTAAGATATCCTTCTGAGATCAGTAAAGCTGTGACCTGGAATGCCAGAGCATTTAACCACAGGTTTCATCCAACTTCCTTGGTAAATCACCTTGGGCATGTGCTTTCTGAAATATGTATGTGAATTATTGCCTTATTTTCATACTGTGGGTATTGTTTATTATGGAAGGGCCATTAACCCTGTAAGATGCAGATAATCTTCCACTTGCCTGTCTACAGCAGAAGATCATTTACTGTCACACTGATTAAATATATTATGACAGCAAAGCTAGTAATGCGCAAGGTATGGGCAAAGAAAGAACGTGCTTCATGCACTTTCTCTGCCGTTCTCTGCAGAACAGTTTCTGTATCTAATTTGGTACTTTTCAAATAAAGAATATCACATTACCAGAAGCCATTTTACCCTCCTATGCTCACATACATTGGTCTCTAGAGAAAACCTAGATAACGGATTTCTATAAAAATTGTACTTACAGAGTAACACTCCTGATTAAGTTTATTATTAGTGCCCAGAGTATGTGTACTCTTGATGCCTCAAACACTGAACTCAAGGTTTCTCCTTCAGTACAAGCAATAAAACAAACCTCGGGCTGACCTTCCTCAAGACAAATGCTAAAATAATGGTATTCCCCAACTTACTTTTAAACCTAAGCCTGCAAGGAAAGCTTGAA
This sequence comes from Orcinus orca, assembly GCF_937001465.1. Classification (NCBI taxonomy): domain Eukaryota; kingdom Metazoa; phylum Chordata; class Mammalia; order Artiodactyla; family Delphinidae; genus Orcinus; species Orcinus orca. The sequence continues at coordinate 120,184,816 of NC_064560.1, read as the reverse complement.
CGTGATCCACGAGGGTACACAAGGACGTATCTCACATATACATGTACATAAATATACATTACAAATTACATTTTCTACATCCTGTCTCTATACACATACACATAAGCTGCTATAATTTAGTTATTTACTATGTACTACTAGTCGTGTAAAATGTCATTTTCTAAGAATACATCCGAGGCTTAAGTCAGCAGTTTTATGATATCATCTGTACTGGGAAAACATTAAAGGCTCAATATTTAATAAACATAATAAACATCCCCATGAAACAAATTGTTCATAAACTACCTGTTTAATTTTTCAGGGTTCCTGAACCACATATTTTCTTATTAGTTGTGAGCCTGCTGGGTTGGAGGATAGATAGGGCCTGTCAGGGATAGAATATAATGTAGCGGTTTTATGAATTATTTCTGTGAGGAAAGGCCTATTACAGCTGACAAGAGGGTGATGATATTAGCCCATCATCATTCAGATGGCACCACCCTTCCCCCTTTCATCCGTCAGGCCTCTTGTATGGGGGCTGTAAGCCACACCGTCTTTGCACAGCCAACACAAAGACAAATTCTACTCTTTTTCTGAGTCCATGAAACATTTAGTATTTCATTTTGAATCATGGCAGATGACAGAAACAAATGGCCTAATGAATCTCGCTTATTGTCCCTTGCAAATCTGAGGATGAGCTAAAAGTAAAATCTCTGTTTCTTTTCTTTTTTTTTTCTCTTTACTCCCTTTTTTTTTTTTTTTCCTTTTTTGATGCATTTCTTCTCCCTGGAAAGATCTCTGTTGCATTCTAAATAGATGTTGAAGTTATAGAATTATTTTCATAAACAGGTCGTTTGATTTAGAAATCAATTATGCAGCTCCTTCACAGCTCCTTTCCCCATCATCTCTCTATAAGTAACCTTTGGGACAGTATATGTTTTCACTCATTCTGTGGCCTCATAAAATGAAAATACAACAGGAGGCAGGATCAGAAGGAAAAATAACAAGTAAATATTTGCTGTATTTGGGGAAAATGGCAATGACTCATCAAATAACAACAAGAATTAAACACCTTTGTTTTATTTAAAGGAAAATTAAGTCTGTAGCACTTATTTACAAGTTAATAGGCTGAACTTTAAAGCTTTTGTGGTTACCTTTTCTGGGTGTATTTACTTTAAATATGACATTGAGATTTGTAAGGAATTTGCTAAGTGGAGCTGCTCTGGAAAACAATGAAAAAGACTGAGAAATGACTCCACTCACCAATGGCATCATTCCTTGCTGTTTGAAAAGTTGGGTAGAACTGAACAGAAGGCGGTGCTGCTCTGGTGGCCTGAAAAATACCACCTATTAAGAATGATTTCCTTTATGCTGTTTGCTGCTCTGTTTAAAGGAAAGTCTTGTCCCCAGTGCTTGTTTCATTGGCATCAAACGGTATTGAATGCCATGTGTTCCCAGAAGACCACAGCATCAAGGCCATGTGTCTGTATCATATATGCATGTTTTCAACAAAACACAAAAGCATAGTCATTGAGAAACATGCATTTAACTTTGTTAAAAAAAAAAAGGAAAAAATGCACAGTTGGGGCTAAAAATAGAATGGTAGGAGTTAGTAAGAGAAAAAGAGAAGAATTTCTCCTCTGATTCCTTGCCATGCCTTGGCCTTTTTTCTCCCTTTTCTCTGTGACTCTGTAATGGCTTTTTCAGAGCCATTAGAGTTGTCAAGTACATTTTTCTTAGTTCAAGTATGTACAATTGATCCTGATAGATGTTAATAGCTCCCAAACTAAGGCAGAGTCTGCAGTCAACATACAGGAATAACAATTCTGTGGTTAAAAAAAGAGAAAGTTTGACAATTGATGCCATAATATAGGCCAGAGGCACTCCAGGTCAGATTTCCTTAATTTTTGGAGTAAAATGTCACCATGATGCACCTAAGTTTACAACATTAGTTATATTGTGACTCAATTTTTTAAGATGTAGGTTTAGGTAATTTCATAATAATTTATTTCCAGAATATGAAATTTGGCAAGCCACTGTTGAAAAAATGAAATCTAAATATCTCAATTTTCTTTGATTTTTATAATTTTCTTTCAGATAGAAAGCACTACATAAAAGTTTGATTTTTAATATTAGTGTTGAAAATTTTACTAATTGAATTTTTCTAGTGATCAAGATTGTGACATTAGAAAGAACTAGAATTGCGAAAGCAATCCTGAGGAAAAAGAACAAAGCTGGAGGTATAAGCCTCCCAGACTTCAGACTATACTACAAAGCTACAGTAATCAAAACAATGTGTCATTGGCACAAAAACAGACATACGGATCAATGGAACAGAACAGAGAGGCCAGAAATAGACCCACACACCTACAGTCAATTACTCTTTGACAAAGAAGACATGAATATAAAATATGAAAAAGACAGTCTTTTCAGAAAGTGGTGCTGGGAAAGTTGGATAGCTGCATGTAAAGCAATAGAGTTAGAACATACACTCACACCATGCACAAAAATAAACTCAAAATGGCTTAAAGACTTAAATATAAAACAAGACACCATAAAACCCCTAGAAGAGATCATAGGCAAAACATTCTCTGATATAAATCATACCAATGTTTTCTGAGGTAGGTCTCCCAAAGCAATAGATATCAAAACAAAAATAAACAAGTGGGACCTAATCAAACTTACAAGCTTTTGCACAGCAAAGGAAACCATAAAAAAAAAAAAAAAAAACCAAAAAACAAAGAGACAACCTACAGAATGGGAGAAAATATTTGCAAATGATGTGACTGACAAGGGCTTAATATCCAAAATATACAAACAACGTATACAACTCAACAACAAAAAGACAACACAATCGAAAAATGGGCAAAAGACTTAAATAGACATTTCTCCAAAGAAGACATACAGATGGCCAATAGGCACATGAAAAGATGCTCAACCTCACTAATTATTAGAGAAATGCAAATCAAAACTACAATGAGGTACCACCTCACACGAGTCAGAATGGCCATCATTAAAATGTCTACAAATAACAAATGCTGGAGTGGGTGTGGAGAAAAGGGAACCCTCCTATACTGCTGGTGGGAATGTAAGTTGGTGCAACCACTATGGAGAACAGTATGGAGGTTCCTCAGAAAACTAAAAATAAATTACCATATGATCTAGCAATCCCATTCCTGGGCATATATCTGGAGAAAAACATGGTTTGAAAGGATACATGCACCCCATCGCAGCACTATTTATAACAGCCAAGACATGCAAGCAACCTAAATGCCCATTGACAGAGGAATGAATGAAGATGTGGTACATATATACAATGGAATACTACTCAGCCATAAAAAAGGAATGAAATAATGTCACTTGCAGCAACATGGATGCAACCAGAGGTTATCATACTAAGTGAAGTAAGTCAGACAAATACCATATGATATCACTTATATGTGGAATCTAAAAGAACCTGTCTATAAAACAGAAACAGACTCATAGACATAGAGAACAAACTTGTGGTTGCCAAAGGGGAGGTGGGGGTAGGGGAGGTATGGACTGGGAGTTTGGGATTAGTAGATGCAAACTATTACATACAGAATGGATAATAACAAAGTACTACTGTATAGTACAGGAAGCTATATTCAATATCCTAGGATAAACCATAATGGAAAAGAATATAAAAAAGAATGTATACATGTATAACTGAGTCACTTTCTGTACAGCAGAAATTAACACAATATTGTAAATCAACTATACTTCAATAAAAAAAGAAATTAAAAAAGATTATGACATTAGAAAATACCATGTGAATGTACTTCAATTACTTTTATTACGCTCTTGAGTTACTGATTTCAAAAGCAATATTTGCTTTTTTTCCGAAAGGAAGCATTTTATAACTAATGGCCATTCATTCCATAAGTATCTCACAATAAGAAACTTTCACAATCCAAATACAACAGTGATTGAAATCAAGTGAAAAAGGTCAGTTGTACAAATAGAACATTTGGAAATATTAGGATCTAATAGTTTAGTGCTATCTCCTTCATCATTACCTAATGCCCTTTGTGACCTCTCCTTGTCAATCTCTGAGCGCAGCATAAGTACCAGGTAGAATTAAACATTTTTTAATTGAGAGAATCATTGAATACGTTATATTTCTTTCTATCTCCTGCATGTTATCACTCTAAGAGAAAAAAATTGGTTCGCTAAAGAAAATGTATACCAATTTACTTACAAACATACAGCAAGCCAAGCGAAACACAGAACTAAAAAGAAGTAAAGGAATAGATTTGCCCCCCAAAACCTGCCTTGTTTCCTAAAAGACTGAACATATTAAGTGACACTCAGTGGTATCACAGTGAAACAAATCTCCCAGGAACTAAGGCAGTGTCTCATCCTCTGGTTTCCATCTTCTTACCATCGAGGCAAATATGTTTGCCTCCAACTTTGATGTTCTTTCCTAATTAATCAGTTCAGATCAATTTTCTAATGTTAGTAAAGGGCATCCCTGTAAACTTCATAGAAACACATATATTCTGGAAAATGGTAGAATATTTTTTGTTCAAAATAGATGTAATATTGCAAAAATATTAAGCCGCTGAAGTTGGATTGAGGAAAATGAGAAGTGAGCCAGAATATTTGTGTATACTTATTAAGAGAAAAAGGGACATTGGCCAGGTAATACTGAGTGAAACCATATAAAACGACTGTTTTCGTAGGTCAGAAATGGTTGAATATCAGTAATTTCACATGATTTAACTTAATTAGATACAGCATTTGTAATAAGCTTGAATTGTGCATTTCCTTTTGAAAAAGAAGTACATAAAATTGCTCAATATTACCTTGAAGCCAGATGAGCAATAGGTGACAAGAATGTCCAGAAAACAAACTGAAAATTCTACAGGGTTAGAATAGGTAGAATTATAACAATAGCTTGTTAGAGCTGAGACAAGCAGTACCATCTTCCTCAAGATAGAGTCAGCATTTGGATAGTCTTTAGAAAATTCCAAATTTTGAAACAGTTAATGCTTTGCCCACTGCTTTGCCTTATATATAGTGTTCCCTGTATCTGGAATGCCACTCATACTTCATGACCCACTTCATTAGTTCCTTTTATACATCACTTTGCATTTTACACTATAATTACTCACAGGCTGATCTTCTTCACTGAACTGCAAGATCCCCAAGAGCAGGGTTGCTATCTTTTATTTCTGCCCTCTAACAGTGGGTACAATACCTCACGTAGAGTAGATGGTCAATGCTTGGTTGTTGGGCTGACAATTTTTTTCAAGTTTTAAACTAAGGATTAGGGCTACTATTAGTCAATTTTTATGTTTTGAATTATACAGAACAGAGTTGGGCTAATATAAATTAGAAATTGAAGAAAAATCAAGCTAAAGAGTACATATTCTAATCAATGGGGAATTTATAAATTAAAAAAATAACTGAATGTGTATATTATAAAACGTATCAGATATCCAAAAGTCATACAGATGTTAAAATGTACACTGACATACCAACTTTAAGAAATAAAAGATGACATATATGGTTGAATGTCTCTGTTTTAACCTTATGTATCCCATTTTTCTCTTCCTTGGCCTCCTGAATAATCACTGTACTAAATTTGGTTATTATTTCTATGCCTGCATTTATATATTCGCTACATGTTTGCATCCCTAAATGATAACTCTTTTGGCAATCTTCTATACTTTTCCAGCCTTGTTGTTATATAATTGACATATAACATTGTTTAAGGTGTACAGCATGATGATTCGATACACATATATATTACAAAATGATCATCACAATAAGGTTTTTAAATTATTCATCCCCTCATATAACTACCTTTTGTGTGTGTGTGGTGGCAACATTTAAGATCTACTCTCTTAGCAACTTGCAAGTGAATACAGGCATACCTCATAGATATTGCAGGTTCAGTTCCAGACCACCCCAGTAAAGCAAATACCACAGTAAAGTGAGTCACACAAATATTTTGGTTTCCTGGTGCATATAAACATTATGTTTACACTATCCTGTAGTCCATTAAGTGTGCAATAGCATTATGTCTAACAACGTACATACCTTAGTTTAAAAATACTTCATTGCCACAAATTACCACAAATCATCTGAGCCTTCAGCAAGTCATAAACTTTTTGCAATAGTAACATCAAATATCACTGATCACAGATGACCATAACAAATACAATAATAATGAAAAAGTTTGAAATATAGTGAAAATTACCAAAATGTGACAGATACACAAAGTGAGCAAATGCTGTTGGAAAAATGGCACAGATAGACTTGCTTAATGCAGGGTTGCCATAAAACTTCAATTTGTAAAAAAAGCAATATCCATAAAGCACAATAAAACAGGTATGCCTGGAATATAGTTTTTGTTAACTATATTGTTAACTATAGTCATCATGATGTACATTAGATCCCTAGAATTATTCATCTTGTAACTACTAGCACACTTTGACCAACATTCCCCTGTTTCCTCCAGCTCCCAGCAACCACCATTCTACTCTGTCTCTTAAAATTCATCTTTTTTAGATTCGACACAGAAGTGAGATCATGCAGTATTTATCTTTCTTATTCTGACTTATTTTACTTAGCATAATGCCCTAAAGGTCTATCCATGTTGTCACAAATGGCAGGATTTCCTTCTTATAAAATGTGTATATATATCACATTTTCTTTATCCATTCATCTGTTGATGAACACTTAGTTGTTTCCATGTCTTAGCTATTGTGAATAATGTTGCACTGAACACGGAGATGCAGATATCTCTTTGAGACAGAGATTTCATTCTTTCAGTATATAACCAGAAGTAAAATTCCCACATCATATGTTAGTTCTACTTATAATTTTTTGAGGAACCTCCATACTGTTTTTCATGGTGGTTACAACAATTTACATTCTTACCAATAGTGCATAAGGGTTTCCTTTTCTCCACATCCACACCAACACCTGTTATTTCTGGTCTTTTTGATAACTGTGATTCTGACAGGTGTGAGGGAGGCGATAGTTCAATGTGGTTTTGATTTGCATTTCCCTGATGATTAGTAATGTTAAGCATCTTTTCATGTACTTTTTCACGTACCTGTTATTTGTATATCTTCTTTGGAAAAATGTCTATTCGTGTCCTCTGCTCATTTTGAAATCAGGTTAGTTGTGGGTTTTTTTGTTTTGTTTTGCTATTTAGTTGTATATGTTTCTTATATATCTTGAATATTGACTCCTTATCTCATATATGGTTTGCAAATATTTTATCCCATTTCATACGCTGCTTTTTTATTTTATTGATTATTTCTTTTGCTGTGCTGAGCTTTTTAGTTTGATGTAGTCCCACTTGTTTATTTTTGCTTTTGTTGCTTGTGCTTTTGGAGTCATATCCAAAAAAATGTTGCCAAGACCAATTTAAAAGAGATTTTTTGCTATGTTTTAGTCTAGGAGTTTTATAGTTTCAGGTTTTTAAGTCTTTAATCTGTTTTGTGTTAATTTTTGTGAGTGGTATAAGATCTAAGTCCAATTTCATTGCTTTCAGTGTGAATATCCAATTTTCCCAGCACCATTTATTAAAAAGACTATTCTTTTGAGTATTCTATCCATTGAGTATTCTTGGCTCCCTTGTCAAATATTAGATGATTATATATGCATGGGTCTATTTCGGGCTCTCAATTCTGTTCCACTGGTCTATGTATCTGCTTTTATACCAGTACCACATTGTTTTGATTACTGTAGCTTTGTAATATAGTATGAAATCAGGAAGTGTGCTATCTCCAGGGTTGTTCCCCTTTTTCAGGATTGCTTTGGCTATTTGAAGTCTTTTGTAGTTTTATATAAATAATAAGATTGCTTTTTCCACTTCTGTGAAATAGGGATAGGGATTGCATTGAATCTATAGATGGATTTGGGTAGTATGAACATTTTAGCAATATTAATTTTTCAATTCATGAACAAGGCAAATCTTTTCATTTATTTGTCTCTTCTTCAATTTCTTTCATCAATGTTTTATAGTATTGAGCAGACAGATCTTTCACCTCCTACATTAAATTTATTCCAAAACATTTTATTGTTTTTGATGCCATTATAAATGGGATTTTCTTTTTTTCTTTTTCAGATGGTGCATTGTCAGTGTATAAAAATGCAACTGGTTTCTGTGTGTTGATTTTGTATCATGCAACTTTACTGAATTTGTTTACTAATTCTAACAGGTTTTTTTTTTGGCGGAGGCTTAAGGACTTCTATGTATGAGATTATATCATCCACAAACAGAAACAATTTTACTTTTTCCTTTCCAGTTTGGATGTCTTTTATTTCTTTTTCTTGCCTAACTGCTCTGGCTAGGACTTCCAGTACTATGTTGAATAGGAGTGGTGAGAGGGGACATCATGTCCTGTTCCTGATCTGACAGAAAAACTTTCTATCTTACACCATTGAGTATGATGTTAGCTGTGGGCTTTTATTATGTTGAGGTATGTTTTTTTCATACCCAATTAATACCCAAACAATTTTACTTTTTCCTTTCCAGTTTGGATGTCTTTTATTTCTTTTTCTTGCCTAATTGCTCTGGCTAGGACTTCCAGTACTATGTTGAATAGGAGTGGTGAGAGGGGACATCATGTCCTGTTCCTGATCTGACAGAAAAACTTTCTATCTTACACCATTGAGTATGATGTTAGCTGTGGGCTTTTATTATGTTGAGGTACGTTTTTTTCATACCCAATTTTTTTATCAAGAAAGGATGTTGTATCTTGTCAAATCCTTCTAGTAAATCTAGTGAGGTGATCATATGATGTTTTATCTTTCATTCATTCTATTAATGTAATGTATCACATTTATTGATTTCCCTAAGTTTAATCAGTCTTGCACCCTTGGGATAAATTCCACTTGGTCATGCTGTGTGATCCTTTTATGTATTGCTGAATTTGGTTTGGCAATATTCTGTTGAAAAATTTTGTATCTATATTTATCAAGGATATTGACCTCTTGTTTTTCTTGTATCCCTTTCTCTGTCTTTAATATCACAGTAATGTTGGCCATGTAAAATGATTTTGGAAGTGTTCCTTCCTCTTCAACTTTTGGGAAGAATTTGAGAAAGATTGGCATTAATGCTTCCTTAGATGTTTTGAAGAATTCACCAGTGAAACCATCTGTTCCTGGACTTTTATTTTGGGGAGGATTTTGATTACCTGATTCCATCACCTTGTTATTGGTCTGTTCAGATTTTCTATTTCTTCGTGATTCAGTATTATTAGATTGTATGTTTCTAGGAATTTATCCATTTCTTCTAGGTTATCCAATTTGTTGGCATACAATTGTTCATAGTAGTCTCTGATGAAAATTTTTATTTTTGTGCTATCAGTTATCATTATCTCTTTGTTATCATTTCTGATTTTATTTACTTCTTTTTTTACTTCTCTACTTCTTCTTTATTTACTGCTTCTCTTTTTTCTTAGTCTAGCTGAATATTTGTCAATTTTCGAAAACCAGCCTTTAGTTTTGTTGATCTTTTCAATCATTTTGCTGATTTCTCATTTATTGCAGCTCTGATCTTTGTAATTTCTTGCCTTCTGCTAACTCTGGCCTTAGTTTGTTCTTCTTTTCCAAGTCCTTGAGTTGTAAGCTTAGGTTGTTTAGCTGAGATATTTATTAACATAGTTGTTTATCACTATAAGGTTCCCTCTTACCACTTTTTTTCACTGCAATCCATACGTTTTTTTTATGTTGTGTTTCTATTTTCATCTGTCTCAAAATATTTTTTGCCTTCTCTTTTGATTTCTCCCTCTACCTATTGGTTGTTCAAGAGAGTGTGGTTTAATCACCACATATTTGTGAAATTTCCAGTTTTCTCTTGTAATTTATTTGTACTTTTGTATCATTGTGGTCAGAAAAGATATTCAATATGATTTTAATCTTTTTAAATTTGCTAAGGTTTGCTCTGTGGCCTAACATATGATCTATCCTCAAGAACACTCTATGTGCACTTTAGAGAAAAAGTGCTGCTGCTGCTGTATGTCTGCTAGGTTCATTTGTTGTAGAGTTCTAGTCCAATGTTTCCTTCCTGGATGATCTACACATTGTTAAAAGAGTGGTATTGAAGTTCCCTACTATTATTATATTGTCTATTTTTACTTTCAGATCTGTCAACTTTTGCTTAATTTACAACTTATTTAGGTGTACTAATGTTGGATGCATATATATTTATAGTTGTTATATCCTCTTGATAAACTGATCCCTTCGTCATTATGTAATGATCTTCTTTGTCTCTTGTTACAGTTTTTTATTCAAAGACTATTTTGTCTGATATAAGTATAGTTACCCCTGCTCTCTTCTAGTTTCCATTTGCACAGAATATCTTTCTTATACCTTCATTTGAACCAATTTGTGTTCTTAAAGCTGAAATGAGTCTCTGGTTGGTGGCATATGGCTGGGTCTTGTTTCTTTATTCATTCAGCCACTATATGCCTTTTGATTAAGTAATTAAATACATTTACATTTAAAGTAATTATTGATAGGTAAAGTACTCATGCCATCTTATTAGCTGTTTTCTGGCTATTCTGTAGTTCCCTTCTTCCTTTCTTACTATCTTCCTTTATGAATTAATGAATTTCCATGGTAATGGACTTTGATTCATTTCTCTTTATCTTTTGTGTATGTACTATAGGTTTTTGCATTGTGGTTACCATGAGGGTTACATAAATATGTTATAGGTATAATAGTTTATTTTAAATGATAACTTAACTTTGATAGCATACAAAAACTCTACTCTTTTACTCCACTTCCCCATATTTTATGTTTTAATGTCAAAATTTATCTTTTTATATTTTGTGTTCATTAATAAATTATTGTAGCTGCATTCACTTTTAATAATTTTGTCCTTTAACCTTTGTACTAGAGATAAGTAACACACCACCGTACTGCATTATTAGAGTATTCTGAATTTGACCATATTCTTACCTTTACTAGTGTGTTTCATATTTTTGTATGTTTTCATGTTATTAATTACCACCCTTTCATTTCTCCATGAAGAACACCTTTCAGCACTTCTTATGAGGCAGGTCTAGTAGTGACGAACTTCCTTAACTTTTGTTTGTATGGGAAAGCCTTTTTTCTTGCCTTCATTTATGAAGGACAACTTTTCCACATAAAGTATTCTTTTTGATGGTTTTTTTTTTCCTTTCAGCACTTTTCTTTCATCATACTCTCTCAGCCTACAAATTTCTGCTGGGAAATTCACTATTACCCTTATGGGGGTTCCCTTGTATGTCAGGAATTTCTTTTTATCTTGCCACTTTTAAAATTCCTTTTGCCTTTAATTCTAGACAGCTTTATTATAACATGTCTTAGAGAAAATCTTTTTTGGGTTGAAATTGTTTGGGGACCTATGAGCTTCATGAACTTGGATGTCTTAATCTCTCCCTAGATTTGGGATGTTCTCAGCCATTATTTCTTTAAGTAAGCTTTTTCCCCCTTTCTCCCTCTCTGTTCCTTCTGGGACTCCAATTTTGTGTAGATTGTTTCTTATAACAGTATCCCATGGTCCCCATAGATTTCCTTCACTCTTTTTCATTCCTTTTTTTTTTTTTTCTCTTTCTTTATTCTCCTCTAACTGGATAACTTCAAATGATCTATCTTCTACTTCACAGATTCTTTCTTGTGCTTCATCAAGCCTGTTGTTGATGCTCTCTAACGCAATTTTTTTTTCCATTTTATTCTCTATTCTTCACCTCCAGAATTTGTTTGGTTCTTTTTTGTGATTTCTATCCTTCCGTTAAATTTCTCATTTCTTTCATGTATTGTTTTCCTGATTTAATTGAATTGTCTTCCTGTGTTTTCTTGTAGCCTACTGAACTTCCTTAAAACAACTATTTTGGATTCTTTACCAGGCAAGCTGCAGATCTCCATTTCTTTGGGGTTGGTTACTGGAAAATTATTGTGTTCCTTTGGTGGTGTCATGTTTTCCTGACTTTTCATGTTTCCTGGAGTCTTGCACTGCCATCTTCACAACTGAAGAAGTCACCTCCTCCAGACTTTACTGACTGACTTCAGGACAGAAATGCATTCCATCAAGCCTCTTAGGGACTCTGAGGTTTTCTTAGAACTTTTCTACAGATACCCCTGCTCCCTACTTCTTGTCCCCTCTTGAGGGGGAGTTCTTGAGATTGTATGACCTCTACAAAGTGAGCCCAGATGCTGGTTTGCTCTTCCTAGGTGGTGTTGAATGCTCAAGTTTGTAAGCTCTTTCCTTATCCTACAGAATCAGGCCTGCTTTCTATAAGTGCTCACTACCCTATAAAGGCTCACTCTCATCACCCTCAGGGGTATGCACAAGGAGTTTGCCTCAGGGAGTGTGCACACACAATTTACTCTTAGATACCTTATGTTTTTAATAATTTAAATAGCATTTCTTCAAGAGTACATTTTTCTAATTGTATGTTGCTTGTATGTAAAACTGTAATTGACTTATATATTGACCTTATATCTAGGAACCTTCAAATATTTTTCAAATAATGAGTGAATAAAGGGCATTTAGGTTCTAGAATACAGCCAAGTTGGGGTACCACAGGACATTTTCACTGCAGAACAATTAAAGTCTAGAAAGTTACACTATCTGAGATATCTCAGGCTTACAAATGGCATGGGTGGTCTCCAAAAATCTATTCATTCCAAAACAATAACAAAAACAGAAAAGAAAACCAACAAAAATGTCAAAGCTGACAAAAACTGAGAATGAATTATAGCATTGTTGGCAAAGATATGGAGCAGCTGGAATTCTCATAAACTTCTGCTTGGAGGACAAGGTTCCAATTTAAATGTTCAAATTACCTTGAAAAAAACAATGAGACTTTTTCTCTCAAAGCCGATTCACTGAATACCCTGCAACCCAGAAATCCCATTTCTTAGGTACATGCCTGTGACAGTCTTATGCTATGCACATGTACCAGGAAATATAAATGAATGTTGATACCAACATTGGTCATAAGAGTAAAAAGACTAGAAAAAATTAAAAATCTCCATCAAAATAGTATAGTCACATGATGGATTTTTATACAGGAGTAAATAAAAGAAACATATAAACAACAGGAGGGATAAACTTTGAAACATAATGTTGAGTTAAAAAGCAAGTCTAAGAAGGTAACGTATAGTATAATATCATTTTCTAGAACTCCCAAATCAGTAGAAGTAAACAATATATTCTTAAGCATTTAATATTTATGACAGGATCCCATATTTTTAAAAAAGCAATGAAGTAACAAACACAAAATTTAGGATAGTTGTGTCTCTGAGGAAAGAATCAAAGGCATAAGACAAGGGAAGAACACATAGGTAGATGGAAATTATTGGTAATTCCTGTCTCATGGGCCGAATGTTGAGTTTATGAATATGTATTGTACCATTATGCTCTATGAATAACATTTACATAACAAAACTTTTGCATGTGCTAAAATATATTATATAATAAAAATAAAATTAATAAACATAGGAAGGAATATAAAACATTCATCCATTCATTTAGCTAATAATTATATAACACTTATTAGTGCCAGATACCATTCTATGTACCAGGAATTAAACAATACCAGATGCCAATATTAAACAAAATAGGGGAAAAAAATCTCTGTATTCATGGAGCATGCATTCTACTAGATTCAACTAAACAAACTTTATGAAATAGGACTTATCAAAATTATAATACTTCCAAAGTTACCTGAATGGAAAACAAAAAGGAGTCAGTATTTTCATTTTAAACAATGAAGTATTTTGAAATCACCAACAATCTGAACAAAACGAGAATGACTAAAGTCCACTTAAGGAATCAAATCCCTCTAACATATTCATCCTTATTTCATCCTTTCCAAGAAGAACAGCTTCAGAGATGGCAAAAGGATTTGATTTGAAATGCAAACTGGACAAATTATTGTTTTAGATGCTTGAGGAATTTAACTTCTATTTAATGATTCACAGAATATGACGACCAATTGTATTTTTCTCCCCAAAATATCCAATACCCTGTGCTAAAGATTTGAAATAGTTGTCTTTCAAATTCAGGTACAAAAATGGACTTCTCCATCTTGCTTACAAATACTAAACCTTTGTTGATCCCTCCAGAAACACTATGTAAGCCTAACCAAATAATCACTTGTTAATATTCACCATAGACTACCCCACAGTGGAGAATCTGGAGGTCACCACATTCAGGGTGTTAATGAATAAGCACTCTGTCAGCTAAGAACTGCAGAATTTTCCTACCAATCAGAAAAATTACTAATGCAGCTACAAATTGTTCTACTCCCAGTTTGCCATACTAATGAACACTTCTGGATAGCAAGGTTGTCCTTCTATGTAAATAGGAGTGACCAGAGAGGAAAAGAAATATAATTTAACTAAAAACTTCAAGTGATCCTTGAGCTTTGAATGTGTAAACAACAACAAAAAAGCAGTATTTACTGCCACCTGAGTTAAGATTTATAGTTTAATTTGGTGTTGAATTACAGCATTTATTGAGCTAGACTAGAAAGTTTGGGGCACTAATTCAGGATAGCATTTGGAACTGAATTTTCTAAGGTATGATTAAAAAACCAAAGACTTCTACTAAACCCAGAAGACACCCTGAAAACGGCAAAATGAACTTTAAAAAATTAGTGGGTATGCCATCTTAATGTAATATTGCTAAAGTTCAATACACAGCCACTAGTTTTTACCTGAATTAATAAACAGAATTACACCATACTGGGATGAATCTAAACAGATTTCTGAAAATAACTGATCTTAGATAGACTGATATCAAGAAATCCTATCTGAGAGAGCACAAATTATTTTAAAGGGGGGCTTTATTTCTTTATTTTTTTGGCCACGCCTTGTGGCATGCAGGATCTTAGTTCCCTGACCAGGGATCGAACCCGTGCCCCCTGCAGTGGAAGCATAGAGTTCTAACCACTGGTCTGCCAGAGAATTCCTGAGAGCACACATTTTTTAGGCATAAAAATTGACAAAGAAGCAGAATGCACTAAATAGTGCTAAAATATAGAAAAATTAAAGATTGTTGCTTTTGCTAAAAACTTTCATCTGTGAAAACTGAGGCATAGACTAAGGCAACGTCAGTTATCCATCATGGCAATTAGTGCAAAATTATTTGGTCACAAAGAGTAAAGGAACAAAAATGTACTTCAAAGCTAGAATTAAATAACATACTGTATGTCAAGCATAGTACCTGGCACATAGCAATCATTCACTAATGGATTTAGCAATAAAAGTAGCAGTGCTGGGACTTCCCTGGTGGCGCCGTGGTTAAGAATCCACATGCCAATGCACGGGACACGGGTTCAAGCACTGGCCCGGGAAGATCCCACATGCCACGGAGGAACTAAGCCTGTGCACCACAACTACTGAGCCTGCGCTCTAGAGCCCGTGAGCCACAACTACTGAGCCTGCATGCCACAACTACTGAAGCCTGCACACCTAGAGCCCAGGCACCACAACGAGACGCCACCACAATGAGAAGCCCACGGATGGCAACAGAGTAGCCCCTGCTTGCTGCAACTAGAGAAAGCCCATGCGCAACGAAAACCCAATGCAGCCAAAAATAAACAAATAAATAAATTTATTAAAAAAAAAAGTAGCAGTGGTATTGTTACTGGCTGATTTAGAATTAGTGACCTTTAAAGTTATTGACATCCCTTCTGGATGCTCCTCAAATCACCAAACAACATTTAGATTATAATATATTTGACCTATAGGGTCTGACTTGTTATAAGAAGTTCAGAACTGATTAAATTGAATAACAAAGAAAAATAATACAAGTAAAACCTACATTTGTACATCACTGTCAAATGAATATGTAAATGAAGTAAACAGACGTTTTGGAAATACCCCCAGAAAGTCCCTTTCTGAGGAAAAAATTAAGGGTCAAAGACATGGTAAAATTTTCTAAAAGTAAGCTAACTTTGATAATAAACTCTCTTCAGATACCTAAGAAATCCCATCCTACTCCCATATGTTAATATCTTCTTTGAATATAAAATCCAAATTAAACACTAATTCTTAATAGAAACGTTTTGTTAAAAGCAACATTTTGAAATGCTGTCAGTAACTATCATAAATATTTGAGAAGTTAATATTTTAATCTTCAACTATAGCACAGAAAACACTTTTAGTGACAGACAGTGCTTCATTAATGGAGTTCTGTGTGTCTAATTGCTTTAGGCACAGTGAGCTGCATTATTTTGACACATGACATGCAATTAGTACATGGTCACACGGCTAACGGGAGATTTTACACCTTTTTTCCTTCTACTTTCAGATTGAATAATTAGCATATTTTTTCTGCTCAGAATAATAATCAGAGCCTTAGATCCAGAAATTGCCTAATGAGGTAAAATTCCAGTTGTTGACATTAATACGTGTGACACATTTTTTCAGTTGCTAAAGTAAACCTTGTGCAACCACTTCATTTACCAGTTCCAAAGTGCCCCTACGAGTTAGGAGTTATGTTATTCTTAGCTTAAAATTATTGAGAAGAAAGGCCCCAGTAGATGTTTTATACCATTATTTCAGCATTCCACACATAGTAGGTGGCAAATCAATACTGCTGACAAATTTTAAAAGGGTTCCTTTGGTATCTTCTGTTGCCATTAAATGATTATCAGCACTCAAAATTGAAATAAACTCTGAAAGCACTATATGTTATTTTGGAGAGTTCTTAGAATAAAAAAGTGGATTATTTTAACAATACAAAATTATATCAGTTGAAGTTTTCATCAAAATGTTATAAATTTTGTTAAAACCAGTTAACAATAATGAAAAAATCATCCAATATATTCCTAGAGCAGAAGCAAATCTTATGTAAAGTTAACAAAAATTAGGTTTCAGAATCCGTCAGTTAAATGACTGACGAAGGTGAACACTGTATTCCTAATAATTTTATCTTCATAATTTTGTATTATTTTCCTTAAGGAGTCCTCCACCCTAGTCATAAATGTTTCAGTCCCCACAAAACCTGGATCTGCCCCGGGTAAAAATCACCATGCCGTGTAAACACAAATTCTTGTATACCTCAAAGGGAATTTTTTCCTTTTTTGAAAATACTGTCCTTTGTGTCTGTGTGTGTGTGTGTGAAGACCATAGTGACTTTAAGAAGTTCTATCAACAATGCTGTTAATGATTCAAAGTGTCAGACTTTAGGACTTTAAAGTCCCCACCTCTACAAAATTCAAAGAATTAAACTTTGTCTCCTTTACTTATTACTAAACATGAGCCTGTAAAATTATTAAGCATTTACTAATTAAACTCAGTGATCAAAATATTAACGTGGTATTATGACACAAGATGTATATTGCATAGGAGATGTATATTGAAGACAAAGGCTGAGAACAGAAAAGCCATTGACATGATAGAGGAAAGAACAAGAAGCACTGATTAGACTTCAGTTTCTTTTTTAAAGTAAGTATGTGTAAGCCTAAATATTTTCAAGGCACATTTAAGAAAATCACAAAGAATTTCACTGTTTACTGTCAATTGACATAGTTCTAAGAGTCTTGATTACAAATAAATTCTATTTTTAAAATGTCAACTGTGAATATATGAGAGAATATATGCAGTCAATAATCTTGGGTTTTTATTACCATGGCCTGTAGTGAGTGACTTACTATTGTTCCTATTGTTTACATGTATAAAAACAGCAGACAAAAATTCCATCATACTATCTACAAATTGTGACAACTCTCATTTGGCACCAGATTACTTGTGAAGTGGGAAAAGATATGCACCCATCATATCACTATGACTCCAAAGCCAAATTAATGAACTAATAGTTAAGGTGAATTTTCAGTTTTTAATTTGTAAATAGGCAAGAGAATCAAAGACAGTTACGACAAATGACAATGTCATATGACTAGCTCTAACAGATATTAAACTATTTCATTAAACTACAGTAATTAAAACAGTGTGGCATGCACTAATATATATGCTGTATCATATATATGGAAATATATGTACAGCAGATCAATGAAATAAAATTAACTCAGCTATAAATCCTATTACCTTTTTTCCTTAATAAAAGGAAAAAAGAGTAGTGAAGTAGGAATTTTTTTCTTTTAGTACAGTAAGCACCCTACATACGCCCCTTCAACTTTCAAAAGATGCGAATGTGTGTTTGCATGTCTAATCATGGAAGTTAGTTCACACGTCTGGTGTACATTGTCACATGTGTGCATCCTCTACAAGCAGTTATGCTTTTGTGCTACCAGTGCTACCGTGTCATCTATGATGAGAAAAAAACAGCTACTACCCAGACATCACTGGATCATTGTTTCAAGAAGGCAGATAGAACTGAATCCAACAAGGAACCAGAACCTGTGCCATTAACATCAGTCATGAGTAAAACTGCAGCTTGCCCTCCATCCCCTATTGCTGATGATCCTTCAGCTCTACCATCTCCCACCTCCTTTTCCTCCTCCAGTCAGTAATAACTCTTCTTGCCTGCTTACTCGATGTCAGCCCCTGTATGCCAGGTGTTGTACTGTACTACTGTACTTTTCAAGGTACTGTACTATAAAAGTAAAACGCTTTATTTTTTGTTTGTTTTTTATGTATTATTTGTGTGAAAAGTATTATAAACCTATTACATTACAGAACTATATAGTTAATTGTGTTATTGGGTACCTAGGCTAACTTTGTCGGACTTACAAACAAATTGGACTTACGAACGTGCTCTCAAAATGGAACTCATTCATTATGTAGGGGACTTACTGTAAATATTAGGACAATTGACTAGGAACATTTAAGAAAAAAATGCCAAAACAAATTAAATCATTTACAAATTAAATTACTTTATATAGCTATAAACATATGCAAATAACCTATATATAAACTATATACATAGCATAAGAAAATAACTTCTGTGTTTATAAACTCATGTAAGGGAGAGGACTTGCTGAGCTTTGAAACAATGGAAGGAATTGCACAGGAGAAGAGTAACAGATTTTACACCATGAAATGAATTGCTTACACTTTCTTCGGTAGAATAAAAGGAATAAGAGTAAAAGAGTGAAAATTATAGACTACTGCAAATATTTACAGAAAATACAGCAATAGGGTTGCTTTTATTACATAAATCACCCAAATTCATAAGGCAATCAATAAGAGCCCATGATTAAATGAACAAAGAATATGATCAGATAATTCACAAAGTAGAATTACAGTTAGTAAATAAACATGATACAAATGTTAATCCTCACCAGCAATCCCATATATGCAGATTTAAACAAAAATGATATTACATTCCCACTTATCAAATCAATCATATGTGTGGCTGTGTATTTTAATATTTTGATCAAATAATCCCAATTCCAGAATATGTTATTAACAAAACCCCAAATACTAAACTCTCTGTATAAAGATGTTTAGCAATACTTGTAATAGCAAAATAAACCTAAATATTCAATTAATCATGATATACTTGATGCATCAGATATATTTTATGAAATAGTATTAAAAAGGGTGGCTATAAAGGTTATATAATCACATGAAAAATACTTTTAACCATGCTCATTTTAAATAGCAAGATTAAGCTATTAAGTACAACATAATTACTATAATACAATTTTCTTTAAATAAAAAAAAGTAGGTTGGGAAAAGAAGGCTAGAGGGAAATACACTGAAATACCAATATGAAGGAATAAAAAAAAGACAATTAGTGACTGAATTCTAAAGTTCTTTATGTGCTTTATGTATCATATGTAAGTTATAGTTCCCAGGAATGCTACAATCCTTTGTCAAGATTCTGTTGAGGCTTACTTAGCACTTGATGAGATTGATCTAGCATTTTCCATGAATAGGCGACTCCTTTTATGGGTATTTTGTGGACCACTAAGTTCTAAATGTTTTTATTTATTTTATTATTATTTTTTTGCGGTACGCGGGCCTCTCACTGTTGTGGCCTCTCCCGTTGCGGAGCACAGGCTCCGGACACGCAGGCTCAGCGGCCATGGCTCACGGGCCCAGCCGCTCCGCGGCATGTGGGATCTTCCCAGACCGGGGCACGAAACCGTGTCCCCTGCATTGGCAGGTGGACTCTCAACTGCTGCGCCACCAGGGAAGCCCCCTAAATGTTTTAATGTTTGACACACACTTAGCAAATTATTCCTCATTGTGTGGCTGGGCAGCCTGTTTTCTTTTCTTCTCAAGTACTCTATTTCTGATTTTAATGCTATAATCAAGTATTTGTTCAAAAATTACTCATATTCAAAATCATATTTTGAATTATAGTCACTTTATTATTATTTCACCTGTTTCTTTTCACCGTAAAATGTTAGAAAATGGTTAGAATAGATACGTAATCAGAACATTAGAAAAAGTGCATATATGAATAAAATAATTATTTCCATCTACTCTCTGAACTGTGTTAAACAAAAATAGGTATTCATTAATTTAGTGGCTTTCAGGTCTGTTTTCTGCCTCTCTTACATTCTTTGCTTTTATTACTTGAAACTAATCATTTTCCTGAATTTAAATATTTTAAATTGCATAATTTCAAAGGCTCTTTCATATTTAAATAATTTTTATCCTAACGTAAATCTGTAAAACAATTACCTGAAAGTTTAGATTCTGCTTATTATTTTGACTACATAGGAATCAACAAGTGCCACATTTACAAATTTGAATTGAGTGAATTAGTCTATCCAGAGATTGCCAAATCCCATCTTGTGTAATTTAAACTTATCTTTTTAATATCATTCTAATTTTTTATTTTTGTTATTCACTTGGATGTAAATAGTCCTCATGTAATGCGTGTGATTGAGCATATCATTTTCACACTTTTGAAGCAATATAATATGTAATAAAAGCAATCCTATTGCAATATTTTCTATAAATATTTGCACTAGAAAACAATGTTTCTTCCAAGAAAGGAAAAAAATAAAATTTTACCTTTTATTCAGTGCTCTATTACTTTTGCACCAAGATTACAAAGAAGACTCACTTCTGAATATTTACTCAAAGAAAGGGGCCATAGAAAAATGTTTCATGCATTTTATTTCAATTCTCTCCACTCCATGAATACATCTAGAAATCACCTGCTTCTTAGAACCCATTCAACAGAGAGACACTCCCAGGTCAATAGAAACAGAGCTTTTAGTCACTGTAAATTTGCTGTACACTCTACTCAGATTATCAGTCTCTGCCTACTTGAACTTGCAATTTCATTTACTCAACAAATTTTATTGAATGACAATATATCAGGCTCTGGTATACTTCTTTCCTAATGGAATTCTGCTAAATAGCCTCCAGATAGTATAAATGGCTTAAATTTTTCCCTTTGTATTTATTTATTTGTTTTTGTAAAATACACAACATAAAATTTACCATCTTAACCAATTTTAACTGTGCAGCTTTGTGATATTAAATATATTCATATTGTGCAACCATCACCACCATTCGTCTCCAGAACTCTTTTCAACTTGCAAAACTGAAACTTTATACCCAGTAAAAACTAACTATCCATTCTCCTCTCTCCTCAGCCCCTGGCAACCACCATTCTACTTTATGTCTCTTATTTGGACTATTCCACGTCCCTCAAAAAAGGAATCATGTAGTATTTGTCTTGTGACTGGTTTATTTCACTTAGCATAATGTCCTTAAGACTCATCCATGTTGTAACATATGTCAGAATTTCTTCCTTTGAAAGCTGAATAATATTTCATTGTATGCATCTGCCACATTTTGCTTATCCATTTGTCTGTTGATGGACTTGGGTTGCTTCCATGTTTTTGTTAATGTGAATAATGCTGCTATGAACACAGGTGTAAAAATATCTCTTCAAAATCCTGCTTTCAATTCTTTTGGGTACATGCCCAGAAGTGGAATTGCTAGATGATATGGTAAATCTATTTATAACTTTTTGAAGAACTACCATACTGTTTTCATAGTTGCTATGCCATTTTACATTCCCACTAAGAGTGTAAAAGGGTGCCAATATCTCCACATCCTCGTCAGCACTTGTTATTTTCTGTTTTTTGATAGTAGCTATCATAATGGGTATGAGGTGAAATTTCATTGTGGTTTTGATTTGCATTTTCTTCATGGTTAGTGAAGTTGAGCATCTTTATATGTGCTTATTGGACATTTGTATATCTTCCTTGGAAAAATGTCAATTGAAGTCCTTTTCCTATTTTTCAACCAGTTGTTTATTTTTTCATTGTTTTTACCAATAGCCTTTTAAAAATTAAATCATCCTTGTGTATGGCCCTTTTTATATAGTGTTAGATTCGGTTTGCTAATATTTTGTTGAGGATTTTTACATCTATATTAATCAAAGACACTGGTCTCTAATTTTCTTTTTTTTTTTTTTAATTGTCTTTGGTATTGGTTTCTGGGTAATGGTGGCCTTGTAGAATGAATTTGGGAGTGTTCTATTCTCAATTTTTTTCGTATAGTTTGAGAAGGATAGGTATTATAGCTCTTCTTTATATGTTTGGTATAATTCCCCTATGAAGCTACTGGTTCTGGATTTTTGTTTGCTGGGAGTTTTTTTTTTATTATTATAAATTCAATTTCACTACTAGTGATCAGGCTGTTCAGATTGTCTGTTTCATTCTGATTCAGTCTTGGCAGATTGTATTTTTCTAGAAATATGTCCATTTCTTCTAGGTTGTCCAATTTGCTGGCATATGACTGTAGTATTCTCTTACGATTTTTTGTATCTCTGTGGTATTGGCTATTATTTCTCCCCATTTATTTCTTATTTTGTCTATTTGGGCCCTCTCTCTTTTCTTCTTGATGAGCCTGGCTAAAGGTTTATTAATTTTGTCTTTTAAAAAACAAGCTCTCGGTTTTATTGATTTTTTCTATTTTTGGGGGGGCTGTCTCTATTTTCTCTCTGGTATTATTTCCTTCTTTCTGCTGGATTTGAGCTTTGCTTGTTCTCATTTTTATTAAGTGGGATTTATTCCAAGAATGCTAGGATGGTTCAATATTTGCAAATCAGTGTGATATACCATGTTAAAAGAAAGGATAAAACATGATCATCTCAATGGATACAGAAATAGCATTTAACAAAATTCAATATCCATTTGTGACTAAAAACTCTCATCAAAGTTGGTATAGAAGGAACATATCTCAACATAATAAATACCATTTACAATAACCCCACAGCTAACCCCACAGCTCACTGGTGAAAAACTAAAAGCCTTTCCTCTAAAATCAGGAACAAGACAAGGATGCCTACTATTTTGTCTTCTATTTAACATATAGCATTAGAAGCCCTAGCCACAGCAATCAGACAAGAAATTAAAAGTCATCAAAATTGGAAGGGAAGAAGTAAAACTGTCACTAGTTGCAGGTGACATGATATATATATATATATATATATATATATATATATATATATCCCAAAAGTCTATACCAAAAAGCTATTAGAGCCCATAAATGAATTCAGTAAAGTTGCTGGATACAAGATTAATATACAGAAATCTGTTGCTTTTGTATACACTAATAACGAACTATGAGAAAGCAAAAAAAAAAAATCTTTTTTAAAATCACATTAAAAAACACTTAGGAATAACTTAACTAAGGAGGTGAAAGACCTATACTCTGAAAACTATAAAACATTGATGAAGGAAATTGAAGATTATACAAAAAA
Organism: Orcinus orca; assembly: GCF_937001465.1. Classification (NCBI taxonomy): domain Eukaryota; kingdom Metazoa; phylum Chordata; class Mammalia; order Artiodactyla; family Delphinidae; genus Orcinus; species Orcinus orca. The sequence goes on along the minus strand of NC_064560.1, from coordinate 120,161,208 downwards.
TGCAAAGAAACCTTGTGTTCATGAATTGCAAAAATTAATATTGTTATAAAATGGCCATACTACACAGAGCAATCTACAGATTTAATGCAATCTCTATGATAAAACACCAATGACATTTTTCAAGGAACTAGAACAAATAATCCTACAATTTATATGGAACGACAAAAGACCCCAGTTAGGCAATGCAATCTTGAGAAAAAAGAACAAAGCTGGAGGTATCACACTCCCTGACTTCAGACTATGCTATAAAGCTACTGTAACAAAACAGCATGGTACTGGCACAAAAACAGACACATAAATCAGTGGAACAGAGATTCCAGAAATAAATCCACATGCCTATGGTCAATTAATCTACAACAAAGGTGGCAAGAATATACAATGGAGAAAAGACAGTCTCTTCAATAAGTGGTGCTGGGAAAACTAGATAGCTACATGTAAGACAATGAGATTACAACATTTTCTCATATCATATACAAAAGTAAACTCAAAATGCATGAAAGACCTAAATGTAAGACCTGAAACCATAAAACTTCTAGAAGAGAACATAGGCAGAGCACTCTTTGACATAAAGTGTAGCAATATTTTTCTGGATTCGTCTCTTAAGGCAAAAGAAATAAAAGCAAAAATAAACAAACGCAACACAATTAAACTGAAAAGCTTTTGCACAGCAAAGGAAACCACCTGCAAAACAAAAAGACACTGAATGGCAGAAAATATTTGCAAATGATATGACTGACAAGGGGTTAATATCCAAAATATATAAATAGCTCATATAACTCAATATCAAAAAAAGAAAACCTTGATTATAAAAAGGGTACAAGATCTGAATAGACATTATTCCAAAGAAGACATACAGATGGGTAACAGGCACGTGAAAAGATGCTCAGCATTGTTGATTATTAGAGAAATGCAAATCATAACTACTCAATTGCTTCAACCAACAATCTGGGATGCTACCTTTGATTTTCCCCTTTAATGTACCACAATCTCCTTGACCACTTCATATCCATCCACAAAGGTACTTTAACTAATCTATTCTCTCTACCTTTACTGCCACCACCATGATGTCTCATCTGGACTACTGCTGTCACCTTCTAACTGATCTCATTGCCCCTTTGGTTGACCCATACAATCCACTTCCCAAACAGCAGATATTTACACTTTAGAACTTAGATCATGTTACTGTTAGCTTAAAATCTTCCAGTGATTTCCCACCTTACTTAAAATAAAATCCATCTTCATACACTGGATTGCAAAGACCTATACTTTAGAGTCCCTGTTTACTTCATCTTTCTTTACGTTCTGTCTTATTCCAATCTTATGGCATGCTCAAGAAATTATCGTGACCATATTGAGTTGTTTCCCATCTTGGGACCCTTCCATAAGTTGATTCCTCTACCTAAATTGCTCTTCACCATGACCTTTCACGTCTGGCTCTTTCTTGTCATTCAGATCTTGCCTTAAACACCATATCAGCGAGATCTCCTCTTACTAACCATCCAATCTAAAACAGCCAACTAGTTACTATATCATCATTGTACATTATTTCTCTGAAGAAAATTTATCACTGGTTGATATTTTTCTTGTTTATTTATCTCTAACTTGAAGGAGAATATAAGTTCCATTATGACATTATCAACTATGCTCACTAATGTATCATCAGCATATAGCACATAACAGGTACTCAACGAATAGTTGAATAAACAAAGTGAATTTCTCCAAAAAATCCTCTGGAATCCCTATATCTGGTTCCTCCACTAGCCTCTTTCATGACCTTCCTTCAAGATGCAATGCAAGTTGTTTAAAAGATTGAGTAATATAAGATTACATAACCAATATCAAATACTTATAAGAAGAAAAAATAATAATAACTAAATAACTAGAATTCAAAAATCCAAATAGTAGATCTAACTCGAGATTTAAATTACCTGAGATCAAATTCTCTGCCACTGCCTAATCATGTGATCTTGGATAAAACATTTTTTTAACATCTTTAAGCTCTGGTTTGCTTATATGCACAGTGGGAAAGATAATAATAGCAATTACAATTTATAGACTTGTTACAAGGATTAAATAAAATAATCCACTCTAAATGCTCAACACTGTCAAGGCTCTCCAGTCAAAGACCATCAGCAAATTACTTGTAGTTGAACAAGCTGGGTTTATTACTCAATACAGAAAAAATAGAACAAAAACACAGGAACCAACAGCACACTAAAAGGATCGTTCACCATGGTCAAGTGGGGCTTATCCCAGGAATGCAAGAATTCTTCAATATACACAAATCAATCAATGTGATAAACCATATTAACAAACTGAAGGGGAAAAACCATATGATCATCTCAAAGAGGCAGAAAAAGCTTTCGACAAAATTCAACACCCATTTATGATAAAAACCCTCCAGAAAGTAGGCATAGAGGGAACTTACCTCAACATAATAAAGGCCATATACGACAAACCCACAGCAAACATCACTCTCAATGGTGAAAAACTGAAACCATTTCCACTAAGATCAGGTAAAAGACAAGGTTGCTCACTCTCACCACTATTATTCAACATAGTTTTGGAAGTTTTAGCCATGGAAATCAGACAAGAAAAAGAAATAAAAGGAATACGAGTTGGAAAAGAAGAAGTAAACCTGTCACTGTTTGCAGATGACATGATACTATACACGGAGAATCCCAAAGATGCTACCAGAAAATTACTAGAGCCAATCAATGAATTTGGTAAAGTAGCAGGACACAAAATCAATGCACAGATATCTGTTGCATTCCTATACACTAATGGTAGAAAATCTGAAAGAGAAATTAAGGAAACACACATATTTACCATTGCAACAAAAAGAATAAAATACCTAGGAATAAACCTACTTAAGGAGACAAAAGACCTGTATGCAGAAAACTGTAAGACATTGATGAAAGAAATTAAAGATGATACAAACGGATGGAGAGAATATCATGTTCTTGGATTGGAAGAATCAACATTGTGAAAATGACTCTACTACCCAAAGCAATCTACAGATTCAATGCAATCCCTATCAAACTACCAGTGGCATTTTTCATAGAACTAGAACAAAAAATTTCACAATTTGTATGCAAACACAAAAGACCCTAAATAGCCAAAGCAATCTTGAGAAAGAAAAACGGAGCTGGAGGATAAAGGCTCCTGGACTTCAGACTATACTACAAAGCTACAGTACACAAGACAGTATGGTACTGGCACAAAAACAGAAATATAGATCAATGGAACAGGGCAGAAAGCCTGGAGATAAACCCACGCACATATGGTCACCTTATCTTTGATAAAGGAGGCAAGAACATACAATGGAGAAAAGACAGCCTCTTCAATAAGTGATGCTGGGAAAACTGGACAGCTACATGTAAAAGAATGAAATTAGAACACTCCCTAACACCATGCACAAAAATAAACTCAAAATGGATTAAAGACCTAAGTGTAAGGTGAGACACTATAAAACTCTTAGAGGAAAACATAGGCAGAACACTCTATGACATAAATCATAGCAAGATCTTTTCTGACCCACCGCCTAGAGAAATGGAAATAAAAACAAAAATAAACAAATGGGACCTAATGAAACTTAAAAGCTTTTGCACAGCAAAGGAAACCATAAATAAGACGAAAACACAACCCTCAGAATGGGAGATAATATTTGCAAATGAAGCAACTGACAAAGGATTAACCTCCAAAATTTACAAGCAGTTCATGAAGCTCAATATCAAAAAAACAAACAACCCAATCCAAAAATGGACAGAAGACCTAAACAGACATTTCTCCAAAGAAGATATACAGATGGCCAACAAACACATGAAAGGATGCTCAACATCACTAATCACTAGAGAAATGCAAATCAAAACTACAATGAGGTATCACCTCACACAGGTCAGAATGGCCATCATCAGAAAATCTGCAAACAATAAATGCTGGTGAGGGTGTGGAGAAAAGGGAATCCTCTTGCACTGTAGGTGGGAATGTAAATTGATACAGCCACTATGGAGAACAGTATGGAGGTTCCTTAAAAAACTAAAAATAGAACTACTATATGACCCAGCAATCCCACTACTGGGCATATACCCTGAGAAAACCATAATTCAAAAGGACACATGTACCACAATGTTCATTGCAGCACTATTTACAATAGCCAGGAGATGGAAGCAACCTAAGTTTCCATCAACAGATGAATGGATAAAGAAGATGTGGCACATATATATAATAGAATATTACTCAGCCATAAAAAGAAACAAAATTGAGTTATTTGTAGTGAGGTGGATGGACCTATAGTCTGTCGTACAGAGTGAAGTAAGTCAGAAAGAGAAAAACAAATACCATATGCTAACACATATATATGGAATCTAAAAAAAAAAAAAAAAGGTTCCGAAGAACCTAGGGGCAGGACAGGAATAAATATGCAGATGTAGAGAATGGACTTGAGGACACGGGGAGGGGGAAGGGTAAGCTGGGACGAAGTGAGAGAGTGGCATGAACTTATATATACTACCAAATGTAAAACTGATAGCTAGTGGGAAGCAGCTGCATAGCACAGGGAGATCAGCTCGGTGCTTTGTGACCACCTACAGGGGTGGGATAGGGAGAATGGGAGGGAGACACAAGAGGGAGGAGATATGGGGATATATGTATATGTATAGCTGATTCACTTTGTTGTAAAGCAGAAACTAACACACCATTGTAAAGCAATTATACTCCAATAAAGATGTTAAGAAACAAAAACAAAACACAGGGAGCTGTGGGTGTCTCAGGAAGAGCTGTTAGAGAGAATCTATTATAGGATTTGGGCTTAGGTTGGGTGATTTAGGGAGGATCCAAGAAAGCAGGGGTTTGTTCCAGATTAGGTGCTGTCAGAAAGAGGGGGCGATTCTATGACTGGACATTTCAGTAAGTTGTATCCTTAGAGAAGGCAGACTAGAGCAAGGCTTAAGGCTATAACTGGTAAAGAAGTATCAGCCACTTATAGTACCAAGGCGAGAGGGGTGTTTGCTATTTTGCACAAAGATCTTGTTTCTGTCTGTGCTTAAAGTTACGAATTTGTCTTGTTTTGTCTCATAGTTTCAGAGTGATGTTAGTGAGATTATGTCCACCAGAAGAACAACATGGCCCAGCCCTACATATGAGACCAGTTTCTAGATGTCAGGGACTGCTTTTTAAAATTTCCCAGCGCGCTGCCTAATATATAGTAGGCATTCAATAAATATTTGAAGTTGCTTTTAGATGTCAAGTGCAGATGTCAAGTAAGAAGAGAGTTTAAGACTGTGCTCTGAGGAACTCCATCATTTAATGGCCAGGTAAAGGAGAAAGAGGCTGCAATGGAAAATAAAAATTAATCAGAGACGTGGAAGGAAAACAAGGAGAGTGTGATGTCATGGAGAGGAAGGGAATCTTTCAAGGACGAAAAAAGTGGTGGACAGCTGTCAGATATTGCTAAGAAGTCAGGGAAGATGAGTTCTGAACACTAGAATTAACAACAGGGAAGTCACTGGCATCCTTGGTGAGAGGAGTTTCAGTGGAACAATGGCAGGGAAAGTCAGACTAGGGTGGGATGAGAAATGAGCAGGAGGCAAGACAATTGCTTACAAAGAGGAAAGTACAATTAGATGTGTTGAAGGGTCATGAAAGGTCAAGGAGGATTTAAATTATTTTTAACACAGAAATTATTTTCACATTTAAATGTTGATGGGATGATTCTAGTCAAGTGGAAGAGATTAAATATACAGGAAAGAGGAAAACTGATAATGAAAGATTTTCGAAAAAGCTGGCAGGGAAAGAATCCAAAATAAATGTTAATGGTCATGGGATCCATTGTGGTGTTTTTTTGTTGTTCTTGTCTTAGTTTTTTGCTTCATTCAAGGTATTAGCTGTAACTATCTAGAGGTTAAACCACTGAATTAAATCTAAACTGATAAATACCATAATTAGATTTGTATTTGAGAAAGATAACAGCATGAAATGGAAAATGGGTTAGAGGATTTCAAAACTGGAGACATGACAACATTTTGGAGGTTAGTCCAACAGTTCTGGAAAGGAAGATAGGGATTTGAACTACAGCAATAATAGTTGGGATAGAAAAGAAGAGAGGACCATGAGAGTGCTCAGGAGAGAACCATGACACCATGTGGTCATTAATTACAATCGGATGTCAAAAGGTGAACTAAATAGAATGCAGAGGATAACTCCTAGACTTTAGACTCAAGTTACCAGGAAGAAGGTGATGCCATTCAGTTTGTAAGAAATACAAGAGGAAAGCAGATTTGGATAGGACTATCAGGGAATGTGGGAAAATTATGATTTTGTTAACTCTTTTATTCATTCAACAAATTTCTTTAAAATCTACTTTATGTCAGGAACTATACTAAACTCTGAAGAAACAGTCATGAACAAGAGAGCTATGTTTCCTGCCCTATTGGAGTTTATATTAAGGTGATTTTTGAGTTTGAGATACTTTCAAGATTTCTAAATAGGTATGTTAAATAAACCAGTTGGATAAACTAATATAAGGTTTAAAAGAAAGGTCTGGGCTAAAAATAGATGCAGGGAGAGAAAAATAGAAACAGAATAGTTGGGCTTCCCTGGTGGCGCAGTGGTTGAGAGTCCACCTGCCGATGCAGGGGACGCGGGTTCGTGCCCCGGTCCAGGAAGATCCCACGTGCCGCAAAGCGGCTGGGCCCGTGAGCCATGGCCGCTGAGCCTGCGCGTCTGGAGCCTGTGCTCCGCAACGGGAGAGGCCACAACAGTGAGAGTCCCGCGTACAGCAAAAAAAAAAAAAAAAAAAAGAATCAGAATATTGACATTGATAATAGTTCTCTTAAAATACGTATCCAGATCCCCTGACAGCCTGAGCAAAGTAGAGGATAATTAAGGAAGGCATACTTAAAAGTGTCCTAAAATCTATGGCTGTTTTTGTGGTCAGATCACTTTAACTATCAGTATAATTTTTCTACACCATATTCAAATCTATACTTATCCACATGGTATAATTGAATTGCATATTCTTTGGGATTAGACAGAACTGGGTTTAAATTCTAGCTCTACCCCTCTGGGTGTGAGAACACAAGTTATCCAACATTTATTGAGCACGTTATATACTAGCCCTTGTGTAAGGTACTGAAGTGTGTGGTTAGTAATCCATTGTCCTTACCCTGAAGAAGCTTCTAGATTTATGAAGCAGGTTGATTTTCATCTTTGCCAACATGAGAAAAATGAGATATCTTTATCATGGTGTTGTGAGGGGTAAGTGAGGCAAGAATGCATCGTACCTGACACATATTTCTCCATAACATGGTATGGAGTCAGCTGGATAGTAACATCATCTTTTAGGGTAAAAAGGTCACTGAAAGTATATTCTTCCAAAAATTAGTCACTACTTATGCTCCTGGGATTGCTTTCAAGTGTTCCCAATAGAGTATTATATTTATTGGCTTGTTTTTAAGGAATCTTAGCAATAGCTGCTGCACTTTCATGAGCTGATTCAACAAGCCAGAGGCAACATTTTCTTTGCAGGATACAGTTATGCCAAAGCACTCATTTGGTTTAAACAGTATATCATGTGGGGTCATGCCCTGCTGAATCCTGATGAATTAGCTTTTCAGCAAATTTCTGCTTATCTGCCTTATGCAATGCCTTCTCTAAAAAGATCAGGATGACACAGGAAAGAGATAATTAAGGAAAGAATTCAAAAGGAAGAGAATCACAGAAAGAGAAAATCTGTCATTCATTTTCACTAGTGTTTGACAGTAAATTGTAGTGCTTAACAAAGTTTATGTACACCAATATGTTTAAGCAATTCCTTATAAACTCCCAGCACTTTAAATTAATATATTGAGAAGCGGAGATCCTTTGACTAGTCACAGTACCTCAGGGACTACTGGCCAAAGTCCTTGTTGACTTTCTGGAATCATCAAACTATTTCAAAAGGCCTAGAAGGTTTACACTGTTAGTCTTTCCATGCACCCCTGTCTATGCTACCCACAAATCTTCCCTGAAATATTGAGTGGAATGTATTCAACAATTCTTAACCCGGAGTATGTTAAAATCTTCTGGGAGGGCCAATCTCTACAAGGAGTGATTCTTACAAGGAAGTTTGTTTTCTCTCTCTCTTTTTTTTTTTTACCTAAAGTGAGCAGCAACATCTGAGAAACCTAACTATATATCTTTTAAGATAAATACATAGAAAAAGGAGAGGTGGTTGGGCGTGGTGCTATAACTCACATGTCCTAGAAAACTTAGCTTTCTTTCGAAAGAATACATTCTCAAACTTCACTGTGCATTAACAAAATGATTGACTCTAGGGAATATTCTAGAAGTATTTAGAGCTTTTTTTGTTCACATGGAACAACAGAGAAAATCACACTAAACTGCAATAAAGCATAGAGGTATTTTAACCCTTTTTCCATCTATCTTCCACCACATGTCTGGAAGTAGTGTAATCTATTACCATTTCAGTGCTTGACATCAATGGTGTAAGGAAATACACACATATTCAGCACCAAGTTTCTTCCTGGTTATAGATTCAAATCCTTTTAATACACAATCCAAGTCTAGGAGAAATTGCTATAGTGAGATTTCTTTTTCTTTATTGGAGTATAATTGCTTTACAATGTTGTGTTAGTTTCTGCTGTACAACAAAGTGAATCAGCTATATGTATACACATATCCTCATACTCCCTCCCTCTTGAGCCTCCCTCCAACCCTCCCTATCCCACCCCTCTAGGTGGTCACAAAGCATCAAGCTGATCTCCCTGTGCTATGCAGCACCTTCCCAGTAGCCATCCATTTTAGATTTGGTAGTGTATATATGTCAATGCTACTCTCTCACTTCATCCCAGCCTCCCCCTCCCACCCCATGTCCTCAAGTCTGTTCTCTATGTCTACATCTTTATTCCTGCCCTGCAACTAGGTTCATCAGTACCATTTTTCTTTTTAGATTCCATATATATGTGTTAGTTTATGGTATTTGTTTTTCTTTTTCTGACTTACTTCACTCTGTATGACAGACTCTAGTTCCATCCACCTCACTACAAATAACTCAATTTCATTCCTTTTTATGGCTGAGTAATATTCCATTGTATATGTGGGCCACATCTTCTTTATCCATTCATCTGTCGATTCACATTTAGGTTGCTTCCATGTCCTGGCTATTGTAAATAGAGCTGCAATGAACATGACTCTTTTTGAATTACGGTTTTCTCAGGGTATATGGCCAGTAGTGGGATGGCTGGGTCATATGGTAGTGGGATGGCTGGGTCATATGGTAGCTCTATTGTTAGTTTTTTAAGGAACCTCCATACTGTTCTCCATAGTGGCTGTATCAATTTACATTCCCACCAACAGTGCAGGAGGGTTCCCTTTTCTCCACACTCTCTCCAGCATTTATTGTTTCTAAATTTTATGATGATGGCCATTCTGACTGGTGTGAGGTGATATACCTCATTGTGGTTTTGATTTGCATTTCTCTAATGATTAGTGATGTTGAGCATATTTTCATGTGTTTGTTGGCAATCTGTAGGTCTTCTTTGGACAAATGTCTATTTAGGTCTTCCGCCCATTTTTGGATTGGGTTTTTTTTTTATATTGAGCTGCATAAGCTGCTTATATGTTTTGGAGATTAATCCTTTGTCAGTTGCATCGTTTGCAAATATTTTCTCCCATTCTGAGGGTTGTCTTTTCATCTTGTTTATGGTTTCCTTTGATGTGCAAAAGTTTTTAAATTTCATCAGGTCCCATTTGATTTTTGTTTGTTTGCTTTGTTTTTTTGTGGTACGCAGGCCTCTCACTGTTGTGGCCTCTCCTGTTGCAGAGCACAGGCTCTGGACGTGCAGGCTCAGTGGCCATGGCTCACGGGTCCAGCCGCTCTGCGGCATGTGGCATCTTCCTGGACTGGGCCACGAACCCACGTCCCCTGCATCGGCAGGCAGACTCTCAACCACTGTGTCACCAGGGAAGCCCCAGGTCCCATTTGTTTACTTTTGTTTTCATTTCCATTACTCTAGGAGGTGGGTCAAAAAGGATCTTGCTGTGATTTATGTCACAGAGTGTTCTGCCTATATTTTCCTCTAAGATTTTTAGTGTCTCACCTTACACTTAGGTCTTTAATCCATTTTGAGTTTATTTTTGTGCGTGGTGTTAGGGAGTGTTCTAATTTCATTCTTTTACATGTAGCTGTCCAGTTTTCCCAGCACCACTTACTGAAGAGGTTGTCTTTTCTCCATTGTATATTCTTGCCTCCTTTGTCAAAGATAAGGTGACCATATGTGCATGGGTTTATCTCTGGGCTTTCTATCCTGTAATATTGATCTATAGTTCGGTTTTTGTGCCAGTACCATACTATCTTGATTACTGTAGCTTTTTAGTACTGTCTGAAGTCAGGGAGTCTGATTCCTCCAGCTCCGTTTTTCTTTCTCAAGATTGCTTTGGCTATTTGTGGTCTTTTGTTTCCATACAAATTGTAAAATTTTTAGTTCAAGTTCAGTGAAAAATGCCATTGGTAATCTGACAGGGATTGCATTGAATCTGTAGATTGATTTGGGTCGTATAGTGGTTTTCACAATGTTGATTCTTCCAGTCCAAGAACATGGTATATCTTTCCATCTATCGTCTTTGATTTCTTTCATCAGTGTCTTATAGTCTTCTCCATACAGGTCTTTTGTCTCCTTAGGTAGGTTTATTCCTAGGTATTTTATTCTCTCTGCTGCAATGGTAAATGGGAGTGTTTCCTTAATTTCTCTCTCTGTTTTTTCATTGTTAGTGTATAGGAATGCAAGAGATTTCTGTGCTTTAATTTTGTATCCTGCTACTTAACCAGATTCATTGATCAGCTCTAGTAGTTTTCTGGTGGCATTTCTAGGATTCCCTATGTATATTACCATGTCATCTGCAAACAGTGACAGTTCTTCTTTTCCAATTTGGATTCCTTTTATTTCTTTTTCTTCTCTGATTGCTGTGGCTAAACCTTCGAAAACCACGTTGAATAACAGTGGTGAGAGTGGACATCCTTGTCTTGTTCCTGATCTTAAAGGAAATGCTTTCAGTTTTTCACCACTGAGAATGATGTTGGCTGTGGGTTTGTCATGGCTTTTATTACGTTGAGGTAGGTTCCCTCTATGCCCATTTTCTGGAGAGTTTTTATCAAAAGTGGGTGTTGAATTTTCTCAAAAGCTTTTTCTGCATCTATTGAGATTACCATATGGGTTTTATCCTTCAGTTTGTTAATATGGTGTATCACATTGATTGATTTGTGTATTTTGAAGAATCCTTGCATTCCTGGGATAAACCCCACTTGATTATCGTGTATGATCCTTTTAATATGCTGTTGGATTCTGTTTGCTAGTATTCTGTTGAGGATTTTTGCATCTATGTTCATCAGTGATATTGGCCTGTAATTTTGGTTTTTTGTGATATCTTTGTCTGGTTTTGGTATCAGGGGGATGGTGGCCTCGTAGAATGAGCTTTGGAGTGTCCCTCCCTCTGCTATATTTTGGAAGAGTTTGAGAAGGACAGGTGTTAGCTCTTCTCTAAATGCATAGTGAGATTTGACAATACATTGGCCTTTGGGGCTCAGTGGACTTTTCAGATGGCCTATGTCAATTTTACCTAGTCCAAGTTGTTTTTCAGTAGAGTAAATAAAAGGAAAAATAACCCAGACTTTAGAATTAGACCTAATGCACCTAAATCCTCTGTATTAGTGTTCTCCAGACATGTGCAGATTTATTATAGTAGTTGACTCACATAGTTATGGAGGCTGAGAAATCCCACAGTCTGCTGTTTGCAAGCTGGAGAATCAGGAAATTAATTCAGTGTGGGTCCATATGTCTGTGAACCAAGGGGTGCCAATGGTGATGGAATAAGTCCCAGAGTCTGAAGGCCTGAGAACCAGGAGCACTGATGTCTAAGGACAGCCAAAGAAAGATGTCCCAGCTCAAGAAGAGAGAGAGTTTCCCCTACTTTTCCTTTTGTTTTATTTCGGCCCTCAACAGACTGGATGATGCTTGTCCACATTGGTGAGAGCAAATATTCTTAGTCTGCTGAATCAAAAACTAATCTCTTCTAGAAACATTCTCACAGACACACTCAGAAATAATATTTTTATCTGGGCATCTCTTGTCCCAGTCAAGTTGGGACAAGGAAGCTTATGGTGGTAATGAAAGTCCCAGATCAGTTGACTTTAAAATTAGTCAAAAGGGAGATCCTGGGTAGGCCTGACTCAGTCAGGTGAAGCTTTTAAAAACAGGGCTTAAGCCCTCTCTGAAGTCTGAAAGATTCTCCTGCTGGCCTCAGAAAGTAGCTTCCATATTGTGAGTGGTGTTTGGGAGTGTCACAGGGCAAGAAACAGAGTGACCTCTAGGACCTGAGAGTGGCCCCTGATCATCACCAGCATGAAAAAGGAGGCCTTAGTCCTACAACCACGAAGAACAGAATTCTGCCAAAAATCACATGAACTTGAAAGAGAAGTTCAAGCTTTAGAAGGAAACACAGCCCAGCCAACCCCTTGATTGCAACCTGTGAATTTGTGATTCATAGAAATAGTGAGATAACACGTGTGTTTTTTTAAGCTGCTAAGTTTGTGGTAATTTGTTACACAACAGTGGAACACTAATACAAAATACACATTTTTATCGTTTTCTAACAGGCTATTTTCATAGTGATTCAGGAGAAGATACTGTCTAATGGTTTGAGAGTCAGAGAAAAATGTTGCTGGAATAAAATGGTTTCAGCAAGCAGGTAATTTGAACCTGCTCAAAATTTCCAAACATTTAGGTGAAGTCAGAATGCAGTATAGGGGCCGGGAAATATTTATTTTTAAGGAGGGAGAAACAACTTCACTTCCAATTCCATTAACAAACTACTCGCTTCTATCAATAACTAAACCAACCCAAATTACACTGCTTCTTAGTTAAAGACACAGCAATTTGACCACTATTCTAATAAATCAGTTGAAGGGTTAGGAAACAATTTAACTGGAAGAAATGACTCTGTTTACTGGCACAAATAATGTAAATAATCTCATAGCACTAATTATAAGAGATTGGATACCCTTAGGATGGTTAATAATGGATTTAAATGGGAATCCTTGAGTTTGATTAGCTGTTTTAACATTAGATGACTTATTCTAGAGTAAGTCTCAGACATTTACGGGTTCCAAAGATGACCTAAAAACCAAATATCTAGATATAAAGAAATCACAAGCTTTGGAAAAGAGAAAAATGAGCTTGAAGATTACCATCATGGCCTTTTATTTGAAATCTGTGTATGTTAAAATGAATTAAGTGAAATAGACACATAATTACATGATTTTTAGGTGTAGCATCATGATAAAGAATAGGGTTCAGTATCTTAAAATCATCAAACAGAAAAGCAAGTCATAGTCCAATGAATGTTTTATCACCCTTGAAAAAATATACTGTAGGCTCACAGCTATGAATAAAAGTAGTTTAAAAACTCAGAAGCAAAAATGACTTCTGGAAAAGTGGCAAGAAATGAAAAAGCACCAATGAGACACACACACACTTTATTTCTTGTAAGGCAAAAACACATTAGTCACTTCAGAGCATTTATGTAAAATGATTTTGTTCTTGATGACTAGCAAATTTAAATCTGAATGTCTTTGTGTATGAGTGAGTATATGTGTGTGTGTGTGTGTGTGTGTGTGTGTGTGTGTGTGTGTGTGTGTGTGAATGTGAACAAATATGAATGGAAAGACAGAAGGGACATATAAAGAAAATCACCCAAGATTCTTTGCCCCTTACCTAAGTAGAATTAAAAACTATATCAAATCACATACTTAAAAGCACAAAGAAAAATTGATTTGTGGTTTTATGGAAGTAGGTCATTTAGTGTGAAGGTTATATTTCACAGTCTCTTAACTATTCTACCTTATTCTCAATCCAGGTCTTTAAAAAGAAAAGAAAAAAAAAGCATAATGCTTATCAACACGTAGCTAGGGATGATAAGAGTCTAACAGACTTAAGTGAACTACATTTTCTGACTCTGTCCAAAATTTGAGAGCTGGTGCAGTCTATCCATGGTGTTGAGGGGGGGCAATGTGAATACATTGATGGCTACTACTAATAAGTCTGTCATCATTGTGAAATTTTGTTTTTGGAGGACATGAAAAAATGAGTCCATCAATGATGAGCAAATAATATATTGTACATGGCTTCTCTGGATGATCAAGAAATGTTAAACTTCAATAAAACTCATTTACTAAGGTAATCTCTAATTCTCCTATTGCAAGGAGGCTTGTGAACATAGGCAGGGGATTAGCACTGGTTTCACCATCATTTTTTCTATTCATCAACAAAAAACTTAATTTAAAAATTTTTTACTACATAAGATTACATGTTTATTATAGAAGAATTTGAAGATAGAGGTAAGTGATAAGAACATAATTAAAAGCATCCATAACCTTCTACCCATTTTAGTAGGATATTCTTTCCTTTTATCTAAGCAAAATATGTATCTATATGTATAAACATAACCTTTAAAAATAAAATAGCTATAAAATTAAAAGAAAAATCCTCTGGGTAGCTAAACCACTCTGGGTTTTATGGTAACGTAAGTTGGAGGATGCAGTCAGGAGCCCCCATGGGTCCTCTGAATCACAGGGGCATGCCATGATATAGAGTAGATATGGTGACATTTACCAACAACAATGTCTATGTTTTCATGGATCCTAACAATATACATAATACTTGTCACATATTTAATAGGTTAAATTTGTATTATAATATACTGATATCATACTTGTATACAAGACCTGCTTCAGGGTGTAACTGCATTCAGCACTGGATAGCAAGCTAATAAAAACTGCAGCAAAAAGTTTTATGACCCTCCATCGACTTGTGTTTTACATCACATTATCTTATTGCAGACATTTGAATTAAAAGTTAACAAATACTATTTAATGGGTTGTATGAATGAATGTGCAGTGCATGAATACACGCTTCTTGCAATTTTTATCAGTTTTGATACTACATGTGCTTTGTGATTTGGGTTCAGACAGGGCTGTAAGTGGATGATGGCTCTTGACTGACTCAATTTTAAGTAATATAAAATAGCATATTTTGTTAGACTTCCTCCAATTAAGTGTACATCCTCCATTAAGGCAATCTGTCATCATTTTAACAATGTCATTAACATCTACAATGTAACTCACAGGGGCTTTGTTATTCTTTCAAAATTAGTAGCACATACATTATATAGAAAGCTTAAAGTACAAAAACAAATTTAAGAAGCCTTCAACTCTAAGCTATACAAGTACCTTTAGTGAATTACATAGAAGATATGACTTTACTAAGAAAGAAAAGCCCACAGAAATTATATATCCATTAAAATGGATTAATGATATAAAATATAAATTTTCTTTCTAATGTAGCTATCAAGAAACATGGTTTACTGCACTACTAAATGTATTTGGCTAAGGAAAATAATTTAAATTATTGGGCTACTGAAAGCAAAAATCAGTATATAAAATTTATGATTTTTATATAAATGATACTATCAGTCTTTAGAAATATTTTGGAAAATTTTCATGGATAAAAGTAATATATTAAGTGCCTAATAAAAAAGATAAAATTTTATTAGGAAATTTAGATGGTAATAGACAACTTTAAAATACATCTTATTTACTACTGTGGCTTCAGTAAATAGATTAAGATTCAATTAATAACAAATACAAGGAGAAAATTTAAGTTTACAAAATAGAGTGAAGGTTCTGCTCTAAGAAGAATATTTCTTTATATATTCACACAGAAGTATATACTACTGTATAAATATGAAATAGAAATAAAAATGTGTTTTTCTACTGTGACCTAAAGTTGTCAACATGTATAAAGGCTCTCTTTAACAAAATTTTTCTCATTAACAGTTAGGTTACAAATAAAGTATCAAATAAAACCTAACTTGAAGGATAGAGACATCATAATCATTTTTCAGATCATAGGAATCTCCTCTCTCTGAACTTGATCGCTCTCTCTTGCAATGGCTCTTAGAGTAATCTACTGAACATTACAATTAGTTGAAATCATGTCTTTTCTGCCTTATTAGAATATACATTCTCTAAAGTAAGGATTAATATTCTGTGTCCCTCCAAAACTCTTACAGAGCTTAGCACAGAACTTTGCACATTACAAATACTAAATAAGTAAATGCCCTGCAATTATCTTAAACATAACATGTCCAAAATTAATTCATTAACTCCACCTCAATATCTCTTCCTTCTTTAAGATTCCTTATTTCAGTAAATTTTCCAACCACTGAGCTTCCTAAGCAAAATACCTGGGAGTCATCTTTGACTACTCCCTGGTGCATGCTCTATAGTATCAAGGTTTGTCAAAATCCCATTTCAATTTAAAACCCTAACATTTCTCAATTCCGGCTCCTCTCTTCTATGTCCATGCAAGCCATCTCTTGCTAGGCCCTCCTTTCCTTGGCATCCATCCCAACGGTTCAGTTGCTCAATATCTTTTTTATTTTAATGCTTGGAATATATTTGAGTTCTATTTCCTAGGTCCAAAATCCTCTGTGGTATTGGGGTAACTTTTATTCAGTCCATTCAAAACAGTATTTCCCAAATTTGCTCCACAGCAGCCACTCTGCAACCTCCTTTATCTCTGATGTCTTCTCAGAGTTTTGCTTTTTTCCCTAATTATCCCATTCAGTGAGTCACCATTCATTTGCAGTAGAACCAAAATCCTTAATGTAGCTTAAAATATAAACCCAAGTCATTAATATATATTAGATTAGGCCCAATGAGACCTTAAATTTGGGAATAAAATGCTACATACATAGACAATGATAATCCTTTTTAGATTTAAAAGAATATCAACAAAGATCAAATTTGTGCTGCTTCTTCAGTGGGAGTTTTTAAGACACAGTGATGAGTTTCTGGAAAGGTTTTCTCTAAAAGGTGAGTGGTCCTCAACTCAAGTTAAGTCAGTTATTTTACTTCATTCTCTGTACAAAATCCTTTTCACTTAAAATAACCACCTTAGCAAAGAAAAATACTGTCACTATGGCGAATTATTATAGTGTAGCAAACTGAGTGAACTCTTTCTGAGGTTCTTTCACGTTACATCCAGACAGTCAAAATCATATAAGTAAGTACATAGTGAATTGCCTCTTCTTTTGGAGAAAGATATAGTACATACCACAGATATGCTAACCTAAAAGTCTAATGATAAACAAACTCCCAATTCATTCATTCCTTCAACACACATTTTATAAGCTCTTACTGGGTGCAAGCCAATGGACCAGACCTGGCCCACTTGCTTGCTTTTAATTCTCTATGCCTCATCAAGGGACAGAATCAGGTTCTCAAACAAGAATAAAGGCAACAAACATGGCATTTAGTGATTGTGTGTTCATGATCACATCATTATGTGATCACATAGGAGTCATGTGGAGATTACTGCATAACAAGACAGCTGAAATGGAAATATCACAGTCTGAAATTATCACACGGTCTGACCAGTCGAATCCATGTGTTAGGCTCACACTATTTGAACTTTTTAAAGTCATTTAAATTTTCTTGACTTAAGTTTTTTCATTGAGTAAGCACTAAGCGTTTCTTTGAGTAAGCATTAAGATAATAATAGCCAAGACTTAATAAGTATGACATACCTGCATGATACTCCACACAATTGTTGCATTAATTCTCACAACAATCCTAAAAGGCAGACAATACTCCCAAGAGTCAGATATTATCACACGATTATATAGATAAGGAATCTGAGGTTCAGAGAAATAAGAAATTTGCTAAATTTCTAATATACCGTAGGGTGGAATTTAAGCTTGCTTCATCTGATTCAAGAGCCAGGTTCTTTCTACTATATCACACTGCCTTATGATGTAGCAGAGGAGGGATTCCCCACTACATCCAATGTAGAAACCCAGCTCAGCATGTCTGCCATTACTATAAATAAATGGTGGAAGAATGTGTACACTTGCTTAACAAAGAAAATGTCCTTAACCAGAGTTAAATTGTAGGGCTCCTCTTAATTTATAATATTTGGGAAACAATAAAATCTTGCTCCTCATTAAAATTAGAGTCTAAAACCATTTTCAAATGGCTACAGGAAAAGTTACAATAAGCAGAATTCATTTATAAATCTATCTGAAGACAAGGGGTAGACCATATAACTGCATGAAATACTTTGCTGACTTAACAATATTAGCTTTCTTATCTTCATATTAAAGCTTATATTTCGAAACTAGCTCCATTCATAATTTTTAATGGCACTGAATTGAGAGAATTAAAAATTTAATTTTCACTGTTTATAAAATGACCTAGACAGCTTCATTAGGTTGTTTTTGTTAATTCACTGACTTTGAACCCAAAGCTATTGGTTTCAAAAATTAACTTTCAATTCTAACCTTAAATGAAAATTTCCTTTCCATTTAGACAGCTTGTACCTGCCAATCTGCACAGTCATTTATGCGTTTACTTATTTACTCAACAATAGCTTTTGAACATCTAATATGGGCTGATCCCTCTGACAGAGGTGTAGCAGATGTAGAAGAATGTAGTAGGCCTGACCCTGCCTTCTAAGGTCTAGTCTTGGGGGTTGAGCTGTGAAGGGAAGACAATTATGCAAGTAATACCAACATCATATCATGAATATTTTCATGGGAGAAGTACAGGTTGCTATGTCAGCACATAACAGGGGACTTAACTTAGTCTAAGTAGCCAGTTAAGCTTTCTGGAGGTAGGAACACAGCTCCTAAGGACTCAAAAATGAATAGAGTAAGGTTGGTCAGGGTAAGGGAAAATGACACGGAGTGGGTGGTACTTCAGAGAGAGTAACCAAATTGTAAATGGTCTGGTTTCCCATAGTGACGTTGATAGATACTACTCATTAGGCCCTATCTCTTGAAGAATAATCTTTAACTGCATAAAAAGTGTTTTGTGGATTTCAGTGCAATTGCCAATGTGTATACAGAAGCTATTCCTGAACAGCATTCTGAACTTTGATTCTACAGTAAACACTCTTCAAACTGGGATTGAGCATAACTGTCAATATTAAGTGACTTATAATCATCTTTAGATAATCAGCCATCATGTTCTATTGACTGACATGCCAGGTACTTGATAGCACCAGGTATTATGGTTAATGCAAATAATTATTTTTCCTACGAGTTTAGTTAAGGGTCTTCATATTGATATAATTAAAACTGCACTGGCATTTGAAATGCATCACCTAAATAAATCACCCTAAGGTTTACCCTATTAAGATTTGTAAGAGATCTAAGTAATTGCAATTCGTGTTATTTTATTCCACATATTACTTCCCTGAAGAAATCAATGTCTCTGCTATATATATAGCAATACACACACACACACACACACACACATATATAGCCATATTATCATCAAATATTTCATTATTTTCATGAACAAAATTGTTCACTAATAGCACATCAACATCAGATGTAGCAGCAAATGCTTGCTTAATATTTAAATTTAGGAATTCTCATTGCCCATTATCTATCTATTAAGAATTGCAAGTTCAAATTAACTGAGAATTCCATGTTAATCGCATGCTTTATAATGAGATTGTTTGTCATCCCTAGCCTTCAACAGCACTGATTAAACCTCTCAGTATACTCACTAAGTTGATATATTTTACCCACTGTCTTCACACCTAGTTCAGTGTGATATTTAAAAAGCAAACTAAAGAAGAGTATCATTTATTGTTAACTTTGTCCTATAGATGTCCTTTGTGCTTATAATTCTCCGACGTGCAGAGGTATCCCACAGAGAAAAAAGAGAAAATATTACGCCACAACACAAGAGCCATTTATCTCTCTGCAGTCAAAATCAGATTCTGCCTCCATACCACCCTGGAACAAATGAATGACTATTAGGTAAGATACTGCTATACTTTATTAGATTATTGAACTCATTTCAAACTTACCAATTTTTCATATACATATACATATATATATATATATATATATATATATATATATATATATATAATTGCCAATACAGTAAATGTAGGTAATCTGAATTCTTTTTAGGAAACCAAGGTTTAAAATGGTTATATAATGGTAATGTAGGACTCAAATCCAAACAAATGATCCAAACACTGCAATAATAATCTACACACTACTACTTCTCAGGTATTAAAAAGAGTAGAAAAGGAGTTCCCTTAATGAGAGGTTAATTTTTTAAATAAGTGACCAAGAACAAAATAAAATATAATAAGCCCCCAAAATACTGTCTTGAGTTCTCTAGGTTCTGATTAACTCCACTTATATTTCAACAGATCTAAAGAAAATGAAATCCAAATACTGACTTTGAAACATTGTGTTTTACTTCTGCTTACTAAAACTCTAGCAGTAAAGAAATATTTGCATCATAATATCATGGAAATATAGTAAACTCATCATAAAGTTATGTTATTGAAGAAGCCATTTTTTCAAAGTAAATAGAGATGAAAGAACAGATGTACAATAAAAGAAAACAACACACTTTATTTGTTCCTATTCTGATTGTCCACATGGTCTGCTACAAGAATACATAACTACTTCTTTTGAACATACAACTAAACAAAATTATTATATCCAGTGGCTATCTTTAATGTAGAGAATGCATACTTTATTCACAGAGAGCATTTGAAGATTTCAGTCCTGAACTCATAATTTTTTTGGTGTGATGTTTATGACTACTCAAGCGTTCAGTAATAATTTCTATTGCATACAACATTCACTTCCACATTTTTTTCAAACCTATGGACTAAGTTCATCTTAATGCCTCTGGGAAGTAATTAAGATTATCCCTACTTTACAAATAGGGAAACAGAATCACAGGACTCTGTAACCCATTTAAATGAACAGACTTGCAGAAAAATGGTAGCTTAAAAATGATTACCTGCCCTCAGTCTGCTTTCCAAATTGTCATTGAAATGACTACCCATGTGTAAAAACAGAAAGCCCATATCAGCACTAGAAACTGTCCATGGGCACATCACACATCAGAATTCTTGAGGAATCTGCTACCTGCAGACATTATTAGAATGAAGAGGGGCCAACCCACTCTATAACCACTGTGGAGCATCTGAAAAGTGAGTGGATGGAATCCCAGCAGAAATCCAGAACACCTTCTAATTTGATTGGGTGAGTACAACTGGCAGCTTTAGGGTATAGACTAGAGACAACTGGGAGCAGTGATGACATGGCAAGGCTTTTTCTCCTGCTGTGCCCATCCAAGAATGAAAGCATTGCCATGCTGGCTCCTGCTGAGAGCAGCTATAGTGAGCTTAAAACAGAGTTTGCAATTTCTTTGACACTCCTCCCACCAGTTTGCAATTGCTCTGTTTAAATGATGCCACATATTTTATTCCTTCATATTGATCCACTGTTCAGAACATCAGTATATTTTCATATGACAAGAGATGTTTTGTGTTTTGTTTTCTATCCTTACTGAGGGAGGTTTATGCTTGTTAATGTTTAGATATTGGGTGGATTTTGTCTGAGAAAATGTGATTCTATGTTTAACTCTACCTTTGGGTCCAGATTAAGGGGTAGGAGAAAGTTAACAGTTAGCTGTAGTTTTACTTTATCATTTCAGAAATTCAGTAACAGAATTGGGGACAGACATAGTAGGAAGATTTACCTTTGTACTAAAAACGTCCTAGAATTGAGCATGGGGCATTGCCCCATTTTTTCTTGGGTTTGTTGTTTTTATGGTTACCTTCTGCTAGGTAAGGGATATTGAAGGCTGATAAAGCGCACACACACACACACACACACAACAAAGGAATAGGAATTTCTAAATTTAAAGATAAATAAAGAACAAATAGAGCTGAACATAAGCAAGGAGGAGGAGGGAGAAGAAAAATGTCCTGACCTAAAGAAAAACCAGGGGTTGAAGGAAGAAATATATCAAATGTTAAAACTTTGGATGGGAGGAGTCCCAGACCATCACAAAGAAGACAGAAGAATCAGGTAATGAGAAATAAAAATATCAGTTCGTCAATAAAGCTGATTTGAGAACCTGACTTAAATCATAAGCTACAATAGTGTTCTTAATAGGTTATTTGTAAATCCAACAGCTATACCCACCTAGTCACTAGCACAGCTGTGCGACAGCAGACCTCCAACATAGTGGCTGGCAGCTTACCCCAGGGGTCCAGGAACACCAGCTATGTATCCTCCCTGCAGCAAACTGCATCTAAAAAAAGAAAGAGATAGAAATGTTCAGACGGGGCTGACCATCATCTACCAAACGCACAACCAGACAAGTAACTTCTCCCAAGGAACTGGCAAGACAAAGGGAAGAGGAATGCTTCAAGGGGACCAAGAGTACTACCAAAGACCCCTCACAGAACCATGAGACAAGGGAATAGCGTTTACTCCCCCCATATAAACACACTAGGCAAAATAGATCGAAAAGATCTATAAATTTGGATACACTCTTGGAATTACAATGATGGGGGAAGATTCATGCATCCATTCAGGCAGAAAACAAGCAAAAACCACATTGTATCTGAAAGGAAAAGAGAAATCAAATTGTCCACAGTTTTTTTCTCTCTATAACATTAACTCTCCAGGACAAAATGGAGCCATAGCTATAGAGTTTTGAGGAAAAAATATGACAGTAAGCCAAGAAGCAACAGAAATACATTGCCAGGAATCTTATAAGAACAATAGAAAGACAATGCCAAGAATGCAGAGCTCAGAAAACTACCACCTGCAATATATTCCTTAAAAATTACTGAACACCAATTCTCCAGCTGATGGAGAGATGGATCTAACACACTTAAAAACATGAGCCATTGTATTATAAAGGGTCATTGGTATAATCAAAAATATTAGTAGCACACAGTGTTGCTTGAATATTTCTTGTAATATGTCCATCAAATTTAACACAAATATAATAAATATTGAAAGAGAAAATATATACTCTAAAGTGAATAGTGAATAATAACCTGGATTTTGAAATCCAGAATTATGTTATAATAAACTAGAAATTTCAATATAAGGGGAAAGCAACTACAGGAAGTGCAAGTATCTAAAATTATCATTTTCTTAGAATCACTAGAAATTGCTTCTTTCTTTTTTTTTTTTTTTTGCGGTATGCGGGCCTCTCACTGTTGGGGCCTCTGCCGTTGTGGAGCACAGGCTCCAGACGCGCAGGCTCAGCAGCCATGGCTCACGGGCCTAGCCACTCCTTGGCATGTGGGATCCTCCCGGACCGGGGCACGAACCCATGTCCCCTGCATCAGCAGGCGGACTCTCAACCACTGCGCCACCAGGGAAGCTCCCTGTTTCATTTTTAATTACTAGAAAAATGTCTTTAAAAGGACACTAGTAGCGTAATTTTCTTCCATATTTCAAAGGACCAAAAAGATTAAAAAAATTAAACTACATGACTATTGGAAAAAACTCTCGAGTTGTGGGTTGAAAAAGATACCAAAGCTTAGATGATGGGCTATATAAAAGTTAATAAAACTTCAAAAGCAGTATCTATAAATCATGTAATTTAGAAAAAGATATACTTACTATATACGTTTCAGTGTTCTTAATATAAAAAGAAAAATAAATTAAGAAAATAAGTGACTGAAAAGTTAAGGATAACAAGAATAGCTGTTAAATAGAAAACAACAATAAAAAAAGAATAATATGTAAAATAAACATAAGAGCTGGTTCTTTCAAAAAATGTAAAATTAAAAAATTATGATAAATCTACACAGAGAAAATAGAAAAATCAGAAGTAATTTTAAATCATAAAAGAACACTACATGCAAAAGCATACCTCTCTTTTGAAAAAATTCAATGACATTGTAAATTTTCTAGGAAAATATAAATTACCAAAATCAATTCACAGAAGTAGATAATGCTTTGCTAAGAAAATTTTATAAGTTATCAAGGCATTATATTCAAATATATCTTCATACTTGATATATTAACAGATTAGGCTTTCTATACTTTCAAAGAATAAATGGTTCTCATATAAACAACTCTGAAAGCTAGAAGAAAAAATATTCGTAATTCTCTTTTATATAGTTAGCATAATGAAAAATTGGCAAAGAGTGTATATTAAAAAAACACAAAGGCTGAGAGCTAAACTTAAGCTTACTTCTGAATATATAAAGGCATATGTGTGTGTGTGTGCTCATGAAGTTTTATATATATATATATATATATATATATATGTATATGTGTAAAATTCTGAGTTCTTTATTCCATTCTATTGGTTTCTTTGTTTTAAGCAAGTATGATACTCATAGAATGCATTTGTAAGGATTTCAGGTAGGGCTACCAATGAATTTATAAATTATTGGTGTGTTAATATCTTTATATGTCAACTTGTCCCATCCAAGAGTATGGACTATCTTTGCATTTTCTGAGCTTTTTGCAACCTTTAATACAGTTTTATTTATTCCCCGCAGAAATCTTAGGACTGCTTGTTAAAATATAACACATATTTTAGTTTTTCTTGATATTTTAAATGGAATCATATATTTGTTAAATTTTCTGGTTGCTTGTTACCATTGATTTTTTATTAATGATTGTCATAAATCAATCTTATATCTGAGTATAGTCTTCCCATCAGCAATATTGGATAAATAAAAAAACAATGTGGAAAAACTGTAAAGAACTCAGAATGGCATAATTCTGGATCTATGTCAGACAAATGACTTTGGAATATGAGAATGAAGCAAAAACATTTACAAATTGCAGGCTAACAAATATTCTAAAGTATTATAAAAGTTTGTAATTCAAACAGAAGAATGTGTTCAAGAGAAAGCAGCAATAATGAACACATTTTTAAAAATTCATTATTAAGGCTAAATAACTGGGTTTTTAAAAATTTATTAAAAACAATCTGGAAATAAAATTTTACATGCTATCAACATGGGAAGTGGAAGTGGGGGGAACAGATGGGAGCAAAAGTATGCTACTGTTCTTTTTATACAAGAGGAGAAAAGAGATAATGACTAGACTATTACAGGCAAATATAAGTTCAAATTTGTTTATTAAAAATCTAATGGCCCTTTCTCCTTTTCTCTCTTTTGGTGGAAGCTGAGGAGTAAGCCAACTGTGTTAACATATTCAGCATGAACTGGGGACAAGGAAAGTTGAAAATATTCAACACATGGTTTAACAAAAATTTGAACATACACAGAAAATGACCAAAATTTTAGATCACATGCAAGGTGAATCCTGTAGTTTGCTCAATGAGCACATCATGATCGAGAGCACTTATCTGTAGAATGCAACAAAGGAGATCTAAAAATGTAAATTACATATGTAATTATTATATAATAAAATTATATAACATCCTAGTTTATATCAAAAAGAATTTGATAAATGTTAACATTAATTATAATTGTAAAAATGGCATTTGGTAAACTAGAAATCTAAAGGAATGTTCTTGACTTAACAAAAGGTATGAACAAAAATCCATGGCAATCACTATATTTAATGGTGAAATACTACAAGTCTTCCAATTAAAGTCAAGGATGAGATAAAGATGCTGTGATCACTACTCTTATCGTATTGTTAGTTATACAACTCGATGTTCTGTTCTCCAAGTTTGATAAGAAAAAGAAATTAGATTAAAAATTAGTAAGAAAGAGATAAGACTATTGTAGAATGTGCAATTACCTACCTAGAAAACTGAAAAGAATCACTTGTGAATTACTAAAACTAATATTGAACAAGGTGACTGGCTACAAGATTAATAAACAAAATCAAATGGCTTGCCTATATGCCAGTGTGAAAGAGAAAGTTAACCAAACCAAACAAGCCAAAGCAAAATGTATTGTGATGGTGGTGGTAGTGGTAGTGAGGGAAACCACATTATAAAATGTCTGTGACAAGAAGAAAAAAATGACATGGTTTTCAAGATCATAATAACAAAGTGACATTATAACATTTTGTATGAAACATTTATCTTTAAGAATACTTAGTTAACTCACTATTGAGTCATTAACATTAGCTAATACCCTTTTTGAACCATCATTAATTTTCATAATAACACATTTATCTGAAAGTGTATTATAGCATTTAAGCAACTAAACCACACAATAGTCTTATGTACAAAAGAGGCATTACTAAAAAGTTTATTAAAAATAGGAGAATTTGTATCTTCTACTGCAGTCAGAAACTTGAGGAAAAATGGATTTGTTTTTGAGACCTTATCTTTGACATTTAAGCTGGAAGTTGATTTCTATTTCTAGAGAAGAAATGTATATTTCTGATTTTACATCCTCTTTATAATGAAGGGCTTCTGATACAGACTGTGTTCCCTCAAAATTCATACATTGAAATCCTAACGCCAAGGTGATGGTATTAGAAGGTGGGGCCTTTGAGAGGTGATGAGGTCATGGGGATGGAGACTTCATGAATGGAATTAGTGCCCTTATGAAAGAGACCCCAGAAGCTCTATTGCTTTTTCTGCCACGTGAGGACACAGTGAGAAGACAACTGCCCTCTATGAATTCAGGAAGCAGGTCCTCATCAGACAATGAATCTACCTGTGCCTTGATCTTCAACTTCTCAGCCTCCAGAACTATGAGAAATAAATGTTTGTTGTTAAAGCCCCCCAGTCTATGGTATTTTTGTTATAGCAGCCTGAACAGCTTGAGACAGTTTTCACATCTTTCTTCCAAACCAACAATAACCAATTTGAATATGTAATGCAAAATCCATTCAGAAGAGTTAAAAAAATTATAGAATACCTGGGAATAATACGTAAAACTTTTATAGAGAAAACTATATATTTTTATTGAAGGACATGAAAGAAGACTGTCTAAGGAGAAATACCACTTCCATTGAGATGAATATCCCATATTGCAAAACATGTCAATTTTTCTCCAATTCAATCTATAAATTCAATACCTCCCAAAACAATATTGTGTATGTATGTATGTGTGCAAAATAGAAAAAAATGATAACTGTATAGGGACTGGAATTTTACATGGTGATTCAGGTGGACTTTAACTCTATTTTTAGTAACTTAATTTTATACAGAGAGGAGGTGTTCAGGTATTGCCTGTGTAATTAACAACTAATTTAAAAATGACTTGAAAGATATTTTCTCCATTGTTAATAAGGTTTTTCTCTGAGTATTTTTATTTTCTTTTTAATTCAACCCTTTTTTATATTTCTTACAATAAACATGTAGTTCTTTCATAATTAGAAAAAAGAAACATATTATTTAAAAACAGAAAAGGGGAAAGCCACCTGACTCTTACCTAGAATTCTATAAAGCTACTTAATCTAGATTCATTCCATCAAAATTATAGATAAAATATAATGTGAGGTGTTTTTTTCCCCTAATAATTCACTTCCAGGCCTCCAAAGGGGAAACATATGTTAGTGGTCTAAAATCTATAGTCCAGCTCTGTGCCATAAGTATCATCTTTTTATGTGTATACTCTTGCCAGGGGTTCACAGTTGTGCCAGGGAGCATTAAAGATTATACGGACCTATGGCTTTACATTCCTGAGAGCCCTATAGCCTAGAAATTCACTGAGGAGTCAGCATGTGTTTATAGAAACTCGAGTTTTAATTAGCCAAGTTCCTGGGATCACTAAGGACAATAACAAACAATCCTTATCATCATTTTAGCATAGTACTCAAAGGTTCATTAGAAGCAGAGCACCAAACCAGCCCTAGCAATTAATAGTGAGATTAAGATCATAGTCAGACACTTACCACACAGTGGACAGTAAGGAATACAGGCTGTATCAGATATACCCTGCCAGTGGAAGAATACCCTCTTCCACTATTCTGGAAAAATGGTAATTCACAGATCAAATTCAAAATTAAAGTCTCCAAGATGGTAAATTTTTTAATAGTTTCAGTGCATAATTATGTTAGATATACTGTTTTAAAAGCATATTTCTAAGTCATTTGAAAAACTATTGTGACAATACCTCAGTGAATCTAATAAGGAAATTATATCCAGGCTGTATCAAGTATGAAAAATATTAATCATATTGTAGAAACTTCATTTGAACCTTTCAAAATGTTTAGGAAAAGTTTGAAATGCTTAAAAATAAGTTCTCTTTACAAAATTCAACATCTGAAGTATTTGGTGGTTAAAGAAAAATGAAGTCCAGAGACCCTCAAGATGGTAGAGGAGTAAGACGTGGAGATCACCTTCCTCCCCACAAATACATCAAAAATACATCTATATGTGGAACAACTCCTACAGAACACCTACTGAACTCTGGCAGAAGACCTCAGACTTCCCAAAAGGCAAGAAACTCCCCACATACCTGGGTAAGGCAAAAGAAAAAAAAAACAGAGACAGAAGAATAGGGATGGGACCTGCCCTTCTGGGAGGGAGCTGTGAAGGAGGAAAAGTTTCCACACACTAGGAAGTCCCTTCACTGGCAGAAATGGGGGCGGGCAGGGGGAGCTTCGGAGCCATGGAGGAGAGCCCAGCAACAGGGGTGAAGAGGGTGAAGCAGTGAGATTCCTGAACAGAGGATCGGTGCCAACCAGCACTCACCAGCCTGAAAGGCTTGTCTGCTCACCTGCTGGGGCAGGTGGGGGCTGGGAGCTGAGGCTCAGGCTTCAGAGCTCAGATCCCAGGGAGAGGACTGGGGTTGGCTGCATGAACACCGCCTGAAGGGGGCTAGTGCACCAGTTAGCCAGGAAGGAGTACGGGAAAAAGTCTGGACCTGCCTAAGAGGCAAGAGAACATTGTTTCGGGGTGCTCAAGGAGAGGGGATTCAGAGCACCGCCTAAATGAGCTCCAGAAACGGGCGTGAGCCGTGGCTATCAGCGTGGACACCAGAGACGGGCATGAAATGCTAAGGCTGCTGCTGCAGCAACCAAGAGGCCCGTGTGCAAGCACAGGTCACCATCCACATCTCCCCTCCCAGGAGCCTCTGCAGCCCGCCACTGCCAGGGTCCTGTGATCCAGGGACAACTTCCCCAGGACAACACACAACACACATCAGGCAGTTGCAACATCATGCCAGCCTCTGGCACTGGAGGCTCGTCCCGCATTCCGTAGTTGTAACATCATGCCGGCCTCTGGCACTGCAGGCTCACTTCCCCTGGTCTGAAGGAGCCAGAGTCCCCTAATCTGCTGCTACTTTAAAAGAATCCCATCTGAGCAAAGAACAGACACCCTCATGCGACCTACACGCAAGGTGGGGCCAAACCCAAAGCTGAACCCCAGAAGCTGTACGAAGAAAGAAGAGAAAGGGAAATTTCTCCCAGCAGCCTGAGGAGCACTGGATTTAATCCCTGCAATCAACTTGTGTATCCTGCATCTGTGGAATACCTGAATAGACAACGAATCATCCCAAAATTGAGGCAGGGGACTTTGGGAGCAACTGTAGACTTGGGGTTTGCTGTCTACATCTAATCTGTTTCTGGTTTTATGTTTATCTTAGTTTAGTATTTACAGTTTAATATCATTGGTAGATTTATTTATTGATTTGGTGGCTCTCTTCCTTTTTTATATACAGATATATATTTTTTCCTTTTTCTCTTTTTGTGAGTGCATATGTGGATGCTTCTTCATGTGATTTTGTCTATATAGCTTTGCTTTTACAATTTCCCCTAGGGTTCTGTTAGTCCGTTTTTTTTTTTTAGTACACTTTTTAGCACTTGCTATCATTGGTGGATTTCTTTTTTGGTTTGGTTGCTCTCTTCTTTCTCCCTTTCTTTTTTTTTAATACTTGTTAATTTTTTTAACAATTTTTTTTAAATTTTAATTCTAACTATTTTATTCTCTTTCTTCCTTCCTTTCTCTCTTTCTTTTTCTTCTTTTTTTCCTTCCTTCCTTCTCTCTCTCCCCCACTCCCTCCCTCCCTCACTTTTGTTCTCAGCCTTGTGGCTGAGAGTGTCTTGGTGCTCTGGTCGGGTATCAGGCCTGTACCTCTGAGGGAGGAGAGCAGAGTTCAGGACACTGGTCCATCACAGACCTCCTGGTTTCACATAATATCAAACAGCAAAAGCTCTCCCAGAGATCTCCATCTCAATGCTAAGACCCAGCTCTACTCAATGACCAGGAAGTACAGTGCTGGACACCCTATGCCAAACAACTAGCAAGACAGGAATGCAACACCACCCATTAGCAGAAAGGCTGCCAAAAATCATAATAAGGTCACAGACACCCCAAAACACACCAAGGGATGCAGCTCTGCCCACCAGAAAGACAAGACCCAGCCTCATCCACCAGAACACAGACACCAGTCCCCTCCACTAGGAAGCCTACACAACCCACTGAACTAACCTTAGCCACTGGGGGCAGACACTGAAAACAACGGGAACTACGAATCTGCAGCCTCTGAAAGGAGACCCCAAACACAATAAAATAAGCAAAATGAGAAGACAGAGAAACAGCAGATGAAGGAGCAAGGTAAAAACCCATCAGACCAAACCACTGAAGAGGAAACAGGCAGTCTACCTGAAAAAGAATTCAGAGTAATGACAGTAAAGATGATCCAAAATCTTGGAAATAGAATGGAGAAAATACAACAAACATTTAACGAGGACCTAGAAGAAGTAAAGAACAAACAAACAATGATGAGCAACATGGTAAATGAAATTAAAAATTCTCCAGAAGGAATCAATAGCAGAATAACTGAGGCAGAAGAACAGATACGTGACCAGGAAGATAAAATAGTGGAAATAACTACCACAGAGCAGAATAAAGAAAAAAGAATGAAAAGAATTGAGGACAGTATCAGAGACCTCTAGGACAACATTAAATGCAACAACACTTGAATTCTAGGGGTCCCAGAAGAAGAAGAGAAAAAGAAAGGGGCTGAGAAAGTATTTGAAGAGATTATAGTTGAAAACTTCCCTAATATGGGAAAGGAAATAGTCAATCAAGTCCAGGAAGCACAGAGTGTCCCATACAGGATAAATCCAAGGAGAAGCACACCAAGACACATATTAATCAAACTATCTAAAATTAAATACAAAAAAAAAAAATTAAAAGCAGCTAGGGAAAAACAACAATAACATACAAGGGAATCCCCATAAGGTTAACAGCTAATCATTCAGCAGAAACTTTGCAAGCCAGAAGGGAGTAGCAGGACATATTCAAAGTCATGAAAGGGGAAAACCTACAATCAAGATTACTCTACCCAGGAAGGATCTCATTCACATTTGACAAAGAAATCAAAACCTTTACAGACAAACAAAAGCTAAGAGAATTCAGCACCACCAAACCAGCTTTACAACAAATGCTAAAGGAACTTCTCTAGTCAGGAAACATAAGAAAAAGAAAAGACCTACAAAAACAAACACAGGGCTTCCCTGGTGGCACAGTGGTCGAGAGTCCGCCTGCCGATGCAGGAGACATGGGTTCGTGCCCAGGTCTGGGAAGATCCCACGT
This sequence comes from Orcinus orca, assembly GCF_937001465.1. Lineage (NCBI taxonomy): Eukaryota > Metazoa > Chordata > Mammalia > Artiodactyla > Delphinidae > Orcinus > Orcinus orca. The sequence continues at coordinate 120,129,863 of NC_064560.1, read as the reverse complement.
GCCATGGAGCGGCTAGGCCCGTGAGCCATGGCCACTGAGCCTGCACGTCCAGAGCCTGTGCTCCTCAATGGCAGAGGCCACAACAGTGAGAGGCACACATACCGCAAAAAAAAAAAAAAAAAACCAAACACAAAAGAATTAAGAAAATGATAATATGAACATACATATCGATAAATTACCTTAAATGTAAAGGGATTAAATGCTCCCACCAAAAGACATAGACTGGCTGAATGGATACAAAAACAAGACCTGTATATATGCTGTCTACAAGAGACCCACTTCAGACCTAGGACACATACAGACTGAAAGTGAGGGGATGGAAAAAGATATTCCATGCAAATGGAAATCAAAAGAAAGCTGGAGTAGCAATTCTCATATCAGACAAAATAGACTTTAAAACAAAGAATATTACAAGAGACAAAGAAGGATACTACATAACGATCAAGTGATCAATCAAAAAAGAAGATATAACAATTGTAGATATTTATGCACCCAACATAGGAGCACCTCAATACATAAGGCAAACACTAACAGCCATAAAAGGGGAAATTGACAGGAACACAATCAAAGTAGGGAACTTGAACACCCCACTTTCACCAGTGGATAGATCATCCAAAATGAAAGTAAATAAGGAAAACCAAGCTTTAAATGATACATTAAACAAGATGGACTTAATTGATATTTATAGGACATTGCATCCAAAAACAACAGAATACAATTTCTTCTCAAGTGCTCAAGGAACATTCTCCAGGATAGATCATATCTTGGGTCACAAATCAAGCCTTGGTAAATTTAAGAAAATTCAGATCGTATCAAGTATCTTTTCTGACCACAATGCTATGAGACTAGATATCAATTACAAGAAAAAATCTGTAAAAAGTACAGATACATGGAGGCTAAACAATACGCGACTAAATAACCAAGGGATTACTGTAGAAATCAAAGAGGAAATCACAAAATACCTAGAACAAATGACAATGAAAACACGATGACGCAAAACCCACAGCATGCAGCAAAAGCAGTTCTAAGAGGGAGGTTTATAGCAATACAATCCTACCACAACAAACAAGAAACATCTCAAATACACAACCTAACCTTACACCTAAAGCAATTAGAGAAAGAAGAACAAAAAAACCCCAAAATTAGCAGAAGGAAAGAAATCATAAAGATCAGATCAGAAATAAATAAAAAAGAAATGAAGGGAATGATAGCAAAGATCAGTACAACTAAAAGCTCGTTCTTTAAGAAGATAAACAAAATTGATAAACCATTAGCCAGACTCATGAAGAAAAACAGGGAGAAGAATTAAATCAACAGAATTAGAAATGAAAAAGGAGAAGTAACAACTGACACTACAGAAATACAAAGGATCATGAGAGATTACTACAAGCAACTATACGCCAATAAAATGGACAACCTGGAAGAAATGGACAAATTCTTAGAAAAGCACAACCTTCTGAGACTGAACCAGGAAGAATGAGAAAATATAAACAGACCAATCACAAGCACTGAAATTGAGACTGTGATTAAAAATCTTCCAGCAAACAAAAGCCCCAGGACCAGATGGCTTCACAGGCAAATTCTATCAAACATTTAGGGAAGAGCTAACACCTATCCTTGTCAAACTCTTCCAAAATATAGCACAGGGAGGACCACTCCCAAACTCATTCTACGAGGCCACCATCACCCTGAAACCAAAACCAGACAAATATGCCACAAAGAAAGAAAACTACAGGCCAATATCACTGATAAACATAGACACAAAAATCCTCAACAAAATACTAGCAAACAGAATCCAACAGCATATTAAAAGGATCATACACCATGATCAAGTGGGGTTTATCCCAGGAATGCTAGGATTCTTCAAGATACGCAAATCAATCAATATGATAAACCAGATTAACAAATTGAAGGAGAAAAACCATATGATCATCTCAATAGATGAAAAAGCTTTCGACAAAGTCCAACACCCATTTATGATAAAAACCCTCCAGAAAGTGGGCATAGAGGTAACTTTCCTCAACATAATAAAGGACATATATGACAAACCCACAGCCCACATCGTTCTCAATCATGAAAAACTGAAACCATTTCCTCTAAAATCAGGAACAAGACAAGGTTGTCCACTCTCACTGCTATTATTCAACATTATTTTGGAAATTTTAGCCACAGCAATCAGAAAAGAAAAAGAAATAAAAGGAATCTAAATTGGAAAAGAAGTAAAGCTGTCAATGTCTGTAGATGACACGATATTATACATAGAGAATTCTAAAGATGCTATAAGAAAACTACTAGAGCTAATCAATGAATTTGGTAAAGCAGCAGGATACAAAATTAATGCACAGTAATCTCTTGCATTCCTGTACACTAATGATGAAAATGCTGAAAGAGAAACTAAGGAAACACTCCCAATTACCACTGCAACAAAAAGAATAAAATACCTAGGAATAAACTTACCTAAGGAGACAAAAGACCTGTATGCAGAAAACTATAAGACACTGATGAAAGAAATTAAAGATGATACAAACGGATGAAGAGATATACCATGTTCTTGGATTGGACGAATCAACATTGTGAAAATGACTATACTACCCAAAGCAATCTACAGATTCAATGCAATCCCTAGCAAGCTACCAATGGCATTTTTCACAGAACTAGAACAAAAAATTTCACAATTTGTGTGGAAACACAAAAGACCCCGAATAGTCAAAGTAATCTTGAGAAAGAAAAATGGAGCTGGAGGAATCAGGCTCCTGGACTTCAGACTCTACTACAAAGCTACAGTACTCAAGACAGTATGGTACTGGCAAAAAAAAAAAAAAAACAAATATAGATTAATGGAGCAGGAGAGAAAGCCCAGATATAAACCCACACACATATGGTCACCTTATCTTTGATAAAGGAGGCAAGAATATAAAATGGGGAAAAAATAGCCTCTTCAATAAGTGGTGCTGGGAGAACTGGATAGTTACATAAGAAAGAATGAAACTAGAACACTCTCTAACACCATACACAAAAATAAACTCAAAATGGATTAAAGACCTAAATGTAAGGTCATACACTATAAAACTCTTAGAGGAAAACATAGGCAGAACACTCTATGACATAAATCACAGCAAGATCCTTTTTGACCCACCTCTTAGAGTAATGGAAATAAAAACAAAAATAAACAAAATGGCACCTAATGAAACTTAAAAGCTTTTGCACAGCAAAGGAAACCATAAACAAGACGAAAAGACAACCCTCAGTATGGGAGATAATATTTGCAAATGAAGCAACTAACAAAGGATTAATCTCCAAACTTTATAAGCAGCTCATGCAGCTCAATATCAAAAAAACAAACAACCCAATCCAAAAAAGGGCAGAAGACCTAAGTAGACATTTCTCCAAAGAAGAAATACAGATAGCCAACAAACACATGAAAGGATGCTCAACATCACTAATCATTAGAAAAATGAAGATCAAAACTACAATGAGGTATATCACCTCACACCAGTCAAAATGGCCATCATGAAAAAGTCTACGAACAATAAATGCTGGAGAGGGTGTGGAGAAAAGGGAATCCTCTAGCACTGTTGGTGGGAATGTAAATTGATACAGCCACTACGGAGAACAGTATGGAGGTTCCTCAAAAAAAAAAAACAATTGCACTACCATATGACCCAGCAATCCCACTACTGGCCAAATACCAAGAAAACCATAATTCAAAGAGTCATGTACCACAATGTTCACTGCAGCTCTATTTACAATAGCCAGGACATGGAAGCAACCTAAGTGTCCATCGACAGATGAATGGAAAAAGAAGATGTGGCACTTATATACGATGGCATATCACTCAGCCATAATAAGAAACGAAACTGAGTTATTTGCAGTGAGGTTGATGGACCTAGAATCTGTCATACAGAGTGAAGTAAGTCAGAAAGAGAAAAACAAATATCGTATGCTAACACATATATATGGAATCTAAAAAGAAAAAGAGAAGAATGGTTCTGAAGAACCTAGGGGCAGGACAGGAATAAAGACACAGACGTAGAGAATGGACCTGAGGACATGGGTAGTGGGAAGGGTAAGCTGGGATGAAGTGAGAGAGTGGCATGGACATACATACAGTTCCAAATGTAAAATAGATAGCTAGTGGGAAGCAGCTGCATAGCACAGGGAGATCAACTCCGTTCTTTGTTGCTACCTAGAGGAGTGGGTTAGGGAGGGTGGGAGGGAGACGCAAGAGGGAGGAGATATGGGGATATATGTATATGTATAGCTGATTCACTGTGTTATAAAGCAGAACATAACGCACTATTGTAAAGCAATTATACTCCAATAAAGATGTTAAAAAAAGAAGAAAAATGAAGTCCTACTTTAAAAAACGAATGGGGAGGAGACAGATTCATGTTGCAGCCCTTATTTAAAATGTTATTATTTGTTTCATTTTGTATCTTCATACACTTATTTCAGAATTATGGGCATTGATCATATTTCCTGAAAAGATTTGTATAGATAATTCAGAGTAGCAGTGACAGTGTAACTGCAATATATACATGTGGAGGGATGTGGTTCTCCTCCCCATAATATTGGTGTTTCTTAATTTTATAAAAAGCAGAGGCAAAATGCTACCTTAAGTGATATAATATGTGAAGTTGCCACAAGCATATACTTTGTCAACGAGTTTTGTTTAAGAAAAAACAAGGAAAATGAAGGAACCTGCGAGAGTCACTCCTGGTAATATTCTATTGGACTGCATGAAATGTTGAATTACCAGTGTCTCTCAAAATTTTGTCAAGTAATGAGGATTTGTTTGAAATGATTTTCTTCCATCATCTATAAAATTGGTGAGTCAAATGTACTTAAAATCTGGATTGGTAAGCTTTGGCAAAATTATACTTAAGATATGAGCTTTGTTGTAAAGAAAAAATCAATGCTTAACAGAAATGAAAAGTTAAACTGCACTTCTACAGTTACTAGCAGTCCTTGAGGCAGACATTCAAACAGCTTCCCACCAGAATATCTATGAAAACAAAACAAAACAATAAACTTCGTAGTAACACTCAAATCAAACCCTATGAGAGAAATTATTGTTAGCATATAGAATAAACTTACCCTAGAGATAAGATAATCTTAGATATAAGATTGACAAAATAGGGAAGCACCATTCAATGTGAAAAAAGAAAATATAGAAAAGTTTCTTTCTTCACTACCTGCTTTTTCAGAAAATCTCTAACTTCCAGAATTCTGTGACTTCTTCGTTTACTGGTCTATGTTGCTTTTGTGATAGACAAAGTAGATTTTCATCTTCCCACTCCCAGACCCAGTTCTCCAGTGAAGTATGGAGAAAGCAGATCATAACTGTTAAGTAGCTGAATAAATTAATCTCTAGTTTCATTCAGACCTAGAAACACACAGGTGGAAAAGGATGGGTTTTGGCACAGTGCTTCTATGAGGTTTATCCCTGACCAGAAAAGCTTTAGATCTAGACTCTATGAGTGGAGAGGATCTGGGATGGTGAGTATTAGAGAAATTGAAATGGGCATCCGGGAGTGTCCTCCAGCATCCATCCAAGGAGCCACACCAGAGAAACAACCCCTAGACACTGGACACTGGGAACTGTGCTCTGAGCTCCTGAGTCAACCTGCTCTTCTGCCCTACTGCTGTAAAGGAGATTCTACCTGCACCAAAGGGGACTATGAGTAAAGTCACGGAACAGCCCCATACCTTGGGTGTTGACCAATAACGGGAATTACCTTATCACGGATAGGAAAAATAAAAGAAAACGAACAACATGGAGTGGAGCCTGTGAAAAACACAATCATGGGAAAGGAACTGTCACCATGAAGAACCAGAGTTAAGCTCTCCTTGGAAAATAATCTAGTATAAGAACCAGAACAAACTTGGGAAAAGGCATCTAGCATCTTCAATAGCATGCAAAAGTACGACACAGAAACATAAAGCCATGAGGAAATAACAAGCTGAGACAAAACAAAACAAAAAAACTATGAGATGCAAAAATAATAAATTAGATGAGAAAGAAATGAATTGCAACAATAGAATTATAAGCCACAATGGATATAAAAGAGGAATTGGATCAAGATGGTGAACTCTGATCATATGACTCCCTTTCCTCCTTATCACAACTACCATGAAATAACACACACACAAAAAGGGTTTTTTTTCAAATAATTGATTTATAACAGTGCAGGAAGAGAATCTTTGTAAGGTGGAAAGGAGACAGTATTAGATTTATGAAAAACTAAAGCTGAAGAAAATTATAACTAAAAATATATGGAAATAGATCATTATGTAGTAAGGGTTGTTTGGGAGGAAGAAGTTTTAAAAGCAACAGTTAGTGGGTACAAGGAGCCCTACAACTTTCACCAAGAAGAAAGTTGCGATTGGAGAAAATAAACAAAGTGACACTCATCCTCACCGAAACCACCCTCTAACAACATCCTGTATTTATGCTTTTACAAGCAAAACATACAGAGAGTGGAGGCAGTTGCTATCAGAATAACAGGCCAATCAACAGGGATTCTCACATTCAAAGATGATCACAAAATTTTAAAAATCGCAACTATTTGCTATCCTTATCTGAGGAAAACTAACACCATGAAGAGAAACATGTCACCAAAAGAAAACCCCCAGAAGTAAGATAAAACACACACACACACAAACTGAATTGGGCAAATAATGTAAATTAGGCATAACCATCTTTAATAATCTCAGAGAAATTTAAAGACTATATCCATGAAAAATGAAAAGCAACCAAGAGATCATTTTAAAACAAGTTTTTATTGTGAAATACGTTAAACGTATTCAAAGAAGTGATGATATAATTAATGCCCATATTCTTCTCACCCACCTTCAACAATTATCAACTCATGGCTCATCGTATTTCATCTAAACTCCCACTTAACCCTCCATCCCGATTTATTTTAAAGAACTTCCAGTATATGATACCCATTTCAACCATAAACATTTCAGGGAAATTTTTGTCAATTAAAATTTTAATTAGCAAAATGAAAAATTTCATAGATAGGCAAAATTACCAAATAGACACAGCCAAAGATAAAATTTAGCGACCTTGGAGATGGAACTAAAAATTTCACTGGAACAGAATGCAAAAAAATAAAGAGACCATATGATTCTATAGAAGCAGAACTTGAGACAAGGATTTGCCCATAAGTGATTTGTTAAGGGAGTGCTCTCAAGGCAAACTTATAAGGAAGGAGGGAAGCAGAAAAGAAAATAGGAAGAAGTTAAGCAAGAACATGAGTTCAAATGATGTCTAGCTTCATTCTATTTCAGGGAGCACTCAGAAAAATAAAACTGCACCAGAGACTTTGTCTCAACTTGAGGCAAAAGATTTGGGCTTTTATATAATACATTGGTAGTCTCTGGACACTGGACATTTTACAAGCAAAGCAGCTACAAGTGACCAAGAAAATTCTCTAAAGAAGCTTATAAGTATGAATTGTCAGCAACAATTCAGGTAGCAGTTGGGAAATGTGCTCCATAAATCAGTAATAGTGACACTTGGAATCTGGGTGGAGCATCAACAGTGCCAGCCTCTGATAAAGTATAACCCATCAAAAAGTTAAGTGACATGGAGAATGGATACAGAATTTTCAATATCTTCTAATAGAAGTCATAGAAGGACAGAAGAAGAAAAAGGATAAAATAAATAATGAAATTATAAAACATATTTTCCTGAATTTCTTAACATTGAAAAGATTTATCAACTGCCCAACAGAATGAATATGAAAAATAGGTATAGTTGGAGATTTCTGTTCTAAAACCTTAGCATAACATAGAAAGAAAAGTTTTCAGAGAGGGAAAAAGTCTAGCTACTATGGTAGAGATTCATTTTATGATTAATGTTCAGACTGTGACACCAGAAAGGACAGTCATCCAAAGCAGAATAAATTATAGATTTACTAGTATGTATCTTGTTGAGTTATATGCATGTTACTGAATTTAGTATATTAAGTTCTTTACACTGAATGGTATATTACTTAAGCTATATACCACTATGTCTCACACACAAGGAAAAAGTGTGTAGAATGAGTCACCAGATTTTTGGTTGGTTCCCCAGACTTTTACACTTGATTAAGACTTCTCTGTAGATCACTTGGTCTAAGGCCCACTGGCTAGTGCACCCCTGTAGGACTGATGAAAATCAGAGCAGCTGTTCTAAACTGCTGGCTGCTCAGTATCCTTCCCATGTGCTGTGCTACAACTCTGTGTCTATATCTTGAAGGTATATCAACTTTGCATATGGCAATGATTCAAGTATGATTTCTGATTATAAGCATGCAGTCCATTAACCAGGATAGTACTGATTCATTATATCTTCAAAGAAAAAAAATCATGTCAGTCAGACATCATATTTATAACATTTGATGCTAAAATACAATGGGGAAATGACTTCAAAATCATAAAAAAAAAATTTAACCCCTAATTTATGCACAGAAAACTACCATTCAAGTGTAGTCTAAAAAAGTATGAAGTCTAAATTTTAAAGCATGCAAGAATTCAAAAAAGGAAGATGTGAGATACAAGAATCTGTGAGAAGGAACTCTGGTTGGAAGAGCTGGGTGCAAGGCCTCTGCAGGTAGCCCCCTGTGAGCAGGTGAAACCCGACTAAGCATAAAGGAAAAAAAAAAGGCACCTCTCACTAATGTTGCTGTTGGAGAAGAGCACTCACTTATTCCTAGTAAAGCTAAGCTATCTCAGTGTGGCGGATGGACTCTAAGTTGGCCCTCTGGCTCTTCACCCCTGCCATGTGGCTGACAGGGTCTTGGTGCTCTGGACGGGTGTCAGGCCTGTGCCTCTGAGGTGGGAGAGCCGAGTTAACGACATTGATCCATGAGAGACCTCCCAGCTCCATGTAATATCAAATGATGAAAGCTCTCCCAGAGATCTCCATCTCAATGCTAAGACCCAGCTCCACTCAATGACCAGCAAGCTCCAGTGCTGGACACCCAGACAACTAGCAAGAAAGGAACACAACCCCACCCATTAGCAGAAAGGCTGCCTCAAACCATAATAAGCTCACTGACACCCCAAAACACACCACTGAATGTGGTCCTGCCCCATCAGAAAGACAAGATCCAGCCTCATCCACCAGAACACAGGCACCAGTCCCCTCCACCAGGAAGCCTACACAACCCACAGAACCAACTTTAGCCACTGGGGGCAGACACCAAAAACAACGGGAATTACGAACCTGCAGCCTGTGAAAAGGAGAATCCAAACACAGTAAACTAAGCAAAATGAGAAGACAGAGAAACACACAGAAGATGAAGGAGCAAGGAAAAAACCCATCAGACCAAACAAATGAAGAGGAAACAGGCAGTCTACCTGAAAAAGAATTCAGAATAATGATAGTAAAGATGATCCAAAATATTGGAAATAGAATGGAGAAAATACAACAAACATTTAACAAAGATGTAGAAGAACTAAAGAGCAAATAAACAATGATGAACAATACAAAAAATGAAATTAAAAATTCTCTAGAAGGAATCAATATCAGATAACTGAGGCAGAAGAATGGCAAAGTGACCTGGAAGATAAAATAGTGGAAATAACTACCGCAGAGCAGAATAAAGAAAAAAGAATGAAAAGAATTGAGGACAGTCTTAGAGACCTCTAGGACAACATTAAACACACCAACATTCGAATTCTAGGTATCCCAGAAGAGGAAGAGAAAAAGAGAGGGACTGAGAAAATATTTGAAGAGATTATAGTTGAAAACTTCCCTAATATGGGAAAGGAAATAGTCAATCAAGTCCGGGAAGCACGGAGAGTCCCATACTGGATAAATCCAAGGAGAAACACGCCAAGACACATATTAATGAAACTATCAAAAATTAAATACAAAGAAAAAATATTAAAAGTAGCAAGGGAAAAACAACAAATAACATACAAGGGAATCACCATAAGGTTAACAGCTGATCTTTCAGCAGAAACTCTGCAAGCCAGGAGGGAGTGGCAAGACATATTTGAAGTGATGAAAGGGAAAAACCTGAAATCGTATCAAGTATCTTTTCCAACCGCAAGGCTATGAGATTACATATCAATTACAGTGAAAAATCTGTAAAAAATACAAACACATGGAGGCTAAACAATATGCTACTAAATAACATGAAATCACTGAATAAATCAAAGAGGAAATCAAAAAATACCTAGAAACAAATGACAATGAAAACACAATGACCCATCACCTATGGGATGCAGCAAAAGCAGTTTTAGAGGGAAGTTTATAGCAATGCAATTCTACCTCAAGGAACAAGAAACATCTCAAATAAACAACCTAACCTTACACCTAAAGCCATTAGAGAAAAAAGGACAAAAAGCCCCAAAGTTAGCAGAAGGAAAGAAATCATAAAGATCAGATCAGAAATAAATGAAAAAGAAATGAAGGAAACGATAGCAAAGATCAATAAGACTAAAAGCTGGTTCTTTGAGAAGATAAAATTGATAAACCATTAGCCAGACTAATCAACAAAAAAGGGAGCAGACGTAAATCAATAGAATTAGAAATGAAGAAGGAGAAGTAACAACTGACACTACAGAAATACAAAGGATCATGAGAGATTACTACAAGCAACTATATGCCAATAAAATGGACAACCTGGAAGAAATGGACAAATTCTTAGAAAAGTACAACTTTCTGAGACTGAATCAGGAAGAAAGAGAAAATATAAACAGACCAATCACAAGCACTGAAATTGAGACTGTGATTAAAAATCTTCCAACAAACAAAAGCCCAGGACCAGATGGCTTCACAGGCAAATTCTATCAAACATTTAGGGAAGAGCTAACACCTATCCTTCTCAAACTCTTCCAAAATATAGCAGAGGGAGGGACACTCCCAAACTCATTCTACGAGGCCACCATCACCCTGAAACCAAAACCAGACAAATATGTCACAAAGAAAGAAAACTACCGACATATATCACTGAGGAACATAGATGCAAAAACCCTCAACAAAATACTAGCAAACAGAATCCAACAGCATATTAAAAGGATCATACACCATGATCAAGTGGGGTTTATCCCAGGAACGCTAGGATTCTTCAATATATGCAAATCAATCAATGTGATACACCCTATTAACAAATTGAAGGAGAAAAACCATATGATCATCTCAATAGATGAAGAAAAAGCCTTTGACAAAATTCAACACCATTTATGATAAAAACCCTCCAGGAAGTAGGCAAAGAGGGAACTTACGTCAATATAATAAGGGCCATATATGACAAACTCACAGCCAACATCGTTCTCAATGGTGAAAAACAAACAATTCCCACTAAGATCAGGAACAAGACAAGGTTGCCCACTCTCACCGCTATTGTTCAACACAGTTTGGAAGTTTTAGCCATATCAAAGAAAAAAAAAATAAAAGGAATCCAATCAGAAAAGAAGAAGTAAAGCTGTCACTGTCTGTAGATGACATGATACTATACATAGAGAATCCTACTAAAGATGCTACCACAAAACTACTAGAGCTAATCAATGAACTTAGTAAAGTAGCAGGATACAAAATTAATACACAGAAATCTCTTGCATTCTTAATGATGAAAAATCTGAAAAAGAAATTAAGAAAACATTCCCATTTACCATTGCAACAAAAAGAATAAAATATCTAGGAATAAACCTACTTAAGGAGACAAAAGACCTGTACGCAGAAAATTATAAGACACTGATGAAAAAAATTAAAGATGATACAAATAGATGGAGAGATACACCATGTTCCTGGATTGGAAGAATCAATATTGTGAAAATGAGTCTACTAACCAAAGCAATCTACAGATTCAATGCAATCCCTAGCAAACTACCACTGGCATTTTTCACAGAAATAGAACAAAAAATTTCACAATTTCTATGGAAACACAAAAGACCCCAAATAGTCAAAGCAATCTTGAGGAAGAAAAATGGAGCTGGAGGAATCAGGCTCCCTGACTTCAGACTCCACTACAAAGCTACAGTAATCAAGACAGTATGGGACTGGCAAAAAACCAGAAATATACATCAATGGAACAGGATAGAAAGCCCAGAGATAAACCCATGCACATATGGTCACCTTATGTTTAATAAAGGAGGCAAGAATATACAATGGAGAAAAGACAGCCTCTTCAATAAGTGGTGCAGTGAAAACTGGACAGCTACATGTAAAGGAATGATACTAGAACACTTCCTATTGCCATACACAAATATAAATTCAAAATGGATTAAAGACCTAAATGTAAGGGCAGACACTATAAAATTCTTAGAGGGGGGTTTCTCTGGTGGTGCAGTGGTTAAGAATCTGCCTGCCAATGCAGGGGACATGGGTTCGAGCCCTGGTCCTGGAAGATCCCACATGCCACTGAGCAACTAAGCCTGTATGCCACAACTACTCAGCCTGAGCTCTAGCGTCCAAGAGCCACAACTACGGAAGTCCGCACGCCTACAGCCCGTGCTCCACAACAAGAGAAGCCACCGCAATGAGAAGCCCGCACTCGCCGCAACTAGAGAAAGCCCACATGCAGCAATGAAGACCCAACACAGCCAAAAATAAATTAATTAATTAAATTTATTATAAAAGAAAAACTCTTAGAGGAAAATGTAGGCAGAACATTACATGACGTAAATCACAGCCAGATCCTTTTTGACCCACCTCCTAGAGAAATGGAAATGAAAACAAAAATAAACAAATGGGACCTAATGAAACTTAAAAGCTTTTGCACAGCAAAGGAAACCATAAACAAGATGCAAAGACAACCCTCAGTATGGGATAAAATATTTGCAAATGAAGCAACTGACAAAGGATTAATCTCCAAAACATACAAGCAGCTCATGCAGCTCAATATCAAAAAAACAAACAATCCAATCCAAAAACGGGGAGAAGATCTAAGTAGACATTTCTCCAAAGAAGATATACAGATTGCCAACAAACGCATGAAAGGATGCTCAACATCACTAATTATTAGAGAAATGCAAATCAAAACTACAATGAGGTATCACCTCACACCGGTCAGAATGGCCATCATCAAAAAATCTACAAACAGTAAATGCTGGAGAGGGTGTGGAGATAAGAGAACCCTCTTGGCACTGTTCATGGGAATGTAATTTGATACAACCACTATGGAGAACAGTATGGAGGTTCCGCAAAAACCTAAAAATAGAACTACCATACAACCCAGCAATCCCACTACTGCGCATATACCCTGAGACAACCATAATTCAAAAAGAGTCATGTGGGCTTCCCTGGTGGTGCAGTGGTTGAGAGTCCACCTGCCGATACAGGGGACACGGGTTCGTGCCCCGGTCCGGGAGGATCCCACGTGCCGCAAAGCGGCTGGGCCCGTGAGCCATGGCCGCTGAGCCTGCGCATCCGGAGCCTGTGCTCCGCAATGGGAGAGGCCACAACAGTGAGAGGCCCGTGTACCGCAAAAAAAAAAAAAAAAAAAAAAGTCATGTTCCACAATGTTCATTGCAGCTCTATTTACAATAGCCAGGACATGGAAGCAACCTAAGTTTCCTTCAACAGTTTAATGGAGAAAGAAGATGTGGCACGTGTATACAATGGAATATTACATATGGAATATTATTCAGCCATAAAAAGAAATGAAATTGAGCTATTTGTAGCCAGGTGGATGTACCTAGAAACTGTCATACAGAGTGAAGTAACTCAGAAAGAGAAAAACAAGTACCTTATGCTAACACATATATATGGACTCTATAAAAAGAGGTTTTGAAGAACCTAGGGGCAGGACAGGAATAAAGACGCAGACAGTTGATCAGGGTATCATGTGGACATAACATTTTACAGCCTTTCAGGAAGGCATTCTGACAAGATGTTTTAAGGGTCTTCAATACAGTGTTTCACTCCTAGGAATTTCTTTTAAAGATATAATCAGCAAAACTTTTGAACTCATCTAAATGGTGAAAACATTATGGCACCTTCATAAGACAAATGACTTATCCAGTATTAAAATCCAAGTTTAAAATGAGTATAACTACATGGGACACGACAGTTACACAATATTAAGAGGACTGGATAAAAAACAAAGTATAAAATATAAGCTCATTGCCAAATTTTGTATGAAAACTACATTTATATAAAGTACTGGGTATATAAAAATAATTATATATAAACATAATACTTATAAACTGATAGGTATTTATAGAAAATAATTAATAGTTATTTATATATTTAAGAAAAAAGACCAAAATAACAGTAGGGGTTATGAAATTACGAAAATGATTTTGGGGAAGAGGTGTTCATTTTCTTCTTGAAACTTTTCCATACTTCCTTAATTTTCTACAAATGAATATGTATTCCCTTAGCTAATATAAATACATAAATATAACCAAATGAAAAATAAATGGTTAAGAATAATCCCATTGTCTTTCAGGTAGAATCCAATTAAAACTTCTAACTACACTAAAGCAGTGTTGCTAAGCCTTCATCGGCTTTTCTTAATAGAGGGAAAATGCTAATTAATTTATAGGTAATATTTAAAGTTTATTTTATGTAACATGTCAGCAGACACAGTTAGAAGAGAAAAGTGTGTTTTACAGTCCTATGGAAGGTAATAAATGTCAGACACATGTAGATACAGTTATAACTTTATGAACACCGAGGATAATTTGCACAAGGAAAACCTTGCCCAAACACTAAATGAAAAGACATGTTTTCCTAGCACAGTCAGGGGACTGTTTTTAACTCCATGTGCAATATAGGTGAGATAGAGGGTTAAGCACTGTAGTGCAATGGTCTGACAATAAACCCCCTGCAAGTGTGCTGTTTGATGGGGTGTTAATTGAGTAGCAGGTGAACATAAATAGAAAGCACCAAGGGTGTGTAGGGGGGAGTCTTTTTGTTGATGAGGGAACATAAAAATGCTGAGCTTTGCAATAAGAAACAAAGATGGTCTGGGGTTTACTTCTCTGACTTCTTTCTACGTTCCATTGCATAGGCCTCTCTAGTTTAAAATGCTTGCTAGGGAATAATAACATTGCTTTTAAAATGTGTGGGTGATTACAGAATAAGTCGGATGGGTTCCCGAAGCCTATGAAAATCTAAGGGTTTGTTTTAGTGTTGTTTGTTTGCTTAGGGTTAGATACGATGTTTTGTATGATTGTTGCTTCTTCCTGAAATAATTGGCTCAGAATGTTTCAGGACATATAGAGTAGCTGGGTCACTCAGCATCTAACGTGAAATTTCATCAGGATTTCATCAGGACATAGACAGCAAAAAAATATTTAAAAAGCAGATAGAAACATGAAGAATGATTCAAGCTTTCTAAAGTTCAAGATTTTTTTAAAGAAAAGGGATTTTTCTGTATAGTTCACCTAGACAGGTTGTATGAGATTATACAAGAAAATCCTTGAATAAAATATTTTTTAAGTTCTAATGTGGATATTTCTTTTTTTTCCAGGAAATTGTCGTAACACAAATACATACAACCACCGTATTAAAGATTTACTTTCTCTGAGAAGTACCTGCAGGTCCTTGTACACTAACATATTCTCCAAGAACGTTGCTCATTTGAAAAGAATGAGGTCCCTGCACACTATATTGTTACTTCTACCAAGGCATTAAATACATCCAAGATGCACGTAAGACATTTTAAACTATTAAGTTTTAACAATGGTAGCTAATATTTGTGATGCATTCCTGTGCACAAGGAGCTGTGCTAACCGCTTCACAAATACTGTCTCATTTGAGCCTCACAACAATCTTAAGAGGTAAGAACTCTTAATTTGCATTTACAAATGAAGATACCAATCTGCAGAAAAATCAAGTATCTTTCCCATAGTCACATAACTCATTAGTTGTGAAGCCAGATTCGAATGTACATTAACTGCCTCCATAGAGAGCACAAATCCTTAAATTGCTATATTATACTCTCTCCTTACACTAACTCTTTCAAGTTCCTATAGAATATTGAATATTCATTCAATACAGTATCTTGCTATTCTAAGAAAGTTAAGGTAGAATCACAAAACGTTCACTTCCCAACATCGTCTCGAGCAGTGATTCTCAACCTTTAATGTTCAGAGGAATCACCTCGAGATCTTGTTAAAAGGCAGATATTGATTCAGTAGGTCTCAGGTGGGACCCGAGAGTCTGCATTGGTAACAAGCCCCCAGATGATGTCCTTCCTGCTGCTAATTGAGTAGTAAGTATAGAGGATCTGTTGGAGATGGGTGGAAGGAACAGGAGCAAAGTTCCAGTTATTTTTCTGTACCTTCTTTCCATTCTCTAATTTCTGTGAAGTCACAATCGAGTCCAGAATACCCATCTCAACTTCCTGCCTCTTTCTACATCTATCCTATTCTTCCCTCTTCTTGAAGAAGACAACTGGAATGCTAATATAAATATAAATATAAATGCTGTCATCAAATTCTGGCAGAGAGATAGCCAGTTCAGATGTGCATTAAGAAAAAATAATCCTATGTCTTCTTTGTACTATTTTGTAGATTGCAGACTATGTTTATAGAAGTTCTAAAGTAAGTCTTATAACCAAATCCTATCTATCACTAAGCTTGCAGGGTACAATCAGACAAACGTCCATCTCCAAAAGCACCATTTTGAGAAGTATTAGAACAATTCAGCAAGAATGAGAACCATACGAAGTAGAATGTGTAGTATCTTAGGAGTCAAGGTATTGCCCAGGAACCTAAGGTTCACCCTACCTCTCACCCAACCCCATCCCTTCATATTCAACTGTTAACCATATACCCTGTAGATTTAACCTCACAAACAGCATCTCTGCTCCATCTGCCACTGCCTTGGTTTAGTCCATCGTCACTTCTCACTTTGCCATAGTTGCCAGATATGCGGAAGGAGGAAGGGTCCTATCTACCCTCTGGACTACTTCAAGACCATTCTCTACACTGCTGCCAGAGAAACCTTTCTGAATTAGTAATCTAATGTCAACTCCTTGCTTTACACCCTTCAACAGCTCCCTATAGCATTAAAGTTCCCACTTCCCAGTTTAGCATACATGGCTCATTGTGATCAACTCCATCTGCCTCCATGGTCCATTCCTTCCATTACCTCACACAGACCCCCCTACTAGAGGCATACCAAACTAGAATATAGCTCTGCTATTGCATCATGGTGTTTTACACCTTCATGCTTTCCCACTGCTATTTTTATTTGGAAGTCTTTCTCTTTCTTTCTTGCCCCCTTCTTTCCAGCCCTCTCTTCTACACACCTAGGTGATTTTTCAAGTATTCTGGAAAATCTGGAAGGTCTCATAACCCTCCCATTAAAATAGAGCAACTATAGTAGGAAAAATAAGACCCCATGGACTACATCTACAATAGCACTAGGTTTCAAGATCTACCCACAAATCCAAAAGATGATTGGGTGTGGCTAAATAAAAACTACAAGACCCATACAGTATCAAAACTTATGTGGGAGAGGACTTCCCTGGTGGTATAGTGGTTAAGAATCTGCCTGCCAATGCAGGGCACATGGGCTTGAGCCCTGGTCCAGGAAGATCCCACATGCCGCGGAGCAACTAAGCCCATGTGCCACAACTACTGAGCCTGCAAGCCACAACTACTGAGCCCAGATGCCACAGCTACTGAAGCCCGCATGCCTAGAGCCTGTGCTCTGCGACAAGAGAACCCACCACAATGAGAAGCCGGCACACCGCAACGAAGAGTAGCCCCCGCTCACAACTAGAGAAAGCCCACGCGCAGCAACAAAGACCCAACGCAGCCAAAAATAAATAAATAAATAAATAAATAAACTATGTGGGAGAAATCAGAAAAAGGTAAAGGTACCAGTGATAACCCCAAGAGCTGGAAAACCCCCAACCCACTATCCGGTATTCACTGGAAAGCACAGTGGGCCTTGTTCAGAACAGCAGGAGAAAATGGGAGAGGATTTTGAAAGTTTCAGATCAATTGATGAGTGCAAGATGTCCAACATATGATCAATGGTCCTAGACAGCTTTGGGGTCTGAGGCCTATAAACTCTCAAAACAGATAAAAAACCTTTACATCGTAAAGCTTAGCACTGAGGAGAACCTGCTGGGATGATAAACCAAAGTGAGCAGAACAGATACTATGAGGGCAAAGAAAAGAAAAGAGACAAGAAAATTGGGGAAAATGACAAAGCAGAAATATCTAAGAATGTTTAAGGCCATTTCTTCATTAAAGTGGCAAAAGAGGTAGCTGTTCTAGCCCACTCTTCTCACCAAAAAGCACAGAAAAAGTCATTTCACTTCAAAATGAACAACAACCAAAGAAAACTACAGAATCCCACATAAAAATAGTATAAAAATAAGAGAATAAAGAGTGAAATAAATCCCTCAGATAATGGAAGCATACCAGGAAAATATGCCCACAAAACAGATAAAAAGCTTAATGTTTCAAAATGAACTAAAAGTAATTAAGTAATGATAGAACCTATAAAGAACAACATAAATCAGAATGTGAAAACTCATAAGTGAGATGATTGAGAAAAAGAAGATTTAAAAAGAGAGAGAATTAAAGGAAAGAATTAAAAGTGAAAGGAAAAAAATTATCTACAAAGTTAAGAAAACAAAAGCAAATAAACATATCAGAATATGCTTTAAGAGAAACAGAATATGGAAAATAGCAAAGTTTTATTGATATCAGAAATTAAGAATGATATTTTAAAAAGTGTTCAAGAGTAATCAATGGATAAAGATCCAATATAAATATAATAGTCCTCTGAAGAAGAAAACCAAAGCAATGAACAGAAGAAATACTAAAACTATACTTGAGGGAAACTTTTCTGAAATAATAAAAAGATTTAAAAATAAATATTGAAAAGGCATATCACAGAACTGGGAAAACAATCCACAAAGGCCAACACTGAGACATATTTCTACTAAATTATTAGACTTAAAGAAAAAATGTATATGTATATATAATGACATCCAGACAAAAATACCAAGGGAAAAAAAATCATATTGTCATCAGACCTCTCAGCAATAAATCTGTATGGCAGAATATAATGATATATTTAAATTACTCAATAAAAGAAAGCATAAGCAAGGACACAAACTGAACTTCAGGTGGAAAAGCTACGAACTACTATGAACTTGCAAGTGCTCAGGGAATATCACTTCCTTGAACTCTTCCTGAAGAATCTGTCATAGAAGGAGCTTCATATAACAAAAATAACTTGAGAAGCTTTGGCATAAGGACTAGAAGTAAGCGTAACATAGTTTTCTATAGAATTAAGGCTAATGGTTGTAAGAATATAATGGCTGTGTACTCTAACCATATAAATAAGGTACAAGTATCAAAAACTGAGAAGTACAATAAACTCACTGGTCGTTTAATAGGTATTTATTCTGTTTACAAGGACACTACATCAGCAGTTGCTGGATGAGAGGCAGGAAAGAATAAAGTGGTAAGCAGCTGGTTTCACTATTTCTCATAGCAGGAAACAATAGTCAGAGTCAATAGGCAAAAAGAGGGAAGGGAGATGGATATTTTATAAAGATAATGTTAGTACAAAGGTAATCATTAAAACAAAAATATAAACCTTCCTAAATGCCAAAAGATATCTTTAAAACTTTTAAATTTACTTGTAGAGGAAGGAAGGAAAGAATTAGAACAATGTAATCAGAGATAAAGCTAGAATTCTTTGATTCTTCCTTGCTTCAAAGATTTAATTTTATACATATTTTATATAATTATAAAACAACTTTAATTTACCAAAATACAAATTTAAAAATAAAAGTATAAAAATTACCTAACTGAATAACCAGTGGGGGGCATAGCTACACAGAAGGGAACTAGTTCAAGTGACTTTAAAACATGGTAATTTGATTTTGCATCCCTGGTGGGACATGCCCTAAGGATTAAAAGTAAAACAAAACAACAACAAAACAAAAAATTAAACTGGTTTTGGAAATCAATTGTTGGTAGACATGTTGATATTGTTATTCCAAAATTATTGTGTGATTAGTATGGGATAAACAAATGAGAATTTTGTTGGTGTTATTAAAAGCAGAGACTTTTCACAGTGAGAGAAAGGAGATACTAGTGTAACATGGATAAGGTTACATAAAAGTCTTACCGTCTTGGTTGTGAATTGGAAGTATCAATATGAACTCATGATTTACTTTTTTCAAAATATTTCCTAACTCTATCCTCCAAAATGTCTATAAACAACGACAAGCCCAGCCAAAATGAGTGCCTCTAGCCCTCAGAATGTGGGCTCTAAATAGGATCCCCCACTAAAAAGAACCAGGGATCCTTGGAGAAATTGCTGACTCCAGGTGTGCGATGTGAAATATTCAAGATGAGCCTTGAACCCCTAATGAATTAATGAGCTACCTGGAACAGCTGTCAGAGTGTGGCCACTGGGCCAGCAGCACCAGCGTCACCTGGGAACTCGTCAGGAATGCAAATTCTCTATCTTTCCTCAGAACCACTGAATCAGAAACTCTGGGGGTGGGGCCCAGCAATCTGGGTTTTAACAAGCCTTCCAGGTGATGCTGATGAATACTGAAGTTTGAAAACCACTAGCCTAGGGCAATGCTTATCAATGGCTTTTAACATCAAAAAAGAGAAACAGCCAGACATTATATTCCTTCTGACAAAAATACATATCGCCAATCTATGAAATAATACTTCCCTCCACCAAAAAAAAAAAAAAAATTGAGTCTGAGTCAAATTAAGCTCTAGTTGTAACTATCAAGTTATGAGATATAGAGAGGAACATAATGAACAACAATACAGTAATGCAATTAACAAAATCCAAACTGAGGGAAATTCTCTAGGTCAAATAACCTGGTTTTTCCAACAAAGAAACTGTGAAATATATATATATATATATATAGAGAGAGAGAGAGAGAGAGAGAGAGAGAGAGAGACCTATAAATTAGAAGAGACCAATTATAGTAATATATGCCTTACTTGATTCTGATTCAAATAAATAAACTGTAAAAGAAGAACATTTATAGTACAACTAGATAATTTTGAACTCTAATCATATTGAGGCTTTGCAGTTGAGTTTTTTGAGGATGGTGATACTGTGCTTATGTTTTGGAGATACATACTGAAATATTTAGAGATGAACTCATATATTGTCCAGAAATCATTTTAAAAATAATCCTAGAGAAGGGGTGGGGAAGTGGATAAGGGCAAATAATCTGGCCATGAGTTGATGGAATTGATGATTGTTGAAACAGTGTGATGTTACTTAGGTGTTTATTAAAATAGTCTTTTTATTTTTGTATATTTGAATTTTTCAATAATGTACAGTGTTATATCAAGCATCATCTCTTCCCCAAAAACTCTTCCCTTGGCACCACTCTCAACCTGACTTGGATAACCTTTTGCTATGTTTCCCCATCACTGTATGTAACTCCTTCTCTGCTGTGAACAATTCCTTGTGGGGACGTCTGGGCTTTGTTTGCCTTTATAACCCCAGTGGCTATACAGTGCCTGAACACAGCATCTTTTTCAGTTCAGGGTCCTCATGGGAAACAGAAAGCACACTCAAACAGAGTAATTGAAAGGGTTAATTAAAAGAATTATTTACAAGGATGTAATCAGGGTTAAGAGAAGCAACCAGGGTTGGAGAGAGCACCTGGGCCTGGTGACGCAGGAGGCTATTACTTCCTCTTGCCCAGTGGGCAAGGGATAGGGAGATCCACCTGCAACCTAGTGAAAGCTGTAGCTGTGGCCTTTGTTAGAGGAACAGACCTAGGGCCCTTCAGAGGGGTTGCCGGGAAATAAATACCTCAAAGTAACTCTAGTATCTTGTTGGTACCTCCCATTAGCTGAATCCAAATCTGAGTGACAGCCTATTAACCAGTCACTGGGAAGAAGGGTAGAAAGTGGATCTGGAAGGTGAGATGCAATGTCACAGAGACAAGAGGCTTCTTAACAGATTTAGAAGGTTTCCAGTCACGATTCTCAAACTGTTTGCTGTATGTATGCACACACATGTATGTGAGTGTGTGTGTAGATGTGTGTGGGGGAAGGGACATTGGACAACACCTTTCTCAGATGGATTCTCATGCTTTCGGTCCACAGAGCACAGATTTAGAAACAAATCAGATCACTGTGGCAGATTATTAAAATAGCTGCATTTTTCTATCAATTATTTGAAAGAATCTTTGTCTTTTCTGCCAGTTTCTCCTTTCTAATAAAGAAAATTTATTTGGATGCATACTGTATCACCTCCAGTAGTATTTTTAAGCAACATGCTAATATCAGAATATCAGTGTAAATACACCAGCAATTGTCAGTTAACCTCATGCTATTATTTTTAGACTGCCTGCGGCAGTGTATCAGTACTGTCAGATGGAAAAAAAAAATGACACAGAATAAGGCATTTTCACATTCTTCTCCACGAGCCAAGACACAAAATGGGCTCACTATCAACATGTGGTTTCTTACAGTTCAATACGAATATATCTTTAGCTCTTCAATAACTGCTGTGGAGTTGTGTAATTTAACAAAATGTAAACACGTGTTCCCCCAGGAATGATATGCTGCCAGGCAAATAGATTTTTCCCCCTCAATCCTTCCTGGAAATAAACTAATTAAGCCTGAAGATTCCAGGGCACAATTGTGAAGTAAAATGTTTTTTTCTGAAGATCACATTGTTGCTTCTACTCCATCAGTTCAAGCTGATGCCCTTGTTAAAAATATTCATATCAAGAAGAGATTTTTTTTTCTTGTCCCAGATTCTCATAGAACCTTTATCTATGAATATCTACTAATACCTATGGGAACTAAAAAGAATCTTATTTTGAAAAATATTATAAATCTCTATGCTTTGGACAACATCTGCAATCAAAGTGCTTTTATTTACCTGGTGGCAGGGACTTAAATTGTGGGTATTTAAGTTACAGTACCAGATTTACAAATCCAAATATTGAAGCATTACTAAATATCACAATCGATGATAAAAAATATACTATCTTTCATATGCAAAGATGGTTTAACCCTCTACCAGGAAGATACAGAACGTACATTCTTGTTCTAACAAAGGTGACGGATTTGTATTATATAGTACACAGATACCTTGTTCTCCTTGAAACTAAAGAGAATTTATTTGTGTTATAAGTGACTATGGCTTTTACTCTAAATAGCTACCAAGATACACAAGAATCAAAGCTACCACTGACACCATAAGGGCCAGCTGAACTCCCTAATGCACCTGAGTCATTTGAAACAACTGTAAAGTGGGGTGGTATGGTTAATAGAGTACACAGTCTGCAGAGAGAAGCTTGTGGTTTTGGTTATTTCTGTCACTTACAAGCTGTGTGAATGTGGGCAAGCAACTAAACATATGTGAATCTTAGTTTTCTTATTTATAAACTATTTATAATCACTTTTTCCCTTACAGAGCTGTTATGACAATCAAATAATATAATGTATGTGAAAGAACTTTATAATTTGCTTAGTGCCATATAAGGTAGTTCACTGGCCTCTGATTTAATTGTTTTGTTTGATCTATCAACATTGAGATTTGCCAACATAGGATTTCTAGTTCTAGTTCTGTTTTCATTGCCATTTGTCTTTCGTTTATCCTCTCTTTCTCGTCTTCCCATTCTTCTTCTTGATTTAAAATATTAATTCCCTATAAAAATCTCAAATCAAATACTATGGAGAAAATAGTTTAGCAAAAATTCACTCTCTCTTATTACCTTTAAAAGTGAATCTAGGGCTTCCCTGGTGGCGCAGTGGTTGAGAGTCCACCTGCCGATGCAGGGGACGCGGGTTCGTGCCCCGGTCCGGGAAGATCCCACATGCCGTGGAGCGGCTGCGCCCGTGAGCCGTGGCCGCTGGGCCTGCGCGTCTGGAGCCTGCGCTCCGCAACGGGAAAGGCCACAGCAGTGAGAAGCCCGCGTACCGCAAAAAAAAATAAAATAAAATAAAAAATAAATAAAAAAAGGGAATCTATTTCTAGCCCAGCTTTAGGGATTGAAGCCAGAGAGACCACAAATATAAAGTCAGGCCAAGAGACAGCCTCAGAATTGGGGACACAATGAAGCTGATGAGGTAAAAGGCCAGCCTAGAACAGCCTCATGTAGAGGCAGAGAGAGTGTGTCTCAAAGAGATGTGAGCCTGCAGCACTGGGGGTTGGGAGACTCCAACACTATGCACACAGATGCCAGAAAGAGAAAAGCAAAGCCACCTCAGAATGTTTGGGTTCACCTGCAATTTCTCTGGCCAATGGCAGCTTGTAAAGAATTATGACTGGCTAAATGCTTTATCAGGAAAAGCATTTGACTAATAGTAAGAACTAGGTTCCACTTTATGATTTGTTCCAAACTACCTCCATAACTACTTTGAGCAAGTCATTTGACCTGTCTGGGCTTCAGGTCCTCCAACTGTGAAAAATCTAGATTATTTCTAAATTCTCTCCAAGCTCTAAAACACTACAGTAGTCATAAGTAATTTATTTCTATTTTCACTATGCAAACAAAACAAGGTACACTTGCCAAAAAATTAAAATACATAAAACTAAGTGAAAAACAACCACAATCACTAAAATTTGTGGTTGATATGGTTTTTAGGTTTTCCCGTTCATTTGGGAAAATTCAAGGGTTCAATAAAAGTCAAATTAATGTCATTTTTACCTACCTCTTCAAGATGATCCCTTAACAGGAATCCTGACAAACAATAAGAGTTTCTGCCTGCAGCAGCCAATCAAAATGTATTATTAGAGGAACAGTCCATGTAATCTCATGTCAGTAAATCTTTGGTGTGTGGAATTTGTAATGTTTACCTATAGAGAAAATTATAATCCTTTGAATCTGAAAAATTATAATTAGAAACTCCTCCTGTGCCACATTCCAGAGTTCTTTTCAGTTTTGCAACACAGGCCACAGAAAAGGAAACCACCAGTCCACTATGGAAGTGTCCTTCACTTAGTATAAAACTCTAACTTAGGGCTTCCCTGGTGGCGCAGTGGTTGAGAGTCCACCTGCAGATGCAGGGGACACGGGTTCGTGCCCTGGTCCGGGAGGATCCCACATGCCGCGGAGCGGCTGGGCCCGTGAGCCATGGCCGCTGAGCCTGCGCGTCCAGAGCCTGTGCTCCGCAATGGGAGAGGCCACAACAGTGAGAGGCCCGCGTACCGCAAAAAAAAAAAAAACCCACAAAAACTCTAACTTAGCCCTAAGCCTTTTCATCTGGAGAGGAACCCTCTCTTCCCCACAGCATCTCTTTTCACCTTTCTTATCCTCGTTCTTGTACCCACAAAAAATTATTATAAATATGAAAACTCTGATAAACTACTGAAGAGATAAGAGCAGATAATTTTTGTTTTGCTTTGTTTTGATGTTGTTGTTTTAATCCAGAAAAACATTGAGTTGAGTTAGTGAAACAGGAAGAAGAATGAATCTAACCTGATGAGGAGTGGGGGATGTTAAGCAAATGACTTGTTGTCCAATGGGGAGTCAATAAATATTTTATGTCAATAAAATCAGGAGCAAGCAAAGCTAATATATACACATGTATTTATTTAGCCATAAAATACTATATAAATACTATAATTATTATCATTATTTTAAGGAGAGAAAAAAATGGAAAGGAACCAATAAAATTACTTAAGAAAGAGATTCTTGCTAAGTGCTAGTTCTGCCCCCACCAAAAATGTGTACATGGCTGGAAGGTAGCCCTTTGAGTTTCTCCGTATGATACTATAACCCTTGCTCTCTTCTGAGTTTATCTTCCTTTCCTCCACCCACATTGCATTGATGCCTAAATAACACCAGTCTCAGTTACATACTCAGTTCAGTTTGGGGGTCCACGGTTCATAGACAGACTCTTATAAACTCATTGAAAGAAGTTCATGTTTAATTGAAGATGCAAGAATCATTTAGAGGCACCTTCCTTTAGCAATTGCAAAGAAGCGGTGTTTTCAGCTCAGCGTCTCAGGAGCTCTGTTGGAAAGCACAGACTTTAGACTCTCAAGATCCAGCTCCTAGTGTTCTCTGGGGCTAAGATGGCAAATGTGAGCCCATCAGCTTCTCTTTGACCCTTGACCATAGACCGTTCCACAGCTTTGTCCATCTATCTTGTCCGTCTGTAGCTTTGTCTCCAAGAACACTGGTGAGATGATGATAGGGAAGAGCCACTGTCTCGACTGGCTAAAAGTCTAGAAAATCAAAAAGTCCTTCCTAGAGATAGAGATCAAGCAGCATCACCTCCCTACGCGCAGGACAATTCACCCATTATCCAAGGAAAGACAGATGAATCTCTATGCTGGTGCTTTGTCCACTGCTAGTCAGCCTACTATTTCTGGTGTTATCACTAAAACAAAAAATTAAAATGTTGAATGTTGGTCCCAGAAAACTCAGCCTTGAAGAATTTTCCTACTCTGCAAGTAGCCTTCCTGCCATATCTGCAAGCAAAGGACTAAAGGAGCTCACAGGGCCCCAGAAAGCCCTTCCTAGTGTCATGGCCCATCTTTAAATGTTAGGAGCTATTCTGTAGAACTTGATGCTTCAAAAACATAGACATCTTGCTCTTAATGCCCAGGCAGAACACAGGCCTGCCATTGCGAATACTTGATAGTTTCCCCCAGTTTGAGGTCTACGGGGACTGGGGAGATGGGGAAACAAAGGAGAGGAAACCTCTCAGAGTCACAACAACAAATTTATGCTCATCGGAGGAAAGACAGTTCCAACTGCCTGAGTTCACTGCTAGGCTCTGAATAGAATTACCTACATGTCAGTCAGTCGAGGTAGTTTAAAATACCTGTGCTCCTAAAGCCAGGGTGTCATTATAGATTTAGCACTACCAGCAGCGTTCTCTTTGTCACACGATGAAGCAATATGGCTAATTAACGCTCACTAGGGAGCCTGAAATAACGATGCCTCTCTCTTCCTAGAGCCAATTACCCCAAATATTCAGATTACCTACCTACTATTTCACTGAAAGAAATGTCTGGGACTTTTTTTTATTTAATTCAGGCATTATGTATCATGTAACGTCACATTATGTGATGTTGTGTCACAGCCTGACAGCTTACAACAAGGGATATGCTGAATATATTGGGTAGTTAATACCTGCCTGAAGTAACAAGACAACCAACTTTCCAAAGAAAGAAAGTCTGAGAAATATCTGCTATACCTCCTGGGATATCTGGAGGGAGTACATGTCTGATTCACTCAGTCAACCACTGTGTGTCACTGTTGCTTCTTGTAAAGACACATGAAAGAGTATTTGTCTGCAGAGACGGCACACCCATCTGCACAAAAACTATATATGGGTTTGTACAGAATCCTTAATGAATACTCATTCATAAAGATTCTACTTTTTTCAACACTGTTTAAATGATCTCAGTCATGTAGGAATTAAGTATCGAGAGGCAGGGTAATTATAATGGAAAGGGTATGTATGGGCTTGGGACTGAGCAAACAAGTTGAGAACCTGAAATATGACCTTTCTTCATTTATTCATCTAGTTATTCAGGAAATATTTATTGCATTCCTATTCTCTAAAGGTATCCTGTTAAGGGAACATGGAATATGCCCCGGTTCCATTTTCTTTGCTGTTCCTGAACAAGTTAAGCATGATTCTACCTCAGGGCCTTTGCACTGACTGATACTACTACCTGGGATGCATTTTTTCCAAGATACCTTCATGACTAACTGCCTTACCATCTTTAAAGTTTCCCAAATGTCAACGTCTGAATGACGCCTTCCCTGGCCGACCTATTTAAATTCCCATCCCCTTTTCCTTCCAGCTCTCCTGGTTCTATATTTCCCCCATGGAAGAAGAAATTTAGACAGCGTTGTCAGAAAAATCCTCTTTGAATAGGCAACACGGAAGCAGAAAGATAAACGATGAAAGACAGCACAGAGAGGAATGGAAAAAAGAGATGGCTCACTTTTCTCCTCTGTAAACCGGGGATAAATACCACCTAACTGGTAAGGAGAGGATTAAATGAGATAACGTATGTAAAGAGCCTAGAATGTACTTTCTAAGCGTTCTAATTATACCATTTCCCTATTCAAAACTTTCAGTGGCTTCCCATTTTCTTCTGAAAAAAAAAATCAAACTTTCAGATCAATACAAGATGTTCCATTACCCCATTTCCCATCCCCAGTTTCTCTTTCAAGCCTCTTCCTTTCATCACCAACTTCCTCAGCTTCCACCAACACATACACACTCTCTCTCTTCCAACACGTCATATTTATTTAACTCTGTAAATAACCCAAGCGCCAATGTCCTCTTTACATATTTCCATTGGTTGTCCCTACCTGGAATAGACAGTGTCCTGTCTATTCCAGGACAAGCCTTCTCTTAACATTCCCAACATGTTCTTAACATGTCCCATGCACCCTCTGCCCTTCTCTATTGTGGTACCTATTATATAATATTAAAATTGTCACTTTCATTGTCCTTTCTCCAAATTATACTGAAGATGATTGAGGGTAGAGCTGTATCTTATCTTTCTAGTTCTCAATACACAGCCTGGGACATAGTAGACCCACAATACATACATTTGAATCAGCAACTGAATCCATCCAATAGGTCAGCACTAGATAAGTGCTTGACACATAGTTTCTTCGTAATAAACGTTGGCAACTGTCCCTCATTCTCAACTGATTTATTTAAGTTTAAATGTGAATATTCAATTTGACTGTCTCAATGTACATTGGTTGCATGAATCTGTACTTATATCAAATTTTATATCATTTAATAAAATATTTTGTTTAATGGTGCGACAAATATACTTTAAGATGTATTATAAGCAGAAGACTGATTTTACTTGGGAAAGAAGCAGGCATAAGGTCATAGATGAGAAATGTAAGATCACTGCCTTCAGTGAACTTATAAGCCACAAAAGAAGATAGAGATATGTGAACAACTCATCAACTATAGTTTCAGACAAAATGCCTCATCATAACTGCATATAAGAAAAAAAACTGTTGACAGGATTACAAAGAAATGGAAAATAAGAAAAAGGAAAGGATGGACCTTTAAGGAAATGTTATGGGGGTGAGGCTGGAATGTTAGGCACATTCAATGGGTACAGGGTCTGGATGCACACAACACAGAGTTAAAAAGGTAGATGAGGACTAGACTGGAGAATAAGGAATAGGAGAGCTCACTGGGATGTTTATTCCAATATCCCAATGCTAAGAAGTTTGGAGTTTATTTTGCAGGCACATAGGATTTCATATCAATATGGTGATGGGATCTAAGAATGTGTGCCAACATGTACAGAACAGTTGAGGTTGAGGTTAGAGAAGAGTAAGTGGGAAAAAATGGCATTCTGAATTCAGGGAGGCATGTTAGGAGGTTATTATAAAGTGTAAAAAAAGCATGGGGAAGCAATAAATTAGAGCACGACGGCGATGTATAGAAAATACTCAGTGCAGAGGCAGATCTGAGTCTATCTGGCAAGTGACTGGTGGGATCAACAATAATCCATTATCCTGGAATAGGAAATGCATGAAGTATAATTTAGGAAGCAGTGGGGAGGGGCATATCACTAATTATTATGCAGTCTTGAACATGATTGGTTGGCTGCAAAGGGACATTAGGTATTCAGGAGACATCCAGATAAAGGTCAAACAGAGCAGGTAGTTAGTTATGAACTAGGTTGAGATTTAATCAAAAGAATTCTATTTTTGCTAATATAAGTAAAGCTACAAGAAACATTTACATGAAGATAGTTTTTTCTCTTTCTCTTTTGAATTATTTCCTTAGGACAAGTTTCCACAACTATACCACTTGTCTGTTACTAAGGCCTCTCCCAGTCCTCTTATCCTTTTACTTCAAGCCAGCAATATATTCTACTTCAGGGATTCTTCAGAAACCTTGACATTTGTTTTGCTTTCAGTTTTGTTCCAACATCCCCAAAATACCACATTCTTTGTGACAGCCCCCAATAATATACAGCAATCCCTTTAATAATTCTATGACACTTTCTCAAGACAAGATCTCAGTGGTTCAGCCAGTGCTTTGAGAACAGTTTCTAAGTCACTGTGATGATTTTGTTCCCAAAACCTCATTAACGTAAGCCAACTCTGTCCAACGGTAGTAAAAGTGAACCATAATGAAACACTTGATTTCTTGGACTAAATCCACAGCACTACTATGCTATTAACATATAAAGATATGAATTACCAAGAATCAAGTTTAGATGTGGGATTTCCAAGTCTGCCTATTTCTGTTGACAACATAAGTATAGAAGCCATAAATAGTATTTTTGCCTTTCACAAACCCTGGTACATCCAACAAACATATCTCTGGGTCTTCCTCTAGTTGCTGTAAACGCAGCCCCTCACATTCTAAGGGGATAATCAGTAAATATAGAAGGTAATTCCTATTTTCATTGGCTACACTGAAAAATCTGGGACAGACATATCCATCCTGAGTATTGACTCTGACGAAGGTTTCAGACATGATGGATTCAACAAAAACCCCAAGCAAACTGTGTTAAGTGCCTTACCTCTGCATGTTAAATCAATCTGTTAAGAAACTATATTCTACATCATTTGAGTTTCTTTCTTCTTGGTTCATCAGAATTGCACTTTTTTATTGTCTGGTAAAATTTGCTTCTGCAAAGCTTTCTAATTATTTCTTTTAAAAAGACTAAATAAGAAATTATATTTTTCCCAGAATAAATGAAAGGATTCACTTTAGTTCAAAATTCCAAATCCAAAACATTTGGAGAGATTTTACAAAGTGGCACAGCATGTTCTATTGGCCTTATAGGAACAAGATGATCCAGGGAGAAGAAACAGCTCAGATATCACCATCAGCATTTCTTGACCACGGAAGGCAATATGTGAGATCATCCTGCCACACCCCCAAAAAACTCCTTGGGTCTTTTTGTCATCTCTTGTCTTACCTACATATAAGAGTCATTTGAGTGCTTGCTCACCATGTGATGGCCACCATGCTCAAAAACGAAAATATAAAGTTAAGACACAGGTCATTTCATCATGGGTTAATAGATAACTTTGCCCATATGCCCTCTTATTGTCTTCCTAGCCACCACTTCTCTTCCTTCAATACTCAGGTCAAATGTCACCTCCTCTGTGAAACCTTATCTAATGCTTCTCCTCTCTGCCCAGGAGAAGTAGCACCTTCCTCTTAGCTCCTCCATAACTCTATCCATAAATGAATTTTCTTTTTTTTTTTCCAGTACGCGGGCCTCTCACTGTTGCAGAGCACAGGCTCCGGACGCACAGGCTCAGCGGCCATGGCTCACAGGCCCAGCTGCTCTGCGGCATGTGGGATCTTCCCAGACTGGGGCACGAACCCGTGTCCCCTGCATCGGCAGGCGGACTCTCAACCACTGTGCCACCAGGGAAGCCCTATTCTGCTGCTTTTTAATGTATATTAGTAAAACTCCTGTGTAAGGACTATGCCTTACTTATTAGAGATAGGAAATAACAAATGGAAATTGGGAGGGAGGCAACATCCATTACAGCATAGAAATGAAAAGTTCAGACTACAGTGCTAGACTGCTTCGGTTCAAATTCAATCTATGCAACTTACCAAATATGTGACCTTGATTTATACCTGAATTAGTTACTTAATTTCTGTGTATTAGTTTTCTTAGCTGTAAAATGGAGAATATGGTAATATTGACCTCATAGAGATATTTCTTGGCAACTTAAAAGACACAACTCTATAAAATGAAAGTAGGGGAAGAGAGCTTGGTTTAATTAACTTTTCTATCCCCTACATTAATCATTAAGAGAGTCTACTCTCTAAACATTGCAAGAAAATTAGCTCAATGTGAGGTTTCAAGTTTTTTTGTGTACTATAGATATACATTTCACAGTATATTAATAACCTGTTACTTCTATCAAAGAACCAAGTTGCACTGAAATATTTTAAATGATGTATATATTTGTATATTTATACATATTACAATTAGCAAGTTTGATTTTATAGTCAGAGAGAAGTCATTTAAAAAATAAACTGATATATGTATGTTTATTTATTATAGGAAAATAAGAAAAAAGCAAACATAACTTATAATTCTTTAACCTACAGTCCTTCAAAACCTGTTATTAAAATTTTTATGACTTTATTCTGTTCATATTTTGGTTTATAATTCAATTTTATTGGACAGATTTTTCATACAACATATTTAGTGAAAATTTTCCCAAGTTATTAAATACTATTTGAAAATATAATTATTCTTCTATATTTAATTATCCCCTCATTATTTGATATTTAGGCCATAATTTTTTGACAAATATCTTGGTACATATGTATTTTCCACATATTATACAACACATTTCATAGCATTTTCATATTTTAAACTTGCAATGATCCTGGGAAACAGGTCAAATGTTACAATCTTTATAGGAGAGGAAACAAAGGATTATGTTTTAAGTGATTTTCTTAGCAAGTGTATGGTGAAATCAAGACCATAAGCTAAGCTTTCTGACTCAGTTTAGTGCCCTTTCTACTATTCCATTTCATTTGTAAAAATGAAGTTACAAAGTTATTATCAGTATAAAATGAACTATGGGGTGGGTTGTGTGTGTGTGTGTGTGTGTGTGTGTGTGTTGATAGGTATGTGCTTATCTACTCACACACTCTTTCATGATCCCTTTTGTAATCAATGGCAAATATATGTGATATGCTCCTAAGGAACCAGATCCCCCATCTTGTGCTCAAATTACCACTGGGCTTTTATCCATTCAGCTAATCAGCCAATTTCTGCAATAGAAATTAAATAGATATCGGCAACATTAAAGCCCCACTGAGGGGCAGAAAAGGGAAATCTCCAGTGGACAGAAATCTGAGAGGCATAAGGTGGTCCACTTTGCCTGGCAAGAGCTATGACCAGAGGTAGGGATCTACATTGATTTCTGGTCCATAGCTATCAGTTTGCCTGGATAAGCCAGGACTGAAAGGAACAAGGTTAGAGCACTGACGATGTAAGACCATAAGGCCAAGATTTTGCTCACTGCTGTAACCCGTGTGTTAAGAATAGTTTGATACGTTACATACCCTCAAAAAGATGGTTGAATGAAGATATAAAGGCATTTAGGAGAGACAGAAGGATGTAACTCTCAGAATTGGCCTAGAATTTAAGAATATTTGTATTCCTATGAATTGTCATCCAAGGAATTCAAAGGAGAAAGGGTCCTTTAGTGAGAATGTATCAAACCTTTCTCTCAATCAGCGTTTCTCCGTAACTTCTCAGGACTGGTCCAAAGCACCCATGAACAAACTGGCCACGGTGGCAGGGCTTGATGTTATTTACACATTCAACCATTAGGATTTACCCTGTCTTCCAATAGCAGAAATCTATGCTAAGCTTCCACTATGGCACCAGTTCCTACTAATTGATAACACTGGATTCATCCCCCAAAGAGTGGATAGAAATTACTTCTCACTAGAAGAGAACAGAAAGGATATGTCTTTCCTGCCTGACCTGCATCTACAAGCCCACATCCATAGTCTTATTTTATGCCATATTTATTATCACGATATCCTCTTATTGTAATCAAAGAAGTCACTATGCAGAAAAAGAAAGTGAAGCAGTGGATTGAGACCCACGGGATTCACTGATGTACCCCATCATTTGGAAGCAGCTGGACTTATAGAATTGTGGAATTGGCCTTTATAGACTTAACTGTGGCACCAGCTGGAGGATGACAACTTACAAGCTTGGCACTGACCTGTATGATGTGAAATGTGCTCTAAATCTGCAATTATATATGACGCCATTTCTCCCATAACCAGAATGCATGTACTTGGAAGCCAAGAGGTAGAAGTAGGTTTGTGATTTCTCTCACTATTATGCCTTATAATTCACTTGGAAAATTTTTGCTTCCCATCATTGCAACTTTGGGCTTTGCTGGTTTTGAGGTATTAGTTTCTAAGAGAAGAATGCTTCCACCAAGGAGACATATGAAAATGAACTGAAAGTTGATGGTCATTTTCATTTCCTATTGTTACTGAACCAACAGGATAAAAGTAGGTTAATATATTGACTAGGGTATTTGACCTTAACCCACAAGGGGAAATAAGATAGACAATGGGTCAAGGATGCTTGTATCTATATCCAAGGGATTATTTAGGGGTGCCCCTAACACTTTCATGTCCAACAGTAAAATTGATTGGAAGCCTGGAGCAATACTGGTAGGACAACCAAGGAATCATATCCCTTCAAGAATTAAGAGTGGAGTCATCCTTCATTCAGTAAAGTAAAAAACCAGCTGAAGTACTGAGGGAAAATGGATTATTTAAGGCATAGTAGTGGAAGGAAGTTCTAAATATTAATTATGGTCTTGTGACTAGTTGAAGTAATAGATTTCATTAGCTATCTTTTTTCTTTATTTTATGTACACTTATGTATAGTAACCTATTTAATTTTTCCTTTTATACCCTTATGCTTTTTTATATCACAGCTATAAATTTATATTTTATTCATTAGTTTATAGAATACCAAGGTAGGATTGTGATTGAACAAAAAGGGAAATGAGTATCACTCGGAGATGTAGTCACAATTAATGGGACAGAGGTTTCCCTTTCAGTGACAGTGCTGTTTCACTTATCCAACAGATAGTTGGATTTGTGTGGGATCATGCTGGTTTTTTATTATTATTTGTTAATATTTATGTACATTGAGTAAGGGGATGATTATGTCCCATATTGTGACTTCACACTCAGCACCCATTCCAATATCCTTCCAATATACCTCCCTCTGCTTCAGAGGCTAGAAAGCTACGAACTACATTTCCAAGACTCCCTTGAAGCTAGAGTTCTGAATGTGAAATTGATTCCCATTAATGACATGCACTTGCATGAGTTTTGGAAACTGGAAGTTAAAAAGAACAACTTTGCTGGTATTTTGGTTGTTGCAATGAAACAAGGTTATAAAGATGTTAGCTGTTATTTATAGAAGTGTTCTGATGTCTGGCTCCTCGTAAGTATTAAGACACATTTGTGTTGGCAGTAATATCACGTTTACTGGACCACAGCTATGGCACTGGATTCCTGAACACAGTTCCCATGATTTCCTCTTGATTCCCAACACCGATGATTGCAGTCCAGGTAGTGGCATGTCATTTCAGCATCTTATTCCAGAAATTATTCTTGGATGGTCAACATAGAGTCTGCTTCTCTCGTACTTCCAATAATTTTACTGAAAAGTTTTAATTCCCCATATTAGAACATTTTTGCTTAAACTAGCTGGAGCAGGTTTTGGCTGTTGCAGCTGAATCCTAATGGAACCTAACATGCAATCCGCAGAGGGAAAATCTCTGTCTTATATGCAAACAATGTTTACTTTGTTATATTTTGAAGCCAAAAATGGGAGAAAACACGGTCTTTCAGGTTATCTTCTTTCAAACCCAACTTCTACCCTAATAATCTCCGACAGTGGCACCACCATTATTCTAGTCATCCAATTCAACATCTTGACATCACCCTTGAATCCTTTCTTCATTTCCTTCATCTAAATCAGTCAGCATATCTTGTTGAATCTTCCTTTGAAAACATCCATTATCTTTACTCCTCTAGTCCAAATACTCTTCTCACTTCACATCTTATTCCTATTATCACCTTCTAACTGGATGCCTTGTCTCCATTATTCCCACACGAAGAAAACAAAGGCAAAAACAGTTGGAAAACCTTGGTTAAAGGTAGAAAATTTATTATTCATATTTTCCTCCAATCCCTTTCCAAATCGCACAAAAATTAGTGTAAAAGGATTTTTAAAACATAAACCCCAAGAACAAAGATGTTGGGTTAAAGGCAATAACAGCAAAATGTTGAAAGCTAGAAAAGGAATAGAAGAATGGTAAATGACATAGAAGACATAAAAAAGCTGAATTCTTAACCAGAAGTAGGGAAGACAAAAGCAACCTACAGAACTCTCAAAACATTCAGAATTCTACAGTACAATGTTCCTCCGGAAATGGATTGAAGGTGGAGCCAAAAATTATAGAAGTAATTACAAATTTGGCTAAGAAAAAACGAAGTGTCTAGATCTCCTCTATCACTCTGTACAGCTGGGCCACTGCCCTCCCTAATCTTGCAAGAGGACTAAAGGTATGTTTTTGAAAAAAAAAACAGCTAATCATCATTGACTGAGATTTTCAGGTATATCATACTGAAACTGGGAAGATTAAGACAGTGTATATCCTGAAGGTTGAGACTCCCACCTTTGTCAGATCTGAGAATGTGGTCAGCCAGACTTACACACATAAAGCACGAGATTTAAAGGCACTTCTTTTCTAAAGCTCAGAGGAAAGCTTTAGAAAAGTAATCAGTTCAGGCGTTACCCATTAAGCAACCCAGCCAGATGAGCCTAATGATCCAGAGGATATGCCTGCCCTGTGAGCTCAGACTTCCCCCGAAATTTTTTATTTCTTCTTCTTAAATCTGAGTGAACTACTAAGACATTTTTTTTTTTAAGCCTCTAATGGAAAAGCTGGAGACCAAGGATCACAGGTAACAGAAACTTGGGGAAAAAGAGCATTTCACAACTGCCATTTATATATAATCAGATAGATAAGAAAAGATGTTACAGCTACAAAACAAGGAAAGGATGTTGTCTTAAAAAGGAAGTTTGAGAGTAAATGAAAGCTTTTGGAAATTAAAAGCAAGAGAGCAAAAATGGAAAAAAAAATTCGAAGGATCAAAGATGAAACCACAGGAATCTCTCAGAAAGAAGAGAAAAAGGACAAAACATCTAAAATAGGCGTAAAAAATAAGAAAATTAGAGGAACATTCAAAATAACAAAAAGACCCAAGAAGAGAGAAAATAGGAGGAGGAAGCCATCAAATACATAATTGCAGCATTTTTTCCAGAACTAAAGTACATGTGATTTCAACATAAATGGTCTACCGAGAGCCCAGAACAGTGTATGAAAACAGACCCACACTAAGGCGTATCTCTGTGAAAATTCAAAACAGCAGAACATACAGAAAATCTTAGAGAGGAAAAATTGGTTTCAAATAACTACATTGGAAGGATAGGAAGACAGGAAGTGGTTACCTGAAAAGCAGGACATAGCAATATAAGCATGTTATGCAGAGCTAGGTAAACAAAAGAATCTGAAGTTAAAAGTATGAACAAGTATGATTTTTTTTCCAAGAAGCAGAATAGAAGAAAGAGGGCTAGAGGATTACTGTGTTTCATAAGAAGCCCTGTAGAATGTTTGCCACTTTAAAGTATGTCAATGTGTAATTCTGATGAAATAAAAAACTGAATTAGGAAAAATAGAGAGGGAAAGAGAGAGAAAGAGAGCCCAAACAAAATCCTCTTGCACTTTACCCTGCATAATTCTTTTGTTAAAATGCCACTTTCAGCATTTTGTTCCCTATTTTCCAGCTTTCCAAAACTCCCATTTAGAATCCCTTTGCTAATGGTTAAAGTCTCTGAAAATATGATTCTATAGCTCTTTTTCTTTCAGTCTAAATCTTCTGTTCTAGTCAAAGTGGTCTTCTTATTAACCCTTAAATATAGGAAGGTTTGCATCGTTCATTATTCTCTCATCACAACATGGGTAGCCTTCTCATTTTTCACTTTCCTACTGACACTCAACACACATGATTAGCTCTCTTCTTTGAATTCCTCTGAATTTATAATTTAATGTGATTTATTATATTAATATTAGCATGTATTAGTTCTGCTCATGACTGCCAAGTAGATATACACTCCTGTATCCAAACAGGACTTGAAACCATACCAACTATAAATCCCAAAGCACTGTTCATTAATCAGAAACAAAATGAAAGAATGAATGAATATATACATAAATGCAAGAAGCTAATAAATAGTAAGTAAATATTCAACTCAAACCTGAATTTAAAAACATGATATACCTTTTCAGCTTTAAAGAAAAAACATGTTACCCACAAATTGCTACTTCCCAGGGTTTTTCTCTGAACTAAGAAGACATTCTTAAGGATTTGTAAACACTCTCATTTTAAGAACTGTATAGACTTAAGAAATGAGGAATCAGCATTCAATCAAAACTTCTGGAAGCATCTTGTCCACAATAATGAACCACAAAAATCTTATGAATCTTATGACCATGGGTAATTTTTACAATATTTTCTAAATATTTTTTTCCTGGAATAAAATTTTCAATTGAGAAATAATTTCAAATGCCATAACAAGTCATTTTTTAGCTGAGAAGAAAAATAGATGCATCTGATATTGTAAGTGAAGCAAGAGGCTGACAATTCCCAATCATTAGAGTGCGTACCAAAGTGTCTTCTGGGGGGGTCACTTGCCAGAGAGAATAATGGTTCACTTGGACTTGGTGACAAGTTGGTAACCTTTCTTTTATTATTCTCTTCCTTTGCCAAACCACAAATATCCAGGCTCAATCCCATTTGTAGTCTTAGCCAGTGATTATACACTCCCACCCACAACAAACATACAAAAAAGTTAAAATACCATCCCTTCTTATGCTTTGAAATTACAAAAAACTCTCAACTGTATTTTCTGTCATCTCTAATTTGTTTTATTTAAACATGAGGGTAAAAATTAGGCTCTTGTATTTTAACCAGCAAAACTGACTCCAAATAAAACTCAGATTATTTAACAAGGATAGTGGATTATAAGTCACCAAAATTGGCAGGAACTAGAGTCAATGGGTGTGAAGGACACATAAAAAAAAATTAAAGCAGAATGATGAGAATGTTCAGTAAGGTGAGGAAGATAACCAGCCTGAGCCACACACCTTCGGGCCTAGAAGGCTGTGTCTGGTGCAGGTGTGGTGCCCCTCAGAGACCTGTTCCCTGTCCACCACTGTCCCTCTGGAGTCCCTTGTGAAAGTCACATAAACTCTTCTTCACTGAAAGTATAAATGTGATTATTTAAGAAATAATAACTACCATTTATGCTGTCTACTTCCGTTTACTAAAAACTTTTCTAAGCGATAAATATTTTATCTTGTCTAATTCTTAAAGCAAACCTGTGAGTTATTCCACTTTGCAAACAAGGAAAATGAGGCTCAGGTAAGTTCAACCATTTCCCCAAATTTACACAGATATCAAGTGGAGGAGGCCGAAATTCCACTTGGCTCCCTTTAATCCCAATCTGAGTTATAAGCATAGATAGAAAAGTGTGTTTTGAAAAGCCTTTGAACACAATATTGTATTTTATTCTCAAAAACACACAACAACATTTGGGGTAGGATAAGCAGAATTTTTAAAGCCATTTTATTAATAACTCAAAGAGATTGTGATTTGCCTAAAGACAATTGTTAACTGAATTAAAATGACAACTAACCCTATTTAACTTCTAGTTAAAAATCACTGCATCAAAAGTGCTCACCACCAGAGACTGGAGATTACCTAATTCAACATTCTCATTACAAACAGGTAAGGACTGGCCTGAAATCCAGCCAACTTCCCAGCAGTTCAGGGCTCACTCCTCTGCAGAGGGCACTGCCTGTTTTACACATACACACACACACACACACACACTTACACACACTTACACACACACATACACACCATGTGTTCCTGCATGCTCTGATAGTGCTAACATTCAGGATCTTTTGACTAATAGGGAAATATTTCTCTTTTTAAGCTCAGAGGAGGAAATAGCATGACCATTTCTCTTTTTAAATTTCCACTGTGCACAGTATAGCGAAGAGAATCTGACAGAGATTGACAGTGGAGTACCACTATGATGACAAGGATCTGTCAAGGGTGCGATCAGAAAAGAGCCCAAGATATAAATATTCAGAATTTTCTGCTTCAAGCTGGTGCTTCTAACATGCCACTGCTGAGAGATCCACCCCTTCTCCCAGCCATGGGCCCCTCCCGCCAGTCCCCAGTGCTATTACCATAGTATAGCTTTCATTCTGAATATCCAAAGCAAAAGATTTGTATGATGTTTAACATTTTTGCTGAGCCAATTAGGAAAAAAGAAAGTGGAAGTTAGAGAAAGAAGAAGAAAAGTGGAACTTTTTGCTCACGATAACAACAAAACCACATACTACTTTCGGCCAATACACTATATTCACAGTCAATTTAGGGATCGTAGAATTAGCTACTGAGATACAGCAACCCCTGAGGTGAAACTCAGCAGTCCCAATAGCCAAACAGCTCAAAACGTTAACTTAAGGTGGGAAAAAAGAATAAATGCTTAAGTCAGCCCAAACTGCCAAAGTAGTGGCACGTCAGAATTTCAATTCAGTCAGAGAAATCATAAAGTCTTAGACCTGGAAGAAATTTTAGGAAACAACTCCAATCTCTATGTTATCCACAGAGGGAAACCAAGGCTGACAGAGATGAAATGCTTGGCCCAAGAATCACACAGTAAGTGTCAAATCCAGAAATAGAACCCAGGTTTTCACATCCCACTAGAACTAATATGTCACAGTAAAGTAAACTTGGGAATAGTTAGGATCCATTGCTCAGTCCTTTTATGCTGACACTAAGGAGAGAGACTACCACGCCTCCACCTGGAGTCTCTTACTACACAATGAGAAACAGACTCTTCTGAGCCAGGCAGGGGGCCTGAGTTTTTAGGAGGATGTGGGACTCCTCATTTCTTAAGGCCTTGAGATCACAGGGGCCAGAAGGGCTAACAATGAAGCACCTGAACAGGACAGGGAGTGGACACAACTGCTGAAAATATTTCATGCACTCCTGAGATTCCAGCACTATTAGGAATATGGTGATGACTGCAAGAGCTGCCTCACAAGCTTAGAGAGCTACTAGTAGATAAGAACAATGAATACATAAGCCAGGAACTATGCTGAGTACTTTCATGTTGCTTCCTTGTTTAAACTTTACAACATCTCTGAGAGGTAGGGATGATGATCACTATTTGTAGTGAACACTGTATGTTGCCCACCTCTTCTTGTACGTTCTTAACAAAACCAGGACTTTTTTTTTTTTTCATCTCTCAGTACTCACAAAAATTTTCCCACAGTGAAAACTCCAGGTTCAAACATTCTAGAAACAAATCATTCAAACCTTATAAAAACTGTTCCATAGAAAATAAAAAATAAAGAGATACCCACTAATATCAATATATTTATGAAGCTAGCATAGCCTTGATACCAAAGCCTAACACTGATAGCTAGAAAAAGAAAGGCTGTTATAGGGCTTCCCTGGTGGCACACTCGTTGAGAGTCCGCCTGCCGATGCAGGGGACACAGGTTCGCGCCCCGGTCCGGGAGGATCCCACATGCCGCGGACCGGCTGGGCCCGTGAGCCATGGCCGCTGAGCCTGTGCTCCGCAACAGGAGAGGCCACAACAGTGAGAGGCCCACATACCACAAAAAAAAAAAAAAAAAAAAGGTGTTATAAACAAAGGTGAAAAATCCTAAACTAAATAAATTCAGCAATGTAGAAAAAGACTAGTCTCATGACCAGACTGAGTTACCACAAGATAATTCTAAGCTTAAGCAAGGTTAGTGGACTTCCCTGGTGATGCAGTGGTTAAGATTCCACCTGCCAATGCAGGGGACACGGGTTTGAGCCCTGGTCCAGGAAGATCTCACACACTGTGGAGCAGCTAAGCCCATGCGCCACAAGAGCCTGTGCTCTAGAGCTCGTGAGCCACAACTACTGAGCCTGCGTGCCACGACTACTGAAGCCCACATGCTTAGAGCCTCTGCTCTGCAACAAGAGAAGCCACCACAATGAGAAGCCTGCACACTTCAACAAAGAGTAGCCCCCCGCTCGCCACAACTAGAGAAAGCCTGCGCACAGCAACAAAGACTCAACACAGCCAAAAATAAATAAATGAATAGATAAATAAATAAGCAAGGCTAGTTTAAGATGAGAAAACAAATCAATTAATTAATCTATTAAAATTAACATTAACTAACGAACTATGAAAAGATGTAATTTTTAAATAGAGGCAAAGAAATCACAGAATTCAATGTTAAATCTTGCTTTAAAAGAAAAATCTCTTAGCAACACAGAAATAGAAGAGGATTTTCTATCTAAAAAAAAGTCATTTAAAATGTTGGTATATTGAAATTTATACCTTTGATATTCAAAACAAGGAAATGATGTTCTCTAGGTCAAAAACTTGAGCTCCTGGCCAATGCAGGTTGGCAAGAAAAAAGGTAGAAGGATTGAAAAATAGATATAATTATTGTTACCAAAAATGATATGACTATGTACCACCCAAATATAAAAGAATTTATGATAAAATGTTAAAACATCTGAGAAAATGTTTAGCAAATTTGCTGGATATAAAATTATTATTTTAAAAATATATTTCATTTCTATGTACCAGGCAGAAACAGAAAATCAAAATTTTAAGGAAGTTATTATTTAGGGTACCACCAAATATATGCATAGAAATAAATCTAACAAAAGATGCTTAAGACAATTTTGGAGAAAATTATAAAACATTATGGAAAAACATGTAGCTCTAAATATATGAACAGATATACCATATTCATGAATTGAAAGACAGCATTGTAAGGATGTCAATTTGTACAAAGCTGATGTATAAATTCAACGTCCTGTTGATAATACCACAACACTTTTTGGAGAAATCTAATGTTAAACCTAAAGTATACATCAAATATCAAAGAGCCAAGAAAAGCCCCTTGAAGAAATAGAACAAGGCAGAAGGACTTTCCCTACCATATATCAGGTCTTACTATAAAGCTGCAGTAATTAGGACAATTTGGTATTGATGCTGGATAGCTCAGTGGAACAGAAGTATGTGTATAAAGACCTACACACACAATGCGCATGGTATATGACAGGTACTATTGCAAATCTGTGAAGAAAGAATAATTTTTTCCAAAAAGTTTTGCTGGGGTTGCTATTTATCTGAAAAGGGGAGAATATAAACAGATTCATTTATGTATTTTTAATATTTTTTCTAAAAAAAGGAGGGCTTCCCTGGTGGCGCAGTGGTTGAGAGTCCGCCTGCCGATGCAGGGGACATGGGTTCGTGCCCCGGTCTGGGAAGATCCCACATGCCGCGGAGCGGCTGGGCCCGTGAGCCATGGCTGCTGAGCCTGAGCGTCTGGAGCCTGTGCTCCGCAACGGGAGAGGCCACAACAGTGAGAGGACCGCGTACAGCAAAAAAATAAAATAAAATAAAGGATAAGCTATGAAACAACTAAAGTTTACCTATACAAGAAGGATGGAATAGAGTAAGGAGAGAGGGACAGGCACTAGACTTCTCTAAACATCCATTATTTTGTAGATTTGACCTTGGGACCCTCAATATGTTATAAAATTATAAAAGTAAACTAAATTATTTTAAAAGTAATTCCTAACAACTAAAATCAGAAAGAAACAAACAAACCTAACACTATATCTAGTTGGTGACAGAAGCACTGCATAATGAAGAATTAACCTCACCCAAAGAGAGGTCTAGCATTTGCCCTGGGCTACTGGGAGGTAACCTCTAGGCCCCTGTAATATCCTGCCTGAATAAACTGTCTTTGTTCATTGGGGGTTTTGGCAACCAATCAGTCTAACATTGTGATTTATGTTGGGGACTTCGAACTATGACATATCAGCTCTGGCCTGCAGGAGTGTAGGCCAGCCACAAGGGCAGTATGTGGTTGAGTTCCAATAAAAACTCTGAATGCCAAAG
This sequence comes from Orcinus orca, assembly GCF_937001465.1. Taxonomy (NCBI): domain Eukaryota; kingdom Metazoa; phylum Chordata; class Mammalia; order Artiodactyla; family Delphinidae; genus Orcinus; species Orcinus orca. The sequence continues at coordinate 120,086,368 of NC_064560.1, read as the reverse complement.
ACTCAGGTGAGCTTCCCTGGCTGGCAGTACACTCTGGAGTTTCATCACACATTGTAGTCTGGAGGAAGGAATGCTGCCTGGGGCTCTGGAGGTGAAAGGACAACTGAAAACTTCACATTTGGACCTTCCCAGACTTCAACCTATGTGTTATTCCCTTTGGCTGGTTCTATTTTGTATCCTTTTACATAATAAAACTCTAATTGTAAGCACAGCACTGTCTTGAGTCCTGCTAATCATTCAACGTGAGTGTGGTCCTGGGAATGCTCACAGGTGGTCTGAAATGAGGGTAGCTCTGGGAGCCCTGAACTTGTGGCTGGTGTCCTAAGTGAGGGAAGTTTTGAGGGGAGCTTCTCCCTCCGACTTTGAAGTTTGACCCAAACCCTTTGCAACCACATGGAGAACAACTTCAGTAGTCCCCCTTATCCACAGGGGATACATTCCAAGACCCCCAGTGGGTGCCTGAAGCCACAAATAGTACCAAACCCTATATATACTGTTTTTTCCTATATATACATACCATGAGAAAATTTAATTTATAAACGACGCACTAAAGAGACTAACAACAACAACTAATAATGAAATAGAACAACTATAACAACAATACTGTAATAAAAATTACGTGAATGTGATCTCTGTTAAAAAGTCAAGAACTTTCACCTTTTCACTTAAAGGAAGCACTTTATGGCTTCTCTTTTGCTGCTCTGAATTGCCAGCATCACTACTCTTGCTCTCTGGGGACATTATTAAGTAAAATAAGGGTTACTTGAACATAAGCATTGTGATACCGTAACAGTTGACCTGATAACAGAGATGGCTACTAAGTGACTAAGGGGTGGGATACACTGGAAAAAGGGATGACTCATGTCCCTGGCAGGATGGTGCAGGACGGCACTAGATTTCATCATGCTACTCAGAATGGTACACAATTTAAAATGTATGGGCTTCCCTGGTGGTGCAGTGGTTAAGAATCCGCCTGCCAATGCAGGGGATATGGGTTCGAGCCCTGGTCTGGGAAGATTCCACATACCGCGGAGCAACTAAGCCCATGCGCCACAACTACTGAGCTTGTGCTCTAGAGCCCGTGAGCTACAACTACTGAGCCTGCATGCCACAACTACTGAAGCCCACGTGCCTAGAGCCCATGCTCCAGAAGAGAAGCCACCACAGTGAGAAGCCCATGCACCACAATGAAGAGTAACCCCCGCTCGCCGCAACTAAAGCCCACGTGCAGCAACAAAGACCCAATGAAGCCAAAAATAAATAAATAAATACATAGATAAAATCTATACAAAAAAATCTATTAAAAATATAAATAAATGAAAACTATACTCAATGTCTCTTAATTTCCCTATTTCCAAGCACTTAATCACTGGCTGCATTCCACATAATTTTCTTAGATTTCTTTTCCAATTCATTAGTTCTCTCTTTTCTTGTGTCAAAACTGCTCTTAAAACCACCCATTGAGATTTTAATTTCAATGTTTATATACTGAATTTCAGAAAGTTTTATCTGCTTCTTTTTCAGATCTGCCTTATCTTTTTCGTATTATCCTTTTTTAGTCAAGATTTTTATTCTTTTTAAATTATTTTAAGTACTAATTTTATAGTTTTTCCAGATTATTCTCTTGTCACAAGTTCACAGAACTCTAATTTTTCTGAAGTTCTTTGTTTGTTTTTCTGCTGGCTCCACCTCCTGACTTTCTTGTTTCCCTCTGTGCTATATAAGTTCAATTGTGAACTCAGCATCAGTGGGGATGACTTTTCTCATGTGCGTCCTGTGCACAGTGAGCTGTGAAATTATCCCTGTGGTATAATTTTTAGCTTCCAATTTCCCCTTCTGGCACATGTATAGCATTTAATATATTTCATTTTTGAACTATTTTACCCATAGTTTCTGAATGTTTTGAATGGAACAGGGTGCTGAACTCACTTGATCTGCCATGTCACTGAAAGCCAATTATTTCAGATAGATCAATCATACCACTGTAGTCTTACTACCTTTATTGGCTGCCCATTTTCTACCATCCCATCGGCAATCCCAACTCCTTATCTTGGCTTGTAAGACCTTCCAAGATAAGGCCCATTCATTAGTGGTCTTGTTTTATACAGGTTACGAGTGCAGATCTAAAATTTTACCATGTATTTCAACACATAATAGTCAACAATGCCATCCTGGCTATATCCCAAGAGGTAAATTTATGTATAACATAAGCCTCATAACATTCATCCAGATATTCTGATAACATCAAATTTTAATAACAATAGTTCTAATCATAATCATTATTATAACAATAATAATAATAGATAAGGTTTGAGGGTATTTGGTATGTACATGGCATTACACGCTTTACATATGTTTTCATATTTAACTCTCACCAAAATCCTGTATTATTAATCCATTTAAGATTGTCTCATTACAGCATTACTCACTAATATCCTTGAGCTGACAGCACTTTCTAAAACACAAAATAACCAATGTTTGTGCCATAGGCCTCAATGTCAAGCTTCTAGAAAAGCACTGAACTGTGGCTCTAACACAGGCCAAGTATTACTGCTGCTCTTCTAAAGATTTCTTTTTTCCTGAACAGTGTAAAATGAAGAAAAATATATAAACAGACATAAAAAGCAAAGTGAATATGGTACATTGTAATATAAAGCTCTCAGTGTCTCTACTATCCTTTTCTTCTCTTTACCCCAGTCACCCCATATCATGAGAGAGTGAGAAATGGCGCATCATGGGAAGCCAAGCACAGCAATTAGCTGCTCAGCATGCTTCTGGAATCAAAGACTTAGTCCACTGTAAGTATTTTGCTTTCTGAAATATTAATTTTTCTTTCCATAACTTTTATTTCACTTAGTGGATTATCTCAATGACTTAATCAACAGTGAGAAAAAAATGTCAGGAATAGTAATAAAATGCATATGAATATAGCTCATCAGGGCCTGAAAACAACATATTGGCTCTTAGATGTTACAATTTAGACTTTACCCTAGAGACTATTGGCAGTTTAACAGATAGATTGATTCATCGATAGTGTAAATGTAGATATATGTAAATTTAGGTATATGGAAGTTTATATATATATATACACACACACATGCACACACACACACAAATTTACATGTTTACGTGTATCCAGTTGATTCACTTTGGACAACAGCTTATTATCTCTTCTCTCTTTAAAGCTTCAACACCACTTCCTTTTCCTCGTTTTAAGCTGATTAAGTTTTTCTTATTTTATTGAAAAACAGAAGGGATGAGAAGAGAGTTTTCACATGCTCCCAGTGTCAAATTTAGTCACTTACCTGAACCTGCCCATCTACTCTGCTTATTCTCCCATTATAGTGGGTTTAGAGTGTATATGCTCTATCTATGCCAACCCCTGCACTGTGTACTAGGTCCCATGCCTCTCACCTACTCCAGGACCTTACTCCTGCAGTTGTCCTCTTCCTCTCCTGAATCATCAGTTTTTTCTTCCCTTCTGGATTATGCTCCACACACCAGATAGAGTAATCTTGCAAGAATATTCATTAAATTATTTCATCCTCCTGTTCTCTTCTATCTTATGGCAACTCATACCTAGAATAAAATCCTGAATCCACACCACTTCCACCCCAACTTCCCATCACTTTTCCCCTTGGTTATTCTATTCCTCACACCCTAAGCTAGTTCTCACTGTGGGTCTTTGTTCTTCTTCCTATTTGTTTCTTCAGAATTCATTCATGTTTTACTTTCTCCTTCCATTCTAGTTATTATTCAAATGTCACATCCTCAGAATGAGCTTCCTTGACCCTCTTATATAAAAAGGTCTCTGACCATAAACATTTACCAACCCACTTTATAAATTTTTTTGTAGCACGTATCATTTCTTGACATCAGTTTGTTTATCTATTTAGTTATTTGTCTACTTATTGTTTGGCATCCATGCTAAAATGTAAGTCACTTTAGAATAGGGACTTTGCTTTTTGTTTACTACAATATCCACAACCTAGGACAGGACAGGCACAGAGCAGGCATTCAGTGAATATATGCTGTCAGAATAAATGAATAAATATAAAATGTATTCATACAGTACTTCATTATTATCATTTGAGGACAGATTCCATGATACATATATAGATAAAACAATCCAAACAGTATAAACACACAGTGAGAGAGTTAAGCTTTCTCCATTGAAAAGTTTCTGTATATACCTTTTCACACAAAAAAATAAGATCATGAAATACATATCTTGTTAAATTATTTAAAAGTCTCTCCCACTATGCCTAGTATTAGATTTTAAAAAATAAACAACTTTTTTTATTAAAAAAATCTGTTTTAAAAATTTTTTGACACTAAGAAACAAAAACATATAATATATACTATTTATTTTGTTCATGACTGCTAAAGGTTCCTCTAGCTTATACAGATTGTTTGCTAAACAGACACAGAAGTATTTAATCAAAAGTGAAAAGAGAATATGATTCCTCTTTATTGTACCATTAACTAGTTTTGTAAAGTGTTGAAACAGATGCACTCTGAAGTCCCTTGCAGCTATAACATTCTTTGAGACTAGGAATTATTCATTTTTATGACACACTAAAATTGTCTAACGTCATGCAGTTAGTATCACTAACCAAAAAGGGAAATGATAAAATAGTGACCTATTGATTCTTTATCTCTTTGAGATGCTCAAAATGTTCTAGAAAATCTTACATTACATTCAATGAATATATAACAAACAAGCAAATAAACCCTACTGCTTCTACTGTAAAGTTCTTCATTTTGAAATATACAAAACAGATGAAACTTATAACTGCTTTTTATAATAATGCAAACATTTCCATTCAACCAAAAATTTGAAAATATTAACAAATGACAATGACATATAATGTCACTTATCAGGTCAATCACCTAATTATCTACATTATTTTCATACCTTTAACAATGAACAGTGGATCCACTCCCTTTTCATTATTGACTTAACATCACTCCAGTACTTGGAAAAAGTTTACTCTCATTTCTCAGCCTGGTACACATCAATTCGAAAGATAATCCTTTCTAGGACTAATGGCAATTTTAATGCTAATTGAATCCCCTATTTCCTTCCCAGAACTTCCAACCTGCAAAAACACACCTGGTCGTGACAGTTTGTTAAGTGCAGTTTAAGAGTACAGCAGAAATTTCTCACACTGAGACAAAATGATAACCTGTCATCTTTCCAGTTTTTTCCCAGGCAATGTAGGAGTTTAGAATCCTCCATAGTACTGGAAATGGAAATGGGCTAAATGTGTCCCCTATGCCCAAAACTTCCCTCACTATTTATTACAGATACATCATCCAGAAATTTACTCAAATACTTTAACAATATTTTTGGCCTAGATCACCTCTCTTAAAAATATGCTATTTAAATTCTGCTACCCTCTACCACAACTTACCCAAATAATACTAAGTTAACACTAAAATTACATATTATGTGTTAAAGTAATATATTTTATAACTACGTGATTGACTTCCTTTTGTTATATTTTACTAAATGATACTGTATTTCGCTACTCACTGCTCTGGAGGCATCCAAGGAAGTCGTGGCTGAGAAGTATGGTCTTCACAGTTTGGGGCAAATCTTTATCTTGATTTTGAAGTGGGGAGAGGTCACTTCAACCAGCTTTTATTTCTTTACCTCCTGGTGGCTTGCAATAAATTCCAGCAATCTGTCTAAGTTCTGTCTGTACATCTCACTCCCTTCAACACTACTTTTCCCAAATTCATGTATATCAGGTATATTTAGATCTTTATCAAAGCATGTATTACTCACACCTTCTGGTCTGATGATAAAAACTAAAGAAGGAACTTATCCAGTGATCTGAAACAGGTTCTCCTCCCCTATAATGGATATACACACACAGTCTATGAGGAAAACCAGCACTTTATGACCTAACGTTGACTTGAAGCTCAGTCAGATCAAGTCTGACCAGGGAGTATCAGAATCACATATTTACATACTTCTTCTCCAAACAACAGCTCAAATACCATTTTATTTACGGAGTTTCTCCCACATTAACCCCAGGCAGAAGAAGGAAGGGTAAGAGGTATAACCCAAAGTGGCCCACTAAAAGTGGAAGTTTCTTTGAAGACTATGTTTTATTTTAAAAATGAATGTGAATTTATGCTCTAACCATAATATACATATTATTTTTAACATTTAAATAATATTTTTAGTTATCATCAATAAAAAAGTTTGCTAATTTTGTCAACAGTCAATGGGATAAATGATGTTGTATTGAATCCATCAGTTTAGGATAACTGCACAGAGATAAAGCAAGAAGGCATTGTTCAAAGGTTGAGCATCCAAGCACTGCTTCTTCTCTGACTCAACATCACACTATCCTGAGATCCCAGACTCACTTAAATACGTGGACACAAATGCCAATGGTTTTCTTAATGCTTTTTGAGCTATTTCCAGGAAAACCCTGGCAGTGTTATGCCCAGAATCCTGCCAAAGATATGGCACAGTGTTTGATACTCATAGTGGGAATTTAAATAGCTGTATCTTACTACAGGGTCAGATCACATGTGCCTAATGATGAAACTGAAATTTCTATGATGCATTCTTTACCATCTTAAGAAAATATTTATCAAAGACCCTTTATTCAATTAAAAAAAGCCTTATAAAGACTCCCATGTTACATAATTGATGCTAAACCTGAAATTCATTTAACTCTCAGATTTCAATTTCAGTTCAACTATGTCAGGTAATCTAAAATCATTTAGAGTCCTACCATATGGATGTTAATTGAGAGAGTCAGCTAAACAAGTCAATGTAATCAGCAGCTTTTTATTATAAGGGTGAAAATATATTCATTCTTTCCAGGTTTTTGTCCCTTACTGTGATATCTCACTTTCTCCAATTTCTTAAACACACACACACACACACAAGATCAGCTACCTTTTCTAGGACTTTCCCCATGCTAAGTAATAACAATGTTGATGTAATAATAACGATGATAATGGCAGCAAACATTTATGGTATATTTACTATGAGCCAGTGATTTGTAATTGCTTTACATAGGTTATCTACTTAATACTTTAAGCAACTCCACTTGGTACGTACTATAATTATCTCCATTTTACATTAAAAAAAAAAATGAAGATTTCACAGGTAGAAACAGGATTCTAACTCAGGCTCTCCAGGGCTCAATCTGTAACCATTATGCTACATTGCATTCATCTATTTAGAAGACATTTTCCCAGTCACTTCCCATTTCATTACAAATTTACAGGGATAAAAATGATAAATGTATGAATATCCCAGGCCTTTCTTCTTTCCTCTTTCCCTGCTTGTTAGTAACATTTCTAACTTCATTGACTTTAGCTTTTTATTTCTTCTGCCCTTGAAAGGGTTCCTTCCTCCCCGAGCGTTTCTCAGATTTTTGTGAATGAGGGAAAGAGGACAGAGGGGAAAGAAGACAGCATGGGGTTCCAAGGTGTGGTCTGGGAGGGTATCTCTAGAAATTTTGAGGAGAAAGGAAAAGGAGCAATTATGACTTATGAGAAAGAAACAAAAATTACTACATTATATCCCTTCATTTTGTTCAACAAACACAAGAAATACTCTTTAGAAATTTGTTTGCTGTGAATCTGTTCTTTGGACCACAGTGACACTGGGAGCCAACTGTGAGGGTTGGTGTTTTAAAAGGAATTTTTCTTAAAAGAAAATTATTCAAACAATTGCTTTAAACAAACCTTATCTTGTAGCACCTTACTGTATACATAAAGAAAGTCAAGAAGCTAACCACAGGCGTAGCGCTCTGATTGAAACTGTGACGGCTCCTGCTGGGGAGAGAGCACCTTGGCTTTCATAGCAGGCTTTTCATATCTTGAATTTTGCCCCATCTGGGCTCAATTGCATATGTTTTTCCCAGTCAACACTGTGATTGTGAAAATGCTTATTGACTGAGCACTTTTCTACCATTTAGTGTAACTCTAAATACTTTTCAAATTAGCATGTCTTCATGTACATCATCATTGTAGAGCATAAGAATGAATGCTTTCATGCTACATATTCAAGAACTAGGTTTAACCTTAGATTTTTAAACAGTTGTTCAGGAATATATTTGGGCCACAACAAAATACCTCATTTGAACAATCAGTAACAGCAACTTTTTCAGTCTGGTTGTTTCTTTGTGATCCAAAACAGACGTGACCAGGTCTACAACAAAGAGTATCACCACACTTTTGTCCCTTATTTGAGTTTCAGTTTTGGTGATAATTCTGAAATTGCCCTTGAAGGAGGCTTAAAGCAATTTTGTTGTTGTTTACAGTGAATGTAACTCTAGCAGATGCTGGGTACCTTTCCTTCCTCTTAGGAGAAACCAACCCTGCTGACACCTGGACCTCAGACTAGAAGTTTTGAGAGAATAAATTTTTGTTTTTTTAAGTTACCTAGTTTGTGACACTTTGTTATGACAGCCCTAGGAAATTAAAAGCGCTCCCCAATGGACTCCCTTTCTCGTTTTCTCAGAGAACATGCGGGAAGAACAAGTACCAGACTATGCATTTAGAAACCTGTGTTACTAAGCTGGTTGCAGGAACTTGGATATATCATTTAATTGTTCCAGGTTTCAGTTCCTTCATCTGAAAGATGAGGGTACCATCCAACTCAAAATCTCTAAAGTATGAAAACCAACACAGGATTTTTCGAGAGAGGATATTTTTATATTCAATTGTGCTTCATCTGCTCTACAAAAATACAGACTTAAAAAACAGTTAGTTAATGGATGACTATACACATGGAAAAGGGGTTCTTAATATTAAAACTACATTGAATGCAACTTTTCTTTAATGGCAGGTTTCCTATCTCCTTCAAAGCACAACTCTATTTACTAAAATTTGAGTTACACAAATCTTTTCTAAGTATCTCTTATAGTGAGTGATATATGATTACAGCAGTAAAATTCATTCCCATTACTTTTATAGGCAGTACTTGTGCTGTAGGATTAGCCATAATGTATCTATTCCCGAAGAATTTTCTATTACAATTTTTTGGGGGCCATGGTATCCCAGATGAGTGCTTAGGTGCTTTTTGCAAAAGAAAAAAAAAAAAAACTGTGAGGGGAGAAATGGTTTCCCTGAAAAAGTTTCTCGATATCCAATCATCTTATCACATGTGCCAATTTAACTCTTGTTTGTGTCTAAGAATAATTGCAACCTATGCCCGGGACATGGAGTCAGTACTGACAGATATCCTGAACCATCTTCAAGATGGTTTGGTGTAAGCCATAACCTTTAGCTGCTCTAGAGGTTAAATGACTAAGACACGAATATCTAAATATGATGGGTTTGATACTGAAATGACCAGAATGAAGAAATCTTTCATCTCCAATCTCAGCATCATTTGCTGAATAGTCATATATAGTATATGCAGTGGGGAGAGTCATTATTTTCTTTACAAGCTCAAAAACCAGCCCATGTTACCAGGAAGTAGAGACCATGATGAGTGTGTGGAACTTTCCTTTTTTTCTGGGAACTCAAGTCTCTCCTTCAAGAAATAATAACAGAGCTATAGTTATATATATAAAATTATCTGATTAAAGTGGGACTTGCAGTCACAACTGAAGGTTAATTAAAATGTCTTCAGGAGGAAAAAAAAAACAAACTTTAGGTGACTACATCCATGAAATGGTTGCTAAATGAAAGGCAAATGAAGTCTTGCCTGCTTTCAGCCTGAAAGTGGCTTGTCTGGCTAAGGGCTGCATATATTTAGTTCAGGTAACTACTCCAGCTCAGCTCGACTGATACAGTTGTTGTTTCAGTGTTTGGCCAAATAGCTTTTTATGTTGCAATCAAGTAACAGATACAAGATTGACATGCAACAAAGAAAAAGAGCTTTCAGTCAACATGGACTAAAATCCATTATTGTGGTGTTTACACTGTGCCAGGGATCTGTAAACACATCTTCATTGATCTTGCAGAAAGATAGAAATATCTCTCCTTGTATGGCTCAATCAAGACCCTTTTCAGAAAAGTAAAGTGCAAACAATATTGAAGAAGCAGAAAGAGACGGACATTACAGTCAAACAGTAAATAGTGGTTGAGCTCAGGAAACCTATCTATAATATTTCAAATTCCTGTCAGCACAGATGAAATGTATAACCTCTCTATTACAACCTCAGAAAGATCAGAAAATGGGGACCGTGCATTCCTCTTATTGTCATCCCCCTTTTACCAACTGACCAAATCAATAAGGAAAAAAAATCTCATTTACAGTTTTGCATTTTCAAAGGTATCTAAGTGGATAAGCCTTTGAAAAAGATCTCATCTGTGAAGGTCAATAATTCACTCCTTCCCCTCTCCTATAATTGGGATCTGCTGCCATTTATATGAAAAAATTTTGTTGACTATAAAATGGAAAAAAATAACATGGTGGAAGTAGAACTGGATCTTCCTGTCAATTTGAAGTTTTATTAGAATTGCCCACTGCATCAATTCTAAACTTCCACTTTCATTTATGTTTACATACTTGCAATTAGAAGCTATTTGGGCACTGTAGACACCAATAAATAGTTTGTATGGATTCCTAAAAAGGTTGGCAGGATGGTCAGGAGCTCAGCATAGTTTATAAACAGACTCATCTGTTATGTAAATCTTCATCCATAATCGTTATTTATCCATTATAGCTAATCAGCATTATAAGAAAGGAAAAGTGAAAAGAATGGTAATGTCTTAAAAACGATGGCTCTTGTACCTGCAGATTCCTTAAATTTAGCCATCAACCAACTAGGCACTTAATCTTCTGTTCCTCTTTTTTTTAAATGCCTAAGAGAAATCAATACTGTACATTTAAAAACAATGTTCTCATTTAGATACAGAATAAGCAAATAAGAAACAAATTGGATTACCCTTTTACACCACTTATTATCTTGCCTCTTCCTTTTCCTCCTTTCCTTCCCAAACATAAAATTCCAAAGAAAACAAAGACTATTTAACTCAGGATGAGGTAGAGGTTATGCCTAAGTGTACTGAAACAGACGTGACATGATACTTTCAATACCTGAGATTCCTGTGTAGAGAGCGTTAATGAGGTGTTAACACAGCTCATGGCATGGTCCTTTGATGTAGGTTTATAATCAGAGTCCCAAGCAAATACTCAGCATAAGGCAATGCACGATTCTATCTTCAAGACCCCAGGAAGAAGTTTATTAGAACAAAACCAAACCCAGTCATTAGTAAACTGAATCCTCACCCCAGTGTTCCATGCTTTACCCCACATTTCAGAGAAGACTTGGGAACTTGGTGTTGCTTTATAAATAGATGCTTACTGATCTAGTATGTATTAAGCACTGTACTATCTATGGTTATCTTGTGCTGGAAAACACCGTTAGAACATTTGCACAAATTTAAGTCCCTCTCTGGAATATGGGATGAATAATTTCTTTTTCAAGACCCAGGACCAAAGAAAAGGAATATGCACACTCCAGAACTGACATATACTCAGCTGGACAATGTGGTAAAATTGTACAATTGAATATTGTATTTATTATACATTTTCTTCTTACTCTCTGATTCCATTCTCTGTTAGATGAATATATCCCCCGCCTTTACTGTCTCCAGCCCTTCTGGACCAACTTTCAAAATCCAACTATCCTCCAAGTCCCAGGGAAAAGCCTGTTCGCTCCAAGGTTTCTTTCCATAATTCTTCAGCCAGAAATGCTCTTTTCTTCATCTGATGTCCCATCAAGAGTTGTTCCTGCCTCCCACGATGTTTGCACCATACCTGTCATTGAACAAGCTTATTTGGCCTCACAGTTCACCTTCCCTACATGCCAGAAGCTGTGTTTTACTTCTTTTTATTCCTACCCACAGCACTTAATAAGCTACCTTAAGCATAGTAGTTGTAAAATAAATACCTACTGAACTGAATCACACATGTGCAAATTGAATGCTAAACCAAAAAGTAAAGGGACTCCTTAATTTTAAGTAAAGCTCCAAAGCACTAGCTCAAAAAGAGGAGGGATTTCTCTGAAGGACTGTATCAATAATAGTTTTGTAAATAGCAAATAATTAGCAAAATCACCCCAATTTGTTCTCAGGTTTTCTAACCAGAATCTAATTTTGAATAGCCAAATTTTGAAGGAAGCTGAATTGAACTCTGAGATTTAAACTTCTCTAATGTCAACCATTTGTGATGGTTTTTATCATGAGTTTTAAATAACACTTTACTGAAATATTTATTGCCTATATGCGTATATGTGTCATGGTTGAGAATCCAGCTCCATCCAAATTGGCCCTGGAGAATGGGATGAATTTAACTTGAAAGTGAGGCCTAAAATGTACCAATTTCAGAGAGGGTAGGAATTCAATAGCCAGAAACTATGCAGAGCCTCAAAACATAAATCCTATTTCATCACTTTTCTTCTACATGCAGCCTAAATAAATCTCTCAGCCAACTACTGTCTCATTTCCCTCTTCCATGCCAACTTGTGTGCCTTGAACAGCATCCAAGTCCTGGAACACCCAGCCATTTGCCTTCCCTCAATTTAAAACTATTTTAAAGACCATCTTTAAGAAGCTTGTTTCAATGAACTAGGTGGCCAACCACTAAAGATGATTTATGGCACCTATTTCCTGGACTAGTAATACTTAAGATCTAAGAATCAAAGAGGATATAAAGAGATGATGGGTTGGCTAACTCTTTCCAGCACAGAGTAAAGCAGTGCAGTGGCAAGCACTGCTCTGTCATTCACAAGATAGGGGCACTTTGGCGTCATGCTGATGGTCCAATTAGAGGCTTGGGTTCTCAGAGTAATACTAAACTAAACCAGTGTAAATTCAAAGAATAACTGGGCTTAAAATTACTGTTTTTGTTTTTTTTTGTTTCATTCTTTCTGTTCTTTTTCTTCCCAAACCTCCATGCCTTAAGATACTCAGGAAACAGTAGCCCCGAATAATACAAAACTGTAGCATTCATGTATTTAGCATTCAAGATTTCGACTAATTGTGAGCAACCCCAAAGACTCATGACATGTGGTAATATGTAATTTTGCTAAACACTGAGGTGTGGGAATGAATCCCTTGGCTACTGAGTGAGTCTAGCTGACTTCCTGGCAGCTTCATTCATCTTCATGTAGCTGGATGTCTGCTCCTATTATTCTGTGAAAATTTATGGGGCATATTTTATTCTACATTTTTGGTGTGATTTGAGGAAGATCATTCTATCATATTAGGTGGTCATTTCTTATTTGTATGTTTAACAAATGATCTGCTAAATTTATAAGCTGACTGGAAATATTTGGTGACCCTAAGTGCCAGGATGACATGTGTCCTACATTGCCTTATGCTCTTAAGATAGAATGCCATGAGCAACATCTTTTCCCTTATTTACTACAGTGTCTGCAAACATCTTTTTAGGAAAACAGCCCAGCCATAAACACATTCCAGACAGTTGAAGCCTGACCTCCTCTCTTAATTCCTTCTAACACCTTTTCTCTAGAGTCAGGAGCTGCTTCCAGTATTTCTTATATTAACTCAATGATCTATCCCTTAAAAACTTCCATGATGAGAGTGGTGAACTTCAACTTCTCAACACAATGGAGTAACAAAGAGTCACAGGGACTAGATTTATCCTCCCTTTTGAAACAACAGCAAAAAAGAAACAAAATGTATTAAACAGTGGTTTTCAGACATCAGACATCAGGCATCACAGGACAAAAGAAGGCAAATAAATGAGATGAGCCCTAAGACTGCCCCAGTTTATCACTTGGATGGATTTTCCAGCCCACTGCAGTGGGCAGGAAACCAGAACCACATAAAACCTAGCCTCATATTCATAAGTTGAGGAGACAGAGCTGGGAGGGAACAGAGTCCAAAGCAACTAGATAGAGTACACAGGGCAGAGTACCAGGAAAAAGATATCCGCATAGAGAGCATTCCAAATCTTCAGAGGGTCTCAAGTACTGATCAGTGCATGAAATGAAGGAACTAACTACCTAAGGCTGGAAAATGAAGGAAATGACTACCTAAGGCTGCAAAAAGATCTACCCAAAAAGGAACTGAGAGAACAATTCTGACAGCTCATACAGGGCCGGGAACAGTTCACTTTACCACAAGGCAGAGTAGCAAAAACCTTGTCAATCACAAAGTATCAAGTAGCATACTCAGAAGTGTATTGGCTCATGGTCAGACAAAATTAACCCTGGGTTAAAGGCAGCTCTGGTTGGGCCTTAAAAAGCTTCAAAGGAAGATTCAAAAAATCTTTTTTGAGTACTTTAACTGCATCCCATAACAAAGTTTATGACTATTTACAGAACTACAAAAACATCCAACACCCAACAGTGTAAAACTTACAATGTTTGGCCTTCAATCAAAGTTCACAAGGCATGCAAAGAATTAAGAAAATATAACCTTTAATAATCTAATCAAAACCTACCCAGAGAGCCTCATCCACCAGAGGGCAGACAACAGAAGCAAGAAGAACTACAATCCTGCAGCCTGTGGAACGAAAACCACATTCACAGAAAAACAGACAAAATGAAAAGGCAGAGGGCTATGTACCAGATGAAGGAACAAGATACAAACCCAGAAAAACAACTAAATGAAGTGGAGATAGGCAACCTTCCAGAAAAAGAATTCAGAAAAATGATAGTGAAGATGATACAGGACCTCTGAAACAGAATGGAGGCAAAGATCGAGAAGATGCAAGAAATGTTTAACAAAGACCTAGAAGAATTAAAGAACAAACAAACAGAGATGAACAATACAATAACTGAAATGAAAACCACACTAGAAGGAATCAATAGCAGAGTAACTGAGGCAGAAAAACGGATAAGTGACCTGGAAGACAGAATGGTGGAATTCACTGCTGTGGAACAGACTAAAGAAAAAAGAATGAAAAGAAATGATACCTAAGATACCTCTGGGACAACATTAAACACAACAACATTCGCATTATAGGGGTCCCAGAAGGAGAAGAGAGAGAGAAAGGACCCAAGAAAATATTTGAAGAGATTATAGTCGAAAACTTCCCTAACATGGGAAAGGAAATAGCCACCCAAGTCCAGGAAGCGCAGTGAGTCCCATACAGAATAAACCCAAGGAGAAACACGCCGAGACACATAGTAATCAAATTGGCAAAAATTAAAAACAAAGAAAAAGTATTGAAAGCAACAAGGGAAAAATGAAAAATAACATACAAGGGAACTCCCATAATGCTAACAGCTGATTTCTCAGCAGAAACTCTACAAGCCAGAAGGGAGTGGCATGATATACTTAAAGTGATGAAAGGGAAGAAACTACAACCAAGATTACTATACCCGGCAAGAATCTCATTCAGATTCGATGGAGAAATCAAAAACTTTACAGACAAGCAAAACCTAAGAGAATTCAGCACCACCAAACCAGCTCTACAACAAATGCTAAAGGAACTTCTCTAAGTGGGAAACACAAGAGAAGAAAAGGACCTACAAAAAACAAACCCAAAACAATTAAGAAAATGGTCATAGGAACATACGTATCGATAATTACCTTAAACGTGAATGGATTAAATGCTCCAACCAAAAGACACAGGCTTGCTGAATGGATACAAAATCAAGACACATGTATATGCTGCCTACAAGAGACCCACTTCAAAACTAGGGACACATACAGACAGAAAGTGAGGGGATGGAAAAAGATATTCCATGCAAATGGAAATCACAAGAAAGCTGGAGTAGCAATACTCGTATCAGATAAAATAGACTTTAAAATAAAGAATGTTACAAGAGACAAGGAAGGACACTACATAATGATCAAGGGATCAATTCAAGAAGAAGATATAACAATTATAAATATATATGCACTTAACATAGGAGCACCTCAATACATAAGGCAACTGCTAACAGCTGTAAAAGAAAATCGACAGTAACACAATAATAGTGGGGGACTTTAACACCTCACTTACACCAATGGACAGATCAACACTTACACCAATGGACACATCAACAGTGAGAGGCCCGTGTACCACAAAAATAAAAAAAAAAACTCAACTTAACTAAAAGGAGAAGATTCAATTCTAAAATGGTGCCATTTTAAGGAAACAGAAGAAAAGGGTCATTCAACCATGGCTTTTTATCAATCTCTGCCCCTCTTAAACTCCACAGAAGTGTTCAAGAGTTTAAAATGCTCGGAATAATCCACTTATATTTATTAAAAAGTGAATTTTTCAAGGGCAGCACTGTGACTTTTGTGTCTCCCGATCTTTTATCTCATTACCCTATATGTGAGCAGTGTTGGGCAAAAGGATGCATTCAATAAATGGATATCTTTTACTCATGTTACCCTCCAACCTCAGAAAGACCTCTAGTTCCTTGATCCCTCTTCTCTCTCTTAGCTATCAGCTGCTTCCTGCCTTTACTTCTTTCTCTTTCAGCTGAGAGCCCACAGACCCATACTTTGAGCACTCTTTTGCCATCTTCCTCAAATCTCCTGCCACACCAATAATTTATTCTACTTGCTTGGAAAGCCTTCAAACTTGAGAAAACTCAAACATCACCAACTCTGGCCTCCATTCTGGCTACCCAATGCAGCTTAAAAAAGAGCACATCAGGGCTTCCCTGGTGGCGCAGTGGTTGAGAGTCCGCCTGCCGATGCAGGGGACGCAGGTTCGTGCCCCGGTCCGGGGGGATCCCACATGCTGCGGAGCGGCTGGGCCCGTGAGCCATGGCCGCTGAGCCTGCGCGTCTGGAGCCTGTGCTCCGCAACGAGAGAGGCCACAACAGTGAGAGGCCCACGTACCGCAAAAAAAAAAAAAAAAAAAAAAAAGAGCACATCAAGCAATTGGTGCCAATATTAACATGGGGTCTTCAACCTTAGCTGGACCCTCAATGCTGCCCAATAGTCCTTGGTCAAACCATTGCGCAGAAATGGTTTCAAAGCTTTCCCACTCTCCTAAAACTTCTAACCCCACCACAGACATCCTCTCTCTCAGCTGAAGACCTTACATCACAGAGAGAAGTGCTTGAGATTTCAGCAAAGCTACAAATGTGTCTGCACCTCTCCCTAGACTTCCTTTCTCTCCCCCTGGTATAATGGAAGAGGGGACTGAGCCTCCACCTAATCTCTGAAGCTCATGACTTTCAGTTGTCACAGAGACATGGCTCAATTAATGATTCCCTCTCTATCACCTCTTTTTTTTTTTTTTTTTTTTTTTTTGCGGTATGCGGGCCTCTCACTGTTGTGGCCTCTCCCGTTGCGGGGCACAGGCTCCGGACACGCAGGCTCAGCGGCCATGGCTCACGGGCGCAGCCGCTCCGCGGCATGTGGGATCTTCCCGGACTGGGGCACGAACCCGTGTCCCTTGCATCGGCAGGCGGACTCTTACCCACTGCGCCACCAGGGAAGCCCCTATCACCTCTATCTTTAAGTGGTTGAAGGTTTGTCCTTCAGAAGAAAGAAAATATGTATTCTATGTTGTTTCAGAGGGCAAAACATAGATCAAAGACTGGAAGTTTCAGGGAGTCACATTTTTTACTTGATAGAGAACCTACAACAAAAATTTAACAGGATGCATCACAATAAGTTCCATATCATGAGAGATATTCAAAGACAAGTTGAATATGATAAAACAATAACAACAGTTACTATTTGCTGAGTACCTGTAATGTGCCAGACACTATGCTAGGCATTTGCATAAATATCTCGTTTAACACCCACCACAACACTGTGAAACGAGTATCATTATTCCTATTTCCTTCATAAATAAGCTGAAGTTCATAGAGAAAGGTCATTTACCCAAGATCACATACAGGTAAAAGTTAGAGGTAGGATTTGAAGCCAGGTGTTTCTGACTCTAAATTCCTCCACCCTACCACCACCACCATTCTTTCCTTAAGTCCATCGTCCATCCCAATGGAAGGAGAAGTCTGAAGAAATGATATTTAAAGCTCGCTTTCAAATTTAAGAATCTCTAATCATCAACCCATTAGTTCAAGATGGTTAGGGGAATTTAATTATAAACATCCCACAGAAAGACAGCCTTGTGAGCTTGAACTCTGAATACTGACAGGTGAATAAAAATGTTTCTTTGCAGCAAACATAAAGCCATCAGAAACAGCATCATAAGACTAATTCCTTTATAATTTTTTAAGAATGCTGACAAAATGAGACATATTATTTCCTGTATTTTAATCACTTCTATCTTTTATGTGTTTCTATACCCTTCATTTTCTTTTTGTGCAGGAAAAAATAAATTTTGTTTCAGATTGCTACATGAAAGAAAGATTACAATTTGAAGAATTAATTAAATTTGAATTTATGATCTATTTTCATTCTATTAAGAGTGATTATTTAATTCCATAAGGAATCCATAGGATTATAGTAAAAGCAAGATGCTTTCCTGGATTACAAAAAGCAAGGTGGCATTTCCCTGGGATTTGTCATACCTCAAGGTAGGTTAAGACATTCCTACTCAAATAAGCTCAGACTAAAAATGATTAGAGTGGAATTTTCTTTCTTAGAAAGTCCAATTACATGAGTATGTCCTTATTATAATAGACAGGTTAGCATTCAGATACTTTATTAACAATTCAGTTAGAGCTCCCAAGACCCCCCTATAGTACATATCTTCAACAATACCTCTCTTTACATTCCAACAAGTTGGTTTAACCAGTGAAAAAAGGATCATTTCTTATCTGTATTCTTTTCAATCTAAGGCTTTCTTTCATTCCCTATGCCTTCCTCCCAGATCACACTTCTTTACCTCTTATCTAAACTATGATAAACACCTTCTAACTTATCTCCAGTCTCTGATATTACACTGCCAGACTCAGTTTCCAAATAACAGCTCTTAGCTTGTCACTTCCCCCTAAAACAAACAAACAAACAAAATACCCAGTGGATTTCTACTAACTACAAAATATAGTCCAAACTTTGAGGCAAAAAATAAGATACTAATGACCTAAAAATTACACTTATGAATTCCATTTCTAACAGTATAGCACACTAAATGCCCTGACTGACCTGCATAGCTAAAACAACTAAAACGCTAAATAAAATGTAAAAATAATCTTTTGAAACTTATTGTTGGGCTCACGTGAAAAAATATTCGAGGACCTAAAACATAAATGACAGAGGGAATCCCTAATGGTCTTGAGCTCCTCTGTAATGGCTACATCATGCCTAAGAAGCAGTAGAAAGACCATAGGCCTCACCTAGAAGTAAGGATGGTTAACCCCAAGATACACTTGGATCCCAAAGGGCATTACACTTAGTGTAAGAATGAACAAGAAATAAACAGAAGGAGAAAGCTGGAAAACTTATCTTAAAACATCCTGGTGCTGAAGTGAAAGGAGGGAAATCTGCCTTGAGAAGCATATGTGGTCTCTGCTCATGGTTTTATAGGTCTGAATTCTCAATGCCTCTATAGGCCAAAAAACTTCAAATGAATCATTTACTTAAAGTGATCTCATGTTGGTAGTACCACCACACAACTCTCAAAAGCAAAGTCAAATTCCGTCTGGAAGAACCTACTTCAAATCAGGCCTCAAAGAACTCCAGTGAAAATGAGTGGCTCATAATCAAAAATCTAAAAAAAAAAAACATATCAAATTATCCTGAGTGGAAGTAAGCAGAAACAGCAGAGAGCAGAGTCCAATATATGCAAATCTCAGATACTGTAATTATGAGACAGATTATGAAATACCATGTTTAATATAGTAAAGAATTATTAAAGCTTGAAAATAGAGCAAAGAATAACTATAAAGATGGACAAAACTGACTTAAAAAAAAAGAAATAGAACTTCTGTAAATAAAAATAAAATTGAAATCAAATGATAATTTTCCAATCTCATCACCCATCAGATTTCTAATTGTTGGCTAAATGTTTCCTGGCCTTTCTTACCTCTGTTCTTTTGCTCCCATTACTCTCCCATTCTAAACTATATTTTTCTCTCTCTGCACTTTGAACTCATATCCATTGATTCCAATGTCAACTCTTCCATTTAGCCACATTAGACATCTTTCCAAGTGAAATTATTCTTATGTGTTTCCATGCTTTATTTATACATTATATGTGATAGTTAGAATATCTCTCTTTGCTTAGTTAGTTCCTGCTAGGTCTATCTGCCCAAATAAATTATAAACAACTTGAGGAAAAGAGGCCATGACACAAGCAACTCTGTTTGTCCCAACACACCTGGCTAAGTATCTCACCCAGAAAAGAGAGTCAATATATGTTGATTGAACAGAATTAGAGTGAAAAAGTATTTTTTTTTCCTTTAATGTACTCCCATTCGGTAGTCATAGAAACTGAAGCAATGAACAACAAAGAGACCCACTGGGGCTAATTCTCACTGCAGATTATTTACAAAAGTGAATCTAAAATTGCATCCCCTGGCTCTGTATCCTGCTGTCTTTCCACTGAGCCAGATTTATGATAGCAGGAGACCTATAGTCTTTCTTGCATCAAAATAAGTCTCAGTTTTTCTCAAGTTTGTTATGATATTATTATGTTAATAATTTTAAAACGTATTTAAGACCAATTCTGTCAACCTTTCTTAGTGGGTTTTTAGGTCATTAACACAAGTTGTTGAACTGAATTAGAGCTGAAAAATCTTTTTTTGTACTTTTGAGGAGAGGTAGAGTGATACAAGGTAGATGGTAGGCATATTGGGCACTAAAAAGAGGATGACTTGGGGTGAGATCTGGCTTGGGGGACCTAAGAGACTTTAAACTAGAGTGTAGGTTGTCTATGGGTTGTACAATAATCGAGAAGGTATTAGAGAGGGAAGAAAAATAATTAAATAGAAAACATGCATAATGATAAAAAAAGAAATAGGATGGAAAGGACACAACGGGAATTAAATATAGTGAATATCTTTGAGAGAAAGGAAAGCATTCACTGAAAAACAATGTGGATAATCTTATAAGCATCAGGTAAACAGTCTACCATTCTTTAATACTCTTTCTCTTGGATAATACCAAAATGGTTTCAATTTTTAAAAAGGAAATTTGGCATGAAAGGTTCTGTAACATGGCCTGCCCACTTATGGGATTTAGGGTAAAAAATGTAAACCAGCTGTGATATTGAGGTTTAAGAATCATCTGTTGTCCATATTCAGTAGCTTTTCCCATGGAATTACAAAAAGAATTGTATGATAGATAGTCTACATCCTAATTATATAATTACACAGTAGAAAAGAACAGCTGAAGAGGAGCCATTTCATCCTTGTGTCCAATGTCTGCATAATCTACATCTCACATAAAGGATGGAGCTCTTGCTATATAGTAAACCATAATTTTATTATAAAAGAATGAAATGTTGGCTTTCATATGGGATTAGACTACATATGCTCAAACCAGTAGAGATAAAAGTAGGACTAATCTAAAGCTTCAACCTGAACATCAACCAAATCCAAAAGAATTATTATTAAAATTTAAATTCTTTTAAATTTAAAAGAATTATTATTAAAATTTAAAATTATTATTAAAATTTTAATTATTATTAAAATTTAAATTAGGGAAAAATGTTCCTAACTTAGTTCCTCTGCTCTTTTCATGTGCAGCTACTCTACTCCCAAAGCAGGAATATAAGAGTGTATCCCAGCAGATAAAGATATTAAGGGCCAATGCCAAAATTTTCCAGGTGTAAACCTAAGGTAAGGTAAGTTTCTGAACCTAATGGAAAATCTAAGTGCTGAGCTCAGTGTAGGGAATCAATCATCTATTTTAGCAACTTTCTCTGTGTCCTTGATGTCAAGAGAGGTTATATGTGCTGTAACTCTCAGAAAACTCTCTCCCTTCCAGGTCAACAGATAACAATTCTAAGTGCAGAAAATATTATCACAGCTATTAGCTATTCAAGAACGGAGGAATGTGAAGTCAAAGAAATAAGACGATTCACAAGCTCAGCTACCCTGGAAATATGACATAATGGAAAATATTACTTACAAAGTGTTGGAGGGAAAGTAGATTGGGGAAAACTTATAAGGAAAGATGCAGAAGCCTCACTGTGCAAACCAGTAGCAGGTGACTTTTTGAGACAACTGTAGCAAAACCTTTTCTGACCTTAATTCCTAATCTTTATTAAAACCATAATGAACTCTAGAGTTATTTTGGTAACGAACAGAGAAGGGGAAGCTGACCAAAATAAACAAGTGAAATAATCATCGGCAAAATCTTTCACTTAAATTTTCCAGGGTAAAAACATCCTGGACCCTTCTCTACTCATTTTTCTTCTTTGTGTTTTGACCTCTCTCCATCGTGTGGGGTTTCTGGTCGGCTAGCAAAGCTCTCCTCACAGAGCCCATGTCTTTGCTTACTGCAACAACATGTCTTTCACTGCTACAACATGTGACATGCTCAGGCTTGGAAATGGATTCGGATCGGGCTACCGATACAAATTGCAGAGAACAGCTTGCTCAAACTCTGGGGGAAAGATGCTGACTTACAGTAATTGATAAGGTCATTCCTGCTGGATGATCCTCTAGTGGAGGAAAGGTAGCTACTCTGCTTAGGAGAGAACTGGGAACATCAGTTCCAGAAAAATGGCTTCACATTTCACATGACATCTAAGAATTATATCACTCCCTGTAGTCCACCGTATAATAAGAAGTCGGTAGCTTTCATTCTGTAAAAATTATTAATTATTTGTGGCTGAAAAATGAATCAGTGAAGTTAACCTACATTGTCAGGTTTGATTTATCTGGAGGTAAACAACATTCTAAGAGGATTTAGTGGGCTAGTGTTTAGTAAAAGGGTATGTCCAGGTCATGACACTACATAGATTTAATGTCCAAACATTTAAAAACTCCTTCATTATTGGGCTGAATAAGAAAATGACAGCCATCATTTAGTGACCTTAGAATGTCCCGACTATTTGTAACAGACTTTCAGTAGTGAATCTAACCTCCCATCAGGCTAGGGTTAAATAAATGACAAGTTATTTTTCTGAGTTTAAGATTAATATTGAGGGGCCCTGTTATAAATCTGTTCTTCTAAATAGAACATTAAATTACAATTATTTGGAGGAGTATGTGAGGGAGGAAAGAAGAGAGAAGTGAATCATTTTTTTGTTCTCTTTCACTTTATTTCATTTGGTTGGTATCTCTACATCCCATCATAATATTTTTCTGTCGATATAGTGATTGCTACAGTAACCACCTGTGCTAGACAAGCACCTGCCTTAAAAATGCAATTTTTAGCAAAGATTTAAATTGCAAACTAGAATTCCAAGGCTCCCTGCCAAAACAAACTCACTCTTCTTTTGAAGAGTATGTTGTCTCCCAAGGAAGGTTTTCCTGTACTGCACCCTGTATTTTGACTTAATAGTAAATCTCTCTTTCTTACTCTCTCACTAAATGTTTTTCTCTCTTGTCAGCTGGTTCAAGGCAATATCTGCACCAAGATCTCAAACAGCAAAGTGGGAGGCCCTTTTCAAATTCTAAAAACAAACTTCTCTCAGTTATTAGCTCACTCATAGTTCAGGGATCACTTTGTTCCCTACACACTTTTGCAGCAATGAAGATTTCCAAGAGAAAATTATGAATGTGACAAGCTCAACAAATGTAGAATATTTGTTTATGTTATTCAAGCTTTTTGGGGGGAGCATACAAGGGCTTATTTTATAAACTTGCTCTGAAAAAAACTAAGAAGCTCTGTCCTTTACTTCTCATGTCTCCTGGTTCCCAGGGTACAGTGGTGCCAACGGAATGAGCCCAGGCTCTCAAGAGAGACCAGTTTGAATCTTTACTTAGTCAAAAGAGGTATCAACCCACCATGCTACCTCTTTTGGCATAAACCCATTAATCCAGGTAGTGCTAAGAGATGAAAATCAAATGTGAATTTTCCTAATGAAAACTCATGGAGTTTTGGCACCATTTCAATATGAGATATCAGAAAGTCAGTGTCCCTTCTAAGGGAATTTTTTGGTTTCTCCATGAGTTTTCATTAGGAAAAGTCACATTTAATTTTAGAAAAATGGCCAGTGGAGGCCCTAGGAAGTGTTTTTGAGAGATGAAGCAAATGCCAAGTGAAGACATCTCACTGAATGAATTCAGTTATAAGACAGGAAGAAACCTTGCTGAGCACTTCATAGGATTAAAATCCTTTATCACTATGATGTTTCACCATGAAACACACCCATCAGTAGGAGTTCCATAAACAGCTGGCAATAGGAATAATTAAAAGAAAAAGCAGTTGACTTTGTGTTTGACATGGAATGGGACTAAAATCCCTTACATTATTAATGAGTCTCATCACTTGCTAGTTTCTTTCTTATGACTATTGGGAGACACTCCTCTGTGGATCTCTTGTGTTTCTATGCATCTTGCTGGGTACACGAAGAGTTCAAGGTCCTGACTGCTCTTTACTGGGGCCATTTCCTCAGGACTGTACTTGTAGCAGTGGTGGAAAGATGAAGTAACCTCTCCTCCAGGGCAAAGAGCAGATTTGCTTACTGTTTGCTATAAAACTGTAGGTCCCACAAGCTCAACGTTCCTCAGCTACAACACAAACCCTCTGCATGTACAATATCCACCCTGCATTTCTTGTTACCACCACCTACCCCGGGACCAGAGGTCAAAGGGAACCAATACAAACATGATGTTACTTGCAGTGCTGTGAATAATAAAATCCTTTGTCTCTTGGATTCTACCAACATCCATGGAATAGCAACAGGCTAAGTTATTAGTCTGTAAGTTGGGTAAAATCAAGTCCCAAACCCAACAATGATGTATTTTGCATCTCCTGTGTATCTGTAAACTTCTTGAGGATAGTATTTGTTTTAGATTCATTTTTGTACCACCTGAACACAGTGCTTACATGGAATAAGCACTAAGAAAAATGTATTGAATAGTTAGATGATTGAATTTAAACTAACTTATTTACCAACATTACAATAGCAAATTTTGTGTTTAGGCTTACATGAAAGAACCTATGACTGACTCTAAAATAGACCTGGAATCCATGTTCAAGATAAAAAGTGGGAAAAAATGAGAAAAATATACAGTGACCCAATACAATATCAATAAGCTTAACTCTTATACCCGAACAGAAGAAAATAATACCTTACATTTGAACAATGATTTATATCTTCCAAAGTTCTTCCACAGTTCTTATTTTGAACTTCAAAACACATAGGTAGGCAAAGTACTGTTATCCGCTAATGAATAAGAAAAGTGAGTTCATAAGACAAACCCAAGGTTGTCCAGCTGGTGAGTAGCTGAAAAAGTTCTACAACCCAGATTTCCACTCCTCAGACTTAGGGTTCATTCCAAAATGCAGCATTATCCACTGTATCGTAATTTATCCATATTGCTTCTTCTGAAAGCATGCACTGATTAAATTTAATAGATATAGTCCCACCAGTCTTTTCAAATTTTTTCTGTGTGTATGGTTGGGAAAGAATGTAATTTCGTTATTTAATAGGAAAAACAGGCCTGCAAATCTTTTCAAGTATGACCTGTTTTGAATATTACATCTTCTCACACCCCATATACTGAACTCAACAAAGCAATGAAGCTAGAAGACTGAATAGATACATCTATTTCAGTGCAAATTTCAAAAGCTAGCCAATACACTCAAGATTCTCTTTTAAAATAAAACATAAATCCCACAGTGTAGTATCTATTAAATCATATATTTGGTAATAGACTAATTTTTTATTGTTTTATTTGGGAACAGGGCCAGGCTTAAACCACCATTAACACAAAACTTATTAGTTTTAAATTTCCCAAATCCTCTTTCTAGATGCTCTATAGTCAGGTGTGAACTTTTAAAGGACTGCTTTTTTGCACTAGTTTTCCATATTTTAAAAGCAGCTTAATTTATGACAATATATGCTATCACATGCTAAGTGAAATAAACTGCCTAAAAGGCAAACAAAATATACTTGTTATACAAATCAGAAATCATTCGCATATCCATGTTTTTCCCTAAGAAAAACTATGAAATATAAGCAGTTAAAACTTTCCTTCAGGTCTCTGTGTCTCTCTGCTCAGCACTATCTTTCCTTCAGGTCTCTGTGTCTCTCTGCTCAGCACTATCTCCTCCAGAGTATTTGGAGCTTTTATCTGACATATGAGATAAAACAACCAGTGTCTGAATAACTGAGTAGTTCTGCTTTCAGTGATGCAGCTTGTTGCAAAAAATAATCAGCTTGATATATCAAGATCATATTTCATAATTTCTAACTTCTACTTAATTGATAAACTCCAAAATTCTAGGCTGGCAAAAATAACACACTTTCATGTGTTATGGGGCAGAAGGGAGAGATGAGTGAGGTCATGAAAACTCTGCCCACATAAGGCTACTAACTGCTCTCAGTGAGTCCAGTGGTGGCAGAGCATCACTGCTTTAAGTTATTGTCCATTTTCAATTTGATTTAGAAGTCCCCTGAAGAAGGTCATAAATCACCCTGGATTCACCTGTTTTTAGGAAAATGCTATCCATACACTAATACACAGTTGTCCCTTGGCATCTGTGGGAGATTTTGTTGGAGGACTCCCTGGGATACCCAAATAGAGGATGCTCAAGTCCCTTGTATAAAATGGTGTAGTATTTGCATATAATCTATGCACATACTCCCATGTCTAGATTACTTATAATACCTAATACAACATGAATGCTATGTAAACAGTTGTAAATGCTATGTAAAGAATTACTGGTGTGAGGCAAATTAAAGTTTCGCTTTTTGGAATTTTTTGGAATTTAAAAAATTATTTACAGTCTATGGTTTGCTTGAATCCATGAATGTGTAACCCTCAGATACAGAGGGCTGGCTGTATGTACAATTAACCAAATTTTTGGCTGTGTGTATTTCTTTCGTCATTCTTAGTTGTATCACATACCTAAAATAAGAAATACCTATGAATTTATGTTATTTTATGTAAACCCTAGACTAGAGGAAGATAATCTGTAATAATATACCAGTGACATATGGTAGTGAATTTTCTAAAGAAAGAGTAGGAAAGGGAAAAGAGGGAGAAAGTAAGAGAGTGAAGGAGTAAATAAGGGATAGAAAAAAGTGAACAGAGAGAAGACAGAAAAACCCTCTTTCAAGGGTGCCCAGCAAAATGACCTTGTGTTCTTATCTACATCATGTTCCTGCTTCTGCTCAATTCCAAGCTTGTTCTCAGGTTACTAGCCTGGTAGAGACCACCGAGTTAATGAACCTGCCTATCTTTTACCTAACATATAGTCACACAGGGTTTTATTTCAATTCTTATTGGAGCTACCACTCAATACACAGGCAATAAAATCAACCATATGGTAGTCCAATTTCAATTTCAGACCTTAAATGGATACTTAGGTATTATCTTCATATTAATAAAGACATAACTCATATCTGAGAAGACATAATTAACCCTCGTAAGTACATCAAATCTAACAAAATTTAATGGTAGAATTTTCTTAACTGAAACATCACTTAAACAGTATCAACAAGTAACAACGTACAGACCTCCAAAAAGGCTAAGCCAGTCAAAAATAATGTATTTCCTACATCAGAGAAGACTCTCTTCTTTATGCTCATTAATTTGCCATTTATAATTTCCTTAGAAGTCTACTTCTCTATTCCGAAGAATAAAGAGTTCTGAGAACACTGTTACACTGTATAATATGTAGCTACTTATCAACAATCTTGTCATTTGATAGCAAAAGGGGGAGGAAGAACTAGATGAATGGTGATTTTCCTCTTTCCAGGAACATGAGCAAGCAGAGCTTCACATGTCATCTTTCCTGTGATATTGCAGAACAGAACTGTAACTAGAAAATTTATAACTGTGAATGAGAGGAAATTAATGAAAATTAGTTGGTAACTTTGCTGTAATTCTGCTAATATCAAAAGTAAAGTAAGCTCTGCTAAAGACAATGTGTCCATCATATAACATAACTGCACTTCATTTGGTCTTGTAAACCAGAGTTATCACCTTGGAACATGGGTGTTCATCAAGAAATCAGAACGTATTTCTGCTTCTGCTTCTGCTTCATATTGTGAATCCAGCCCCAAAGTAGATGTTGCGGGAAACCCAAATGAAATTTTAAAAAATAGACTTCTATTATCAGGGACTTTAAAATCTGCTTGAAAGTGCTGGGTTCTGTCTCTTCTGTTTATTCCTCTCCTTCTTACACAGCTCTGTATGTGATCCACTCCTAGGTGAGCAGCTCTCTGTTTCCTCTCTCAGAATTCAAATAGAATCTTTTATTTCCTCAGCCACATCAAGAAAATCAACTTGTTTTTCTAAGTGAATGAGGAGGTCCTCTCCAACTGGCATCAGCCTTTCCCAACCGTCACAGCAGAAAACCATCCTACAACTTCAGGCCCTCCTTGCTTTTCCTACTTCTTGCCACTTACCATGTTGATCTTAGGAGAGAAAATTCTCAGATATCCCTCTTCTTTCCAGAAGAAAATAAGAGATTTGAAGAACAGCAGCAGATTCAGGAGATATGACCAGTCACAAGTACAATGCCTTCACAAGACATTTTGTCCCTGAGAGTGAGTGGTATAACTCATTTTGCTATGCAGAATGAAAGTACTTTAGGACTTGTAAGCTCTCTGTTCCTTATGGCATGAGCAAATGAAACACACAATAAGTGCCTAGTAGGAACATGAACCACTGAATAAACACAGAGACTATTTGACTGCCTGTGTGTTCCCTTTTAGATGTCAAGTTCACCCAACAAACACAATACGAGCTTTTGTAGACTCGTGACAAACTGGTTAAAAGTAATGGACATTTTTTCAAAAGATCTAACAAGAGTGTGTCAAAAATATTTACTCAAAGTTTTCATTAATGTATTTCTTTTCAGCACTGCTGAAAATTAAGCAGTGCATTAATGACAAATTACATCAAAGTCCGCAACTCAGTTTCCTAAATTTCACAATTAATAGGACCAAAAATAACATAGTAATTTCTGTAGGATGAGGAGACTTAACACTTAAAAATATTCCACATTATTGATAAATTCACTTCATTTTCACAAATGGAGTTTGTTTCAATTCTCGGCTGTTGGATGATGGTTTGACTTGGAGCAAAGGCAATGTTACTGGATAACAGCTGAGGTGCGCTTGTTTGAGTAGGGCTGAAAGATCCGATGCAGGATTTCCAAGAGTGTGAATTACAATTCCAATGATATCAGAAGCAACTAAGTCTGTTCTTTAGAAGTGTGGACATAAAAGAAGTTTGAGGTTTTCTTATTTCGAGCTTTAATTGAGGTCTAGGTTGTAATTCATTTTCATCCCTGAGTGAGTGGTAAAAACATACACAGCAGGTAATTCACACCACCGCAAAAACTGTTGGTGCAGTCAGAAGACTAATCAGGGTAAGCTTCCAGTAGCAAATTATCAGCTACAAATTAAAACCTTGCCTCATGCTTGCTAAAAGCAACCTTCCTTTTCACCAACACACACATGTGAATATTAGTAACTGTTGGACTGCAGCAGGATGGGAAGATTAGGGATCCTACCTACTTGCATTAAAGAGAGGCTTGGAAAGGTGTGAAATAAACTAGACTTCAAACAATGTTAAATTTTTGGCTTAAAAATGAAGAGTCATCATAATCCCAGGTGGTGTGGTGTTTATTCTGAGAATGGAGATTTAATGTCACACACAAATAACATAATAAGCTTAGATTCCGAATAGAGTTTAAAACAGTTTGCATTTAGGTCCTGGGTAAGCATCTTCTTGAACTATATTTCTCAAAATAAACACAAAAGACTGCTGACAACAATAGGAATTAATTAAATTCCTGATATTAATTAATATCAAGGAAATAGAGGATTGTCAGATAAAAATTCTTTGATTCTTCTGGCTTTAAGCCATAACCTCAATATAATTTAAAAGTATACTTTTAGCACTTAACCTTCTCCATAATGTTTGCTTAGATGATGTTGAAAATTGTTTCAAGAAAGCTGCAAAGTGGCAACGATAATACATAAAGAGTTCAAAATGGCTGCACACATCTGATAAATATATACACTATATACATAATTATGTTATTGGCTTAAATGACCATAATTGCACCTTTTGGACTGTAGATCCAGTTTTAGTTCCATCTCTCTCTGAACAAAGCTGTTACAAGAGCAATAGAGTCATGGGAATACACATAGTAAAAATATTGTGCTTCACTAGAGAGAATTTTCTAATCCCCCAAATCTGCACTATTTTTAATTTGGAAAATAAAGAGAGAGCGAGCAATACCTTGATGTAGATTAGCAAAAGAAAACTTTCCTTTAAGAAAAAAACACATCCTGTTTTTAGAGCTGTGTGGACCCACAGCAAATCTCTGACCTGCCCAGCACTTTGTTTTTCCATCAAGTGTCTGTCTTTAAAGGGTACCAAGAAACGCCTTTCTGAAAACTCAGATAAATCACTCAAGAGTTGCTAAGCTGATTTCCTGAATGCCAAATTTCAAGCCTGAAGCAAATTTAAACACTCTCATTGAAATCTCTGGAGGGGGTGAAGGAGGTGGAGAAGGGAACAGAGGTTTAAAAATGGAAATCTGGAAACAGCCTTGTGTACCACTGCAATGCCCTCACTCTAATCAGGAGCCACTAAGTCGTTCACTTCTCTAAACTCACAGAGGTTTAATGCACGCTGGACCCTGCTTGGTAATCATGTACATAGTCCTGGGTTCATCTACACGGGCACAGATATATTTCTGATTGACTGCATCATAAAAATTCCGTGCGTGTGTGTGGTATGTGTGTTCAGCTTAATTTACCAATTTCTCTATAATTGAGGCAAAATTATCATACATGAGGAAGGGTTGAGAGCTCTCAGCCTTTTTTCAACAGATCCCTGTTTACTTTTTAAGACCTGGCTGCTTTGTCCAGTTACACTGAAAGAAACAAGTATTTTCTAAGTTCTTCCTCTAAGTAAGGCAGTGTGCACTGAGGATCTTCTTGGGAAACGGTATGTTTGCAGCAAAGCCAGTCTTGGGTTTGGACTCCAGTTGGAAGAAGAAAACAGAACAAACCTGGGATGACCGCCTGTCTTACTTTAAAGGTCCCTGAACATTTCTTGGAAGAGTTATGTGATACGCAAGTCTCATTAAATCTAAGATAACTGTTTGATCTGTTACTCAATAGATGAAACACAAAACTGTTCTTTAAAAATCAGTTAAATTGCTTAAAGAAACAACAAATTCATACATCAGCCCATTCTTTATGTTCGAAAGTGCAATTTATGGGGCTAAACGAAAGTAAATGTCATACCTTTAATTTCATAAAAAGTTATGTACAAGTCTATTATTCCAAATAATCACATAACAGAGAACAGCTACCTTTCTGCTCAGTGGGGTGCCATTTTATAGACTTTAAAATTCGCTAAGTTCAAGCAGCTTTCATTCTAAATAACACATGTGCTAAATATGTCACATTAAAAGTGCTTTTGGCATGTAAATGATCCGTTTTCTCATAGAAATGCTTTTAAAAGAATCTGAGCTCACTTTTTTTTTTTGGAAATTCTAAGTGCATTGAATTTCATTGTCCTACAGAACCGTGCAGAGTTGAGTGAAGTGAAACTGCAGGGACAAACCAGCCGCTGTCAGCCTGTGTACTTATGTATCATTTGAACTGTCAGAAGTATATAGAGTTCTATTTGCTTCAACATTATTTTCTGTTCCAATCCAGGGGAAATTTTCTCTTTCGCTCTCTTTTTTTCCCCCTGGAACTAAGTGTTAGCAGGCAGCGCCAGGTCTAAAAAGTTGGTGATTTACTGTTAAAACATAAGGCATGTGTATGAACAAGTTTCCTGTGTATTTACTTAATTCTTTAAACTTTTTGCTATTTCTTCTGTTCTTTAACAATGAACAATAAAGTTGATATTTTTATGGGTGATTTAAGGTGCTTACCCACAAAAAAAACTAATTCAAAATTCTTGTGCATAATACGAATAAAACTGAAAGCATCATCTCTCCCTCTTGTAGCTTTATTATAATGCTGCATACGGAGGAGGCTTCCCAGCCATACGTGCAGCCTACTAAGGGGGAGTCTTTCAGAACTTCTGGATTGATTATTCTTTCTCCCTCTTTGCAATGCCATATAGTACAATTTGATGATATCATCTATCTTCTGCTTTTAGAGATCTTTTAATCTTGTGTATTAAAACAGAGCAACGTGAATGCAGCTGATATTCATTATGCAGTTTGTATAAATTATTTCTCATAGACTATGTAGCTTCAGGGTTCTCCCTGAATTTACCTTCACCATCCCTTTCCTATATAAAGCAAAAAATGTCTCAAGAAATAACTCATAAATAATATGTATAACAAGGCCTGAGATCAATTATAAGCAAAGGAGTTGGTTTTAGGGTAGGAAAATCCATAATATAACCTTCAAATGTAAAATGAATTTAGAATATGAGTGGGGTTGCCAGATTCAGCAAATAAAAATATGAGACAACAAGTCAAGTTTGAATTTCAGATGTACAACAGATAACATTTCAGTGTTACAATGCCCCATGCAATATTTGGAACATAATTACATTACAAAAGTATTCACTGTTTATCTGAAATTCAAATTTAACTGGGCATCCTATAATTTATTTGGCAACTCTAAATATGAACCTAGTTAAAATGTATAGCTTAAATAATGCAATATAAACTTTTCACATAAACAGGTCTATTTACTTTTTTGATTTAGGCAATGATTACCCATTACATTTATACACTTTACCCACTCTGATACCAACACATTCCTAAGGAACAGATTCAAATTTTTTCATCTAATATGATTACCCAAGAATGCAGACAGGCAGATACAGCAAAAGAGTTCCCTTTTATCTGTTCAACTAGAATTTGAAAAATTGCAAGTGTGTCTGTTTTATGGATATCAAAATGTTTCCTTCCCCTCAATTTCTCTATTTTATCACTTAAATATGTTTATCTGAAAACTCATTTCCTCTAAATATATGACTGGATTTCAATTTTCTAGTAAAATCAGACTATTCTATTGGTGAGAACTGCTTTTAGAAAGAGGGCTTACATTTATTGAGCACCTATTATGAGCCAAAGGCTTTAATACTTTAAACTTTATTTAATCATTACAAGACCCTGAAAGCTAGATATCAATTATGATCTTCATTTACAAAGCTAGCACAAGTTACAGAGCTAATATGGGTAGTGATGTGACTGGTAGCCAAGTCAATTGAATGTGAAAGTCCATATTCTTGCCTCTATGAAAGGCTGCCTCAGAATAGTTGGCCAAGTCTTACTTCCTTCTGTCTTTTCAAGATAAGATGAGACTTGGGAAAACCCAAGATGGTAAAATCAGGATATGACTCTTGCACTAACTCAACACTGTAAGAAGGAACATTTATTTTTCATTTAGCTGCTCTTTTAGCAAACCTAAAATGGATCAGTTAATGAAAATTTTTCTATAACAGGTCCTTGGAACGAGAACATTTCTTCCTACATTTTTTCTGCCCTTTAGATTCATTTCCATAACATAGAGTAGTTAAGAATTAGATACCCACAGAGCTCAATTTTAGAAGAAAAGTCTTAAGCCAAATCTACATTAAGCCTGTAACTCGTTCATAAGCCCCAGGAGCTACTTCTTTGCACCAGGCCCCTCAACAACCACTGGGAATTATTCATTAGCATTCACAGTGCGAAAAATGCATGGGTAACACCACTGCATTTTGTAAAATGCAATTTTTGGCAGGTTGACTAAAATCTTGGCAAGCACAACCATTTTCCCCAAATGTATTTGCATATAGGCTTACTGATTTTTATTACTCTATCTGGACTCTCTCCAAATTCTCCCTGTCCCTAAACTCACTTCAGTAAAGCTTTCTTATAAATGAAAAAGCCCTATTAGAACAGGTGGAAACATGAAACTAGCACTTTATGTATTAT
This sequence comes from Orcinus orca, assembly GCF_937001465.1. Taxonomy (NCBI): domain Eukaryota; kingdom Metazoa; phylum Chordata; class Mammalia; order Artiodactyla; family Delphinidae; genus Orcinus; species Orcinus orca. The sequence continues at coordinate 120,052,564 of NC_064560.1, read as the reverse complement.
AAACGAAAAGCCCTAAAATATATTCAGAGGCATTTATTTACTGTGTTTCTAAAACTACATTTATTCTTGATAAAGTAGAAGAGTTTAACAGGTTACCAGGAAGAAAACCTTCCTAGGGAGCATTCTAAGACAAGAACACAAATCCTGAGAAAGTTGTGTAGGAAGAAAAAAGAGGCCCTGTAATTTTTATTTTAGTATCACCACCAAGCATTCAAAGGTTATGGGCTAATACACATAATTCACAAAGTTGATCTGAATACACACACATACACACACACACATACATAGTCAGCCCTCCATATCTGTGGATTCTGTATCCAAGGATTCAACCAACTGCACATGGAAAATATTCAGAAAAAGATTCCAGAAAGTTCCAGAAAGCAAAACTTGAATTTGCTGTATGCCAGCAACTATTTACATAAAATTACATTGCAATAGGTATTATAAGTAATCTAGAGATGATTTAAAATATATGGAGGACATGAACAGGTTATATGGAAATACTATGCCATTTAAGTAAGGGACTTGAGCATCCATGAATTTTGGTGTCCTCAGATCCTGGCACTGATACCCTGCAGATACTGAGGGATGACTATGTATATTCAGGCAAACAGATGTACAAAGGAAACACTGACGAACAGGGTACATTTGCTCTTTCTCAACTATATTTACAAAAGCAAATGAAACTGAATGAGGACACTTTAAAAATAAGACTCCAAGTCTTTTACCACAAATCTTTAGATAATGTAGAGAGGAACAATGAACACAATCCACCAGGATGCCGGTCTTGCTTCTCCCCCCTCGTTGATGCCATCACATCAGCCACATTGCCGAGGACAGCTTTTGAGTAATGCAGAGAATATTTGAGAGGATTAATTGAATTGATGGTGTTGCTGACCTTATGAAAGGAAACGTTACAGCTCTCCGATGTGTCTGAAGATTTTAATTGCACAAAAACAATTCTCATTTGATATAAAGAGTTTCCAGATCCATTGTGAAATGATGGAAATCTTTTTCTTTGTATAAATTTATTTTACAAAATGGTTTTTGCCAAGAGATAACACTACAGAATCTCTGGATTTAAAGTGTTTCTGTGTGTTTTTTGAACAAAATATTGTACCATTTTATAATCTGTTTTTTGAAAATATTATTTAATATTTTTAATGCAGTCTTGCATAGACTTTTCCATAATTCATTTTCTACATTCAAAGACTCTGAGCAGGATTATATTTTTTAATTAAGAAAAATAGGTGCAATAATATATCTATTCTACAAAGGTAGTAAGAATTTAAGCGTTAAGAAATCATGAATTTTCAGGAAGATGGTATTTTTTTTTTGCATTCCTGAACGGTCAAGTTGTTCTCAGGTCTAAAGGTAGATTTTACCCTTTGAGGAAAGTGGTACGTGTATGCATAAATAAAATGATGTGTATAGTTTTTGTATATAAAAATAAAGCTTTTTGTTACAATGAAAAAATTAAGATGACTGTGGGGTTTAGAAGTGTGAACACTAATGTGATTTTGTTTTGCACTGAGCTAAAACTTATCTAATATATAACTTCATGAAGTTATGAAAACCTCAGCTTTATTATTGCAAAGTGTATTGCCCTTCATGAATAAGGATGGCATTTATTAAGCCCAAGAATCAACTGAAACTGCAGCAAGAAGGACTCAAGTTGGATCTAAAGAAAAATCTCCTGCCAACATGGTTATCAGTAGGTTTACTGAGAGAGTTCATAAAAGTCTACCTTTAATAAAACTTTTGTAACTTTCGGCTGAGTACCGCTGCTTAGGCAATCTTTAAGTGAAGAGATGACTCACGTGTCATCAAGCCCCTTTTAATCACATAATTTAAAAAAATGTTGGATGAAAGCAGTGGAAAAGAAATATGTTAAAGGGGGTTTTTTACTATTCCTAAGAAACATAAGGAGAGCTAGCCTGATGCCAGAAACATTCTTCACGTAACTTCCAATAATAACATTTCCCACCTGATCCTAGTTCATGTGACCCAAAAAAATGCAAATAGAGAATAATCCTACAATATTAGTTTTTCTTTTCCTCCCTTTGAATATTTCAGAAATTAATTGGTAAACCCTGAGAAAATGTTCAGGTTTTCATGAACTTATTTCATGAACCCTTTCCATGGTTGCCTAAATTAGGTGCTTAAGATGACATTTGTACAAGAAAAAGGAATGCTTATTAATTTCTAGCACTTAAGTGAATGTAGGATTTGAACGCTGTCACCTTGTAGAGGACTTCAGGTCCTATTTGAGATGAAGTATCATTTCATTTTTAGTATTACATCAAGACCAGTGTGGTATAAGAAGAAAACCTAGATTTCAGTGGACCCATGAATATTAAAGCAGTAGGAGCCAGGGTAAAAATGGAAACAAATTAAGTAGGCATGTATTATGAAGAAAGGCAATGTGGCAGAATGGAACAGAAGGCACTGGGTTAGCATCCTTCGCTAGTCATGTGACCTTGGATGTATTATTTCATTTCACTGAAGTTCAATTTCCTCATTAACTAAAAAGAATATTGGAGGGATTTTTGTTGTTGTTCATCATCACCTGTTTTAAAGAATGAAGTAAGAAAGTTAAGTAAACTATCTGTAATTTGGAAACTTTAAACTTTCTGGAAACCAAAAGTGGTCTGTAACTGATTTAGTGCAACACAGACCTGAACTGATACGAATATGCATACATTTTACTACAGATACATTAATGCAATGATTAAGGATACCGCCCATATGCCACTAAACATATTAGCATAATATATAATATTTGTGCTCTATTCAGTTTCTAAAATCCAAAAATTGTGATTCTAAAACACATCTGGCCTCCAGGAATTTAGATACAGGGATTGTGGGCCCATGTGGTTATTAACAAACAATTTCACTTTCCTTGGACTTTTAGGAAATTAAAATATTTAAGTCAAAGTTAAGTAAATTTTTAGAGTGGCTGTATCTAACCTTCACCTAGGTCATCGGTTAAATTCTTCATTTCATATGGCTTTACAGTGATTGGTCATATGGATAGGGAAGAATAAAGTTGCTTACAAACGTGAACTTAAAGAGGTCTAAAAATCAAAACTGTCTAAATAAACTGTTGCACAACGTGCCATGAAAAATTACACAGCATTAGACGAGTAAAGCTGGCAAGTCATTAGAGCACACAGATAGCATTGTCTGGAAAGAAGAGAGGGCAAGGCTTCTCAAAAACAATCTCACCTTGAACCTGACTACAACAGGATTTGTATTTACTTATTCACTTAAAGTCCGAATCAACAAAACAGACCTACTAGCACTGATCATGGATTTTTCTATCAGAGTGCTGTTAAGGATGAATGGACATGTGTACAGTGGTGTATTAACAGCAGTAGTGTCCCTTTCTGTCCAGTCCTGAATAGGCTTTTACTCAACTAGACTATTCCTATTTTTTAACTAATAAGAATAACACCACTTGGCTTGAGATGAAACACAAAACAAGGAAGGGTTTAGACACTTGCAGTCCCTGAGGTCTTATAACAAAGGGCAGGGATTGCATCTCTTGGGTCCTGGCCTCATTCTTACATCAATGATTATGTTCAACCTCCTGAAATCCCTTCAGCTCACTGCTTCATTTCTTATTCTCAACTGTTGTGTCATGAGCACCTGCCAAGCTTCTCTTAAATTCCTCTTGGATGAATTTTCAGGCAGTTTCCAAAGTATCTCCCTTTTGTGATAAGGACTCTGCAGTGTATTTCAGGTGAGGCGTTTAAAATCCCACTCATAATTGTTTGAAATCTTCCCTCATTCAAGCTGTCAGAGTTTGACAGCCCTGGTTCTGTTGTTATGCACTATTAAATGGGAGCTGCTCTCCAGCCTAGGGGTACCTCTCTTTTCAGTGGTAGGAAAATGGGCGAAGCTTATTGGGGATCCTTGGGGAGAGCAACATCGTATAAATGGGAGTTTCAGCAGGAGGAATGAAAATAATAAGTCCCTTTCTGAAAGCTCAAACCTACAAAATTCTTAAGTTTGTTGACATTGCTGCATTTTGATGCTCCCATTTCTATTTCCGAGTTTCAAAATATCTTTGAAGTGTGCAATTTTATAGGTCAGAATATGAGAAAGGCACACAACATGTTGTTTTATTTTCAGTTTGGGGTTTTCCTTAAAAGCCATAGAAGGGTAAATGTTTTGAAGATACTGAATATTTTCTGCATTTAGGTTGGGGTGAAGAGAGGAGGAAAAGATGCAATGGATTTTCCGTCTTATTTCTATTTCTGATAAATACCCTAATGACTTCTGTTGCAAGATTCAGAGGTCATTAGAAAGCAGTATTACTAATCTAGATGGAAACAAATTTCATTCTGGGCCAGTAATATATTTTACAGCTCGTAAACATGTTGTATCCAATTACCTTGATATGCTTTACTTGATAAGAGCAATTACAAAATATCTGGAAGAATTGATGTGCTGTGGGTAACTATTTTAATAATAATTGTGTGTGTGTGTGTGTGTGTGTGTGCCCTGACACACATTGTAGTGTTAGTGTCTTGAAATAAGAGACAAAGCAGGTTAGCGTGCAAAGAACTGGAAGCCAAGAAATGTAAATTGAGCTACACTTAAAGAGGAGATTAGGAGCTTAGGTAAGCTTCCCTTGTTGGAAACACTTTGCAAGTGTTGTCACACATTGTTGCTAGGAGAATGCATCACTAGCCCTGTGACCCCACTGGGATAGGGCGGCTGAAAGCTTGCTCCTGGTTCCTCTGGACTGCTCCCAATGCACCTTTTTCCTCTGATAATTTTAATTTGTGTTCTTTCACTATAATAAACCATAACTGTGAGTATAACAGTTTTCTGAGCTTTGTGAGTCCTTCTTGCGAATTATAGAACCTGATGCTGGTCTTAGGGAGCCGCAGCACACTCTCTAACACTTTCTATTGCCTTTCCCTGCTTTATTTTCTCATCAAAGCACTTTACACTACTGAAATTACTCAATGACATTATGTGTTAGAATATGCCTTATCATATTATACATATTTTTATATCAATTATACTCTCTCCCTCTGCCCACCGCCCACACACACACACACACAAACACACATACACCATTAAATGTAGATTTCTTTGAGGGTAGATACTTTGTCCTTTTCACTGCTGAAGAGCCAGTACTCAGAATAGCACCTGGTGCAAAACAGGTACTCAGTAAATATTTGTAAAATGAATGAATGAATGAATTAACTGAACAGAAATATATGATTGGAAATGAAAACAAAGATCATGGTCTAGTCTAATGCTGTGTATAAATAGACCTTCATACTAGGAAAAGGTAAATCTCAATCTCCTAATGACTTCTAGCTTGGCTATTAACAATTTTGGCAACTTGTCACTTTACCTGATTTTCCTGTTCCTACAAGGAAAAGCCTACTCAAAGTAGTTAGGTTAAATAAAATGGGGAGTGAATCGGCATTATTTTGAAAAATGAACAGAATGTGTGAGCAAAGTTACTTTAATAACTCTCTTTTTAACATAACTATCAACTAGGTCAAATCAGTCAACTCTTCCATATTTACTATAGGGTTTGGGTAAAAATTAAGTAGATAATTAAAATCAAAGAGTAAAGGCCTGTTTTATGTTAAAAGAATAAACCAAAGGATTCTATCCTATAGAATTATTATTATTCATCCACTTCACCTTGTGAACCTCCAGTTACTCTTCAAGACCCAGAAAAAGCTCACCCCTCCCCACCTCACTGTGAGGTCTTCTACAGCTAAACTGTGCTTCCCTCGGTGCTTCCAAAGATCTCTTTACATCTCTCCCAACCACAGGTCACATTGTATGCATAAAGTATTCGTCTCCCTGTCTCTCTAATTTACAGGATTGTGAGCTCACCATAGTTAGGATAGTATTTAATTGTAGGATAGTATTTAATTGATGTTTCTGGTCTGCAAGAACTTTCCTATGTCCTCACATAGAAGGCACTCACCAAATGTTAAATACATAAATTAACTAACTAATGAATGCATGGATGAGTAAAGGAATAAATTAGTACACATTGATCTTGAGCTCATGCAGACAACTCAGCTAGGTAAAAGAGATAATACACAGCTCTATTTGCAAGGTCATCAGAAATAATTCGTCCTCTTAAGAGATTTGATGAGCAAAGTGTTGGACCAAATTTTATCTATGAAAAGTCTGATGCTTTTCAGGCATCAAACCCTCACATCATTGATGCTGTAAGGATGAGGAATAAAGTATATATGGCCTATTACCTGGTACATAGAAGAATAATGAAAAATACTTGGGTTAGCTATTATTTTTAAATTATAATTATTTTTATCAAAGATATCCAGATTTCTGAATAGGGTTCTTACATCTGAGTAAACAAAAAATAGTACCCTATTTTCAAAAAAATCAACTTATGTGTAGCTTGAATCCCTAGTAAAATTGGCAGGAAGATGGTGGAAGAAGCCTGCAATGATACTAATGATAAGAGTCAACATCGAAATATTCAGTCTAGTCTACCAACCTTCAAACTTCCTGAAGCTGTCTTGCTAGAAGGACTATTCGGAGGAGGGAGTTGTTTCTTTCAATGAATATTTATGAAGCATCTACCATGTGAGAGGCTTTGTGATAAGTTCTGCGACGATTACAGAAATGAATAAGCCATGGTCACTGCCCTCAAGGAATTTTCAATAAAGCATTTCTCCTCAGATGCCGAAGAGTGAGGAGTACTATCACAACACAAAGAAATAAGATAGTCTGGAACAGAGAATTACATGCTAACTCTTGGTTTAGTTGTAAAAGCCATGTTCAAAAGTGATTTCTTTGTGAATGACAGTCTCATTTACATTGAGTTCCTGCTTTGAGGATCAGGAACTACAGATCATTTCATGGAGTAAACCACATGCAGATATTACCTTTCCATTAGTTTCTAATACTCCATGACCATAAGATGACAGAGGCAGATTAAAAAGAAAAAGGAAGAATTTGTCATTTATAACCCAAGTGAGCTCACCCCTGAACCATACTGGGGCCTTAAAAGAGACCGTCAGGGAAGAGAAAGTAAGCTGAGGTGAGTTGGCTATGGTAGGAAAACTGACAAAGCTATCCCCTGAAAGTCAAGGCCAGTGCATAGGAATCTTGTAGTAACAGTCCTATCTATCCCATTTAAAGTTAGTGGGAACAGCATCCAGCGACTACCAGGAAGTGATGTGCAATAATAATAACACCTGGGATTTATCGGGTGTATACTACATGCCAAGAAGTGTAGAAGTACTTAATCTTCAAAATCATGCTCTAAAATTATATATTATAGATGATAAAACAGACTTTTAGAAGGTAACTACCCAACGTCATGCAACTAGAAAATGGCACCAACTTTTCTTATTGTAGAACCTGTACTTCTGAAGATCAAGAACTAGGTGAGGGATAAGAAACAGTGGGCTGAGTTCCAAGGTCAGGACTCAGTTTCGACTGATTCATAAGGCAGAAGCCTAGTCACAGTGGCAACTATGGAAAAAGTCAGAGAAAAACATGCAATTCATTGAGTACAGATATCTAGGACCTGCAAAGTCAGGGCAATAAAACCAATTTTAATTCCCTAGAGGTTAAGTTCCAATGAAAAAAGGAAATGGAATAAAATAGAGCATATAATATTTAAGAAATACTTAGTATGAATAATATTTTCTTTCAGTTATTTAACACTGGAAATAAACAAGGTCATGTATCTGCTCTTTTAAACGTCTTTAAAAGTGGGATTCTCATATGGAATGGTTTAGGAAAACCTACACAGGGAAACAAAACAGACAGGGGAGTCAATTAAGGTGAGAAATCCTAGAGAACAGTAATATTATCAACTTGATAAGAAGTCAAAGGACAGATTGAATACAGAGGAAAATTACTAGCTTTCATTGAATATAAGATGCTACTATAAGCCCTCATAAAGAAATTGAATTGATGAACTGGTTTTGGTTATTATCATCTTCCTACAAACCTTTTCTTAGGAAAGATGCCGAGAAAAGAGATAAAAGTACCACATAAGTAGAATTTTAGTTCTAGTCCATCTTAGGCAACCCCTGAGCTTCGAAAAATGGCTCCTGTTCCCAGCATGCTCTCCATCCATTACCTTACTTAAATCTAGTGAGAAAAAGCTATCATTCTGCCACTAGATGGTACTGTCACGAATTGGTATGGACAGTACTCTGTGGACCCTAAACTCGTAAATATAACGATCTGGAGAAAAAGCAATAAAGATTTAATGTACACCAAAATGCAATAAACATTAGAGTGATGCAGAGAACAGTGCAACAAACAAACAAAATATACTGAAATAGTATTGTCCTACTGGGACATACATCAGTAAATATTCTACTTTATGACTAGATTCTCTCTAGATACGCTAAGATATAATGTTATTTGTCCAACATATTTTGGTTCCCAATATTTTTCCTTTCAAGCTATTGAAGTTAATATTTAACAAACACATTTTCTGCCAAGTTTTAATGTGATATCATCCTCTGAAGAAACAAAATCCAGAAATAATTTGTCTTTTTTGCAATATTTATTAGTATTTTGACACAAACCCTGAATTATTATTTAAAGTAAATAGGAAATCAAGGGTTCTGATGTTTTGAATTTTTTCAGGTGCTCTCAAGGTTAACATGTACTCTGTGGCAATGAAAAGGCAGATAAATAAAGGCTATCTGGTGTCACATAATCTGTAATATTTCCTATAACTGTGACTATTTTTTAAATAAAATTTTCTGGCTGACAAGTTTAATTTCCCCTTTTGGTTTTGTTTATACATTAGAGTCCCTGGTGTCATGGGACTGAGCACAGACCTAAGTGCTGCCAGTCTTTCTCCTTCCCTTTTGATTCTTTATCTGTCATTTACAGCTGTGAACTTCCCATGAGGTCTTTTTATCATAAAAATTATATATATATATATATATATATATATATATATATCCACTTTTTAAAAAGTCTCAACTTGGTGAACTACCAGAGTCCCCTCAGGAAGTTTCTGAAACACCTACTGGAACAACATGGAAGACAGCAAGTTCCGTCCTCACACAGCTGGCTGTGTTTAAAAGAACCACAGGAAATGAACCAGCTTCCAACCTGTCAGGCACATCCAAAGGGCAAATGGCTGCAAGCCCTTGGGGACTGAGGGAATCTCATTTGAGGTGGCAGGCACGCCAGCTCCAGCCTTGAATGAATATGTGTGTGAGTGTATGTGTGTGTATAAAAAAATACACACACAGAGCCAATAAATGTGATAGGAACTCCCCAGACATTCTGGTCTAAATTTAAACAGGAAATAAAGTTAGGTCATTGTTACCTTTTGGTCAGGGTAAAGGTGACAATCACAATAATTTTGCAAAACACTCAAATGAGGAAACAGAAGGATGCAAAGGGTTGACAGTCTACTAATACAATCCAAAAAAATTGTTTATAATAAACATCCCAGGCCCACAGAAAGGCTGTGAAATCTAGAGTGAATTTTTCCATCCTTTAGCTGTGCCTTCATTGTGAAGGTCTGGACTTTAATTAGGGCTCTTCTGAATGGGCAGTGGAGAGACCATGAGCAGGGCTATTTGTGAGCATTTGCCGCTGTTCCAAGGGAAAAACTGTCCAGTCAGTCACTGAGAGTCTGACTCCTTCCAGAGCTTTACCATTTCTCCACAGTTGTTTGTTCTGAGAATACAGAGAGACCAAGGAAAATCTGAAACCCCACAGAAGCATTCCTTTCACAATGAGCCTCAACACTGAAGCATACAATATTTGACAGCCTTTTGTGAGTAGCAGAGTCCGTGGATTTTTTTTCTCCAGCAATGATATCCTTTCACCTCATTATAAAATATAACCTGTCATAGCTAAATGAAGGAGTTTTTTCAACAGGGCTGGAAAACTCATCTTTAATTACTGTATAGAAGAATGCTTCTGAATTATCAACTATGCAGAAAAAGGCTGAAAGGCAATCTGATCACTATAAGAAACAGATGCTCCTTGATAAAGAAGCCATGTTGTTGGGTTTTAGTTTCTCAGGTGATGATTCTTTGATACGGATGGCTTTGAAATCCACATATGATAAAAAAAAAAGAAAAGAAAAGAAAAGAAAGGAGCACTTTCATTAGTCTAACAGTATTGTGTGTACACTTTAACTCTCTGCACACAGACTGGTTTTAAGGATTTTATTGGTCACCATTCTTGGATTATAAATATCTAGATGTGCACTCTAAGACAATTTCTAATGGAAGTTTTCTTTACACCAGCTTAATGTGTTGGTTACTATCTTAAGTTGTGACAAACCTGGTTCCAAATTCAAGCTCTTCCCCTAACCAGTCGATGACTATGGCAATTACTAACCCTCTCTAAGCTTCAGTTATCTTCAAAAGGGAGAGAATCATCATACCTACATCATATGACTATTGAGAAGATTAACGAGATAATGAATGTGAAGAGGTTAGCAAAGTACTTAGCCCATTATAGCCACTCAATAAATGGTAGCAATTATTATTAGAAGCATTCTGCACTGAATTTCTGATAGTTTTGGCTGCAAATGAAAATTACATTTTCAAAGCCAGATTGAGTATTATATAGAAGTGTCCCTTTTTTGCAGGGGGCGGGGGCCTAGGACAAAAATACCTCAGGTGTACATCTCCCAGTTGCAGAAACAAGACAGTGGTTATAAAGGAGCCAAACCAATAGACCCCTGAGCATCTGGCACACTGATTCCTATTTTTATTAATGTTCGCTCAAAGTCAATATTTCCAGAAGCAGATTCTGCAGAAGTCACTAAAGCTATTTCTCAAAAACAAAAACAAACAAACAAAAAGTTTCCTATGGACAAATGACTCTGGGCAATACTACATATAACATTTCAGTCTTGGAAATTTACAATGCATGTTTTCATATTAAAGGCTTTAATAAGTCCTGCAGTGGAGAAACTATCTTTACTTTGATTGACACAGTTTCCCCAAACCTATCTGATAATGCAATTCCTTTTTTTCATTCAATGACTACTGATGTAGTAATAATTCATTGAGTGCTATTACAGGCCAGCCATAGTGTCAAGCATTTTACATGTATTAACTTGTTAAATCACAATAACAATACTATGAGATAGGTACCACTATTAACTCTATTGTATTTGCCCAGGATTACTCAGTCAGTAAGTGTAAGCAGGATTCAAAGCCCAGCACTCTGACACCAGGGTCACATTCTGAACCAGCACTTCCTACCTCTTCTCACAGTATGAGTCATATTACTTCTATCAGTTAGGATGCCTTCACTCACAAATAACAGGAACCTAAACCAACACTAATTTAATGAATAAAGGGAGTTTATAGTTGCATTAACTAAAAAAGTAGGGTGAGCTTCAGGCACCAGGGCTACAGTTCCAGTCACTCATCTCTGCCCTCCTTCTGTCAGCTTCATCCTTAAGTGGGCTTCCCTTACGGTAGTCACTCCCAGGTAGTCTTCACTTATAGCCAAAGAGGAGAGAAAGCTTCTTCTGATTAAGGCACATGCCCTTTAGGAGCCATCTGCTATCCATGGAAATGGGATGTGCTGATTGTTTTAGGTTTGATTATTCCTCAGCTGACCAGGGTTGGGTGGATTGGCTTAGGCCAATCAGGGCCTATTGTTGAAGCTGAGAGTAAGGCTAATTCCAGGCAAACCACATAACAGAGAAATAGGCTCCTTCTAAAAAGAGAAAGGGGAAATGGAGTCCTATGGATCACACTTTGAATAATAGGATTCCCACTCAAATTCGAGACAAGTGTTCTGTGGAATACACCTTCAAAAGTATCACTCTAGGCTTTTCTTATTCCTCTGATGTCTCACGACCAAATGGAAGTAAAGATAATCAAGGAAACTGAAGTCACTGAAGAAAGACAATATATCCAAGCTTTGACTTTTCCCTGACAATTCTGGATCTTCTAGCCATCAATTTTGATCGTACTTAGAACTGAAATAGACTATAGAGCTACTTTGACAATTTTTAGATGAAAAACTGGAAGCAGAGAAAGCTGATTAAATTTTTTCCAGACCAAATAGAAATGGCTCTGAAATATATTTATTATTTTTATATAAAAATATCTGAGTATGTTCTCATAGCTTATAAAAACCCAAAGGATATAGAAATACAGAGAGTAAAAGTCACCTGCTTCCTAGCCCATTCTTTCTATAATCCTTCTCAGAGGTTATCAATTTGATATATATATTCCCAAGCTTTTCTCTACCTTTACTTATACACACGTGTAAAAATGTGTCTTTCATGACATAAATAAAAACATTTCATTCTTTTTTTTTCCATTCAAAATTACACCTGAAGAGCTCTTCATCAGTATGAAGAGATCTTCATTTTTTTAACTGCCGTATAGGATGCCGAAGTGTGGCTGAAACATCATTTAAGTTTTTCCACTTGTTACTTGGCAGACACTTAAGGGTTTCTAATATTTTACTATCTTAAAAAATGTTCAAATGATCATCCCTGCACATGCTACTTTGTGCACATGGGGAATTTTTTCTCTATGATAGAAACCCACCAGTGAAACTTCTTGGTTAAAGGGGGGGTTTGAGCACTTTAAATTTTGTTAGAATTTGCCAAATTGCCCTCCAAAAAGGCTGTTCCAATTTACACTCCCACCAACAGCGTCTTAGAGTACCTGTTTCCCCACTGGATATTAACAATCTTTTTCCCCACTGGATATTAACAATCTTTCTGCATTCAATTTCAAAGAGTAATCAACAACAGGACTCCAGTTAGCTCTATGATGAAAGTGGCTCCCTAAGAGCTTTAAGAATGTATCATTAGACACGAAAGAAAACAATTATTTGATGTGAGCCCACTATGTGATTGGTATTATAATAATAGTAAAGAAAACCCTCATGAATGAATAGCTACTTACCTTAGACCTTAAAAGACATTAACTATCTGCCTTACAGTGTTTTTTAAGAGGTCAATAAAGGTCACTTATCCCCATTTTGCAGATGCAAATTTTAAAGTAAAAAAAGTAAGCAAAATTTTTATCAGGCTGTGTACAAGAATAGAAGAATTCAGTTCTTTTGAGTCCTTACTTTATTTTCTGATGATGAGGCAGCCTCTCAAATTCAGAAGCAAAACTCTGATCTGTACCCCTTTGAAGCCAGCCAAAGTCCAGCTCCTTCCATTAGAAACATATTCCTGCCTTAACTTCCACTACAAGCCAGATGATGATTTAGAAATACAGTGGATTCCAAGCCAATGAAACTTCAAATTCAATTCTCAGACACATGGTGGCCTTTGCTCTCTCCAGGAAAGGTTACTAGTGTTCTTTTATTGTCTGACCTTGGTGATCTGAAGCAAAATGAGCAGAAACTAAGATGCCATCTGCAGAACTCAATATTTATTTTTCTCTATGCTCCTGGATGGTCGGGGAAGAATTCATGGGCTTGCAAACTTGAAATCTCTGTACAGTAGGCAGCAGAAACATTGGCAACTTACTCAGGGCACTTTTGCCATCATCGCTTTGATCTCAGCCCCAGATACATGTCCCAGAGGAAAGCCATGTGGGTTTTAATGCATGATTTATTCCCTTGCAAAGAAGTCACAACTTACCCAAAGATACTTGTTTACAGACAATGTAAATGAAATCTCCAGGTTGATGACAGCTGGCCCAGGAAAGGCACCAACACCCTGGAAGCAAACCACTTGCACACTTTGAGATGAATACGCTTTTCTGACTACTCAGTTGTTGTTGTTGTTGTTGTTGTTTTTAATTTCAATTTCAGGTCAATGAATTGTAATAGCATCAACACAAATATAAAGCAGTTGGAATGCTTGTGACAAAGTGGCTTTCCAGACCAGAAATAAAAGTTTTCTGAAAGTAGTAGTGCTCAGCAAGTTTAAGAGTAAATGTCAGTAACTTTTCTTTCTATAAAGACTATTTTTCTCTCCTTCCTACTTCAGTAGCTTCACTTGGAGGCACAATCCTGTTCTACATCAACCCAGCCTCCATCAGCATCCAGTATGCCCTGTCTAAAGCTTTGACACATTTGTCACAACAGCTAAGGTTGAGGAAAGGAGTTGAAACAATTTTACAAGGCTTGTTATGACTCACATGGTCCCTGTGTAGTCCGCTTAAGATCCTTTGTTCCCATCCTTCCAATAAAACATGAGCCCCAGCCGCTTCCCTTGCACAGTATGAGCCAGAAAGGCTGGAGCCTTTGAGCTCCGGCCCTAGTCTACAGATCATTAGAGCAGATGATATTGTTCTGTACATCAAGCCTTTCATGCCAACTTCTAAATGAGGGAGAAAGACTGCAGTGATGACAATGATCTATCACTGTACCCCTTCAAATAAAGATACCCCTTTTAATAAAGATACTTATTGTAATAAATTTAAAGAGAATTTTGAGGTCTTGGGACCAAGCAGAGAGGGGGATGGAGGTATAGCTGAGAAGGGAGAGGGTGACCAGAGAAAACAAGGTGGGGCATGGAATAAGGATAGTAAAAAAAAAAAAAATACATATTTGGTTTCCTGGGCTTATCCTCCTGCTGCTCTGTCTCCCACTAAGATCTACAGATCTGCAGTTCTTTAGAAGTTGTCAGATAGCTCCAACTGTTTCCTAAAGTTTAAGTATCACAAACTGAGGGGCCCTGAGTTAAGATGGAAACATCTATGGTTGAATGTGTCTATAAAAAACAAGCAAATGACAACCTGTATTTTCAGAGGGTCTTTCTCTCACGGTTCAAGGAATTTTATAGATTTGATCGAATTATTCCTCTACAACATCTATGGCATCTGGGAAGAAAGGAGGGGATGGGGCAGTGGGTACTGAGGGGGTGAAGGTATAAATACTATAGTTACTTTTTGCCTAGGGAAAATAAAACATGAAATGTTTATTAAAATGCCCTAAGTCAAGATTAAAAAAAAAACTTTTTAGCCGTTCTACCCTTTTATTCAAACAAAAACTGATGTTGAACACTAACATAAAAAACAAAAACAAGCCCCTCCCCTAAAAAAAAATCACTGCTTAACTGCCCTTGCTGAAACTGTCTCAAGACCCACTTGCCTAATCTTTTTCTCTACTACACCCTATCTTACAAATTTCCATAGAGCTCAAGATTAAAAAGAAAAGCACAGCTTTCCCAGGTGAGGCAAAAAAGAAACTTCCAACGTAGAACATGAACCACTCTCCCAAAGTCCACTCCAAACAGGCAATACAACCTCCCAAGAATGACAGAAAGCCAGCTTCTGTTTCTACATGGCAGGAATGCAAATCGGGTCTTCCAGAGACCATCATAATGTGTGACCCAGTAGATCATCTTCTTAACACATTCTCCTCTGGGGTAAAATTTTTACTGAAAAGCCTTTTAATGACTGAATGGTAGTACTACATTTGCCAACCACAAAATTATGACTCTGGTTATCCAAGGCATTCTGAATAAGACTGACCTTATTGACATGACTTATTATTTCTGTCCCTTACATCATCATCGAAGACTCCAAGGACACCCCCATTTTTCCAAAGAGTATCTGAAAACACCATTTTTGGAATTTCAGATTTGACAAAAGGGAACCCTACCCTTACTCCCACCCTGACTGAAATGTTTGTCTCTTCTCTGGGTGCTAAAGCAGTGTTCGTAGTAGTAGCAAGTACATGTGTGCATTTAAGGAGATATGAACTAAAAATACGGTCTTGCAGGTCTGTTATGACCAAGCAGAACATGTCTTTCCATGACAGCTTAGTGACGTGACAGACTGGAGCAGATCCCACATCCTTTCTTGGTGCCAAGGGAAGATTTGTGCCCTAGAATGAAAATGATGTGATAAAAATGTGTGAAATTCTGTGGGAAAACAATTCAAGTGTCCTCATGTATGTTCTTCTGTCTTATGTAATGGGATATTTAACCCTATCTGCCATGTCCTCTCTACCCAGAGTGCCCTCTAAATATGCACTTTAAGAAAAATACAGTGAGTCCCCTACATACAAATGAGCTCCACTGAGAATGCATTCACAAGTCCAATTTTTTTTTTTTTTTTTTGCGGTACGCGGGCCTCTCACTGTTGTAGCCTCTCCCGTTGCGGAACACAGGCTCCGGACGCACAGGCTCAGCGGCCATGGCTCACGGGCCCAGCCACTCAGCGGCATGTGGGATCTTCCCGGACCGGGGCACGAACCCGTGTCCCCTGCATCGGCAGGCAGACTCTCAACCACTGTGCCACCAGGGAAGCCCCACAAGTCCAATTTGTTTGAGTCCAACGAAGTTAGTCTAGGTACCCAACTAACATAATCGGCTATGTAGTACTATACTCTAATAGGTTTATAATACTTTTCACACAAATAATACATAAAAAACAAACAAAAAATAATGAAAACATTTTTAATCTTACAGTACAGTACCATGAATAGTACAGTAGTCCAGTAAAAAAGCTGGCATACAGGGCCTGGCATCTAGTGAACAGGCAAGAAGAGTTACTGACTGGAGGAGAGGAGGAGGTGGGAGATGGTAGAGCTGAGGGATCCTCAGCAGTAGGAGACAGAGGGTGAGCTGCAATTTCACTCACGCCTGACACTGATGGCACAGGTTCTGGTTCCTTGCTGGAACCAGATGCATGTTCACACTTTGAAAGTTCTCACCTTGAAGGTTCGTATGTAGCGGACTTACAGTACACCAAAACATTAAGGGTGAAATTAGCTTATGTTCTTGTCTTTTGCTGTTCCTATCAGTACGAAAAAATAAAAATTCTTTGTTGATGATAATGCCTCACTTTTCCATGATTTTTGGTAAGAAACTCAAAACGCCTTGTAGTCTAGAGTCATGCTCTAACTTTGACTGGCATGTTATCACAGTGACATGAGAAAAGGACGTTAGAGTGGAGAAAGGAATGAAAAGGATGAAGAGGAGGTGAGTTTGAAAGGATCGGGTACCCAGTAATGTTACCACTGTGTCAGGGTGGCCTATCAACCAGTGGTTACAGGTCAGCAATCAAATGTTAGGAAAGGAGCCCATTATTCTCAACCTACCCATCTATAGGAAGAGAATTAGGGAGGTTAGGACATTTTCACAAGTCACAGTCATTATAAAACAACACTTTTTTTCACAGTGTTGAAAAAAGTTTAGAGTATAGTACAAAGTTTTCACAGAACTTTGCAGGTTCCAGCTAGCATTTGTCCTACTGTTATTGACCTACTAATTTTTTTCTTCATTCTATTTCTGCTCCTCAAACCCACAGCAAGTCAATAATAGAATTGGCAACAGGTACATGAAAGGTGCTCAACCTCACTAATTATTAGAGAAATACAAATCAAAACTACAATAAGGTACCACCTCACACCAGTCAGAACAGCCATCATTAAAAAGTCCATAATAACAAATGCTGCAGAGGGTGTGGAGAAAAGGGAACCTTCCTACACTGTCAGTGGGAATATAAATTGGTGCAGCCACTACAGAAAACAGTATGGAGGTTCCTCAAAAAGCTAAAAACAGAGTTGTCATATGATCTTGCAATCCTGCTTCTGGGCATATATCCAGAGAAAACTATAAATCAAAAAGATACATGCACCCTAATGTTCATTGCAGCACTATTTATAATAGCCAAGACATGGAAACAACCCAAATGCCCATCAACAGATGAATGGATAAAGAAGACGTGGTACATACGTATGATGGAATACTATTCGGCCATTAAAAAAGAATGAAATAATGCCATCTGCAGCAACATGGATGGACCCAGAGGTTATCATACTAAGTGAAGTAAGTCAGAAAGAGAAAGACAAATACCATATGATATCACTTATATGTGGAATCTAAAATATGACACCAATGAACTTATCTATGAAACAGAAACAGACTCACAGACATACGGAACAGGCCTGTGATTGCCAAAGGGGAAGAGAGATGAGGGAGGAATGGATTGGAAGTTTGGGGTTAGCAGATGCAAACTATTATAAATAGAATGGATAAACAATAAGGTCCTACTGTATAGCACAGGGAACTATAGTCAATATCCTGTGATAAACCATAATGGAAAAGAATATGAAAAAGAATGTATGTATGTATGTATATATATATATATCTGAATCACTTTGCTGTACAGTAGAAATTAATACATTGTAAATCAACTATACTTCAATAAAATAAATTTTAAAAAATAATAGAATCAGCATGAGAATTCATCCACTTATAGTTTTTTCTCTAGATCTTGAGGCCCTTGTCATTCTCCTAACATTTGACTGACTCGTGGTCTCTAAGTAGGATAAGCAACACTGACACAGTGGGGACACTGCTTGACAATTATCAGCTCTGGTGGTCCATATGCTCTTATATATCTGACTTCCATTCTGCCCAAGACAAGAGGTTTGATTATGTCAGTGTATTAGTCAGTTTTAGTTTCCAGAGAAACAGAACCAATAGGATATATTATAATAATATAATAAATCTCTTTATATCTGCATCTATATGTGTATACATAATATACAGATGCAGATATAAAGAGATTTATTATAAGGAATTTGCTCAAGTGATTGCGAAGGCTGAGAAGTCCCAGGACCTGCCATCTGCAATCTGGAGACCCAGGAGAACCAGTGATATAATTCTGAGAATGAGAGGGCCAATGGTCTAAGTCCCAATCCAAGGACAGAAGATGGATGTTCCGGCTCAAACAACCAGGCAGAGAGAGCAAGTTCTCCTTTCCTCTGCCTTTTTGTTCTATTCAAGCCCTCAAAGGATTGGAGGATGCCCACCCACAGTGGGAAGAGCAATCTGCTTTACTCGGTCTACCAATTCAAATGCTAATCTCATCTAGTAAACCCTCACAGGCACAGAAATAATGTTTAGCTAAATATCTGGGCAGCCCATGATTCAGTCAAGTTGACCCATAAAATTAACCATCACAGTCAGTCTTTCACCATCCACAATGGCAGGTAGGTTATTGTCTTGCTTACACCAGGCTATAAATGTTTGCATTTGGCACTACACCCTGGTCAAAGATTTGTGACCAAGCTAGCTGAGATGGTCTGACTTGATGCACATAGCAGTGTCAGGAAGAAAGAAAGATTGCGGGCCACTTTCCTCAAAAGGCCTGGCAGTTATTTTGAATTTCAATGGCTACTTTCTAAAATAACACCAGTGATCTAAATCAAAGAACTGGCAACGCATCTGCACCATAGGTCTTATGTAGTTTATATGATAGTGCATTTGAAATGGAACAATAAAACTTTGTGTGTCTGTGGCCATGAAAGATATTTAAGAGTGTTAAACAATATCACAGGGTCTATATCTTTAGATAGGGAAATTCCTTTCCAGCACAGATTATTCAATAGGTTGGTTTTCCAATGAAAAGTGAGAAGAGAGTACTGCAGGTGAACAGAGAAAAACACCAGTCACAGAGCACTGAGCGTCAGATCAGAGACACAAAACAGACTTCAAGAAACTCACAAATACGGAGAAGCCATTCCAAGGACAATAATAAGTTGGTGATAGGCATTTTACAGAATGTATTAGAAGGAAGCAAAACTTTGGAAATGCAGTTAATTTAGACTTTAATAAAGTCTGAACTTCGAGAAATTCCCAACTATAAAATTAAGAAATTTCTTAATTAGGATTGAAAGCCATGATTCAAGGAAATTATTTTTATAAGACAGCATAGGGGAAAAAAATGGAATCCTATACAGAGAAAGAAGTCAGGACAGCAAAAACAGAACTAAATACCAGAATGGAGACATTTTCTTTATGTCCGCTGAGTTAAGCATTTTGCTGATTTTTAAAGAAGTAGAAACAGTAGATGATATAGAGTACTTATGGTTTGCACATCTGTATTCATGATTAAGCTAATCCTATGCTAAACAGAATGCAGTTTCCAGTTGATAATGCATGTTTAGTTATTCTCACACTTTTTATTTTCATTACAAATACTCAGGGTAAGGACCCTCTTTCTTCAAGTCCTTCCTTCTCAACCATCTTAACTTAATCTTCTTCCTGTGTCAGCCCATTAATGCCAGGGGGTTGATCTTTAACCCTCTTCTCATCTAAAATACACACAATGCTTCTGAGTTGTCTCAGTAACTCCCATGTTTGTTTCCCCAATGTGATAGACACAGAGAAATACTGCTCAGATCCCCACTGAAGGTAAGACTTGCTGCTGCACAACTGCAGATACTGTGCCAGCAGACAATCCCTAGGATATGCCTCAGCTACAGAGGGCCACCTCACCTGAGGAGCAGACCATCTTTGGTGACTGAGTGAAGTAAAAGTATAAAAGTCTAGCCTTTCCAACCCATTGCAAGACAACCCTGATGAATGATATTTTCTCCAAAGCTCTCCACTGGATTGGCCAAAGCTTTGCCGGTCCTACATTAAAGTTTGACTTCTCTCTCTGCCCAGGGCTACTTAATCTTTACTAAATGTCTTGCACTCCAAATTTCATCTCAGTGTCTGCTTTCAGAAAAAGTAAACATAAATCCTCTTTGGAGACATTCATCTTCAACTCAGAGATCAATTATCATTGATAATTAATATGAACTAACAATAATAAAATACAGAGAATTTCATATGCCTTGGTCAAGAGGCTTCAGAAAAAACAAAACAGCATAAAAATAACAAAAAAGACTTAAGATATTAGAATTATTAATATAACTAATATATTTTAAGTATAATTAATATATTTTAAGTAAAAAAAATTGAAAGTATGAAAGTAAAAAATAATTTAAACTATCAAAAATGATCATATTTGGAGAAGAACTAAATAGAAAAAGAAGATTAAATCAATTGAAAAATTTTAAAAGCTCAATAAATAAATGAATCAGTAGCTTAGATATAGCTGAAGAGAGAAGTAGAGAACTAGAATATAAAAATGAAGAAACTAGACACTATAAAGTACAGAAAGGAAAAAGAAAACAAAAGAGAGAGAAGAAAAAGAACTTCTAAAGGATACAGTGAGAAGGTCTAATAGATGTTTAATTCATGTTAGAGAAGGAAATTTTTTGCAATGGGAAAGTACTGTATTTACTGAGAACTTCATGAGACTTCCTCAAAGCTGATGAATAACAAGAAACCTCGAGACCTTCAAGATGGCGGAGGACTAAGACGTGCAGATCAACTTCCTCCCCACAAATACATCAGAAATACATCTACATGTGGAACAACTCCTACAGAACACCTACTGAACGCTGGCAGAAGACCTCAGACTTCCCAAAAGGCAAGAAACTCCCCACATACCTGGGTAGGGCAAAAGAAAAAAGAATAAACAGACAAAAGAATAGGGACAGGACCTGCACCAGTGGGAGGGAGCTGTGAAGGAGGAAAAGTTTCCACACACTAGGAAGCCTAGTGTCTTCATTGGCAGAGACGGAGGGTGGCAGGGAGGAAGCTTCAGAGCCTCAGAGGAGAGAGCAGCAACAGGGGTGCAGAGGGCAAAGTGGAGAGATTCCCACACAGAGGATCAGTGCCGACCAGCACTCACCAGCCCGAGAGGCTTGTCTGCTCACCTGCTGGGTGGGGTGGGGACTGGGAGCTGAGGCTCGGGCTTCGGAGGTCAGATCCCAGGGAGAGGACTGGGGTTGGCTGTGTGAACACAGCCTGAAGGGGGCTAGTGCGCCACAGCTAGCTGTGAGGGAGTCCGGGAAAAAGTCTGGACCTGCCTAAGAGGCAAGACACCACTGTTTCGGGGTGCGTGAGGAAAGGGGATTCAGAGCACTGCCTAAATGAGCTCCACAGACTGGGAGAGAGCTGCGGCTATCAGCATGGACACCAGAGATGGGCATGAAATGCTAAGGCTGCTGCTGCAGCCACCAAGAAGCCTCTGTGCAAGCACACGTCACTATCCACACCTCCTGTCCTGGGAGCCTGTGTGTCCCACCACTGCCAGGGTCCCGTGATCCAGGGACAACTTCCCTGGGAGAACAAACTGCGCACCTCAGGCTGTTGTGAAGTAATGCTGGCCTCTGCTGCCGCAGGCTCCCCACATTCCATACCCCTCCCTCCGCCCCCCCTCCCACCCCACACCCCCCCGGCCTGAGTGAGCCAGAGTCCCTGAATCAGCTGCTACTTTAACCCCATCCTGTTTGGGCAGGAAACAGATGCCCTCAGGCAACATACACGCAGAGGCAGGGCCAAATCCAAAGCTGAACCCCGGGAGCTGTGCGAACAAAGAAGAGAAAGGGAAATCTCTCCCAGCAGCCTCAGGAGCAGCTGATTAAATATCCACAGTCAACTTGATGTACCCTGCCTCTCTGGAAAACCTGAAGAGACAATGAATCATCCCAAAATTGAGGTGTTGGACTTTGGAAGCAATGGTAGACTAGGGTTTTCAATTCTGCATCTAATTTGTTCCTGGTTTTATGTTTATCTTAGTTTAGTAATTATAGTTTATTATAATTGGTAGATTTGTTTATTGATTTGGTTGCTCTCTTGCTTTTTTTTTATATAAAGATATATATATATTTTTTCCTTTTTCTCTCTTTGTGAGTGTGTATGTTTATGCTTCTTTGTGTGATTTTGTCTGTATAGCTTTGCTTTTATCATTTGTCCTAGGGTTCTGTCTGTCCGTTTTCTGTTTTTTTGGCATTTTTTTTGGCATTTTTTAGTATACTTTTTAGCACTTGTTATGATTGGTGGATTTGTTTTTTGGGTTGGTTGCTCTCTTCTTTCTTTCTTTCTTTTCTTTTATTACTTTTAATTTTTTTATTTTTAATAATTTTTTTTATTTTAATAACTTTTATTTTATTTTATTTTATTTATTTATATTTTCCTTCTTTCTTCTTATCTCCCTTTTCTTCTGAGCCATGTGGATGACAGGGTCTTCATGCTCCAGCTGGGTGTCAGGCCTGTGCCTCTGAGGTGGGAGAGCCGAGTTCAGGACACTGGTCAACCAGAGACCTCCAGGCTCAACATAATATGAAAAAGCAAAAGCTCTCCCAGAGATATCCATCTCGACGCTAAGACCCGGCTCCACTCAACGACCAGCAAGCTCCAGTGCCGGACACCCTATGCCAAACAACTAGCAAGACAGGAACAAAACCCCAGCCTTCAGCAGAGAGGCTGCCTAAAATCATAATAAGGTCACAGACACCCCAGAACACACCACCAGACACGGTCCTGCCGACCAGAAAATCAAGCTCCAGCCTCACCCGGCAGAACACAGGCACCAGTCCCCTCCACCAGGAAGCCTACACAGCTCACTGAACCAACCTTAGCAACTGGGGGCAGACACCAAAAACAACGGAAACTACAAACTTGCAGCCTGTGAAAAGGAGACCCCAGACACAGTAATTTAAGCAAAATGAGAAGACAGAGAAACAGCAGATGAAGGAGCAAGGTAAAAACACAAGAGACCAAATAAATAAAGAGGAAAACGGCAGTCTACCTGAAAAAGAACTCGGAGTAATGATAGTAAAGATGATGCAAAATCTTGGAAATTGAATGGAAAAAATACAAGAAACATTTAACAAGGACCTAGAAGAACTAAAGAGCAAACAAACAATGACGAACAATACAATACATGAAATTTATAATTCTCTAGAAAGCATCAATAGTAGAATAACTGAGGCAGAAGAACGGAGAAGTGACCTGGAAGACAAAATAGTAGAAATAACTACTGCAGAGCAGAACAAAGAAAATCGAATGAAAATAATTGAGGACAGTATCAGAGACCTCTGGGACAACATTAAACACACCAACATTCGAATTATAGGAGTCCCAGAAGAAGAGGAGAAAAAGGGAATGAGAAAATATTTGAAGAGATTATAGTTGAAAACTTCCCTAATATGGGAAAGGAAATAGTCAATCAAGTCCAGAAAGTGCAGAGTCCCACACAGATAAATCCAAGGAGAAACATGCCAAGACACATATTAATCAAACTACCAAAAGTTAAATACAAAGAAAAAATATTAAAAGCAGCTAGGGAAAAATAACATACAAGGGAATCCCCATAAGGTTAACAGCTGATATTTCAGCAGAAACTGCAAGCCAGAAGGGAGTGGCAGGACATGTTTAAAGTGATGAAAGGGAAAAACCTACAACCAAGGTTACTCTACCCAGCAAGGATCTCATTCAGATTCGATGGAGAAATTAAAAACTTTACAGACAAACAAAAGCTGAGAGAATTCAGCACCACCAAACCAGCTTTACAACAAATGCTAATGGAACTTCTCTAGGCAGGAAACACAAGAGAAGGAAAAGACCTACAATAATAAACCCAAAATAATTAAGAAAATGGTAATAGGAACATACATATTGATAACTACCTTAAATGTAAAAGGATTAAATGCTCCCACCAAAAGACACAGACTGGCTGAATGGATACAAAAACAAGACCCATATATATGCTGTCTACAAGAGACCCACTTCAGACCTAGGGACACACACAGACTGAAAGTGAGGGGATGGAAAAAGATATTCCATGCAAATGGAAATCAAAAGAAAGCTGGAGTAGCAAGTCTCACATCAAACAAAATAGACTTTAAAATAAACACTGTTATAAGAGACAAAGAAGGACACTACATAATGATCAAGGGATCGATCCAAGAAGATATAACAATTGTAAATATTGATGCACCCAACATAAGAGCACCTCAATACATAAGGCAAATACTATCAGCCATAAAGGGAAATCGACAGTAACACAATCATAGTAGGGGACTTTAACATCCCACTTTCACCAACTGACAGATCATCCAAAACGAAAATAAATAAGGAAACACAAACTTTAAATGACACATTAAACAAGATGGACTTAATTTATATTTATAAGACATTCCATCCAAAACCAACAGAATACACTTTCTTCTCAAGTGCTCACAGAACATTCTCCAGGAGAGACAATATCTTGGGTCACAAATCAAGCCTTGGTAAATTTAAGAATATTGAAATCATATCAAGTAACTTTTCTGACCCCAAGGCTATGAGACTAGGTATCAATTACAGGAAAAAATCTGTAAAAAATGCAAACACATGGAGGCTAAACAATACAATAGTTAATAACCAAGAGATCACTGAAGAAATCAAAGAGGAAATCAAAAAATACCTAGAAACAAATGACAATGAAAACATGACAACCTGAACCTAGGGGATGCAGCAAAAGCAGTTCTGAGAGGGAAGTTTATAGCAATACAATCCTACCTCAACAAGCAAGACACATTCCAAATAAACAACCTAACTTTACACCTAAAGCAATTAGAGAAAGAAGAACAAAAAAACCACAAAGTTAGCAGAAGGAAAGAAATCATAAAGATCAGATCAGAAATAAATGAAAAAGAAATGAAGGAAACAATAGCAAAGATCAATAAAACTGAAGCTGGTTCTTTGAGAAGAAAAACATAAACGATTAGCCAAACTCATCAAGAAAAAAAGGGAGAAGACTGAAATCAATAGAATTAGAAATGAAAAAGGAGAAGTAACCACTGACACTGCAGAAATACAAAGGATTATGAAAGATTACTACAAGCAACAATATGCCAATAAAATGCACAACCTGGAAGAAATGGACAAATTTGTAGAAAAGCACAACCTTCCAAGACTGAACCAGGAAGAAACAGAAAATATAAATAGACCAACCACAAGCACTGAAATTGAGAATGTGATTAAAGATCTTCGAACACACAAAAGCCCAGGACGAGAAGGTTTCACAGGCGAATTCTACCAAACAATTAGAGAAGAGCTAACACTTATCCTTCTCAAACTCTTCCAAAATATAGCAGAGTGAGAAACACTCCCGAACTAATTCTACAAGGTCACCATCACCCTGATACCAAAACCAGACAAAGATTTCACAAAGAAAGAAAACTATAGGCCAATATCACTGATGAACATAGATGCAAAAATCCTCAACAAAATACTAGCAAACAGAATCCAACAGCACATTAAAAGAATCATACACCATGATCAAGTGGGGTTTATCCCAGGAATGCAAGGATTCTTCAGTATACGCAAATCAATCAATGCGATAAACCATATTAATAAACTGAAGGATAAAAACCATATCATTATCTCAACAGACGCAGAAAAAGCTTTTGACAAAATTCAACACCCATTTATTATAAAAATCCTCCAGAAAGTAGGCATAGAGGGAACTTTCCTCAACATAATAAAGGCCATATATGACAAACCCACAGCCAACATCATCCTCAATGGTGAAAAACTGAAAGCATTTCCACTAAGATCAGGAAGAAGACAAGGTTGCCCACTCTCACCACTATTATTCAACATAGTTTTGGAAGTTTTAGCCACACCAATCAGAGAAGAAAAAGAAATAAAAGGAATCCAAATTGGAAAAGAAGTAAAGCTGTCACTGTTGGCAGATGACATGATTCTATACATAGAGAATCCTAAAGGTGCTACCAGAAAACTACTAGAGCTAAACAATGAATTTGGTAAAGTAGCAGGATACAAAATTAATGCACAGAAATCTCTTGCATTCTTATATACTAATGATGAAACATCTGAAAGAGAAATTAAGGAAACACTCCCATTTAGCATTGCAACAAAAAGAATAAACTACCTAGGAATAAACCTACATAAGGAGACAAAAGACCTGTATGCAGAAAACTATAAGACACTGATGAAAGAAATTAAAGATGATACAAACAGATGGAGAAATATACCGTGTTCTTCGATTGGAAGAATCAACATTGTGAAAATGACTATACTACCCAAAGCAATCTACAGATTCAATGTAATCCCTAGCAAACTACCAATGGCATTTTTCACAGAACTAGAAAAAAAAATTCAAAATTCGTATGGAAACACAAAGACCCTGAATAGTCAAAGCAATCTTCAGAAAGAAAAACGGAGCTGGAGGAAAAAGGCTCCCAGATTTCAGACTCTACTACAAAGCTACAGTACTCAAGACAGTATGGTACTGGCACAAAAGCAGAAATATAGATCAATGGAACAGGACAGAAAGCCCAGATATAAACCCACGCATATATGGTCACCTTATTTTTCATAAAGGAGGCAAGAATATGCAATGGAGAAGAGACAGCCTCTTCAATAGTGGTGCTGGGAAAACTGGACAGCTACACGTAAAAGAATGAAATTAGAACTCTCCGTAACACCATACACAAAAATAAACTCAAAATGGATAAAAGACCTAAATGTAAGCTCAGACACTATAAAACTCTTAGAGGAAAACATAGGCAGAACACTCTATGACATAAATCACAGCAAGATCCTTTTTGACCCACCTCCTAGAGTAATGGAAATAAAAACAAAAATAAACAAATGGGACCTCATGAAACTTAAAAGCTTTTGCACAGCAAAGGAAACCATAAACAAGATGAAAAGGCAACCCTCAGAATGGGAGAAAATATTTGCAAATGAAGCAACTGACAAAGGATTAATCTCCAAAATATACAGGCAGCTCATGCAGCTCAATATCAGAAAAACAAATAACCCAATCCAAAATTGGGCAGAAGTCCTAAATAGACATTTCTCCAAAGAAGATATACAGATTGCCAACAAACACATGAAAGATGCTCAACATCACTAATCATTAGAGAAAATAAAATCAAAACTACAATGAGGTATCACCTCAACTAGTCAGAATGGCCACCAACAAAAAGTCTACAAACAATAAATGCTGGAGAGGGTGTGGAGAAAAGGAAACCCTCCTGCATTGTTGGTGGGAATGTAAATTGACACAGCCACTATGGAGAACAGTATGGAGATTCCTTAAAATACTAAAAATAGAAATACCATACAACCCAGCAATCCCACTACTGGGCATATGTCCTGAGAAAACCGTAATTCAAAGAGTCATGTACCACAGTTTTCATTGCAGCCCTTTTACAATAGCCAGGATATGGAAGCAACCTAAGTGTCCATTGACAGATGAATGAATAAAGAAGATGTGGTACATATATACAATGGAATATTACTCAGCCTTAAAAAGAAATGAAATTGAGTTATTTGTAGTGAGGTGGATGGACCTAGAGTCTGTCATACAGAGTGAAGTAAGTCAGAAAGAGAGAAACAAATACCGTATGCTAACACATATATATGGAATCTAAAATAAAAAACAATGGTTCAGAAGAACATAGGGGAAGGACAGGAATAAAGATACAGACATAGAGAATGGACTTGAGGACATGGGGATGGGGAATGGGAAGCTGGGACGAAGTGAGAGAGCGGCATGACATATATACACTACCAAATGTAAAATAGATAGCTAGTGGGAAGCAGCTGCATAGCACAGGGAGATGAGCTCCGTGCTTTGTGACCACCTAAAGGGGTGGGATAGGAAGGTCGGAGGGAGATGCAAGAGGGAGGAGATATGGGGATATATGTATATGTAGAGCTGATTCACTTTGTTATAAAGCAGAAACTAACACACCACCGTAAAGCAATTATACTCCAATAAAGATGTTAAAAAAAAAAAAAAAAGAATCCTTGCTTTGAAATAGTATTGTGAATAACAACCAGGACATAATAAAAGAAATGCATACCTAGACTAATTGTTTTGGAATTGCTGGACCAAAGATAAATTTAAAATCCTAAAAGCAACCAGGGAGACTACAAATGAATGAATTACAAGATGGATAGCTTTTTTGTTAAATTAAAAAGGGGAGCAGAGGAAAAATATAATGGAATAACATCTTTAAAGGACTCAGAGAAAAATCTAACAACCTACAGTTCTATATCCAGTGAAACTTCCTTTAAAAATGAGAGTGAAATAGAAATATTTCTTTCAAACAAACACTAAGAGAATTTAGCACTAATATGTTCTCAATAAAGACATTTTTTTTCATCTTGACTGGATTATTTATTACAAAGAATACTTGTCTTTATCTGCTTTTCCCTGCATACACATTAAAGAACATTTCTAAAAGCTCACCTTCAGTAAGAAGAATGGCATGAAATGCAAGAACTAATGAGAATTGAAAGAAAATTGTAAACATGTTAATAAATATTAACAAAAATAAGTGAATAAAATATGCATAATGTCTAATTTGTTTAATAAAGAGAAAACTGAAATACTAAAATACAATATAGTACATAAAGTAAGTCAGGAGGGTGATTAGAGATAACAGTAAATTGCTTTTTCTGTTTGGGAGCAGGGCAAAGATATTAGTTTAGATTGTACTAAGTATGTTGTTTTGATTTCTAGAATAACTCCTAAAAGACTATATATAGAGTACGTAACATCCAAACATCCTTGTAGAAAGGCAAACATAAATGAGAACAAATTCAATCCAGAAGTCTAAGAGACTACAGAAGAAGTATAAAAAAGTGAGAAAAATACAAAATAAAGTGTAAAAATTAATCCATATAAATCATTAATCATACTAAGTAAACTATGTTCTTCAATTAAAAGAATAAAATTGTCAGAGTACGGTTATAAAACTTGTAAGAGTTATGATAAAACATATGGATACAGTAATACTGAAACGTAAGTGATGGAAATAATCCCAAGAAAAAACTAACCAAAAGGCAATTGTGCAGCTGTATTATTATAAAATGAAATAAACTTTAAGGAAAAAAGCCTTGCTAATATGTAATGAAGAGAGTCACTATATAACAATGTAAAGGTTCCTTTACTAGGAAGATACTAAAATTCTAAATATTTATGGATCTAATAACTTTAAAATATTTTAAGATAAGAACCAAAATTCATAAAATAAAAAGTAAAGATATAATAGAGAATATCAAAGAATTTAACCACTGGCTTTTTGAAAGACAAAACTGACAAACCTTTAGCAAGAGATATGAAAAGAGAAGCACAGATAATAATATGAATGAAACAGAAGACACACTGAGTGATTCAGCAGACATTAGATAAATAATAGAATAATACAAACTAGTTTGTGCCGTTAAATATAAAAAATTAAACAACATAAACATACGCCTACAAAAATATACTTCAAAGAAACTGACTCTAGAAGAAATAGAAGCTCAATTATCACATGAACAATTGAACATCTTCTCAAGATAAAACATTAGGCCTAGATTATTTTATGGAAATACTCTGCAAAATATTCAAGGAACAGATCATTTTAAGCTTTTACCAACTCTTCCATAAAACAGGAGAAGAGGGCACATTTCCCAAATTATTTTATTTTGCCAGTATATCTTTGATATCAAAACCAGATAAACAGGAAAAGTGTAAAAAGAAAATTATAAGCCAATTCAATTATGACATGAATGCAAAAGTAACTCAACAAAATGTTAAGTACAAAATACATAATACATACATCATGACCAATTTGAATTTACTCAAGTAATGAATGGTTGTTTCAACATTATAAAATCAATTATTCAAATTCACTATGCTTCCTTACTATTAGAGTTGGCTATAAATCTTGCTTTGACTAATAAAAGTCAAAATGACACGTGACATTTCTAGGCAGAAGTATTTAGTTGCCATCTTAAACACTCCAAAGCTATCTTCTGCCATATTAAGCATGGAATCATGAGTTGATATGAAGATACAACATTGAGCCATTTCATTAAAGACAGCTTCTCTGGTTAGTTTTGCAAACCTGCAACAGATTTTTCATAAGAGACAACTATACTTTTTGTGGCGCTAAATCATTGTTTTCAGAGTTGCCACTAGCATAGCCTAGTCCAATCAGACTGCTCTAGCAATAACAACTAATATAGCACAGAATTGGCTCAGAGAAAGACAAATGGACCAATGAAACAAAACAGAGTGCCAGAAACGGATCCACTTGACAGCTATGTTCAATAAAGTCACTGCAAATGCTGAATTAGCAAATACTGAACCATTGCTTCTAGGGGAAACACAGAGTTAAGTTCCTGCAAGCCTCTAAGCACATTTTAACCAACCCATCAATATATAATCTTGTTTTATGTGTTTATGTTTAAAGACCTCTTATTTAATATATATTGTCGATTCAATAACATTGAACTCATGGCCAGCAGTGTTATGATCCATGCCTGAACAAATCTTATCTAACACACATATTTTCTTTGTAAGGCACATCACAACCTTCTTGCAATTAGGAACACAAGACAGCACTTCAGTACTACACTTGGGCCCATTTTAAACAGTAAAGTCACAGACAGAAAACACAAAAATGTGAAAGACATGGCACTAAATAGACTGCATAAAGGACACTTGTAAATATTATGAGAGCTGGAACAAGGAGGCAGAGCATCGCCTTGTTGGATCTCAGCTGGGAACATGCATGTCAGGTGACTCAAATTTTTCACAGCTCTGCACATGTTTGCAAATGACAAAGAAAACACCACTAGTATTGATTTTGAGGTTACAAACAAGTTTTAGCAACTAGGTAAATTTTCAAATATGGAAGCTTTGAATAATGAGAATCAAGCATATGCACTCACACACACATACTTTTGCATGTATTAAATATTCAATAATATTTTAATAGGAAGGAAAAAATATGCCTTGTACTTTTGTAGCTCAAAGGTATGACTGGGTCAAAAGCATACACCCATATGATAAAAAGGCCTTAATCTCCCGCACCCATTAAACCTCCTACTCAAGTATCTCACGGTGATTTCTAGAAAATGCTGCCTCCCAAGGCTCTCTTTGAGCCCTAGTCAGCCTGCTGTACTAGCACCATCTCTTGGAGGTTGCTATGCTCCCACTGGTCCACATGTGCTGCTTTCAAAAACTTTCAGGGAAGCTTCACCACCTCTACCATCCAACATGAGCAAGCCAATGGCCATGGCTAGTGGATTGTTTCTGGTTTCACCCAGAATCATCTCATCCTGTGGGAGATGATGGGTATCTTGCACAGGCAGAGGAAAGGGTCTTCTCCACAACTGCATTCTAAACTTGGTTGCTTGGCCTCCTAAAGCTGTCCCGGAGACCAGAGTCTTAGAAAATCTCTACTAGATAGGCACTTGATCTACTGCCTCTAACACTCTCTATTGTGCTGAAAATTAATCCAAAGAATTCAGTGGGGGATTGACTTCCTCTTTCCCATCTCCAGGCCCCCACCTCTACCAAATTCATCTCTCCTCCTCATTTCTACAATTGAACATGTAAAGAGAGATGACAAGTAAAAGAAGATACAGGGAGAAAGAAGGTAGGTTATAATCCACACCTGGCAGCTGACAGCCTTGCTAGCATTCACTGGAGGAAATCTCAGCTTTATTACCTACCAAAAAATTTTGTGGGTGGGATTTCCCTGAAAACTCCTAATTAAAAACCTTCTTTTGCTCACAATGTTGAAATAAATTGGAAATAAACTGATCATATGTTTCCCATTTTCTTTTCCCACAGCTAAGTGAATATGAAAGTTCTATAACTCAAAATGTGAAAAGAGAAAATACATTTTTCTTGAAAGACAGAAACCCTGATGATTGCCTGATGAACAGATCTCATCAAAGATTTTCACTATTTAAGCTGAAATTTGAATATATATTTGAACATCAGCCTTAACTCTCAACAAAGAAACAGGTTTAGTGCTACTTCCAAGGGAACAAGGGTCCTTAACATACTAAATATTTACCTTAAATCTAATTAGAGGTTTTTATAAGAGTGTCACTTAATTTTTGTGCCTCCCTTCAATTCTGAACTGCACGAACTGAATAAATGTGATCATCTCTTCTGAAAGCAGCTATCATACCCCCATAATATATGTATCTTTCTTCTACCTGAGAGTCAATCACAATAATAGTACTTTAATAAGGGTATATGCAAATCAGATAATCATGATCATGATAAATTTTAACTACTCTTGAACTTATGGCAACTTAGCTAAGTGTGTGGAATGTGATTAATGGTTATACCTAGAATTTAAATATTTTACTTTTTTCCTAAGCTTTGTGCATTAAATCCAGATGCTCAATCTTCTCCATGTGATTGAAATATAATTATTTAGAATTGATGGTAGGACAAATTCTATCATTTGGAGTTGTCGTTATAACAAATTTTTTTATTATAAAATACCTCTGTGTTTTATAATGATCTCTTGGCTTTCATTCTTAGATCTCCCTTCAAATTCTAGTTTCTTTTCTCTCAGCTTCTCTGAACTTTTCAGATTTTAAGGTCCTAAATGTCTTACAAATGCAACAATGAAACAGCATGGATAACTAGCTAAAATTGTGTTTCAAGGAAAAGCAAATCAAATTTTTATTGTTTTTTCCCCTAGTCAAAGAAAAAATTTATTTCCTTGAATTAATATACGTCTAGTTTGTCTTTCATGCCATATTTAATGGCACGCCTCCAGAATATGTTTCAAAATCTTAAGCTAAAGATTCCTGAGAACCCCTTATAAAGTAAGAATTGAAGTTTAATATCCAAGGATAATGCATGTATATTCTCAGCCCTTCAGCAATGACAATGAGATGCCATTATTCTAAGATGTATATATTCTGAAACTTAGATAAATTTGGTATTATGAATGTAACTTCAAGAGTATAATATACTTAGTTTCACTAATTGACATTTCCTTTCAAAATATTCTAATTCCTATGCCCATCTTCCTTTTTAAACCCACAACTCCTTTAGTAAGTCCCAGATTACTCTCTGAAGAATTTCTAGTCTACTTTTTGCTCTTCCTAACAGCGTAACTAAGGGTACATTTGCTTGTGGCTAAAACCACAATGTACTCAAAGTTCTAAACATGACTCTACAATTCCTCTTAATTTATTTTATCCTAATGTCACCATTGTTTATTTACCATCCTGTTAGAGTGTGCATAATTTTTTAATTGTCTTAAATCCTTTTTGGAATAAGACAAAAGAAAAAGACAGGCACACATATACAAAAGCCTATTTATAACTCTGATTAGGTCTGATTTCCCTTTGGTTGCAATGGAGATATTAATATTTATTCATTAATTATTTGGCCAATTAGTCATCGCCTACTATAGACTAGACATGGCAATATAAAAATGAAGAACCTTATTTCTGTCAGTGAAGCACTTAACAGCCCAGAAATGTAAAATAGATGCCTAAACGAATATAGTTAATGAGATGTTACAGTTGTTACAATTAAAATACTCATAGATACAACTGGGCACAAAAGACTGAGTGACCAATTCCCCTGGGGTGGGGTGTTAGGGTAAAGAAAGGGAATCTAGATGAAAGTGTTTAGGACAGGCTGTGTGGAAGAAGTTACAATCCTGGAGAATTCTGGGAAATGCAGAGCAATCTCTTATGACCGGAGCTTGTTAGGCAAAAGAGTATTTTTTTTTTTTTACATCTTTATTGGAGTATAATTGCTTCACAATGGTGTGTTAGTTTCTGCTTTACAACAAAGTGAATCAGTTATACATATATATATGTTCCCATATCTCTTCCCTCTTGTGTCTCCCTCCCACCCTCCCTATCCCACCCCTCTAGGTGGTCACAAAGCACCGAGCTGATCTCCCTGTGCTATGCGGCTGCTTCCCACTAGCTATCTATTTTACCTTTGGTAGTGTATATATGCCCATGCCTCTCTCTCGCTTTGTCACAGCTTAACCTTCCCCCTCCCCATATCCTCAAGTCCATTCTCTAGTAGGTCTGTGTCTTTATTCCTGTCTTACCCTTAGGTTCTTCATGACATTTTTTTTTTCTTAAATTCCATAGATATGTGTTAGCATATGGTATTTGTCTTTCTCTTTCTGACTTACTTCACTCTGTATGACAGACTCTAGGTCTATCCACCTCATTACAAACAGCTCAATTTCGTTTCTTTTTATGGCTGAGTTGAAAGAAAAAGCTGGGAGAGGATTGAGATCATGGCAGGCCCCACCTGACACTACCAGAGTTTGAAATCTATCCCACGGGCAAAAGGGAGCCACGGAAAGAAGCAAGGGAGTAATATGACCAAGTAGTTCTGTATAAGGAGCATTCAGTATCCAAAAGGACTAGATAAAGGCAGAAAGAGAAGTTTGAAAACTATTGCAAGAGTCCTGACAAAAGATTTGGCTCCTTCCTCTTGAGGATATTGTGAGAATAAAGTGGTTACTGTTAAGAAAGTATCTTAATTACCTCTGAAAGTAGAAAGTGGTGCAGGATGAAAAATATCATATCAGAAAAGAGTCACTCTAGACCTTCTGATGCATTTTCTACATTTGAGAACAGTAATAAAATGTCTGGAGGCCTTGACTGCCCCAGTTGAGACGTGACCAGTGCTTAATTGGGGACTAAGATATGGAGTGGTAAGAGGGAGCACTGGAAACAATTTGCTCATAACTCTCCCCCACAGAAACTCAAAGTCTTAATTGTGCATGTGCTGCAAATATGCTCTTTGAAAAGGTCTAAAAGGAACAACTAAAAGACATTAAAAACAGATATTGTGTTCATCCAAACATTTCTCTGAGTGTGCCCAGGCCTCAAGAGTGTCTGTTGCTTGCATCCTTGGGAGTTTAGAAGGATATCACATCATCAGCATGATGAAACAATTTCACTGAAGGAGGGCATAAAGGTCATCAGTACTTGTTTTTATCCAAGTACCCTGATTCATTGGAATTTGGAACTTTCTAATTCTCAGAACCCCAATGGCAAAATCATAGCTGCTGTTGGTATTCTCCTGTCCCTAAGATTTTTCAATTCTCCTTTTATTAAACCAGCAGATGAAGCAATAGAATATATAGTCATTTTGGCCTAAAACAAAGGAGGGAAAAGCCAAAAAGTAATTTTTCTGTTCCTGGATAGACTGGGGGCAACAGAATCAGCCCAGAAAATAGTGAGAAGCACAACAGAAGAGATTTTGTTCTCAGTGATACTGTTTTACCCCAAATCTTAACACTAATTTCTCTGTGGTTTATTTTTGCTCAGTTGCCTTGGAGCAGTGTGTCCACTATCTGTGATAACATATAGATGTGCCAATGCAAATTTATTAACTCACAAAATATTCTACGGAGTATGAAAATGCAGATCAGCCCTGATATAAATCAGGTATGGCAGCAGGCAATAACATACCCAATCTGTGAGGTGTGTATTATCTTCCTTAAGAGAAAGATTATACTCAAGGAAGATTATTTATAGTTTCCTTTTGAATGATGTTTGAAAATATTCATAAGGCCAAATTAAACTTGGATAGGTGATTCAGTTGTTTTCTTTTCCACAGATATGCACTGCCTTAGTTCACAAAGTTGGCTGTATACTGTCAGGCAATTAAACCCAACAAATAAATACATAACCACTCATTGTTTTGAAGACCAAGTCTAGCTGAGCTACACTTGGTCTCCAACCCAGGATTATCTGATATGTGAAGATCAAGATCTTATAATGAGAAAGTTTTGTAAAGTCCTTCCATACATCACCTGTAAAGATGTTAAATGAACCCAACAACCTTATTTTTGGTACCAAGACTTCAGAAATAGCATAAAAGCATTAAAGTATAAGAAAAAGAGTATCTATTATAGTTGGTAATAGTCCAAAATTAGAAATAATCTAAATATCCTTCTATAGAAAAGTGTATATGTATGTGTGTGTATATATATATGTATATATATATATGTGTGTGTGTGTATATATATATATATATATATAATGTATTATCTATATGCATAAGTCTGGAAAGATGTCAATGACATAGTCCAAAGTAAATAAAAGCAAGTTATACAACAATAAGGGCAGATTAATCCCATTTTTTGTTAAGGAAAAAAAAACTATTAGTACTGGTTAACTCTAGTGGTGGATGTATGGAACTTCAGGTTTTTATTGAATACTTTATAAACTTCTATAGTGTTTGATTTTTAAAACAAGAAAGTACAATTTTTGTAATTTAAAAAATAGCTATCAAATTCATCTTCCTGCCTCTAAGAAATATATCTCCTGAACACAAAATCTCCCTGGTACCTTTCAGCCATTTTGGATTAATTTAGCTCTGGGAATTCCAGCCAATACAAATCAGAATTTCTGAGGACACTCAAGGGATATGACCTCACATGACTAGGACTTTAAAAATAATTTGCATAAATCTCTGTAGACTAAAGATATTAACTTTCACACAGCTCTAGTGGAAAACAAAGTCAACAGAATTTTAAGATCTTCCTTAGACATGGTTGGATATCCCTTCCTAAATCTTTCTACCAGCTCCCACTCTCCCTCTTTTATAAATGGATAAACTGGAATGCAGAACAGACTGTAACTTCTGTAGGAGATGGACAGTGAGTGCTGGTAATTACAAACATAACACTCAGAAATGACCCAGTATCTTTAGACATCTTATCATAAGAATATCATTTTTAAAAGCAAATATTTTCTCCAGTGTGTGTGTGTATGTATGTATGTGTATATCTATATATATATATATATCTATCTATCTATATATATATATATATATATATATATATCAAAAGTTGAAAGAATTTTTCTCAGTTTCAGAGCCAGCTGGATTTGCCTAAGCTGTTGACTAAAAAATAACCTTGGAATTATAAAAAGCTTCACCTATAGGTAATGAGAGATTAATTCACGTACCTCATAATGTTTAGATATATCAATGAAGAACATTTTAATTCACTTCTAAGTGAGAATATCTGCAAGGATTAAACATTATCCAGACGCAAAGAAGCCATTTTTACCCTATTTCTCATATTACAAAATGAAAATTAAGGAATTATAGAACTTTTTTTCAAAATCTTATAAATCAGTACATGTCAAGAAATTAGTCTTACTGCTCTCTATTTCAAAATCATCTTTGTTGGAGTCATAAATGCTCTTGTTCTAAGTAAGAATCCTTAATTTATTTTGAAAGTAGGAACACTCAGAGTAAAGAAAAGGAAAGAAAAGTACCTAGCACTAAGAAATCTGTAATACATTGGAACTAGCTAGCACTCCTACAAGAGATTGTGAAATAAACCCTCAATATTATGTTCCTCCTGCCCCATCACATTTTAATAATTTTTTGTCTTTTTAAGATTATACCAATCATACAATAAGGTTTTCAAGTGTCAAAAGCTTAGCAATCGGGAATTCCCTGGTGACACAGTGGTTAAGAAACTGCCTGCCAATGCAGGGTACATGGATTCAAGCCCTGGTCCGGGAAGATCCCACATGCCGCGGAGCAACTAAGCCCGTGCGCCACAACTACTGAGCCTACGCTCTAGAGTCTGCTCGCCACAACTACTGAAGCCCGTGCTCCACAACAAGAGAAGCCACCGCAATGAGAAGGCTACGCACCGCAACAGAGTAGCCCCCGCTCGCCACAAATAAAGAAAGCCCGTGCGCAGCAACAAAGACCCAATACAGCCAAAAATAAAAATAAATAACTATATTTAAAAGAATAAATAAAGCTTAGCAATCACCAAATGTTTTACAGACCCAGATTTCCCTTATGCCTGTAGTAAGTGCAAGGGGTACATTACATTCTTTCCTAAATAGCTTACTATAAATTGTCTTGGAGACCTGTCAGTCTGGATATTTCCTGAAACATATTTAAAAAATCTCTGATTTGAGACCTACTATCTTGAAATTAAGAGTCAATTCTAAGTCAGAAGTCAGAGGTCATCTCTGGAACAGACACATATACCCATTTTTAAAGGGGTTAATGTGAAGAAAATCAGTTCCATTTATTAAGTGTGTAAGTCCACAAATCAGTGAATCGCTATTGATTGGTAACTTAGGGAGAAGCATCATTTCATACTGAAAATACTAATAGAGTGGGGTATTACTAGAAATCAAGGACGAAAAGAGTTTCTAGGAAACAACCAAGTTCAACTCTTTTGCTTTATAGATGAGGAAACTGAAGGCCAGGATGTATTTGATTTAACTTTTTAGAGCCCTACGAAATGGTTTTTCATAAATATAGAGATATCTTTCAATGTTATGTTTTTGACATTTTTCTGGAAATTTAATTTTCTTTATAATTAGAATCAATTATGCTAGCAAAAAAACTCAATACATGAGCCCTGAAGTCTTCTCATTACATCTTCAACATATTGGGCTACCGGAAGGCTTAGAAATTTAGGTCTAAAACTCTCCAGGACTGGAGAAAAAAATTTAAATCAAATGCTTATGTTTATTAAAACCATCAGTGC
Organism: Orcinus orca; assembly: GCF_937001465.1. Taxonomy (NCBI): domain Eukaryota; kingdom Metazoa; phylum Chordata; class Mammalia; order Artiodactyla; family Delphinidae; genus Orcinus; species Orcinus orca. The sequence goes on along the minus strand of NC_064560.1, from coordinate 120,013,684 downwards.
ATATGAGGTAATCTGGTAGGAGTAAATAGAGTATAAAGCAAGCCAAGCTTCAGATTACAACCTCCAAAATTTTTTGACCGTTTAATTCATCAATTTAAAAAAAATGAGGATGCACCATCAATACATTACATTTACTTACTTTAAAATTATATTCAATAGTTCATCTTGAGCTAATTACTTAACTTCTCTGGACTTCAGTACTTATAGGATTATAGTAAGAAATAACCTAACATAGACTTAGTATATAGTAAGACTCCAATAAATACTATTCACACACACACACACACACACACACACATAATATACATGTATACCATATGGATACTTCTCTAATGTAATATTTACATAATAAAACCCACATAACATAAAAATTTGAAAAAAGATAAACTAAAAATTAAATATAAACAGAATATTTTATATATTATTTTCACACTCCAATAGATTATCCTGTAGAAGCCACTGAATATATTCAATCCAATTTGGAAACCACTCTTCCAGAGAACTATTTTGAGAGGCAAGCTAATAAAAGAAGACCAAGAGTAGGTGGTATGCTGGAGTTGACTTGAACCAGTTGAAGACAAAATTATTCACATCTCTTCTCAGTTCTGCATTCAGTGATTTTACTTTGGTAGCTTGAAATGGACCATGGTGAGAGTATTTGCACTGTGGAAATTAGAAAACAGTACGCACCAGAGCCTTCTTTTTTTTTTTCCCTCCAGCAAGATGGTTGTTAGACATTCACCAGCAAATCACTATCAGCATTTCAGAAATAGGAAGAGAAGAAGGACAAGGTATTGTGGAGTCAGACAGTCAAAACAAAAGACAGAGAGAAAACAAGAAAGATGGTCAAAATTGTCAGAATCTGTGCAGGAGTCATTCGGTTTGACAATTAAATCATTAGCGACTTTTGAAAAAAACAGTTTCTGTAAAGTGGCTGGGTAGAACCAGAAAACTGTGGGTTGGAGAGGGAATGAGAAGCTAGGGAGAAAAAGAAGACAGTGAAGGAAACAAGTACAACACAGCCACAGTCTGAGGAGAAAGTTGTATCATGGAAGAGTTGGGGGTAGAAAGTGGACAAAGGGGTCAAAGTTAAAGCAGAGTGGAACAGGGGTTGAGTGAAGCCAAGATGAATTGTGGTTAGAGCCACAAAAGCCACAAAGCAGCTATGGGATGCAGAGCTGTGTGTGCTGGTGTGTGGATGCAGCAATGTTCTTTGAGAGGTGATTACAGGAAGACAAGAGACCAGTTAGAGGGCACAGGCTGAGCCAAACAAGTGGAAGTTCGAAAATTCTGTAAGGGAGGAAATGCTGTAAAGGGATCCAAAGAATGGGAATTAGAAAATCAAGAAGAATAAAAACATCTTAAGTCTAGATTCTAACTAGATAAGAACTACTTGAAAGAAATATATATGATATTCTAAGGCATTTGTTTCTAACTTTTTAAAGAGGCTAGAACTTCATCAAAAGCAATGATGCTTAATCCTCTGAACCTGGTGACGTAACCATTATTTCCACATGGTTAAGTTCTTCTATTTTATTTTGTTGAGAGAAAAAAATTACCGTGACGAGATTATTTTTACACACCAAGTTTAAACATCTGATTGGAAACTAACTGAAAACAGTACATCTCATTTGTGTGCTTAGCACTTACAAATTCACTCTACCTGAGAGACTGCTGAAAGCACAGGCCCTGTACAAATACATCTGTCACTTACAGTCAAAGACAAGCCTGTAATTAATTGGGTTTAAAGTTTTGTTTTCTTTTTCTATTACTTCTCTTAACCTAATGTTCACTTTCCATGCCCCTAAAAGAGGAACAGTAAAGGCCAGGTGAAAAATAAACTTTCACAGGCAATATTTGCAGAGCTGTTTCTGGTAAACAGTCAAACTCACCAGGCTCTTATATCATCATTTATTTGCACCTCTCACTGAGTATGGGTTTTTGTGCTGCCATAAGCAATTCTTAATTTCCATCAATAACCTTTCATTTTAGGCATGGCCAATTTGTATTATGAGCATGAGAACTGAGAACTGTCCTTTTTGGAGCTGGGAAGTGAGGACTACAACATAGGCGGATAATTTAAAGACTGGCCTAAACTCAGCTATCACAGATCAAGTGGGTCCTGATCAGTAATTTTGGTCAGTTACGGTCACCTTACTAGGGAGAAGAGTTATCAAATCTAATGGGACTGTTACTGGGAAAACTTTCAAGGATGTACCTTGTCCACCTGGAGTGGCTTTTGCTCTTGATCAAATTGTATATGTTTGATTCGTGCTGTCAATTACCCACCTAGAGTTAATTAGACCCCCTGAGAAATGCCTACTAAGTGCTTATTAAACCTGCATGAAATTACCCTGCTGCCTTCTGAAGAAAAACCATACCTGGCTTCCAAATGCCACAACTCCAAATAAGATGTGAAATATGCAAGTAAGTTAGAACATATTAGTTCTGAATTTCTAGCAAGAGGCTAGAAGAAATTCAGATTTGGCAGAAGCAGAGAGGAATGGTCCAGAAATTGTGTTCAATTGGATCTAGAGACAATACTCTATTAATTGGTTGGATACCTCTATGATTTCAAAAATGTGTATCACCTAGACTTAGAACTGCTTAGAATATTGTAAGAGTTGTGCTCAGAGATTCCACAAAAAAAATCCTGCAACAGATTTTGGCAAACATAAGCATCTTGTAACTTCTAATCCAACAGCTTAATTAACAAATTATTAAAATTTGGTTCACAAATATTTTCAGCACCTTCTATTTGGTGGAATCAGTCCCTTCCAAACCACTGATATTACACAGTCACAGACATTTATCATGGGGATTTTCCTTTCAAGACTGAGGCAAATCATACAAGAACCTGGCTTACAGAACAGCAGCAGGGATTAGAATGCATTTGGATCTGGGTTAAAGTCAGGAGGGATAGTACATAACCAAGTGGTCTGACACATATTGCAAGAATGAGGGAGCGTGGCAGGAAGACCTGAATCACCACCTGTGAAGAACCATGATGATAGCCACAAAGACCACCAGGCAGAAATGCAAGGCCGAAAGCAAGCACTGCTATCAGAAGCTGGGGAACTGGAGACCAGGTGTTCATGCAGAGGAAGGAATGAGTAGGGTAAAGGGATCAGATCTAAGGCCAAGAATTCAGAACTCCATAAGGAACTGGTTTCCTTTTATGCATGGCCTGGTAAAGAGCGGTAAGTATAGCACAAAGACCCTAAACCATTAGAACCTTTGCCCAGCAAAATCCGGTACCATTTCACTAAGTAGATGACTGCAGCAGGTTTTGGAATATGTTTGATTTGAGACATTGTAACCCTCAAGTCTTAATTTTCTATCTTTATTGCTGGTTCTGCTTAGAGTTTAAAATAAGTAGGATCCCTTAACAACTGAGGCCTACTATCTCATTTTTAAATCTACTGCAATATTTTGAGGGACATAAGCAGAGAGGGGTAAGAAATGAGTCTTTGGTTAATATAACAAAAAGAAAGATCTGCCTATCTCTTTGGTTTTATTCTGCACTTTTTCACTATCTTCTAACATATTTTAATATTTGATTATGACATGCCATTTCATACCTGGGATAGGAGATCATGTTAGGGTATGTCAGTAAAGCCCAGCTAATTATTATTTTATTTGCTATTACTAAGACATTTTCACTATTGCATTTTTCTATATTAGGGAGCAATTTCAACATATAGGAAAATATGAATTTTGTAGGAAATGCAACTTATAAAATTTTTGATAGGATACTTTATCATAAGTAGCCAAATCTAAAAGAGCTCACTATGCCAAACATTTTTCAGAGTTTTCTGAAGTTCACAAATCTAGGGCAATGATCATTTCTTATTGTGGCTCATCACCTTTTCTCCTCCTTTTTCCTGATAGAAAAACCAAGAGGCACTGGAATAATGTGGTTTTAATACCATCACGGAAAGAATCACACTCATAAAATCCAACAGGAATGGATATTTCAGTGAGTGTGGAGTTGGGATAAGAGATGGCCAGAACTGATGGAATTCTGCACACTAAGGAATCTAGGTAAGAGAGAGACAATGGATTGCAACCCAGAATTCTCTCCTCACACTTGAGCTGAACCAAAGAGAAGCTGAGAGTAAAGGGCAATAGTCATCTTCCTTATTTTCCTTCGCTTCTCAGTGTCAAACCTTTTCACTTTCGCGAAGCTGAACCACACCTGAATTTCAAGAATCACTACTTTTACCTTCTTGTTATTTCCTTCACCTTTAACACCAACCCTACTTCTCAAATTCCCATCAAAATTCATTTTGCAAATATCAATTCCAGAGTTAATCCAGATAAGGAAAAGCAAATAAGAGATGTCTTTGTATTTAACTACAGTAGGTTGAGGAAATTAGAACTGTACTGAAAAAATCAGAGAAAATATGTTAAACCTAGTCATTGTACGCTGCAAAATACCTAGGAAGGGGATTTATAACTAGCTACCAAAGAGTTACTTTATCATCACTTTTGTGTACTCAAAAAATATAGAAAGGTGACTTCATTACCACAAATATTTTTCTAGTCCTTTATTTCTCCATTTTCAAATCTTCTTATATGTTATCTTTACTGACCAGTTCAGGAAGTACAGAACAAGAGCTTGACAAGCCCGGCTTCTTCGGTTTTCTTAGAATCAAGTTGTCAGAACTTGCCACCGTTGAGCTAGCCTCACCTGCCCAAACACCAACTTAAATAAACTAACAGTACCTGAAACAAAAGGAATTTCAACCACGAGTGTTAAATAAGCCCTCAAAATGTCAGAGACCGATGACTATTGCTTAGTCTCTTCAAATATTGAAATGCTTAGTCTTTCAAATATTGAAATGTTATTGTAAACCTTGAGTGTGACTTTCAATGTACTTACGGGGGGGGTGGGCAGCATGGGGTGGCGGGGGAGAGCCCACACTCCTCAAAACAGACACCCTCCTCTCCCGCTAAGCCTGGTGGGATACGTGAAAAAAAATGAAAGTGCCAGAATTTCTTTTGCTATCAGGTACGCCAGAAGAAACGTAAATTTGTGTCTGTCATAAAGTTACGGAGAATGAATTAAAGTCATTAATGCTAACCCCTTATTCACAAAATGTAACACCCTTTCCAAAGTAGAAACTCAATCAATATAACGCAATAAATCAAACATGATTCAGTACAGAAAGCAACTGGTTTTCTAGTTCACTTTAAAGGGATTCAGGATAAGGCAGCAGAAAAAGTTACTGTTTAGCACATTTTTCACTAAAAATAGATAAAATGTCTAATTCCAGGCTCAGAACAGAATTTGTTTTATTGCAATTTCCTTGAAAATTGCTGTTTCTTATGCACCTCTGAATATATGCTCAATGTGAATTTATTACCACTGGTTTCTTAGCTTAAATTTTAGTCACTGCAAAAAGTGAAACCTGTCCCCTTTGTCTTTCCAGTAGAAAAAGGAAGGTAGCGCCTATAACATTAGCATGGCGTATGGCCCTAGAATCAGTGTGACACACGGAAAGTTTTTCTCTAAAAATGGGTACATAGAACCATTACGTCTTATGTGATTGTATCTCTGAGATCTGCGATAACATTTGCTCAGTTTCTTTTGTTTCTCCTGTTAACATTTTCATTTCAGTGATGCTGATCATTTTCTATTATCTATGCCTTCTTTATGTTTCTCATGTATTTCCCTTTCAGATAGTCTCGTTGAATTAACTGAAGAATAAAACTATATAATATAGTCTTATTATAAGCAGAAGAAAATGAAGATGATCTGATGAGATAAATCACTGAAGGTTAATAGCTTTTTTAAAATCAATCTTCCTTCAAAGGAAAAGGCTAAATGGCTTAGTGGATGAAATGCTAGCCTCTCACCTCTGAGTTCAAGTCTTAACTGTGAAGCCTTAAGCGACACGGTTACTGCGCAGAGATGTCTCTAGTGGACAAAAATCTGCACTGCACAAGTTGGAGGCTGCCCAATAACCCTTGCCCCATGCACCATCAGCCCCTGTCAGTGGGACTGATGGGTTTTTGTGTTTCCAGTCCACCCTGTCCCTTTGGAAATGGTCCAGGTAGATGCTAACATCACTGTCAGGAAATCATCTTTTCAGAGCAGCCTCCTCAAATAGCACCAGTGGTGTGAAGTCACTAGAGGTTGCTGCTTTGCAGGTCTGAACCCTCAGCTGCCACTCAAATAACCTGACCTTCCCTTCCTGTAAACTGAGTGACACCTTTTCCTGTCAATTAAAAAACTAGGACAAACAGAACTAATCACTGGGCTATTTCAGACTGGCCAAGGACTCATTTGCCAGAGGGTGGCTACACATGTGGAAGGCAAACCTCAATAATTAAAAATGAATATATTCAAATAAAAGAGGGAGGCATGAACAAGCACATGTATGTCCTCATACACGAACAAGTATATTCCTAAAAATGCATGTAGTCATTTTTTAACAAATACAAGTTGGACCATTTGTTTATCCACACAGGTAATCCTCTGTTGCTGGCGACTTAAAGGGCTTCTTTGTGTTCACCCCGAGCAATGTGTTTTTCTGTTTCTGTCCTTCAATAGTATGATGCACTGCATTTTGAGCTTCCAAAAGAGATATCCAAACTGTTTACAAAACATACACGTGGCACAAATAGCTGTTATTTAAGGAGATTGCAGTCAGTTCGATCTTATGAGCAGAGATGTTTATGTTGAATAAGCCAACCATAGTGTCCAACTAAAATCAGCACTTTATTTCACAGTTTTATGGTGAAATATGTTTTCTCTGTGCCCTTTTATGCATTGTGCAATAACCCACTTGAAAGTGGAAGTAATGTCTAATTTGGAACCATTTGGACAAGGCATGGTATTTGCATACAGTGAAATAGTATGAAAAGTTCAAGAAGTAGAATCATGTTAAAATGTTGACACAGCCATGATATTTCCATATTCTTCCAAAATGATTTATTAATGATTGTTGTTTACTGCTAATTCAAACCAACTGCAAATCCCTTTGTTATGATTAAAGCGAGCTTTTTTCCCCCCAGGCTGATAGATGGCTCTGTAATTTCGGAGGAAATATGCTAAAGGTCATGAGTTAATACATCCTCTGGTACTTTCTCTTCCCATCCTTGCTTTCCCAAATGGAAGGAAAGCTGTGTTGTATTATTTCCATGTCTTTGTAATGTCCATTCAAAATAAAATTAGAGAGTGCATTAGAAAGAGAGTATCTGTGTGTACACACAGCAAAATCCACACGTATTCTGTAGAGTCTATTACTAAAATTATACAATTGCCTTTTGAGAAATTTCATACAAAAAAATCTTTCCTTAATAATCTATGAATATCACTGTTTGAATCAAGTAGTATTATTCCTTTTAAAATTAAACTATCCACAAAACATGCATTTACTTTCCACTATACAAAATGCTAATAATGCTTTTAGAATGGTCTTTAAAAAGTCTAATTATATCATTTAAAAACTGAGAGACCAAAGGGCAAACTAAATTCTAACATAAATCAGACTTTTTTTATTTCAATGACTTTAAAAACCTCAAATGCAGCAATTTTAATAGCAATGAAAGAATGAATAAGTCATAACTCCGCCTGATCACATAACTGTCTATAACTGTTATTAAATGCTCCAAAATAAGTGAACTCATTATGTTTCTGCACTGCTTTTAACTAATCTAAGATTCTGCTCACTTAATCATGCAGAAAAGGCTTTGGTGCAGTTTTAGACCCTCAGCAAGGTCACTTCAATGCCTTTTTTCTGTTCTATACTGATCATTTAAGAACAGCACTTTGACCCGAAACTGATGCTGTCTCATATAAGCTTGAATGTTTAACCCCCACAGAGCTGCATTTTAGACATATATTTGCAAAGCCTACTGTCATATTTGCTGCCAACTGAGCTAGGTTTCCTTCAACAAAAAATGAAATGCCAATTAGAATTTGTAAATGCCATATGCCCAGTGGAACTCCCTCTCATGATACCTATGGAGACAGAATTTGTGATTTTAAAAACACACTATCCTTCTATGAACACTTTATTAAGTTTTAATTGCCTTTAAAGTTGTGGTGATTAAGTATTTTTTACTATCTGTTTTTGTCAGACCATATGTAAACTTCATGTGGATAATTTACCTAGCAAAGCAATTCTTTCAGAGACAGGTTGAGGTTTTCCATGCACTTAAGGAGGTTATAAGATAAAGAATATGGTACTTGACTTTGGTCAGGTTCTGGTTCTTTGCCAATGAAACAAATGCTGATTTCAAACTTGAATAATATTCCTTTATACCTGTTAAGCCACAATTATGAAAATAAGTATTATAGGAAGGGTCCTAACAGCTGTTCTAGAACCTGGGGAGAGTGTTTCCTATTGTGAAAAAAAAAAAGAATCTGCATGTAAAGAGAAACCAAGTGGAGCAGTGTTGAGCATAGATGAGAAGAAAAAGACAACAGCTGAAAGCAAAATGGAAGCAAGAAGTGCAAAAGATGAGAATTTAAGAAGAGAGAGAGAGGAGGAGGAGAAAGAAAAAAAAGAGGAAGAAGAGGGGGAGGAAGAAGAAGAAGTAAAAGGGAGAAGCCAAAGAAGATTATTAAGGCCCAAACAAGAGTTTTGTAAAAAGATGATTCACATCTGGAAAACAGGCAAATCAAAGGAAATTTTGGTGTCTTGTGAAATTTCACTGGAGGTTCCTAAAAAGGGAAGGACATCCTTTGAATCTTGTACTTGAGGCATGGTGCTAGACTGCATAGCTTCTTAGGAGTTATTCCCTGGGGTCTGACTTCCAGAAACAGACACTCCAATTCAGTACAATCTCACCAGCTAAAAGATCTAGTGCATGACTCAGCTCACATCCCCCATCCTGACAATTTTGAGTGATCATTTCTCAGACCAGAAAATCAAGAACTGAATTCCAATCTTGAACCTTACTCATGGTGCATTCAATATTTTTTCTGTATCTCTTTGAAGAGTATACACCATGGAAACAGAAATACCAAGCAGAAATGCACATGGAATACGTACTGAGACACAGCAAGTGTGGTGTAACTAGGTTCCAATCACTTCCAAACCAGGTGTATTAAATCCGTTAACTATGTCAGTTTTCTATTTTTGCTTAAGTATAAAGTGTTCACTTGAGTTTGTATAAGTGTTCACTTGAGTTTGTATTAGTCTTTAGCCATGAGATCATGCTTTTGAATAAGTCTAACTCTATACAGCACACACGTATTAAGCAACTACCATGACCATTGTAATATACCATGTGAGATGCCAGGGTGGGACACTAACAATAGGAACATGTGTCCTTGCTCTTAGGGCACATAGAATATACCAGAATCTAGGGCACTCCTCTGAGAGTCAGAATACCAGGCTTCTTTTGTTGGTTCATGTTCTGACACCAGTTGGTGTACTGCAATTTCAATTCTGGCTAACCACCTGGAGTTAGCACAGACCCCACAAGTTAAGGGTTGAGTCCTCCATAAAAATGCTTCACTTCAAATACCAACAGCATTTCAGGGGTCTCCAGACCATCAGCATTCCGACCAACTGGCTACAAATTTGGGGGTTCCCATGGCCCCCTTAGGTCAATAATTCAATTCAGTAGAATGACACACAGAACCCAGGAGAGCACTACATTTATTATAATTATTATAGTTTTGTTATTAAAATACAAATCAAGACCATCCAAATGAAGAGACAACTAGAGTGAGGTCTGGGAAGGTCCTGAACATAGAGCTTCTGTGCCATCTCTCTGTGGAATGAAGTCATGTCACCTACCTGGCACACGGATGTGTGCACCAACACCAGGAAGCTCCACTGAGCTCGATGTCCAGAGTTTCTATTGGGTTTTCGCTACGTAGGCATAATTGATTGACTCATTGGCTACAGATTGAACTCAATCTCCAGCACCCTCCACCACCCCAGAGGGTGGGAGGTCCAGCTGATACAAAGTGGCTCAAAGGTCCAACCCTCTAATCATATGGTTGGTCTTTCCAGCATGATCAGCCTCTATCCTGAAGCTTTCAGGGGCCCACTAGGAGTCACCTCATTAGCATAAACTATCAGGTATGACCCAAGCAGCGCATGAATAACAGACACTCCTATTACTCGTGAAATTCCAAGGAATTTTCCTAGGAATCAGAGATAAAAGCCAGTCAGATTCTTTATTATAAACCTGTTTATTTGTTCATTTGTTGATGAATTTATACAGCACCTACTTGGCAAGCATGCCTTCTAAGAGGGGTCTTCAAGGCTTTAAATCAGGGTTTCTCAAAGTTCTGTGGAACCTAGTAGCTCAATGAGATGTTTCTTGAACAAAGGTTTCTGATAATCAAAAAAGTTTAGAAAATATAGCGTGCCTATATATGTCCCTGTAAGATAAGTATTTCACAATCCTACAGTAAGAGGCAGGTTTAACTGTTGAACTGTTTCCCAAATTATTGTTCTCTTGCAAAAAACTTAGATAATGTTTCAGAAAGCCTGCTTTAATTGAAAAGAATTTTACTGCCTCTGTCAGGTCCTTGAAGGAAGTATATTTGGAAGTAGATATTCTATATTAAACCACTTATAAAATAATAAAGCAAAATATAAGTAGTATTATTATTATTCCTTGAAAGGAAGATCCAAGTATAATTAATGAGTAATTAAGCTACTGTCTAGCAAGAATTAAGATAATCCTATTCATGAAGCATTATTATTGCATTTATTACTATTACTACTAAAAATACATCTTTTTTATAAGGTATAAAGTGTCCACAGTTAGCAGAAAAATATAATTGAGGAGAAAAAAATAATACAGTCATATAACCACCCCCACCCTGCATTTGATCCTTTCTCTGTCTTCAAATATATCTTCTACTTGCATCTGATTAAAACTGTAGCTGGGGATGTGTCAGATGTGTCTGATCAGTTCCACTGGAAATATAGCCAAGACTCAGATATAGTCCTTGCCCTCAAGGAGCTCAGAGGAGAAGGGAGGAAAAGACCAGATACAGATAATGTCCATACTTTAGAGATTAGAACAAAAGAGAGAAAGTGATGGGAGTGTAACAGTCCACAAATAGAAATTAGCATGAACTAGGACCCAAGGGGGAGAAACTGTTGGACCAATGCAGGGAACTGCCTTAGGGGCACTAGTGGTCAACAATGGAGAGAGGGGATCCTGGAGATATTACTTTGAACGAGCTTGTATATCATTCTTAAGATACTTTTCTAGTCTCTAGAGCTGGGTCACCAAAGGGGTGTGCAAAGATCCTTTGAATATTAGGAAGAAACTAGAATTTCTGATTACATTTAGTTATATTTTGTGCTTTTAAAAATTTTATTTATGTTTTTTTAAAGCACTTAATACCTTAGTACTTTGTATGTGCATATTATTTACAACTAAATAAATACATATATATTGGAGTAGGGAAATTCTTGAACTTTTTTCTTTAATGATAAGAGTGTGATCAAATAGATTGAAGACCATTTTCTAGGCAATATGGAGCATATGAAGAGTTTTAAATATGGGAGTTAACTCACATATGAAGTTTTAAATATGGGAGTCAGATTCACGTTTTTGATAGATAAAAGTTCTCATCCACTATTCATTATGAAACAAAATTTAGTACAAAGGTGTTCTGCGCTTAGCTTCTACCCTTTCCCTCCTTATGCATCTTCAATACTATCAGTGGAATGAACTTTCCAAATGCAGATATTATTACGTAAATTCCCTTGTTTAAAATCCTTCAACAGATCCCCATCACCTCTAGGAGAAAATTCAAATTCCTTAAAAGAAAACATCATGCAGTCTCACCTCTGAGCTTGTGCACTTAACATGCTTTAGGGATAGAGAGAGGGTTAGGTCCTTTTTTGTATGCCTTTAGCCCCTGCTCTGGCCCTGACCCTGGGTTGAGTTCCTGCAGGGAAAACAGCAATAAATAATCAGGTTTTAGTGCACACCCACAGTCTCCAGCTCCCACTCTCCAGGGGGAGCCCACAGCCCAGTAGGACAAAGTATATATGGCTCTTTTGAAGATTTGAGTAGGGACACTCATGCCTCCAAAGAATGTTCAGACCCTTACTGGGCTTCCAAACTGGGCTGGCTTGCCTGACCACTAATGGCAGAAGCAGGCCTTCTTGGGCTTTGGAAAAACAGGCATCTGCTCAGGTCTATTTCAGGTAGCTGCCCCGTTTGTTAGGACTCATTCCCAGTTTACTGTCACTAGTGTCTTCTCTTGAGATAAAGTGATGGACTATCTGATGACCAGCTGCTTGGGCACTCAGGCTTAGCTGTTGGGCCTGAGCTGTAGGAATTCTCATCAGGCTGAGCAAGAGGGTTCAAGTCATCATTTTAATGCTTAGCCTAAACAGTGGTAAATCTTAACAGCTGGTGTTTACTTTGACAACACTCCCTGTTGCCATGACTTACAGAGGTGAACTTATAGATATTTTCTATATATGCTAACTTCAGTATCTTTTTTTCATTATCAAACAACCCATAATTTTATACTTAATTCATATGTGTATTTAACATTTCCACAGCCCAACTGAGCAGGCATTAGACCCATGACATGGTTTCCTTTGTACTGAGAGAGTCCTTGAAGTGGGTGGGAATTCTCCACAGAAACCGTTCTCCTATACAGGCAGGAAATCCTATCCCAGTATGGAAATCCCTGTGGACCCCTTGAGATTACTCAGAGATCTCTCTTCTCCCCTTTGGTGAGGCATTCCTTAACAGCACCCCCTGCAGTTCCTTAGTTGACGTATAGCACCCTAGGTCTGGGTCATTTCTCCCCTGGAACTTACTTTCCACTGGTTCATATATCTCCCTCCCACAATGCACTAAAGATTCTTGGAAATGAAGGTTTACCTCATCTGTCACAGACAGGGTCTCAGGGAATGTTGGGTGATTGAGTAGCTGGTCCAGTCTAAAGATGTTAATGGTTGCTGTGATATGTGATGCATAATAAATATATTTATCTGGTCTTTGTCCCTGTTTCTGGACAGAGTTCCTAAAACCCTTGGAATTTCCTAAGTGATGAGAGAGATAAAGGTATCTTTTATTATGAACTTGAGGTTACTTTTGGAAAGCATTTAAGGCTGGGGCCTGGTTGCCAGTGAAGCTAACCCTGTGATTAGAGGGCTATAACTTTCAGTTCTACCCCCAACCTCTGAGGAGGGGAGAGGGGCTGGAAGTTGAATCAATCACCAATGACCAATGAGTTAGTCAATCATGCCTATATAATGAAGCCTCCATAAAAACCCAAAAGGACAGGGTTCAGAGAGCTTCCAGGTTGGTGAACACATGGAAGTGCTGGGAGAGTGAAGAGCCAGGAGAGGGTGTGGAAGCTCCATGCCCTTTCCTCAAGTGTTGCCCTATGTATCTCTTCCATCTGGCTGTTCCTGAGTTACATCCTTTTATGATAAACTAGTAATCTAGTAAGTAAAATGTTTCACTGAGTTCTGTGCATTGCTCTAGCAAATAATCAAACCCGAGGAGGGGGTCGTGAGAACCTCTGATTTACAGTCGATCAGTCAGAAGCACAGGTAACAACCTAGACTTGCAACTGGCTTCTGAAGTCCAAGGAAGAGGCAGTCTTGTAGGACTGAGCCTTTAACCTGTGGGATCCAATTCTGTCTCCAGGTAGACAGTGTCAGAATTGATCTGAATTATAAGACAACCAGCTGGTGTGGCAGAGAATTGCTTAGTGTGGGGAAAACCTCACACATTCGGTGACCAGAAGTGTAAGAGGTGAATCTTTCTAAGTGAGCAGTAAGGAGACTCACGGGGAAGAAAAACAGTGGGGAATAACTGAGTTTTTCCCTAAACAGAAAGGAAAAAAAGGCTAAGCTCTTCCTTTAGAGTTGCTGACAAAAAGAAACAACCTCCATTATTAACAGTTCTCCGATATAAACCCCTAAGGCAATAGGACAGGTGAGGTACATCCAGTGATTCTAAAACAGGAAAAGGGGTAAGAATCACTGGGCAAGCTTTTTTCCCCAAAGAACATCCCAAATACTTCCCTCCCCCGCCACCCCATGTAAATCCACATCAGAAAGTCACTTTGAGAGATTCAAAGGGGCTAAGCTACCAAAGGATCAGGACCTAACTGGTTGACTAGTGTTTAGGAAGCATGTTTTTGTTTTTTGTTTTTTTGCGGTACGCGGGCCTCTCACTGCTGTGGCCTCTCCCGCTGCGGAGCACAGGCTCCGGACGCACAGGCTCAGCGGCCATGGCTCACGGGCCCAGCCGCTCCGCGGCACGTGGGATCTTCCTGGACCGGGTCACGAACCGGTGTCCCCTGCATCGGCAGGCGTACTCTCAACCACTGCGCCACCAGGAAAGCCCTAGGAAGCATTTTTTAAAATTTATTCCTGTAGCTGCATGTAGTCCTCCCCAAAATGGGCTTAAGTAAGTGGGTTATCCGAGGCCAGACCACTGTTCTCTGCATCATGTCCATCTTTCAGATCGGTGTTCTCAGAGTGTGGTCCCTGGAATGGCAGCATCAGCATCACCTGGAAACGTGTCAGAACTAGAACAATGCAAACTGTCAAACAACACCTTCGACCTACTGAATCAGAAAGTCTGGAGGGGGCGGGGCAGCAATCAGTGTTTTAACACACCCTCCAGTGATCCTGAGATCCTGAGGCACGCTAACTTCTACATTCTAGAGGGAACCATCTCTCCGTCCTGTTTTTCAGCCACCTGAAAGAACCACTTCTCAGGCTTGACTCTTCATTCACATCATTTCACTGAAACACCTTGCCCATTCCACATGGTATATTTGCTTTAATGGTAATGAAACCCATGGTATATTTCCACATGGTAATTTGCTTGAATCAAAAGTGCCAATGAGTTCCACTGAAGAGTAAACCTAAAAAGAGTAAACCTAAAAAAAGAAAATGACCGAAATTGAGACCATCTGCCCCTGCTGCCACCCCCGCATGATAAACACACAGGCTGTTGTTAGCAAGACAGGTTTTTCGCTCAAGGAGACACCATGCATAGTACACAAACAGTACCACTCTGTATTTAAACACAGAAGCTCCCAACAATTAAAGATACAAATGACATAAATTTACATGGAAAGTGATATGTTTTAAAAACATATGTTGGGCTTAAAATAATTGATCTTGGTAAAAAAAGAAGAATTAAAATGCTTACAGAAAGGATTCAAGGATATAATGATATTAATGCCATCTGCGCAGTAGCCATCATAAATGAATCAGCAACACACGTTTAAAAATTTTTTTTTTTAATCCTATAATGGGTGCTCCTGAGCAACACTGTAGTTTCCATGAAAATGCGCTTGAAACTTACTACCGTATTTTAAATACGTTAATTCATTATCATTTTCTCCTATGTTTACCCCCTCCTTTTTCTTGGAAGGTATTAAAACCACGAATCATGTTTTTCAGATAATTTTCGTCTCTTTAAAGTACACTGTTGGGCTGTAGATGTTTTTCTAAATATATTACCATTACTGATATATTTCATTATTTTGCTCAATATTCTGCTAAATATTGTTTTTCTTTAAAATGACACACGAAAAGCTGCTATTCCCTGAAGTACTTTGAGCCCAAATCATTTCACAGATGAAACGCATTCAACTCTCGGCTCATTGTTTGAATTTCCTGTCTATTGAGACTTACTAAGAGGATTTCAGTTCTGCTCCTACGAAACTATTAAAAGAGTAAGAGATGTTGGGACTTCCCTGGTGGTGCAGTAGTTAAGAATCACCTGCCAATGCAGGGGACATGGGTTCGAGCCCTGGTCTGGGAAGATCCCACATGTCGCAGGGCAACTAAACCCGTGCGCCACAACTTCTGAGCCCGCATGCCACAACTACTGAAGCCCACACGCCTAGAGCCCGTGCTCCGCAACAAGAGAAACCACGACAATGAGAAGCCCCCACTCACCACAACCAGAGAAAGCGTACGCGCAGCAACGAAGATCCAACACAGCCAAAAATAAATAAATAAAAATTTTTTTAAAAAAACAGAGTAAGAGATGTTAAAGAACTTAATTTTTTTCTCTATAAAAGGATTCTAGGACCTTGGAGAGCAGGCACCAAACAAGGAACAAAAGTTGTAAAGAGAAAATTTAAATGACTATTAAAATAATGTGAAAAATAGGTGAAATTAATCTATGCTATTAGAAGCCAAGATCATGGTACCCTTGGTAGAGGGGTCCATAGTGACCGGAAGGGAGCAAGAGCAGGTTTCTTCGGTGCTGGTGATATTCTTTTTCTTGATCTGGGTGGTGGTCACACAGTTGTAGAGTTTGTAAAAATCAGCACTTATGCTTTGTACACTTTTCTGAAATTTAACGTTTCATGAAAACTTCAATATTCAATAGAAATAGTTAATGATCCTTTAGTAAAACTCAAAAATAATAAAGGTGCAGGCATATTTAGCTCTAGTTTAATATTCAAACCAGTATCTGCTAAATAAATACTGCGCTTCCAAGGAATATGCACAATACATATGGCCAGGGTAAGGCATGGGACCACTTAATTCTGGAAAAAAAAAATTATATATATATATATATATATATTAGAGAATAAACAAGCCAAAACAGGCTGAGGCAATCACATATTCCTTCTTTTAGCAAAAACGCATTCGCTCTGCCCCTGGCTCCATTCTTGGTGCATGAGTACAGAGAAGCGTGTCCCTGCCTTTGGTAGTTTACACTCCCCCAGGGTAGGCCAGCAACCAGGAGATAAATCCATGCTAGGATGTTAGGGAGGAACAAGTGCTGGGAAGAAAAATAAGGCATGGTGAGGGAACAGAGTGGAGCGGTGGTATTAGGATGATCAGGGTAGGCCATAAGTCCTCTGAAGAGGAGGTGACACTTGAACAGAGACCCGAATGAAGTGAGGGAGCAAGCCCTGCACACATCTGTGGGAAAGTGTTCAGGCACAGGGAAGCAAATACAATGGCTCGGATGTTCCTCGAGTTGTAGGAAATTTCATGAAAGCCAAATGGCTAAAGCAAAGTGGGCTGAGTAAGCGATAGCTGATGAGCGGCCAAATCACATAGGCAGTGGACAGCACCATGTAAAGCTTGGATGTTATCTTCTGAGTAATGGGAAGCCATTGGAGAATTATGGAGAGGAGAGTAGCATGATGTAATTAGAAGACAGAGGTTTAGATTCTGCTCCCAGGACTGCAATGCTATAATTAAGTTTTAAAGTATATACTAATTGTGCTTCATAAATCCTTGTGATTTGATCTGATTAGCTGCTAGTCATTTGACCATTTTTAGTTAGCTTGCTGAAAGATTAGAAAGGTTTTGAGTCCTGAGTTCAAATGTGACCTCTACCAATTCCTAAATTTTTAACTTGGGTATGTTTCTTAACCGTATCAGAAATGGTGGGGGCAGGGGGGGAACAAAACACAAAGTAAATGCTCAACAAATGATATTTAGTGCATTTTTTAA
This sequence comes from Orcinus orca, assembly GCF_937001465.1. Lineage (NCBI taxonomy): Eukaryota > Metazoa > Chordata > Mammalia > Artiodactyla > Delphinidae > Orcinus > Orcinus orca. The sequence continues at coordinate 119,996,276 of NC_064560.1, read as the reverse complement.
AGGTGAAAGAAATCCAGAAGTATGTTTTAAAAACATATTCTTTGCTAATAAATTATGTCCTGTAGTAGGAGAGACTCATTTCAGGCTGCTATAATAAAATATCACAAACTGGGTAGCTTATAAACAACAGAAATTTATTTCTCACAGTTCTGGAGTCTGGGAGGTCCAAGATCAAGGTGCCAGCATAGTTGCCTTCTGGTGAGAGCCCTCTTCCTTGTTCATAGTGGCATCATCTTGCTGATGATGGAAGCCCACATGGTGGAAGGGGTGAGGGAGTTCTGTAGGGTCTCTTTTGTAAGAGCACTGATCCTATTCATGAGGGCTCCACTCTGATGACCTAAACACCTCCCAAAGTCCCACCTCCTAATACCATCATCTTTGGGGTCAGAGTTTCAACCTAAGAATGTGGGGGTGTGCAAACACCCAGATCACAGCACAGGCCCACTCACACAGCTGTTCCCTGAGAGGTGCAGCAAACAATTATGATACTCTGATCCTGCAGGGGGCTTGACTATATTTTATTCACTGGAAAAATAAAGGCTTCAGAGAAATCATGGTTTCTATTTTAGATTTTTGAAAAACAAATTCTAAATGTTTGGCAAACAAAGTCTATCTTAAAAAATCAGATGTAACCTAGTTGTCATTCACTAGAAGAATGATTAATTTATGCCTACCATGGAATACTATGCAGCAGCTTAAAAGAACAAAGTAGATCCAGTGAACCTGTGAAAGCAAGCTGCAAAACTATACAGACAGCAGTCTTCCCTCAGTATCCACAGGGGGATTGGTTCCAGGAGCGTCCACAGAGAGCAAAATCCCCAGATGCTCAAGCCCCTTATATTAAACTGGTGGGCTACAATGAATACAGTTGGCTCCCTGTATCCATTGGTTGAATCCACAAATGCAAAACCTGAGGATTGGCTGGAGCTTCAAGATGGCAGAAGAGTAAGACGTGGAGATTAGCTTCCTCCCCACAAATACATCAGAAATACATCTATATGTGGAACAACTCCTACAGAACACCTACTGAATGCTGGCAGAAGACCTCAGACTTCCCCATGTACCTGGATAGGGCACAAGAAAAAAGAAAAAACAGAGACAAAAGAATAGGGACGGGACCTGCACCTCTGGGAGGGAGCTGTGAAGGAGGAAAGGTTTCCACACACTAGGAAGCCCCTTCGCGGGTGGAGGCTGCGGGTGGCGGAGGGTGGAGCTTTGGAGCCACGGAGGAGAGCACAGCAACAGTGGTGTGAAGGGCAAAGCAGAGAGATTCCCGCAGAGAGGATCGGAGCCGACCAGCACTCACCAGCCCGAGAGGCTTGTCTGCTCACCCGCTGGGGCGGGCAGGGGCTGGGAGCTGAGGCTCAGGCTTCGGTGGGATCCCAGGGAGAGGACTGGGGTTGGCGGCGTGAATACAGCCTGAAGGGGCTAGTGCACCACAGCTAGACAGGAGGGAGTCCAGTAAAAGGTCTGGACCTGCCGAAGAGGCAAGAGACTTTTTCTCGCCTCTTTGTTTCCTGGTGCGCAAGAAGAGGGGATTAAGAGCGCTGCTTAAGGAGCTCCAGAGACGGGCGCGAGCCGCGGCTACCAGCATGTACCCCAGAGACAGGAATGGGACGCTAAGGCTGCTGCTGCCGCCACCAAGAAGCCTGTGTACAAGCACAGCTCACTATCCACACCTCCCCTCCCGGGAGCCTGTGAAGCCCACCACTGCCAGGGTCCTGTGATCCAGGGACAACTTCCCCGGGAGAACACACGGTGCGCCTCAGGCTAGTGCAACGTCACGCCAGCCTCTGCCGCCACAGGCTCGCCCTGCATTCCATACCCCTCCCTCCCCCCACCCCCCGCCTGAGTGAGCCACAGCCCCCAAATCAGCTGTTTCTTTAACCCCATCCTCTCTGAGCAAAGAACAGACACGCTCAGGCGACCGACACGCAGAGGCGGGGCCAAATCCAAAGCTGAACCCCAGGAGCTGTGTGAACAAAGAAGAGAAAGGAAGATCTCTCCCAGCAGCCTCAGTAGCAGTGGTATAAATCTCCACAATCAACCTGATGTACCCTGCATCTGTGGAATACCTGAATATACAATGAATCATCCCAAATTGAGAAGGTGGATTTCGGGAGTAACAATATATTTTTTTTTCCCTTTTTCTCTTTTTGTGAGTATACGCTTATGCTTCTGTGTGTGATTTAGTCTGTATACCTTTGCTTTTACCATTTGTCCTAGGTTTCTGTCTGTCCGTTTTTGTTTTGTTTTGTTTTTTTAGTACAGTTTTCAGTGCTTGTTATCATTGGTGGATTTGTTTTTTGGTTTGCTTGTTCTTTCTTTCTTTCAATTACTTTGAAAATTTTATTTTAATAATTATTTTTTGTTTTTTATTTTCATAAAATTTTGATCTGATTTGATTTGATCATTTTATTTATTTATTTATTTTTTTCTCCCTTTTATTCTGAGCCGTGTGGATGACAGGCTCTCAGTGCTCCAGCCAGGCATAAGGGCTGTGCCTCTGAGGTGGGAGAGCCAAGTTCAGGACATTGGGCCACGAGAGACCTCCCAGCTCCACATAATATCAAACAGCAAAACTCTCCCAGAGATCTCCAACTCAACACCAAGACCCAGCTCCACTCAATGACCAGCAAGATACAGTGCTAGACACCCTATGCCAAACAACTAGCAAGACAGGAACACACCCAACCCAATAGCAGAGAGGCTGCCTAAAATCATAATAAGGTCACAGACACCCCAAAACACACACCAGATGTGGACCTGCCCACCAGAAAGACAAGATCCAGCCTCATCCACCAAAACACAGGCACTAGTCCCCTCCACCAGGAAGCCTACACAACCCACTGAACCAAACTTAGCCACTGGGGGCAGACACCAAAAACAACGGGAACTACGAACCTGCAGCCTGCGAAAAGGAGACCCCAAACACGGTAAGTTAAGCAAAATGAGAAGACACTCAGCAGATGAAAGAGCAAGGTAAAAACCCACCAGATCTAACAAATTAAGAGGAAATAGGCAGTCTACCTGAAAAAGAATTCAGAATAATGATAGTAAAGATGATCCAAAATCTTGGAAATAGAATGGAGAAAATGCAAGAAACATTTAACAAGGACCTAGAAGAACTAAACAGCAAACAAATAATCATGTACAACACAAAAAAGAAATTAAAAATTCTCTAGAAGGGACCAATAGCAGAATAACTGAGGCAAAAGAACGGAGAAGTGACCTGGAAGACAAAATAGTGGAAATAAATAGCAAAGAACAGAAAAAAGAATGAAAAGAATTGAGGACAGTCTCAGAGACCTCTGGGACAATATTAAATGCACCAACATTCTAATTATAGGGGTCCCAGAAGAAGGAGAGAAAAAGAAAGGGACTGAGAAAATATTTGAAGACATTATAGTTGAAAACTTCCCTAATATGGGAAAGGAAATAGTCAATCAAGTCTAGGAAGTACAGAGAGTCCCATACAGGATAAATCCAAGGATAAACACACCAAGACACATATTAATCAAACTACCAAAAATTAAATACAAAGAAAAAATATTAAAAGCAGCTAGGGAAAAACAACAAATAACAAATAAGGGAATCCCCATAAGGTTAACAGCTGATCTTTCAGCAGAAACTGCAAGCCAGAAGGGAGTGACAGGACATATTTAAAGTGATGAAAGGGAAAAACCTACAACCAAGATTACTCTAACCAGCAAGGATCTCATTCAGATTTGACAGAGAAATTAAAACCTTTACAGACAAGCAAAAGCTAAGAGAATTCAGCACAACCAAACCAGCTTTACAACAAATGCTTAAGGAACTTCTCTAGGCAGGAAACACAAGAGAAGGAAAAGACCTACAAAAACAAACCCAAAACAATTAAGAAAATGGTCATAGGAACATACATATCGATAATTACCTTAAATGTAAATGGATAAAATGTTCCAACCAAAAGACACAGACTGGGTGAATGGATACAAAAACAAGACCCATATATATGCTGTCTACAAGACACCCACTTCAGACCTAGGGACACATACAGACTCAAAGTGAGGGGATGGAAAAAGATATTGCATGCAAATGGAAATCAGAAGAAAGCTGGAGTAGCAATTCTCATATCAGACAAAATAGACTTTAAAACAGAGACTATTACAAGAGACAAAGAAGGACACTACATAATGATTAAGGGATCAATCCAAGAAGAAGAAATAACAATTGTAAATATTTATACACCCAACATCGGAGCACCTCAATACATAAGGCAAATACTAACAGCCATAAAAGGAGAAATTGACAGGAACACAATCATACTAAGGGACTTTAACACCCCACTTTTACCAATGGACAGATCATTCAAAATGAAAATAAATAAGGAAACACAAGCTTTAAATGATACATTAAACAAGATGGACTTAATTGATATTTATAGGACATTCCATCCAAAAACAACAGATTACACTTTCTTCTCAAGTGCTCATGGAAGCTTCTCCAGGATAGATCATATCTTGGGTCACAAATCAAGCCTTGGTAAATTTAAGAATATTGAAATCGTTTCAAATATCTTTTCTGACCACAATGCTATAAGACTAGATATCAACTACAGGAAAAAAATCTGTAAAAAATACAAACACATGGAGGCTAAACAATACACTACTTAATAACCAAGAGATCACTGAAGAAATCAAAGAGTAAATCCAAAAATGCCTAGAAACAAATGACAGTGAAAACACAAAGACCCAAAACTTATGAGATGCAGTAAAAGCAGTTCTAAGAGGGAAGTTTATAGCAATACAATCCTAACTTAAGAAACAAGAAACATCTCAAATAAACAACCTAACCTTAAACCTAAAGCAATTAGAAAGAACAAAAAAAAACCCAAAGTTAGCAGAAGGAAAGAAATCATAAAGATCAGAAATAAATAAAAAAGAAATGAAGGAAATGATAGCAAAGATCAATAAAACTAAAAGCTGGTTTTTTGAGAAGATAAACAAAATTGGCCAAACTCATCAAGAAAAAAAGGGAGAAGACTCAAATCAATAGAATTAGAAATGAAAAAGGAGAAGTAACCACTGACACTGCAGAAATACAAAGGATTACGAGAGATTACTACAAGCAACTGTATGCCAATAAAATGGACAACCTGGAAGAAATGGGCAAATTCTTAGAAATGCACAACGTTCCGAGACTGAATCAGGAAGAAACAGAAAATATGAACAGACCAATCACAAGCACTGAAATTGAGACTGTGATTAAAATCTTCCAACAAACAAAAGCCCAGGACCAGATGGCTTCACAGGCGAATTCTATCAAACATTTAGAGAAGAACTAACATCTATCCTTCTCAAACTCTTCCAAAATATAGCAAAGGGAAGAACACTTCCAAGCTCATTCTAAAAGGCCACCATCACCCTGATACCAAAACCAGACAAAGATGTCACAAAAAAAAGAAAACTACCGACATATATCACTGAGGAACATAGATGCAAAAATCCTCAACAAAATACTAGCAAACAGAATCCAAAAGCACATTAACAGGATCATACACCATGATTAAGTGGGGTTTATTCACAGGAATGCAAGGATTCTTCAATATATGCAAATCAATCAATGTGATACACCATGTTAACAAACAGAAGAAGAAAAACCATATGACCATCTCAAGAGATGCAGAGAAAGCTTTCGAGAAAATTCAACACCTATTTATGATAAAAACCCTCCAGAAAGTAGGCATAGAGGGAACTTTCCTCAACATAATAAAGGCCATACATGACAAACCCATAGCCAACATCATCCTGAATGGTGAAAAACTGAAACCATTTCCACAAAGATCAGGAATAAGACAAGGTTTCCCACTCACACCACTATTATTCAACATAGTTTTGAAAGTTTTAGCCACACCAATCAGAGAAGAAAAAGAAATAAAAGGAACCCAATTAGCAAAGAAGAAGTAAAGCTGTCACTGTTTGCAGATGACATGATACTATACATAGAGAATCCTAAAGATGCTACCAGAAAACTACTAGAGCTAATCAATGAATTTGGTAAAGTAGCAGGATACATAATTAATGCACTGAAATCTCTTCCATTCCTAGAAACTAATGATGAAAATTCTGAAAGTGAAATTAAGAAAACACTCCCATTTACCACTGCAACAAAAAGAATAAAATACCTAGGAATAAACCTACCTAAGGAGACAAAAGACCTGTATGCAGAAAATTATAAGACACTGATGAAAGAAACTGAAGATGATACAAACAATTGGAGAGAGATATATACCACATTCTTGGATTGGAAGAATCAACATTGTGAAAATGACTATACTAGCCAAAGCAATCTACAGAATCAATGCAATCTCTATCAAAATACCAATGGCATTTTTGCCATTGAAAAGGGAACCTTCATACACTGTTGGTGGTAGAAAAGGGAACCTTCATACACTGTTGGTGGGAATGTAAATTGATACAGCCACTATGGAGAACAGTATGGAGGTTCCTTAAAAACTAAAAATAGAACTATCATACGACCCAGAACTAGAACAAAAAATTTTGCAATTTGTATGAAAACACAAAACACCTCGAGTAGCCAAAGCAACCTCGAGAAAGAAAAACGGAGCTGGAGGAATCAGGCTCCTTGACTTCAGACTATACTACAAAGCTACAGCAACCAAGACAGTATGGTACTGGCACAAAAACAGAAATATAGATCAACGGAACAGGATAGAAAGCCCAGAGGTAAACCCACACACATATAGTCACCTTATTTTTGATAAAGGAGGCAATATACAATGGAGAAGAGACAGCCTCTTCAATAAGTGGTGCTGGGAAAACTGGACCACTACATGTAAAAGAATGAAATTAGAACACTCCCTAACACCATATCCAAAAATAAACTGAAAATGGATTAAAGAGCTAAATGTAAGTCCAGACACTATCAAACTCTTAGAGGAAAACATAGGCAGAACACTCTATGACATAAATCACAGCCAGATCCTTTTTGACCCAGCTCCTAGAGGAATGGAAATAAAAACAAAAATAAACAAATGGGACCTAATGAAACTTAAAAGCTTTTGCACAGGAAAGGAAACCATAAACAAGACGAAAAGACAACCCTCAGAATGGGAGAAAATATTTGCAAATGAAGCAACTGACAAAGGATTAATCTCCAAAATATACAGGCAGCTCATGCAGCTCAATATCAAAAAAAAAAAACCAACCCAATCCAAAATTGGGCAGAAGACCTAAATAGACATTTCTCCAAAGAAGATATACAGATTGCCAACAAACATATGAAAGAATGCTCAACATCATTAATCATTAGAGAAATGCAAATCAAAACTACAATGCATTATTATCTCACACCGGTCAGAATGGCCATCATCAAAAAATCTACGAACAATAAATGCTGGAGAGGGTGCAGAGAAAAGGGAACCTTCATACACTGTTGTTGGGAATGTAAACTGATACAGCCACTAAGGAGAACAGTATGGAGGTTCCTTAAAAAACTAAAAACAGAACTACCAGACGACCCAGCAATCCCACTACTGGGCATAAACCCTGAGAAACATAATTGAAAAAGAGTCATGTACCACAATGTTTATTGCAGCTCTATTTACAATAGCCAGGATATGGAAGCAAACTAAATGTCCATCAACAGATGAATGGATAAAGATGTGGCACATATATACAATGGAATATTACTCAGCCATAAAGAGAAACGAAATTGAGTTATTTGTAGTGAGGTGGATGGACCTAGAGACTGTCATACAGAATGAAGTAAGTCAGAAAGAGAGAAACAAATACTGTATGCTAACACATATATATGGAATCAAAAAAAAAAACATGGTCATGAAGAACCTAGGGGCAAGACAGGAATAAAGATGCAGACCTACTAGAGAATGGACTTGAGTATACGGGGATGGGGAAGGGTAAGCTGGGACAAAGTGAGAGAGTGTAAAATAGATAACTAGTGGGAAGCAGACGCATAGCACAGGGAGATCAGCTCAGTGCTTTGTGACCACCTAGAGGGGTGGGATAGGGAGGGTGGGAGGGAGACACAAGAGGGAGGAGATATGGGGATATATGTATATGTATAACTGGTTCACTTTGTTATAAAGCAGAAACTAACATACCATTGTAAAGCAATTATACTCCAATAAAAAATGTTAATAAAAAAAAAAAACCTGAGGATTCTAAGGTCCAACTGTAAAACTATGTAAGTAAAAATCATTCTATATGCGTCTAAGAGACACTTTGAAAAAAAGTTCATGATTTGTTCACCTTTTCCTCTCTTTTCATTTTTATACTTTACGCCATTTAAATACTTTTCAACTAACAAGTATCTAAAACAAACAAACAAAATCTTTAAGATTTTTAAGTATATCCTCAAGAAAATTAAGGTTATATAACTGGAGTTAAGAATCCAAATCAATTGAAATAATTAAAAACAACAACCACCATATTTCAGTATCCACTGAACGAATATATGTGCCAGGGACCATACCAACTGCATAGCTTTATTTATTTCTCACAACACTGTAAAGTGGGTACCATTCTATAGATATTACAAGTGAGTCATGTGGCAATAAATAACTTGTCCATACTCACAAGTAGAGCCTGAATTCTATCCAGGTCCATCTGTTTCCAAAGAATACTCTTTACCCATGACGTAACTGCTTCCACATACAATGGAGATAAGACTAAATTTACAGGATGGTTACCTTTGCAAATTCTATGCTCTGTTTAACTTCCTGGCTAATCTGCACCTCTATTAGTGACAGTGGTGATTCATTTTACGTATTGGTATAAACTGTAACCCGAAATTCTGTCACCAGAATTACTATCATCTTAAATTGTAACCCCACAGAGGGTAAGGATTGTATATAATAGAAATAGGTTTAAATATTTCAGATAATAATTGTAATGTTGCTGATACAAGATCCCCTATTAAATAATGCTTATTAAACAAATGCAACATATAATATTTAGTTTATACTATAATACAAATCAACAACTTTACCAAACGAAGTGTAGTCTTTGTTTTAAGTTGACTACTTACTTGTCATTCTGTCCTTTTGTCCTGTGACAGTTCTTAAGAGTATTTTACTGAATTTGAGCAAATAAAATACATTTAGTGAATTTAATGATTCAGTTAATCTTTATAAAGAAAACGGTGGCCAGGAACACTTTTCCAATGGGCACATCTTATGTATTTTTAAGAGAGTGCCATGCAGTGTGGTAGAGGATACAGAGAGAAAATGTCTCAGACGAAAAGGAAAGTTAACATTTACATCTGAAAACTGTTTCCTTGCCATGTAGCTTGACAAGTGATGTGGATAATTTTATCCCCTAGTGAGGTTTACAATTTGCAGAACTAGTAATTATGTTGATTTCATCAGAACCAAGTGAAAAAGAGTAGACATTACCTAAATATCATGCCTCAGATGGAAATAATCCATATGGCAAATGGATTCCATTTTTTATCGGGAAATTTTTTTACTCTGGAGATTCTGCAGGAGCTTGATTGGTTCCTAGTATCCTCTCTTTAGGTAAAAATTCCATTTTTTTCTATTTGTATAAATCTTCCCTCTTGATAATCACAAATATTGATTGGGTCGTGGCTAGCTGGCTAGGAGGAAGATGGTATGGGCAGTGGTTCTGTGTAGTATATCAGACATTGTGTTAAGTATGAAATCCATTTTGTAAATGTGTGTCTATGTTCCAAAGAAAAAATAAGTTTAGCCCTAAAAATTACACCTTAAAAATGGATTTCATACATATCATCAGCATTACACTTAACATTAAATCTATCCTATAAAAATCACTTAGGAGGTTCATGGGAACAGTGACCTCCAGTTTAACTTTCATTGTTTCATTCTTGTATCACATACTCTTGGCCACCACCTTCAGCTGCAGCTCAGGATAGATACCACATATCTCAATACTTTCAATGCATCATTCCTCCACTCGGTGACAGTAACCAACAAGATTGTAACGTAGTCCAGTTGACCTATGGTGGTTTTTGTTTCTCCTAATTAATATTCACAAAAACCTTCTGCATCTCTTTTTTCATTGTTAAATGAGACATCTGGGAGCATTTTCATATGTGTTAGTGTGTGACTGTGTATGTGTATATATACTATTAGGCAAATTTTTTTTATACTTTATCGGAGTATAATTGCTTTACGATGTTGTGTTAGTTTCTGTTATACAACAAGGTGAATCAGCTACATGTATATATATATCCCCATATCCCCTCCCTCTTGAGCCTCCCTCCCACCCTCCCTATCCCACCCCTCTAGGTCGTCACAAAGCATCGAGCTGATCTCCCTGTGCTATGCAGCAGCTTCCCACTAGCCATCCATTTTACATTTGGTAGTGTATATATGTCAATGCTCTCTCTCACTTCGTCCCAGCTTCCCCTTCCCCTGCTGTGTCCTCAAGTCTATTCTCTACGTCTGCGTCTTTATTCCTGCCCTGCCACTAGGTTCATCGGTACCGTTTTTTAGATTCCATATATGTGCGTCAGCATACGGTGTTTTTCTCTTTCTGACTTTTCAGTCTGTATGATAGACTCTAGGTCCATCCACCTCATTAAAAATAACTCAATCTTGTTCCTTTTTATGGCTGAGTAACATTCCATTGTATATACGTGCCACACCTTCTTTATCCATTCATCTGTCGATGGACATATAGGTTGCTTCCATGTCCTGGCAATTGTAAACAGTGTTGCAATGAACATTATGGTACATGTATCTTTTTGAATTATGGTTTCTCAGGGTATATGCCCAGTAGTGGGACTGCTGGGTCATATGGTAGTTCTATTTTTAGCTTTTTAAAAAAGCTCCATACTGTTCTCCACAGTGGCTGTATCAATTTACATTCCCACCAACAGTGCAGGAGGGTTCCCTTTTCTCCACACCCTCTCCAGCATTTATTGTTTGTAGATTTTTTGATGATGGCCATAGGCAAATATTTTGCCAGCATTTTCTGCCATATTAATTAGTTAACTTACCTGACGGCCACCAACTACATCCTCTCACTTATGTGACAGAGCCATCCTTATATTTAGTTTTATTTCCCACATTCTAAAACACTGAGTTATAGACAGATGCTACTACATGCTCATTGGGTTCATACCAGTATTTTTCTAGACTTCTCGAGTTCCTGTCTTAGGACATGAGTCGGTTGCCTCTCTTAAGCCTTCCATCACTTCACCTTTTAAGACTTTCCCTTCCTTAACCCTTGGACCAGACTCAGTGGACATTTGTGCAATTTCTCACACTGGATGTAACAAGATCATTTTAAAACCAGAAATATTTTTGTTATTATTATTTTTAAAAATTAAGTAAATCCGTCAATGTAAAATCAGTGGGAAGTTACTGATCACCTAACATCATGGTTCTCAAACCTGTGAGGAACACAACAAGGCTGTCTTGTTAGTTTCTTGGGACCCATGGCCTGGAACTATGCTGGCAATAGCTACATGTGCTTATTGAACACTTGAATGTGGCTGGAACAACCAAGAGACTGAATTCTTAATTTTCTTTCACTTTAAATTTAAACGCCCACATGTGGCTAGTGGCTCCACATGGGATAGTATAGACATCAATCATTTTCATTATCCCAGTGACACCTTGGCAAGTTTCAGTACATCTAGCATTTAGCTCTAGAATCTATATTTTTCGAAACTCCTTGGGTACTTCTGGAGTAGAACCAGATTTGGGAACCATGGAAATAAGTGGTGGAGAAGCATAAACAGAATTGGAGGAAATTGGAAAGGCAGTTGAGAATTAGGTATCAGAACTGTGTTTGTGCCAAGTCCAGATAGGAGGTATATTTTCTCAAAGTAGTCTAAAGTAGCCACATTAAGAGGAGCTACAGTTTCTAACAGGCAGATCAAAAGAACAGAGAGATATAAAAATAAGATCAAGAAACAGGATACCAGCATGTAAGTTGTTCTGAAGCAGGAGAAAATCAGATGCAAGGACTGGATAAATCATAAGGTGCAGTGCTAAGTCAGTGAAGTATGGAGCACCAGTGTTATTTGATGCTTTGTTGCAAGACAGGAGCAGCAAGTTGAAGGATCCATGCAAGGAAGAAGGTAGGAAAAAGGAAAGGAGATTTTAAAATAGAAAGCAGTATAAAAATACAGTAAAGAGAAGACCACTAACAACTGTCTGAGCTGCCACTTGGTAGTATCAGAGTCAACTGCTTCTCCATCTTAGCCTTACAATTTAGCCAGGGAGAATCTCTTGACATATATGACATCAACTAAACATCTGTTATTTCATGGATCTGTAATCTTTATGTATTATATGCTGATTTTCAACATAAAAGTCTATCTTTGAGCCCAACAAAAAAGTATACATAGTGATAGCAAGTTATTGCTTTTCACAGTCACTGCATATCATAACAAGAGATATGTAGTGATACAAAAGATATGCAGAACTGCAAAAGAGTCATAGTATCCTTGTCCTACTAGACACTTTTCTGCCCTCTTCCTTTCTGTGTCTCTTCTCTCCCCAGATATCCAAATGAGATAGATGTAGGTGATTAGAGACACAAAAACTGGTGGTTGCCAAGGGCTCTTGTTTCCAATATAGACAGTAGTTCTTAAATGTGTCTCTCTGTCTATCAATTCCTAACTAATATTAAATACCAGCACCAGGATGAAGTATCAGTGTCTCCACAATGTGCTTCTATTAGTAAATATAAATGGAAAGCTGCAGAAATGGAAACTGTTTGCTTCTGAGCCAGTTAATGGATTGCCCATCTAGCTCAGTGCCTAAAACATGGTACATGCTCAAAAGTATTTGATGGATGAGTGAGTAAATGAATGAATTTCCTTCCAATAGTGTCGATTAATAGTTATCAACCAAGAGATATAACCCAGAATCATGTGGGAGTTTATTTTTGTTGTTTGGTTGGTTGTCTAAAATATGTACACTTAAGTCTCTCTGAAATTCTCATACATCTTAAAGAATGGAGTAAGGTGGAAGAAGAGTTAGGATTAATAAGGGCATAATAAATATTTTGAAAAATCTTCCTGGATCATTCTGATATGTTCTGTTCTCCCCAACCCTTATTCTGCTGAGAAGTACAGTTGTATGCGGTAACTAAACTGATATGTAGTAGTACTAATAACTGTAGCGATAATATTATTCATAAAGTTTGACTTTACTTATAATAATGCCTCATGTTTATAGATTTGTCAAAAGAGGTTCATGTATATTGTCTCACTAGATACAAAAACTCCAATGGCAGGATTAACATGAGTATGCAAAGATGGTAATATTTAGTGTTTTCAAAGGAACTTGAACTTGTAATGCACAGAAAAATAAGAAAATGGAAAATTAGGTTACTGAAAAAGAACACAGTCGAGCTAAGGGATTAAAAAAAGGACCTTGAATATTATCATATTGCAATTATAGTATTTTTGCTACTTCTATCATTACTAACAATTTTTGCTCTTAGCATTACTGACTTTCTCCTTATAGTGAAAACACCCTTGAATTAGATGTTGAGAAATAAATTCTAATCTTCATTCTGCCACTTACTAAATGGAACTGTAGGCTATAATACAATTCATCTCTTTGAGTCAAGGCAATAAGATTTTCCATCTAAAAACTACAATGTTTAGTTCAGTCACCCTCTCTGAGCCTCAATTTCCTGATCTATAAAATGGAAATAATTGGGACTTCCCTGCCAGTCCAGTAGTTAAGACTCTGTGCTCCCAGTGTGGGGGGCATGGGTTTCATCCCTGGTCGGGGAACTAAGATCCCACATCCCTCATGCCTCATGGTGTGGCCTAAATAAATAAATAAATAAAATAGGAATAATTATATACCTGCCTAGCCATCCTCAAATACTGTTGGCATGATCAAATACAGTATGTCACATAATAAATGCATTTTATCCTGTTTGAATTCAACTAAATGTGCTCAGCCAACATTTAGAGACAGAACAATTTAATTAGTGCCGGTGTTTTCATCTGCTGTATCCTATGATGACTGTGAAGTAGGTACAGGAATCCAGAGCTCAGTTGGAGAGAGGGAAAACCAACTGCTTGGCCTTTTTTGAAAGAAAGTATATTGGTCTATAGTGTGCTTTCCTAAGAGATTTATAATGGCAATTGTGATTCCTTGTGGATTTTTGCCTCACTCATTGACTTTGGCACCAACCATTATGTGTGATAAAAATTCAATGTTGATGGCGTATTCCCCTATTAATGATCTTGACATTTTGTTATCATAGTTGTTCTTAATCTATTTTTTAATCACAGACTCTTTGAGAGTCTCCTACACATAGACATAGACAAATGCACATTTGTACAGAGTTTGCACACCATTCCATGAGGGTTTGAGTTTACTGAAGCCCACACTAAGAATCCCCTACCTCAAAGGAAGCTGCCCTTAGTTATGTTCACAGCCCAAGACTCTAGTGATGACGTACCTGGAGTTGTCGGCTATAATTCCAAGTATAACAGCAAGAGATTGCCTAAGTAATTCTTCTCAATCAAGGCATTTCTTGTTGTCTCCTAAGTAAAGCTCCAATGTCACTGGTGATCTTTTCCAAAGGAGTACATACATCAATCTCTGGTGTTTATTCATTACCAGGCAGGTGACAACACAGCTTTATTTCATTTTCCCCCTCTGATGCTAAAACATAAACTACCTTTTAATTCTGACACATTTATCCATTCAGGAGACAGTATGAAAAACAGTTGAGGATCACCTAGCCATCTATCACCTTGGACTTTTCAGGCCAAAATGGGGTTGCTGTCTCATTTATAAGCCAGGGCAACAAGGGTGATTCCAGGTGGATGGGTTAAAAATGGAAACTCCAAGCTCTTCAACAGTGGAATCTGATGTTCTACGTTGCCATAGGCTAGTCTGAGAGCCTCTCGGCACAGGACCAAAGAAGTCCAAGTGAAATAAAAGAGCTACCGTATGACAACTGAAGTCTAAGCCCACATCTGTCTGAATGTGCTAACAAATGCCACAATCCAATGTATATATGGCTCTAAAATGCAGCTATGTGACTGTGTCCTTTTCATGTAAAAACAAAAATGTGTCTATGCTGGCCTCATCTCTTCTTCCCTTTTTTAAATCCCCACGAACTTCTAAATATATTCTTTGCTACCACAAAACAAAACTGGTAATGGAATTCCAAGTTATCTATATCCTTACCTATTTTGTTGGTAACTTTATCTACAATGATGAGACCTCCAGAAGGGACTGAACAAACAGCTTTGGGAGGCTGTGCAGAGGGACCCTCATCACTTCAGAGGGTGCCTAATACGAATAAATACCACATTCCATACTAATAAGAGGATTGAATGTACCACTTAGAGGTTCATTTAGAGATCACTGAGGTCAGTCTATTAGCAAAGCCATCTACTATTATTTGACTTCCAATGTCTGAAATTTTTTGACATTCCACTACCATTCAGTGAAAACAGAATTCTCAACCAGATTAGCAAGGCATAACTTTGATTCCATAACTTTGAAATCTACCCAAAGCTAAAACATAGGTGATCCTTGAACCCCTGTGCAGGAAGCTTTTGATGAAATCACAATTAATTTTCTCCCCTGAAATACACAGTAGTCAGAAGCTGCTTTTTAATCATCACTCTTTCTCTATTTTACATGAATACCAATGAATTGTGTGGTACTGTTTTAAAAAAACGTTTAGAAGGAAAACTCATCACCGGTTGCACATTATTTTTTTTTATAAATGTCATTCTACATTTATACCGGCAACTGTAGCAATCTATGCAAACCAGATTTGAATGGTTAGCAAAGCAGAGTATTTACAAACACCTTGGCTACTTTAGCATTCACACTCTCTTCCTGCCACAGTGAATTTGAATTGGATACCACAGCTGCTGTCAGATCCAAACACGAGTGCATCCTTCAGCTGCCGCCCCCTACCAAGAACGCCAGGCAAAATCTGCCCATCTTTCATCCACATCTCCTACCCTGTAGCTCATTAATTAGTATTTTCAATGGAAAAGGAAAATCAAAGGACACCAGAAGTACAGCTTCCTTCCCATCACTGATGGACATGAGAGCTGTCAGAAACACCAACTGAACAAAATCCATCCCTACAATACTGCACTTCTCCTGAACTAGCACTCCCCCTACCCAACCACCACCACCATCATTTTGGTTTGCAATATATAATCGGCAGAACCCACTGGGAGTCACACTACATTTCAATGATTAGAACAACGTCTCATACACCTTTGTTTGAAGCACTTTCCCCATCAGGCCTATAGCTAAACCCCCAAAGACCGTGATATCACAATATGGCACTGTAGATGTTCTATAAGAGCTACAAAATAAAACAAAAGCCTATGTTCTGTTTTCCTTTCTATCCAAAAATCATAAAATTATTTGTCCTTACTAGTGAGAGATTAGCACATTGCATTATTCATCCATGTATCTTCTGTACCTATTTTAATCTAAAGCTGAGTGTGTTCAGGAAGACTTTTAATAACTACCTTTTCAGAGCAACTCATTATAACAGGGATTTTAATATCTCTTGTTGCCCATTTTTCTACCGGTAGCAGGCAGCACTAGAACTGCATGCACCAAAGTAGGCTTTAATGAAACCTAATGTTCGTTCAAATGAATCTCTCATGGCTATATAGGTAATACTGAAACACAAATATTTTTGTCTTTGAAGCAGATTCTCTAGAGAAAGGCACAGGCAATGGGAGTAATGAGTGACAGTTTCTTAAAGGTTAATATCTTCCTTAATCTATTTCCATAACAGAAAGGGAAAATACTGTATTAATAAGCATTGGGTATGCTTTGGGGATTGCAGAAACAATTTCAACTATTATGTATATGTTAAACCGTAGGGAAACAAGGAATCCTACACATACGTTTTATTTCATAAGAGAAGTGCTTTAAATATATATTTTATTTCTTATTAAAGAAGTGCCTTAGTTGCATGTGAGCATGTGTACGTGTGTGCAAAAAAGAAGAGAAATAAAACTGCCCTCAATACTGGACCAGGAACTGTGATTGTCACATCAGGTAATGAAACCATTAAATGCGCGGTATTAAGAAGAGACAAGATGCAATTAGCCAAGAAATTACTCTGATCTCAGTGACATTTTCAAAAAATCATAATACAATATACATCGGAAGATGTGATTGACAGCCTAATCCAGTTTTGATGGGACGTAGTCCACATACTGCGAGTAAAGCAGTGCATGTCCAGATAAAGCTCACAGCTGTGAATGTCTGATATGTCCTTACAGTCTTGTCACCCAGGAAATTCCTCAGGTTTAAAAGATGATGAAAGTATCGACCATTAATGACAGGATCATCTCCTGCCCTGAAATAAAATGTACTAATCCCTTTTGCTAGGTCTATGAATTCCTAATATAAATTATATAAACTCTAGTAATTCATCTCTGTTAGCACAGTTGTGTTTGGAAATTGTACAGCAGTCTTTGCCCTATTTGAAATGCTAGATGAAAGCAAGACATGTTCGTTTAAGCTGCAGCATAAAGTAATTTAACAGAAGGGACAGAATAACTTCTGGATAATGAGAACTACAGATGTAAAAGAAGGGAAGTTTAAAAGTTATAAGGTGGCTTGATGGATTTATGTTTCATCTTTGCAAAAGAGGACAGAAATACAAGTGTATAATGTTTTAATTAAGCATAGGTCCCTTAACTTTGAATAGCTAAATAAATGACATCAAACAACTGTTTGTGACTAACAAATAATTATATGGAATTAACAGTTATTAATCAGAGACCTTAGAATTTTCAAATAAACAGAGTATTAATGAATAGCTAAGGCAAGATGATTTTCACCAGTTTCATAATTGTATGTGATTATGTTAATGAAACATTGCAGTGTGGCTCCACACATATATTCTGCATTAGACAGACACAATGAATGTTATGAGATATCTACACACAAATACACAGCGAAAAGAGTACATAAAGGGTGTTTGATCTTTCAAAGTCTGCACTTATTCCATGGTAATAAAGCACTTAAAAGGTAATGATGGTGTTATCAATGTATTTATAATCTGGTGAATATTACATTAATTATATTTCCTGTTTTTTTTTTAATTTGAACACTATATATACTACTTTGTTTATCTATCAGAGTTATTATTCAAGGAAAAGTACAGACCGACTAAACTTTGCTCTCTGAAATATAAATTGGAAAAAATGGAATGCATATCTTAGGACAAGACTAAATAGTAGTCAGATTCATTTTTTAACTAAATATACTAGATCTCATCTATGGGGAGAATAATTAAATGATAAACTGCCATTACGCAAAACATGTTGATAACTGCTCTTTGGAAATGCCTTCAGAACAACTGGTGAATTGTATGAATTTCTCCTATAATCATACTTTCTTTTAACAGCAACCAATATTTTTATACTTTGTCAGCCTTATCAATTAGACTTCAAATGACTTTGTTCTGTTCTCCAAACCTAAAGTTATCTTCAATTGTTAAGATTTGCTATTATTAATATTCTTTAGCAAATTTGGATAGCACCATTTATCGTAATAGCCAAAAAGTAGACATAATGCAAATATCTATCACCTGGTAAACAGATAAACAAAACTTGGTATAAAAACACACAAACAAAAAAAACTTTGTATATCCATCCATACAATGGAATGCCACTCAGCAATAAAAAGGCATCGGCTACTGAGAAATGCTACAACATGGATGGATCTCAAGAACATTATACTAAGTGAAAAAATCCCGACACAAAAAACTACATATTGTTTGATTCGATTTATACAAAATGTCCAGAGAAAGAAAATGTATGCTAGCAGGAAACAAATTAGAGGTTGCCTGGGGCAAGCGGCGGGTGGGGGAGTGGGGGCGGGATGACAGGGACTGACTCCAAATGGGTATGAGGTTGCTTTTTGAGGTAATGGAAATGTTTTAAAACTAGACTGTGGTGCTGGTTACACAACTCTGTAAATTACTAACACTCATTGAATTGTACTCTTAAAATGGCTGAATTTTATGGTACATAAATTATACCTCAATAAAGCTCTTTTAAACAGAGAAGGAAAAATTAAATGAGATAATTTTTTTTAAAAAAGCAAGAAGAATTTTGAACAGAATATGAGGCAAATTATAAAGAGGGCCTTTGAAAAACTAACATTACTAACACTTCCTAAGTTTATTGTTGATGGGAACAATATTAATTTGAAATAACAGTCATTACATTTTAGTCAGCCCTCATATGTGTTGACATATGGATGGTTACTATTGCCTTGAACAGCTTATTAATCGTTACTACGGCCCTGAAATGCGGTTTCAGCCGAAGCAAAGAAACAGAACAATTTTCAAATAAACTAACACTCAAGAGAGCTTATTTGAAAAGGAAAGCAAAGACAATTATTTTTCACCAATATCCTGTCCATCTTGCCATAAAACTCCAGCAGGAATCATTAGCACACATACACCTCTCCTTCCATCCATGAAAATTTACCTCCACAAAGCCCACCCCTAACTTCAGAGCTCACAGTATTCCCTATTTTGAGAGCCCTATAAGAAACAGAATAGGGGGAACCAATTCTTTTACGTCTGCTTAGCAAGCAGATTGTAGTCAAAACCATTGTCATAAGATCAAATGCTAACAATGTACATAAATTCCCACTACTTCCAGGGATTAAATAGACCCTACAGGTGTGATGGGTTACATCTGATTCAAGTTCCTCAAACTTTAGCAGGTTTCAGCAAATGAAATTTAAACCAACCCAGATTTTATGTGGGAAAGAGGAAAGGGAGATGACCTATTTTATGTTAGTTACTTGAAATGTTTAAATATGTGCATAGTGGTGTCAGGCCATAAAGCAGAAGCATATCAACTTTAAAAGTCACATACAAAGACGGGGTGGGGGTAGGTAGTGGATTATCCACTTATGACTCAGCTTTACAAAATACTGCAATTCCACTGCTCTAAATGGCTTTAAATTTATTCAAGATGGGTGGAACCGTGGGTGTTAACATGCTCAGCAACCTGTTAATGTTAAGAAGGTGCTTGTCCTAGAATCATTATTTTCATCTGAATGTTTGATACACTGGATCTTAAACCTCATGATATTTTCTTTGTATTCCAAACTCCAGCGTCTTTTAAAATTACGCACAAATTGTGTTCTGCTTACAATTCTCGTGGCAACTTTTGTTGTACTTTGAAATATCAATTTCCATTACTCTTTGCTTTTTTCCCCTAGAAAAGCACTTTTAAAGAAAAAACAAAGATTAAACTTCTTCAAGTTGTTATCAAGTTTAAACAGCAAAGAGAAGGAAAAAACTCTTATCCAGAGAAAAGAAAAAATACAGTCACAAAATAGCATTTAAAAATAAAGTTACTGTGAAACTCCTGGTAACCACTCTTCACAATTTTTTACCCCACTTGTTTATTTATAAACGTTGATCATACAGTGAAGAACAACACTGAGAATGTATTAATTTTTTTCTTTGTCTTCATTTTGGAACAAAGTTTCCAGGCACCTTGACAATGAAAAAAAGTACACATAATTTTTCTAAATTTTTATATATGGCATTTTTTCACTGTGGTAAATCACAATTGTACTTTACGTGTGACTAAGTATGATTGTTTCTTTATTTAAGGTAACTAAAGATCATTGACCCGAATTGTTTCGAATTGCTCTGTATTATTCACACTTTAATCCATAAAAGCACAAATCATTGGAATTTAGATTTTTTCTTAAAATGTAATCTTTAGTGTATTTTGTGTTGTTTAGAGAAATATACTATAACTTAAAAAGATGACTCCGATTTAAAATGGGTCAAAAAGTAAACAAATATGCTTAAAATTGTCTGATAAAATGCATAAGGATAGAGCTAGCATTGGAAATGTTTTTCAGAGGTTTTATCAATTTGTCATTTATATTCCATTTCTGGGCAATCAGCTACAATTTTGGCATTGTGTTCTAAAGCAGAAAACTACCTCAATGAAAGCAACCTCATCACTGCCCACTCGGGTTGCTATTTCAGTCTACATAATGTGAGGGGTTAAATGGACATGAAGAATAAACTGTTTCAGGGCCATTAACATTTCTAACTTTAAAAATGAGTGCCTTTCTGGTACGTACCAATTATGAAATGCCTTTTGTTAAAAATACAGCGCTCTTACCAAAAACATTGCATGCTTACTCTTACTGTCATTAGACTTAACGATTTGCCTGACATTTCTCTTTTAACATAAAAATTCATTTGCAAAAAATATTTCCACAAGCAAAGACCAACTTCTATACCTCCCTTTGCCACAAAAAGACCCGGATAGACAAATAAAAATAAGTAAAATACAGGAAAATCTTCAGAAATAAATTTTAATTTCTAGAATAATGGGTCAGGATTGTTATGTAAAAGATCATTATCTTTTTTTTCCTGTACCTATTAGAAACAAAGGCACATGAGACAGTCCTTTCATAAGGAAAGTTTATCACTTGTGTTTCATTCCAAAGGGTCCTATCTCACAAATGCCATCGGGGCCTAGTTTAATATTTAAGGAAAAAAAATTAATACAGTAGTAAATCACTATTTTAGGAGGAAGAAGAAAAAAAGAAAGGAGGGTGAGAGGGGACCCTCCAGCTCCCATGTACTTTTAATCACTATTTAGATGACCAAAAGTATACTATACCTCCTTTTTAGCATTCTCTATGTAGGGGCAAATTTCCCCACCTAGAGCTTTTTTTCAAACCTGCATCAACTATAAAAGCATTGTACAATTAATATAAGTCAAAAGAACTGGAAATTAATTTAAATGCTACTTATCATGTAATTAAGAGAGCGGTAATAGGAAAGCTTGCAAGAATAGAATTGCTTCTGAATTTTCTGAGCTAGATGATTTTTGTTTTCCACTTAAAGCAAATGTTAAAAATTTTTTTCCATCAAAATCCTAAATAGCTTTCTGACAGGTTTGTTATGGTTAATTAATTACTTTCATTTGCACTAAGTTGTATACTTGAAGATGAATAGTACAAGATAACAAGGCCAGCCTCTGTGAGGGAGACCTTTGGTGGTCTATGCAGTCTGCTGCCTCATTACAGGACTAGCTATCTGCAGGAAGCCCGACTTTGAAAGGTACAGCACATCCCATAACACCCTCCCCTAACTGAGATGATTGTAGCTTCTTCCGAAAAGTGATGATTAGGAGAGAGAAAAGCAAAACGGAATGCTGTATGAATATTTCATGTAAATGAAAGCAGGCACTTAGCGACGTGCATCTTGATTGATGCTAGAGTGCCTCTAAACGTCTTGACATTGAAGGGTTCCGACTCCCCTTCCCTAGATGACTGCTTCAAGAGCTGCAGTTAATAGTGGAATATGGCCATAGTTAGCTCAAGGGCTCTTTATTACCGGCTGCTACTAAATAAGACCACAGGCATCCGGTTAGCATAAGTGAATTCTAGATAAAAGAGACTTCCGAGGGAACCCTAAATGAGATATGATAGTTATTTTGGGGGAGGGGGGGCGGTATTTTTTCCCTCCCTGAAGCATAACTGTTTATTTCATTGTTAACCATGCTCAAGAAAGAGCCAAAGAACTCAAATTGCTATGCAGAAAGAGGCCAAGTAAATAAAAATTGGATGGGATGTACACAGATGCACATGATCTCCAAATCATTTTAAGTAAGTAGTAGTATAGTAGTAATAGTGGCAGTAGTAGTAAATAAGAGAAAAGCCCTCATCATGAGAGTTTTTAGAAATATAATTATTTTAGAGATAAGTAGCATTTTTCTAAATTTGTGCAATAAACCATCAGTCCTTTACCCTCCCTCCATATATGCAAGGTTTATCTTCCTAACAAGTAAGGAGACTTAAGAAACTTAAGGGACAGAATATTTCAAAATGCAAATTCAGTTGGATGAGTTCAAGGCTTTAGAAACACAGTTCTATGGCAGGGGTGTGAGGGATAACAGTGATAGGTCTGATGACATCACCACAAACCACTCCCCACAATGTCAGAGACTTAGATCGTTTTCCTCCAGAAAATGCTTGGGTAACTGTGCTTTGCTTAGCCCAGGATTTCTACCTCCATTGGCTCTTCATGAATCATTTGTCATTGAAAGGTAAATAAACTCTCCATAAGCTGTGACCACCAGAGAGCTTTCTTTCCATGACTCGACCAGAACAAGAGCCCAAGAAGAGTCACTGGCAGTATCCCAGCATGCCAGCAGCCCCCAGCCTCAGCTGCCACTACTTTTCTGCAAGAGTCATCTAAAGACAGAAAGAAAAGGAAAGTAGAAAGCTCAGGAAATAACTCAGAATCCCTGAAATCACTTAGAGACTTTCTGTTGCATTTAAAATATCCAACTGATGGGTCACACAAAACCCAATAACCTGTTTTTTACTTTCCCAATGTCCCTTCTCTTCTGACTCCCACTCTGTAACTCCTGAGGCTCCTTTAAGGGGAGACTTAATATTTCACGCAGAAACAATATAAACCTCTGAGATGTACAGAAACACATGCATATGGATTTAAGAATGGAAAACTTGATATGCTTTTGAGTCTGCTCAGATCTGCATCACTGAATCAGAGAACTGGAAAAGACTTTTCAAAATCACTTAGCCCAGTCTCCTGATCAAACGAGGCAAAGGGAGAGACTTGCCAAAAATCACATACTTAAGGAATAGCAGAGCCAGTACTAGGTTTTAGATCTCATGATTCTCCATCTTTTTTTTTAATGTCACCAAAATTACTCTGTCATTAATATATCATTTTTGCCTGAATTTACATAGTTTCTTTCTTTCAAAAACCCAATTTTTAATTGATAGTAATTTATCTCTTGTCTTAATAGTATTCTAGACCCTCTTATACTTGTTAAACATTAATCCATGGGTAGCAATTTCATTACAGAATAACAATACATCACATATATTTATACAAGTTTTCAAAGCACTTTCACATTAATTATCCAGTTCAGCCCATCCAGAAGTCTTCAAAAGCAGTTATTTCCTCTGCTTTCAAGAGGAAGAAACTGAGATTGAGGTCCTTGTCTTAACTGATGGAGATTGTGAACGACAGAGCAGAGTCTCATACCCACATCTTCTGGCTCCAAGGTCATTGCTCATTATCCTTCATTCTATTATTTAATAAATGTTTATTAAGCATCTACTATGTAACAGGCTTCTGATTCAATCCTGGGGTCATCTATTACAACTTAGAGACTGTTTCGTATTTTCCCTACGTTAGAATACAATCTTCCCATATTTGTCCAATCAAGTTTTGTCTAATAGCCAGTTAGAAATAGACAGTTGAAAAGCTGACCTTATGCTCACTTAATTTTTATCTACTGTATTACCTCTGTTTTTCACAGATGCCCCGTATGGTACACATATGGCTTCTAAGTGAGGTCTTTATGTAAAAACTCTACATACGAGGATGCAGTGACTTTTCAAATGGCATTAGTACTATAAGACAGAACAAAGAAATCTGCAGTCCTGTCAGCTTTTAGTGAGTTACAAAGCCTGACAGTAACACATGCAGCTTTCAGGGCCATAGGCAGCAGGCATGAAAAAATCTGCACACAGCGTTTCGAAAATGACAAGTTGTGGATCCCGGATGCTATTATTATTATTATTAAAATTAAACAGAGATTTAATCTAACATTCTATGGGCAGTCATGCAACTGACTTTAATAACTGTAAACTGAGGCATACATCGTACTGCACTGAACCTAATGCTTTAATTAAGTTTCAATGCAGTCAGTGACAATGACCAGGATGCACTCGGGTGCTGCAAGCTGCAGGCCATTCTCTCTCTGCCGGAGCACAGTTCCTGGGAGCCCTGCAGGAGCAGCAGCCACTGATGCCACAGTTAGATATTTATGAAAGAGATGCTCTGAATTTTATCATAGTGGTATAGATCAATTTTTAGGACAGAGTCCTTAACAGTATATTTGGAGGCTAGGTACAAAACTAATTTTATCTGCTTCAGTGATGTGTGAACTGTATGAGGAAAGACATGTCCCAACTCTCTGATAGCTTATCTTCCCTGGTGACCATTTATGCATTCTCTTGTAAATATACATATTTTACAAGGAAAGGGAGGGGGGAGAGGAATGCTCTTTCAACTCTCCTTTGAGATGACCTTGAAGAAGGAGCACTTGAATCTTCCGGGAAATTAGCAGCCACATGTATTTCGATAATGATGAGTGGGTGGGAAGTGCCACTCAGGGAACTGGCAATATCCTAGGTTGTGGGCACTTGACCAGGATGTCTTTCCCATTGAGGCTTTTTTTCCAAGGAGACAGAGAAAAGCAGAGCTGCCTGGACCTGGAAGTCAAGTCCTCCCCCTACACTGGAGGGCTTAGCCCATAAAGAGGCTATTACAAAGAAAGTAGCAATGAAAGAGATGTTGATTTGGTATTTTCTCAAGCATGTAACTCTAATGAACACCAAGAGAGAAATGAAAAAGCCCTTCCAAGCAAATGTATAGGTAATCAGTTGCTCTCTCAAAAAAGCAAGGATGACAGGATAACAGCAACGAAAATTAACCTTTGCTTTGTGTTGTTTATACCAAGACCATGGAGTCCATATGTAAGCCAGACGGATGGAAGCATGTTTTCCTTTTTTCTGTTTCCAGAGTGTCTGTATATAGGATGCCACTTTAAATCTTACACTTTCTTTTTTCAGCTATGTCTCCCTTCTCCCACTTTTGAATACACATCTGAAGAGTGATTCCTCTCCTACACCCAACATTTGGGCTCAAATATCCAGTGGACAGATTTTTATACGCACTGCCACATACCTTCAAATAAGTACCTCTTCACTGCCTAGACCAGAGGCAGACAAATTTTTATATAAAGGGCCAGATAATAAATACTTTAGGCCTTGAGGGCCATGTGGTCTCTGTCACTACAATTCAACTCTGTCATCATAGCATGAAAGCAGACAAGGACTATACATAAATAAATTAATGTAGCTATGTTTCAGTAAAACTTTATTTATGGACACTGAAAGCTGAATTTCATATAATTGTTGTATTTCAAAAAATATTATTATTTTCAACCATTTAACATGTTTGAAAACCATTCTTAGTTTGTAGGTCATACAAAAAAAAACAAACAGCAGATAGAATTTGGACTGTGGGCTATAATTTGCCAACCCTTGGTATAGAGAAAGCATAGTCAGAATTACGTGGGCTACCATACTTAGACTATTAGAGATATTTTATACAGGTATTTTCTGTAAAGCATGTGCACCATTTCACAGCTATACCTTAATCTAACTTTTACAACACTGTTAAGAGGCAAACAATGGGCAAAGCATCCACCTGGCTTGTGAATGTGCTTCTGACTGTGTGTTCTGCTTTCACACAGAACACTGCTGTGTGAAACCCTAGGCACAAGGACAATCAAGTGAGATGACCAAGCATAGAAATGAGCACATTTATATACTGAATCCACTAATCATACACAGCTCTAGATATGTGCTGCATTCGTAACCGATCTTTATATACCTTAACAATCACACACACCTTCCACTTACGTCCAGATATTTACATATTTCAGTCAAAATAAATCATAACAAGTAAATGTGATCTTATTACTTCTCTCCTCTGAAAATGTATGAGACCATCCGCAATCAGTATAATTTTGTGGGAGGAGAGGAGAAGGCAGCACAGAATGGGTGGTTATTACTACCTTTAAGTTTTCTATCAGAAGCAACATGGTACAGTTAATTTTGAGGTTAAGAGATCTGGTTTTGAATCCTGGCACCTTAGGCCTATTTACCTCTGTGACTTCCAAAGCACTATAAATGAGAATTATAATATTTAATTTATGGGATTTTTGTGAGCTGAAGGAAAACACATGTAAAGCTGGGCTCTCGTTAGATGCTCAGTCAGTCTTCGTACCCATTCCCTTTTCCAATGCATCCTCAGAAAACAAAGAGATGGCCGCTATAAAGTGGTGAGCTGACATCCTTGCTATTTTTTTCAGGTTCATCATATCTGCAATGCTACACTCACTGCTATGGGTTTTTGAGAGGACATTTCTCCCATTTATTCTTATATAGTCCATAGAAGGAAGCCTGATGCTAATGTGACTTTACTGCTCCTTTCATCCAGGTTCATTCCATCAAATTCCCAGGACTTAAAAGGAAAAGAGAGAAGAGTTTCCAAATGCAACACGTTTTCTCTTTCATGAATCCATTTGTCAAATCAGCTTGGTGGTGCCAATTCCAGGATTAAATCGCCTGTTCACAAGCAGGCATCATTAAAGTTTCAATGGTAATGGCATTTTCAGCTCTATAGAGAGCCAGTAAATTGTGATTCCTCAACTGACCAATTTCAATAATGAGAAGAACCTCCATTCTGGGCAGGAACCTGAGACAGTCTGTGACACGGTAGATTCTTTCGTATGAACAGTGGCTGTAATTGCTCTTTCTATTACTTTCTTCAGTCCACCCAGACCCTGTTCTCAGCCCTGGGAACATGAAAATCAGCAAGCCAGTCCCTATCCTCACCTCTTTCCAGCCCAGTGGTGGACACAGATGCATATGGAGACAACAGCACAACCTCATAAGGGTGTGTGAGCACCTACAAGGGGTGTGCAACACTGTCTGACTGCAAGAATCAGGGATGACTTCACCAAGGAGGTAAACCTGGATCTCAGCCTTCAGAGATGGAGTTTGCCAAGGATGGATAACATTCCACACAGAACAGAGAAGACCAGGTAAAGAACTTCTCCACTGTGGCAAGTCCCTAGACTACCCATCAGGCTGAGGCAAGCACACTCTCCTGCATGCCACCACTATACCTCATTAAATCCTCCATTTCAGAATTAATCACACAGCACTCCTTTTTTTTCCCCACTAAGCTGTAGTATAGACTCCCCAGAGACAATATGTATCTATCTAATGGAAAGGAGATAATCAAACACTTCGAAGATGAACAAAAATGTAGAAGATGATATATTTTAACCTCAAATGTACTTCCAAAAAAATTTAGAGACCAGTAATTTGTAACCTATAAAGTTTACTTATAAATACTTGTGAGCCCTGCCATAAGAATTAGTTTTTAAAAAAAGCATACAATAAATGATGAATTAATATGTGTTATGTTAGTGAATGAATTAAAAACATTAGGCCAGAACCAACTCAGGCCTTTTCAAATATTAGTCCATATCAAAATTTTAAAAAGTTACAAGATCTGACACTTTAAGAGGATGCCTGTCCTACAGCAGAAGTAACCTGTCTGTCCCTACCAATTCAGCTTCAAACATTGGGAGCCTCCAGAAATACCAGTCCCACTGGCAGGCGATGTCTGGAATCAGTCCTACTTACCCAAAGCAGATGTGAATCATATTTGGGGTAAGTCTGTTGAGCTGCTGATATCTCCTTTCCCAAGCATGCTTACCTAGCATTCATGACCAGACTTCTACTCAGACCTCTGAGTCCATGATTCCGATTATAGTACTAACCACAGTTTACCTAAATAAAACCTTGACATCCTGTCTAGACCTCTCTAAAGGCCAGGCTATGTCTCTAAAAACCCCAACTACACACAAACCATGGTTCTGGGATGGCCCGTATGGACCGCCCAGAATAGCAGTGATGACAGCCTCACACCTCCTCATCATCTTCTCTATTGGGAGCCCCTTCCTGCTTCACTACACCAATTACTTTATCTCACCCCTGTCTACATCACACAACCAGGATGGAGCTAGTGTTTGCCATCCCCTGCCACAAATACTGACATCTATCTGGATTGCTGGCTCCACAGATTAGGGGCCCAGAACCATCTCAGCATTCCCCTACCCGCATCTCAAACTCAGGACTCTCCTTGCCTAGAGGCAGGGCTCATTGAAGCTAGCCCACAGCAGAACACTTACAGGTGTGTTGCTTTCCACTGAAGGTCTGCTTAAAACACTAAGTATTTGAGGGTGTTTTTAAAAAATAATGGAGGCGACAATTTCTGCTAATGCAAGTACGTCTTAAACCTCTTTAAACTAGTTGATGGTGAGTATTGCCTCATTGTGGGACTGAGATTCAGGTTTTAGAATTTACTGAATTATTACCTTTACAGTACAAGTCTTTGCTAAACTTCTGCACCCTGTGCAGCTTGGTGGTATATACATGGCGCTTAAAGTCGTAAGCAAAAGTTACTTCTATTTCCATCTTTGGTTTTAAAGTATGTCCTCTTTTAATCTCATTTTGCATGTTCATTTCCCCATTCTTTTTTTTTCTTTTTTTTTTTTTTTTTTTGCGGTACGTGGGCCTCTTACAGTTGTGGCCTCTCCCATCGCGGAGCACAGGCTCCGGACACACAGGCTCAGTGGCCATGGCTCACGGGCCCAGCTGCTCTGCGGCACGTGGGATCTTCCCGGACCGGGGCACAAACCCGTGTCCCCTGCATCGGCAGGCGGACTCTCAACCACTGCGCCACCAGGGAAGCCCCATTTCCCCATTCTTTAGCAAAATCTATGAAGCAATCAGGTGAACAGTAAGTACATGAAAGAAAATAACGTAAAATAAACTCTAAGGAATACATCCTCATATGTAAAGAGAAAATAGGTTTTAATATCAAGACTTTTTTTAGTATCCTAGAGTGAAAAGTTTGAGTCCCATAGATAGCTGTTTTCTTTTTTGAAAGCATAATTCACCTTTGTCAACTTAAAGGTTCCTTTCATTATGAACGATCATAACCCCCAAACCCAGCCAACCTTTTATGTATATTTAACAATTATTCTCATGTTAGAAATCAAAATAAGTCTCATTAAAATTACAAGAGCTTTTCTAATCTTAAGAGCTGAGGTTTAAAAAAAAATCTTTAGTGTGTTGAGATTGTCATTTACTTTTTATACCCAATTTGCTGTCTTCACTGGTTAGACAATTAACCAGTATTCAAGTATGTGAAATAGTGAGAAGTATGAAATTTACATAAATAAAATAAATTAACACAGTTAAACAATACAATATTGCCTCCTGACATCTCCATTTTCAGATGTCATCAACAAATAATCAAGATACCAACTCAGGGTAGGCATTGTTCCTTAATAATTGCTTAGATTATCATAGATTCACTAATCATTACAATATTATTCAGAAATTTGTTTTTAATCCAGTGAACATATTGCTAATTACTGAAACATCTAACAGCATCATCTTTTCTAACAGCAGCAAAATGCCAGGGAATTGATTTTAATTAGCTTGTAGAAAAAGAATTATGTGGAATTTAAATATGTCATTCAATTTATATGTCAAGGAGACTCTCAAAAAGGATTATGTGGTTAACCGGACTTTGGGATAAAGGGAGGTCTGTGTTTGGAATTCTGTAATTCATTTCGAAAGCTCTTCTATACATACACATACTGCTGCTGAATGTCTTAGCCCCTCTGCATCTTCCAACAGGTTTCCTTCTCTCTCCTTCTTCCATAGCAATAACCACCAAGGCAGAACGTTGCGATGTCTCAGTATCAAGAAAAGTGATCACTTTCCTGTATCTTTTTTTTTATGTAACCACAGGGGCCTCAGGCTTCCATTTAGTAAGGCAGTACAGAATTTTGAAGCGAGGATTTATTTAATGAGGATTAGAATAAACAAAGTCTTCCAAGCAGGCACAATAGAAGGGAAACAGAAAAATGCCACTGCCATTAAAAATGGGACATTCTGAGATGGTTAAATGGGGGAAGGGGTGCAAATTAGATATGTCTTTATCCTCTAAAATTCTAGCAATCCACATGCTTAATTACTTTAGATGACCCTTGAGGAGAAGCCAACAGTATTGCTTCTTGTGCATTCCAGGTATCTTTGCTGCACTGGGACCTGTGAGGCTAATACCCATTCAGTAAGATCCATTAAAGCGCCCTGGGCTTCCTGAAGGAAAATTTTCTAAATCAACATTACATCAAAGGATGAGTAAAACACGATGTGAATGTTTTCAAATATTCTTTTGAAAACCAACTCCACCTAAACAATACATTCCACTAAACACATTAACTAACTAACAAAAACCTATAAAGAAATTCTGACTCCAGTCAGATATTTGAGCTCCTAAACTCCCTCAAGTCCTTTGGAAACAATCCATATTTTGGGTTGAAAACCCTTGGAAATTCCTTCTTATAAGTAACTACCTTTTCAGTTACTGCATATCTGATGTACACAAGATTTATAAAATTAATGTCCAAAGCTGATAATGTTTCCATAAAGAAAGGTTAAACCTCTCATTATTTATTCATTCCTTCTTTCACTCATTTATCCACCTTTCCACCACTCATTCACTTAAGATTGTTGAACACCTACTATACTATCTATTCCACTCACTAGCAGTGGAACAGTTCTCTCCTTACCTCAAATAAAGCCAGGATATTCATGCAAGAATCTTTCAACAGGGTAAACACAAACACAGTATGCAAAGTAAAAACATTCTAGAGAATATAGCCAAGTTTCACAAATGGTACAGAAATTTTTTTTTTATATACAGCATGTTTTTATGAGTTATCCATTTTATACATATTAGTGTATATATGTCAATCCCAATCTCCCAATTCATCACACCACCACTTTCCCAATTTGGTGTCCATACGTTTGTTCTCTACATCTCCATCTCAATTTCTGCCCTGCAAACCAGTTCATCTGTACCATTTCTCTAGGTTCCACATATATGCGTTAATATATGATATTCGGTTTTCTCTTTCTGACTTACTTCACTCTGTATGACAGGCTCTAGATCCACCCATGTCTCTACAAATGACCCAATTTCATTCCTTTTTATGGCTGAGTAATATTCCATTGTATAAACGTACCACAACTTCTTTATCCATTCGTCTGTCGATGGGCATTTAGCTTGCTTCCATGACCTGGCTATTGTAAATAGTGCTGAAATGAACATTGGGGTGCATGTATCATTTTGAATTATGGTTTTCTCTGGGTATATGCCCAGTAGTGGGATGGCTGGGTTGTATGGTAGTTCTATTTTTAGTTTTTTAAGGAACCGCCATACTGTTCTCCATAGTGGCTGTATCAATTTACATTTCCACCAACAGTGCAAGACGGTTCCCTCCCTTTTCTCCACACCCTCTCCAGCATTTGTTGTTTGTAGATTTTCTGATGATGCCCATTCTAACTGGTGTGAGGTGATACCTCATTGTAGTTTTGGTTTGCATTTTTCTAATAATTTGTGACATTGAACAGCTTTTCATGTGCTTCTTGGCCATCTGTATGTCTTCTTTGGAGAAGTGTCTATTTAGATCTTCTGCCCATTTTTGGATTGGGTTGTTTGTTTCTTTAATATTGAGCTGCATGAGCTGTTTATATATTTTGGAGATTAACCCTTTGTCCGCTGATTCGTTTACAAATATTTTCTCCCATTCTGAGGGTTGTCTTTTCTTCTTGTTTGTAGTTTCCTTTGCTGTGCAAAAACTTTTAAGTGTCATTAGGTCCCATTTGTTTATTTTTGTTTTTATTTCCATTACTCTAGGAGGTGGATCAAAAAAGATCTTGCTGTGATTTATGTCAAAGTGTGTTCTTCCTATGTTTTCCTCTAAGAGTTTAATACTGTCCAGGCTTAGATTTAGGTCTCTAATCCATTTTGAGTTTATTTTTCTGTATGGTGTTAGAGAGTGTTCTAATTTCACTCTTTTACATGTAGCTGTCCAGTTTTCCCAGCACCACTTATTGAAGAGACTGTCTTTTCTCCATTGTATATCCTTTCCTCCTTTGTCATAGATTAGTTGACCATAGGTGCGTGGGTTTATCTCTGGGCTCTCTATCATGTTCTTTAAGCAATGGATTTTCACTACAGTGATTTTACTTTTTAGAACCATCAGGACAACACATACCTCTTCAAATATGGTCAATATTTGCCTGTTCTTAAAATTGATACAAGAAAAGTAGTTATGGGTAACTTTTTGTCAATCAACTTGAAAGTTTAAACAAAATGGACAGGTAACTAGAAAAATATAATTTACAAAAACTTACACAAAAAGAAACAGAAATCCTGAATAGTCTGCTATTCATCTTGAAAGCACTAAAAGTCATATCATTTATCTACAGCTGTCATCCACTGATCAATCAGGTGTCCACTCTGGTTGGCCTATGCGTACACCCTATCTAATGTTAAAGATATAAAATGTTATACTGACCTATATTCATAAAAGGATTGAATCAAAATAACCTTCCTGCAAATAAAATTCCAAATCCAAATGGCTTCACTATCTAGATATACCAAACATTCAAGGAAAAAAAAATTATACTAAATTTTTACAAATTATTCCACAGAAGAGGTAAAAAAGAACCATTCTCTAACACATTTTAAGAGATTAATACAGCCTTGATGCCAAAACCTGACAAAGAGTATACAAGAAAGGAAAACTTAAAAGACCTCAGTCATGAACCTAGATTCATAATTCCAAAATAAATTAAAGCAAACTGAGTACAGCAATATATAAAAAGGATAATACATCATGGCTAAGGTAAATTCATCTAAGGAATGTTAGGGTGCTTTAATATTAGAAAATCAATTAATGTACTTTATCATATTAATAGATTAAAGGAAAATAATGATATGACCATATCAATAGATATGGAAAAAGCAGGTGATAAAATTCCACATCTTTTCTTTTCAGCACTGGTCTGGAAGTCTTACCTAGCACAATAAGCGGTGCAGGGGGAGTTATTATTTGCAGATGATATAACTGTGTAAACCCAAAAAACTATGCATATATATTTTAGCATTTGTTACAGACTTTAACAAGTTGTCAGGATATAGGGTCAATATTTTAAAAATCAATTATATATCCATATATCAGGAAAAAAACAGAATATGAAGTAAAATTTTAAATACAATTTAAGATAGTATCAAATATATGAAATAGCTAGGAACAAATATAACAAAAGATTCCAAGAATTTCTCTTTCCCCTTAGGAGAGAGGAAAATAAAGTATACTGAGAAACATTGATGAAGACTTAAATGAATGGAGAGATACTCAGTATTTATGTATTAAAAGACTCTATTATAAATTTATTAATTCTCCCAAATTAACTAATAAACTCTAAGGAATCCCAATAAAAATCCCAACAGGTTTCTTGTGTAAAGTAACAATCTGATTTTAATATTTAAATGGAAATTCATGGGTAAAATAGCCAAACTGCTCTGGAAGATATAGTACAAGATGAGAAGACATGCTATACCAGATATGATGAGTTATTTTAAAATATAGTAATCAACATACTGTTGACTAAAAAAATTGCCTAAAATAGAACCAAAAAACAGCCCTATATATGCATATGGACTTGATTTATAACTGAGATGATATTTCAGAGCATTATGAAAGAACTTTCTCTTTTAAATAAAATATGCTGGTAACATGGGATATACATATGGGGATTCATACCTCACAGTGAGCACAAAAATCAATTCTAATTGTGAACAAAAAAACTCTAAAGCTCTTAGAAAGTAATATAAATATCTTTATATCCTCAGAGTTTGGGAGGGATTTCTCAAATAAGACACCAAAAAGCAGTAACCTAATACTGGCACAAAAACAGACACATAGATCAATGGAACAGAATAGAGAGCCCAGAAATAAACCCATGCACCTATGGTCAATCAATCTACAACAAAGGAGGCAAGAGTATATAATGGAGAAAAGACAGTCTCTTCAACAAGTGGTGCTGGGAAAACTGGACAACCACGTGTAAAACAATGAGATTAGAACATTTCCTCACAGCATATAAAGAAATAAACTCAAAACGGATTAAAGACCTAAATGTAAGACCTGAAACCATAAACCTAGAAGAGAGCATAGGCAAAACACTGTTTGACACAAATAGTAGCAATATTTCTTTTTGGATCTGTCTCCTAAGGTAAAAGAAAAAAAAGCAAAAAAAAATAAATGGGGCCTAATTAAACTGAAAAGCTTTGGTACAGCAAAAGAAACCACTGACAAAACAAAAAGACAACCTACTGAATGGGAGAAAATATTTGCAAATAATATGACCAATAAGGGGTTACTATTCAAAATATATAATCAGCTCAATACCAAAAAACTAGATAGATTAAAAAATGGACAGAAGACCATTTTTCCAAAGAAGACATACAGATGGCTAACAGGCACTTGAAAAGATGCTCAACATTGCTAATTATTAGAGAAATGCAAATCAAAACAAGAACGAGATATCACCTCATACCTGTCAGGATGGTTATCACCAAAAGTCTACAAATTACAAATATTGGTGAGGATGTAGAGAAAAGAGAACTCTTGTACCCTGTTGGTGGAAATGTAAATTAGTGCAGCCACTGTGGAAAACAGTATGGAGATTTCTCAAAAAACTAAAAAAAGAAGTATCATATGATCCCTCAATTCTACTTCTGGGTATATATCCAAAGAAAATGAAAACACTAATTCAAAAAGATACATGCACCTCAATGTTCTAAGCAGCATTATTTACAATATGCAAGATATGGAAGCAACTTAAGTGTCCATCAACAGATGAATGGATAAAGACGATGTATGTATGTGTACATGTATATACATATACATACATACAATGGAATATTATTCAGCCATAAAAAAGAATGAAATTCTGCCATTTGCAACAGCATGGACAGAACTAGAGAGCATTATACTTAGTGAAATAAGTCAGACAAAGAAAGACAAATACTATTATGTTATCACTTATATGTGGAATCTAAAAAACAAACAAACAAGTGTATATAACAAAATTTAAACAGGCTCACAGCTATAGAGAAAAAACTAGTGATTACTAGTTGGGAAAGGGTGGGGGAGAGGGGCAACATGGGATATGTGATTAAGAAATACAAACTACTGTGTACAAAATAAATAAGCAACAAGGATACATAGTATAGGACAGGGAAATATAGCCAGTGTTTTGTAATAAATAATGTTAGATGGAGTACAATCTATAAAATATTGAATCACTATGTTGTATACCTGAAAAATATAATATTGTAAATCAACCAAACTTCAATTTAAAAACTACTAACCTAAAAGGAAATGATTGAATAATGAGTACATTAAAATTCAGATTTTTTTTCTTCATGAAAAACACCATAAAATATTAAAAACACCCCAGAGATTAGGAAAAGTTGTTTGCACAGCATCTCCATCAAAGACTAGGGCCTGGAATATATAAAGAATTTCTACAAATAAGTAAGAAAGATAATCCAACAGAAATATAGGCCAAAAAAAGAAGAAGAAGAACGTATATGACAAACCCACAGCCAACATCATTCTCAATGGTGAAAAACTGAAACTATTTCCACTAAGATAAGGAACAAGACAAGGTTGCCCACTCACACGACTGTTATTCAACATAGTTTTGGAAGTTTTAGCCACAGCATTCAGAGAAGAAAAAGAAATAAAAGGAATCCAAATCAGAAAAGAAGAAGTAAAGATGTCACTGTTTGCACATGACATGATACTATACATAGAGAATCCCACAGATGCTACCAGAAAACTACTAGAGCTAATCAATGAATTTGGTAAAGCAGCAGGATACAAAATTAATGCACAGAAATCTCTTGCTTTACTGTACACTAATAATGAAAAATCTGAAAGAGAAATTAAGGGAACACTCCCATTTACCACTGCAACAAAAAGAATAAAATACCTAGGAATAAACCTACCTAAGGAGACAAAAGACCTGTAAGCAGAAAACTATAAGACACTGATGAAAGAAACAAAAGATGATACAAACAGATGGAGAGATAAACCACATTCTTGGATTGGAAGAATCAACATTGTGAAAATGACTATACTACCCAAAGCAATCTACAGATTCAATCCAATCCCTAGCAAACTACCAATGGCATTTTTCACAGAACTAGAACAAAAAATTTCACAATTTGTATGGAAACACAAAAGACCCCAAATAGCCAAAGCAATCTTGAGAAAGAAAAACGGAGCTGGAGGAATCAGGCTCCCTGACTTTATACTACAAAGCTACAGTAATTAAAATAGTATGGTACTGGCACAAAACCAGAAATATAGATCAATGGAACAGGATAGAAAGCCCAGAGATAAACCGACACACATATGGTCACCTTATTTTTGATAAAGGAGGCAAGAATATACAATGGAGAAGAGACAGCCTCTTCAATAAGTGGTGCTGGGGAAACTGGACAGCTACATGTAAAAGAATGAAATTAGAACACTCCTTAACACCATACACAAAAATGAACTCAAAATGGATTAAAGACCTAAATGTAAGGCCAAACACTATAAAACTCTTAGAGGAAAACATAGGCAGAACACTCTATGACATACCTCACAGCAAGATCCTTTTTGATCCACCTCCTAGAGTAATGGAAATAAAAACAAAAATAAACAAATGGGACTTAATGAAACTTAAAAACTTTTGCACAGCAAAGGAAACCATAAACAAGATGAAAAGACATCCCTCAGAATAGGAGAAAATATTTGCAAATGAAGCAACTGACAAAGGATTAATCTCCAAAATATACAAGCAGCTCATGCAGCTTAATATCAAAAAAAACAAACAACCCAATCCAAAAATGGGCAGAAGACCTAAATAGACACTTCTCCAAAGAAGTTATACAGATGGCCAACAAACACATGAAAGGATGCTCAACATCCCTAATTATTAGAGAAATGAAAATCAAAACTACAATGAGGTATCACCTCACACTGGTCAGAATGGCCATCATCAAAAAATCTACAAGCAATAAATGCTGGAGAGGGTGTGGAGAAAAGGGAACCCTCTTGCACTGCTGGTGGGAATGTAAACTGATACAGCCACTATGGAAAACAGTATGGAGGTTCCTTAAAAAACTAAAAATAGAACTACCATATGACCCAGCAATCCCACTACTGGGCATATACCCTGAGAAAACCATAATTCAGAAAGAGTCATGTACCACAATGTTCATTGCAGCTCTATTTACAACAGCCAGGACATGGAAGCAACCTATGTGTCCATCAACAGATTAATGGATAAAAAAGATGTGGCACATATATACAATGGAATATTACTCAGCCATAAAAAGAAACGAAATTGAGTTATTTATAGTGAGGTGGATGGAACTACAGACTGTCATACAGAATGAAGTAAGTCATAAAGAGAAAAACAAATACCGTATACTAACACATATATATGGAATCTAAAAAAGAAAACAAATGGTTGTGATGAACCTAGAGGCAGGACAGGAATAAAGACGCAGACGTAGAGAATGGACTTGAGGACATGGGGAGGGGGAAGGGTAAGCTGGGACGAAGTGAGAGAGTGGCATGGACATATATACACTACCAAATGTAAAACAGATAGCTAGTGCGAAGTAGCCACATAGCACAGGGAGATCAGCTCAGTGCTTTGTGACCACCTAGAGGGGTGGGATAGGGAGGGTGGGAGGGAGACGCAAGAGGGAGGAGATATGGGGATATATTTATACGCATAGCTGATTCACCTTGTTATACAGCAGCAACTAACACAACAATGTAAAGCAATTATACTCCAATAAAGATGTTAAAAAAAAAAACAGAACGGATATTCCACAAAAGAAGAAATCCAGATGACCAGCAAACGTATGTGTACTTCATATGTACCATGTCAGATCTTCTTGGCCTTAAAACTGTCTCCATGGCCTCTAGAAACTTGTTCCAGCCCCAGCCAACTCTGAGCGATTGTGACCAACTTCAGCCAGATACAACCCAAGAGCACGTAGCTGCACACCCATGCCAAGAACCTCTCACCTCTTTCCCCAGAGACTTCTTGGTTGACAGTTAGAACCACTTAACGCCCATGCCTGCAGAGTCATAAGTGAATTAATGTCCCATGGGATTGATCAATCGTTGACTAGTAGAAGATAGGAGCCAATGAATGAATTCTCCCTTCTTCCTGTCTTTCTTCCTTCGCACTCTATTACTAGCAGATTGTCATGAGAAACAATCCTTTATGCAGCTTCTCAAAAGGTAGTTCCCTGAGACTGACAATCATTTGAATTTGAAAAGAGAAGTGGGTAGTTGAAAACACATCCTTGCATCAGCCATTTCTCCTTCTCTGCCTCACTCCCAGTACCCTCCATACTGCTCCCTTGGATTACACCCTCTATTAAAGCAATAGCACAGAAGCCTTTACCGCAAGCTCTGCTTTCTGGAGAACATAAGCTAAGGCAATATGAAAAGTTGCTCAGCCTTATTTGTAATCAGTGACCTACCACAAGGAAATACCAAACACACCTATCAGATGAGCAAAAATTTAGAATTCTGACAGACCAAATGTTAACAAGAATGTGGAAAAACATAAACTCACACACTGTAAGTAGGAGTGCAAATTGGTGCAAATTGGAATACTATTTGGCATTATCTACTAAAGGTAAATATTTGCATATCCTAGAATTCAGCATTTCAACTCCTGATTATATACCCTAGAGACATAGCAGATTTACCATGAAGTGAATCAAAGGCCTCTCACTGGCATGGATCCCCTACAGGTCTTGGTAGAGAGAGAGAGAGAGAGAGAGAGAGAGAGAGAGAGAGAGAGAGAGAGAGAGAGAGAGAGAGAGAGAGAGAGAGAGAGAGAGAGAGAGAGAGAGAGAGAGAGAGAGAGAGAGTGTGTGTGTGTGTGTGTGTGTGTGTGTGTGTGTGTGTGTGTGTGTGTCTATCAATATATGTTTTAAAGCAAGCCCCTAAATTGTATGAGCTTAAGGCTTCAAAAATACTGGATCCACCCTTGCCTAGATAAAAGTTGTTCAGGATACAACTACAAGAACCAACATTGTTCCTAATAGCCCCAAACTGGAAACAACCCAAATGACCATCAAATGTTGAATGATGCATCAGTCAGGGAAGTCTGACTGGGAAAAGGGATTTATTGTAGGAATTCAACCTTTTACTATTGTGGGACAAGCTAGAGAAATAAAGGTCCAGAAGGGGGAGTTGGAGGATCACAGAAGGAGTTGCTAACTAGGCAATCTTAAAAGCCAAACTGAAGTGGAGGGAGGAAGGGAAAAGCTCATGGAGGTGTCTCTAGCAAGTTGCTGCTTCTAGGTAGCTATCGCCTCTCTGGGCCCAGAGCCAAGGGGATATGGAGGTTCTGTTGGTCAACAGAACCAACAGTCAAGATGAAATGGACAAAGAGAAGAGTATGAACAAGCTAGGATCCGCTGGGCATCTCTGTGTCTGTCTGTCACCATATCTTCATCACCATAAAGACTTTTAGAGGATAATGGTTGCTGCTTTATTTCTGCCTTGCAAGTATCACACATGTTATCCTTTTGGCCAACTCCAACTCAAAACCCCATGAGGAAGGGAATTCTAGAAAATATAGTTTATGGCTTACCCAAATCAGCACATCACAGTCCAGCACAAATGGACAAATTGTGGAATATACATGCAATGGAATTCTATATTGCACTAATTATGAATAAAATTCACCTACACACACACAACAGAGATGAATCTTACAAACTTAATGTTGAGGGAAAGAAGCAACCTTCATTCAAGTAAGAATTCATAGTGTACGATTCCATTTACATAAGCCTCAAAAAGAGGCTAAACTAAACCAAACATTAATGATGCATGCATAGGTGATAAAACTAAAGAGAAAAAAAGGAATCAATTATCACCAAATCAGGATAATGATTACCTCTGGGGGGATTGGAAGGTTATACTCTAGAAGGGATTCTGAAAAGCTAGCATCATTCTATTTTTTGTCCATGGTGTTTGTTACACAGCTATTGCTTTGTAATTATTAATTTTGCATTTCTATTTTTTGCATTTTTCTGCATATATATTACATTTCATAAAATTAAGGAAAAACTAATATTTAATAAACTGATTTCCATCACTCTGTCTTTCAGTCCCTGTGGGACTAGAAGGCCATACATCACATCGAGTCCTAGAGGAATATGGAGGGAAGGGAGGGAGTATTCTCTTGCAGAAGATCTAGTAGTGAGGTTCTCACTCATGAGTCTGCTTTCAGCAATTACGATGAATTCCTTGCAGGTTATTATGCCTGGATTTGTAGACTTATGAATATCGTAAGTGTAAAGATTGAATATTTGTGTTCCTGAAAAATGTATATGTTAAAACTTAATCCCCAGTATAAAGGTAATTGGAGGTGCAGGCTTTGGGTTTTTCTCCTAGCATAAGCGTTTTTGCAGTCTCAATATTAAGGTGAAATCAATAGTGATCAGCCAAACAGTAAGCAAAGGTATCAAGAATATAGTTTGGTAAATATTTAAATTAACGACTGTTTACATTAAAATTTGCCCTAAGAGTATATTATGTATGAATAAAAAAAATCTAGAGGACTAACACTTCCTGTTGATGTTGAGCATGTTATTTAACCTCCCTAAGGCCTGAGTGGCCTATAAAATTATGATAAATTGAGTACCCATATCCCATGTGAGGATTAAATGGGATAATCCATGTGAAATGGTTAGGACAGTACCTGGGAAATAGCAGACACTCAGTATATCAGATATCTTTTATTTTATTTTGGTTTTGATTTTGTTTTGGGCAGTTTATTGTTTTTCAGAGTCCATAAACTCCCTATAGTAGGTAAAAAGAGATGTGATGGAAAAATTTTAAATTGAATATTTATTTTCTGAGGAACTACAAAATCTGCATGAAGACAATCAAGTCCCCCAAGCATTTAAACTTGAAACAAGAAAAAGAGCGATCATCTTTCCAGTAGATACTCAGTATCAGTGTCTGGTGTTAAAAGCACAAAATACTTCTTATATAAGGCCTTCAAATACAATGGTAGCAAACTGTATATAATACACCTATGGATAAACCATCTATCTATCTTCAGTAATAGTCTCTGAAATTAACCCTATTTTCTTTCAGCTTGAAGATTCCATTTTTTAAGAAGCAAGAGAAAATTTTGTGTTGGAAATACTAAAAGATTTTCTTTTATTTATAAGATAAAAAACAAAACATTTCAATAACTCAAAGGTAAAACATCCAATTTAGCAAGAAAATAGTCTTCAATGAAGAAACATATGCTTTTCAATGGAAAAAAAATACTTATTTCAATTCCATTCAATTGGCTTCAAATTGTATCACTGTGAAGTGAAAATGTTATAAAAGTAATATTATTGACTTGAATAGACATTCTGCTAGTTTTATCATAGTTGACGCTTAAGCTGTAATTCCTGTACATATACCACAAGAAACTTTTAAAATCCATAGAGAAGACACTATAGCAATTCCCTCTTGTAGTGTTTAGAAAGGAAAAAAGACTTGTCTCAATGCTCAGAATCAACTTTTTGACGTGTTAGGGAAAGATCTACAAGGATCTCCAGAATAATTTTTCTCTTAAAGTATGGTAAGATTTAGTGACACCTTGCATATTCTGTGCTTGAGTAACATATGTCCAAAGAGCCCGATCTATTTTTCAATAATTTTTGAATTAAAATACAATTGAAAGAAAAGAGATTCTTTTGGTTGGTTGAACCTGCAGATGCAGAACCTGCAGAAATGGAAGGCCAACAGTACCATGCTATTTTATACAAGGGACTTGAACATCCTGATGTTGGTATCTGCAGGGGTCCAGGAATCAATCTCCAGCAGATACCAAGGGATGACTGTGTGCTGAAACGGTACTGAAATTCACCAGTGGTGACAGAATTGTTTTAACAAGAGACATCACTGTGCAAGAATCAGACTGACAAAAATATGAAAAAGCAGTAACACCTATTTTAGGTTGGACGTGAGGAAAGGGACACTTGCATACATTACTGGGGGGACTAAATAAAGTGTTTCAAGCAAATGGATGAGTGAATGAGATTTTAAAAACCTTGGCCAACTTCAGATTTTGCCAACCAGGATCCAACTACGGACTCTTTAAAAAGATAAGGCAAATTCCACACAATAATGGCAGTTTCAAAAACAAACAGAAAGCAGCTCTCAACATGGACAGATTTTTCCCCATTGTCAAATA
Organism: Orcinus orca; assembly: GCF_937001465.1. Lineage (NCBI taxonomy): Eukaryota > Metazoa > Chordata > Mammalia > Artiodactyla > Delphinidae > Orcinus > Orcinus orca. Next base: position 119,953,372 of record NC_064560.1, on the reverse strand, counting down.
AGTTAGAAAAACTATGGCCTGATAAGTAGTAGATTTCACTGTATGTGTCAGTGGTACACAAGAAAATTAAGGGTTTTTGCAGTCGAAGAGCCCTAAATTTAGCAACCCATTAGCTACTTAACTTGGAAGGTTTTTTAACCTCTATAAACCCTAGTTTCCTCATCTCTAAGATATTATAGCCCTAACTTGTTGGGTTATTGTGCTTAGTACCTAACACAGTATAATGCTGTGTCTTTCTGGAGGCCAGAGGGTGGTGACCCTTTTTTATTGTATCTAGCTAGCAATTAGGTCTCATATCTCTCGAACGAAGAACTAAGGTTATTTTAGGTCAGTCACAAAGAAGTAAATCTATTCTTTCATTGATACACATGGATAACTAGCAGTGATTCATGTTAAGGTGAGTTGACTGTCTCATCTTCTCCCTAGGACCTGCACAATATCCTGTCTCCAGAACAGAGACTATTCAACCCCTACCAATTCAGTGAATTTAACCACCCTTGACATTCAATAATAAACCTAGAAATAATTGATCTATAATTTCAGTTTAAATGATCTGACATAGCCAAGCTACTTTTAAATGACAGCAAATGGGATTTTTTTAATGGAAATATTGATAGGCCCTTAAGTGTATTGGGGAGTCGAGGGCAATGACAATGATATTGCACTAATAAACCTAATGCCATGGAGATTGTCTTTTTTAAAAATGTGTCTTTTCTTTATCACAGCATAATACCTAGCTTGACAACAGAAATGTCAACAGTTAGGGCTCTATTCTTCAAACCGTCATGCTCTATTAATGCTGTTTTTCAGCGGGATTTACTTTGTCAAGGAAGGAAGGACCAAAGAGGAAAGTCTGTGGTCTTCCTATTCACTAGATCCCTCTTCTCACTGATGCACAAATGACTAACTACTCCCAATGCCACAGAAAGAATGAGAGTTGAAAATGGGCCAAAATCATCTAGGGAACAGGTGGAAAAAGCTAGCCTTGTATAAGCAAAGTCATGCTTAGACAAGAAGAAAAAAAAAAAAAAAGAGTAGGTGATAGGAATGCCAACGGGTGCTCCCAGTGCTGTGTGTGTGCTCTTTCAGTTGTGGGGAGCAGTAGAGAAAGGCTTCGTCATGCAAATAAAATTGAGCACTAATGGCTGGGGCTGAGAAGAGTGTCTTAACTGGGTTCCAAAGAAGTCCATGCAGCTTAACCCCCTTAATCCAAACAGGAGGAGGAAAATAAACTATTTGGCTGGCAGAGACACATAGGGATGTAAAATAAGGCTAAGGAGGGGTTAAAAGGATTACAGATGGGGACTGTTCATTGTAATCAGGGGGCCTCAAGAGCAACAAGACAGCAGAAAGGAGGCAGAATGGAGCTTTGTTTAGCTTGGATTCATTGTGAAATTTGGGTCTAGAAGAGATTTTGGTTTACCCCTTACATTTAGAGAATAATCTGATAAACTTTGATAGGGAATAATGAGATAAACAAGTTCTAAATAAGGATCCAGAGCTCAGAAACTACTTGAAGCTTTAAATATCTGAGTCAAAAAATCTGCTGTGTCACCCACCTATGTAGTAGCTTCCTGTCTCCAAACTACATTTACACATACTCTCTTTTTTCAATTTTCACACAACTCCCACAAGATAAGCACAACAGGGTTTATCCTCTCCATTCTACATGTGATGACAACTGAGGGTCACTGAGGGTAGAGACTTTCCCAAAGTGACACAACCAGAAAGGATCTCCTGTGACCATCTGTTGTCAGGCTCTGCATCTGTGCCTAAGAATCTCCCTACAGGACACACTGTCTTCCAAAAAGTTTTAAAAAAATATTTAGCATTGAAAAAGCCCAGAGGCCAAGGCAGAAAACTCCCCTACTAATGTTTAATTTGGCGACAAAGGAATATTCAACCCTAATTCTAGAATTTATCTAACTTCTTTCCCAAAGAAATGTTGTAGGAAATAAACATAAAAGTTAGAATTTTTTTCATAGCAAGTTGCTGTAGAAGCATAAAAATATCCCTGTGTTAACTTTATTATGTCTTGTTTTTCTGTATAAATGGTTGGGGAAATTATGCTCTTTATCTACCTTCCATTTATGACTGATAATTAGGAAATGTCCAGAAAGCATGTGAATTATTACTACAGTGGCCAAACCCCAATATCTGTGTTTCTGGATATGCACTCATGAATAACATCATTAGAATTGCATACAAGATATGTGATCTGTCTAGGTATTTTTCAACATTCTAAAACAAAAGTTACGTTCATCAAATAAAAAAGCATAGACTTTCACTTCCAGCTAAGATCAGATAGCTGATGAGGCAACCAGGATTTGAGGACAATAATCCAAGAGAGAAGAATATTTCACTGAGGTAAACCCATATTCTGCATGCTTCTTTTCCTCCTGAGGGAGCTTGCTAATTCTTTGCTCAGAGAGGGTAAGAAGTGAGGTAGGAGGACTTCCCAGTGGAGAAGTGGTTAAGAATCCACCTGCCAACGCAGGGAACACGGGTTCGATCCCTGGTCTGGGAAGATCCCACAAGCCACGGAGCAAGTAAGCCCACGTGCCACAACCACTGAGCCTGCGCTCTGGAGCCTGCAAGCCGCAACTACTGAGCCTGTGCACCACAACTACTGGAGCCCGCAACAAAGAACCAACACAGCCAGAAAAAAAGAAGTGAGGTAGGAGATCCACTGTGCAGCAGGAGAAGCCAACAGAGCTTCTGGCTCTCTCATGGTGCTGGGGCAGTAACAGTTGGGGTTATTAAGGGCTAACTCCCAGGGACAAGGGAGGCTCAAAGTAAGCCCAGCACTCTGCACAGCTTTTTCCTCTACCCAGTCCCCATCATCCCCTACCCCAGGCATTTGCTGATCAAATGGGCAAGACAAGAAGCTAAGAACCAAAAAGAAAACAACTAAAAAGCAGAGTGTAATTTTTGTAAATCTCACAGTATACAGAAGACAAAAATAAGAAATCAAGACTCAACAATGAGAAAGGACTCCAGTAAAGCCCCTGGGTTGCCAATTACTACATCCTAGGAGTCAGTGTGAACTTGAGGTCAACCAAGCCTTACAAAGACTGATAATTAACCTTGAATTAAATTTGTCCCTGTTTGGATTGGGATGATGGCTTGCACTTTTGCTGTCTGCCAGAGTAAAGGATGAATGTACTCTAGAGAAGGAAAACATTCAGAGACTATAAAAGTTATCATTCAAAATGTCCAGCATTCCATCAAAAATAACCAAGCCTGCTAAGAAATAGGATGGAGATAGGAAAAAGAAAGACAGTAACTGTAAACCTATAGGTGATCTGAATATTATCAAACAAGGATTCTTCTATAACTATGATTTAGTAAAAAAATAGATAACAAAAATAGAGATTTTTCACCAAAGAACTGGAATCTATAAAAATAATCTAGTGGAATTTCTAGAACCAGAAAAATATAACTGAAAATAAGAATTCAATCAATGGATTTAAAAGCAGATTAGACTCAGCTCAAGAATGAATTAATTAAATAGAAGATAAGTCAGTAGCATAGAGAACAAAAAATACGGAAAAGACAGGAAATTCTGAAAGGGACACAAACATGTGGGATACTGGGGAAAAATCTAGTAAATGTATAATTGGAATCTAAGAAAGAGAAGAAAGAAATACTAGTATAAAGCTAGAAATCAAAAGCAAAAAAGAATAGCTATAAGAACTCCAATTATTTATAAATTAAACAATGTACTTATACTGTATATCACTCATGGTCAAAGAAATCACAGTGGAAATTAGAAAATTATCTGAACTGAATGAATTTAGGATGAGGCTAAGGCTACAGTTAGAGGAAAATTTAAAGCCTTACAATGTATATTTTTTAAAAGAAGGCTGATATCAATGTACTAAGGATACAACTCTAAAAAAGAGCAGCAAGTTAAACCAAAAGATAAAAGCAGATATTAACAAAGTTGAAACTAAACTTAAAAATGCAGAAAAATCAACAAAACCAACATCTGATTCTTTGAGAAGATGATAACAATTATTAAACTCTCTAATAACACTGATCAAGGAAACAGACAATGTACTGTTTATCAAAGTCAGATACTTGAAAGGGGATGCTACGACTAGATTCTAGGATACTACAAAGATTATAAATAATATCCTGAACTATTTTGTGTCAGTAAATTTGATAATTTGGATGAAATGGGAAAACCCCCAGGAAAACACACTTTCCAAAAATGACACAGGAAGAAATTTTTTAAACATTTTTTATTGCAGTACAGTTGCTTTACAATGTTGTGTTAGTTTCTACTGTACAGCAAAGTGAATCAACTATACGTATACATATATCCCAACACAGGAAGAAATTTTTTAAAAATAAAACTTTCTGTACTTGGAATGGCAAGAAGAAATCTTAAGGGGACTGGGCAAAAGCCAACATGCTAAGAAATAAAGCAAGAGAGATTGCAGTCAGATATGTGGAAGAACTTCCTGACCATCTCTGGGATAAAATGTTGATCCAAGGTACCCATTGACCAGAGATACTCAGAAACATGACATATATTTCTATTTGGTTTCCTAATTACACAATGGGAGTTTTCTCTTCCTCAGAATTTTTTAAGAGCACAAATACCCTTCAATATATATTTGACCCTCCAAAATATTTACATTAACCCATATTTGCTGTTTAGCAATATTGTCTCAAACATTTTTGTGTTGGGACTTTAACTATATTGCTCTGATTTCCTGGCTCTGCTTAAAGAATGTGTTAACTTATTTCCTGGAGTTGTCACTGTCTTCTCCATAGACTTTGCTCAGTATTTTTCTATTTAGAGAAAATATTTACACATTTAAATCCTTTTTCAGAATGCTCCCTTCTCTGATGGAAATGTTCTGGAATTAGATAGTGGCAAGGGTTGCACAACATAGTGAATATACTAAAAACCACTTTAAAATGGTAAGATTTCTGTTATGTGACTTATATTTCAATAAAATGTTAAAAATAACAAGCTTTGGTTAAAAAAAATAAAATAAAGTTTTCTGTATCTAAAAATACCTGGGCTTCCCTGGTGGCGCAGTGGTTGAGAGTCCGCCTGCTGATGCAGGGGACACGGGTTCGTGCCCCGATCCGGGAAGATCCCACATGTCACTGAGCAGCTGGGTCCGTGAGCCATGGCCACTGAGCCTGCGCGTCCGGAGCCTGTGCTCTGCAACGGGAGAGGGCACAACAGTGAGAGGCCCGCGTACCGCAAAATAAATAAATAAAATACCAATTAAATCTTTAATTAAAGACATACCTACAAAGAAAAGCTGACTTCACTGGTGAATTCTACCAAACAGTTAAAGATAAAATAGTACCAAAGTTACACAAACACTTCCATAGAAGAACAAAAGAAGTGACATTTTTTAACTCATTTTAACAGTTTAGGATAACCTTAATAGAAAAATCTGACAGGGACATTACAAAAAAGGAAAATTATAAGTTACTTTCGTTAATATATGTAAAATTTTAAAATCTAAACAAAATATTAGCAAATTGAATCCAGTAAGATTTTTTTTTAATTTATGACTGAGTGGGGCTTATTCAGGAACATAAGGTTAGTTCTCATTTTTAAAAAAAAAATTACTATAGCGAACCAAAATAAATGAAAAGTAAAGGAGAAAGATTTTATCATCCTCAAAACAAAACATCTGATAAAATTTATCATCCATTCATGATAAAAAGTCATAAAATGTTTAAATCTGATTAAAAAGAAATGAGGGAACTTTTTGTTTTAACTATTGAAAAGTTTATTTTAAAATTTACCATTAAATTGTCACCCAGACCAGATGACTTCTAACTTTGTATTTACATACATATTTGTAACAGACTTTATTTTTTGAAGTAGTTTTATGTCACAAAAAACTTGTGCAGAAAGTACAGAGATTTCTCATATACCCCTGACCCTACACATGCACCGCCTCCCTCACCATCAACATCCAGCATTAGAGTGGTACATTTGTTAAAACTGATGAACATATATTGGTACAGAATTATCATCTAAAGTCCATAGTTTCCACTCAGGTTCACTTTAGTGTTGAACAGTCTATGGATTTTGACAAAAGTAACATGTATCCACCACTATAATATCGTAGAGAATAGTTTCATTGCCCTAAAAAATCCTCTGTGCTCTATTACTCTCTCCATCCCTGTAAACTCCTAGAAAACACTGATCTTTTTATTGTCTCCATCCTTTTCCAGAATGTCATATAGTTGGAATCATATAGTATGTAGCCTTTTCAGATTGGTTTATTTCACTCAGCAATATACATTTAAGGTTCTTCCATGTCTGCAATGACTTGATAGCTCATTTCTTTTTAGCACCGAATAATAGTCCATTGTCTGGATGTACCACAGTTTATTTATCCATTCACTTAGTAAAGGACATCTTAGTTGTTTCCAAGTTTTGACAATTAATAAATCTGCTAAAATATCTTTTGCTGATTTTTTATATAGATATAAGTTTTCAATTCTTTGGAATAAATACCAAGGAACACGATTGCTGGATTAGATGATAAAAGTATATTTAGTTTTGTAGGAAACTGTCAAACTGTCTTCCAAAGTGATTGTACCATGTTGCATTCCCACTAGCAATGAACTGGAATTCTTCTTGCTCCACATCCTCACCGGTATTTAATGTTTTAATGTTTCAGATTATTACATTTATGGGTGTGTAATGGTATCCAATTCTTCTTTGTTTTAATTTGTAATTTCCTAATGACATATAATGTTGAGTATAAAAGGGAAGTTTTAATATTATAAAGAATATCTACAAAAACCATACAGCAAATGTAATAATTGCAAACTCTTAAAATTTTCCCACCTAATATTGGTAACAAGATGAAGATGTCAGCTATCACTAATTCTGTTCAAAATTTTACTAAAAATCCCAGCAGTCAATATAGCAAGAAAAAACAAGATATAAGAAATGGAGAGGAAGGTATAAAACTATAATTATTTAAAAACAATAAGAAATTCCAGAAGAATCTACATTTAAACTATTAGAATTACCAGTGGAACTCAGCAAGATCCCTGACTCAATGTCAACACATAGAAATTAATTATATTTCCTTATAGCAGTAATAAAACAAGAAAGAATTATTGAGAAACTTTATTTAAAAATCTAAGTAATTGACAAGATACATCATAATGAGGGAGTGAAAGGCTCAATACTGAAAGTGTCAATGCTCCTAAAATTGATGTGAGAGTTATCGTTACCTCAAACAACTCCAAACAAACTTCTGTGTGTATGTGTTTACGTAACTTGATATGCTGATTCTAAAATATATACAGGTGTACAAAGAACCAAGAATAGTGAAAACAATCTCAAAAACTGAAAACAAACTGAAGGACTTATATTTAGATATATCAAAAATTATTGTAAAACTACAGTAATTAAGAATTCTGATATTGGCCCCCAAAAAATATAAACAGACCAGTGGAACATAACATAGAATCCAGAAACAAATCCATACATATGTGGTTATTTGATTTATGAAAAAGATTATATTGAAGGCAATGGGGAAAGGACGGTCTTTTGAATGTGCTGTTGGGTCAAATGAATGCCCATATAGAAAAAAATATTGATCCCTACCTCACACTATATGTAAAAATCAATTCCAGATGGAATGCAGATTTAAATATGAAAGTAAAAACAATATGTCTTCTGGAAGAAAACAGGCTATCTTGGGAATGGCAAATATTTTTTAACAGTACACAAAATATTAATCATAAGGAATAAACTGATAAATTAGACTACATGAAAAGTAAGAATTTCTGTTCATTAAAAGACACTATTTTGAAGAGGCAAGTCACAGAGTAGAAGCATTTGCAATACATACATGACAAAGAGCTTGTATCTTACATATATAAGTAACTCCAACAGGTTGATAAGAAAATAAAACCCAACAGAAAAAAATAATGGGCAAAAGACTTAATAGGCACTTCACAAAGAATACCAAATGGCCAGTAAATTTATAAAAAGTGTACAACATCTTTAGTCATTAGGAAAAGAAGATTCAAAACACAATCATAAAAGGCTAAAATTTAAAAGCTGAGTATACCAAGTGTTGATGAGAATATGGAACAACAGAAATGCTCATAAATTGGTGGTATTCCTTTGGAAAATTGTTTGCCAGTATCTTCTAAAGCTGAGCACAGTCTATGACTCACCAGTTACTCCTAGACATATACCCAACAGACATGCATACATATATGCATCGAAAGACATTTCCAAATGGCCATCGTAGCACTAAATAGTCCAAACTGGAAACAACCCAAATGTCCATCAACAGTAGAATGGACAGATAAACTGTGTGTGTGTATGCACTGCAATACTATATGGCATTGAAAATGAACCAACTTTTGTTACTCCAAACAACATGGGTGTAGCAACATGATACGTCTCAGGAATAATGTTCAGAGGGAATAAAAATAGCATAGACTATATATTTCCATTTATTATATACAGTTAAAGACAGGTAAAATGAACTAATTGTGACATCAGAAAGCTTCTATTTACCTTCAGGAGTGTGTAGTGAGGATAGAGAATGAGGAGGATTTTGAGGAACGCTGATAACTATTTCTTGAACTGGGTGGTGACCGCATGGATGTGTTTATTTTGTGACAATGTGTCACTTGATAGTTGCTCTGTATGTATGCTACACTTCAGTAAAAACTTTACTTAAAAAAAGTCATAATGGGCTCAAAGGGACATTTAGTTATAAGTAGGAAGCTAACCTAGATAATAAAGGAGAGGGATAAATAAATTCTTTAGATGGATAAGTTTAAGCACTGAAAATTCCTAAGGATCAAAGCCAAGGCATGTTTATAAATAATCTAAATGAGGGAGTATCTAATGAAATCCCCAGGCTTGCAGACAATACTGATATATTTTAGGCTGTAGAAAACCCAGTCAATGGGGATAAACTGCAGGAAGATTGAAAAGGCTTTGCTAGTAAACTGAATAGTGGCAAATGTGTTTCTCTGTGGTCAGCTAAACTGTAATGCAGGGAATAAAAAGAATGTAAAGATGTCTTCTTCAACTTTATATATGCATCAGAACATATAGGAGAGAGCATTTTACATAGTCAGTACTAAAAATCATTGTTGATGAATGAAGGATTAAATGAATGAATAAATAATGGGATTTTCCCAGGAGGAGCTCTGACCTGAGGTGCCCGGTGTGAGGCCTATGCACGTGGCGTCCTGTGAGCGAGTGAAACTAGACTAAGCACAAAGGGAAAAAAACAGGCCCTCTTCCAGTGTGGCGCTGGGGCAGCTGGAGGCTTCTTAGTCCAACAAAAAGTGGAATTTCCTATCTGTGGGGCAGGATGGGCTTAAAGAAGAGGATTTATCTTTAGCAGCTGACCATGGCAACCACCCATCAGAAGCAGCGGATTAAAGCTCCACAATCAACTTGATATACCCTGCATCTGTGGAATACCTGAATAGACAACGAATCATCCCAAATTAAGGAGCCCTGTGGATGAAAGGCGCTTGGTGCTGCAGCCAGGAGTCAGTGCTGTGCCTCTGAGGTGGGAGAGCCAACTTCAGGACACTGGTCCACAAGAGACCTCCCAGCTGCACATAATATCAAACAGCAAAAATCTCCGAGAGATCTCCATCTCAACGCCAGCACCCAGCTTCACTCAACGACCAGCAAGCTACAGTGCTGGACACCCTATGCCAAACAACTAGCAAGACAGGAACACAACCCCACCCATTAGCAGAGAGGCTGCCCAAAATCATAATAAGTCTACAGACACCCCAAAACACACCACCAGACGTGGACCTGCCCACCAGAAAGACAAGATCCAGCCTCATCCACCAGAACACAGGCACTAGTACCCTCCACCAGGAAGCCGACACAACCCACTGAACCAACCTTAGCCACTGGGGACAGACACAAAAAACAACAGGAACTACGAACCTTCAGCCTGCAAAAAAGGAGACCCCAAACACAGTAAGATAAGCAAAATGAAAAGACAGAAAAACACACAGCAGATGAAGGAGCAAGATAAAAACCCACCAGACCTAACAAATGAAGAGGAAATAGGCAGTCTACCGGAAAAAGAATTCAGAATAATGATAGTAAGGTTGATCCGAAATCTTGGAGATAGAATGGACAATAGAATGGACAAAATGCAAGAATCAGTTAACAAGGACCTAGAAGAACTAAAGATGAAACAGGCAACGATGAACAACACAATAAATGAAATTAAAAGTACTCTAGATGGGATCAATAGCAGAATAACTGAGGCAGAAGAACGGATAAGTGACCTGGAAGATAAAATAGTGGAAATAACTACTGCAGAGCAGAATAAAGAAAAAAGAATGAAAAGAACTGAGGACAGTCTCAGAGACCTCTGGGACAACATTAAACGCACCAACATTCGAATTATAGGGGTTCCAGAAGAAGAAGAGAAAAAGAAAGGGACTGAGAAAATATTTGAAGAGATTATAGTTGAAAACTTCCCTAATATGGGAAAGGAAATAGTTAATCAAGTCCAGGAAGCACAGAGAGTCCCATACAGGATAAATCCAAGGAGAAATACGCCAAGACACATATTAATCAAACTGTCAAAAATTAAATACAAAGAAAACATATTAAAAGCAGCAAGGGAAAAACAACAAATAACACACAAGGGAATCCCCATAAGGTTAACAGCTGATCTTTCAGCAGAAACTCTGCAAGCCAGAAGGGAGTGGCAGGACATATTGAAAGTGTTGAAGGAGAAAAACCTGCAACCAAGATTACTCTACCCAGCAAGGATCTCATTCAGATTTGATGGAGAAATTAAAACCTTTACAGACAAGCAAAAGCTGAGAGAGTTCAGCACCACCAAACCAGCTCTACAACAACTGCTAAAGGAACTTCTCTAGGCAAGAAACACAAAAGAAGGAAAAGACCTACAATAACAAACCCCAAACAATTAAGAAAATGGGAATGGGAACACACATATCGATAATTACCTTAAATGTAAATGGACTAAATGCTCCCACCAAAAGACACAGATTGGCTGAATGGATACAAAAACAAGACCCATATATTTGCTGTCTACAAGAGACCCACCTCAGACCTAGAGACACATACAGACTGAAAGTAAGGGGATGGAAAAAGGTATTTCATGCAAATGGAAACCAAAAGAAAGCTGGAGTAGCAATTCTCATATCAGACAAAATAGACTTTAAAACAAAGACTATTAGAAGAGACAAAGAAGGACACTACATAATGATCAAGGGATCGATCCAAGAGGAAGATATAACAATTGTAAATATTTATGCACCCAACATAGGTGCACCTCAATACATAAGGCAAATACTGACAACCATAAAAGGGGAAATCGACAGTAACACATTCATAGTAGGGGACTTTAACACCCCACTTTCACCAATGGACAGATCATCCAAAATGAAAATAAATAAGGAAACACAAGCTTTAAATGATACATTAAATGAGATGGAGTTAATTAATATTTATAGGACATTCCATCCAAAAACAACAGAATACACATTTTTCTCAAGTGCTCATGGAACATTCTCCAGGATAGATCATATCTTGGGTCACAAATCAAGCCTTGGTAAATTTAAGAAAATTGAAATTGTATCAAGTATCTTTTCCGACCACAACGCTATGAGACTCGATATCAATCACAGGAGAAGATCTGTAAAAAATACAAACACATGGAGGCTAAACAATACACTACTTAATAACGAAGTGATCACTGAAGAAATCAAAGGGGATATCAAAAAATACCTAGAAACAAATGACAATGGAGACACGACGACTCAAAATCTATGGGATGCAGCAAAAGCAGTTCTAAGAGGGAAGTTTATAGCAATACAATCTTACCTTAAGAAACAGGAAACATCTCGAATAAACAACCTAACCTTGCACCTAAAGCAATTAGAGAAAGAAGAACAAAAAAACCCCAAAGTTAGCAGGAGGAAAGAAATCATAAAAATCAGATCAGAAATAAATGAAAAAGAAATGAAGGAAACGATAGCAAAGATCAATAAAACTAAAAGCTGGTTCTTTGAAAGGATAAACAAAATTGATAAACCATTAGCCAGACTCATCAAGAAAAAAAGGGAGAAGACTCAAATCAATAGAATTAGAAATGAAAAAGGAGAAGTAACAACTGACACTGCAGAAATACAAAAGATCATGAGAGATTACTACAAGCAACTCTATGCCAATAAAATGGACAACGTGGAAGAAATGGACAAATTCTTAGAAAGGCACAACCTGCCAAGACTGAATCAGAAAGAAATAGAAAATATGAACAGACCAATCACAAGCACTGAAATTGAAACTGTGATTAAAAATCTTCCAACAAGCAAAAGCCCAGGACCAGATGGCTTCACAGGCGAATTCTATCAAACATTTAGAGAAGAGTTAACACCTATCCTTCTCAGACTCTTCCAAAATATAGCAGAGGGAGGAACACTCCCAAACTCATTCTACGAGGCCACCATCACCCTGATACCAAAACCAGACAAGGATGTCACAAAGAAAGAAAACTACAGGCCAATATCACTGATGAACATAGATGCAAAGATCCTCAACAAAATACTAGCAAACAGAATCCAACAGCACATTAAACGGATCATACACCATGATCAAGTGGGGTTTATTCCAGGAATGCAAGGATTCTTCAATATACGCAAATCAATCAACGTGATACACCATATTAACAAATTGAAGGAGAAAAACCATATGATCATCTCAATAGATGCAGAGAAAGCTTTTGACAAAATTCAACACCCATTTATGATAAAAACCCTGCAGAAAGTAGGCATAGAGGGAACTTTCCTCAACATAATAAAGGCCATATATAACAAACCCACAGCCAACATCGTCCTCAATGGTGAAAAACTGAAAGCATTTCCACTAAGATCAGGAACAAGACAAGGTTGCCCACTCTCACCACTCTTATTCAACATAGTTTTGGAAGTTTTAGCCACAGCAATCAGAGAAGAAAAGGAAATAAAAGGAATCCAAATCGGAAAAGAAGAAGTAAAGCTGTCACTGTTTGCAGATGACATGATACTATACATACAGAATCCTAAAGATGCTACCAGAAAACTACTAGAGCTAATCAATGAATTTGGTAAAGTAGCAGGATACAAAATTAATGCACAGAAATCTCTGGCATTCCTATACACTAAGGATGAAAAATCTGAAAGTGAAATCAAGAAAACACTCCCATTTACCATTGCAACAAAAAGAATAAAATACCTAGGAATAAACCTACCTAAGGAGACAAAAGACCTGTATGCAGAAAATTATAAGACACTGATGAAAGAAATTAAAAATGATACAAATAGATGGAGAGATATACCATGTTCTTGGATTGGAAGAATCAACATTGTGAAAATGACTATACTACCCAAAGCAATCTACAGATTCAATGCAATCCCTATGAAACTACCACTGGCATTTTTCACAGAACTAGAACAAAAAATCTCACAATTTGTATGGAAACACAAAAGACCCCGAATAGCCAAAGCAATCTTGAGAACGAAAAATGGAGCTGGAGGAATCAGGCTTCCTGACTTCAGACTATACTACAAAGCTACAGTAATCAAGACAGTATGGTACTGGCACAAAAACAGAAATATAGATCAATGGAACAGGATAGAAAGCCCAGAGATAAACCCACGCACATATGGTCACCTTATCTTTGACAAAGGAGGCAGAAATGTACAGTGGAGAAAGGACAGCCTATTCAATAAGTGGTGCTGGGAAAACTGGACAGCTACATGTAAAAGTATGAGATTAGATCACTCCCTAACACCATACACAAAAATAAGCTCAAAATGGATTAAAGACCTAAATGTAAGGCCAGAAACTATCAAACTCTTAGAGGAAAACATAGGCAGAACACTCTATGACATAAATCACAGCAAGATCCTTTTTGACCCACCGCCTAGAGAAATGGAAATAAAAACAAAAGTAAACAAATGGGACCTAATGAAACTTAAAAGCTTTTGCGCAGCAAAGGAAACCATAAAGAAGACCAAAAGACAACCCTCAGAATGGGAGAAAATATTTGCAAATGAAGCAACTGACAAAGGATTAATCTCCAAAATTTATAAGCAGCTCATGCAGCTTAATAACAAAAGAACAAACAACCCAATCCAAAAATGGGCAGAAGACCTAAATAGACATTTCTCCAAAGAAGATATACAGACTGCCAACAAACACATGAAAGAATGCTCAACATCACTAATCATTAGAGAAATGCAAATCAAAACTACAATGAGATATCATCTCACACCAGTCAGAATGGCCATCATCAAAAAATCTAGAAACAATAAATGCTGGAGAGGGTGTGGAGAAAAGGGAACCCTCTTACACTGTTGGTGGGAATGTAAATTGATACAGCCACTGTGGAGAACAGTATGGAGGTTCCTTAAAAAGCTACAAATAGAACTACCATATGACCCAGCAATCCCACTACTGGGCATATACCCTGAGAAAACCATAATTCAAAAAGAGTCATGTACCAAAATGTTCATTGCAGCTCTATTTACAATAGCCCAGAGATGGAAACAACCTAAGTGTCCATCATCGGATGAATGGATAAAGAAGATGTGGCACATATATACAATGGAATATTACTCAGCCATAAAAAGAGACGAAATTGAGCTATTTGTAATGAGGTGGATAGACCTAGAGTCTGTCATACAGAGTGAAGTAAGTCAGAAAGAGAGAGACAAATACCGTATGCTAACACATATATATGGAATTTAAGAAAAAAAAAATGTCATGAAAAACCTAGGGGTGAAACAGGAATAAAGACACAGACTTACTAGAGAATGGAATTGAGGCTATGGGGAGGGGGAAGGGTAAACGGTGACAAAGCAATAAAGAGGCATGGACATGTATACACTACCAAACGTAAGGTAGATAGCTAGTGGGAAGCAGCCGCATAGCACAGGGAGATCAGCTCGGTGCTTTGTGACCGCCTGGAGGGGTGGGATAGGGAGGGTGGGAGGGAGGGTGACGCAAGCAGGAAGAGATATGGGAACATATGTATATATATAACTGATTCATTTTGTTGTGAAGCTGAAACTAACATACCATTGTAAAGCAATTATGCTCCAATAAAGATGTTTAAAAAAAAATAAATAAATAAAAAATAAATAAATAATGGGCTCAGACTAAGCTATCAGTTAGAACTGAGGAAAATGTCAAAGTTAGGAGTTATTATAGACTATCCCCTGAAGAAACAGACCTAATGTGCTAGTGAATGGGAGCTAATACTCCCAACAGCAAGAAAGATTTTAAATGTAAAATAGAAAACCTCATTCAACGGAAGCTCTTAAAATATATGGATAAGACCTCCAAAATATAGGAATAGGACCTCAAAGAGGAGAGTGGGTAGAAAAATCTGACCTGTAAAGATGAAGGTTGGTCAGGAATATAACTGGAGGCCATAAAATTATCACTACTATAAACCATTTAAATATAGATATTAATGCCTGTGATGCTTAGTTTTATTTGTCAACTTGGCTAGGCTGTAGTACCTAGTTATTTAATCAAAAGCTAATCTAGGTGTTGTAGTAAAGATATTTTGTAGATATGGTTAACATCTATAGTCAGCTGGCTTTAAGTAAAGGAGATTACGCTTCATAATGTGGTTGTGCCTCATCCCATCAGTCACAAGGCCTTAAGAGGAAACACTGAGGTTTCCTGGAGAAGAAATTCTGCCTCAATACTGTGTTGTCAACTCCTGCTGAATTTCCAGCCTGCCAGGCTGCCCTACAGCTTTCAGACTCTCCAGCCCCCACAACTGTATGAGCCAATTGCTTAAAATAAGTCTGTGTGTGTGTGTGCGTGACTAGATATAGAGGTAGATATACATATGGATATCTCCTGTTGGCTCTGTTTCTCTGGAGAAGCCTGACTGATAAAATGCCCAAAGTACATCAATGCCCAAAGTACATCAGTTGAAATGAGAGAATTAGAAACAAAAGAGTAGGAAAATGAACAGTAGACATAGAGAGCAACACATGAAAGAATATGAGAACAAAAGGAGAGTGGTTCATTTGATAACTTTTAAATAAGGGTTGTGTGAAAAGAATGAAAAGAACAAGAGAGAGAGAAGTATAAAGTGAATGCAGAGAAGTAGCAGGAGTTAGGCGTGCCTAGATCTCCATGGGCCATCCTAACTCCTGTTCATTCTTTAAATCTCAACTCAAATATCACCTCCTCCAGGAAGACTTTCCTGACTCAACCCATACCAATTCCCCTATTCTGCTCTCTGATAGAATCCAATTCTTTTTTCTTCATGGCAGTTATCACGGTTTATTATTATTGGACTATTAGGAGGATCTCATTATCTAGACTATAAGGTTCATAAGAGCTCAATATATGACTGCTTTGCTCAGGGCCTGAAACATAGTATGTACTCAAAAAATAGTTGTTGCGTGAATTAATAGATATTCCTACTTTGTAACATTTTCACTTTGTATGTAAGATTCAAGATGTTTTGGTATCACAGAGAATAAGGCAATACTAAAATTTTAGTAAAAGTTCTTGAGTGAAATCCACTACCAAGCATAATGTAATTAGATAAAATGCACATTAAGCTGCTGCTTTATGCTGGAAATTATATTGATTGTGGAAACTCAAATGAGCTTTAGACAGTTTCTTGATCTCAAGAAGGTTATAATGGCAATATTCAGCCCATTTATGAAAACTTTTGAATACTGAGAAAATAATATTTAAATTAGTAGAAACAAAAGTTCATAAATAATGAAAGGATCACAGATTAAATCCAGACATAAAGACATCAAGAACAGACTTTGTAAGCTAAACAGTCTGGGTTTGAATCTCCACTACTTCTTAGCTGTAAACCTTGACCTCAGATTCCTCATCCATAAAATGGGAAAACCATATTACTTATTTCATATGATTTATGTAAAGATTTTTAAAAATCAATATATATAAAGCTTTCAGAACATTGCCTGATACCTAATAACTGCCACAGACATGGTTGTGTAGAAATGGTTGAGGCTGTTGTTATTACTTATGTAGAAACTGGACTGAAAGAATCAGAATGGACTGAAGTAAGTTGAGAAAAGCTTTAAAAATTGTTAATATTTAAGCTGTGTTTTCAAAGAGGGTTGAGTTAAGAATTAGAAATGAGATGGTTAGGTCTTCCTGATGAATAGGAGTCATAGTGGTGATTTTTAAATATTTAAAATTTAAAGTATTTTGCTTGCAAATATTAGTTTGTTGATTTGCCCCATAAGGTCTGGGCATCCACCTGCCTTGAGAAGATTAGAAATGATACATAAGAAATGTAAATAGAGGAACTTCCCTGGTGGCACAGTGGTTAAGAATCCGCCTGCCAATGCAGGGTATGCAGTTCAAGCCCTGGTCCAGGAAGATCCCACATGCCGCGGAGCAACTAAGCCTGTGTACCACAACTACTGAGCCTGCGCTCTAGAGCCCTCAAGCCACAACTACTGAGCCCGCGTGCCTAGAGCCCATGCTCCGCAACAAGAGAAGCCACTGCAATGAGAAGCCCATGCACCACAACGAAGAGTAGCCCCCGCTCGCCACAACTAGAGAAAGCCTGCACGCAGCAACAAAGACCCAATGCAGCCATAAATATATAAATAAATTTAAAATTTTTTTAAAAAAGAAAGAAATGTAAATAGGTAATAGTTACCTTCTGATAAACAAAGAAGATTATACAACAAAACAGTAGGCCATAGGCTAATCTACTGTCTTAAGAATTTTTTCCTTGAATTATGTAATTCCCCCTTGAGTTAATCTACAATTCTGTCACCAAAAAACCCTACTGATCATCCTCCTCCCTGGTCCATCAGCCTGACTGACACTGTGTTTTAGGGGCCTTCTCTCTAACACAGAGAACAGTCCTCCCCGTATTTTCCTTCATCTAAGTCCCAGACCTCACACTCTTGTCCACCAGAAGAGATCCAAAGTTCCTTCCTTAAAAACAATCTTTGCCAAGAACCATAAGCCTCTCCCTTAAATTGTTTAAGAGAAGTAAACATCCTAGCCTGGAGTATTGGCCTTCAGATTTTTTTAACCAATGTCAGAAACAGTCAATGTCAAGTCCATGACTTCAAGGTTTGTGGCCAAGACAGAGAGTTCTCCAAAACAACCCTTTGCAGAATGAAGTATCTCCCCGCAAAATTAACTCCTGCTCTGCTCTTAGAACCACTGGAAGCTGGTTCCTGGATATGGGAATAGCCACTTCATCTCCTTGGCTAGCCATCAGAGGTGTGGGAAGAGTCAGCTCTGGTGGTTAATTAATCAGTCCTTAAAGAAGCAAGTTGCCAAAAATCATAAGGATCAGCTGCCTTCAGGCAGTTATTTTTTCTGAAGCCTGTTTATATGAAATTGGGCTATCGATAGTGGCTGTAAATCCCAAAATAAGGAGAGCATGTTAGGGCCTTCCAAAGAACTGAATCAGGGAGTCCCTGACCTAAGAATGCTGTTGTATTCTTACTGCTAAGGGAGGGAAAGGATGGAAAACAAACCCTTTCATAAGTATAGATGAACTTTCCCCACCTCTCCTCAGGTTCTCCCATAATTATTCAGGATTTGAATCACTGAGAGCTCTTTTTTGTCAACTAATAAATGGTTTGAGTACTAGCTGCATGTTGCTAATGGTTCAAGTGACATTTCTAAGTCAGTCTTTCAAAAATACAATATGATGAGGAAATTCATCCTCTTCCTGTCCCACCCCCTTTCCTGTTGTTTCCCAATGCCCAGTTGTGCTGTGGCAACACCTGAGATTAAATAACTCCCAAAATATGAAGCATCAGTCTTCATAGTTTGCTCTCCAGCTCCCAAGTCCAGAGAGATGTACCAATGGACAATTCAGTGCCCAAAACAGTACCTATTGTCCTACTGTGGCCAGCAGATGAGAATGGGTTCATTTGGATTATGAAGCAGGCAAGAAAATATGCATAAGATACAGAACTTAGGGCTTCCCTGGTGGCGCAGTGGTTGAGAGTCCGCCTGCCAATGCGCGGGACACAGGTTCATGCCCCGGTCCGGGAGGATCCCACATGCCACGGAGCGGCTGAGCCCGTGAGCCATGGCCGCTGAGCCTGCGCGTCCGGAGCCTGTGCTCTGCGGCGGGAGAGCCCACAGCAGTGAGTGGCCCATGTACCGCTTAAAAAAAAAAAAAAAAAGATACAGAACTTGGATATACATGGGAAACAGGTTGGATACTCATGTGGAAAAATATTTCAAACATAAAATTACATGAAAATCTCTCTCAATAAGGGACTCTATCCATCAAGCAATCAAGAAGTATTCCTCATGTAACCCATTAATATTCCTAGTGGATCACAGCATATGCTGTGAGGGTATAAAAAACTGATGCTTAAAGAACTAACATATGAAATAAGTGCTCAGCTATGTAGCTGACTATAAGTTTAACAGGACTTCAGAGACAGTGAAGCAGCTATTCTCTCTCTCAGCTACATTCCTTTAATTACCCACCCTTACCACAGCTGAGAGTGCTGGTGATATGTAAAGTGTTCCAGCAAATACTTTCACATATTTAGCTCCCTCTTATTGGGCACTGGTTTCAGCTTGCCCATTACTGGCTGTTACTCATTCTCTAGCTGCCCAGTTCTTTCAGCTTTTTTACATTATCTGCTGCTAGTCTCTATCTCTCTTTTCGGAGTCTGATTCTATTCTGTCTACTGGTGAGCATTCCCTTGGACAGAAAACTCAGAAAAGAGCCTCACTCATCTCCATGTGTTTGAACTCCTATGCTTTCCTCACCCATTCTGGTCAGGACTCAACCCTATGGTCGGGAACCAGATTTTATGCCAATAGCCCCTCATCCCTGGGGCATGAAGAACAGTGGAGTATAGAAGTACGCGAGTGTGCTGAATGTTCTAGTTCTCTGGATTAAAGCTCTGTCCAGGTGACTTCCTCTGGGTGAAAACAGACCCCTGTTGGGACATCTGGGCACATTTTCGTGTGGTTGACTAATATACAGACACACAACTCACCCTTGCCAACAAGGCACATCTGGCCACACTTCCAACAACTACACTTAAACCATTTTTAGAAAATCTGGATGTGCTGCCTCAGTTTCTGATTTATCTGGACGATTTTAGAACCAGCTCAGTTCCCAACTGAGTCAGAAAAAGAAGTATTTTTGATCTTCTGAACGTAGCCTAAATACAGAGAAGTGCTAAGTAGGTACCTCCTCCTTCAAATATTCAGTCTGCTGCAACAGCTCCAAGGGCTTAGGCCTTAACGAGGCTGTATCTGCAGGTGGTGTAACATACACTCACATAGGACAGTGATAAATGGACAACCAAACAATACTCAAACCCATTTGTTATATTCAACCCTTCAGCTTTCCCAATGTCCAGACAATGCTCCAGCACCTACTGAAGAATAACCTTTACAGTCTCTTGCAGAATATGGTGAGGAATGGGATGTAGTTCCTGGACTTGGGTTTTATACCCATAATTCATTCACAGGACCTGACCTCCAGAAGCCTTTGGCAGAGATGGACCTGAGTCAACAGCAATATGTTATCTTGGTATAAATCAAGTTACTACATTTTTGAGTGACCCAACATTGTATTCCTGGGCTATTATCCTTTTCCCTTAAGAGATATGGATGCTACAAAAGCAGCAATAGTGTAGAGGCTGAGGCTCACATTACCTTCCCACACATAGTCCGCTTCCAGCCCTTAGGTAACAAGGTATTGGGTCCCATGGCTGTACTCTAACCACTTCTGGTGAGAGTTGATGGGGCCGGAGAAATCTCTGGTTCAGGTTCCCACTGCTCAAAGGTTAGCCAGAATTCTCAAGAACTCTGAAGCTTGAATTATAGAACAAACAGGCAGATAACCGATGGGAGCAGAAGTTGAGAAAGAATCAGGCCTATTAATGGGTCACTTGCCAACTGAAATTCAATGGAATTTACAGGGAAGAGGAAAAAATATGCAGATTTTTGAAGAAGAACAAGGTTATTGAAAGTGGGAGGGAAAGACACAGACCCAAGTCAGGTTCAGTCGCACTGAAAATGGAGCACTAGAGTAAATAAATGCCAAGTACCCTGTTGATGGAATCCCTATCAACTCCTTAAAGCCAAGACCACATCCATTAGATCCTCTTTTCTCAGATTTCTGTGAGATGGAAATCTGTTCTTTACATCCAGAAAACCAAACATACAGGCCATGTTTCTGAAATGATAGGTCCCTAAGCTATTACATATTTCCCTTGGTTTCATGCTTCACAGGTTTCTTATATCTGTTTATCATATATGCTGCAAACCTAGCCTTCCTGCTAACAATTCACCTGTATTAGTCTACTAGGGCTACCATACAAAATACCACAGACTGGGTGGCTTAAGTAACAGAAATTATTTTCTCACAGCTCCTGAGGCTAGAAGTGCCAGATCAAGGTGTTGGCAGGTTTTGTTTTCTCCTGAGGCCTCTCTCCTTTGCATAAAGAGGGCCATCTTCTCACTGTGTCCTCACGTAGCCCTTCTTCTGTGTGTGTGTGCACTCCTGATGTCACTTTCTCTTATAAGAATACCAGTCCTTTTAGATTAGAGTCCCCACCTTATGACTTCACTTAACCTTAATTACCTCCTCATAGGCCCTATCTCCAAATATAGTCACACTGGGAATTAGGGCTTCAAAATGTGAGTTGGTGGCAGGGGTTGGGGGACACAATTCACTCCATAACAGCACCTATAGGAAGACCCTGGGTTCACCTGGATCCCAGGAAGGGCAGAGTATTTAAGAAGCTGAAGGTGCTATGCACCTTTAAACCAGTCCAAGTTCTCTGCTATCTGAAATCAATTTATGGTAGACTTATGCTTCCAAAGTTAGAGCGGCAACTGTCTTATGTCAAAAAAAACAAAAAAAACAAAAAAACTCCCAGAAAAGGATGTGACTGCAACATGCTTATTTTTGGCTAGCAAGGTGATTCTAGAATCTCGAAGGCACCATACAGAGATTTTTCTGGTCAAACCACTGGAATCCAAGTATCCGTGTGTTTCCTAAGAATTTGGGGTGCTTGCACCCTCTATTACTTGGCTGATAGCTCTTACATATTCTAGGGATCCAGATTACTGTCCCAGCACCTTGTCCAGAAGACCCAGTCCTGGAGGCCACACTCCCTGTGGGATCTCCTGTCAGGAGAATTTCTCAACCATGCCATTCCAGCCAGATCTACTAAGTTTCATCTGATGTACTCAACAGTGTTCTGATACCCTCAGTTAGCAATACTTGGTGGAGTTTCAGGACGGTACCTGGCACACTGTAAGCACTCAACACATTCTTGAATAAATAAATAACAGAATAAACCTAATCCATTTGGATGTCTGGTGGCACTCTATCAAAGGAAAATGTTGTACAAATACCCTGTGTCAGTGGCTTATAGTTGTGTTCATTCTAACTGGCAGATCTCAGGGCCAATAAGTTGGTAAATACTTCTAATATCACTTTTGTTTATTCCTGGGGGAAAAATGGGGGTATCTATGTTGAGTTCAAGGACTTCAGAGCTGATCAAGGGAAAGACAAGACTGTAAGATAGCACTATTGCACAATAAGCTTTATCCAGGCAGAGCTTGAAGAGGTTGCATGAAGAAGCCCTCTTCCTTCCAAGAGGAGTAAAAAGCTTTCCAGAGACAGCAGCGCAGGGCCAACATCCAGAAGTGGAGAGGACAACTCCAGGGGGAGAGAGAAATCAGAGATGGGCTGATGTGTCCAGGTGGTATCGCTCTACAGTCTCTGGGCCAGAAAGCTCTAAAGGGCAGCAGTGGTTTGGGGTCTTTTATAGCTACAGGGTTTGTCTTACCTGCAGGTGGCAGATATTGGATATAATTTTGTAGGGTATGTGCTCTAGATGGCTTAAAATATACTTATTTGAGTGATATTTAAAGCAACTACATACGTAAGATTTTGGGTTTGGCACTGGCAGGCTTTGAGCTACCTGGCCTGCTATAAAGAAATAAACAACATAGGGGCCAATATATAGGAGCCATCTTTAGCCTATTGTACAATAATGTTCTATTAAACTTCAAAGAAAAGTGTCACTACATTTCTCAGAAGCTTTGCAGAGAGATCTGACCCCCACTCTCCAAAAAGAGTTAGACACCAAAGGAGGACTGCGTTTCTCTACAAGCTAGAGAGACAAGCCCTGGTGATCAGGTGGAGATGGTGAGGAATTCTGATGGCTGCAGTGGAGGGAGTTCAGAGTCTCTGGATTATCCCATTGCTGTGAGAAATATACTGGGCTTATTATCTGTTTTAACCAAGAACACCTGTTTATATCTCAGTTTTAGATGGGACTTTTTAGAGCACTTTCTGGGCAAGAACCACCTCTTCCTTGCATACCACCAATACCAGACTGATAGCCAGATGAAATGTGTAAACTGTGCATTGCAAAAGCATCTCAGATGCAGTGTTCTTCCTTCTTACAAATGTCTCCTCAAGTCAGGGTTAACTTAATCTATTTATGACTGCATTTATTTTTTTTAAAGGTTTGATATATTTCATGCGTGTCAATAAAATACACTCTGAAAAACAGTTAACTCACTTTGTTTTTTTTTCTCTTTTTTTTTTAACATCTATTGGAGTATAATTGCTTTATAATGGTGTGTTAGTTTCTGCTTTATAACAAAGTGAATCAGCTATACATATACATATATCCCCATATCTCCTCCCTCTTGCATCTCCCTCGCACCCTCCCTATCCCACCCCTCTAGGTGGTTACAAAGCACCGAGCTGATCTCCCTGTGCTATGCGGCTGCTTCCCACTAGCTGTCTATTTTACATTTGGTAGTGTATATATGCCTCAATTTAGAATATAACATTTTATTGAAATATGGATTTCACACACACACACACACACACACACACATACACAAAACCAGTGCTTCTCTGCTTTTATCCACCACTCCTATTTCAAATCCAGAACACTAGAGAAGTCTCAGTCTACACAGGAGGACTTTCAGATTTTCCTCTGATAAGTTATATAGATTTCAAGTTTATATATATCAAACTTTACATTCTAGGAGAAATCATTCAGACATCAGCTTATCATTGTGATACCACAAAAGTTCATCAACTTGAAATCAAGTTCCGGAACCAGGGAATCTATCTCCTTCAGTATCTACCTTTCACTCACCCATCTTATTGCTTTCTGCTATAGCCAGCCGGGAAGGAAAAAGCTTTGCTCATCATGGATCTGGGGTCTGCCCCAGTGATTAGAGAAGAGGAGCCAAAATACTCTTGTGGGCCATCCTATACTCTTAGTTAAGTGGAGATTTATTGGTATGTTCATAACGGAACCTTCCTTCGTTTGAGGAATTAGCCACAGGAATCCTTTGCTGTTGAGTCAATTAAATTAGTTTAAGCTAGTTTGTGTTTCTGTTATTTACAATTAAGAGCCATGACTAATTTGCCCAGAAACATAAAGGCCTATAACTTGTAGAATTAGGGATCCATGGACCTTGGAGAACATATGCATAACCCTCTACTCCCACAAGTATATTCTCAACTAACAGCAATTTAGCCTTTCATTACGAACTAAGAAAACCTTAGACTGGCCTTGTTGGTAGGCGTGATAGAAAGTTGGTAAACAATCTCTTGAGATGCCAACTCTTAGTCCCACAAGAGACACTAGACTACAGGTAAAATAAGCATCCCAGCAAATATTTAGCAATCATGAAATTAGGCCCCGTTTTGCCCACATACAACTTTCTCTGTTTTTTTGGTTTATCCACTGTTAACTGTCCCTAATTTTCTTGTATCTCCTGTTTGATCATTGATGGGTCACCTCTCAAAGTTTGGCTCCATTTTCTGGACCCCCCCTGTAAAAAATTATTCCATCTTCACTCACATTCCTTGAAGCTCCAACATGAGATTTATGATTTATTGGGTTAAATATAAAAAGCATAATTCAGTCCCAAGTATAGCCACTAGAAATTTTTTTGCTTTTAGTAATAAAAGAAGGTTTAGTCAAAGAGGTGGACTTGGAACTGTCTTTTAATGAACTGGTAAATCAAAGATAGGAGAGGAGGAGTAGGAAGGAAGAGAACCCCAAGATAAAGAACAGTATGAACAAAGGGTCTAAGCTCAGAATGAACTGCTCAACAGGATCAGAGATTCTACGTAATGAAAGAAGTTCACAGAGAGAGACTGAATTATAGGAAGCACAGAAACAAAGAAGTTTAGACTTAATTTAGGATTCACTGAAAGCTCTTATTCTAGGGATATTCTGGAAATTTTATTTGGGCATGGAACCATGAATAAAGGGCATGACATACCCTTACCTCAACCTCCAGAGAATGCTGTATAAATCAAGATCATACCCAGGTACAAACACACTAAAACATGCAAAAGCTTGTGCTACATGTAGAAGTCTGCTTAGTTCCATAGCCTTTTCCTTAAGAAAGTTGCTTGGGAATACATTATCCCTGAGAGAGTATTACCCCCTACTAAGAACTTAAGCTTGAGAAAGTTTGAGCTATCCTTTGTATTGCATCAGCCAATTTTATAAGTTCTTAAAGTTAGTGTAACTTCAATGCCAAAAATTTAGATGATATTTGGAAAATTATATTTAGGGCCCAGCGATTCCTAGACCACTTCTCAGATGCTTTCAAATTAAAGATCAATTGAAAACCACAGTCATGCATTCCAAATTTCAGTGATCTAATGGGCCATGGGTAAAGCAATATGTCTTTATTTTTACAGTGATAGAAAAGAAATAGACATTTTGAAAGCCTTTCATTTTCTTCATTTTGAACTCTTTCTCTAGAACTGGACATTTGTAAATTCCAAAATTGCCAGGGACTATTCTCTTCAAATACATGGAAGAAATATTGGGATATAACATTTTTTTGTGTCAGCACTTCTTGGTTTCTTATTACACACAGGGAGAGGTCAAGTCTAGACATTTTGTAAGAAAGTTACAGAGGAAAAATCATTGAGGACAGAGGAAAAGGATGTTCACCTTATATGAATTTAGATACTCACAGAAACCCTATATAAGAGGAGAACAATTTGGATAAAGGGTCAAGCGGAGAACAAAAGAACCAAAAAAAAGTAATGGATTTTTATTAAAAATAAAATTCTGAATAAAAAAGCACCCTTAACACGTTTTAGGCAGGATAAGCTAGGTTATGCTATGGTAATAAATAACTCTGAAACCCCAAAGGCTTAACCCAGTAAAAGTTAGTGTTTTCCTCATGTAAAATCCACTACAGGTATTGGTGCCTCCTCAGAGCATCTCCAAATAATTGACTGCACAGTTTTAATCCTACCATTGCAACTCAAAGTCTCCTTCAAAATTGCCAAGGCAATTAGAAGAAGTAGATAGAGGGGTGCATAACAGCTTTTCAATTCTTCAACGGAGAAGGGACACATTTCATTTCTACCCACACTCCATTAGCCAGAACTAGTCATAAAGCTCTGTGCAACTCACCAGTCAGAATGGTCATCACCAAAAAATCTACAAACAATAAATGCTGGAGAGGGTGTAAAGAAAAGGGAACACTCTTGCACTGTTGGTGGGAATGTAAATTGATACAGTCACTATGGAGAACTGTATGGAGGTTCCTTAAAAAACTAAAAATAGAACTACCATATGACCCAGCAATCCCACTACTGGGCATATACCCTGAGAAAACCATAATTCAAAAAGAGTCATGTACCAAAATGTTCACTGCAGCTCTATTTACAATAGCCAGGACATGGAAGCAACCTAAGTGTCCATCGACAGATGAATAATGGATAAAGAAGATGTGGCACATATATAAAATGGAATATTACTCAGCCATAAAAAGAAATGAAATTGAGAGATTTGTAGTGAGGTGGATGGACCTAGAGACTGTCATACAGAGTGAAGTTAAGGCAGAAAGAAAAAAACAAATACCATATGCTAACACATGTATATGGAATCTTTTTTTTTTTTAGATTTTAGATATATATGGAATCTAAAAAAAAAAATCTAGGTCTCTAGGTCCATCCACCTCACTACAAATAACTCAATTTCGTTTCTTTTTACGGCTGAGTAATACTCCACTGTATATATGTGCCACATCTTTATCCATTCATCCGTCGATGGACACTTAGGTTGCTTCCATGTCCTGGCTATTGTAAATAGAGCTGCAGTGAACATTGTGGTACATGACTCGTTTTGAATTATGGTTTTCTCAGGGTATATGCCCCGTAGTGGGATTGCTGGGTCGTATGGTAGTTCTATTTTTAGTTTTTTAAGGAACCTCCATACTGTTCTCCATAGTGGCTGTATCAATTTAAAAAAAAAAATGGTCATGAAGAACGTAGGAGCAGGATGGGAATAAAGACGCAGACCTACTAGAGAATGGACTTGAGGGCACGGGGAGGGGGAAGGGTAAGCTGGGACAAAGTGAGAGAGTGTAAAATAGGTAACTAGTGGGAAGCAGACGCATAGCACAGGGAGATCAGCTCAGTGCTTTGTGACCACCTAGGGGGTAGGATAGGGAGGGTGGGAGGGAAGGAGACGCAAGAGGGAAGAGATATGGGGATATATGCATATGTATAGCTGATTCACTTTGTTATAAAGCAGAAACTAACACACCATTGTAAAGCAATTATACTCCAATAAAGATGTTTAAAAAAAAAGATTTACAGAATCACTTTTGCAACAGTTAGCTTCTACCTTCTATTTTAGCATTCATTATGTCCTATGACACTGTTATAATATTTGCAATGAGCCATGTTTAAATTTGATATATTGCCTATGATCCATGACCTGTTACTTAGACATTATGACAAATGCATTGTTTAACAGAGCCTACAATGTTCTATTTACTTTGGGAATATTTTAGTCCCTTTAATATAATTTTAAACATTTATTAAAATGTTGTACATCTTTCCCTGATTAAAAAAAAAAAAGCTCTGTGCAACTTCCAGAAGATCTGGAAATGCAGGACACCAACACTGTCCAAATAAGAGAGTGGTCAGTAGACAGCCAAAGACAGAAGGAAAGGAGGGAAATGAAGGGAAAATTGAACTTACAGAAGGAGGAGGAAGAAAAGAAATGATATCATTCAACCACAGATTTAGAACCAAAAATCTCTAAGTTCTGAATTCTAATCTCAACTCTACCCCAGTCTTCTACAACATTTAGGTTCTCTGAGCCTTAGGATCCTTAGCTGTGTAAAGAGAATTTCTTGAGATAGATGTGAAAAGCAACATGAAAAAATAACTATTCTAAAGAGTAAAGTTCTCTGAAAAGAGAAGTTAGCAAAATATACATATATATAAGCCAGAAACGTAAGAGGTAGAAGCTAAAAGCCTCACAGAAATGCAGAATACTCTGTATTTTATATATAGAAGGTAGAAAGACCCTTGAAAATGCCATCTACATTTTCACCTGTAGACATCAAAACATTCAACTAAACATTCTAAAGAACTTCTCTCCTTAAGAAACCACAAATTTGACACAGACATCCTGGTGAAGAAGGAGCCAAGAGCCAGTGTTAGGACTCAAGTCTGCAAGTCTGTGATAGTAATATAGCACTATCACTAACTTTGCCAGCTCTCTAACTCAATTTTCTCATGTATAAAAAAGAACCAATACCAGCATCATCTACCTGCAATTAGAAAGTTTTCTGATATGCACCCTCAGTGTTCACAGTGGCACTGTGTACAACGGCCAAGACATGGAAGCAACCTAAACGTCCATCAGGAGATGAATGGATAAAGAAGATATGGTGTGTATGTATACGTGTATATACACACACACACACACACAATGGAATACTACTCAGCCAAAAAAAGAATGAAATAATGCCATTTGCAGCAACATGGATGCAACTAGAGATTATCATACTAAGTGAAGTAAGTCAGAAAGAGAAAGACAAATATTTACCATATGATATCACTTATATGTGGAATCTAAAATAAAATACAGATGAACTATTTTCAAAACAGAAACAGACTCACAGACATAGAAAACAAACTTATGGTTACCAAAGGGGAAAGGGGGTAGGGGAGGGATAAATTAGGAGTTTGGGATTATCAGATACAAACTACTAGACATGAAATAAACAACAAGGTCTTACTGTATAGCACAAGGAACTATATTCAATATCCTGTAATAAACCATAATGGAAAGAAAAAAAAAAGTTTTCTGAAAGACTCAGAACGCTCTATAAAATAAGCATTACCCAGAAATTTGCCATATCCCCAAGGTGGCAGTGGCACCTAGAGGTTCTTTCAAAGAGTACCCTTGCTTCTAGAAGAAGTTTTTAGATCACATGGTCATAAAGCCATTTAATTTTTTGGTATTATTTCCTTCCTAACTGGGACCAATCTGATATTATGTGTTCCCTATTAGAAACACACTATATATCCTTGGAGAGTGTTTCTGTTTTACTGAATTCCAAGGTTATCTTCCTTTTTTAAAAAAAGTATGTTTATTTACATGCTTATATGTTTGTATGCATACATATGTACAAACATTTATTGTTGGTGTATGTGCCTGCATGTATGCTCTTTTCTCCGTGTCCCCCCATTTGTCTCTTCGCTAGAATCCAGCCTAGGAGGCACGCAGAACAAACACGGGCCATCTGAATTCAGCAGACTCATGTATCTGGATGCTCAAAAGCAGCAGTCATCTATCAAAGGAAGTGTATCGGACTAAATGGGGAGATTTTTAATAAGAGGCAAGGGGGTGCACTCTACCTAATAAAAAGAGCATAGAGAGACCCCGGCTGTGGCTAATGTGCATAAAAAATTCAGCCTGTCAGATCCTCACTTTTCTAATTCAGTAATCTAAATAATTTATTTGACATTTTAGCTCAAGATGACCTTTCTTAGGAAAAAAATTACTGTTTTAAACTTTTAGCAAGTACAACCTCAGCCACAGAATCCCTATTGAAGTCTGCATTTTCCCAAAGGAGCAAAGGTTAATCTTGTAACGCTCAAACACATTGCTGACCCTTTTAAACAGCTCACAAAATGTCATTTAATTTTTTAATCTAATTTCAATTATATTGTAATATTTGGGTTGAGTATTTAGTGGGGATGGGGGTGGGAATGTGAGATTCCAGCCAGGTTCTACTTAGAGAAGTTCAGCAAATGATCCTTTTAAATAAAACAGGTATCAGATAGGGCCATGCATCCTTCTATGGTATGAATATATATGAAATATAATCATGCACAATACGCAACAATTTTGTGCACAATTCCCCTGAAGGATTAACAAGGAGGGATTAAGGTAGTTGATTCTTATGAGAAACAATATGAGAATCCAAGGTTCTCAGAGGTGCTGTGTGATTGAGGCAATTAGTCTTTAAGCCAAGCTACTCCAAGGACACTCGTGCCCTAAGCCACACAGTGTCCAATTTATCCTCAGATTCCGTTCTAGGACGGTTCTGAATCAACCCAGGTGATCAGTAGGGTGACAGATGTCATAGACACATTGCCCTCTCATCCATTCCACAAGCAGCTCATGAAATCCCAACCTCTTCTCTCAAAAGTCACTCCTTAGCTTGCTAATAGGTCAGAAAAACAAAAAAAGTTAAATTGTTAATATGAGGATAATTGAATCTTCCACTCTGCACAATAAGCTATCATTTCATCATCCCCCCGGGAAAACTTGTTTAGGAGATTTAGCACTTTGTTAACCAGGCTTTCCTCCTACCCACACTGAAGGATAATAGAATTTGATCCTCTAATTTGACAAACAGCCCATTTTCTGCAAAATTGTTCACTGTCATTTTTTAAGCAATGTCCTCATGGGAACACTGGGTGGCTTAAGTTTCTCAGTCATTTGCAAATCCAAAATATCATCATTGGTAGCTGTGCCAGCGATCTGAGTAGATGGGCTGATGTGAACATCAAGCTAAGAAAAGAAAACTCATCTCCATTACTCTCTTCTCATTATCACCTCTCTTGATACAAGCATCCCCCAGAGATTCTGCTGCTCCTTATTTTCCTTACCCTGAAATATCATATTTCCCTTAATCAAAAGTGCCTACAAACTACACTCTTACAGAAGTCACCTCAAAAAAAGGAGTTCTGTACCTAACAACCTACATGAAGATGAGCCAGTCTCCTGCCTCTCCCCCCCCCACTCTACTTCCGATGCCAAATTTACCCCCGCAAAATGTTTAGATGGTAAAACACAGACACAAATAAGGATGTTTGCTAATCACTTTCACTTTAAAATCTACATTCTTACAGGCACTATCATCAAGGAGAACTGTGAAGTCTAGCATACCATGCTGTTTCATAAATGAAAAATAATCCATGTCTGTTATTTTAATTATATTCATCCCAAGGGTTGTCAAAGCAAGGTGTGTACCAGAATCACCCAGGAGCATTGTTGGAAAAAAACACAAGCTGGGGAGCCCCTCCCAAATCTTACCAAATCAGAATCTGCAGGTGTGGGCCCAGGCTCATTTTCTTGCAAATAGCTATACAGAATTGTTTATGCTTACCTCTCCCTGGTTAAGAATCATTAACCAGGTAAGTAAGTTTTCACTTGAGTTATCTGGTATAATTAAAACAGTGAATGAGTATGTGACCTGAAGAAGAGAATTCCCACTATGCCTTAGTTAAGAGATAATCATTAAGAATACCTGAAAGATTTAAATCATGTACAACACAAAAGTTCTCTGTAAAAATGTATTCATAACACTTCTTATGATTTTTGTTTATAAATACAAAATATATCATACCCCTGGCCCTCATCACTGTTTGAAGTATTTGCTGCTGAAATTTTTGTGCATTAAAAAAATTCAAAAAAAATTCTTTTAATTGCTGGCATTTATTTAATAAAAACACACAGCCACTCTGGTATTAATTAAAAAAAAACAAAACAAAAAAAACAACTACACAGCACCACATTGCCACACCACTCGTAGAAGAGTAACGTAAGGAATTTTGCCCAGGAGTTACCACTGAATTTCCCCACTCCAAACTTCCTGGTTATGACTGAAGTGCAAATGGAATATATTGGGATCATGCTGGAGAGAAAGCACAGATCACCAAGAGCTGAGTCCTAAAATCTCCCTAGTCTTTTTCTTTTCTTACTCCTCTAAAAGATTCTAGAGGATTCTTTCCACTTCAACAACTCAGATGGCAAGAGTCCTGGCTGTCCCATGTTTTCCTAGAAACAAGTTTCCCAAAGCTTGATCCATGGAACACAAGTTCTGCAACAGTCATGAAACAGAATATTTCTAGGATCAAATAAGTTTGGTAGATCCAAATGCATGTTAGCATAGTAAGTTTCTGGGAAACTCTTAAACAGAAATGAAACCTCTTTAACCAGGCTTTCCCAGTCTGTGAAATAAGGATCCTTATTTCATATGATGCATTAACATCCAAAGAGAAGCTCCACAAAACGTACTCTGAGAAACACAATAACAGTTGTGAACCAACCAAGAATGCTGTCCTTTCCTACCTCTGTGTAACTTTTTAGCGTTCAATGGAATTAAAATAGTAGTAAATAGATGTATCTGTACATTCCTTTAGAATGTTGAAAAACAGATTGAAGACAGAATTAATGAAATTGGAGAAAGAGGGAGAGAAGAATATGTGCCTGAACAAAATATTCCATAGATTGAGAGTATAAATCCAGGAATCCTTTTGCTTTTGAAAGCTCAGCAGCACTCTAATGTAATTAACTGCTGCTTCTTTCTTCTTAACTTTGAGTAAACTTGCTTACTATACTTGAGCATAAGATGGGAAATAATTTAATTGCAGGATTGTCCAACCTACAACATAGCCATTAACATTAACGTTCAGATTTCAGTATCTCCAAGCTCCATTCATTTAGGTGTCACCCCCAAATGCCAAAAACAAAGTGTTACAACCTCCAGTGAGCTACTCATTATTAAAGGCTTTACTGCCAGCTGCTGGTCTAACATCTTTACCTACATTATCTGAAAGATTTAAAATAAGTCCTTAGAACTGTACAATGAGATAGACATTATATAATCATCACTTTTCAAATGAGAAACTGAGGTCTAGGGAAGTTCAATAACTCGCACAAGTACTTGGGAGAACTGTGATTGGAATTCAGGACTGTGTGGTTTTTAAATACCCCACTGCTGGGGAAGTACAATGCTTGTTCTCAGTGTTTTCATGGATCGTCCCTGGCTGACCAAAGATGGGGTCCTGACTGCAATCATGAAGGCTGGCACTCCATTACCAGCCCCTTCAATAAAGCTACCATAGCCACCACCAACACTGCCACCTTCCACACAGTCACCATTTCCTACTTGTTGATTCCTGTTGAGCGGCCAGTGATAGTTTTGTAAAATAAGAATGTTGCCTCCTTCCTTGCTTCTGTGTGATGGTGAGTTGGAACTTCATCAGAGCCCCAGAGTGTTCCAGATCCCGAAGAGACAGATTGGTTTTTTTTCACTCAGACAAGCCTTGCCATTCCTGCCACCAGCCAAGCTGCAGCTGCTGTCTCACCACCTATCAGAATGGAATCCTATATTCTCTGTGCCCACCGAAGGACAGAGGAGAAATAGCACCACTGTCCCTTTGGTGTCGATGAAAGAAGGGAGAAAGAAGACATCTTCCCTATCTTTGTGTATTGATAGCTCCAGAAGGGGGCTAAGTGGCTTGGTCCCAAAATATTCTGGTATTTTGAGAAAGAGCTCCTTCAACAGACAAATATATACCTGATAGAAGGATGGGCTACAACAATTCCATGAGAGCTACAGCACTGCCCCCAAAACTGCAATTACCCCCTGAGGCCCTGCTGCTAAGTTAGGCTTGTGTCAGACTCCATCTCCCACCATGGAGAGTAGTCCCTTTCTTCTCTCTCATCTTTTCTCTAAAACATGACTTTCATTCAGTCCCTCTTGCCATCCCTACCCTTTCCCATCAGAACATAATTCCCCTCTAATCGGACTTCTAAACAGTCCCTTCCCCATCCCATCCCTAGCCTCTATCATCCAAGTCCTCCCCAGACCCCTACCAGGAATGTCCACAAACCCCCAGCTAAATCATTGGTTACAAAGGGAAAGATTTCCCCTCTATTCATATGCTCATTGAGGCAGAGTCATGACTGACAACATCCAGTCCCACCTCCCTCCCTGGGAACTCACTCCATGTCTTCAACCTAGTCCTCTTTTCCAGCCCCTTCCGCTTGGGCTACCGGGGTTTATTATGCCCTTGGTCTTTTAGCCAGATCTTGTGAATGCCTTCTCTCTCACCTTCCTTTCATTTTTGAACTCCACTCTCCATCTTTCCTCCTAACCATTCATTCGGTCATGGAGCTTGTGCATTCAGGCTTCTAAAATTGTCCTTATTCCAATCCCCATTCTTAATATCTGGTATCCCCAATGGCTACTTTTCAGTCCTTAACTTTCTTGACCTCCGAGCAGCTGACCACTCCCTCCGTCTTGACCTATTCTCTCCCTTCCCTTCAATGCCATAAACCTTTTTTGCCCAATTATCTTCTTGCTCCTTGGACAAATACTGCCTCTGTTTTGTTTGCAGGCTTCTCGTACTCTGCCTACTCTTGAAGCACTGGGCCCTCACCCTCTTATCACTCTATACATGCCCCTTGAAAAGATCTCCTCTATTTCATGGTTTTACTTGCCACCTAAATGCTGACAATGCCACATCTTCATTTCCCACTCAGTTGCCTCCCTTGAGCTCAGATCCATATTTCCCATAGCCAGTTGGACAAGTGTACCCAGGTACCCAATAGACACTTAAATTCTACTTATTCAAAACAGACTCATCTTCTCTATTGACCCTGCTACATGTATTTATTTTAGTGAAAAGCACCATCATCTCTGCATTCACTGGAGAAAGAAAACTGAGAGTCCTTCTTCTTCATCTCTCAGGTCACCAGGTCCCGTCAATCTCATTTCCTATCTCTCGACTCTGTTCTCTTCCTGCCATTCTCACTGCCACAGTTCAGGCACTCATTCTTCACACTTAACCAGCATCCAATTGTAAGTAAAGTCCAAAATATTTGTCCTGAACTTGAATTCAGTCCCTCAGTGCTTCATTTGCTTTAGCACTTCCATTCTGCCCTTCTATTCAAAGTATCTTCCTTCTCCTTGTTCATCTGGTAAAATCCTATTTATCCTCAAAAACTTCAAACATAAGTTTCTCCATGAAGTCATCCCTGACTTTACTGTAAAGAGTTCTGTCTTTCCCCTTCATGCTGCCATAGTACACTGGATACACACCCCTACGAATAGCATTGTCCTCACTGGCTTGAAACTTTCTCTTCATGTTTCTCCCACTGTAGACAGAAAGTGTGTCAAGGGTAGGTAGAGACTGTGTTCTGTTTATCTTCACATCTCCCAAATTTAACACGGTGCTTTGAGTCACTGTGTGTTTCATGATTGCTGAATGAACAAACGTGTCTGTTGTGCTCTAAAAGAAGTGATAGAAATCAATGTTAAGAGAGAGAAGGGCAGAGCTTTCTAGTTGGGGGAGCAACAGGGAAACAATATGGAAAGAATTCTGGATGGGCAGGTCGTCAGGCACTTGCCATTAACTGTGCAACCTAGATTAAGTCAATTGCTGCCTCAGAGTCTCAATTTAATCATCTGAAAAATGAAATAAATACACAACTCAGTTACCTCCAAGATTCCTCTCATCTCTGAGCCTTTAAATACAAACAAGAGCTGGCCAGAAAAGAAGGGGAAACTGAAAGAGAGTCTGGCATAACACTCGGGCCTGGGTTCAAAGCCTGGCTCTGTCAGTTACCAGCCATAACCTTAAAGAGACTAACTTCTCTAAAATACCCCATGTTCTTCCATCATAGGATTATGGGGGAATTAAAACAGTCAATACATGTACAGCATTAGAACAGCACCCACTATGCAAAGCACTTAACAAATAAAAGACAGACCAAGAATGAACCTAGATTTGACTTCTCAGCTTGTTACTCAAAGGTTGACTAGCTGTGACCTTGGGACTCCCCACATCTTATAAATCAATACACCTGTGAGTACATAGATACTCTGTATGTTATGTCTCAGATCTGCTGTTTCTGCCGAAGAATGAACCATTCGTCCATAATGCTGATACAAAGAAATCTGGCTTTTCATGAAAAACATGAGGTTCTGAAAGTCCATCTTGACCTTTACCCTCCACCAACCCCAGGGAGGCCATAATCAGTTTTCCTCAATTCTGGGGAAAGGAGGCAGAAGATCAGAAGGCACTGGGGAAAAGGAGTCGATGCCTTCTGAGCTCCTCTCAGAGAAGAGAGGAATCTATCATAAGCCTGGTGCTTATGAGGAGCTAGGGGTGAAAAGGAATAACTCCAAAAAAACAAATTTCCCTCATTTTGAGACCATCACTTTGACTACTGATACCACCTTCTCCATCAACCTCCTTCCTTTTCTCACAAGCCAATCTCTTTTAGTGAGCTTTCTAAGAAGGACCTTCACCTCAGTCTTAACAGACCAACAGGTAACAGAAGTGGGTGGGCAGGTAACTTTGATTTTCCTCTTGCTGGGTCAGCTCTCAGACTGAGGAGCTCAGCAACAAGAACTTCCCACCCCCATCCAAAAGCGAACTCACCCTTCGGAGACACTATAAAGTTCGCCACCATTTCTCATACATCAGACAGATTCTATTACTTAACCCCTCCCTATAATGAGTGGCACAACACATAGAGGAGAAACAAAGCACTGTTCAGAATGCCTTGAGAACGAGCCATGCAGCTGGCAATGGGATCCCCTAACCATTGCTAAGAAGAAGACCAGATGGGAGCTTTTAATAAATGTGCGAGCCCTAGCTACAACATTATGGCCACTGACAAAGAAAACGCAGGACAGGAAATTTTGGCTACAGGTTGCCACTCGTCCAAATTAGTAACAGAGAACTTGGAAGACACTGCAGCAATGCCATTAGTCCTAGCTGCCCTCATTATTTTTAACATGCCTTTGTTCACTTTCATTTCCCTTTAAGAATGGGGAAATCCTTGTAAGAATTCATGATTTTCTATCGCATCTGCCTATGTATAAAGCGGTACCCCTGAAATGGCACTGCCTTACTAGACACTTGGCTGCCCGTACTAGCAGACTCTGCCAGGTAAACTGCTCCTCCTCCAAGTCTGACAGGAACACTGGGAGTGGGCTAGAAGCTAGTGTCCCTCACCTGACCACAATGGGGCAACCTTTAAAAGGAGAAGCAAGCAGCCTAGTTTTTTTTTTCCTCAGGGCAATGGTGAGGGGTTTTGATCTTTCCTGGGTTTGTTTCTCAGCCAGCCCTCTTCCTTTGTCTCGCTCCTTTCAATGAAGTTCTGCAGTTTTATTTTTTCTAAACAGAAAATGTAGTGTGATTCTGTAAATGTTTTCTTGCTGTTGTACTTTTCAGACTATTTTCTTCCTTGTTTTTTGGGGGCCTGAATCTGCCTTTGGTCACACTATCTGCTCCTCTATGGTCACCTCGGAGAAGATTAACCCTTTCATTAAAAAAGCCTGGCCAGGGTCAAACTACCGCCTGGCTAGGGACTCTTACATCCCTTTGATCTCCCAGCTATGGAGAAATTATTAGCAAATTCTAAGCCTTCCCATGTGATTTGTTTTTGTAAATTTGTAGAAATTATTCCTAATCCTATTACGTGGCCTAGGGCAAACCTGCATTAAATATAGGAGACTTTTTGTTATGTGGCAGATGGATAATAAAGGAATGCTGAATGCAGCTCCATTCCAAGTTATGGGAATCTGGACACTTCATCAGCATTCTCTTAATCCTCTGCCATGGCTCCGCCTTTGATGAATGCTCTCATTTATGACCACTGATGCCGCTCACTTAATTTCAGAGAAGAAAAATAATACCTAGCTGTTAATGTGAATATTTGAGTTTATGGCTGTACAATGAATAATTGTGACATTATCAAAGGAACATCTCCTTATACATTATTCAGTTGTATAGACCACATTAACCAGAGATTGGAAACTTGCAGTTTTGCATCTTCCATCTTCTTTGGAACGGAGACACCACGCAGACAAAAGTCAGTGTCTCAAACCAAATTCTACCTGACAATGCGTATCAGCCCGCACTATATTTTGCTCATTGTGGTGCCAATCTCCTATCTTACCAACGACATTTTTTCAAAGAAAGAGGGGATTTCCTAGAGACTCGACCCTATGCAACTTCCATAGCTTATTATCGAATAGGAAAATGTAGTCCTGGTTTCTGCTTTAATACTGATGCCATGGAAGATGTCTTGAGGGTTAGACTGAAAATTAAGACAGCACACCTTTGCTGCTTATACTTTATATATAAACTGAGGGTCTTTTCAATGTATGTTTTCGCTTAGAAAGCAGGAGAGAATGTTTGCAAGTCATCCATGAATCACTGGGTCTTTGCTAGGTTCAGCCAGGCAGAGATTGTGCTGGTACCATTAGGGACAGTCATGCAGAATCACTCACTTCTCTGTTACAGAGATAGATGTGTCTCAGCTGCTTCAGCATTTACGCCTTTGTTTCTGGGGAGATAAGGGATGAGGCACCAGAGAAAGGAGGTAAAGAACAGGATGGAGCATTTTCATTGTAAAAAGTCGTTGAGTAGTATTTTTAACTAAGACATGTATAGGATGTGCACAGGCATGTCATTTAAAAATACCAGGAATATTTTATAAAATAGCAAATTTTATTTTATAAGACAGCAAATACCTTTGTCAGACTAGGAATGGCACTAACTGGGCTACTGACTTTTTAAAAATACTTCCATTTTAATTTAACTTCAATAATGCTTGGTAAATAGACTTTGGGATTAAGATCAGATTTCCCTAAAGATGCTTTTCTGAGTCACTATTTGGGTAATCCTTAGGAGGCCAGTTATAGTCATTGATGGCAAAACACCTGCAAACAGGTCTGTGAGACCTGGGAGGTGCACTCAGGTAAATGAAATCAGTAATATATGTCATTTTTCCAGTTTAGTAAGCCATAAGCTGAACATTTTCATATTCTACCGGTTTCTACATGATAGTCAATTTATTGACACTAACCACTAACTGGAAGGTTGTAGGAAAAAAGTATTTTAGCCCATTTCAAAAAAATTCATTATAGAAGTTTACTATAGCATTTATGATTGCTCAATGCCAGAAGCAGGTATAAACAGGGCATGAACAGTCTTATTCAAACTGCATATGATTTAGTAATACATGATGTAAGCAATACACAATATTTCTAGGCAGTTAAGAGAGGGGCTGCAGTTGATCTTAATTCTAATATTATATGAAACTAATGAACTGAATACCAAATTTGAACTTACTAGGCAAACAAGGCTTCCTCACCCAGGTCTCCTAAGACTGATATTGATGCCACTGAGAATCAGGTGTGGACTCTCAGAATCTCTGAGAACGATACACATTAAACCAAATACCCTCCGCTGAGGAAACTGCAAAGTACTTCTGAAATGGGTGACTTGGTAAATGCCCTCAACCCACAGGTCACCATTTTGCTTGTGGTTATTTATTATCTACAACAGATAAAATTGCCTCTAAAAACAATTCTAACAGCCATTCTACAAGCATTTATTAGTGGCTATTTTGTGTTATCCCAGAAAAATGGATGAAGAAAAAGGAAACTTAAATGGAACAGCATATCAACTATATTAAGGACCAATAGATACTGCATCTGGTGCCAACTTAACACAAATGTCTTCTGTCTTATCAGAACTGTCTTATTACTAACTGGAATAGAGGGAGGGACAGTCTATGCCAGTGGCTCTTAATGTTGGGCATCAGAAACCTGTGGTGTTTCAAAAACTACTGATGCCAATTTCCCATCCTAAATCTATTTATTAAATTAGATTTTCAGAAGTGGAAATCAAGCACTGGAATTTTTTAAAGTTCCACAAGGATGATTCTGATCCACAGCCACGGTTGATAACTGCTCCTCTATAATAATAAATGCCACATTTACCTTTACTTTCAAGGCATTGTGATAGAGGGGGAAAGGCACCAGCTTTGAAGCCAGACAGTCCTGGATTCATATCCTGGCACAGCTCTCACCGGCTGTGTGCTCTAGGACAAGGTATTTTAGCTCTTTAAGTCTCAGTGTCTAACTCTGCAAAATGGGGATAATCCCACTTACCTCACACAGCTACTCTAAAGTTACTAATAGGACAGGTCTGGGACAGAGTAGGGACTCAATAACTGTGGTGTTTATGTGAAGTTGGGCTAACTCCCCATTGCACGAGGAGGAGAAGGAAGAGAAAAGGAGGGAAGGGAGATCAAGTCTGCCAAGCCTTCCTTCACTGAAAACAAATAAACTGGGAATTCCCTGGCGGTCCAGTGGTTAGGACTCCACACTCTCACTGCCAAGGGCCCAGGTTTGATCCCTGGTGAGGGAACTAAAATCTCACAAGCCACGTGGTGTGGCAAAAAAAAAAGAAAAGAAAAGAAAAAGAAAACAAATAAACTTTACTGTCCAAATAATTCAATGTTCACTTGTATTCTGAAAACAGAACAGCTTTTCAAGATAGTCCCAACTTTGTTTTCTTCAAAAAAAAAATGACATCTTAAAAAAATACTTGCTAAATTAGAATTTGTTTTTATTGTCATTTAGAGTACGCAGGGAAGAGAAAGGGAAAGAAACCATCCTGTCACTTTATCTAAGACCTTTATCTCCTTTTGAAGAAAATCTAAAAGAATAAGACAAAGCCAAATGAGACATCAGAGACAAAACTGTATGTATATTTTTTTTCATATGGGAAATGAAAGAAGTGAAGTGGAAGTGGGGTTACATGCTGCAATCAGATGAGCTTGCCTGGGCAAAAACACATACAGACAGATGGACAATCAAACAGACAGACAGACACAAACATATATACATACATACAAACATGGCACAGTAATAGAGAAAAATGTACTCTTCCCCATCTAAGCTAGCACTTAACATTATTTGGGACTTTGACATCAAGTAAAGCAAATCTCTTGGCCTCACTGATGTTTTTATAAAGGCAGAACAACCACTACAGGACTCAAGAACCACACTAAAATTTTCTACTTTAATCCAATATGCCTAGTGTCAGTTTTCTTTTGTGCAAACACATCTACAGCAAATGGGTTGGGAAGCTCACCATCTATATCATATGCAATAAATTATACTTTACTGAAATGTTGCCTCGCTAAAATATGCTAAGAAAGCTGTGAACAATATTTACAAATAGTTCAGATGTCACAACAAAACACCCACCACTCAGGCATTCTTACATTTCACTATAATAAGTGTGGCAATAGAGGATACCGCTCTTAAACATTAGAAAAGTATTCTTTATGGAGATATAATTGGGAGAAATTCTTCAAATTTATACAAAAATCCTGGGCTTTTTTCCTTCCTGAAGAGTCTGCTCTCTCAACTGTCAAGACAGCAGCCTCAATTTCACTCGCTTCCAGCCTCACGGCACACAGCAGGCTGTTAGTACTTATTTTTATTTTGGTACACTGTTAATTTCCTGACAAAGCAGAAAACTTTGTTTTTTGCTATTATATACTACTGACGTTCTTAAAAATTGATGCAAACTAACAAACACTATGTCATTTCAGCGAAGGAGAAAAGAGTTGCCTTCCACATAAGCCCAATGACCTGACTGTGTTTTAATCCAGGAGGCAAGTGATAGGTAAGGTCCTTGGAAAAAGCCTGGGCACAGGGGAGTAAGTGTGTCTAAAGGCTTTACAAGTAAGAAGGGTCTTTATTATAACTCAGTTTGCCTGACTCTAGAACTCATATTATTTCAAAATGAGACAAGCATGAAAAGGAACTTTCAAAGTAAAATGCAAGATACTAGTGGGAGATGCTATTTTGAAAAAAGCAGAAACAATCTACAATGTGAAAGATATCAAAAGTAAGATATTTGAATATCAGTCATTCTTACAGCGAAAGAGATCCTTCTATGACATATGAGAGAGATCAGGAAAAAGTGCTACACCAAAGGAGTACAAAAAGTTTTCCAATTTAACTATTATTGATTTTTTTCATGAACCAACACTGAATTTCAATACTGTGGTGCTTAAAAAATTTGTACTATTTTTCTCTACACTGGAGAATCAGCCACATGTTATGTTGGTATTTTTTTAATAAAAAGTGATGAACATATAAAGAGAATCACTTTTTTAAATCAGGAAATCAAATCATTTTTAAAATAAAGCATCTGGTCCATCGGTTGATTTGCAACTGCTTTGCTATTTAAGTACAAAAACCTCCCTCACTTCTTTACTCTTGGGTCTGTCTTCTAAACTCCACCACTGGGTATTTTGCCCCTTAATTAAATTAGCCCCGTATTCACATTCTAAAGGTGGTACTTGAAAAAGAAAACCCTCAATTCTTAATTCCCGCTGATGTAAGCA
Source organism: Orcinus orca (assembly GCF_937001465.1). Classification (NCBI taxonomy): domain Eukaryota; kingdom Metazoa; phylum Chordata; class Mammalia; order Artiodactyla; family Delphinidae; genus Orcinus; species Orcinus orca. The sequence continues at coordinate 119,911,030 of NC_064560.1, read as the reverse complement.
CCATCCCCTCGGTTGCCTTTTTGGCATTGTAAGTACAGAAAACAGAATCGGGTGAAAAATAAATGTGTTTACCTACCATCAAAACACCTTTCGAGTCCAATACACATTTTTGTTCTATTAATGCCAACACGAATATGCAGGCACGGTGGCAAGGGGTGCTTTAAAACATAGCTAGACAGACCGATTAAAATGCGTTGCTTTCTCTCTGCCAAATTCCTGCCTATGGGGAGCAATTAAATGTGCCGTCCGCACATTCAAATACTGAGTAAGAAGTGAATCTTGTATCTCTGCCACTTAGACAAGTATAATTCCAATGGAAAGATTTATCAACAACTCGCAGGCAATTTGGGGTTTGGTTTTGTTTGTCAAACAGCACAAGCCCTCACGCTGCATCTGGACTCTGTTACAAAGTCACACAGGGACAGGAACCACAGGAGAAGGGCGCTCATTATGGCCGATGAACAAGCAAATAAACCCAAACATCAAGGAGGCAGCTTTAAACAAATAAACCACTCTATCCTAGACTGAACACACATAACATTAGCCAGGAATATAACTAAACAACAGAAGAGCTACTTTATTGTGGCTTCTTTGCAGTTAGAGAAGTCAAATGTAATTGCAGAAGCCTGTAATTGAAAATTTTTTTAATGTGAATTTATTCCACCAATGCCATACGAAATCACCAAAGGTTTCCTGTATGACGAAAGACGCCAGCATTTAAGGATAGTTGAAAATAATAATAGGATTAAATATTTGTCAAAAACCAAAATGAATCTAGAAGATTCGTGCTGACATTATTTTATTTTTAGGTTTTAAAATTTTTTTCTGCTCCATTGATTATTTCATGTCTGTAGGTTTGTGATTGCCAGAGAGACAAATGGTTGACGGCTGTTATTACACTGCCCCAGTTACGACACTTCCACCCCGACTGCATGGCTTCAGTGATCTTTTGGGTATGACATTTCGGCTTTGGCCTGGGTCCTCATCAGCCTCTGAGGCAGAGTCCAGGCAATGATCTTTCTGCGGACCTGACTAAATGCCTAGTTAACTACAAGGTTACTCACACTGGAGCAGGTCACAAAGAAACATTCAAGCCCCCAGATGTCTTTCTTCTTGCCTCAAATAAAGCAGATGTCTTAGATTTTGCAAGGCTGTGTGTAATCTATTTTGGCTTTGCAATTAAGAAACTATATATTTACTATGTCTTTGGACATTCTGTCCTTGTTGTTTCAAGGGGAATTTTTCTTTCAAGTACATATAAATCAAATAACATTTGAAACTTTGCAAGTAATGGAAGCTTCTTCACATAGATTTAGGATAAAACGTGGGAGGGCAAACTGTTTTCTACTTATCAGTTTATTCAGATCACAGATATCACAAGATTATCAAGCGCTGTGTTTTTAATAAAAGGTGATTCTGTTAATACTACTGAAATCACTGAGCATTTCTATTTTGATATTTACTTTCTAGACTTACACGCAGATGAATTCACACTAGACTGAGAACTGGCAGACAGATTATAATATGCCAGAGCTTTGTTCTTAATGAATTTTGATGTTTCTGTTTCAGTATATAAAAACATTTTCACATGATTGTAAAAGAAATATCTTAGTTTCCTGGGAATAAGGAAAAACAAAGAATAAGTAGCTACCTTAATTGACATTAAAAATATTTGAATAAAACTCAATACTTATATAGGTTTCATGTATACACATATACTCATATGACATATACATATGGGTATCACATTCTAAAAGGATTTATATCAATTCAACTAATTTGATATGTCTTCACAGAATCTATCCAAAACCCACTTAGAAGTTTTTCTAAATGTGTTTTTTCATTTCATTCAGAAGTTTTTCTAAATGTTTTTTCATTTCATTCTTTATTGGTTCCAAACATCACAGCCTAGCCATTAAGTGTAACCACTGTCTTTAAAGCATTATAAATATTCATTTTTAGACAATAAAGTCTTTAAAAATCCTCTCAAAGAATTTCAAGCTATTGCAAATGGATAAATCACCGCACACCTAAGTCTGTATTTGCATAGTTAAATTATGTATTGTAACTGTGGAGTCTTTTACTTCTATTATATCAAGGCATGTACCAGTATGTTTCCATGAATCTTTCCTTTAGGGCCTGCAGCATTATCACAATAAAGTCAAATATCCCATATGCTACTATAGGTGCTCCATTTTCACCTGGGAGGGCTCAGACAAAAAACCAAAATGTACCAGGCTGAGAGTCTGAATTCCTTTCACTTTGGTGGCTTATGTCATCTTCTTTGTAGGAACTGAATTGCTCTTGTTCTGTGGATTAATTCCAGCAGACTTTCTCTTATTGGCATACAGACAAAATTAAAAGCATTTTTGAAATAAACTTAATATATACTACGTTATCATCTCTTTTTTAGTTTTGCTTCTCTTTTTTCCCTAAAAGTGCACTGAAGTGCTTTAAAGCTTTTTCTAGACTGTAAATTTTAGGATAAAATAAAGTTTTAATAAAGAGAAGTTATGCTACCCTGTCAACCACAATGGCTATAGTCATTCTTCTTCTTTAAATTTAAAACACAAGCTTATTAAAAGTTAAGATTTTAGCCAGTTTTTGTGAATTCATGTATATTTATGAGATTTATTTTGGGGGGTGGGGTGTCTTTAATCTGAGGCAATCACTAAAGCATCAACTGAGATTTCTGGTTGTCTTCATAAATGTCTAATATTACAAAAGGCTGCTAGAAGAAACAAAATTTCCATCTAAAGAATTTGTAGAAAATAAAATACCAAATTTGTATAAAATATAAAACTTATAAAATAATCTATAGACCATAGTTGTCCTTTAACATAATATACTTGAATCGTCATTAAATTATTGGTGGAAAGAATTTTTTTTCTTTTTTTTGTATTTATTGCCTTGTTTTTGTTTGGTTTCTGTTTTTATTTTTACTTTGTCTTTAAGTAAATGCATTGGAGGAATTTTTTATTTTACATGACTACAGACTTGATTTTTACTTCTGGTGTTCTAAGAAATCAAAGGCGATTTAGAGTACAATAAAGAATAAAAATGTGATCAATTGAATAAAGTATTTCTGTGAAGTCTGAACAAAGTGGAAATCTGAATTGCAGCCCCAAGTATTTAAATAAGCTATTACAAAAGGAGTGCTAGAAACCATTATAGTGTGTGATTTCTTGTGAATAATGGAAATGCTCTCTATCAGGTATTTTTGTTTAAATGGAATAAATGTTTGAGAGAGATGTTCAGCCATTGTAACCTTCCACACCACTAGTATTAGTACTGTTATAACTTCATCTTTTGAAAAGGAGACATACACTAAAAAGAAATTCACAAAGTTATAAAAAGAAGTGCAATTTAAATCTATCCTCCATCTCCATCATTTGAGAGTGGATCATTTCTCCTATAAGGACTTTGATGACGACTTTCAAGCACCCTTACCCTGAGAATTCTCCTGTCAGAGCTAAACAACATTACAGCACTCTTTTAGGATAGTATGTCTCCTCCAATTCAGAATGCCATGCATTGACAGTGCTCTCAGAAGTTCTTAAAGAAATTAAAGACAGGTTTACTATAAACAGACTGCCAACACCTTTATATTAATTGAATTTGCCATCTCCCAAAGATCCTTTGGTATGGTTATCTAAAGGGTAATACAATTTGACCACTATCCACTTAAAGTAATTTAAATACAATCTGTGTTGCATAGAATTAAAATCATATTTGGTGACAATACTCATCAATAAGGACCATACCTAATCATACTGGATTGCTCCCAATTTCTCATTTGTAAATAGCATTTCCATCTAGGGGTGGAGGCTAGAGGAGGCATTTCAGATATTTCTCTGTTGGATTCTGTATTGCCATGGAAGTAGAAGGAGCAGTGGACATAGTTAAGGGGTTGGTAGAAGTCCTGAATCACCACTATGTGTGTCCAGACAAATCCTAGCGTATCTGTGGATCTCAGTCACTTTTTAAATAAAAAATGACTAGATGATCTAGAAGGCTCTCTACTCTCCTTCAATGATGTGTCTCATCGAAGTAAACATGAATTGGAAGATGTTTCCAGTGTACGATGTGAACTATAAGCAGAGAGAATGTCATTATACAGCAGATCAGAAACAGTGTTTTCCCAAGTCAGTATGGCTCAGCTAGAGCCCAATTTTGCTATCATATAAAAGGCTAAACATGCAAAGTTTTCATCTAACTGAGTAGAAAAATACAAGGGTATTTAAGATTATTTTGATATTTAACCAGAACATTACCATTTTTAATTTATTATATTTTAAATAACTTCTAATAAGAAATTCTGCACACTCAGATGGCTTGCAGAGCTAAAACCAACCCCAGAAAATAAAACACAAATAAAAAGAGTTTTTTGTTGTTGCCATTGTTGTTCCAGTATTTTTGGTCCAAAACATAAAGTAAGGAATTGACAGGAATCTAAGTATTGACAGGAATCTCTTCTGAAGACCATAGTTGAGATACAAAGAACTTTTCCACGAGTGCTTTTTATTTGACTGCGTGGTGAGAAAATGCTAGCTACTGTTTACAGAGAATTTATGTGCTCATTCCCGGGATATGAATTATAAGAGAGAAGTAGTAAATGCATTATATGAGAGAAGTATTAAATTCCTCTTCTCACTTGCTAAGGTAATACCTGATTTCTGGTAGTTTATTCCTCTACTCACTATACCTGAGAAATCAGAGTGTGGGAACCCAAACAGTTTCACCCTGTGTGGGGCAAGGGGATCACTGCTGCCAAAAGGTAGAACTCGACTTCACAACCCATGCTTCTTTTTCTTCTTTTCTTTTTTAATTCTCCAGTTGCTGCCAAGAACCGTAAACCTCCCGCAGCAACTCACAGTGTTCTCATGAAAATAACAATGCTATTAGAACACAATAAATACATAAATCAATAAAGGCAAAATGACAGAGTTTTGAATCATCATGTCTAGGTGGCAGAAAAATGATCTCGTCCTCAAAACAGATAAAACTATTTGAAGTTTGCAGGAAGAATTTTTTAGTTTTCTTTGAACTCTTTTTATGTAAAAGTCTGTCTCTTAATAATGAAACTTATTAAAGATCAAACATACTTTTAGACAGAATGGCCAAATGTAAAACTGGCAAATCCTCATCATGGTTCGTCTTTATATCTATGCATGTTTACAACTCGCAACTAAACACAGGTTTAAAATTTTCTAACAAACATTATGGTTAAATTATCCCATTTATTATTATTTTGTGACAATCTGAAAATTAACTACAAGACGCACCCGGTTTCTTTCCCGTTTCTCTAATTACGCGTGCAATGATGCCTGTTTAGCATGCAGTGTCTGCTTGATCCTAACTTTCCAGGGGATTTCAGATGACTCTGTCAGCTACGCGACCAAGCTAGTTCAAAGAGAGCAAGAAGCACTTGCATCCAAATGGAATCTATATTTGGTAATTCTTAAAATACCATTTTTCCATGGTTCGTAGGGCACATTGCTTACTCAGATAATGCGCATGCCTTTCCTATGAGGTACTTTTTTGAAATGTGATCTTGGGTCACTTTATGTTAAACTTACTTACTCTACACATAGGATGAGTAATGCCAGATAAAGTACTGTCATTAAAAGCATTTTTATTAAGGGGATTGGGAGAGAAACCCCTTTAAGCAGTATTATCGAGCTCTTTGTTGAACCAGGTGGGACATCCATATGAATAGAATCTCTTCAAACCTAGACCTCAGCCACAGCACACCTGGCCTATGTTTGAAAAAGAAAGTCACTCTTGTTTGGCTACACAGTAGGCTACAAAGAGCCAAGACAATCTTAATTTATCCATTAAGAATAGAGGCCCATATTTAAGAGTCATCAGCAATAAAGGAAAATACACTGCATCATTTCAAGTGCATGCTAATCATTTAATGTAATAAATGGAGCAACTCTAATTATATCCCGAGGAAATGATTTCACACTAAAACAATGGGAATGAAGAGGTTACTTCAGGAGCATAATACACAGCTGAAAATTACTCATGTGAATCTGGAGAAGATTCCTCTTGCATTTAAAAGAGAGAGAACTTTTCCACCACGTACTCCTAATTCAGTGCCTCCCTAATTCTGTGGGATATGGTAAATGGGGTTAAAGATATTTAGTACCAAGCCCGTGGTGTTCTTGTTTATAACCCCAAGCAAGCTCCCACCAGGCTCAAGATCAGTGTCCATCAAAACTGCTTTGAAAGCTGCTCCCTAATAAGAGGGTATGTGACTCAAATGCAGCAAAACAAATAAATTAGTCTACAGACCACTGTAGCCTCGCCACTTCCCGTTCCTCTCCTCCCTAAAAATCATCAGTTTGCCACCTACACTAGCCATTACAAAAGGAAATCCAGTGAGATGCTTGAAACTTTCTTTTAATGTTTCAATCTGTTGTAACCAACATTTTTTTTATTTTAAAAATCGTTTTTTTAAGTTATTTCTGCTTAGGTGTGTGTTTCACTTTCTTTTAACATCACAAAATTGAGGTTACAAAATGTAATGGAGGATTTGTGGAAGAATAAAAGGTTTAATGATGTGATCGGTTCCCTTGCAAAAGCCAGGTTTCACCATAAGCTTTAAATGGTTTGCTAAATTCCATACTTCTGTTGCCTCATTGTTCTATTTCTTTTCATGAGACAAACAAAATGAGCACTATCTTCTTAGGCACTTAAAAAAATATTCACATTAAACAGAATAACTGCAGTGGATGGGCATACAACCCCTCAACACTAGGTAACAATGATTTTGATGTCTTTCAAATCCTTCCCTTAAGTAGTCATAATCTAAAAAACAAAAACAAAAATAGATAATAGGGACATAATATTTGAATAATCCTTTCGTCAATCTCCCATTGCTTTGATTCAGGGGATGAAGAGCAGATTAGAAAAATTCTGCTCTTCAGAAGTAGCAAAGAATTAGGGAACTGTATCTGTATAAGTTCTACATATAACCTAAGACATTCTAAGTACATATTTATCAATGTGAAAACAGTAAGTGTAAATAAATTCACAAACTTTGTTTCTGTTTTGGTTATATTCAAAGGCATGTTGAATAAAGAATCAAATCATTGCTAGATTAAAATTAGTAAACAAATTAGAGAACATAAAACAACTACACAAAACAGAAACAACCCAATGCAAGACTGATTAATTCTCTAATCAGTGTAAAAAGCATAAGTGGAAATCATAATTTTGAGGGAGCAGATTTGCATTTATTTAAAACTGACATCTATACTTCATGAGAGGGAATGCTTTGGCTTTCTTTTTACCTTAGGATCATTGCTCTCTGTGTACATGAAAACAACTGACATCAGATATGAAGTTAATTGGAATCAACTGTGCCCGTCCTTACAGGCACATACCGGAATGTGTACCACTCAGGCTCGGCTTACCATAATATTCTCTACGGAATAGTTGACCACAGGATTCTCATTCACAAACAACCAGGTTAAACAGTTAAATGCTAGCAAATCCTGCATAGCCCTGTGGGAAATTTCACTTTAATCCCGAACTTATAAGAGGACAATCAAAGCCCAAAGCCTGGTAACAAATCTGATCCTCTGTTGCAATCTGCGTCCTCATGGGAAGGAGAGAGGTGCTTTCTGTACAAGCCCGAGATGGATAAATACCTAAATGATGAGATAGATGGGGAATGCAGAAGAGGCGTCTGGCCTCAGCCATTCGCTTCCAATTCCATATTACACTGTGAGAGGCAATTCTTGTGCAGCTCAGGAGCAGCCAGTCCTGATTACTAGAAGTTGAAGTGTGGCTTAAGGAATGATTAATGACAGTGTCGGGAGAAAAACAAAGCACAATGAGAGTTATCTCTAATCCACCTGCTTGCAGATGGTATAGTAAGGGAATGAAAATGGCCCCGGTGAGCCCTGATGATAAAAAAATCAAACTAGAAAGGTGCAAAGCTGTAGATATGTATTAATCTGATATATAAAAACTAGGTCTTAGCTTGAATAAAGCATTAGGCATGAATGGAGCCCCATAAGTGATAGATACTGGGCCATAGTGGACTTCACATTGTCTGTATTTTTTAAATCAAACACAACTGTTCCCTTCAGTATTGCCTTTGACATTAATAGGTTGGTATTTGAAAAGTCACAGTTCACTAGATGAGCAGGTTTGTGAGGGCAAGCTCATTAAACAAACCCCCTTTTCTTGTTGTTCTTAAAAAATATGGTGACACCATACCACCACCTTGTGGTTTCTCTGTGCATGTACATGCCACCCCCAGAGAGAGGTCTAAAATTCAATCACACTTTCCAAATATATAAATCCAGGTGCAACGTAATTATAAAATCAATAGTGTATTTTATAAGCAAGCCCATTTATGAACAGCTTTCCCCTAAGACAACACATTGCCGATATGATCATTGGAGTTTCATAATGTATTTTTGAATTCAATATGAGGGAGGTCTCAGCCTGGTCATTCCATTTATATCTGTTCTAATTTCAGGCCACCAGTGCAATGAAGATCAGAAGACATCAACTATCCATCTGAACAGAATGAACAAAAGCCTCTTACCCACTGTTCCCCTCCAAGTAGCTACTGATTTCCAAAATTTGACATAGCTAAGTAATGACACTTTAAGCTTTTCATAATTTCTCTATGTGTGGAAAAGACTGTAGAAAAATGAAATCTATACGTGTTTTATTCTAAAACAAAGGCTGTTTTTGCCCACGTCCCCAGATATATATCAACAGAACTCTAAGGACCTTTATAAGCTGAATTTTCATGTTCAGACATTTTGGTGGTTCACCATGCATCAGCCTTTTGATAGAAACTTAATTCCATGGATGCGACAGCATTTAGTAATTCCATTTGGGATGCAGTCACTCCTGTTAGAAGGTAACGATGGATGATTCCCTGATCCATGTGGCCTCTAGAGACCAACTTATTCCCAGGTTTGGGAAAGCTGATTCTGCTTTTGTCCAAAATGCTAGATGCCTATTGCATTCTCTCCCCTTTAAACTAACTAGCAACAAGTTAAATGCTAATTCATATTTCATGCAAGTTTTTTAATATTGAAAGTCTAATGAAGATTTAGCGTTCCGTTTTTTAACCAGGCTGACATTACTGTTGAAAGAAAGCAAATACATTATTTTAATTAATATCAATTCATAAGTGCTCCTGATTTATATATTAAACAAAGAGAGAAAGTGTCTTGTCACACACTACAATTGATTCTGTATTCACCCATCATTTACTCAGAGCCCGTTTCCCCCCCTTCTTCCATGGGAAATGCATGATGGAAGCTGCCATGTAGAATTGTGTGTCTCGCAGGCGCAGTTAATGCCGTTCTGTGATCACCTCGCCCCTTATTTCCTTATGACGAGCTTCAAGTCAGTTCTAGCCAACTGTGCTTGTCTCCCTCTGACATCTTCCACTATCAAATAAGCAGCCTCTATTGTTTTAAGCTTAATGCCTTTGTGTATGGCATAGCCTTCCAATAATCACAGAGAGCCTGACAGTATGTGTGTTATAAAGGCATAATGTTAGGCCAAAGGAGGTAATTAATAACAGCAGTTTAATGCAGCTGGGAACAAGAATTGCCTTACAAACCAAAACATCTTCAGCCATTTAGCCAAGTACAGAATTAGCAAGATGACAAGGACCTGAACGGAGAAACAAATGCCGTGCCGTACATATAAGGACACAGCAGGCAGTTAGGAAAATTCCAGAATTTTGGAAGATGCTCTGATCCCATCAGACCATCATTAAATTGAACAATTATCAACTAAGTTCTGTGGGATTTGTCTTCTTCCCTTCAGTTCTCTCAACGGCTGCAAACTGTCTTCTGCAAAGCCATGTTTTCCTCCTGTTTAATCTCTACCCCAAAGTGCAAGGCTCTCATCTTACTTCCTTACCTCTCCCCCATCCCACGCCTACATATACACTCTGAAAGTTATGTCAATTTCTAAAGAAACATAAATTAAAAAAAAAAGAAGGAGACACTAGGGCATTTTACATTCTCTGCTTTGAATAAAAAATATTTTTCTCTGAGATATACTGCTACATGCCTGCCCCAGAAAGACCCCAGAGATAAAGACAGAACCCAGAAGATATGCAGTAGGTGGGCCAGTGGGAGGAGCAGGAACCCCAGGACTTACGTAGAAATGTTTTTAAGCCAAAGAAAGGATTTTATTTCTTCTTAATTGTTGGGCTGTGGTACAATCCAGTAATTATTTTGTCCCCAGTACCTCGACAAAAAAAAAAAACCACTTCCCTTACTGCTTTATGCCTGAATCACTCTAACCCATAATGCTGACTGCCGTTTCTGGGGAGAAAACATTCCAAAGCCCCAAGTCAAGATATTAATCCCACTCCATTTTTAAGAGAAAAATAAATCATTTGCCAAGAGCAAGACAACTGGGACCAAGGGAGAAGACCTGACCCGGAATACCAGCCAAATTCCTCTCCAGCTAAACCCAGTCCCTTTATTCAACCAGTTTAAATCTCAAGGTATGTTTGTCTTTCTGGACTGGACTGAGGCTCCATCTCTGGCAGTGGAATGGCTTCCTCCCCCAACTTCCTGTAAGGTAGAAATGGCATGAGTGTTCCATGTACATACGTATTGCTCTACAGGGTCAGCTAGGACTTCAAAAGATGTTTCAGAAATCAACATGCAAAGAGAAGCTCCACCCCAAAAGGAATGCAAATTATATTTATGCTCTACAAAATCAGGCCTCTCCCAATTCATTTACCCTGGCATGATTATTTATCTGGCATTACAGTGCAGCAGCAACCCAGAGAGTTGCTTTGTAGTTACTCTGTTACCACTCTTGTTTTACAGTAACTCTGTAAATAACTTGTGTCACTATTCTATGTCCCATTTCCAGATGGAAGATAAGACGTTATTTCTGCTTCAGTGAAAAATCTTAACAGCTGATATAAGAAGGTGTTCAGATTCCTATCTAAATTACATGACAAACATTCTGCATTAGCATTGTTAGGTGGAATATTTATCGACAACCTGAATATATTTCCAAGATATCAAATGATGACTTATAAGCCATCTCCTATGATGTGATGTGCAAACCTAGAGCAATATAAGAAAAATTTTAAACCTCCACTGAAGATCTTAGCTTAGAAAACCCATTTCAACATTGTTCTATTTACCTTAATTAGCACAAATCCTAGCCATATTTGTTTATAACACTGTGAAAGTGACTACATGAAACAGTTATGAAGCTGTCTAGAAGGCTACTGGGTATGCAAGGAAAACTACACAGTCATTACTACCCAGTAGAGGGCAAACACATTGTATTTTATTGCTAATTTGGACCAAAGCGCTGTAATTTGGTGTTTAAAGGTTGTGCATGCGTTATGAGCATACAGTTGTTGAATTAATGTACCATGGTATGTTTTTAGCATCTGTGGATGTTTTAATTGAATGATAGTCTCCTTTCTTTAGAGCCTAATGAAATGTATTGTGTATTTGGGAATTCGAGCAAGGTACGCTATTTGGAAGAAATCACAAAAGAATTTGCTTGTGCTGTCTAGAACTCCCATACCCAGCTAGAAACTGGAAGGGGAAAAAAAATTAAAACCAAAAAACTACATTCAGGTGGACAAATGTTTTTTATTTTTTATTTTTCATCTGATCTTCAGCCTCCTTTGTTAAGAATGAAGCTCTATGCATCCTCCACCCCACGCTAAGGTTTTCTCTCTCCCCAAGTGGAAGGCAGTTTGGGCCAGTGTGTTGTGTTATTCCATTAGTTTATGTTTTAAGACTAAGAAGAGATATTTCTGTGTTATAAATTATTTATAAACACAAGAACAAAGAGAGGCTGTCAGAGCTGCTACTACTTTGAGAAAATAAAAAAGAAATGATGAATTTATGGAGAATCCAATTTGATAAAGAGGGAGGAGATGCAACTGCTAATTATTAACATCCATCTGCAGACAGAGACCTGAGAGCAGAAAATTAGATGGATACATTTACATCTGTCTATCACCAAAAGAAATCTCACTAATGGTATTCCTCACTGTCACCAAACTCTCCCCATCCAGCTTAGAGAGCCTTGGAGACATGTGAAGATATTTTAATCAACAGTAGAGCAAGGAAGAGAGGTAAAGAACTTCAGAAATGGACATTCAAAAACAAATTTTCCTTCTTTACTCTTTCTGCCTTTCTCAAAAACATAAATTTAAAAAAAAATTAAGTGGCATAGCCTTTATCTTTGTAGCTGGTTGATACGGGAGCCAGCAAGTTTTGAAAACTTTTCTGTTTAAGCAGCTGCAAGCCACTCCCTCACTGATATCAAGCACAGTGTGGAGGCAAAGGCACAATGAAGAATGTCCAGCAAAACAAAGAAAAAATGGTTTATGATGTGAGAAATATATATATATTTTTTAATATTGTCGCTGAGCCTACCTCATCTCCTGGACATTGCTTTCATCACAGGAGGGAACTGAAAATGGGATACGCTTTTTGAAAACTCACAATCCTGGGCCACTGCCTTTCTTTCTTGAAGGAAACAGAGGGGAAGGATAAATATATTAAGAATTTGTCAAAGAAAAAGAAATGCTCTGTGCCTGTGTGCAGCTTGCTGGTGAGGGGGGAAATTAGCTCTTTTTCTTGAACATTAGCTTAAGTCTGCAGATCCTTGAAAGAGGTTGCAATTTCAACTCTGCCCTTGTCATCTTATTTTCAGTAGCAAGGTCATCTATACTGGGAAGTTTCAAATCACCTTTGAAAAATTTAGGGCACTATTTTTATCTGTCACCCTTCTACACACAAGCCTTGGGCTGGTTCCCATATCTGCTATTCATAGATTTGGCCGTTTTCAGCCTGGATTTTTGATGTGTTGTCCATCATGTGATTTTTCCCAGTTGGTCTGAATTAGCCAGACAGGGTATGGGAAGAGGGTTTTTTCCAATTCTCTTACTTTGTCACATATTTTTAAATCAGGCAGGAGGAAAGAGTGGTGTGGCTCTTTTCAAAATTTTGGAGATGCTACTTTATTTATAGTTTTTTGTACTGTGGAGACTTTTGTAAAGTAAGACTTTCTGACAACATCACAAGCCAGATTTGTTTTTTTCTTTAAATATTATTGTGTTTTTAATTAAAATCTTACCAGTTAATAAAGCTGCTTTACAAATTTCTACGAGCTTACTTAAAGAATCTGGGAAACGTGAATTTAAGAAAATGGGAATGACTATCCATTCCAAAGATTTCTATAAATGTTTCATTTAGTATTTTGTGCTGGAAATAATGACAATCCACAGGAAGAAGACTAATATCAGAGACAAAGACCAAAAAAAAAAAAAAAAACGCTGACCATAACTTGTGCCCTTTCTGCATGGACACTTCCCCCCCAAAAAATGGGACAGGTGGAGAGACTGGTCTATATTTTGCAATTATCTACAAAATTAATTTTGATCAAATTTTCAAACATTGTATAATAATCTATAAAATAGAGATGTTTAAAAAGTATTTTCCCTCAGGTTCAGTTATCAGTAAAGTCATTTGTTTTTACCAGGGAAGTTAAATGCTGGAAACAAGCCTGCAAAGCTTTAAAGCCATGGATTTAATGGGGTCACATGTGGTGAATTGGAATAGATGGGCTTGTTTTTAATAGCAATATTGTTAGAAAGGTACAGAGAGGTCAGCCAATAAATCAATCTAAAGAAAACTTTTGAGAATTGTTTAGTTCTAATTCTTTCCCAAATACTTTTCATTTATTATCTGGAATGTGTAGAGAGATAATATAGAAATTGCAGAAGTAGCTTTTCCAACATGGTTTACCAGATGTCAGAGTCAGACCAGGGAGCTTGGGGACCAGAGGCTCATGAAAAGCTGTAGATTGGAGGGACCAGTGTAGGAACACATGGGCTGGAGAAGCGGCTCACAAAGGGAGACCTATTAGTGTCTGGAATACAAACCCTGCCTTCCAAAGGAGCACAGTCCCTGTTCTCCAAACTTGTGAAATTTCGACAAAGAAGGAGAAAATAACTGAGATATGGGGGAGCTGGGCAAGAAATGAAAGGAACAAAAGTAGATTAGGAGATGAGCACTAAGGAAGGAAAGATGACTCTGTGGGGTCAGTGCCCTGAAACATGGCCATTGAATCCAGTATCCCTTTATCTAGAAAGCAAATGTCCAGAGGCATATCTCTAGCTCTCATGTGAAGTTCAGATACTGGAGTTCTGATAATACCTCCTTGAGCTTAAAGACAAGCAAGAGATCCTGGTGGAAAAGAAGGGATGTTGACCTGAGAAGCAGGAAACTTGCTCCCCCACTAATTCTCTTGTGACATGAGCAAAACGCTTCACATTTCTAGGCCTCCATTTCTTCATCATCTGTGTAAAAAGTTTAATAAGAGGCTTCTTGTAAGAGTCTTATTACTGGGGGCTGCATTCAGGTGATGAAGGAAAAAAGTGAAGAAAAATCAATGGCATTAGCTCTTATAATTGTATGTTCTTAGGATTTAGACTAAAAATACTTTAACATATTCTCTCTCTCTCTCCATACACATGTACACTTGAAAAATAACCTGCACAGACTTCTTTTTGGTATTATTTATACCATATATTACAGAAAGGTAATTTTTCAATTTTTCCTTTTTCATAAAATAAAATCACATTTCATAATTCATAAAATAAAATCACATTCAAAGACTGACAATAAACAAATTCTCCACCAAGTTTCCTTCGTCTAATTTTGAGAGACCCAATCAGTTTTTTCAACAACTGAACTGTAGGTCTGCAGAAGGCACTGAATTCTTAGTAGACAGCATGATAAATGCTTGATGAAGATACTTGGAGTCCCGACGATGGAACTGATAGAAAGGGAAATGCACGTTCTTGTAAAGAATAATTTCTACAAATTTATGGGCATTAATATTAAGATAATAAGATAAATTTGTTAAGCCTTCCATCTAAAAGCCTTATTCAAAAATTACTATTTCATCTTTACATGTGCTTCTCTCTCAGGCCACACATTAAGCTTATTCACTCCACACCTCCAGCACCCATTTCTTTGTTCACACAAGTCCCTACACGCACAGTGTCCTTCACTGATTCTCCTCTTCCCCACATCCAGATCTATTCGCCCTTGGGCCCAGCTCCCATATAGGGTAAACATATCTCTAGTTTCTCCTAGGACAGTTCTAATTTATATCTATTGGCTCAGTATAAATATTAATGGATCTCCCCTTTGCTTCCTAGTTTAGACAATAAATTCCATAGTCACTGTGTCAGTTATCAACTTACTGCTTGCGGGCTCCAAATATACACTTCTTTGCTCTGATTTGTGACACTGGAGCTGGACCCTGTAAACATTCTCCTTTACCAGATGCCACAGCATTAGGTCTTGTCAGCAGAAGACAGTAGAGAGACAAGACCAAATGACCACTCTTCCTGATTCTGGTTTTCTCCTTCTTTTTCCCACCACAGTGGCCAGCAGGTGGCTTTCTGGCCAGTGGCGTGCAGCACCCAGAAGCAGACATCCTCCAGCGGGTTCCATCCACACCCACACAGGTGGCTTCTCTGTGAGTTCTGTTGGTACCCAAAACACTGTTTCCTGCTCACCAACACCTTGGCAAACTTCTCTGCCATTTCAGGGGGAGGGGGGCAAAAGAAGAGTTCACGAATCCAGTTTCTAGCTCTTCCAAGAAAAGCATAAAAGAACACAGTAGACAAACTTTTAACTGCTCCCACCCTAGAAAATTTGTACTGGAGTTGACAAAGGTAAAGAAAAAGTCTAAGATACAATACTACAATAAGACATACTAATAAAACAACACCCTCCTGGACTCAGGAAATGTAATGTGTGCTTTTTTTAAAATACGTGTTTATAAGGATACAAAAACCTAGAATACAGAATCAAAGCTATCTGATGAACTCAAGGAGAAGTTTCCTAGAGTGTGGAATTACAAATACATATGCTTGTTTGGCCAACTGATTGTACAGTAGACCCCCTTACCCTCGGGGGATACGTTCCAAGACCCCCAGTGGATGCCTGAAACCACAGATAGTACCAAGCCCTATATATATACTATTTTTTTTCCCTAAATACACATACGTATGATAAAGTTTAATCTATAAATTAGGCATAGTAAGAGACTGACAATAATTAGTAATAAAACAGAACAATTATAACAATATACTGTAAAATATTATGTAAATGTGGTCTCTATTTCCCCCCACCCCCCTCTCTCAAAATACAGCTGACCCTTGAACAACATGGGTTTGAACTGCATGGGTCCACTGGTACACAAACTGTTTTTAATAAATATACTGGAAAATTTTTTGAAGATTTTCAACAATTTGAATAACCTCACAGATGAACCACATACTCTAGAAACACTAAAAAAAATTAAGAAAAATTAGGTATGTCATGAATATATAAGATATATGTAGAGATACATATAACATACAAAATATGTGTTAATCAGCAGTTTATATTATCAGTAAGGCTTTTGTTCAACAGTAGGCTATTAGTAAAATTTGGGGGGTGTCAAAAGTTATATATGAATTTTCAACTGCATGGGGGGTCTGCACCCCAACCCCCATGTTGTTCAAGGGTCAACTGTATCTTGTAAAAACTTAATGCCTTTTCCATCTTAACTAAGCACTTATCACACACTGTGGCTGTAACTTCTGCAGTTTGAGGTGCAACATCAATACTAATACAAATTTCTTTTTCCTTCTTCATAATTTCGTGAATAGAAGATTCATTCCTACTGTAGATCTTAGCAACCTCAATATAGGATTTATTTTATTTTCTTAATAAGTCAAGAACTTTCACCTTTTCACTTACAGGAAGCCAGCATCATGACTCCTGTGCTTTGGGGCCACTATTAAGTAAAATAAGAGTGACTTAAACACAAGTACTGAATATCAGGACAGTCAGTCTGATAACTGAAAGGGCTGCTAAGTGACTAAGGGTAGTTTACAATGCACAAAGGGATTATTCGTGTCCTGTGCAGGAAGTAATGGGATAACAAGGTTTCATCACCCTACCCGGAACATCATGCAATTTAAAACTTACGAATTTTCTATTTTCAGACCATTGTTGACCACAGGTAACTGAAACCACAGAAAGTAAAACTACAGATAAGGGAGACTGTAATACATGTTTTTAAACCATGGTATTGTAATTTCCCTTAAGATAGAGCTGGCATTTTAGCTTGATGATGTGCACCTAGTATTTGGTAAGAAAATATTGATTGGAGAAGAGGCATGCCAAATAGCACTAAAATTTGGTAAGAAGGGAATCTTCCAGTTTTCAATCTCAAACTGTTTTTGTAAAGTCAAATTCTTACCAATAAATGCATAAGAAGTGGTGTGAATCCTAATGGTTCTCTGAAGAGAGATGTGATCTCAACAAAGTATCTCAGCTAAGTCTAAAGTGGATCATGGTAGATGACATTACTCTTCTATCAAATATTCCAGTTCTCCTTCTGTGGTCCCCCAACCCCTCACCTTGTTGACAAGCTTGGCCATGTGACTTGCTTGGGACATATGTAGGTAAGCAGGAGAAATGTATCACTTCCAAGCCAAGACAAGCCTTTCAGAGTGAGTATGTGACTGGCCATTCTTTCTTTCCCTGCCCCATAAAACTAGCCTCATATCCACCATAGCTGTGCCTTTAGCCTGGGTCCCAAAGAGAGACAACATGAAACAGTTAACCCACAATGGACATGCATAAAAAAGAGTCTTTTTGGTTATAAGCCATGGAAAATTTCAAGTTGTTACCACAGCATTTTTTCTAACTAATTTCAAATCGCAATAGATAATTGGAATTGAGGTAAGAAGAAGATATACTTAAATAAACAGATAAGCAGACTGAATGACTGGGAGAAGAGTGGAGCCCAGGGAGATCATGCCAAGAACATCTTCACAACACAAGTCCAGGCACCCTGTTTTGAATGATTTTACCCTGCCTTCAAAATTGCTATTCATTATTACATATTTGGGAACCCTCCATACCTCCATTAATTAGAGTTAATTAAAGCACAAAATGTTTTATGTTCTTTATATAAGCCAAATATGGGAGGGATAGATATACACTAACAAGAGAATTAAGGTTGGGGGGGACCTTCAAGATGGCAGAGGAGTAAGACGTGGATATCACCTTCCTCCCCACAAATACATCAAAAATACATCTACATGTGGCACAACTCCTACAGAACACCTACTGAATGCTGGCAGAAGACCTCAGACCTCCCAAAAGGCAAGAAAGTCCCCATGTACCTGGGTAGGGCAAAGAAAAAAGAAAAAACAAGACAAAAGAATAGGGACGGGACCTGCACCTCTGGGATGGAGCTGTGAAGGAGGAAAGGTTTCCACACACTAGGAAGCCCCTTCACTGGCAGAGACAGGTGGTGGCGGGGGCAAGCTTCGGAGCCACGGAGGAGAGTGAAGCAACAGCGTGCAGAGGACAAAGCAGAGAGATTCCCGCACAGAATATCTGTGTGGACGGGCAACTCACCAGCCTGAGAGACTTGTCTACTCACCCACCGGGGCAGGTGGGGGCTGGGAGCTGAGGCTTGGGCTTTGGAGGTCAGATCCCAGGGAGAGGACTGGGGTTGCCTGCACGAACACAGCCTGAAGGGGGCTAGTGCACCACAGCTAGCCGGAAGGGAGTCTGGGAAAGACTCTGGACCTGCCTAAGAGGCAATAGACCATTGTTTCGGGGTGCGCAAGGAGAGGGGATTCAGAGCACCACCTAAACAGTCTCCAGAGATGGGCGCAAGCTGTGGCTATCAACTCAGACACCAGAGACAGGCATGAAATGCTAACACTGCTGCTACAGCCACCAAGAATCCTATGTACAAGCACAAGTCACTATCCACAAGCCACCCTCGTCACCAGCGGGGAGCCTGTGCAGCCCACCACTGCCAGGGTCCCATGATCCAGGGACAACTTCCCTGGGAGAACCCACGGCGCGCCTCAGGCTGCTGCAACGTCACTCCAGCCTCTGCTGCCTCAGGCTCACCCAGCATTCCAATTATAACTACTGTACCCCTCCCTCGCCGCCAACACCACCACCCCCCCCACCCCCCCCACCCCCCACCCCCCCCACCCCCCACCCCCCCCCCCCCCCGTCATGAGTGAGCCAGAGCACCCTAATCAGCCACTGTTTTAACCCTGTCCTGTCTGGGTGGGAACAGAAGCCTGAGGGCAACCTACATGCAGAGGTGGGGCCAAAACAAAAGCTAAACCCCAGGAGCAACACAAAGAAGAGAAAGGGAACTTCTCTGGGCAGCTCAGCAGCAGCAGATTAAATCCCCACAATCAACTTGAGATACGCTGCATCTGTGGAATACCTAAGTAGACAACGAATCAACCCAAAATTGAGGCGGTGGACTTTGGGGGCAACTGTAGACTTGGGGTTTGCTGTCAGTGACTGACTTGTTTCTGATTTTTTATGTTTATTTTAGTATAGTTTTTAGTGGTTATTATCATTGGTGGATTTGTTTACTGGTTTGCTTGCTCTCTTTTTTTTATTACTTTTTAAATTTTTATTATTTTAATAATTTTTTATATTAATTTTTTTCTTTCTTCTTTTCTCCCTTTTCTTCTGAGCCATGTGGCTTGGTGCTCTGGACTGATGTCAGGCCAGAGCCTCTGAAGTGGGAGAGACGACTTCAGGACATTGGACCACCAGACACCTGCCGGCCCCACGTAATATCAATGAGCAAGAGCTCTCCCAGACATCTCCGTCTCAAAGCTAAGACCCAGCTCCACCCAATGGCCAGCAAACTCTACTGCGGGATGCCCCATGCCAAACAACTAGCAAGAAAGGAACACAACCCCACCCATTAGCAGACAGGCTGCCTAAAATCATACTAAGTTAAAAGACACCCCAAAAAACACCACCAGATGCAGCCCTTTGCACCAGAAAGACACGATCCAGCCCCACCCGCCAGAATACAGGCACCAGTCCCTTCCACGAGGAACCCTACATAAGCACTGAATCAACCTTACCTACTGAGGGCAGACACCAAAAACAAAGGGAACTACAAACCTGCAGCTTGCGAAAAGAGGACCCAGAACACAGTAAGTTAAGCAAAATGGGAAGACAGAGAAATATGCAGCAGATGAAAGAGGAAGGTAAAAACCCACCAGACCAAACAAATGAAGTGGTAATAGGCAGCCTACCTGAAAAAGAATTCAGAGTAATGATATTAAAGATGATCCAAAATCTTGGAAAAAGAATGGAGAAAATACAAGAAACGTTTAACTAGGACCTAGAAGAACTAAAGTGTAAACAAACAATGATGAACAATAAATGAAATTTAAAATTCTCCAGAAGGAATCAATAGCAGAATAACTGAGGCAAAGGAACAGATAAGCGACCTGGAAGATGAAATAGTGGAAATAACTACCACAGAGCAGAATAAAGAAAAAAGAATGAAAAGAATTGAGGACAGTCTCAGGGACCTCTGGGACAACATTAAATGCATCAACATTCGAATTATAGGGGTCTCAGAAGAAGGAGAGAAAAAGAAAGAGACTGAGAAAATATCTGACGAGATTATAGTTGAAAACTTCCCTAACAAGGGAAAGGAAATAGTCAATCAAGTCCAGGAAGCGCAAAGAGTCTCATACAGGATAAATCCAAGGAGAAGCACGCCAAGACACATATTAATCAAACTATCATATATTAAAAACAAAGAAAAAATATAAAAGCAGCAAGGGAAAAGCAACAAATAACATACAAGGGAATCCCCATAAGGTTAACAGCTGATCTTTCAGCAGAAACTCTGCAAGCCAGAAGGGAGTGGCAGGACATATTTAAAGTGATGAAAGGGAAAAACCTACAACCAAGAGTACACTACCCAGCAAGGATCTCAACCAAATTCGATGGAGAAATTGAAATCTTTACAGGCAAGCAAAAGTTAAGAGAATTCAGCACCACCAAACCAGCTTTACAACAAATGCTAAAGGAACTTCTCCAGGCAGGAAACACAAGAGAAGGAAAAGACCTACAAAAACAAACCCAAAACAATTAAGAAAATGGTCATAGGAACATACATATCGATAATTACCTTAAATGTAAAGGATTAAATGCTCCAACCAAAAGACACAGACTGGCTGAATGAATATAAAAACAAGACCTGTATATATGCTGTCTACAAGAGACCAACTTCAGACCTAGAAACACATACAGACTGAAAGGGATGGGATGGAAAAAGATATTCCATGCAAATGGAAATCAAAAGAAAGCTAGAGTAGCAATACTCATATCAGACAAAATAGACCTTAAAACAAGACTACCACAAGAGACAAAGAAGGACACTACATAATGATCAAGGGATCAATCCAAAAAGATACAACAACTGTAAATATTTATGCACCCAACACAGGAGCACCTCAATACATAAGACAAATACTAACAGCCATAAAAGGGGAAATCAACAGTAACAGAATAGTAGGGGACTTTAACACCCACTTTCACCAATGGATGGATCATCCAAAATGAAAATAAATAAGGAAACACAAACTTTAAATGACATATTAAACAAGGTGGACTTAACTGATACTTATAGGACATTCCATTCGAAACCAACAGAATAAAATTTCTTCTCAAATGCTCATGGAACATTCTGTAGGATAGATCAAATCTTTAGTCACAAATCAAGCCTTGGTAAATTTAAGAAACCTGAAATCATATCAAGTATCTTTTCCAACCACAATGCTATAGAACTAGATATCAATTACAGGAAAAAAACTATAAAAAATACAAACACATGCAGGCTAAACAATATGCTACTAAATAACCAACAGATTACTGAAGAAATCAAAGAGGAAATCAAAAAATACCTAAAGACAAATGACAATGAAAAGACGATGACGCAAAACCTATGGGATGCAGCAAAAGCAGCTCTAAGAGGGAAATTTATAGCAATATAATCCTACTTCAAGATACAAGAAAAATCTCAAATAAACAACCTAACCTTACACCTAAATCCATTAGAGAAAGAGGACAGAAAACCCCAAAGTTAGCAAAAGAAATCATAAATATCAGATCAGAAAAAAAAAAGAAAAAGAAATGAAGGAAAAAACAGCAAAGATCAATAAAACAAAAAGCTAGTGAGGAGATAAACAAAACTGATAAACCACTAGCCAGACTCATCAAGGAAAAAAAGGGACAAGACTCAAATCAACAGAATTAGAAATGAAAAAGAAGTAACAACTGACCCGGCAGAAATACAAAGAATCATGAGGGATTACTACAAGCAACTATATGCCAATAAAGTGGACAACCTGGAAGAAATGGACAAATTCTTAGAAAAGTACAACCTTCTGAGACTCAACCAGGAAGAAATAGAAAATATAAAAAGACCAATCACAAGCACTGAAATGGAAACTGTGGTTAAAACTCTTCCAACAAACAAAAGCAAAGGACCAGATGGCTTCACAGGTGAATTCTATCAAACATTTAGAGATGAGCTAACACTTATCCTTCTCAAACTCTTCCAAAATATAGCAGAGGGAGAAACACTCCCAAACTCATTCTACGAGGCCACCATCACCCTGATACCAAAACCAGACACAGATGTCCCAAAAAAAGAGAAGTACAGGCCAATATCACTGATGAACATAGATGCAAAAATCCTCAACAAAATACTAGCAAACAGAATCCAATAGCACATTAAAAAGATCATACACCATGATCAAGTGGGGTTTATTCCAGGAATGCAAGGATTCTTCAATATATGCAGATCAATCAATGTGATATACCATATTAACAAACTGAAGGAGAAAAACCATATGATAATCTCAATAGATGCAGAAAAAGCTTTCAAAAAAATTCAACACCAATTTATGATAAAAACTCTCCAAAGAGTGGGTATAGAGGGAACCTACCTCAACATAATAAAGGTCATATATGACAAACCCACAGCCAACATCATTCTCAATGGTGAAAAACTGAAACCATTTCCTCTAAAATCAGGAACAAGACAAGGATGTCCACTCTCACCAATATTATTCAACATAGTTTTGGAAGTTTTAGCCATAGCAATCAGGGAAGAAAAAGAAATAAAAGGAATCCAAACCAGAAAAGAAGAAGTAAAGCTGTCACTGTTTGCAGATGACATGATACTATACATAGAGAATCTAAAGATGCCACCAGAAAACTACTAGAGCTAATCAATGAATTTGCTAAAGCAGGATACAAAATTAATGCACAGAAATCTCTTGCTTTCCTACACACTAATGATGAAAAAACTGAAAGAGAAATTAAGGAAACACTCCCATTTACCACTGCATCAAAAGGAATAAAAGACTTAAGAATAAACCTACCTAAGGAGACAAAAGAACTGTATGCAGAAAACTATAAGACACTGATGAAAGAAATTAAAGATGATACAAACAGATGGAGAGATAAACCATGTTCTTGGATTGGAAGAATCAACATTGTGAAAATGATTATACTACCCAAAAGCAATCTACAGATTCAATGCAATCCCTATCAAACTACCAATGGTATTTTTCACAGAACTAGAACAAAAAATTCACAATTTGCATGGAAACACAAAAGACCCTGAATAGCGAGAGCAATCTTGAGAAAGAAAAATGGAGCTGGAGGAATCAGGCTCCCGGACTTCAGACTATACTACAAAGTTACAGTAATCAAGACAGTATGGTACTGGCAGAAAAACAGAAATATAGATCAGTGGAACAGGATAGACAGCCCAGAGATGAACGCACACACATATGGTCACCTTATCTTTGATAAAGGAGGCAAGAATATACAATGGAGAAAAGACAGCCTCTTCAATAAGTGGTGCTGGGAAAACTGGACAGCTACATGTAAAAGAATGAAATTAGAACACTTCCTAACACTATACACAAAAATAAACTCAAAATGGATTAAAGACCTAAATGTAAGGCCAGAAACTATAAAATTCTTATAAAAACATAGGCAGAACAGTCTAGGACATAAATCACAGCAAGATCCTTTTGGACCCACCTCCTAGAGAAATGGAAATGAAAACAAATATAAACAAATGAGACCTAATGAAACTTAAAAGCTTCTGCACAGCAAAGGAGACCATAAACAAGATGAAAAGACAACCCTCAGAATGGGAGAAAATATTTTCAAATAAAGCAACTGACAAATGATTAATCTCCAAAATATACAAGCAGCTCATGCAGCTCAATATCAAAAAAACAAACAACACAATCCAAAAATCGGCAGAAGGCCTAAAAAGACATTTCTCCAGAGAAGATATACAGATTGTCAACAAACACATGAAAGGATGCTCAACATCACTAATCATTAGAGAAACGCAAATCAAAACTACAATGAGGTATCACCCTCACACCAGTCAGAATGGTCATCATCAAAAAATCTACAAACAACAAATACTGGAGAGGGTGTGGAGGAAAGGGAACCCTCTTGCACTGTTGGTTGGAATGTAAATTGATACAGTCACTATGGAGAACAGTATGGAGGTTCCTTAAAAAAACTACAAATAGAACTACCATATGACCCAGCAATCCCACTACTGGGCATATACCCTGAGAAAACCATAATTCAGAAAGAGTCATGTACCACAATGTTCACTGCAGCTCTATTTACAATAGCCAGGACATGAAAGCAACCTAAGTTTCCACTGACAGATGAATGGATAAAGAAGATGTGGCACGTATATACAATGGAATATTACTCAGCCATAGAAATAAACGAAATTGAGTTATTTGTAGTGAGGTGAATGGACCTTGAGACTGTCATAGAGAGTGAAGTTAAGTCAGAAAGAGAAAAACAAATATCGTATGCTAACACATATAAATGGAATCTAAAAAAAAAAAAAGGGTTCTGATGAACCTAGGGGCAGGATAGGAATAAAGACACAGATGTAGAAAATGGACTTGAGGACATGGGGAGGGGGAAGGGTAAGCTGGGATGAAGTGAAAGAGTAGCATTGACATACATACACTACCAAATGTAAAACAGATAGCTAGTTGGAAACAGCTACATAGCATAGGGAGATCAGCTTGGTGCTTTGTGACCACCTAGAGGGGTGGGATAGGGAGGGTGGGAGGGAGACTCAAGAGGGAGGGGATATAGGGATAGCTGATTCACCTTGTTATATAGCAAAAACTAACACAACATTGTAAAGCAATTATACTCCAATAAAGATGTCAACGGAAAAAAAAGTAACTAAGGCTATCAAGTATAAAATCCAATAGAAAGTGTGAAAATGTGATGGTATGTTCATACCCACCAATACCCAAGGAAGGCAAGGTAAGGTACAAATGTATTTACATTTGTCCATGAAATTTGAAGAACTCTTTGTTAATAGGAGTTGATATTTGAGTCTAATAATGATGCCATATTGATTATATTGGACAAATCATAAATACATCCCTCTTATCTATAAAGTGAAAAGACAATTAAACTCTTTAGCATACGCAAAGTATTATTGTAAATACGTATAAGGTTACACAGAACACCCTATTATTTGGTGCAGTAAGAGTACTGAGTGTTTAAGCTAATCATGTATTTCAGTCTTCTATAGTTTGTCAATTTTGAAGGAATTATAAAACAAAACAGAAAAAAGAAACTTAATACCAAAACTATGTTGAATACAATTCAGTTTTGTGAAGATTCATATGACACCACAGAATCTAGCCATGCTTCATAATCATCATTTATTATAACTCTGCTAACAATGGGAAGATGCAGAAATCATATCCTTTGAGAGCACAGTGTATTGAACATAGAATTAGAAGACCTAGATACATGTTCTCACTTTGTCACTTATTAATAACACTCTATTTTCTGAGAACAGTTCCAGCTTGTGCCATTGAACTGAAATACTTATTAATGCTATTCTCTTTTAATCACAAAACTATCCCAACTGAACAAATGATATGGTCACCTGACTTACATTTGACCTTGAAGAGCCATTTAAGATATCACAACTCTGGTTTCCTCAATTACAGAACTGAGGATCAAACTGAAATAATATACATAAAGGGGATTTGCAAGCTACTAAAGCTATTAAGCACTATATACTTGTAAGGCATCATCACCATTATCGGAATTATTTTTTCCATAAAGTATCAAATACGATATGCAAAAAGAATGAAGGAAAGATCTCTTATACAAGCAAAGCTGTGAGAAAGATCCCCATGTAACCAAGTAGGACAAGAAAAAGACATTGAGATGGGACCAGTGTCCCTAGGAGGGAGCTATGAAAGAAGAAATATCCACAGGGGCGTCCTCCCACCATGGGAACTCCCTTCACAGGCTGGGAGGTCCACCAGGACAGATAGAGGAGTTACGTACAGATGGCACATAGGTTCGCTGTGACCACACTGGCCTCACTTGCGCCAGCATACACATCCTTGGGGACAGAGCACACACTCAAGGGCAATAAAGCCTTATCAAATCTGACCCTCAGAGCTTCCACTCCAACAACTGGGAAGCAGACCCAGCCTCTGACAAGGCTATGACAGCCATGGAGCAAGGAAGAGACCCTGCCAAACATCCAGTGCAGGCTCTGGTCACCACAACACCAAGGACATATCCATATTAAGAGGATAACGACCACCACACTCTGAGGAAAGATGTGGCTAGCATCCATACCTAAAACAGCCCTTGCACCAAAAAGATTAGATTCATACAGTCTACACAGGTATGCTCCCACATAAAAACAGCCCTTCAAGACCACAGTAGATAACTGCTTCTCCTAAATTCATAATTCACAGAGACAGAAAAATTTTAATGAGATGAGAAAAAGAAGAGGAACTACTCTCAATTAAAGGAACAAGAGAAATCCCCTGAAAGAACAAAGAATAAAACAGACCCCTCCAGTCTATTAGAGCCTGAGTTCAAAAAGGAGGTAATAAGGGCTTCCCTGGTGGCGCAGTGGTTGAGAGTCCACCTGCCGATGCAGGGGACACGGGTTCGTGCCCCGGTCCGGGAAGATCCCACGTGCCGCAGGGCGGCTGGGCCCGTGAGCCATGGCCACTGGGCCTGCACATCCGGAGCCTGTGCTCTGCAACGGGAGAGGCCACAACAGTGAGAGGCCCGCATACTGCAAAAAAAAAAAAAAAAAGGAGGTAATAAAAATGCTAAAGGAATTAAGAAAGACTATCAATAGAAATGTAGATCACTGTAACAAAGAACTAGAAACTACAAAGAGGAACCAATCAAAATCTGACAACTCAATTGCCGAGATAAAAGCAATGAATAGCAGATTAAATAATGCAGAAGAATGAATAAGTGATCTGGAAGATGGAATAATGGAAATCACCCAATCAGAACAGCAGACAGAAAGACAAATGAAAAAAATAAAAGCAACATAAGAGATTTATAGGATAAGATAAAGCACGCCAACCTATGCATAATAGGGGTTCCAGAAGAAGAAGAAAGAGAGAAGAAGATCAAAAATGTCTAAAGAAATTATGGCTGAAATCTTCCCAAACCTCAAGAAGGAAACAGATATCCAGGTACAGGAAGCAGAGAGGCTCCCAAGCAAGAGAACCCAAACAGATTCACATCGTATCATAATTAAACATATCATAATTAAAATTGCAAAAGTTAAAGAAAGGATTCTTAAAGCAGTAGGAGAAAAACTAAGAGTCAGTTACAAGGGAACCCCCATAAGGCTATCAGCTCATTTCTCTACAGAAAATTTTTGGGCCTGAAGGGAGTGGCATGATATATTCAAAGCCCTAAAGAGGAAAAACTTGCAACCTAGGATACTCTACCCAGTAAGAATATCATTTAGAATAGAAGGAGAGACAAAGAATTTCTCAGACAAGCAAAAACTAAAAGAATACAGCAACACTAAACCTAACTTAAAAGAAATATTGATTCTCTAAATAGAAAAGAAGCAAGGATGTATAGGAAAGGAAAAAACACAATAGAAAAGGCAAATATATAAAAGGATTGAAGATCACTTAAATAAGTCAGTATATAGATTAAAAAACAATCCAAAAAAATTTTGTAAAAGTGATTATAACTACAATTAACAGCAAAAGGATAAACATGAAGATGTAAAATAGGACATCAAAATCACACATTGTGGAGGAAGGAAGTAAAAAAATACAGCTCTTTTAGAATGCGTCTGAACTTTTATGACTATCAACCTAAAGCAAGTAGATATAGGTATGGGTTAACATACATGAAAACCAGGGTATCCACAAATCAAAAACATACACTCACAAAAAACAAAAAGAAAGGAACTCAAGCATAATACAAAAGAAAACCATCAAACCACAAAAGGAAAAACAAAAATAACAAGAGAGGAATAAAGAACTACAAAATCAACTGGAAAACAAGATTTAAAATGTCAATAATTACAGACCTATTAATAATTACTTTAAATGTCAATGGACTAAATGCTTCAATCAAAAGACACAGAGTGGGGCTTCCCTGGTGGCACAGTGGTTGAGAGTCCACCTGCCGATGCAGGGGACACAGGTTCCTGCCCCGGTCCGGGAAGATCCCACATGCCGCAGAGCGGCTAGGCCCATGAGCCATGGCCGCTGAGCCTGCGTGTCCAGAGCCTGTGCTCCACAACAGGAGAGGCCACAACAGTGAGAGCCCCACGTACCGCAAAAAAAAAAAAAAGACACAGAGTGGCAGATTGGATTAAAACACAAGAAACTACAATATGTGTTGCCTACAAGAGACTCACTTTAGGGCAAAAGATACACATAGGTTGAAAGTGAGGGGATGGAGAAAGATATTTCATGCAAATGGAAACAGCAAGAAAGTGGGGGTAGCAATACTCATATCAGACTAAATACACTTTAAAACAAAGTCCATAAAGAAAAAGGACACTATATAATGATAAAGAGATAAATACAAGAAGAGGCTATTACAAACATTAATATATATGCACCCAATATAGGAGCACCTAAATATATAATACAAACACTAACAGACATAAAGGGACCTATTGACAAGAATACAATAACAGCAGGAGACTTTTAACACCTCACTGACATCAATGGACAGGTCTAACAGACAGAAAATCAATAAGACAACAGAGATCCTAAATGACACAATAAACAAGTGGACTTAATTGATACCTATAAGACACTATATCCAAAATTAAAACAAAAAAACAATACACATTCTTTTCAAGCACACATGGAACATTTTCTAGGAAAGACCACATATTAGGACACAAAACAAGCCTCAACAAATTTAAGAGGACAGAAATTATTTCAAGCATCTTTTCTGACTAAAATAGTATGAAACTAGAAGTCAACCACAGAACGAAAAACAGGAAAAAAAGATCACATGCATGCTAAAAAACATGCTACTAAAACACCAATGAGTCAATGATGAAATTAGAAAATACCTGGAGACAAACAACAATGAAAAGATAACCTTACAAAATCTATGGGATGCAGCAAAAGCAGTCCTAAGAAGGAAATTCATAGTGATACAGGCCTTCCTCAAGAAATAAGAAAAATCTCAACCAACCTAACCTACCACCTAAAAGAATTAGAAAAAGAACAACAAAAAAGAAAAAACTCAAAATAAGCAGAAGGAAGGAAATAATAAAGATCACAGAGGAAATAAATAAAATAGAGACAAAAAACATTAGAAAAGATTAACAAAATCAAGAACCAGGTAAAATCGACAAACCTCTAGCCAGGATCACCAAGAAGAAAAGAAAGAGGACCCAAATAAACAAAAGAAGACATGAAAGAGGAAAAATAATAACCAATATTGCAGAAATACAAAAAAATCATAAGAAAATACTATGAACAGTTAAATCCCAACAAACTGGACAACCTAGAAGAAATGGACAAGTTTCTATAAACATACAGCCTGCCAAGATTAAGTCAAGAAGACACAGATAATTTGAACACACCAATCACTAGAAGTGATATAGAATCGGTAATTTTTGAAAATAAAAACCAAAAACTCCCTGCAAACAGAAGTCCAGGGTCATATGTCTTCACTAGGGAATTCTACCAAAAATACAAAGAACTTATACCTAACCTTCTCAAACTAGTCCAAAAGACTGAAGAGTAGGGAACACTTTCAAAGTCATTCTAGGAAGTTACCATCACCCTGATACCAAATCCAGACAAAGACACAACCAAAAAAAGAAAATTACAGGTCAATATCTCTGATAAATATAGATGCAAAAATCCTCAACAAAATATTGGCAAACCAAATCCAATAATACATAAAAAGGATCTTACACCTTGATCAAGTTGGATTTATCCCAGGGTCATAAGGATGGTTCAAATATGCAAATCAATCAATGTGATGCACCACATTAACAAAAGAAAAGACAAAAACCACATGATCATCTCAATAGATGCATAAAAAGCATTTGATAAAATTCATCCATTCATGATAAAAACTCTCACCAAAGTGGGTATAGAAGAAACATATATCAACATAAAAAAGGCCATTTATGACAAACCCAAAGCCAACATAATACTCATCTGTGAAAAGCTGAATGGCTCCTAACTAAATTCTGGAACAAAACAAGGATGCCCACTCTCACCACTTCTATTCAACATAGTATTATTGGAAGTCCCAGCCACAGCAATCAGACAAGAAAAAGAAAGAAAACCTATCCAAATTGGAAGGGAAGAGGTAAAAGTCTCATTATCTGCAGATGACATGATACCTTATATAGAAAACCCTAATAAAGACTCCACACAAAAACTATTAGAACTAATAAGTGAATTCTGCAAGTAGCAGGCTACAAGATTAAATACAGAAATCTGTTGCATTTCTTTACATTGACAATAAAATATGAGAAAGGGAAAGTAAAAACCAAATTTCCTGTTTAAAATCACATCAAGAAATAAAATAAAATACCTAGGAATAAACCTAAGGAAGCGAAAGAACTATATGCTGAAAACTATAAAACACTGATAAAGAAAGCTGGAGATGATTCAAAGGAATGGAAAGATAGCCCATGCTCTTGGATTGGAAGAATTAATATTGTTAAAATGGCCACATTACCCAAAGCAATCTACATATTTAATGCAATCCCCATCAAAATACCCATGATATTTTTCACAGAACTTGAACAAATAATCCTAAAATTTATACAGAAAGACCCAGAATTGTCAAAGCAATCCTGAGGAGAAAGAACAAAGCTAGAGGCATAACCCTCCCAAACATCGGACAACACTACAAAACTACAGGAATCAAAACAGCATGGTACTGACAAAAAGACAGATATATGGATCGATGGAACATAACAAAGAGCCGAGAAATAAACCCACACACCTACGGTCAATTAATCTACGACAAAGGAGCAAGAATATACAATGGAGAAAAGACACTCTCTTCAGCAAGTGGTGCTGGGAAAGCTGGATAGCCTCATGTAAATCAAGGAATTTAGAACACTCCCTCACATCATACACAAAAATAAGCTCAAAATGGTTTAAAGACCGAAATATAAGATATAACACCATAAAACTCCTAGAAGAGAACATAAGCAGAACATTCTCAGACATAAATTATAGCAATATTTTCTTACATCAGTCTCCCAAGGCAAAAGAAATAAAAGCAAAATAAACAAATGGGACCTAATCAAACTTAAAAGATTTTTCGGCAAAGGACATCATAAACAAGACAAAAAGACAACCTACAGAATGGGAGAAAATATTTGCAGATAATGCGACCAACAAGGGGTTAATTTCCAAACTATACAAACAGCTCATACAACTCAATATCAAAAAAAAAAAAAAAACCCAACTGAAAAATGGGCAGAAGACCTAAATAGACATTTCTCCAAAGAAGACATACAGATGGCCAAGAAGCACGTGAAAAGATGCTTAACATTGTTAAGTATTAGGGAAATGCAACTCAAAACCACAATGAGGTATCACCCCACATCAGTTAGAATGGCTGTCATCAAGAGGTCTACAAATAATAAATGCTGAAAGGGTGTGGAGAAAAGGGAACCCTCCTACACTGTTAATGGGAATGTAAATTGGCACAGCCACTATGGAAAACAGAATGGAGGTTCCTTAAATAACTAAAAATAGAGTTACCACATGATCCAGCAATCCCACTCCTGGAAAAGATGAAAACTCTAGCTCGAAAAGATAACATGCACCCCAATCTTCATAGCAGCACTATTTACAATAGCCAAGACATGGAAACAACCCCAAATGCCCATCAACAGATGACTGGTTTGAAAAGATGTGATATATGTGATTGAGATATATATATACAATGGAATATTACTTAGCTATAAAAAAAGAATGAAATATTGCCATTTGCAGCAACATGGATAAACCTAGAGAATATCATTCTAAGTGAAGTAAGTCAGATAGAGAAAGACAAATACTATATGATATCACTTATATGTGGAATCTAAAAAATAATACAAATGAAAATGAAACAGACTCACAGACATAGAAAACAAATTTAGGGTTACCAAAGAGGAAAGGGGGGGCATAAATTAAGAGTATGGGATTAACAGATACAACCGACTTACATAAAATCAATAAGCAACAAGGATTTACCATGTAACACAGGGAACTACAATCAATATCTGTAATAACCTATTTTGGAAAATAATCTGCAAATTTATATATATGTTATATATATATGTGTGTGTATGTGTGTGTATATATATATACATAACTAAATACCTCACAGTACACCTGAAACTAACACAATATTGTAAGTCAACTATACATCAAAAAAAAGAAGAAACAAATGGTCCTTACTCAACCATAGATTTTATACTAGTGCCTCTAAAAATTCTGTTGGGAAAATCTATTTTTTCCATTTAATTGGGGAGACAACTAAAGTGCAGAAAGGTGAGCTTCTCAGATCACTCTGCAACTCGGTCCATTTTGGACAGAAGCTAAAATTTAAGCATCCTAGTTCATATCCATGCTCTAATCAGTTCATTATTTTGTTTTTAAAGGATTAATGGAAATTCTTATAGTGTCCTTGATCTTACCTCAAGAGATCTCCTAGTTCATCCTGGCCTCTAGGCAGGATTGCCCTTAAAGGCACAACAAAAATAAGGCTAATCCTTGCAATTGTGAACAAAGTTGGTCAGTCATGTTTATACTGGCTCCACAAACCAATCTTCAGGATGTTATTTTCAAGCTTAACAGTCTCATCTTCAGAACTTTATGAGCTGCTATAGCCCTGTAAACCTCAAAACAGTCTAACATTCTCTGTTAAGAAATGGAGGACTTTGAAGGGAAATGAAAGGAAGGAGGGAAGCCTTCCATAATTAAATGTCCAAACAAATCTCAACTGAGCAGTTTTGGCAAAGGATCTACAAAGGTAAGTTTTGGGGGTGAATATAAATATGTCTTTTCTCTGCTATATTGTGTGATTATCAAAACAGCAGCTCCTTTGGATACTAATATATTACTATACTATAAATACAAGGGGAATAAGATTATGAATCACTAATATTAGGTGCACCTAAATAAATGTGTGTCTTCAGCTTGAAAAGACCAGGTCAGAGCCTAACCAACTGTGTCTTCCACATCCCTTCTAGGTTCAAAAACCATATTTTAATTAGATCTGTGCTATGGGAGTCAGAAAACATCCTGACAAATCTAAGTCAAATGCCTGCCCTGATGCAGCTGTAACACCATTCAGAGAGCTCCAAGTGCCCTCTTTTGGCCTAAAGAGAGAATTGCAATCCCCTTCTGTTGTCAAAAGAGCCCTTTGTAAAAAAGAATGTGTTTACAACAAAGCCCTTTACTTATGAGCAAACCACAATGATGACAAGTGGAAGTTGCCTCTAGTCAAAGCACTTCTGCTTTCAGAAAGCCTCATTAAATGAGTTTCATTATACTTTCCTCTCAACCCTGGTCGGCAAACATGCTCATTCTTAACCCTCAGTCGAATACTGGATTTTAATAGCAATTCGTCAGGGAACGGCATGGTTCTGTCTTATAAGCTGCCTCTGAGGACAGTTTGTGGCCACCAGTTACCTGTCCTCTTCTTCTCTCCATTTGGCATTTATTTCATCCTGTCCTATACTGTAGTTAGCGATTTACAAAATAGCTTGTCAATTCCTTGAGGAAAAGTAAACTTGTCAGTAGCTTTCCTTCTAGGACTTTTGGAACTTGAACACAGCAATAAGAACCCAATGGTATTAGGTGGCCTAAGTGTTTCAAAGGAAAAGGAGATACTTAAAGTTTTAGGGTCCCCTTCCTAGGTCTCTGCCTTTAAAAAATTTACAGAAAATGCAGTATGATGTTAGTTGCAACCCTTAGTCTTCTACCTTGGCAAAGAGATATACAGTTGGTTATACACAGGTAACAAATTCAAAACCTACCAGGTCAGCATCAAACCTTATAACATATTGTCATAGGAAATGCAGCCTTTGTCTGAAAGATATCCTTGAGCAGATCTTAAGATCCTAAACTAAATATTTTCTCAGGCAATATGCACATCAACTTTACCGTTCTGATTAGTGCTACAGCTGAGTATGGTGGATGTGCACTGGAAATGCTTGCTTGATAAATTACACTGAAAATGTTTAATGTGACATATACATCAGATGTTATATCACATCTTTACTAAATGTGGCTTTCTGAAATTCCAAAAGACAACGTTGGCTGTATATTCCATATACAGCCTAAATCACAGCATAATACAAGTCCATAATGGTCACCTATATGACCAAATTAAGTTTTATCAGCAGTTACCTCAAAAGAGATTTGAAGATGTACTAGGCGCACTTTGATAAGAGAGGGCCATTCTTTGCCATGAATTGGTTACCGAGCACCTACGAGATCCAGGGCACCTTGGCAGCTACTTGGCTAGAAAAGCAACAGATGCTGCCAAGGACCACGGTGCCCAACCAGGGGGACTCAGTCCACTTAACTAACTGGCTGAGTGGCTGACATTTACAGAAAGTAGTTGAAACACAAACAACTAGAGACACCCAATATAAATAAACAGAATAAACCCCATTATAGCAAGATGCTAATAGACGGCACACTCAAGTCTACTTGATATCTGCATAGAACAAGTATATGAAAAAATAATGAATCTTCTAAATGATTATTTGTTGGAAGGGGTATATTGAAGGTATATCATCCCTGCCTTTCCTTAGCCCAAGAAGGCTTTATAAAGTAACTAAAATAGAAACATTGCTTTCAATTAGAAGCTGTGGTAAAGGATCAAGACTAAAGTGTCAGTGGATTAAAAAATAGTGAAGTATTCAGATATCTTTCTCAGAAATAAATAATTTGACAAGTAAATTTAAAATCTAAAATTTTACCTCTCTTTTTAAACTAATATATTAGGAACTGATGACACATTTGAGGAAATATGACATAGTAATACAACCTAATGGGACAAAAGTAATTAATTAGAGGATATTTTATAAATTTTATAAATTTATTTTTAAAAACCTCAACAGATAAGAAGCAGAGAGATTTGTAAATGGAGAATACTAGTCATTTATATTTTTTTTAATTAATTAATTTATTTATTTATTTATTTTTGGCTGCATTGGGTCTTAGTTGCTACACGCTGGCTTTCTCTAGCTGCAGCAAGCGGGGGCCACTCTTCACTGTGGTGTGTGGGCCTCTCATTGTGGTGGCCTCTTTTGCTGCGGAGCACGGGCTCTAGCACGCGGGCTTCAGTAGTTGTGGCGCATGGGCTCAGTAGTTGTGGCTCGCGGGGTCTAGAGCGCAGGCTTAGTGGTTGTGGCACACAGGCTTAGTTGCTCCGAGGCATGTGGGATCTTCCCGGACCAGGGCTCGAACCCATGTCCCCTGCATTGGCAGGCGGTTTCCTAACCACTGCGCCACCAGGGAAGCCCGAGAATACTAGTCTTTAAGGTACTGAGACACTTCCATTTTTAAGTCTTAGCCCTAAAATATATCATTAACAAAAATAACTTTATTGCACAGTTGATAAAACTTTGATATCTACATATGTCCATATATGTGCACATAAATATAGACCTGTATGTATAAATATGTACACACACAAACACACACACACATACGCATAATCACAAAACATAGTTGCTTGGGGAAATATTTAAATCAAAAGACAAACCCATAAATTTCTTTTGCAGAAACTATTTGTTAGCATTTCCCCTGAACACATATTCAGCAAAGAAAATATGGTATTAAATATGATATATTTATTAACATTTCCAATTTTGTTCCAGGTTTATAAATTTCCTGTCTGGGCTAAAGCATTCTGTATTTGATCATCATGCATAACCATTTAGGGAAGTAGAAAAAAAAAGGTTTTGTGAAAAATATGTTTAGTCCTACAGCTATTTGTCAACAAGGTAAGAGTATCACTGCTGCTGGATCATCCACTGCTTCATGAAAATAGAAGAGGCAAAGGAGGAAGTCAGATCTTATCGCGGTGGTATCTACTATTTATCTATCTGTCACTCTAGATCTATTTCAGAACATTATCTAGTCCAGGGTTCATAATTTTTTGTGTGCCATGGGCTCCTTTGACAATCTGGTGAGATCTGTGGATCTTTTCTGAAATAATATTTTTAAATGTGTATAATAAAATACATTTTTATAACAAAGAAAACAATTATATTTAAGTATATTAAAACATTTTAAAATGGAAAATTATAATAAAATATGTGCTTCTTTAACTTATTAAACATCAATATCTAGTGGTGGATTTAATAACTACCGTAATTTCAAAGTAGTGATGACTATAAATGACATTTTGAGATATCTGCAACAACTCTAGTATGCTATAATAATATCTCTGGTTGTAAAAATCTCACTCATTCTTCAAGATGAAGCTCAATGTCAATTCCTTGAAGTCTTTTCTAGTGAACACTCTCTAGTTAGAATTAATCTGTACTTCTCTACTTTGGCCTTTCAGCATTCTACCATACCACATTATGCTCTCCATTGGGTTGGTTCTGTAAATGACTGGTTAGAGTGACCAGATCTTTATGGCAAAAGATCATAAGCTCCTCATGTTTGATATTCTCCGTAGCATTTACTATCATGCCTAGAATATAACAGGTACTTAACAAATGTTTATATATTATCAGAAATATCTCATCAACAAGAACCAAATCCAATGATTCTGTACATTCATGGAGTCATGCTGCTTCTGACCAATAGAAATGCCCAGAATGAAGACATAACTGTCTACTCATTAGATACCAGCTCCAGAAATGACCTCACCAGCCATCTACTACTTTGCTGGGTTTTAACGATGACAAAATTAAAGTCCAGAAAAAATTTTGCTTATTCCTGAATATCACAGCATAAAAAATAATGTGGGGCTTCCCTGGTGGCGCAGTGGTTGAGAATCTGCCTGCTAATGCAGGGGACACGGGTTCGAGCCCTGGTCTGGGAAGATCCCACATGCCGCGGAGCAACTAGGCCTGTGAGCCACAACTACTGAGCCTGCGCGTCTGGAGCCTGTTCTCCGCAACGAGAGGCCACGACAGTGAGAGGCCCGCGCACCGCGATTAAGAGTGGCCCCCCCTTGCCACAACTAGAGAAAGCTCTTGCACAGAAACGAAGACCCAACACAGCCAAAAATTTTAAAATTAATTAATTAATTAATTAAAAGAAGGCTCAACATTAAAATAATAATAATAATAATGTGGATTTCCTAACATCCAGTCCACCGATCTTTTGGCTTCACCCTAACATATATTAAGAAGAGAAGACAATAGGAACTCTGAGTTAAAAGGCCATAATTCTCATCACATTAAATTTAGCTCTGGGGGTTGTGCTTTTATGTTTTGTTATGTTTTTAGTAACTACAAACTAAAAATAAATGGAAAAATAAACAAGATGGCAAATAATATATCACAGGAAAAACTGAGACAATTTCAAAACTGAACTCGAAGGTGAAAGACAGTGAAAAAGCTGTAAAGAGTTGAGGAAGGCAAAAGAAGCAATGTGCGCGTAGGAGCTGCAGAGAGATGAGTGGAGGGGAGAAGTTGGCACACGTCTCCCTGATGTGTACCATCATCACTTTAGTTCTTCCAGCTCCTCAGACAAAATGCCGTGCGGTCATCTCTAGCTCTCCTTTTTCTCACCTCCTCATGTAGTAGTCCATCAGCACATCCCATTGGCTCTACCTTCAACATACAGCCAGAATTTGACCGCTTCTCAACATCTCCACTGTCATCTCTTGTCTAGATTCTTGCAATATCTACCTAAATTGTCTCCACTTCTGTCTTTGCAATCTATACACAGCATAGCAATCAGGGTAACCCTGCCAAAATGTTTGTGAGATCACATCACTTCTCTGCTCAAAGCTCTCCAATGGCTCTCCATTGGCCTCAAGGTAAGAGTCAGTGTACTTACTGTGGCCTACAAGGCCTACATGATCACCCCTCACTCCCCATTAACTCTAACCTCATCTCCACTATCATCCTTACTCACTCAATTCCAGCCACACTGGCTTCCTCTCTAACCTCTCTAACCCAGACCCACGCTGCCTCAAGGCCTTTGAACTTGCTCTTCTGGGAAAAAGAAGAGCCTGGCCACAGACCGGTTCAAAAGTCACATTCTCAGTGAGACCTTCCCTGGCTACCTATCTAAATTGAACTCCCCATCCCCTCATGATTCATTTGTCCTGCGTGTGCTTTTAAAATTCTTTTAAAAGTTCCTAGCACTGAATTTTACATATTTGTCTTGTTTATAGTCTAATGCCCAAATGAAACGTTAGCTCAATTGGGGCAATTTTTGCCTTTTTTTTAATCACTAATATATTCCTAGTACCCGGAATGCTGACTGATAGCTAGTTGGTGCTGAATAAATATCTGCTGAATAAACTAATGAATAAACTCACAAATCACACTCTGCTCTTAATAGGCTCTTAACATATTAAGCCTTGCACCTACCTAAAGGAAAACTATACCCACACTCTAAAATCATTTAAAACTAAACAAAATTCTCTAAAAGGTAATTAAGGTGTTTTGTTTCAGAGACAAATTAGACAATTTCCTACTGACTAAAGAACTCCCTACTTGATCACTGGAATTTATTAAGCATACCAAATTCTCAGGCTGCACGTTAGAGAAGGGATGTGTGTGTGTGTGCATGCACAGGCGCACAAGAAAAGGGGAAAAAGAGACGTGTTTAGAGAGAAACTAATGTCCTTCAGACCTAAAGACTGGTAAAGGCATAATTGGTGGGCACCAAGTCATTTGGTTACCGAGAAACCAGAATAAAGAGTTATGAAGAGTTTTGCCAAAACTGAAATATGAACTAAAAAAAAATCTCCAGGAAGGACAGAAGCTACTATCTGGAACTCAGAAGTTGTCCTTCTGAGCCTCTGGAACTTTGGATATAATTCTCATTCTAAAAATTAGTTCCATCCTGTTTCATAATATTCATTTCAGAAATTCTCTATAAATTTCAGGCATTTTTATGTTCCAAACTTAGTGAAAGTATGCTAAGAATAGATGGTACCTAGAACCTAGAAAACAATATAGTTTATAAATATTATTAACTAATATTGAATAAAACTTTACAGTTCACAAGGCATTTTAATGTACATTTTTGAAGTATATGAACTACATTTCTACATTTTACCTTTCCCCTCAATCTTTATT
The DNA here is from genome assembly GCF_937001465.1 of Orcinus orca. Classification (NCBI taxonomy): domain Eukaryota; kingdom Metazoa; phylum Chordata; class Mammalia; order Artiodactyla; family Delphinidae; genus Orcinus; species Orcinus orca. Next base: position 119,871,505 of record NC_064560.1, on the reverse strand, counting down.
GCCCACTGTACTTGTATTTTCCCTCAGCATGAATTTCATCTATTTTACCTATTTTAATTTAAATCATATATGGAACAAGGTAAAAAGAGCAAGTGAGGTAAATATAGTGGGTGTGTAAGTACAAAGCTTCATTATCCATATTATGCAGGTAAGGAAACTGAAACTCAGAGAGTTTAAGGGAATATGTCCAAGGCCACACACCTCACTAAATTATGGAGCTGAGATGCATACAGAGCTGATCTGACCCATGCTTTGTCTACCAAACCATACTTCTTTTCTGTGATATGCCATCCAAGCTAGCACAATGCTTTGTCCAAAACACTAATCTAGTATAAAATATCACCTTGTATTGTGATTGTTTATACAAGGCTGTCCCTCCAGCTGCAGTATGAACACTACAAGTTTTCATATGTAAATACGGAATGTCAGATTGGCCTCTCTGCACTTAGACTTCTGACTGGCCCAATGCATGGCACAGTGGTATTCATCTTGGCTGAGAGCATGGCCTTGTGAGCACACACACCCAATCACTCTACCTAGTGCTCTGCCCATTCTCTATTCCTCACCCAACATCCACTCACGTGCACATTCAGCTACCATCCAAAGGAATTTGTTGGACATAAATTTAGAAATCTGGGGCTATCTTATCATCATGCAGTACTGGCATATAGTGGATATTCAGTAAAAGTAGTTTAATTGCTTAAAATGCTGGAAATGCTTAAAATGAGGGATCTATGAATTGGAACATGGACATTTATATTATAACCAGTATTTGTGACATTCTGTTCATAATAATGCTCCTAGCAAGATTTGATCTATAATGACATCATTAAACTCATTTTTAAAATCCAGATGCATCAGGATATTTCCCACCACAACCATTTAGGCCAAATGAGTGAAGCTTCAAGAAAACCTCTCAGAAGGCTTAACATGCAACCCCTGGAATCTGGAGGACACAGAGCCTGGAGGCTGACTCCAGTCTGGAAAGAGTCCAAATGTATGAAGCTTACACGAACTACTGCTTTTTCTGGCCAAGGAGAAAAGAGGGCTATGGTGGGAGCAGCCTGCACTTCAAAGTTTATGGGACAAAAGAGCCAAATGTTTTCTCTGAGCCAGAACGAATGCCAAGGAAAGTAGCAGTACTTGAGTTGCCATCAAAGGGTCATGCCCAAGTGGTCACCCTCCAGAGCCAGGTGACTCTAACAGAAAGAATCAGAACCAGGGTCAACCAGAGGGTACAACTCCTTTGCCAGGGAACAATGCTATAAGAAATATATCCCGTATTCCATTCAGAGGGCTACAAAGTCATATGATCACTATACTAATTAACTTTACTCCTTCCCTTCCTCTCCCTCACCTCACTGTGACCTTGAGAAGTGAGTAGGACAAGGTGGAATATACCAATAGAAAGCAAAAATACACCACATATCCTCTTCCCAGTGCAAGCTTCTGAGCCTGTGTCAGGCTGGAAATTATAGGGTGGAGATGGGGAGAGGATCTTTAAACTGAATGAGAGATTGAATATTTGGCATTCCAAATACTGGGCTTCCAAGATGAATACTTTTTTTTTTTTTTTTTTGGCCACATCATGCAGCATGTGGGATCTTAGTTCCCCGACCAGGGATCAAACCCAAGCCCTCTGCAGTGGAAGCGCAAAGTCTTAACCACTGGACTGCCAGGGAAGTCCTCTAAGATGAGTACTCTTTCTGTGCATTGTGTTGCTAACTCATAGCAACTTCCTGTTTTCATATATACCTATTATACAGTATATTTATCAGACCACACAGTGTAGAGCATAGGAGCTCTGGCCAAGGAGGCAGAGAGACATGACTTTGGGCAAGTTATGTCACCTCTCTAAGCCTCAGTTTCCTTACACACAGAAAGTAAATAACAATAGCATTACAGGATCAGGTTGTTGTGAAAGATGTGGTAGTACACATGAAGCAGTAGAAAATTCATGTATATAACCAATATTTATAGACTATCTACTGTATTCGTTTCCCAGGGCTACCGTAACAAAGTACCACAAACTGGGTGGCTTAGAACAAGATATCACAGTTCTGGAGGTCAAAAGTCCGAAATCAAGGTGTCAACAGGGCCCTACCCTCTGAAGGTATGAGGGAAGGCTCTGTTCTAGGTCTCTCTCCTGGCCTCTCTTAGGACCTTGACTTGGGCCAGCATAACTCCAGTCTTCACATGGCGTTCTCCCGATGTGCAGGTCTGTGCCTAAGCTTCTCCTTTTTATAAGGGCACCAGTCATACTGTATTGAGGCCTACCCTTCTCCCGTACGACCTCATCTTAACTAGTTACATCTGCAACAACCCCATTTCCAAATAAGGTCACATTCTGAGGTAGTGGGGATTAGAATTTAAGCATATGAATTTTTAGGGTATATAATTCAACCCATAACATGTATTTTGTGCCAGACACTTGCACTGGAAGTCCAGCAGTGAATAGACAGTACTTGGGGTATTTATGTTCTAGTTGGAGAAAGTCACACAATAAATGTACAAACAAATAAATAAACAAAATAATTTCAGGTAGATATAAGAGCTCTAAAGAAAGTAAAATAATGGATTAGAGCAATGGTCCTCAAACATTTTGGTTTCAGGACCCTGAAGCGTTTGTGTATGTGCATTATTTTACCATATAAGAAATTTATTCTATTTTATCCATTGTTCCAAGTTCAAAAATTGGTGACATGTATTTAATGCTTCATGTGGAAACACCAAGTTTAATATTTAAAAACACTAAAGTAATGCTCAAAAAAATGTAAAATTTTAATGTCAACATTTATAACTCAAAACACATGATTTTTACACTATCATGGAATGTTGGCTCAAGTGATCACTCAAAAATCATGCCTAGCTGAGCCACATCTGGCCAAACACCTAAGCAGTGTGTCCCTTTTGGTAGTAATTTATTGCCACTTACCTCTGAATTTGTGGTTCTCAGCCTCACTGCACCTAAGAATCACCTGGGGAACTTAACATTTTTTGATTACTAAATGCCACCCTAAATCATTTTGGTCAGAATGTTTGGACGTGGGTTCTCTGGGTATCAGTGTTAATTTCCTGATGCCACCATAGATAATTATGTATGCTACAGCAGCTATGGAGAATCAAAACCAAACAAACACAAATGCTATACAGGTAATTTTAAGCCAGGATTGAGAACCATTGCTCTATTCTAGATGAATATGAACTCCAGCAGGCATAGATTAGTAAAATCAACCTCTCGTTCAATATTCTGAGAGTCCCCAACCTGACCTTGTTCTACTCTATGGAATCATTTTGATCCAACATGAATATGAACTAGAATATGTACATTATATTAATTCCACCTGTATATAGACAGCCACATGATTTCAATGCTGGAAGGAAAAGTTCAGCTCTTGCTGCCTTGGAAAATGCCCAACAATCTGTCCTGCAAAAAGGTTAAAATGTCAAATGACGTTGCTTCCTACAAAACTGAATTAAAGCATGACCTCAAATGTTAATATATTCAGATTTTTCCTCTGCCCTTAGAAGGTCAAATATTCACAACAGTCATAAAATCTAAACTGCCCTATCCTCCCAGGACTTCTGAAGCTGCAGTAACAAATTATAAAGTGAAAAGAAATTCCCTACTGAAGGAAAGTTATAGCCTAAGAAAAAGTAAGACTTCATGAAGTTGCAGCTAAACAGAGAAACATGTCAATTCCATGTTAATATTTAATAGTTATGCCATGCTATACAACTTAACAAAACTCTCTTGCATCTGTCAATTGATTTGATCCTCACAACAGTTGTATTTGGTGACTATTACACATATTTCCATTTTCTATAAAAGAAAATAGAAATTACAAATGGTTAAGTGACCCATCCAAAGGTAACAGCACAGATAAGACCTAAATTTAGGTCTTAGTCAAGAAAGGCCCTTTCAACTGCTTTTCCCTATATAGGGGAATGTGTCAACATTTCTTGAACCTGTTCTCCTGTTAGATGCTACCCAAAATAAAAACTTCCTTCCCAGAACAAGTAAATGCAAAATCTGTTTTTAAATTTTATCAATATATTATACCACTCATAAGTCAGAAAGGATAAATTCATTCATTAAAATAGCATTTTTCCTCAAAAGATTACTGGAGATTTTCGATTCTATATTTTCATTAACAATGGTTAAAACCAATAGTTACACAGGAGGGCCAGTTTGGGGCAGATTCCTTAAATGCTAGATAGAATATTTTTTCAGAACTATTTTTCTCGGTGTTATCTCTCATGTAAGTCATATAAACTGTAATAACGATGAAAAATCTAACCAAACAGACATGAACACAATTATCCCTAGGAGACAATTCTGAGTCAAATGAAAAGGCACAACGGTTAAAGAAGAAAGAGCTCTCTAGCATTTCACCTAAAAATCTGATCTGACAAACAATGTAGTAATGGTAACCTACATAAAAGGCAGTACTTTGAGTAATAGTGATGAATTTGAAATCCAGTCAATGTCCCATTTTAAATAACATCTGTGGCTCTTTGTAATCAATAATAATAAAATAATTCTCTTTAGTTTGTGTTCTTGTGTAGAGGCTGAGGGGGAAATAGCCCTCAGAGTAACAAGATGGCAGGGACATGCTCTCCTTTCATATTATTCCCCCCAAATAGCAGCCGTTTGTTACAGAATCAAACAGCCAAATGAAGACTGGACAGAATAAGAGACCAAGGGCAACAGAAAATCAGATGCTTTGGCGAGAAGGCAGCCTATAAATGTTGGTTTCCCAGGATTTTGATAGCAGTAGTGTTTTATCTTTATCTCTGCTTGAAAGCAGAGTCTAATTGAATAAAAGAGTTTTTAAAATAGTGGGCCATTAATTAGGCGGCATGGGGTAAAGCACAGATTCAGTAATGCATGAGGCTTCTGGGAGCCACAGACTGCACTCATCGATTCTGTCAGGGTGCCAGAGAAACGAGAGAGCCGAATGTTTTGCCTCTTCTGGAAACCTACCTGATACATTTGGAAGTGGCTTCCCCATGCATTGCCTCTGCCCAAATCATGCCATAATTACTCTGGCACTGTAAGCTGTGAACTTGGCGGGCTCTGAGAGATATCAGATGTTTTTCTCATGCTTGCTGAACCTCTCTTAGACAAATTTTGCATTGTTTTTTGTGTCAGTTTTATCGTGAAACATCGTGTTGCCATCTGGGAAGAAAAACAACATGGTAGAGGAACAGCTGGTAATGGCAATGGCCAAATAAACATTGGCAGGCACCCGCCATTAGGTGAGATAAGAGGGATGGGTGGCCGCCAACACCGGCAATCCCTCACCGCTGGAACATTTTTCACTGTCCCCTTCTCTCTTATCTTCATTCAAATTCATGGCAATTTTTCATTCAGATACTCAAGCTCTCCAAGTGTCAGGTGTTGGGCTTTTCCTGCTCTGTCCTGGAGGAACAAGACAGACCTATAAATTCCCCCTCCAACTGAATTTCTCTCCTGGGCAGGACAATGGGCTTCTTGAAGCAACAGGTGAGCTTCTGGTACCTTAACAGAAAGGCTCCCCTGAGGAATAAGAGGAAACCAAGACTCTTACCAAGCTTTTCAACCAATTTGATGGCCTTTATTTTGGTCACACCCAACAACATCAGTATTTGTGGCTCTCAAATCCTTATCTCTTTTAAAGGCCGTATGTATGATAAACCAACAGAAATAATATTATCATGCCTTTGGGAGCAGGGCAGTGAGAGGAAGTAAGTTACACCTGATTTACAAAGTTATACCCCATGCTTTCTTGTTTCTAAGGTAAAAATTTTCCATTGCAACATTTCTAAAATTGAGATGCATAGAATAGATGTCTAAAAAATATCTGACAACCTCCAGACAGCAGAATAAGTTGTGAAGTGCCAATAGTCACCATTGCCTGCACATGTGCAAACTGGTGAACATTTGAAGGTAAACATTCATCCAATCACCTCAGTTGTATTATTTCTATTGTTGGAACCAACATCGTTGAACTTTTAACTCAAATTTGGATTCCAAGTTTTGGCTTAAAATATCTTCAAAATATTACATTGAAATACAGCATTTTTAATTTGTTCAGTTTGCAGAAATTTGTTTCACACAGGCAATGTGATCAGAGGCAATAGAAATTGCTGAATCACTCAAAATAACTCAAAAATTTTTAAGTTAATACAGGTTGGAATGATGAGCACATGTGTCTTGGAGACTGACACTCAAGCTAGTACATCACCTGACAAAACCTTTCAACTAACGTTCAATACACAATTCAATTATATATACTCACTATATATTATATTCATTAAATTGTATATTCAGTATATTATATTCAATATATTATATATTTATATACTTTATGGTCAAAATATTATATATTCAATATATGTTATATTCAATATATTATATATTCAATATTATATTCAACATATAATTCAATTAAGGGAAATTTTATATGAAATATAATTGACATGTATTATACATAATTTTCCCTCAATTGAATTATACATTGAATATAATCTATATTGAATATATACTGTGTTATATATTGAATATATATTATATAAGATTTTTTCATATGTATGAATTTAACCAAAAGTGAAATGGAAATGCAAACAAAACCCTGGAACTCTTGACAAGATTTAGCTCTAGGTTCTAAAAAGGATGAGGTTACAAGAAAGAAGAGCAGTGTACCACCATGCCATTTATAAAGGCCAGTGACTGAGGACCTTTGAATGCTGGAGTATAAAATGCTTAAATATAAATTTCACTTGTGAGAGTTATGAAAATGGCATGAAATTGTATGCATCATGGATTATTTTAAAAAATCATACATAAAACCTATGTACAGTTAATGTATTGTTTCTTCTACTACCAAAAAAAGAAAAATTGATGGTGATATAGGAAATATGCTAAATTTCAGAATTGTTGAGAATCACCTAATTCATCCTTTTGTTTTAAAAAGTAAGACCCTAAGGTCGCACAGCTCACTTGCAACAGAACTCAAACTAGAATTGTGAACTAAGCAAGTGGACATGAAAGGGAGAATGGGAGAGCGTGAAATGACATGCCTTGACCTAAGGGACAGACCAAATTAGGACCAGCCAGGAACTCTCCTTAAACAACATTAGAACAAGTTCTCTGGAAAAATTCCTCCTCCTAGAGATCAATCGTCACTTATACAACTATGATTAAACACAAACAAAAAGATTGCTGCGAAAATCTAAGCAAAACCAAAGCGTAAAGAAAACTTCCTAAAAATCTGTTTAGATTTGTTTCAATATTATTCATGAGAAAAGTCAGTCACTCTGAATGTTTCAATAAGTAATATAATTTATGTGTAGGCACATTCTTTTGTCAATGTATTACTCATTCTTTTGATATCTGTCAGGTAAAGATATGACAATTGTTAATATCCTGATTTGAGCTCCAATGAAATTAACTGAATGAGTCTCTCGTTATATTGCTAATTCAGAAATTCTGAGACTGTAATCTGTTAGTCCATAACGCTTAATCTATAAACTCAATAAAATTTTTGCCTACAGACCACTCATTTATAAGACGTTTGATACTAGAACAGCAGGGAAATACTTTTTAAAGTAAACCCATCATTGGAAAAAAGAAACTGCAAGTACTTCTTCCTTTCTTAAGCATCTACTGTGTATATAACACTTAATGGACTCTGTAGTAATGTCAAGAAAGGTCATTCTTGGCCCTATTTTACAGAAGAAGAAACTGAAGGCTACAAAGGTAAATAACTTGCCCAAGGTCAAGCAGCTTGAAAATCTAGAAAATCTGTCTCTAAGAACTATGATCTTAACTGCTACACTATGATGCAAGGTGTCCAATAATTAAATACTAAACTAGTAGCATATAACTGATATTGTGACTTAGAAGTCAGTTAAAGTAGTTCAGCAAGCTGGAAAATAAATAGGGCCTTGAAGGATAAATAAGCTTGGTAAAGGTAGATTTTGTCAGAGTCAGCAAATAGACAAATAAAACCAGATAACAACTATTGGACAACAAGAAAGGGAAACTCAGAAGGAAATAGTTGGAATTTTGTAGAAGGCCCACAGGAGAAGAAACTGAAATTGGAATTACATGTTGGCCAAGGGAGTGCAAATCAATCTGTAAACGATGGATGTTCCTTTGGAAGGCTTCCAGGGAGACACAGGAGTATAGACAGGAAGTAGCCCCCTCTTGATGAGTAAGTCAGTGCCTTCCTGAGAAGGGTAATAACCTCACCTTTCAGTAGGGCCCAGATGACAGAACGCAAGAAAGCGACAAAGCTAATATGATCATTGCATTATAAATTAGAGCATTTAACCACATGGGTATTTTTCACCCCAGAAGACAGGATCTTGTCACTTGACAGGATCAGTGAAGAAAGCAGCATATCCCTGGCCACAGAGAAGCACCCAGAGCTGCTGTATCTCTGCCCTGTTGAGAGTAAGATGGTTTGGGCACAGCTACAAGTTCATCTTTTGACTTACCAGAAGGTCCCTATCAACAACAGAATTTCATAGAAATAGAATAAAATGTAATTATTAAGTACCCCAAACTCCAAGAGGGGTATGTAAGTTAAAGCTCAGGCTTTGACGAGCCCAGATTTGTGATGTCTAAGGTAGAAAAATCTGGTAACATCAACGTTAGCAAAAGGGGCACACTGAGTTTAAAAAACTAAGTAAAGTATCCTATCACAAGTAGAAACAAACAAACAATAAAACAAAAACCAACCTCGACACTGCACACTTACAAACAAAGCCAGGCCTGGGGCGAGGGGTGGGAGAAATATTGGGAGAACCAGGGAGTCCTTGCCACAAAGTGGGCATAGGTGGGAACCCTAAAGGCTATAGAGTCTGTTTAAATATGTAAGGCAATTTATTCTAACCTCTAAATGGACTGCTTGGAACAATGTCAAGTACTTTAGGTCCTCAGAGTGGGAGCCTAATCTCTGGGGAAGCAAATGCAAGGAACTAAGAACTACTGGACCTGACAATGAACTCCTTAAAGAATGGGATAATATTTTATTTATATTAGAATTTCCAGTACCAAGCACAATGCCCAGAAAATATTAAGAGTTTAATAAACATGTGATGGCTAAACAGAGGCATGATGTCCCTTCTAAGAGTCCGTGAACTGTAGATGGATGATACAGAATAAGCCTCACCCTGAGATAAAATGTACATCACTTAGGTGATGTTATCTGAGAAGGGCAGAGGGCACCTTCTTCCACTGAACTTCTTTGACAGCCCTCATGTTAGGCTCAAATGTGACCATTAGAGGGTCATTTCTCAGTGTTAGGCATTGCCCTCTCTCCTGGAAGAATGGCCCTGGGAGCAGCAAGCTCATGAAATACAGTACAACATCTAACTGATGTCACTCTCCGAAGCACAAGTGGCATGAATAGCCCGATTTGGAGATATTAAAAGCAAATGAGGACCAAAAAAAGGAATCTTCAGAAAGAAACCACCCACTTAATTTGCTTTGAGCTCCAAATAGAGAAGACCACATCTTTTGTAACACAGAGACACCGCCATATTTTATAGCGGTAGCAATATTTGGATTCTCTGGTGCTACGTCCTCCCTTTCTTACTCTCTTCTTCCTTTTTTAATTTTTTATTTATTTTTTTAGCATCTTTACTGGAGTATAATTGCTTTACAATGGTCTCTTAGTTTCTGCTTTAATAATTGCTTTACAATGGTGTGTTAGTTTCTGCTTTATAACAAAGTGAATCAGCTATACATATACATATATCCCCATATCTCCTCCCTCTTGTGTCTCCCTCCCATCCTCCCTATCCCACTCCTCTAGGTGGTCACAAAGCACTGAGCTGATCTCCCTGTGCTATGTGGCTGCTTCCCACTAGCCATCTATTTTACATTTGGTAGTGTATATATGTCCATGCCACTCTCTCACTCCGTCCCAGCTTACCCTTCCCCCTCCCCATGTCCTCAAGTCCATTCTCTATGTTTGCATCTTTATTCCTGTCCTGCCCCTAGATTCTTCAGAACCATTTTTTTTTAAGATTCCATATATATGTGTTAGCATACGGTATTTGTTTTTCTCTTCCTGACTTACTTCACTCTGTATGACAGACTCTAGGTCCATCCACCTCACTACAAATAACTCAATTTCATTGCTTTTTATGGCTGAGTAATATTCCATTGTATATATGTGCCACATCTTCTTCATCCATTCATCTGTCGATGGACACTTAGGTTGTTTCCCTTAACCCCAGCTCCAGGACAGTCCAGGTACATAGGCTGCCTCTTCTGGGTGAAAATAGGCTCTGTTATTGTAGGTAAACCTCCTGGCTCCAGGTCTTTCTATCCCCTCTCATTCAAGCTACCTGCCATTTATTTGCCCCACCAAATACCAAAGCATATTACATAGCTACAATAACTAAAATACTGTGGGCCTGGAATAAGACAGAAAAAAAGTCAATAACTGGCTTAGAAATAGAAAGCAGTGTTGATTAAAATGCATATATTGTAAATGTGATAACTCAAATCAGTTTCAGCAATATTATTAAAATATTAAGTTATCTATTTGGCTTTTAAATCTATTTAATTCTAGTCTATTTTAAAGATAAATGCAAAAATATAAACCATAAAAAATTGAAAAAAAGTAATTTTATTGACTTTTTGGCTCTTTAAGCTTTAAGGTTAGATAAGAAATTATAGAAAACTTTAAATTTAACAACATATTCTTTATTTTCATATCAGAATACACCTTGAACAAAAAAATATAATAGACATCTAATTTTTTTGGTAGCACAACCTTAATTTCCCTTTGGGCAAACAGTGCTCCCGCTTGGTCTATTTGGGTCTGTCTCCAATCCTTCCAAAAGTGGATGAGCAAGATAAATATGGACAATACCACCACACTTTATATCCCTGGATATGGACTGTTACAGGAATGGGCACAAGGCCATGTCCACCCCGTGAGACTCACTTCAAGAGACTGTACTACAATGGCTGGGAAAGAGAATCTTCCTTCACTGTGGTGACTGAGAGAGCTCAATCTCTACATGGTCATTTCACCACCAAGAGAAAAGATCAGTCTGAATTAGGTCAACCCAGAGGAAATCTCAGCTGAGAGATGGACAGATTCTGAGTCTGGATGATGCTATTAAGTCCCTGAACTGGGCTCTACCCAAAGGCAGTTCTCTGGAGCCTTCAGTGAGCTGGTAAATACCCATTTTTATTAAGCTAGTTTGATGTGGCTTTCTGTCTCTTATAACCAAAAAGCATTAAAACTCAAAACAAGGGGGGAAGAAAAATACAATATAGATTTCATAAAGGTGGTAATTTTCTGGCCATATAAATTACTCATGTAAATTGTTAAGCATTTAACCTCGTCAAAAAATGAGCAATTTAATAAGAGGATAAAATGGCTAATAAAAATGAAAAATTTTAAATACACCATAGTAATAATCAAAGAGATATAATTAATAATATTTTAGATGTATTTTTCACCTATAAAGTTGTGATAATCATGAAAAATGGAAACAAAGATGAGATAAGACAAGTACTCTCAAGCACTGCTTGTGGGAAGATAAGTCTATACAGATATTTTTGTTGGTTCAAAACCTCGGGAGCTTCCCAGGTGAAATTTGAAACTGGCCCCCATACAATGAGGGTAAGGAGAGACAGAAGAAAAAGGCAGATCACTTCAGACTGGTAGGTTGCAGACTTAACAAAAGCAAGGGAACTTACATTCAAGGCTTGTCTTGAGTGACCTCTAGATGAGTAGATTTCTGTACCTGCCCACCAGAATCTTAAAAGTTTATATGGATGCCTTAATGGGGTTCAGTCATATATTCAATCCAGATGGTCTCAGCAACACATTACTATCTCAAGGCTACGTCCTTGAATCAGCTCCAGCTGTGGGAACAATAGGCAGAATGCACATTCCAAGGACAGGGGTGGGGTAAGAAGCCTCTGATTGCCTGGGTCCAGCTTGAGGGTCAACAGGCAGTCACATCCTCTCTGTGACCTCCTCCAACAACTTTTTAAAGAACTACTGGATAATATATTATATTATATACAAGAGAGAGAAAGACTTAAAGCCTCTAACACTTTGTTATAATAATTCCACATTATTATAATCATCATCCTAAGGAATAATATGAAATAGAGATAAAACAATATGTATAAGAAACCTCAAAAATCATGTCATTAAAAATAAAATTTACAAAGTTTTAAAAGCATAGTAAAATATTTTCATTATATCCTTAAATCAAAAAGGTAGTAAACAAACTTGTGTTTATAATGTGATTGTGACTGGAAAATTATGTAGGCAGAGAAAAAAATAGTAAAAACTAAACCAATGTTTATAGTGACTATCACTGGGTAGTTGGGTAATATTTATTTTCTTCACCCTACTTTTCTGAATTTTCCTAATTGCCTATAATAATGTAATCTTGGTAGTCAAAGGAATTTTTTTTTAAAGTTACTTGCTCCTCTGTCCCATTTTCTCAGAAGTATACGTGCTCTTGGAGGGTGCAGAATATCACAGACTCAAAGGGTACTCTAATTGGAAGAGATTTCAGAGATGATGTGGATCAACGTTTCCTCTATTTGAAGACCTGCAGTGAGAATGCGAGGGGCAAGGCACAGAGCTCATCCACAGTCAGGAAGGCTCACAGCTGTAAATAATGGAGAGTTCCTCCTTCTATTAACTGAGCACCTTATTCTGAACTTATGTTGACTCACATCTTGGTAACTTCAAATCATTAATCTTAGTTTTACTCTCTGGGGCAATGAAAATCATGTCATGGGAGGATCATGGCTTTATCATCAGGTAGATCAAAGTATGAATCTTGGCTACCATTGTACTAGTATTATCATCTTGGGCAACAACTCTGAACCTCTGTTTCCTCAACTGTAAAACCAATATAATGATAGCCATCTCTCAGACAAGCAAAAATGATCCTATGTGTAAAACACCTAGCATAAGTATACACAGAAGACGCTTATCGAATGTTAATTCTCTATTCTCTTATCCTGAGGGTTAAGCACATGCCTAGAATACAAGAATTCAAAAATATTTCTTGAATGAATTTCTTCTCAAACAGCTGTGAATCCACCTATGAAAACAATAATGCACCTTAGTTTCCCCATGAAATCTTTGAGAATGCAATGAGAGAATGTGAGATGCTCTATGGAATTTAGGATACATTATATTTCAGCTTTACTCTGAATTCCTCATCTAACAAAAGGGAAAAGATATTTGAATAGTCCAGCTAATGTTTCTCTTGAATCCATGTTACTCTCAGTGAACACCCTCCTCTCATAACTGCTCATAAACCATCTACAGAATAGCTTAGTCAAGAATTATGCTTACAATGACATCAAAATTATTAGGCTATAGTTTTCCAAATCCTTTTCCTTTTTTTTTTTTAATTGACTTTTTGGCATTTTCTCTGTAAACTTTCAGTAAACTTTCAAGAAAAATACTGAAACAACAACAAAAAAAAACTACTCTTAGTGATGACCAAAATGTAATCAGAAATCATATTCATTGGTTCTTTGTATCCTGGGATGTAATGTATCAGGGTCTGAAGATCTGAACTTACTTAAAGCACATTGGTACTCTCTGTTTCCCTCCAACTCCCTATAATTTGATTCTATCTTCATATTTTCAGTTCTGCTCTTCCCAGGAAGGAGATCAGGGACTCATAACAGAAGCATAATGTGATTTCTGGTTTTTTTCTATTAACTGTGACTATTATTCCAGGTGCCCCTGAAAGGAGTCTCATCCCTCTGGACTCCTTTTAGGATTTCTGGCAAGCCTCTCCCTCACTGGGCCAGCAAATTTCCCCAAATGGTTCATAGTAGTTTCTGCCTATTCATCTTTGGTTATTTGACTCTGATTTTATTCTTTTAGGATAGGAACAGCAACAGTGATTTTATTTAATATTCTCCCCTTTTCTTTTTCCTCTGGATTGAAGCAGGATATCAAGTGGAAATTTTCCAATTTCCCCAGTACGGCATCTAAGATCAAAGGTGAACGCTAACATACTATAAGACCCCCATATTCTAATATATGGGAGCTTACTAATAGGCATCAGTTTAGAACAAGCCTTACTACTAATCATTACCATCTCTCCCTGGGCAATGTGAGAAAAGAACTTAGAGGGCAGTAAGGAGGGCAGCTGTTTAAAGAGACACTATTCCATGAGGGAGAAAGAAAATAGGTTACCTTGTTACCGAAAACCAAGGGAAGAGGGCTCAAAGGGAATTCATGTTAAGAATAGGGGGTGAAAGAGAAAAACAAATACCATGTGCTAACAGATACATATGGAATCTAAAAAAAAAAAAATATTCATGAATAAAGACGCAGACCTAGTAGAGAATGGACTTGAGGATGCGGGGAGGGGGAAGGGTAAGCTGGGACAAAGTGAGAGAGTGGCATGGACATATATACACTACCAAATGTAAAATAGATGGCTAGTGGGAAGCAGCCGCATAGCACAGGGAGATCAGCTCAGTGCTTTGTGACCACCTGGAGGGGTGGGATAGGGAGGGTGGGAGGGAGGGAGACGCAAGAGGGAAGAGATATGGGGACGTATGTGTATGTATAACTGATTCAATTTGTTATAAAGCAGAAACTAATACACCATTGTAAAGCAATTATACTCCAATAAAGATGTTAAAAAAAGAATTAAAAAAATAGGGGGTGACTACATGAAAGGAATATGTGCAGTTCATTTTCCAGTTGGCAATCTGTTTGGCTAGCACACCTGAGTCACCTGAGCCAAAGAAAAGAGAATTAGAGAGCACAGTGAGGCTGGGAGGAGAGGCAGCCAAGAAATTATTTGCCTCATTATTTGACATGTCATGGATGGATGATTTTCCTAAGGGTCAACAGATGAGGAGAAAATCTGCTAATCTCTGTCTTTCCAGACCACCAAGAGGGCTGATCACCAAGAAAAGAGATCTCAGTTTGGAGGTGATCACCTTTTGGAGGGCCTAAGGGAGTAGAAAAGGTAAAGCCAGATTTCTCACACCAGGAAACATGCATTAAGAAGGGAAGGAGGGCTTCCCTGGTGGCGCAGTGGTTGAGAGTCCACCTGCTGATGCGGGGGACACGGGTTCGTACCCCGGTCCGGGAAGATCCCACAGGCCATGGAGCAGCTGGGCCCATGAGCCATGGCCGCTGAGCCTATGCGTCCGGAGCCTGTGCTCCGCAATGGGAGAGGCCACAACAGTGAGAAGCCCGCATACAGCAAAAAAAAAAAAAAAAAGAAGGGAAGGACTTTGGAGACGCTCAAAAGAACTCACATACGAGAGGACCAGCAACTACGTGCCACCCACACAGAAGGCATTAATGATTACCTTGAGCCAAACCAATGAGGACAGCTAGCCAAGCAAAGAACTCAACCTCACCATGGGCAGTGAAGGAGGTGTTTGCCCTGTCCCTCTTCTTCTACACTGCACGAACATGACAGAAGCTAGAGGAGGGAGGAGGGTGAAGTCAATTCTTTGTAGAATGAGAGGAAAAGAGCTCCGAATTTAATTTAAAACTTAAAACAACAACACAAGACTATTCTAATAATTAAAAGTGACTGAAACATTCTGCAATCTAGCAAACATATTATTAAGGTACCTGTTATTAATTGCCCACAGTGAGTTAGTATGGTACTTAATGGTACTATAGTACAATGAAAAAGAGCAGTAATTGGAAGCTTAAACCCAAATGCACTGAAACTCTTCAACAAATATATTTAGTTATATCTTCCCATGCTCTCATCTTCTTTTAGAATGAGGACAGCAGACTGTCATTATTTGATTTCTCTCCCTTTTTCTCCCTTGTCTGGATTATACTGTGGTTCTGTACTCAGGATACTTATGCCTTTTGGTATCCCTTACAGCAGCACAATAAAAATGACTCAGAAAAATAATCTGATATGAGAGTCCTCAAAGGGTCCCTATTCTACCTGTGCAATGCAAGAGTTCAGATATGCCAGTGGGCTTATGTGTGGACTACACAGATGATTACAGGGCCTTTATTAATGAGAAATGACCTCATGGAGTAGAGACAGTTACATACACATTCAGCAAAAGGGCCCTGGAACTCCATGGCAGTGTGAAATACAGAGGGAATTCATCTCAATAGGAGATTCGAGATGCCTATTTCATAGAGGGCCAGTGGTTAATTTTATAGGTCACCATGGGCAACATCATTTGTAATACCTCCCAACCCATTTCCATAATAACTCACACAAAATTCCACTAGAAGAGGAGATACAGGAAGTCAAAGGGGTGAGGAGAAGAATTATTCAAGTAAAAATAATTAGAAAATCAACACGCACACTAAGAAAATAAAACTCAAAATCAGATTATTGTACAAAAAAGTTGTAGCTGGTGAAAAGAGAGTTCTTCCCCACATCATCAGAGCAACACTTACAGCCCTATAGGGTGACATGAATTTCAAGAGTTGTGTCACCATAAGGCAATGACAAGTCCTGTGGCCTGAATGAAAGTTTGCCCACCTTACCAGGAATGCCAGCCTAAAGAAGAGAGCTAGAAGGAAACAGAGCACAGACTGGCACACACACAAAAAAACACGTTTAATAAATAGTTGTTAAAATGAGAATAAATGATGGAATACGGGGACTTTTAGGGATACAAGAGAATGTGAACTACTCTGAAGACCCTGCCAAGAAAAGGGATTTCACAGATTACACTGACAGAGATTTGAAAAAAAGAATACTTTCATCATAGTTCCCTTTATTCTTTACTAATCTTATCATTTGGGTTACACTGAATCCCCAGGTTAACTGTGGTCTGGAAGATTTAATAACTTAAAATGAAGATGAGAATCAATGGTTGAAAACTTAGCATTTGTATTTTAAATGGGCCTTTCAATATCTTAGGCCAAAGTCATATGTAACATAGGAATGTCAGGCACCACTACAGGGAGAAGAGGAGCCTTTTGAGGACAGACTTCAAATTTATAAAATTCTTAACAGTATTGGCAGCCTAGTACTCTACATTGATATGCTATTCTACAAAGCTGATATTTCTGACCAGTGTTATCAAGGGAAATGTTTTGGGATTTTTTCTGTTTCTTACAGTCACTGGCGATGAATTTGGGCTGATCCAATACATGGCTCACACCTCCTTGTGACCACTGAGTAAAGGAAATTGTATCCTCATGATGCTCATCTTGTTCTGCTTCTTTTTGTCTTACATGAAATTTCCTAGAGCCAATGAACAAAACAAATTGGCAAGTTCTGTTTCAGATTAAACCAGCTGAATACTTCATATTCAACTACTTGTTATGAAGCCCTGAAGTGATATTGGAAACCTAAAGTGATTACTTCTCCATTTTGAATGTTTTGCTTGGGGAAAAAAAAGAGGCAAGTGAATCTGCTGCTATAGGACTAATTCAAAGTTGAAACTTATAACATTCAAAACTCAGCATTACTTATTAGTTAGGAATTCAAAACATCTCTGAGTCATGGTACTTTTTAGAAATTGAAGAAGGAATTGGACTGGCATGCCTTATCTAGCTTGACTAGAGACAACACAACTGCAAAGCAAATAACGTGCACTTTCACCCCCAATGACCTGCGAAATAAGCACAAACAAAATATTCAAGGGCTTAAAATTCAGCTGTGGGAAATTACTGCAGCTAAATAGAGAAGAAAACAGCTGATCCCAGGGGAAGCAAGTAGATGGCAATGTGGGATGCAATTAAGAGCAGTGGCAAAGTCATTCACCATGACTATTTGCTTAATCCAGTCACTCTGAGCAAAGGTGGCTACAATGAGGAACTGTTCTCTCTACTCAGTACCTGGGGAATTCAGGGGTTTCCAGCACAAAGGCCCATCAGTTGAAGGGCAATGTGACAGAGGATTCAGAGAGATTGGCTGGCTAATGGATGGGGGAATAAATTCTCCCAGAACACTCCCTGTTCAAACCATTGGAAATGGAGTCGCCCTTCAGATCATCTGTATGCCTGTTTCTTTTTTCCATTTTCAATTTATAATAACAATAACGACCTAGACATAGGACGTTTCCTGGGCTTTAATGACTGTCTGAGGTTAATGGCCCTCAACTACACCTCAGGCCATCAACCCCTCCCAGCTGGTCATTAATCTCTGGGAAATATCCTGTTCCTGGGTCATTATTGTTTCAATATCAACTATACCTTAAAAGCTTTATGGATTCTGCAAATACACATCTCTTGCCAAGAGAGGTTATAAAACCTGTTTAGAATTCTGAAATTATCTTGAGTTTGACCTCTCAGAGATGTTTTGTTCAAAACTAAAATTGGCTTAAGAAAACATTCAACTTTATCTTTCTTTGTTTATTCATATTTTCTCAGGAAAGAGGCCTACTGAATATTACAAGGACCCAAACAAAAAGCAATGAATATTGGAAGAAAAAGATCAACTTTAATGGGGAGTAACCTCTCTCCTGAACAGTAGCATAACTCAGCTTTTGACAACACTATGTTATTTGTGAAAATAGTTCCCCAAAATGATTTTATGTGTTTAAATATCACCAGACTACACCCCATACATAGAATTTTCAAAATATATCCCATTTCTAAAAATCTCATTTTTAATTTCCACAAGAAATACTTTAATTTATACATTAAAATTATTACTACAAGGATTCTATCCATGGCAGAATGTTCCATATGAGGAGGGACTGCTGAGACATGAGTGAAATACGACTTCTGGAAAATGCAGCTTTTAAGATTCCAATTCAGCAGCAAAGAGGAGGATGACACCCCAGGAAGCGTTTGAGTTGTAGAGAGTTGGTATAAACAAAGGAGGGGGACAGGGCAGGTGTTTAAAACCAAGGAAATCCAACAAATGGTAAGAGGGGCATGTCCCTGTAAACAGACAGACCAAGGAAACACGGGGACTTCGGCAGGCACTACCTTGAAGAGATGAGGAAGCCCTGGATGGGCTCCAGCTTTGAGGAAGAAATTAGGGTCAGAGACCTACGCATGAGGTTCTGATAAAAACATACTCCACCTACAGAATTAGCCAGAACTGCGTTCCCAGGTAGGCTTGTAACAGAGTTCCAGACCCTGAAACTGAGGAACAAAATAGGACACTCGTCACAGCAATGGGGCATGAGCTCAGGTGCCAGTCTGGGAGCACAGTCAGAGAAAACAGGAGGGCAGGCTAACTGGGCTCTATCTGAGTTAGAGTCCCATGATCAGAGGGAGTGGTCCCGGAGCCTGACTCAGAGCTGAATCTTGCAGCTGTCAGGCAGTGGAGCAGAAAAATCAAACAGATCACACACAGCTATCCATTCCAATATAACATTTTGAAATTTTTTCAATAAACCTTTTCTGTGAAATGCCACTTGAAGATTTTACTCTAAGTCATATAAATGTGAAAACTGCAAGGTATCAGGACACAAAGTGGGAAGTAAAAGAAAACAATATGTCCTAGAATTTTCAAAATTAACTCTTCATCAGAGGGAAGTGAATCATTTAACTGATAGAAAATGAAATAATATATTATTGTTTCCCTACTTGACTGCTATTATAACACCTTATGCAGGCACCAAAGTTGACATACTAATTGCTACTGGAATATTTTAACAGGGAAATCAGGAAAGCATAAGACAAAAAATGAATTTAAAACAGACTTCGAGATAAAGACTTGAGTGTAAATAGTTTATTTGGAGAACTTCTCAGATGATTCTTAAACTCCTTGTCTACTTTTAGAATTAAAGTTGAAATAAGATTGGAGAGATTTCTTCAGAGGGCTGTGCTGTGAGTCTGTACCCACAGTGGGGGAGGGTGGGAGTGCTACCCCTCCCTAGCCTAGTGAGATGCGAGTTCCTAAGGGAAGGGTGGGAGAGCTGCTTCTCCCTTTCCTTAAGATAAGTGATGTAGACTAATGACCCCTAAATATGTCCATGTTGTAATCCCCAGTGAATATGTTACTTTACATGGCAAGGGGTCTTTGCAGATGATTAAGGATCTTGAAATAGGGAGATTATCCTGGGTTATTTAGATGGACCGGAGGTAATCATTAGGGTCCTTATAAGAGAAGGGAAGGAGGATGAGAGTGAGAGAAGGCACCATGACGACAGAAGCAAAGGTCAGAGTCTGAGAGAGATGTGAAGATTCTATACTCCTAGCTGTGAAGGTGAAGGAAGGGGACACAAGTCTAGGAATACAGGTGGCTTCTAGAAGCTGGAAAAGGCAAGGAAATAGATTTGTTCCTAGAGCTTCCAAAAGGAATGCAGGTCTGCCAACACCTTGATTTTATCCAGTGACAGCCATGGAAGACTTCTGACCTCCAGAACTGTACTGTAACAAATTTGTGTTATTGTAATATTTTTCAGGTATAACCTGAAGAACTGTGTTTCCAGTATAGGACAGAAAGAACACAAAGTTAGAAAAATTGAGAAGGGAGTATAAAACTACACCAAATTTCAGTGTACATTTTTTATGAAAGTGTGCATGCACAGGCACTAGTTATCCTTTTGAGGAATCCTCCATTTAATGATCACTCTGTGATTGTAAATTTTTAATTAAAGCTAGAGAAGCAAATTTAAAATAAAATAAAGGGTGATTAGAGAATAAGCATTGGTTACCTCAGAAGAAATAACCTCACTGAAAACAAAAATTGTGTCACTAAAATGTGGGTTACACTGAATCAGTACTCCACAATACCAGTTCCATATTATAGCTGAGGAAATTCCCTCTTCCTATTGCACTTTCCCAGGCTTACTGCAGAATGAACTAGAAAATGTTGAGGGATGCGGTCACAGGTATGGGAGTTCTTTTTAATCTTTTTAATCCCAGCAAGACATTTAATCTCTCTTGTCCTTGTTTTCCTATCTGTAAAATATAAAGCAGTTGACTCACATGCTAATGAACAGACATTCAAAAATGGTAAAAATATAAGTGTATATTTTTAACATTATATTTTGGTTATACTTGAAAAATATAGTAACTACACAAATATGTTCTTTGAATTGCTTTCATCTGGGAGGAAGGTGGGGAAACAATCTGAATGTTCATAAATTAGGTCACAGTAAAACAATTGTTGAGTATCTCATATTGGTTGAGTTGTGTTCCCCCGAAACTCATAGGTGGAAATCCTAATTCCTAGTACCTGAGAATGTGACTTTGTTTAGACATAGGGTCTTTAAAGAGGTAATTAATTTAAAGTTAGGTCATTAGGGTGGGCCCTAATCCTATATGAATGGTGTCCTTATAAGAAGAAGCGATGAGGGCACAGCCACACAGAGGAATGGCCATGTGAGGACACAGAGAGAACACAGCCATCTGCGAGCCAAGGAGAGAGGCCTCAGGAGGAACCAACTCTGCCAACACCTTGATCAGGACACAACCTCCAGAACTGTGAGAAAATAAATTTCTCTTGTTTAAGCCACCCAGTCTTGTTTAGTGCTTCGTTATGGCAGCCCTAGAAAACACAGGCATTCTCCTGGCCCTCAAGAGGGGGCAGATAAGTAAACAGAGAAATAGTTTGGTGAGAAGGATATGGTGAAGCAAATTTTGCATACTATCAACTCAGCAGAATTTATGCGGTGACCAAAATGATAATTATAGAGAGCATGTAACAACCTGAAAAAATGTTTATAAAAAACATTAAGTGAAAAGGCAAAACACAGCAACATAGCTATTCTACGATTACTATAAAAGATGGTTTATTAATAGACAAAAAATAGAAGAAAACTTGGAAAAACAGAGTTTTTTGCTGAGGTGAATCCTTGATGAACTTTCATTTTTTAGTTCTTTATCGTTGTTATAATAGCAATGATGCAATAAATTTTTAAATATTTAATTTTACTGATACATTCTCCCTTTGTTTCTTTTTTCCTTCACATTTTGGTTTAGTTCAAGTTTCTGCTTTTGAGAAAGTTATTCTTGAAAGGGAATTCAAAAAGATTTTATGAGCCTAAAGATTGTACAGAACACAGAGATGTACAATATATATCTTTTTAAACTCGTGACTATGTTTTCTTCAGATAAATACCCAGAAGTGGAATTGCTAGATCATATGATAGTTCTATTTTTAAGTTTCTGAAGAACCTCCACACCATTTTCCATAGTGGCTGCACCGATTTACATTCCCACCAACAGTGCACTAGGATTCCCTTTTCTCCACACCCTCACCGACACTTGTTATTTCTTGTATTTTTGTTAAGAGCCATTCTGACAGGTGTGAGGTGGTATCTCACTGTGGTTTTGATTTGCATTTCCCTGATGATTAGTGACGTTGAGAATCTTTTCATGTGCCTGCTGACCATCTGTATGCCTTCTTTGGAAAAATGTTTATTCAGATCTTCTGCCCACTTTTTTTTTTTTTTTTGGCAGTACACGGGCCTTTCACTGCTGTGGCCTCTCCCGCTGCGGAGCACAGGCTCCGGACGCGCAAGCCCAGCGGCCGTGGCTCACGGGCCCACCCAGCTGCTCCACGGCATGTGGTATCCTCCCAGACCGGGGCACAAACCCGTGTCTCCTGCATTGGCAGGCGGACTCTCAACCACTGCGCCACCAGGGAAGTCCCTGCCCATTTTTTTTAATTGGATTGTTTGGGGGGTTTTAGTATTGAGTTGCATATGTTCTTTGTATATTTTGAATATTAGCCCCTTTAGCGGAAATAACCACTAAAAATAAGTAAGGACTTAAGGAAAATGGCACACTTGATTCTGTATTCGAAAAATAATGATCTAAAATGAGATTACAGAGCCTTGCCTGGCTATAAGCCTCAAGATCAAGCTCATTTATAAAAACTATCCAGGGCTTCCCTGGTGGCGCACTGGTTGAGAATCCGTCTGCCGATGCAGGGGACGCGGGTTCGTGCCCCGGTCCAGGAAGATCCCACATGCCGCGGAGCGGCTGGGCCCGTGAGCCATGGCTGCTGAGCCTGCGCGTCCATAGCCTGCGCTCCGCAACGGGAGAGGCCACAACAGTGAGAAGCCCGCGTACTGAAAAAAAAAAAAAAAAAAAAATCCAAAGAAGAATTTGCCAAAGTAAAAGTGAGGACAAATGAGGTGAGCAGAAGATATAGCTCTCCTTCCCTTGAGGCAGCCAGAAGCGCCAGGGCCCAGGCAGCTCCATTCAGGGCTCACACACCTGGCCAGGCCCCTTACAGCAGAAAGGTGAAGCACAGCACACAGAGCCTGAGTGCCCAGCCTGGAAAAGAGCACGTATTTTCACAACAGACTTCCACACAAAGGCCACTGCGTTCCTGACAGCAGTACAGCAAAATCTGTCATGTCTCTCAGTAACTTTTGTGTGGGGCAGGGCATAGCACGGAAAAGTTAACAAGGTGAAAACAGCTGCCCTAAAGCTGCACCGGATGTTAATCAAACCTCCTAAAGAGCAGGAAGGCTTATATCGAGGACCTTAATTTGCCCCCTATGCCCTGTTTTTACCTTGATTTAGCAGTTCTCACTATAGCAATTTGTCGTCCTCATCCCACACAGGCCCCAAGCTTGGGATTCTGCTGCTCCTACAGGCTTGCCTTTGGTAGCCCCTCAAGGAGAAAAGCTCCCCAGGAAGGAGACAGAGCTTTATTTTTATCCCAGTTAAAGTCCCTATCCAATCCATTAATAGCTACAATAACCTTGGTCCAGGGCATTTCCTGGAGAAACTATAACCAGCTGGGGTTAATGAACTCTCCCTACCATTAATTCCTGGGAGAGGCCATTGGCCTGCATGGTTACTTAATTACTCTTCTGTGTACAGCTTCATAAAGCAATGAAATGCCTTCTTTCAGGAAGAAGGGAGATGGTAATGGGGGTCATCAGAGGCCATTAATTTTACAAATAGTTTGTTGGAAACTACAGTATGTTAAGAAGTCACTCTGGCCCACAAATCAACTCAATGCGGTCCTTATTAAGTTGAGATCCAAACCTTCCCAGGTCTTCATGATTCACACACATAAAGTTAACAAGTGGTGCAGAATCTGGTCAAAATGTACATACTCAGGTATGCAGAAACATATTCTTTATATTCTGCAAATGATCTTATCTTCCCCTCTAGCTCTGATTCCTTAAGTTGGCAGAAAAGACTCAGTGGGGCCAATTCAAGACACCATAGACTTTTCCCAGTTAAAAATCTCTTTCAGGTAATTTCTCAGTCTTAGGGAGATTCTCCCTCTCCAGAGCTCTCCTCTTTCCCAGGATATTGGCAGGTGCAGGGAAAAACTACATATCCTTAAGGAGGGTTGAAGGAGGAGCTTTGGGTCTTCATGGCTTCTCTTGCTGCTCCTGGGTCTGCTGGCCTTTCAGGCTGTATGCTGGCCCATGCTGCTTGTGCTACCCCTCCCCCCAACACACACACACACACCCTAGAATGTAAACCCCATGAGGGCAGGTGTCTTGGCTGTTTTGTTTACTCTGTCTCCCTAATGCTTAGAACAATGCCTGGCATACATAGGAGCTCCTTCAATGTTTCAGTGTTTGTCCAATGAATGAGTAGTTAGTTGGCTACACGATGGGATTAGGAATCAGACTTTCCATATTAGTCACACTTTGAAGCAAGGGAGCACAATCTGCCAGAGAAATAAAAGACAGGGGCTACCCCTTCATACTGCCCAGAAATCAGATCCATTAAACTACTGCTGCCAAAGGGAAGACATGACCATGAAACACACACAACCATGTAGGGTCTGAAGTCTCCACAGATGATGAGAAACCGTTGCCACCCAACCTACTGTGACATGCTGCCCCCCATGTCAATAGCAGGGTCATGACACCTCAGAAGGTTCTGAGATTCTACTGGACAGTTCCACTGGGGAAAGATTAGACTCTTCAGAAACTAATTGCCTAGAGCAGAATCAGGAAGACCATACACATCAGAAAAGAGGTGGAGTTTATGGAAGTAATGGATTTAAAGAGGAAACCAAAGGGGCAGAGCAAGCCAAATTTACTTCTGCTTGGTTTTTCTGAGCCCTGTTTAATACTAAGATCTTAATATCTGGAGATTCTTACAGAGGCCAGGCTAGAGAGCAGAGAGATTACTTTTCAGAGAAGTTGTACACCTACACCCAGGCCCATGGGCCCTTTAGGAAAGCAAGTGGCCCTAGAGTAGAAAGGGAGTTAAGAACAATTGATAACCTCTATTGATTCTTATTGCTGTGTATAAATTCCAAAGGGTTTTGTGTTGGTGAACTATCTCTGAATATACCTGCTAGCAGGATATATACTGAAATTTCCAGCATTATCCCTGTATCCTCACTGTATCCTTACTGAGGCATAATCAGAACGTGAGCAGAAAACCAAAAGGCTGAATTTTGTCATGGCCAAAATGTGAAGTTGGAGGGAAGAAACCAGTTAATTCTGTTTCTATATTTGGGGGCTCTTGGCTAGTTACTCTACTTCACAAATGGACCCATTTCCCCAACTCATTAGATACATCTCTGCTGATATTTTAGGGAATCTACAATGGAAGAACACAAGGAGGATCAACTAGATGATGAGTAAGTAATCATGATTAGGCAAAGCCACATCCAAGGGCCAAGGTATGAAGCAGGTCTGCTGTAGATGTCTTCCTTCATCTTCTAGTCTCCCTCTCTCTCTCCATCTACTATCTATCCCTCCCCCATTGCACTCCACCTCAAGCCCTTCATGCCCTCCTGAAGTGATAGCTATTATAAAGTCTTCTTTTCCAAAATCATCCCTCATCCTTACTCAAAAGTCTGCCTCACTAACTTATTTATGGTTAATCATTTGAAAAGCAAACTAATTAATGATACAAGAAAAAGAAGAGTTTATTGAGAGCTTCCATGTGCCAGGTACCCTTTCTAGATGACTCTAGTGTTACCCTTATTTTATTCAAATTTACTTCAAAAGGAGTTTTGAATTCTTGAAAGTGAATGCCTGGATCATATCTGTGTGCTCAATGAAGTGACTCTCAAGATAGACACTCAAGCTTTGTAGCAGGCACTGTAAGAGAAGTTTTGAGATGGGAGGAGGAGGGGAAAGACTGAAGCCCTACCTGCTGGTGGAAATCTCTTGTGGCTCTGCATAAAGCTGGGCTCAATCATAAGGAATGTGCCAGCTACCTGGATAAAAGTACTCAATAAAAGTGTATTGCATGAGTAGATTTTGTGAACAACTTGTCTTAGAAACCAATGCAGGACACTATTTAAGGAAGCAAGACTTCTGGAATCAGAGTGGAGGTGCACTAGTATATTGAGCACTTTGGCTGAGAAAGCCTGAGAAAAACCTCTCTTGCTGACCAAGTTGAGAATTATTGAAACAAATTATAGAGCATGATTAAGAAATATAATTTCCTAAGAATGAAAAAGGACAGATGTGCTTCCAGAAACAGCCAGGTTAATGAATTACGTGCCTTCTAGATATCCCATTTAGTCCAAAGATTACTGATCTTAAGATAACTGGCCCTTGTTCAATTTGGGGACTGAGTCTACAGGTCAGAGGAAGTGGAAATCTTAAGACTGGCCCAGTCAAAGAGGAACATTAACAGTTTGAATATGAACCTTGAAAGGGATATGCAGAGAATTGATGAAGCAAATCAGGACCTTCTTCTCAAAATCCGCAAGAAAGAAGATGAGATTCAGAGGTGAGTGTTGGGGTACCATGAGGGAAGTTCTCCATCCAGAGGATGGGGTAGAAGAGAAGAGACAACACTAAATTTTCCTGTTTGTTCTAGAGACCTAAATCTTGTACAGCAAAGTTTCTTCTTCATTCTCTGGCATTTCTCTGTGGCTCAAACTCTGAAATACAGCAAGTTTTAAAGAGATTCCTAAAAAAATTGGGTGATACTTACCTGAGCTGAAAGAACATTGGGGTGTTTGACTTGGGAATCAGAGGAATCTTACTTTTCCTGCCTTGAAAGTGATTCTAAGGATCCAGGAAAGAATGGTTTCCAACTTGAGATTCGTGTTTATTGTCACTGAGGTTCCCTTGAAACTGATATTTGTGTTTTATCGGTTCTGAAACTGCCAGATCCTCAGAGTGTGTGCTTGCGTCATCTAGGCTGGAAAATGAGATCACTCAGACCAGAGACCTGGCAGAGGGTGAGGAGTGGGGGAAGGAGAACCGCACCACGATGGAAAGGGAAAGAGCCTTGCAGGCGCTAGAAGAAGAAACAGCCAGACTGGTAAGCAAGAAGCTAGGAAGAGCTGTATGATAGGTTTTATTCATCATCCTGTCTCTCATCAACTATCAGATAAGCTAGTCTCTCCTTTTTACATACAACTAGTAGTCAACTCAAAAGTCATGGCAAGGGCTTCCCTGGTGGCGCAGTGGTTGAGAGTCCGCCTGCCGGTGCAGGGGACACGGGTTCGTGCCCTGGTCCGGGAAGATCCCACATGCCGCGGAGTGGCTGGGCCCGTGAGCCATGGCCACTGAGCCTGCGCGTCCGGAGCCTGTGCTCCGCAGCGGGAGAGGCCACAACAGTGAGAGGCCCGCGTACCGCAAAAAAAAAAAAAAAAAAAAAAAAGTCATGGCAGGATGTGTCCATGCATGGAAAGGGATGTGTGGAGGGTAGGGTTTCTTTGGTAATATTTAGTATTGGGAAGCTCTGCGTGTGGGCATCTCTATCCCTGTTAAGTTGGTGTGTATGTATTGAGATCAAACCACAGGTTCTTTACCTGACCTTATGCAATAAGGTAGAGTTCCTGCAGGAAATGATCACTGGAGCGAAATGGAGAACAATCAACTAAATAAAGACAGAAGATGGTATGCAGATGCACACTTACACTCTGCTTCTTTCTCTCAACAGGAAAGGAAGAATGAGACTCTGGTCCACAGTATAGCAGAACTTGAAAGAAAGGTGGGATGGGGCTCTTGTGTTCCCCAGTGTTCCCACAGCATCCCCAGGCACCAAAGAGGCAAGGGAGCAAAAGTGGTCATAGGGGATCCCACATGTCAGAGAGGCCTGTGCTGGGGTGGATACTACTCTCCTGAGGCTGAGCTTCATGACCTAAATAAATGCCATGGATCTTCCCTGCAAGTATCAGATGGACGGAGGGAGTGGGTTATTCAGGGTACTCAGTGATCCCACAGGTTCCTTCATTCTATTACAAGAAAAGGGATTCCAGTAGACACTCTGTTAAAGTGATTGGCTGGCAGCTCTGTAATGAGAGTTAATTTTACTTTCAACAGAGACTTAAAAATACTTAATTCCTAAGGATTCCCTCTTCCTTGTCTAGGCATTCCCTCTACCTCAACTCCTGCTCAGAATACAGTGGGCTTCTTATGCTACCCTACTTTCTGACCCATTCCTGAATAACCCAGCATGGATGAGGGGTTCAGAAAAGTACCCCTGCCTTGAGCAGGCTCCAGCTTTGGTGGCCAAGACTAGTGAGAAGAAGTTAGAGGTAGAATAAAGATGTTTCCAAGAGCACCAAGTATCCACCAAAGGACCACCTCCTGGCAGCTTCTATCAAGACCAAATTACCAGCCCACACATACACCAGAGAATGTCTTTGTTTTCTTTCTTTTTTTTTTTATTTGATGTATTTTTTATTTGCAATGTATTTTTTTATTTGAAACTGTAGCTTACAAGGAAATCTCAAAAGGCAACTAAGTGTGAACAAGGCAATCTAAAGGGAACCCCAGAAGAGTCAAAGGTAAATGGAAAAGCAATCTTGAATGGGTTTGGAATATATGAACAGGAAACAAGCTTTCAAGTGGAAACAACTGTCAAAGTTGGGATAAATTCTTTGTAGTTTTACCCATGTCAGGCATAAGCCTGGGCCACTGAGTACTGACATTTCCTCTGCTCTTAGTAAGGAATTTTACTCTGAAGCCATATATTTTGTTCTTTCTTCCATGAGGAAGAGCAGAACACAAATGCATATATAACACTGGAGGCAGTTGAAGTCCCTAATTTAAATCCTGTCCCCATTACTTAGTGTGGTATATGAAGGGCAATTTAATCAGTCCCTCCCAGCCTCTGTTTGAAAATTGAGTGAAATTGTGTATATAAAGTATTCTTTCCTTTTTTTGGAGAGCTAAAACCTGAAGTCACATAATTTTAAAGTGACTATTTAAGAGAGTGGCTAAGGCATATGTATGAATTCATAGAGGCAGAGCTAGGATCTGTAACTCTACTGCATGCTAGGCAACTTACACATCCTGTCATGGAATCCAATCTAGAAAAGAAATCATTAAGTTGGTCATTCAAGTATCTAGTGAGTTCTGCATGCTAAGTGCATCAGACAGTGCTTAGCATTTCTCTAATTGTGTTCCAGAGCTAAGAACCTGGACACAACCACAACACATCCGATCAAAGATGCAAGAAGAATTAGAGACTTACTTTTTTTATTTAGAGAACAGGTAAAATTCTAACTTGATACTTTCTGTAGAATTGCATCTTTATCCTTGCCTTAATTTTTCTTTAGCTTATTAAGCCCACACTTAAGCCCATACTGTGTATATGAAGCCTATGAAGATATGGACACACTGAAAATAGAAATATAAAAAGAAAGAATAGAGAATCACTCTCCTATCTTCTCTTGGCCAAATTAGTGTTGATGGCCACAAAAAAAAAAAAAAAAAAAAGAAGAAGAAGAAGTTTAAGGCCACCAAGTAAGCTTGCTTAGTCATGTACATCCAGGAAATTTACCTGGAAAGAAAGAAATCTGGATCCTGTGTGTACATCAGGAAGAAAGTAAAGTTAACACTAGAAAGGATTATGAAGCCCCATGACTATTCTTACCATATAACTGCAGCAGTCAGAGACTGATTTTCTTCCTTCTCCTGCCCAAAACAAGTTTTCCTGACAGTAAGGCCACCAGAATCTAGTGGGGACACTTTAATGCTGGCTATGTCAGGTGAGCTGAGCTGACAGACTACAGAGTTCCAGGTGTTGTCAGAACAATGGCCATTATTTTCCCAGCAGCAACCAGCCCAGCCCTAAAGACTTCTAGAGTATTATTAACCCTCTGAATCACTCCCTTTTGCCCACCTCTTTTGTAGAATTCTTAGGCGATATCTCTAATTCTATGAAATATACAGCATCTCCTTTGCTTCTGTTCCCCTTGCATGCTGGTGATTAGTTCAGTAGTTTAATGGGATGCCTGCTTCAACTCCTTGTGACTCAGGCCAGTGTCTTGAAAATATAGCCTTTAGCACATTTTTCTTTCTGGCCCTGGTTGTAACTGACTGGAGGGGAAAGGAACTGTTAGAAGCATCCAGATGTAAAATAATGATCCCTAGATGAAAGTGGGAACAACAGAGCTGAAAGGGAAGGAAGGGAAAATAGTTATATCTGCTCTTCCTACAGAATATAACCCAAATGCATCCATTCTTCCCTATCTACTACTACTAATAGTACTACCCTCTTGCAAGCCACCATACCCCTCACCTGGATGCTGAAGTAGCCTCCTAACAAGTCTTCCTGCTTCAACTCTTACTCCTAAACAATCTCACTTTCCACATATTGAAAAGTCTCTTATTTAAAAACACAGGTCAGATTGTGTCTTTACCACTTGAAGCTCTCTCCTGGCCTTTTACTACAATTAGAATAAAGAACCAAACTTTGGGGACTTCCCTGGTGGCGCACTGGTTAAGAATCGCCTGCCAATGCAGGGGACACAGTATCGAGCTCTGGTCCGGGAAGATCCCACATGCCACGGAGCAACTAAGCCCACCTGCCACAACTACTGAGCCTGCGCTCTAGAGCCTACAAGCCACAGCTACTGAAGCCCACGTGCCTAGAGCCTGTGCTCCACAGCAAGAAAAGCCACTGCAATGAGAAGCCCGCACACCACAACAAAGAGTAGCCCCCGCTCACCACAACTAGAGAAAGCCCGCGTGCAGCAACAAAGGCCCAACGCAGCCATACATACATACATACATACATACATAAATAAAAGAACCAAATTTTTTTAGAAGCTATAAGGCCCTACGTATGTAACCTCATCAGTGGCTACCTTTCCCCACCTTACCAGTATCCCCTGTGCTTCAGCCACATAACTTCTTCATACATACCAAAGTTCACAGTCTTGGCCCTTGTTGTAACCTCTGCATGGGACATATTTCCTCCAGATCTCCATTTGACTAATATTTATCTTTCAGATTTCAGCTCAAGTATCATCAGAGAGGCCTTCGCCAACCACCTATATTAGCTCTTATGCCATCACTCACTCTCACTCTCAGCACATTACTCAGCTTTTATTTCTTTCACAGCACTTATCATGTTGACTCATCTGTTATGTCCCCCAACTAGAATGTCAGCTCTGTGAGGCAGAAAGCCTATCAATTCCGTTCATCACTGTATCCTCAGTACTCCCCCTGCCCTTTCCCTGTCACTCCAGTATAGTGGCCGATATAGAAGAGGCTTTCATCAAGTATTCAAGGAAGGAAGAGAGGAAAGAAGAAATACAGGGAGAAAGAAAGGAGTGAGCCATGAATATATAAAAGCAAAAGTGACAGTGAATTTTTCAAGGTTGATGTTTTTCTAAGAGAAATAGCTAAGGAAGAAGGAAGCTAAGAATTGAAGTTTAAGGGCAAACAAAGCACTGATGAATACTCAGTGGTCAAGAGTGCAGGCTCACCAGGCAGCTGCAAGGACAGTTTGACTGTCCTCCATCAAAAAGATATCTGAAATGGTGCCCAATGCACTTCAACCACCTGTGAGATAACCTTTGCTATAGCATTTCAGAATGGAATCCTGTTTTTGCCTTGCTGAGTTACCAGCCTCCTTCCTTGTCTATAGGTTAAGTTACAACAGCTGGAAGCCTCCTGTGCAGACCAAGAGAAGGAACTGGCCAAGGTAACCACAGTAACTTCAATGTTACTCCTCCCAAAGGAAGGGATACTCCATTCTTGGTCAGACAATCTAATGCATTCCTCAAATGATTGAGTTATAATAAGGTTCTAGATCCCAAACCATTATGGGATCAGGAGGGTATGAAGGAAAGGAAGATGACTATAGTCTCCTAAGTTACCTTTTATTTAATATTTTTTATAGGATACACTTCATGATCTATATCTTCCACAAATTAGTATCTATTCTTCTCCCAACTGTCCCCAAATAATCCCCAAGGGACTATAAAATATAGCTTGTTAACCCTCAAAAAAATTAGTTTATATGTACAAAAAAACATATTTAGAACAATTAGAAGGCCACATTTAGGGTCTGGTACACAGGAGGAAACAAGTATACTATTGTTCTTACAGCAATTCACTGAGAAAATTTAAGACTAATAAATTTTAGTCTCCCCAGGTAATAGAAGACTATGCACTTTTGGCCCAGCTCTGTGAAGATCAGGCCCTCTGCATAAAGGTACAGCCCCTCAGTAAAGGGACGGCAAAGGGTTTGTTCAGGTACAGGGTGAAATGGAACCAGGTTTTTCAGAGCATACTGTCTGGAACAATTTTAACTCTTCAAGGTGTCATTCCAGAGGGACTTTAGGGTCTATGACACTCCACCACCAATATCATTCTGTTACCTCCCTGGTCTCCCAGCCTCTGTGCCCTTAACTTAATAATGAACACTTTTCCTGTTTATAATCCCAATTACCCCCAGAGACCTGTCCAATGGTGAAATATAGTGAGAAATCAGTAGTGGTGGGGTGGAGGCTAGGAAGGAGAAAAAGTGGCAGTGGGAATACCAAACATTTATGTGACAATGTAATAATGCATGTTGATTATGATTAGGAAAAGCAAAGGGCTTTAATTAGTAACCGCGCTTTCTTTTATTTCTCTTTGAAGAAGTACCGGGAAACTTTGAAGAAAATAGAAGAAGAACTAGAGAATCAGTTCCTCGAGAGAGAAGTGTAAGCTTTGGCAAACAAAGGAACATCCTGGTTTTAGTGGTAACTCCATCTCAGCCTGGGTCAGAGCAAACATCTCTCTAATTCCAGTTTGGAATTATGAGGCCCCCAACACCACATATCTTTCCCCTCTGTAGTAATCAGGTCGACTCCCACTGAACCACACCAACTTTAAAACGCAGGTCCTTCTCCCATCCTTCTTCAAAGACTGTAGAAACACATCTCCCTTCATAGCTTTGTCACGTTACCAATTATTTGGGTTTATATTAAGGGTAGGAACATGTGCTTTAAAAAGGGTTAGTGGTCAGGCACCTTGATAAGTAGAACATTCATATTAAATGTAAATAAAAGCTTCCTTCCCCAAAAAAATACCCCTTGAGTTTGTCAAAAGAGTTTAAATGATGAGAAACTAAACCAAAAACCTCACTTCCATTTCTTGACCCTCTTTAGATGTTAAATCTTAATTCAATCAAGAAGTATCTCTCTATATAAATATTTTGGAACCTTGTGGTGAAGAGAAAGAGACCCAAACTGCATAAAGCCTCTAAATAGGCAGGTACACACCGTGGCCTTGTGTCCAAGACACTAGGACTTGGAGGTCCTCGCCCCTAAAGGATACCTTCAAGTCTCCCAAAATCCTTCCTGAGTACTAGGTATGGCTTGACTGCTAAGCTAAGTTTCTAGAACAAGGCTATTCAACAGAAATTTCTATACTATCTATTAAGTATCCACTTGGCCACTTACTGAGTACTTGAAGAACAGGTAGTATGACTGAGGAACTTATTTTTTATTTTAATTAATTTAAATTTAAATAGCTACATGTAGCAACTGGCTATAATAGAATTAGAATATAAGACTGTTTTTAAACAACCATCATATAGTATGAATCTTTGAGGGCACTTTATCCAATCTCTTTCTTGGTTCTTTTCCCCCAGGTCAAAAGTCATAAGCATGAACTCAGCAAGCAAAGAGTGTAATGGCCAAAATAACAAGGTAAGCACCTACTCCATCTTCAGCTTCTTCACCTTTCAAAGGAGTTTCCAAAATCACTATAAGCCACCAAACATCTAGCAATCTTCCCATGTGGATTTTCCAAGAACAGTACCAGATATAATTCCAAAGCATTTCAACCCTAAACAAATAAAGAGGATGCTAAGGAACAGCTGTCTTCCCTCTTACAGCTGTGCAAATGATGTGTTCTCAAAGAAACCAGCCCAAGACCAAAGAAAGTTTAGAATAGAAGCGAGAAGGAACATTAACTGAGGGTGCACTCTGTGGAGAGAAGGCCAGTACATGACACATACACCACTCCTCTATCTCCTGTAATCACAGCACTCTTTCCTGATGATCCCAGCATGGTCCAGAATCTTTTACTACACAGAACACCAAGGGCATCTATCACCATCTAATCAGAGTTGGCCTATGAGTTAAAACATAGGAAGCAGTTGCTTCTTTATGATACAGCTTCAGTGTCTATTCATCTTTAACATCATGATGTCACCAGCACATATGCAAAGGTCTGAAGGAAACAGACTTGGATGTAGAGCACCAGGCCTCTTAGCCTGCTTGGTGTCTTGTGGAAGCAAGTACATAGATAAAGGTTATTGGACTTTAATTGTAATTTATATTTCCTTTAGAGCCAAAGTGGACATTCAGCAGAAATTTTATGTTGTTGAGATATATGGTCTTTACAATCTCAGAAAACAGAAGTCATCTCTTCCTTAAAAGCAAATATCAACATTTGACTATTACCCTTGAGGTGCTCCAGATGTCTGAATATGTTAGACCATTTCCACGGTGACTACAGTTCCCACTGTCCTGAACAGGTTATTCTGGTCCCAAGCTTATGTATTCCACTCAGCAAGCAAAACTCCTGAAATTAACTGAAGTCCACCTCTCTAGAACCAAGCTTGGCATGCTACCTGATGTGTCCCACCATCTATTCCCGGTGACTTATTAAAGTATTCCTTCTGACCAGCTATCAGAGAAACAACAGGACTGTCTTCATCAAGATTATCAGAGTCCATGTGATGGTTCAACGACTTATGATGTTTGAGCAATCTCTTTAGAGAGGCTGCCTGAGCAGCTGACCAGCTAGCATGCCACTTAATCTCACTCAAGCTATAGAATCAAATTTGTAACCCAGAAAGCTGCTTTCTAATTCCAATTCTGCAAGCCTCATTTCCACAGTTTTAAAGTGTGATCATAATTCCTCTTCCTTTTTATCTCACAAGGAAGTTTAAAGGAAAATGAAGTAACTGAGAAAATATTTTGGAAGAGGGATGTTACAGAAATCCAGGATATATTCTCATCTTTACATTTTTATAGCTTTCAAAATTTATCTCTTGGAATATGTTTGTGTGGTTTTTATAGCCTGTAAACTTCTCTAAGGGTCACTGGCTAAGTAGAAGGTAAGGGTATAGTTGAGAGAGCCCAAAATGTGAACTGAGAGGACCTGGGTTCCAGGCCTCGTCCTGCCACTTACAAGCTGTATGACCCTACCCTTCTAAGTCTTCATTTATTCCTATCAATATATAAAAAGGTAATGCAGTTTTATATATATATATATATATATATACACACACACACACATATACATATATATATATACACAGATACATATATACACACACATATATATATGTACATATATTTGGCTTTGAAAATTTCATCTGCTTATGTATATGAAAAAATTTGTAAAATTTTACCTAAAATAACATTTAATTAATGGCTCAGTACTACTTGGCAGTGATAACAGCGTCCAGAAATTGTTTATTTATCACTGCCCTTTCTTTTTCTCCCAGGATAACTCTCTCCAAAAGAAGAAAACAGGATTCTGTAAAACGTAAGTAAATCCCTTTGAGTAAACTTCCCAGAAAACTGGGAGTTCTACTTAGCCATACTAGCAGATAGCAAAGTCTAGACAAGGAGAACATTGTATACACACACACACACGCACACACACAGTCAACAAATTTGTTTTATCAATGACTACATTTCTCAGTTCACTGTTATGACTTCCTTGTCCAAAGGCGATGACTAATCTCAGCTTTCCAGTATTAGAAGCCAGTGGCCTAGCAGTAATCAGAAACAGGAATCCTATCACCTAGAAGAGATGTGACAAGTGTCATACTTACCCCCTTTTCCCTTCAACACTTTCAACTAGTTTGATGTGTCTGGTTTCCCAGTAACATCAGTTGATTAGAAATGGGGACTCCAATAAAAAAATTAAAAATTAAAAATAGAAAAACAAAAGAAATTTAAAAAAAATAAAAAGAATAAACAAGGAGGGTTATAAAAAAGAAAGAACTTCTGCAATATATGATAACACTGCGGCACCTTGAGGACATTACGCTAAGTGAAATAAGCTAGTCACAGAAAGACAAATACTGCATGATTCCACTTATGTGAGGTCTCTAGAACAGTCAAGTTCATGAATCAAAGTGTGGAATGATGGCTGCCAGGGGGTGGGGGGAGGGGGCACGGGAAGTTACTAATCCATCGGCATAAATCTTTGGTTAAACAAGATGATTAAGTTCTAGAGATCTGCTGTATAACACTGCACCTGTAGTCAATGATAATGTGTTGCACACTTAAAAATTTGTCAGGAAGGTAAATCTCATGTTAAGTGTTCTCATCACAATAAAATAAATTTTTTAAAAATCTTAAAAAAAGAAATGGGGAGATCCTTCTGTGGTTCGTAAGCATGAAGATTGGGTTTTTACACTATTGTGTGAGATGTGCCTCCCTCAAACTTTATCACAATGTCAGCACATTACCCCCTAATGTGAAAAATAAAAATAGGGAGAGAATTTCTAAATGCAAGTATACCACTGCCTCACAGCAGATAAAAGAGAGAGAAAATGACTGGGAAAAGGAGACAGCACCTAACAGTATTCAGCACATAATAATTGGTCAAAAATCTTGTTAAACCAAATAAGAACTCAAGATTCAAACAAATGAGTGGATATTAGTCCTTAGGGAATCATCGTGATAGCAAAGTAAAATTGGTATTGAAGCCCCTATATTTTTAAGAAAAGGTCAAATTATGTTCAATATAGTATGTTTAAGAAGGCATAGAGAAACATATATTTAAAGTGGTATGAAATGTGATTTAGAAAAAGTCCAATCAAAATGGTTAACATAAAATTACTGGTGCTTAAAGGTCAGCTCCAACTGTCTGGAAAATTTGCTTAAGAGGGATACTCCTTCATACCAGATAAGTGAAGAATTATATATTTCAATATCCTTCAATACATGTTCCCAGAACAACTAGCAGAATCTTCCCTAGAACTCCTAGGCCACCTTCACCTATAATTCAACACCAGCGCCCAGCATGGAATTGCCCATGTTCCTGGGATAAGAGCTATCTGCCATAAAGAGAGTTAGTAAGCCCAGCAAGTCTAGCTCATCACATCAAACTACAAATGTCTTTCCTCTTGCTCTGATCCAGCATCCTTGGAGCACTGGTATACCGTGCGCTGATAAGAAATTAGAAAGCTAGGTTATTCCTAATATTGTCCCTGGGCACGTCATCCCAGACCCTTCTCATGAATACTGTATCCAGCTTCAAGAAGAGTGGTGGGAAGAGGCTTTTAAAAGGCTTTTGATTCTAATTTTGAGCAAGATCCTGTATTAGAATGGATCCTGGCTCTTGTCACCAAGAGTAACTCTACAGGAAAACTTAAGAAAACTGGAGGGGAAGGGGCTGATTTTCTTTTTTTGGCGGTACGTGGGCCTCTCACTGTTGTGGCCTCTCCCACTGCGGAGCACAGGCTCCGGACGCGCAGGCCCAGCGGCCATGGCTCACGGGCCCAGCTGCTCCACGGCATGTGGGATCTTCCCAGACCGGGGCACAAACCTGTGTCCCCTGCATCAGCTGGCAGACTCCCAACCACTGCACCACCAGGGAAGCCCAAGGGGCTGTTTTTGACTGGTGAGTGGAGTTGGGCCATGAATTTGTCCTGAGGCAGAATGCAGCCCAGCACAACCAGATAAGGGTAACATAGCAAAGGAAACAGTGGAGGTTTGCTCGTGGAAATCATATTAAAACCACAAGGGCAAAATAATTTATCAGTTAAATAAGAAATCAAGACTACCATAAGGAAATTTATAGAAATTTATTAGGAAATATTAAAGGTAATATAAATGAAAGAAGAGAAATACCATGATCATGGATAGGAAGCCTTAATGTCATAAACATATCAATGGTCTCCAAATAATTCATAGAATCAGTTCAATTCCAATCAAACTCCCCAGAAGATTTTTCATGGAATTGAAGAAAATGATACTAAAATATTGTATATGGGAGAGTAAATGGGTCAAAAATAACCTGGGCAATTTTAAAGAAGAGCAAGGAATGAGAAACATGCCCTTTGAGATATCGAGACTCACTGGGAAGCTACAGTAATTATGATAGTGTAGTATCATCAGAGGAATAGGAAAATCAACCAATGGAAAAGAACATGTGCTCAGAAACAGTGCACATATAGAACCCTGATATATGACAGTGATTATATGTCAGAGGGGAAAGAAAGGATTGACTGTTCAGTAAATATGGTGGGGAAAAAACGGTTATCCAGATGAGAAAGAAATAAGATTGAATTACTACTATACAGTATAACAAAAAAGCAAGCCCAGATGTGTTAAAGACTTAAATACCAATTAAAAAAAAAACCTATAAAACTCAGTATTAGTTATCTATTGCCACATAACAAATTACCCCAAAATTTAGTGGCTACAAACAACAAACATTTATCAACTCACACTTTCTGTGCGTCATAAATCTGTGAGCTACTTAGCTGGGTGGTTCTAGCTCATGGTCTGTTACGAGGTTGCTGTTAAGATGTTGGCTGAAGTTACAGTCATTAGAAGGCTGGGCTGAGGCTAAAGGATCTATGTCCAAAGGAGCTTACTCACACAGCTGGTTGCTGGCAGGAGGTCTCAGTTCTTCATCAGACGGACCTCTCCACCAGGCTACTTGTGTGTGTCCTTACAACCTGACAGCTGGCTTTCTCCTGGGAGTAAGGAGGAAGCCACAGTGCTTTTAGTACATAGTATAGGAAATCACACACTGTCATTTCCATGATACGTTATTCTTTAGAAGCAATTCATTAAGTCTATTCCACACTCCAGTGGAGAAGAATCTCTCTAAGGAAGGAATACCAAAGAATTTGTGGACATATTTTTAAACTACCATAAACTCTTAATACAAAATAGTATCTTTTAGGCCTTGGGGTAGGGAATGATTTTTCAAACGATACAAAAAGCAGTGATTCTAACTAAAGGAAATGTTGATAAATTAGACTTTATTAAAAATAACTTTAGGGACTTCCCTGGTGGCACAGTGGTTAAGAATCTGCCTGCCAATGCAGGGGACACGGGTTCGATCCCTGGTCCAGGAAGATCCCACATGCCGCAGAGCAACTAAGCCTGCGCACCACAACTACTGAGCCTACGCTCTAGAGCCTGTGAGGCACAACTACTGAAGCCCGTGAGCCTAGAGCCTGTGCACCTCAATGAGAGAAGCCACCACAATGAGAAGCCCATGCACCTCAACGCAGAGTAGCCCACACTCGCTGCAACTAGCGAAAGCCTGGGCGCAGCAACAAAGACCCAGTGCAGCCAAAAATAAATAAATAAAATGCACATTAAAAAGTAAATAAATTTTGTTAACACCTCAGAGCAAGTGAAAGTTATAAAGTAGAGGGCAGATATTCAAAATATACACAATGGAAAAGGATTAATATCAAGAACATATAAAGAATTCCTACAAATTAATAAGAAAAGCCCAAACAACATAGTAAATGAATGGGCAAGAGGAAACACATAAGACGAATAAATCTATGAACAGATAGATGTTCAGCACCATCGTTCGTCAAGGAAATGCAAGCCAAGACCATAATGAGATATTACTTTATACCCATCTGATTGACAAAAGTTTCAAAATCTGATAACATCAAATGTTGGAGAGGATGTGGATCCACAGAAACATAAACCCTGCTGGTGGAGTATAAATTGGTGCAACTGGGGCTTCCCTGGTGGCGCAGTGGTTGAGAGTCCGCCTGCCGATGCAGGGGACACGGGTTCGTGCCCTGGTCTGGGAAGATTCCACATGCCGCGGAGTGGCTGGGCCCTTGAGCCATGGCCACTAAGCCTGCATGTCCGGAGCCTGTGCTCCGCAACGGGAGAGGCCACAACAGTGAGAGGCCCACGTACCACCAAAAAAAATAAATATAAATAAATAAATAAATAAATTGGTGCAACTACTTTTGAAAACAATTTTCCAAAATAAAAATAAAAAACAAAACAAGATAATTTCACATAGTGATAAATGCTGAAAGAAAATTAAACATGGTGATGGGAGAGAGAGTAGCTGGCAGGCCAGCATATGGGAAGAGGCTACCTTTGTAAGGGGTTGTTAAGAGTAGAGACATTTGAATATCAAGGAGTCAGACATGCATTTAGATTATGACTGTTTTGTTCCAGGTTTTCTAACCTCTAGTTAACAGTTTCTTGGCTTTCTTTTTCCAGGATTTTTCTATATTTCTTTTTCACCACCCTGTTTTTCATCAGACTGCTGGGCTACTTGTTGTTCCACATAAGTTTTATAAATCCAGATCTCTTTGTCAATATACTGCCC
The DNA here is from genome assembly GCF_937001465.1 of Orcinus orca. Classification (NCBI taxonomy): domain Eukaryota; kingdom Metazoa; phylum Chordata; class Mammalia; order Artiodactyla; family Delphinidae; genus Orcinus; species Orcinus orca. Next base: position 119,831,148 of record NC_064560.1, on the reverse strand, counting down.
AAGATACTGAGCAGGAACATCTTGTGGAAGCTAAGATGCTTTCTCTTTCCATCTCTCATGCTTGAGACAGAGGACATGTTACCCCACTGATCCCCAAGAAATATCCTGGAGCAAAAGAAGGCAAGTGGTATCTGAATCCATAGACTAAGAGATGGTGGAACTTGTGAAGGAAAGAGGTTTTCTTCAGTTATTTCCTTGAGGTTTTCCTACTTGATTACCATTCCTCCTCACACAGTCTTTCCAAGATTAACCTTGCCCGGTAAAGAGCTCTGTCAATGGATTTCTGTGGCTATATGGATAAGCTAAATAGTACCAATAGTAAACAAAGTAGACTATTTTTGGAATAATATCATAAATGCTGAGCAAAATTAGAGCTGATCAATTCTTCTAGTGAATCTTAAAAATCTAAGACACAGAATCCCTGCAAAGCAGAAGATTGTTCATTACTTACATTAGAACTATTTCGTTGTAAGTTGCCTTAGTTTACGCTAATTTATAAATTTATAGCACACAAAAAAGTATTGCCTCATGGAACTAAAAATCTGGGGCTTCAGGCATGGCTGGATCCAGAAGCCTCAATGTAATGTCACTGGAGTTTCATCTCTCTCTTCTCATCTCATTGGATGGGCATTTTCCTTTTAGTGGGAAGATGCTGCCAACAGCCTAAGACTCATACTACCAGATTAGCATCCTTAGCAGAATGAGTCTTTTCTAATAGCTCCAGCAGGAAATTTCAGATAAACTGACTTAGTTGTGGTCAACTGTCTACCCCATCCCACAATCAATGTGGCCAAAGGGGTGGGAATACTCTGATTAGTCAAGCATGAATCCATGAACCATATGTCCAAACTCTTGTAAGGGGAAGGGGAGGTAAGGGGACAAGAAAGAGATAAGGGAGTCAGCCCCATGTAAACTATATGGAATGTGTTTCCCAAAGGAAAGGGGGCACTCAATTCCCAGAGAAGGGGAAAGAGATACTGGACTGGCAAAAGCTGACATTCACTTAATCACTAGTTTTAGCCATACATATAAATATCTGACTTGGGCAATTAAAACTCAAAGCTGTAGCTCACTTCATATCTCTTCTTACCAGTAAAAACTATAGCTTCTCAAGATCATAAATCGAGATAAACTACTGCAAAGAGTTCAATATAAAGAACCAGGTCTCTAGGGCTAAAGTAAGCAAGGATTCTAAAGTAAATAGCACATGTCATATAAACTGCTTCACAAACTTGGCGTAACCTAAATATGGTCAAACCTCCTATTTTTCCAATTAATTGCTGTACCATCCATGTGCCTTATTAACAGGATATACTCAAACTACCTCTTGAACTTTCCCACCCTCCTAAATGATCAGGACCCTTAACAGAAGAGCACAAAGGGGTCATTCTGGCTTCCACACTAGCAGGGAATTAACTTTAACTCTTTGGTTCACTGTCATTTCTTCTTGGGGCCACATGATGTCACTGTTGAAAACTGGTCCTACACAGGTTGATTAAATAATTAATTATCCAAATTGAGACATATCTGATAATAGGAAAGGACACAATTAATTATGTCAGGACAAGAGAAACCAGACAGGACTGTTTCAGCAAACCAGGATGTATTGCCATATATATATATATATATACACATATCTATCTATCTATCTATCTATCTATATATATAAAAAATCCAAGATCTCGTTGACATGGTGTATTTTGCTGAGGCTGCTACGTCTCATTCTTCACTGTTAAGGGTGTCCATGCTCAGGACCCTAGCGCCACAGCTGAAGCTGCATCTGTCCTTCCTTTCACATACCCAGATGTATGTTGCAAGGTCAAGTTCCTAGAGGCTTAAGATTGACTCCAGTTTCTGCCACCATCACCCTTGCCTCCGCAGGAAGCCCTGCAGTCTGGGAAGTCAGACTACTCTCAGGAAACCCACCCTCTGGAGGTCAAGGGGTTGGTCTGAAGACTCAACCCTCAAAACACAAGGGCTAAATGATACCCTACAAGGGAGGGTCCGAGGCGCACACCTTCCCTTCCAGGCACTTCCCAGTGCCTGGGAACTTTTCTGAACTTCTATCCCTTGAGAAGAGAAACATTCTACCACACACACTAAGATGTCTCAGCAGACCCAGAAACAGTTTGCCATGACACTCTCCCAGCCCCTTTATAACAGACGTAATGTTCATGATCATGAATTCCATTTATTAAGCACTTGTATCACGTGCCAGGCACTGTACTACGTAGTTCATGTGTATTATTGTATTAAATACAACCTTCCAAGGTAGATACTCTACCCAGTTTACAAATAAGCCAGTTCTGAGAGCAAATAAAACAACCAAAGTTCTGAGTTGAAAGAACCAGAATCTGCGCCTGTGTCTGGCTCAAAACCTTGGCCTCTATAACCTCTAATGTTTCTAATATTAATAGCAGACAATTGACCAGACAGCTGTCCAGGGAGAGGCTGAGGCATAGTCCAGAGTGGTGGGATATTTACCCACCTGTGAAGGGGGAAATCCCAGCCATGGCTACATTTAGAGAATTAGGAAGACTCTCAGACAAATCATAGATTCATAGAATTGGCAAGGAATTTAGAAATTACTCATTCAGACCCAGTGAGGCCCTTTCCCCCAAATCACATAACTAGTTAGTGACAGAACCAGAATAAGAACTTGATCTCTTGAGTATTTTTCAGTGTCCCTTCTGGGAAACTACCATTTCCCAGCTCTTTACAGTCAGGCAATAATATAATGAAGATATTGCTGCAATTGTTATTTAAAACCAAAATCAACTGCACCCTCCTGTCTTCTAATGTAAAGGCATAATTCTTAGCTCTGGGGAAATAAACCTCTATATTTCTCTCCCTGCCCCTAACAGGGGAAGAGGAGAGAAGGAAGGGTGACACTTGGCATGCATGAACCTTTTTCTAGCAGAGTACATTAATAAATCTTGAGTTATGCAAAGTGTGCACTGTGGGGGAGTGATAAGTGCTAAAACTGAAATGATCTTCATAATAATGAAATACATGGAATTTTTATCACATCTGAGAGGAGAAGCAGCAGGAGAGAAAGCTAAACAAAATGATGAGACACTGAAATCCAAGTTGGTAGAAATGGACAAGGGACTTTCAGAGGACAAGGAAAGCTGATATTCAATTTTAGATTATTTTCTAATAAGTGGTGCTGCAATATATGCTCTTACACACTTACTTAACTGGCCAGTAAAAATCTACCAGATATAGTTGCATATATTTGCCTCTAAAAGTTGCCTTTTATTGACTCCTACAAGTGAATTCTGGGAGAAAAGAAGCTGTTATCTCTCAAGTTTGAGTCAATGCTGAATCAGATATAAAGAAACAGCCATTAAGTTATAGAATAGAGAAATAACTAGGAGAAAAGATTTGCAGAAATCCTTAGAAAAAGAACAAAAGAACAGTACATGGAATATGGAGGATGGCAGAAAAGGCAATCTTAGCTAGTATCAAAGAGTAGGGTGGCTCCTGGTGACATCTACAACAGAGTGTAGAAGAATCTTCTATACCTCTTCTTTCCTATTGGTTCTCTCCAAAGAGATTGATGTCAAGGAGATTTTCCCCTATGTTTTCTTCTAAGAGTTTTATGATTTCAAGTCTTACATTTAAATCTTTTGAGTTGATCCATTTTGAGTTGCTTTTGTGTATTGTGTAAGATAAGGGTCCAATTTCACTCTTTTGCCTATGGATACCCAGTTTTCCCAACACCATTTATTAAAGAGACTATCCTTTCCCCACTGTGCATTCTTGGCATCTTTGTCAAAAATTACTTGACCAGGGCTTCCCTGGTGGCGCAGTGGTTGAGAGTCTGCCTGCCGATGCAGAGGACGTGGGTTCGTGCCCCAGCCCAGGAGGATGCCGCGGAGCGGCTGGGCCCGTGAGCCATGGCCGCTGAGCCTGCGCGTCCGTAGCCTGTGCTCCGCAACGGGAGAGGCCACAACAGTGAGAGGCCCGCGTACCACAAAATTAAAAAATAAAAATTACTTGACCATATATATGTGGATTTAATTCTGGGCTCTGTATTCTGTTCCACTGATCTGTGTGTCTGTTTTTATATCAATATCGTACTGTTTTGATTACTACAGCTTAATAATACAGTTTGAACCCAGGAAGCGTGATGCCTCCAGATTTGTTGTTCTTACTCAAGATTGATTGAGCTATTTGGTGTCTTATGTGATTCCATATGAATTTAGGAATATTTTTTCTGTTTCTGTGAAACTTGCCATTGGAATTTTGATAGAGATTGCATTGAATCTATAGATTGCGTTGGGTAGTAATTCTTCCAATCTACAAACATGAGATGTATTCCCATTTATTTGTCTTCTTCAATTTCTTTCATCACTGTTTAATAGTTTTCAGTGTACAGGTCTTTTACCTCCTTGCTTAATTTTATTCTTAAGTATTTTATTCTTTTTGATGCTATTGTAAATGGAATCATTTTCTTAATTTCTTTTTCAGATAATTTATTGTTAGTACACGGAAACACAACTGATTTTTGCATGTTGATTTTGTATCTTGCAATTTTACTGAATGTGTTTATTAGTTTTTATAGCTTTTTGGTGAAGTCTTTAGGGTTTTCTATCTATAAAAGACCACGTCATCTGCAAAGAGATAATTTTTTTACTTCTACCTTTCCAATCTGGATGCCTTTTATTTCTTTTTCTTGCCCAGTTGCTCTGGCTAGGACTCCCAGGGCTATGTTGAATAGAAGTGGTGAGAGTGGGCACACTTGTCTTGTTCTTGATCTTAGGGGAAAAGCTTCTAGCTCTTCATCATTGAGTATAATGTTAGCTGTGGGCTTGTCATATTGGCCTTTATTATGTTGAGGTACAATTCTTCCATTCCTAATTTTTTAAGAGTTATCATGAAAGGATGTTGGATTTTGTTAAATGCATTTTCTGCATCAGTTAAGATGATCATATGGTTTTTGTCCTCATTTTGTTAATGCAGTATATCACATTTATTGATTTGCATATGTTGAACCATCCTTGCATCCCAGGAATAAATCACACTTGATCAAGGTGTATGATCTTTTTAATGTGCTGTTGAATTTGATTTGCTGTATTTTTGTCAAGGATTTTTGTATCTATGTTCATCAGGAATACTGGCCTGTAATTTTCTTTTCTTGTAGATTCCTTTTCTGGCTTTGGTATCAGGGTAATGTTGGCCTTGTAAAATGAGTTGGAAATGTACCCTCCTTTTCCATTTTTTGGAAGAGTTCAAGATGCATTTGTATTAATTATTCTTCAAATGCCTGGTAAAATTCACCAGTGAAGCCATCAAATCCTGAACTGTTCTTTGTTGGGAGAGTTTTGATTACTGATTCAATCGCCTTACTTTTTATTGGTCTGTTCAGAGTTTCTATTTCTTCTTAATGCAGCCTTGATAGGTTGTATGTTTCTAGAAATTTATCCATTTCTTCTAGGTTATTTTATTTGTTGGCATCTAATTATTCATAGTAGTCTCGTGATCTTTTGTGTCAGTGGTATCAGTTGTAATGTCCTCTTTTTCATTTATGATTTATTGCATCTTCTCTCTTCTTGGTCTAGCTAAAGGTTTGTCAATTTTGTTCATCTTTTGAAAAAACAACTTAGTTTTGTTGATCTTTTCTATTATCTTTCTACTCTCTTATTTATTTCTTCTCTGATTTTCATTATTTCCTTCCTTCTACAAACTTTGTGCTTAATTTGTTCTTTTTTTAAATATATTTATTTATTTATTTTTGGCTGCATTGGATCTTTGCTGTGTGTGGGCTTTCTTTAGTTGCAGCGAGCGGGGCCACTCTTCGTTGCAATGCGCAGGCTTCTCATTGCCGTGGCTTCTCGTGGTGAAGCACTGGCTCTAGGTGTGCAGGCTTCAGTAGTTGTGGCATGTGGGTTCAGTAGCTGTGGCTCGCAGGCTCTAGAGTGCGGGCTCAGTAGTTGCGGCCCACGGGCTTACTTGCTCCACAGCACGTGGGATCCTTCCAGACTAGGGCTCGAACTCGTGTCCCCTTCCTTGGCAGGCAGATTCCCAACCACTGCGCCACCAGGAAAGCCCTAATTTGTTCTTTTTTTCCTTCTTTTTTCTTTCATTTTTGGTCTTAAGACACCAAAAGCACAGACAATAAAAGCAAAAATAAGCAAGTGGGACCACATCAAACTTAAAAGTTTCTGCACAGCCAAGGAAACAATCAACAAAATGAAAAAGCAACCTACAGAATGGAAAAATTTTTTGCAAATCATATATCTGATAAGGGGTTAATATCTAAAATTTTTAAGGGACACTTAAAATTCAATAGTAAAAATCCAAATAACCCAATTTAAAAATGGGCAAAGAGTCTGAATAGAAATTTCTCCACAGAAGACATATAAATGGCTGACAGGTGTATGAAAAGATGCTCTACATCACTAATGATCAGGGAAATGCAAATCAAAACCACGATGTTATTACTTCATACCTGTTAGGATAGCTATTATCAAAAAATCAAAAGATAACAAGTATTGATGAAGATGTGGAAAAAACCAATAACTTATACACTGTTGATGGGAATATAAACTGAGACAGCTATTATGGAAAACAGTAGGGAGATTCTTCAAAAAATTAAGCTAGAACTACCATATGATTCAGGAATCCCACTTCTGAGTATATATCCAAAGGAAATAAAAATCACTATTTGAAATACATATCTGAACTCCCATGTTCATTGCACCATTATTCACAGTAGCCGAGACATGGAAAAAACCTAAATGTTCATTGACAGATGAATGGATCAAGAAAATGTTGTGTATGTATGTATATGTATACGCACACACACACACACACACACACACACATATACGTGTGTATATATATATACACAATGGAATTTTATTCAGCCTAAAAAAAGGAAATCCTGCCATTTGAGACAACATGGATGAACACGGAGGACATCATGCTAAGTAAAAGAAACTCATATATATGTGGAATCTTAAAAAAAAAAGTTGAACTCATAGTAGTAAAGAGTATAATGGTAGTCATTCTACCAGATTTTAATTTTGAGGTTGTAGGGGAGAACAGTGTTAATTTTCCTTCTAAAATTAGAATGATTTACCCTGGTTTTTATTACTGGGTTCCATGCTCTTATAAAAATATTTCAATGCAAATTAACCAAAATTATATAACTTTTGCTGTCTTCTTTCACCCCAAGTGAAAGCACCCCAACATAAGTTTCTGTTGGAGTTCTAGCAATACATTGTAAAATTTTTTAAGTTCTGTGGATAATTATAGGAAATGTAGTACTGTACCATGATAAGGAAAATTTTTTTTAGGAATTTTAAAATTCCTTTCCATTCTGTTTTTAAGAAAATAATTAAGTAGGTTGAATTTCTCACCTTTAGAGACATCACAGAGAGCTATGAAAATGATTTCAAGGCAGACAGACTAGTGACCCATATTACCTTGAATCCCTTTAATTCAAAATCTGTGTTCATTCAGATGTCTGTATACTAAAGTTTTGCCTTGCTCATATTTATCTATTAATTGAAACATGGCCTCTACCCAGCTACCATGTTATCCTCTCTCAAATCAAATTGTTTTTGAGATTGCATTTATTTAAAACTCAATTTCTCACTAAGTCATATTAGCATTCCCAAAGTTAACCCAAATTTTACTATATTCTCTGCAGAAAGAACATATCTTGGTAGGAGCCTCTCCTGTTCAAGGAACCAATTATTCACTAAGAAAATAATATGCCTTTATCATCCTTTAGCTTCCAAAATTTATAGAATTCCTTGTTAGTGTTTAGAAATGCAACTGATTTTTGTGTGTTGATTTTGTATCCTGCTATTTTGCTGAATTTTTAAATTAGTTTTAACAGGGTTTTTTTTGTATGGCATCTTTATGGGTTTCTATGCATAAGATCATATAACCTGTGAACAGAGATAATTTTACTTCTTCCTTTCCCAGTTGGATGCCTTTTATTTCTCATCCTTGCCTAATTGCTCTGGCTAAGATTTCCAGAACTATATTGAATGGAGGTGATGAATGCTGGCATCCTTGCTTTGTTCCTGATTTTAGAGGAGAAGCTTTCAGTCTTTTACCACTGAATATGATGTTCACTGTAAGTTTTTCATATATGCTTTTAATTTTAATTATGGTTTTCTCTTATTCCCAGTTTGTTGAGTGTTTTTACTTTATCATGAAAGGATGCTGAATTTTGTCAAATGCTTTTTCTGTATCAATTGAGATGATAAAAATGTGAAGATGGCCCACCCAGCTTCCTGTCACATTTAAGTTTGATAAGTGGCCTTCTACAGAGGAAAGTTCCATAACATGTCCCTTGAAACCCCCTCCAGATTGGCATCAGCCCATACTCAGCCACAAGAAGCTGTTTCAATCTGAAATCCCATATATGTTAATGTCTACAGCTGTAGGAGCCAGGCCAGTTATGGGAAGGAGTAAAGGAGATATTTAAAGGCAATAGTGATTTGTGGGTGGCAAGGACTGTTCTATACATTTCCCTATCACTTTAGTAGCTCATCGAAGAGAGGAATGTTAGCACATCTTGACTTGTTCTTGACTCCCCCAAATTTCCACAGTCACAGCATTCTGTTTTAAGTGCTGGTAAAACTTTTTCTCTTTTGGGGTTAGGAGACTACAGAAAGAGTAAGACTGGAAGGGTGGCCTGTTAGGAGTTAAATAGTGCTAGTTCTTTATAAGCAACAGTCTTCCCTACCTCCACCTATTAGAGCCCCATCCCAACACACACACACCAGTCAGTTTGGAAATGAAGAACCAACCTCTCAAGGAGAAGTAGGCTTGCCCCTCTCCAGGGATCTTGGTGCCAGCCACACAGGAAAGGCCACTATGGAGGTACCAATCTTTCTCCTCTCTTTGCTAGCCGCTCCCCTCCGTGGGATTTAAAGCCACAGTCGGTAGAACTGCTCTACATTCATCTCTCCTCTTCATTCTACCAAAAGAGTCAGGAGAGAAGCTCCACTTCACATTCCCACCCCACAGGAGGCAAACCATGTGGTTTGGTAAAATTCTTTTGCACCCTACCACCAGATCTTATGTCTCTTCCTTTCCTCTGATTCAGCCTACACCCCTTGGGTAACAGAGGTCAGAAAGTTCCCTCAGAACAGGTCCTGACATTTATCACTGAGTCCAAATTGGTAATATCCACTTTAGAGCCCAGTGGCTAATCCCAAACTAGGTGTCTAATTTACACTCTGCCTGATACAAAGCTGCTCTGTGAATCTGCCACTGTCATCTCCCTGCATGCGGTTCAGTCATTTTGTAGAAGCACAAGATCCTTGAGAGCCCAGCACTGTACGACACTGCTGCAAAAAATATTTCTATCACTGTGTTGCTCTGTGATGACTCAGAAAAGATGAAACAGGCGAGAAGATACCAAAATCACGTTTCCAGAGAGGCACAGCACCGGCCAGTTATGCAAGGCAAAGAAAAGTCTGTATCCACTTTGTCCACACGGTGGTGCTAGCCTCAAAGAATTACCCAAAAAGGAACTAAAAGTGTTCCACTTCCCTCTCATTAATGATAAAGCTGTATACTGTGCTCAAAACATCACTCATGGAAGGGTGATCAATCTACATTAATTCTGCAAATAAGCATGTAAAATAAATGAGTTTCTCCTCATCCTCATTCCCACCCTACTTCCCAGGGGGAATGAAAGGAACCAAATCACTGGGGTTTTTTGTGGGGTTTTTTTCCAACTCACTGATTCAATCTTTACCGACCCTGGGGCAAAAGAATGACTCATGCTGGGCTGTTGGATGCATACAATCCTGGCACAGAATCTTATTATTCCTGAGGGGGAGCTGGGGTAGCCTGGGGAGAGCTGGTCAGCTAGCCATCTATAAGGTTCGTCATTGGGTTCTTGTTAAGTGCTGCTGGCAGTCTAAGAAGGTAGGAACAGCAGACATTTCACTGGTGTCACTGAATAAAACAAGGTGGGTTCAATGTGGGTGACTTCCAGGCCAATGGGCAGAGAAGAACAGAAAGTCTGGTTTTGGCTTCTAAACCCAAAAATATGCCCTCCACCTGGCGTAATAACCAAGTCTCACCAGCCGCCTCTTCTATTTGTGGAATCTAACTCTTTCACTTAAATGTTTTCAAAGCTCAGGGGGATCTCATTAAGCATGCTAAATAGTGCTTAGGCAAAGCAGATGATGCCAGATGGAACCAATTACCAGATATATAAACAAACAACTTTTAAAAACATAGTGCCTGTCAACACCAAAAGCACCCTCAACTTTAGAAAGGGAGAACTGACAAAGTTGGTTAATGGTACTCTGTAAGTACTCTGTAAGTCAGCCCGTACCTGATGCTGATACTGATAACAATGACAATCATGAGCACAACGATGCAAGTCCAAACTGTGTTCAGACCTGGCCCTAGACACTGGCAGCTTCCTAATACCTCTGATTTGGGAGATAACACAAAGTACCACTTACCGTTATGCCTAAATATCCCCCTCTGGCCTACCATGGACTTTTGACCCTTTTACATGTTTAAAATCCTCAACTTTAGACAAGAGCTGCAAGAATATTGTCCCTATAATTTCATTCATAAAATATACATCTTAACAGAGAAGAAAGGAAACACCCTAGCAAAAATGCCCATTAGAGTGAGGGAGGTCATTAGATTGCCTGATTTACCCTGGAAATAGCAAGGAGCTGGATCCTGAGAACATGCCATATGAGACAAGTGTGTTGACAAAAGCCAAAGAGTTCAGCAGTCATAGGTTCCAGGGTCCAATGACTTGGAGTACAAGTAAGAATGAATCTGGAATGAGTCTGGAAGGATGTTCCCATTTACCACAGATCAGACATAGCAAAGTGATGGCTCACGGGCTCAATCAAATTCAGAGTTGCAGTTCATTTGGCTCAAACAGTGTTGTTGTTGTTTTTTAATTTGAATTTATTGTAAATTCTAGAGATACCATCTAAAATTCTAGATTTTGGACTTTAAAAAGGGAAAAGTTTTGTCACCACTGGACAGAATTCTCATGGGACAATGACTTCCCAAAGCTGAGAAATAACAGCTGAGTCAACAGTACATGGCCATTTGTTCACCATAGCCCCCACTACCCCAATTGTATCATACCTGGTGTACTTCACTCATCTGTGCCATCACATGCCCCTTTAAGTCCTAACTGACCTTGATTCCTGAGGGCCACATAGAAGAGAAAATCCTTAAAAGATGATGATGCCTACAGTGAAGGGAGGTCCCAAAAGCCAAAAATTTTCTGGAAAGAACAGCGTCATCATACCTGACAGAACTAAAGGAAACGTCTAGAGAAAAGTTAATATAGCACAGCTTATACTGGGCTAAATAGAAAGCACAGAGTTTCCAGGACTCAGAGCAGTGTGAGGAGGAGAGACAAATGAAAAACCATATGATGAGAAAGTGTTCCTGAATCGCAGGAGGAGGCAAACCACAGACTTACCAACGAGTCATATGAACTTTAGAAATAGCCAAAGGCTCCCTGTGTGGCAAGGATGCAGCCTATGTGCTCACTTTCCCACAGCTCATGGATGAGGAGCGATGGAACTGAGCTGCAATAAAGGAGGTTTGGCTTAGGCTGAACATCAGGAACAAATCATGCTCTAGAATTATATATATACATTAAACTCTGAGATAACTGCACAGAATTATAAATAATTTGTGTTTAAGCAATCTGTGCCCGAGTCTTAATTTATAAAGGTGACTGAGTGATGATACAAAAAAGTCAGTATCATTGAAAAAGAGTGTATTGTTACAAGTCCCCAGGAACGAGAGGCACATGGGGAAGCACCAGAGTCAATCAGGAGGCAGAAGCAAGAGGGACAGGAAAGCCTGGCCTAGAGTCTTGATTATGTTTTCCATGGAAAAGGCAAAGCAGGGAAGAGAAAGCAGTTTGAAACTGGCTAGTTTGAATAATATTGGCAGCCTCTACAGAGGTGGTCTCTAGTTGTCTAGTACCCGGCCCTAGGTGATTAGGGCAGGAGAATTATTGGGTTTATGTGAGATTTAGATAAAGGAGGTAGTTGGGGGTATGGACTCGGAACTGGTTGGTAAGTTTATGATTTTTGTGCACCTGTGAAAGCTGGACCACAGGGGAGATGTAACTAGCTCTGACCATTAGTTTAGCCTGGTGATTAATGAATGCCAAATAGACAAACACAGAATCTAAGAGAAATCAGATCATTAGGGAATTTAAGAACTCTTCAGTCCAGTCCCTCCATTTTATAAATGAGAAAATTGATACTTAAAGATGTGGTGTCATTTGTCCAAAATCCAATGAAGCTTGTTAACAGCACTGCACAGAATAGGATTCTCATGCAGGACTAACTGCTCTGACCTATCTGCTACATTGTATTGACTTATGCTGAAAAGCACATTGATGTCTGCAATTCCCTTTATCATGTCTTAAGAATCGAAAGCGGGGAATGGCAAACTTTTTCTGTAAAGGATCAGAAAATAAATGTCTTAGGCTTGTGGGTCATATAGTCTCTGTCACAACTACTCAAACTCTGCGATTGGAGCAGTAAAGCAGCTGCCGGTTAGTGACATAAACAAATGGGTGTGTCTGTGTTCCAATAAAACTTTATGGACATTGAAATTGTAATTTGATATTAATTTTCATTATTGTCGTGAAATATTATTTTTAAATTGTTTTCAACCATTTAAAAATGTAATAACTATTCTTAGCTTGCAGGCTGTACAAAAACAGGCAGCAGGCTGAGTTTTGCCCTTAAGCCAGTTTACTAACCCTTGGGCTAGATAATTTGCACACTTCCTATGAAATCTCAGATAACTGAACCAGATGACAGTTCATCACTCTGAGTTTCTCTATTGATAAAATGAGGTAACTAGACGCTAAGGTCCCTTGCAGACCCTGTGACCTCGAGGCATTTGCCAAGGGCACTCAAAGACAAAAACGGGCTGTGAAAGGGAATCTGTGGGCCCTTTCATGGGATACTATAATGCGATACTTCTCTCAGATATCTCCAGCAGCCAAATTCAGGAATGATATTGCAAAAAAACATTAGATACACAAAATTTGAGAGTAAAAAAAGATTTGTGGAACAGCAAGTTTAGGGAACAGGACTAAGTAAATTTCTCTACTCTAGAACCTCTCAAACCTAACATGCATAGGACTATCCAGAGGCAGGGGCTTCCAAAAGCAGGCTTTCAGATAAGGACTTGGGTACAGGTAGTGTATGTCAGAGACAGAAATAGGAAACACAATGAGACAGGGAAAAATGAGATAGGGAAATGGGAAACACCATGTAGTTCATGTTAATGAACAAGTTACTGCTCTGAGAAACTAGAGCTCAATTCTGCTGGAAACTCTCCACGAAACTATGGTGTGGCTTCAGAATTATTTCGAAGAGAGTGAGGTGGTCTCAGAATTTATCAAGTCCAACTTCCCAAAGACGGAGGGCTGTCCTGAGGGCATGAACACTCCCATGGCTTCTGGGTAGCACCTGGAGGGAGCCCAGAGAAGCTCCCAGAGTGCTGAAGAAAGCCCTCGGGCAAAGAAGAGAGCTGGATTATGGTAAGAAGCTATCAGCATGCCAGAAACATATACCATGGCTATATTCAGAGAGATGTTGAAGAGATAAGGTGTGGCTGTCAACACATTGGCTACAGAGGTAATGGGGGGAGGAAAGGAATCAACATTTCCTAACCTCATTTGCCCTCAAAACACTTTCTTCCATAATTTGATTCCAGAACTCCTTTTTTCATGAAGCATCTGTCCTTAGAGAGATACCAGTTGAAGGTAAACAGAATAGTGCCAGCGACTGGGTAATCTCAGTAAAATTAGAAGATCTCTTCAGGCTCTATTTTCTAAAAATTGATATGACAAAGCATACACTAAATATCAATAAACCTCTATAATCTCTGGGGCAGAATCTAGGCCAATACGTTTCACACAGTGCCAGGTATGAGGTCAACTCCAGCACAGAAAAAAAAAAAAAAATAGCAAAGAACAATTCACCTCCAAATGAGGCTGCCATTTGAAGTGATGCATGTCGGAGGAGGGACAGAATGTTCAAAGTGTAGTTGGAACCATGACAAGGCATCACCATCTGCCATCCGAGTCCCATCTCCCTAGTCTTTAACCATCTGCACACCTGCTCAGGCATGTCACATTGGGGAAGGGACAGCCCTGTCATCATTAACGCAGTGGCAATAAAAACAAAAGTTGGAGAAATAGCTCCAAGGCTTCTGACAGCATTACTTCCTTAAATTTGGAATCTGCTTCCAAGAAGAAATCTATAGAAAAGAGATTCATAAGTCTAAAGTTTAAATCTACATAGAGTTGAAATATGTGTGATCTGAATTTTCAGACTAACAGGTCATACACAGAAAATCAGCAAATTGTTAAAGGCATAACATAGCAAATGCTAAGCAGAACATAATCTGGAATACATTACACATTCTCATTTTGAACTTTGATCAACACAAGAATCACCTCTCTCTACCTTGATTCAGATTTCATCTCTAGATGCGCTTTTCCCAGGAAAGCTAAAATAAATCTGTTTAAAACTAGTTATGGAGAAGTGCCTTTAAGTGCTCAAAGCAATCAGTTCTTTACAGTTTGACTGTTCCAGCTCTTTAGAGCCCGCACACCACAGACTGGGTTTATGTAAATGTGGCACATCAAAAGAGGGGTGGACCTCATCCAGGATCCATTCTCTAAGGGATGCTATTTACTTGGTCTATCTTCTCTAGGCAACAGGGTTTTGATTCTAAATGTTAGATAAGGTCCTCCCAGTTCAAGTGTCTTTCCTTAAAAATAACTGAAAATTTCAAAATAACTAAAAAATAACTAACATTGTTTTAACTTGGTAATTAAAAAGACACCACAGGACTTCCCTGGTGGTGCAGTGGTTAAAAATCCATCTGCCAACACAAGGGACACGGGTTCGAGCCCTGGTCCGGGAAGATCCCACATGCTGCGGAGCAACTAAGTCTGTGTGTCACAACTACTGAGCCTGCGCTCTAGAGCCTGTGAGCCACAACTACTGAGCCCCCGTGCCTAGAGCCTGTGCTCCACAACAAGAGAAGCCACCGCAATGAGAAACCCACGCACCGCAACGAAGAGTAGCCCCAGGTCACTGCAACTAGGGAAGGCCCACAAACAACAACGAAGGCCCAACACAGCCAAAAAATAAATAAATAAATAACTTTATTTAAAAAAAAAAGATACCACAAAACACACCATTAATAAGAACTCACTGAATATATTCTATGCCGTGAAATGGATATACCCTTTTCTAATTACTTAGGTTAAGCATATGAACCTATGGGGAGGCAATACCAAATAGCCGTTAGATAGACAAGCTCTGAGGTCAGACTTCATGGGTTCACTCTAGCTTCATCACTTATGAGCTGTGTGACCTGAGGCAAGTCACGGAAATCCTCTGAGAGTCAGTTTCTTTGAATATAAATGAGTAGCGATAATCCATATAGATGAAAATACATATAAAGTGTTTACCATGGTATCTAGAGCATAATAAGAGTTTTAAAATGTTAGCTATTTGTGGTAGGCTGAAAAATGGTCCCCCCCAAAGATATCTACATCCAAAAACCTGGAACCTGTAAATATTACCTTATGTGGAACAAGCATCTTCACAGATATCATTAAGTTAAGGATCTTGAGATGGGGAGCTCATCTAGATTATCTGAGTGGGCCCCCAAATGCAACCACAGGTATCCTTATAAGGATACAGAGGGTGATTTCACACACACGTATATACACACATGCACACATTGAGGAGAAGCCAATATGAAGACTGAGCAGAGAGATTTAAAGGTGCTAGCCTTGAATACTGGAGTGATGTGGTCACAAGGCAAAGAATTTCAGCAGACACCAGAAGCCAGAAGAGGCAAGGATTCTCCCCTAGAGCTTCCAGAGAGAGTGCAGCCCTGCCAACACCCTGATTTCAGCCCAATGATAAAGATTTTGGACTCCTGGCCTCCAGAATTATGAGAGAACAAACTTCAGTTGTTTTAAGGCCACCAAATTGGTGGTAACTTGTTAGAGCAGCCATAGGAAAGTAACACTTGTTATATATTCATACTGATTCCCTATTGCTACATAACAGAAACTTAGTGGCTTATTTATTTATTAAATAACATTTACTAAATAATATAATAATAAATTAAATAACATTTAATAAATATTTATTACCTCACAGTTTCTGTGAATGTGGAATATGGGTACAGCTTAGCTAGGTATCTCTCCTTCAGTCTCTCACAAAGCTATAATCAAGGTGTGAGCTGTGGTATCATCTTAAGGCTTGAATGAAAAAAAATCCAAGCAGGATTCAGTCCTTCACAAGGTACTAGACTGAGGGCCTCAGATTCTCACTGAATCATGGTCAGAGGCTGCCCTCAGTTCTTTGTCACGTGTGCCTCTCCATAATGGAACTCACAACACGCAGCTGACTTCATCAGACTGAGCACGAGAAAGATCAACAGGGAGGGAGATGGAAGTCGGACATCCTTGTTAACCTAATCTCAGAAGTGATATCCCATCACTTTTGCTGCATCGTCTTTGTTAATAGTGATTCACTAGGTCTAAGATCATTCGCTACCCAGAATGATTACTGCACATGGTAAATACACCCATGTGCCAGGAAGGTGACAACCCCAACTGCATGAGGACAGAAGCTCCTGTGCTGAGGACCCTTCTAGACCTTGCCTTGGGTACCTCTTTATCTGGCTGTTCATTTGTATGCATTATAATGTCCTCTGTAATAAATACTGGTAATAGTAAAGCACTTTCCTGAGTTCTGTGAGCCATTCTATCAAGTTATTGAACCTGAGGAGAGGGCCATGGGAACCCCCAATTTATAGTCAGCTTGTCTAAAGTACAGGTAGCTCAGACTTGAGACTGGCATCTGAAGTGGGGGCAGTCTCGTGGGCCTGAGCCTTTAACCTATGGGGTCTCTGCTAACTCTGGGTAGTGTCAGAATTGAACTAAATTGTGGGACACCCAGTTGGTATCCACAGAAAACTGGAGAATTGCTTGGTGTGGAAAACCCACACATTTGGTGACAGAAGCGTTTTGGGTAAAAACAGCCCATTACTGGCTGTAACAAATTACCACAAACTTAGTGGTTTAAAATAACACAAATTTATTCACTTACAGCTCTGGAGGTCAGAAGTCTAAAATGAGTCTTCTGGGCTGCATTCCTTCTGTGGGCTCTATGGAAGAATCCATTCTTTTTTCTAGCTTCTAGAGATGAGCTACATTCCTTGGCACCTGGCCTCTTCCTCTATTTTCTTTTTTTTTTTTAATAGATCTTTATTGGAGTATAATTGCTTCACAATACTGCCTTAGTTTCTGTTGTACAATGAAGTGAATCAGCCATATGCATGCACATGTCCCCATATCCCCTTCCTCTTGAGCCTCCCTCCCATCCTCCCTATCCCACCGCTCCAGGTCACCACAAAGCACCGAGCTGATCTCCCTGTGCTATGCGGCTGCTTCCCACTAGCTAACTATGTTACATTCAGTAGTATATATATGTCGATGCTACTCTCACTTCGCCCCAGCTTCCCCCTCCCACCCCGTGTCCTCAAGTCCATTCTCTATGTCTACATCTTTATTCCTGCCCTGCAACTAGGTTCATCAGTACCATTTTTTTTTTTTAGATTCCGTATATATGTGTTAGCATACGGTATTTGTTTTTCTCTTTCTGACTTACTTCACTCTGTGTGACAGACTCTAGGTCCATCTACCTCACTACAAATAACTCAGTTTCGTTCCTTTTTTTGGCTGAGTAATATTCCATTGTATATATGTGCCACATCTTCTTTATCCATTCATCTGTTGATGGACATTTAGGTTGGTTCCATGTCCTGGCTATCAGTATTATCTTCTCCCTGACCTTGATTTTGTCCTCACATTTTCTGTCTGACTTGTCCTTCCTGCCTCCCTTTTACAAGGACCCTTGTGATTACACTGGACCCACAAGGATAATCCAGAATACCTCCCTACCTAAATATCCTTAATTTAATCACATCTGCAAAGTCTCTTGCCATGAAAAGTAATATACTCACAAGTTATAGAGATTAAGGTAGAGATCTTTGGGAGGCCATTATTTTTTGTATCATAAAATCCTTCCTAAAATTAAAGTCTCTTGAATATTACCTAGTTTTTGCTTCATGTGTACTTTCTTATATAAAAGGATCTCAAAACCTACCTAACCCGTTTCCAAGATGCCAAAATGAGCCACCAGATACCCTTGGTTTCTCTTCAGCTCCCCTAATTTTAATCTACTTTCACTTCCTTGTAATTCCTTTTTATTAAATGACAGATGATACTTTAGCTTTTGAATTTACTAGACCTAATGACACAAGTTTCCTCACAGACCATTAATAACTCTACCAACCTCTCTACATTAACTTGAACTGTCTTCCAAGATTTAGAGGGATTTCTGGATTAATGAACAGTTGGAAATGGCCATTTGGCACACATACACACATACGAAGTCCTACCCCACAAGCCTAAAGTTGCTTACTTTATTTCCCTCTCTGTTCCAAGTACTCTTTACTGTCATTCTGCTTCTCAGTATATATATGGCAGTAGAGAAAGTAGAATACATAATTAATTCTAGGGCATTGAAAGATTCTCAGGGCAAAGACAGCTTTCAACCAGAATGCAGAGTATAAAAATGGAATTAGGAAACAACAGTGAGATACCACTACATATGTATTAGATGGTCAGAATCCAAAACACTGACACACCGAATGCTGGTAAGGATGTGGAGCAACAAGTACTCTCATTCGTTGTCGGTGGAAATACAAAATGGTACAGTAATTTCAGAAGACAGTTTGGCAGATTCTTACAAAATTAAACATACTCCTATCAGATTATATGATAATCTACCTAGAAAATCCAAAGCACTAATTAGGATAGGTTAAGCTGCTGTAACAAACACCAAAATTTTAGTTACTTAAAGGATAATAAGTTTATTTATAGTTCAGAGGAAGTGCTGCAGGCCAACATGCAGCTCTCCATGATGTAATACAGGAACTTAGGAGACTTTCACCCTAGGGCTCCAACATTCCCTGGGGACTTACTAGTATATGCATGGCAATGCTTGCAACACACATGAAAAGTGTTGGTTTCCAAAACACACAAAGAGGGGCCACAAATCAATAAAGCCTTTCCGATAGCTAAATGAAACCACCTTGGAAAACAATTCAGAAATTACCTATTTCATCTAAAGTAATTTGGAGGTACACCCTCCACCTTAAGAATCTTACAAATATTTTCCCATCATAATAGTTGCTTTCAAGGGCTTTGGCAAGGGTTGGGGCAAGAATCACTCTAAGACATAGTTGATAGAGGTATAAATTAATTACATTAGTCACATTTAAAATGCACCTGGCCTTAGACACAGCTATAACACATTTAGGAGTCTATTCTACAGAAATATTAACCCAAGGATATAAAAAAAATCATTGCTGGATTGACTGAAACCCTCTGCTTGAAACATATTCTTTCCAGGAACCTACTGCCTCTATCCCCTCACGTCCTCCTGTTCTTTGCTCAGACCTCATCTTCTCAGGAAGGTTCCTCTAGACCATCTTATTTAAAGTTGCAACACCCTTATGCCCCTTTCCTACTTTATTTTCTTTGTAGCACTTACCTTCATCTGACATTGTATATAATTTAATTTTTTTAATGGACTGACTCACCCCACTAGTACGTAAACTCCATTTTCGCTGTTGCTCATTGCTGTATTTCCAGTGACAAAACAATTCTTGGTGCCTCAATAAGAATGTGTTAAATGAATGGATGAATTTCAACATTGTTTTTAATCGTGAAAAGAAAAAATTAGAAACAATCTAAATGCTCTTTAAATAAATAATGGTAACACCATTGCGGAAAAAATTATGCTCTCTTAAAATATGTTGTATATCTATGTATACCAGCTAATAAACATATCCATGACATGTTTAGGATAAAAGAAAGAAATTATTGAACAATATATGAAAACTTCTGGAAGAATATTTACAATGCTTACCTCTGGAGAATGAAACTAGAGAGGAGGAAGAAGGGTGAAGGGACGTGTCCCTATCTTTTACCAGGTGCTGAGTTTCACTCAGGCCAAAAGACCTGAGGAACATCATTCTACCTTGACTTGAACCTAGTGCCACCCTGAGACCCCCTGTAAAATGGGTCCCCACCCTTAGTCCCTGCACTGTGCCTGTCATTTAAATGGCCCCTGTCTAACAACCATCACTGGGGCTGTGCCCCTTTTTAAAGGGCAAGGAGTTCATGGGGACATGCCAGTCTAGTGCCCATACCTCCCAATCTAGACAAGAGTCTAGGTACCCAGAACCCTTGCATTCCCTGCTAATAGCCCTGAGCTCATTTCCAGGGCCTGCCTGGACTTTGTCCCAGGACATATCTCCTGAACAAGAACTGGGCCAATAATGTCCTCTCCACTGGGCCAGAATGGCAGGCAAAAGCAGTTGTCAGGATTTAGTGGACAAAGCTCAGATGTGTGGGCTGGGGATTCCCCAGGACACTACCTGGTGTACAGCAAAGCCAGGACTGAGAAGACAAGGGGGAAAACAAGGCTGGGGGCCTCAATTCGTCCCTTTGCACCACGTCCCACAAATGTCAGGAGTGGCCAGTCTGAACTTAACCACATGAACCTTCTCTACCAAGGCCCAAGTGTTTCGAATGCTGGAAATTCTTTCCAATCTCATGTTAGCCTAACTGTGCTTCCCACCCTTTGGGTTGGGCTTTACTGAAACAGAAACCAACTGCTTTCTGAAGGCTACAGTCCACTGACCAGGACACAAACAACACATGTCATCCTGTCTCAGACAACACCAGGGCCTAATGGCTCTGCCAGTCTAAAAGCTGTTTGATGGCAGAAATCCAGTCAGCGTCTTGGGGCCAGTTCATTCACCCATGCCTGTCACTGACTGTCATCCTTCACCACTACCCAAAATGCAAGCCCCTCCGGTCACATGTTCTGTCTTCTATGCTCACCCCCATTCAGTTCTGTGTCTCTGTCCCCAGTATTCACCTATCAACCTCCCAATACTGACATAGCCATCAGCCCTTCTCATGTTATTCTCTGGGATTCCCATTCTTTGTAAACTATCCCTGATTATCCACCTTTCTCCCAAACACTCCCTCTACCTGCCTGTTTCCACCTCCTAACCCTACGTTGCTCATTTTCTCACTATCCATATGATGAGGGGAGGGACACACATCACATTTTTCTTGCTCTACATTGCTGCCTTCAGAGAACTACCCCGCCTCCTTCACATAAAAACACTTCTATTGAGGATTATATCATCTGTCTATAGCCCCCACTGTTTCCCTTGTCATTGTTATTATTGACTTTATAGTGACTACTCACATTTAATACAGATTAGAGCACCTGGATCATACTTATTACCTTCCATTCTTCTCTAGTGCTGTCATCATTCTAGGTCCTAGGTGAATCTGATGTCCATGTGTACAAGGTATCTGGCATCATGGTTCCCTGACTCTCCACTCTATCGCAGCAATTTATTCTTCTTCCAAATCCAGTTATTTGCCATTTGCTAAATCTATTCCACCTCTTAAACTAAAATCCTGATATCCACCCCAAACTGCATCTTCACATTCTCTTACTCTTTATTTTCTGTATCCCTATTTTAAACCTTATCAATACCTCTAAAATTTTAATTCTACATTTTCCCCAGCCTGCCCCTTTCTATTGATTGTACTGTGTTACTCTCCTACTTAAAATTCTCCAGAGGCTCTTTATAAGTTTAAAAAATTTCAAATTCCTTAAACAATGTTTTTTACAATTTGGCCTTGACTGACCACTCCAGCGTTATTCACTGCCCAACACACACCCTTCACTCCAGTTTTACTGGCCTAGTTTCAGTTCCATTTGTCCATCCACCTAGAATGCCCCTCTCTACTATCGCCTCTCAGCTAACCCAATCTTAAAAACACTTTAATTTTTTAAACTAAACTTTTGACTTTAAGATAATTGTGGGGCTTCCCTGGAGGCGCAGTGGTTGAGAGTAGGCCTGCTGATGCAGGGGACATGGGTTTGTGCCCCGGTCCGGGAGGATCCCACATGCCATGGAGCGGCTGGGCCCGTGGGCCATGGCCGCTGAGCCTGCGCATCCAGAGCCCGTGGTCCGCAACGGGAGAGGCCACAACAGTGAGAGGCCCGCGTACCGCAAAAAAAAAAAAAAAAAAGAAAAAAAAAGAAATACTCCCTTTCCTTCTGTCTTTCGGAAAAGATAGAGAAATGGTGCTAATTCTCCTTTAAAAGTAAAATTCTCCAGCGAAAGCCTCTGGTTCTAGAAATTTCTGTTTGGAGAGTCTTTTCATTAAAAATTCCATTTCCTTTGGGCTTCCCTGGTGGCACAGTGGTTAAGAATCCGCCTGCCAATGCAGGGGACACAGGTTTGAGCCCTGGTCCGGGAAGATCCCACATTCCACAGAGCAACTAAGCCCGTGCGCCACAACTACTGAGCCTGCACTCTAAAGCCCACGAGCCACAACTGCTGAAGCCCACACGCCTAGAGCCCGTGCTCCGCAACAAGAGAAGCCACCGCGTTGAGAAGCCGGCGCACTCCAATGAAGAGTAGCCCCCGCTCGCTGCAACTAGAGAAAGCCCGCGTGCAGCAACAAAGACCCAATGTAACCAAAAATAAATAAAAATAAAATAATTTTTTAAAATAATTCCATTTCCTTAATAGTTATAGGCCACTGTAAGTAACTATTCCATAGTGAATGGAAGTTTTTGCTTTTTGAGGAATTGGTCCATTTCATATTAAGTTGTCAAATCTATGTTTATAGTTGTTCATAGTTTTCCCTTACTATCCTTTTGATATTTGCAGGAGCTGTAGTAATATCACCTGTTTCATTCCTGATATTGGTAATTTAAGTCTTCTCTATTTCTTAACCAGTTTTGCTAGAGGTTTGTCAATTTTATGGATTTTTTCAAAGAATTAGCCTCTTTATTGAAATGGTTTTCTCCATTGTTTTCTGTTTTCAATTTCATTGAAATTGAACTCGTTTCTGCTCTTATTTTTATTAGTAGTTCCTTCCTCTTGCTTGCTTTGGGTTTATTTTGCTCTTTTTCTCAGGTTCTTGAGGTGTAGGTTTGAATAAATTATTTGAGACCCATCCTCCTTTCCTCATGTAAATATTTAATGATATAAATTTCCTTCTTAGCATTGCTTCAGCTGTATTCCATAAATTTTTACTTGTTTTATTTCCATTTTCATTTAGTTCAATATTTTCTTTTATTCAGTTCAAATTGGGGGGGTTACCCTATTATCTGTCATTTAATTGGTGCATTTGAACTTACAGTTAATGTAATTATTAGTATATTAGGGTTTAAATCTACCATGTCATTTTTTGTTTTCTGTTTGTTCTGGGTTTTTTTCATTTGTTTTCTTTTTCTCACCTTCCTATGGATTACTTGAACTTTTTTTTAGAATTCCACTCTGATTTGTCTATAATTTTTTTTTTTTTTTTTTTTTGCGGTACGCGGGCCTCTCACTGCTGTGGCCTCTCCCGTTGCGGAGCACAGGCTCCAGACGCACAGGCCCAGCGGCCATGGCTCACGGGCCCAGCCGCTCTGCGGCATGTGGGATCCTCCCGGACCGGGGCACGAACCTGCATCCCCTGCATTGGCAGGCGGACTCTCAACCACTGCGCCACCAGGGAAGCCCTGTCTATAATATTTTTGATTATCTCTCTTTGTATAGCTTTTTAGTGTTTGCTCTATGTATTACATTATATGTATACATTATATACATAACATCATAGCCTACTAGTCTTTTTACCAGCTTAAGTAAGGTATAGAATCCTTACCACTCTTATATACTTTTATCCCCCCTTTGTTTATAATTATCTTAAATAACTCCTCTATATACATTGGGAATAACAACAGAAGCATTACAATTTTTGCTTCAACAATCAAATATAATTTAGAAAACTCCAGAGGAGGAGGAAACTGTATTGTACTTACCTATATTTTTGCTTACTGTATTTTTTTCTTCCTTTCTGATGTTCTAAGATTCCTTCTTTTATTATTTCTATGATAGGAAGAAAGAAAAAAGAAAGAAAAGATGGCTAAAATTCCTTAAGCTATTCTTCTACGTTAGGTCTACTGACAACAAATTCTTTTAGCTTTTCTTCATCCAAAAACATCTTGATTTCCCCTTCATTCCGGAAGCATATTTTGCTGGTTATAGGATTCTGGGCTGACAGTTCTTTTCTTTCAGCACTTGAAAAAACTGTTGTATCAGTTCCTTCTGTCTCCATGGTTTCTGATTAATAACTGCTACCATTCAAATCATTCTTCCCCAAAGGTCAGGTGTCATTTCCCTCTCTCTGCTTTCAAGTTTTTCTTTGTCTTTAGCTTTCACAAGTTTGACAATGATGTACCTTGGCATGTTTTTTGGTTTAAAGTTAGCTCAGCTTCTCGGATCTGTAAATATATTATTTTTTGCCACATTTAGAAGGTTTTCAGCCCTTATTCCTTCAAGTCATTTTTAAACACTTCCCTCTTTCTCCTTCCCTTCCAGGACTCTGATGACACATTTGTTATAATCCCACATGTCCCTAAGGCCCTGTTAATTTTTTTCAGTCTATATTCTCTCTGTTGTTCAGATTAGGTAATTTCTATTGTTCTATTTTCCAGTTCACTGATTCCGTCCTCTGTCCTCTCCCTTTCTTCAGTTGAGTCCATTAACTGAGTTTTCATTTCAATTATTATATTTTTTAGTTGCATAATTTCCATTTGGTTTTTCTTTACATTTTCTATTTCTGTCCTGAGATTTTTTTTTCACTTATTTCAGGCACGTTCATAATTGCTCATTGAAAGATTTTTATGACGGCTCCTTTACAGTCTTTAGCAGATCATCCTAATATTTGTCATCTCAGTATTTGTCTTTTTTCTATTCAAGATGCTAGTTCACAGCATCTATTGATTGTCTTTTTTCATTCAGTAAGAGATATTCCTGGTTGTTGACATAAGTGATTTTCAATTAAAATTTGGCATATGATCTTCTGGGACTCTGAATCTTAATTAAACTTTCTGTTTTACCTGGTTTCTTCTGACAACACTCCAGCAGGGGAAGCGGGGGTAGGGATAGGTATCACCAGCTTATTACTGCCAGGTGTACAACTACTCCACTGCCTTGGCAACAGTCTGGTGTTTAAAATATGTATTATTTTTTCAATCAGAGAAAGTAAAATATGTGCTTTGAAAGACTTAGTTCAATTATAAGTTCCTCCAGGAAGCCTTTCCTAATTCTTCAATCCCATGTTGGGGACCCTTCCTCTATCTGTTCCCAGGTCCACCTATACTTGTCTATAGGTGTCTATAGGACTGTTAACAAACGTGTCTACTATTTTGTAGATGTCTGTCTACTTGTCTGTCTTCACTAAACTGCAAGCTTGTTGACAGTACAGATACTGTCTTCCTTGATATTGAATCCCTAGACTAGAATAGTGTCTGGCATGTAGTTGTCACTCAATAAATATATTTTGGGAAGCTATCATTTTGCTGTTCAAAACCTTCAGGACCTTATTAGTAACTCTGAAAGGAAAGTTCACACTCAACTGGTTATTGAAGACTTTGCAGTCAGGACTACTAATCTCCAGAAAGGAAGCTCCCACCACTACCCTATATCTTTCTTTGACCAAAATGCTCATCTTGTCTCCAGAAGCCTCCTAGTAGCCTGCATTTCTACCTACCAGTCTGGAGGATAGTGTAGTAGAAGGATCTTATCTCATGTTTGTCATCTCCTTTTCTAGAATCCTTTTCTAACCACCCTGACCTACTTTGTATAGTATTTATGCATTGGAACTATCTTTGACATATTCTGACTCATTTTATTTCTTTCTAAGTACATCATTATTCCCAGGATCTTTACACCTACAAGGTCCATGCAAGTAGGAACTATGTCTTTGGACCTTAACATATGGCACAGTATCATATGCATCTCTTACAAAGAGGTACTTAATAAATATTTGTTGTTGAAGAAAAAGAAAAAGAAAATTTGGAGTATTTTTAGAGGATCTAATATTAAGCCACAATTTAAGAAAACTGGCTTCTCCATCTAACTCACTTCCTTACTCAATGTAACATAGTACCTAGATCCAGTCACTTAACCCCCTATTCTTAACTTTCTTCATCAGTAAAATGGAACAAAACTTGCTAATATGTAGACACCTTAAAAGATATTTGAAGTCTGTGAGCAAGTAGTGTTCAACAGAATTGTTTTTGTCTGAGTGTTTGTTAAACATAGCTCAAATAACCAGTTTTATAGGTAACAGGCTGAGGAAGTGAGCTCAAGAGTTTAGAAGTGAATTGCTAGCTTCACATTAATTCAGCCTGTTTCAAGCCTCTTTATATGACAGCTGCCACATGGGATAAGCCTCTGACTTGAGTGACTGGCTCAGCCAGTGCTGATGTTCCATTCAATAATTCTCAGCAAATGCATCTACCTGTGCAAACTCACTTGTGCTTACAGGTTAATTTCTCTATGAATTGTCTCAAACACAAGTATTTTGGAAGAGAGTACAGCACAGGATCTGTTTGCAGAATCACTTTTGGGGAAAAAAGTAGTCAAGATAATTGTGGTTGTATAAATGGTTTCTTCCAAAAGGGCAGGGAGTCAAGGATTAACAATCAGTGGGGGACGGAATGTACAGAACAGCAATGAGAGGTGAGAGGCAAGGGGACAGGGCAGTAAACAGCTTAAGAAAACTGCTTTTTCTGCCTGGAAAGGGTCTCCAGCTCACTTGGTACAAAATAGTTAGTCCTACTGGACTCCAAAACTTCTTCCATAAGCTCACAGAATGGACCACAAAGGAATTCTTTGACACAAACAAGAAAGAAAAACAAGAAAGTCAGAAAGTCATCCGAAATAGAGACTTATCTTTGAGCCTATACTCACTGGAACCTAAAGGTGGAGCTTGAGATTCTAGAGAAATACTGCTATACTGTTCAATAGAAAATAATTTTAGCAGTTTCTGTAGGAGGAAAGGAGGAAAGAGAAGCAGATGAATCAGACTAGCTTGGGTGTATAAAAGGACTAGTGGGAGTAGTAATGATCTGGAATAAAGTGGAGAGAAGAGGGAGCCAAATGGAGAGTTATCTGGCTCCCTGTGCTTGACATAATTTTAAATCTTAACCCCCAATGCCAGTTAGGTCTCACTTAGGGTTGCTGTTACATATATAGTATACACACACACACACACACACACACACACACACACACACACACACACATACACACACACACACAGAGTGGTTGTCTGCTGATTGTTCACTATTCCTAGAAGTGTAATTCAGGAAATCGGTATTGTAAAGTCGATTTCATCACTAATTCAATTCTCTCAGAACTGAGAAGTTTGAAGAGAAAAGTACTGAATAACTGATGTGTATTTACAAACAAGAGGTTTTTATACCAGTAGGGGAAAAAATGAAGTTTCTTACCGGAGGCAAATTTGCTGCTATAGAACAGTTTTGGTTAAATTATCTCAGGTAAGAATTGACTTTTCCTTTGCCACCATATAAAACCTCCTGGAACTCACTCCGTTGTCTTCTGGGGTATATAAGAGTTCATACTAGTTTGCCCTTGAGTTGGAGGAAATCTTTATAATTCTTAGGAATTGTTTTACTTCCTGTACTCCAACCTCCACCGTAAGGAGGAGCTACATTTGCAAGCTCCCCTCTTTCCAGGGTCTGTGACATAATTTTCAGAAGATTTAGAACAAAGTCGACCTTACCGATGATATACTTCTACCCCTGTAGCTGAATCCCAGTAACTGGATCAAAGAGACACAGCCCAGAACTTGTACCTCATTTCTGGTCATTCTATCCCTTCCTGCCTTCTTTCGTGCCAGTCGGTCACAGAAAATTAAGCCATGATCCTGGGCATTACCCTAAACTTCCTCTTCCCCACCTTCCAACTAATAATTATCAGATTCTAGCAACTTTACCTCCTAAATATCTCGAGTCCAGTTCTCACTGACCCCAATTTGGGCCACCATCAATTTGCACCTGTATTATTATTATTATCATGGCTTCTAAATTCCTCTCCCAGCCTCCACATTCGCTAATTTCAAATTATTCACCATGTGGCGGCCAGAGTAATCTTTCTTAAGTGTGTATTCTTTCCCTAAAGCCCTTTAGTAACTTACTCTTGCTCCCCAAATAAAGGCCAAACTCTTTAACAAGAATAAAGGGCTCATCCTGATACTGTACTGACTTTATGTACCCACACTCACCTCCAATCTAGACTCCAGACACACTGAATTACTTTCAGTTCCCCAAACAGGCCATTCTCTTCATTATTTCCCAGCCTATGTCCATGCTTTGCCTACTCATTCTTTAGGTCCCTGCTTAGATGGCACCTCCTCCAGAAGTCCTTTCCTGATTCTCCCGAATGAGTTATGTTCCCTTCTAATGGTCTCATAGAAACCTGTACTTTACCCTATTATAGAAGTTATTATGCTAAAGTGTAACTGCCCACTTATTAATTTCTATGTGCCCTTGAACTGTAAGCTGCAGGAGGTCAGACTATGAGTAGGTCCTCTCACCTCTGCATTCTCACATCTGGTACATATGGTAGCACATCCAGGCTCCCAGGTAAACATTGGCTGAACGAACTAAGGCACACTCAGGCCCTAGGAATGAGGTCATGCCTCTACCTTGCCACTTCCTTACACTCTTCAGTGGCTAGACTTGTAGTCTTGTGGCTAGACTCTGCTTAAAACCCTTCCAAGTCTTCTCATTGTTCTTATAATAAAGTCTAAAACCCTAAATATGGCCTCTAGTCCATCTAGCCTTGTGGTAGCCAGCCTCCAAGATGACCCCAATGACGACAGCCTCCTGGTATTCATATTCTTTTGTAGTCTACCACACATTGTATCAGTATTAGTTTGTGTGAACAACAGCATACATTAAAAGTGATGACATACCACTTTTGAGGCTAGATCATAAAAGTCATTGCATCTTCTGCCTCTCTTTCTTTTGTGGATTGCTTACTTTGGAGAAAGTTAGCTGCTGTGTTGTAAGGAACGCTATGGAGAGACTTCACCCTTTGGTGAAGAAGCAAGGTTCTAAAGCCATGGAAGAACTGAAGGCTCCAGCCAATAGCCAAATGTAAGAGCCTCTTGGAAGCAAATGCTCCAACCCCAGTCAATCCTTCAGATTACTACAGTAATATGAATAGTAATAGTAATATTACTAATATTACTACTAATATTACCAACGAATATTTTGATTATAACCCCACAACAGACCCTGAGCCAGAATCACCATCTAAGCCACTCAATACCTGACCCACAGAAACTAGGAGACCATTAGATTTTGTTGTTTTAAGGCCCTAAGTTCTAGAGTCATTTGTTATCCAGCAATAGGCAACTAGTATAACACTCTAGCCCCACCATTGCCCACTGCCCCTTGCTAGACTTCCCTCAGTTCCAGAACCATGACAGGCTCCCTCCTGCCTGTAGGTCTTCTCACATGCTGTTCCCTTGCCTTTTTGTCACCATGACAACTGCTTTTTATATCAGCCTAAACAGCATTTCCTCAGGAGCTTTCCCTGTCCCCACAGACCAGGTTAGGCCACCTTTTATATGCTTTCAGGACAGCAGGAATTTTTTCCTTCTTAGCCCTTTTAACATCTATCATATCATTCAGTAACTACTGGGGGATCACCAACTATTTGCCAAATGCTGTACTACGTAAGGGACTATGTAAGGGGCAAAACAAGCATCCTGCCCTCATAAAGTTCATAATCGAGAGTAATTCTTCACTTAATTATTCACACAATCATTTACTTGATTATACACATTTGATATTTATAACTACTTGTTAACTTCCATCTTTTCTGCTGGCATAAAACCCCATGGAGGAGTTGGTGCAGCCACTATGGAAAACAGTGTGGAGGTTCCTCAGAAAACTAAAAATAGAATTACCCTATGATCCAGCAATCCCACTTGGACAGACCACTGTGTGTGATTTACTTGACCAGATTCCTGAAATGAACAGACTTGTATGTTTGAGTCACAATGTATGTGTGATTGGATCTATGTATGTATATATAGATCCACTATGTGTGATTGGATCACTAAGTCAGGACCTCCCACCTCAAGAAATGTATACAATAATAAAACCATAATTCAAAAAGATACATGCATCCCTATGTTCATAGAAGCACTATTCACAATAGCCAAGACATGGAAACAAACTAAATGTCCATCTACAGATGAATGGATAAAGAAGATGTGGTACATATATACAATGGAGTATTACTTAGCCATAAAAAAGAATGAAATAATGTCTTTGCAGCAACGTGGATGTAACTAGAGATTATCATACTAAGTGAAGTAAGTCAGAAAGAGAAAGACAAATACCATATGATATCACTTATATGTGGAATCTAAAATAGGGCACAAGTGAACCTATCTACAAAACAGAAGCAGAGGGCTTCCCTGGTGGCGCAGTGGTTGAGAATCCACCTGCTAATGCAGGGGACACGGGTTCGGGCCCTGGTCTGGGAGGATCCCACATGCCACGGAGCAACTAGGCCCGTGAGCCATGGCCGCTGAGCCTGCGCGTCTGGAGCCTGTGCTCCGTGGTGGGAGAGGCCACAGCAGTGAGAGGCCCGCGCACCGCGATGAAGAGTGGCCCCCGCTCGCCACAACTAGAGAAAGCCCTCGCACAGAAACCAAGACCCAACACAGCAAAAATTAATTAATAAAAGGTGTTGTTATTAAAAAAAAGACCTGGCACAGCCAAATAAATAAATAAATATATTTTTTAAAAAAAAACAGAAGCAGACTCATAGACATAGAGAATAGACTTGTGGTTGTCGGGGGTGGGGAAGGACTGGGAGCTTGGGATTAGCAGATGTAAACTATTATATATAGGATGGATAAACAACAAGGTCCTACTGTATAGCACAGTGAACTATATTCAGTATCCTGTGAGAAACAATAATGGAAAAGAATATTAAAGAAAGAATGTCTGTATATGTATAACTGAGTCACTATGCTCTACAGCAGAGATTGGCACAACACTATAAATCAACTATACATCAATTTAAAAAATAATAATAAAATTTTAAAAAAAGAAGTTTGGGGAAAAAAAATCCCATGGGGACTACACCTTGCTGTTCCCCAGGACTGCCCGAGTATCTAGCCATGCTTTCATTCATTCAAATCCTGATCAGAGCAATGCACAACGAACTGAGAGTAGAACTGTTAGGAAACTACATCACAAAACTCATTCTCCCTTACTTTCCTAACAGATTCTTTTGTCACACTTTCATATGCCTATCTTTCTGTTCCTTCCTCCTTTTCTCCCTAAGGACATCAAGTATCCTTACTTATAGCACAAACGGCTATGAATAGAAGTAGACTAAGCCAATGAACCTAGATTTTTGGTCTTTCTTTGCCACTAAACAGCTGTAAAATTTGGGGTAATTCTCTATGCTTTCTGCACCCTCTCTTCCTTTATTTGGAAAATGCATGAGCCATATTAGATGATCACTTAAGCTCTTCCAGAGCTCTAAGCTTCTATCTGATATTCTTCTACATTAAAGCATTAGAATCAGCCCAATACACTGCATCTGTATAGAACATTTAATTTTTGTCAAAGGGCTTCCCTATCTATTATTTTACCTGACTCTTACAATAAACTAAGGATGATAGTATTAATCCTATATTACAGTTAAAGAAATGAACACCTAGAGACATATGAGGACTTGAGATCTGAGGAATTTCCCCCTCAGTCCCATAACATCCTTTGTCTAAATATCATATTAATGCTTCCAAAAAGTCACTATGCTTCTCCCCAGGTAAGACTTTGTTTCATGTGGACATTGAACACTAGAGTCCTCCGTCTCAGACAGCTTGATGAGCATAATATGACCAGTGATATAATTAAGAGTCTACATACACAGGACATTGAGTGAGTACAAGAAAAGAACACTTTAACTCTATCTTGCTGCTTTAGGGACCAACTTATGTTTGCCTTTTAGCTTAGGAGAATAAAATTCTTTTAAAATGTCAAGACGAAACGCTCTGAGTCACTCCAGGAGGCTGCTGCTCCTTTGCCTCCTTCCCTGGCTCCACCTCCCAGCCGCCCCCGGGGTTCTGTTCTTAGACCTGCTTCTCTGCTCAGTCCACTTCATCTTCCTAGTTGAGTCCCTCTACTCCCACCATTCCAAGATGATCCACATGCTGCCAACTTCCAAATATTTATATCAAGCTCCAACTTCTCCAAGCTCCAGATCTATGTTACCAATCACCTACCAGACAGCTCCAGCAGGATGCCCCATGGTTGCACCATGCCTAAATGCTGCAAGAAAGGCCCCCTGAGCCCCAAGGTCTAACCAGCTCCACTGTGACTTTCCTCTGAGTAGGACTCTCACCACAACATGAGGATTCTCCAGGCCAGTGGGATGTGTCCACCAGAGCTCAAGCCCCCACTTCTAAACAGTGCTCCAGGTAGCCAGGACCCACTCTCAGAACCTTCGGTGTCCTCCTTCCCACACTGACCCTCCTGAGGGCAAGCTGCATTGCTTTGTACACATCCCTAGGTGTGAAGGTGGCTCTTTGCTGGAGGTGTGGGCAGAGCTTGCAGGCTGGAGTGTCCACATACAGTATGTGATAGAAAAAGAGGTTGAAAGGGAAGGGGGGTAAGCGGTGGGCCTGGGCATTTTCACATAGCCACATTCCGGCATGGAACTCAGAGGAGTCCAAGAATTCAACATTCAAATACATACAGGTATGTGGGAGAATGTAACATTTTATTTAATAACATGTTTGCTTGATTTATAACTTCTAAATATTTAGAAATATGAGATGTGAGCCTCCATTTGTAACCTTTAACCAAGTCCCAAATATAAGCAGAGGGTCCAGTCACCACAGACTTAATTCGTCTAAAGCCAAACCAATCTTTGCCTCTCCACCTATCTCAGCTTAGGTTGCTTGAAAAGTCATGCCTGAAATAAGAACTTAGTTGCAAGTAGTTTACTTGAGAGGTGATCCTAAGGAGCAGACCTGTAGGAGTCGAAAGGGTGAGACAAGGAAAGGGAAAAGACAAGAAAAGCCAACACAGAAGTGCATTATTGAGGTTCCACAGTGAGCATCAAGGCTTGGTTCTGACAGACATTCCTGAGAAGGTACAGAATGCATCTTGAGATTGACCACTCACAGGATAGAAGTGGGAGCATTTATCCTCTGGATCCCTTCTGCATTGATTGACCTTGTGCTGTGAGTGTTACCTCCCTCGAGGTATATGCTTGGACTCAAGAGCCCCAAGACAGAAAGTGAAGACCCAGTGTGCACACACAGGAGGCAAGATGCTCTCAGCACAAGTGAACTGACGCTGCCCTATAACGGTCGACTCCAGCCATGGTCAAAAACAGAGGGAAGGCCAAGAGGATATGAATTGGACACCAGATGATTGCTATACCACCCTACCTCCCTTCCTCCCAGCCTAAACTTACATCCTTCTCCTGTATTCTATTTTTATTAATAATGCCAACAGCCAATGAATCACCCAAGGAGAAAATTCTGGACTCACCCTCATTCCCCCTCCCTCATCCTTCTCATCCCATCAGTTACAATATCTTGAAAATTCTACCTCTGTAATTTTCTCAGCTGGAGTCCCTCCTCTGCATTTCCCTCCCTGTGACTG
The DNA here is from genome assembly GCF_937001465.1 of Orcinus orca. Lineage (NCBI taxonomy): Eukaryota > Metazoa > Chordata > Mammalia > Artiodactyla > Delphinidae > Orcinus > Orcinus orca. The sequence continues at coordinate 119,797,432 of NC_064560.1, read as the reverse complement.
GGTTGAGTCTTAGCCCAATCCAAGCACCTCAAACCCAGATCTACTAATGGAGGGCTCCACGGCAGCTGCGTCCTGTAGGCAGCATTAGATGTCTTTTTATGGAGCCTCCTTCTGACCCATCTCTCCCAACTGTACTCTCATCTATATACTTCTATTGTTCTATCTTCCTATCATGTTACCATTCTGTTTTAGGACTTCCACTGTCCCCCACTGCTACACAACAAGTCAGAATTCCACACCCAGTCTACAACATCCTTCTCTCTCCCCAAGCTTCCCCACGGCTAGCTCATCTCTCAGAGCCCATCTCCTTCTCTCTCTTTCACACACACACACACACACCCTACACTCCAGTCACACCCAATTTCTCACTATTCTCCAAGCCAGCCGTGTCCCTTCATGTCTCTACATAGCCATTCATGCTGTTTCCTCAATCTAGAAATCATTTCTGCAGCTGCCACCCCCACATAACTACACATCTGCTAAATTCTTATGCATCTGTCACCACCCAACTGCAACATCACCTTCTCGGACTCCTCCAGGCTGATTCAGTGCTCCTAGCCCTGCTGGAGCACATAAATCCTGTCATAATGATGTGCTTATGTGACTCTCTCCATCTTTGGACGTCCTTCCAAGTCAGGGAATAATGTTTTATTTATCTTTTTATTCTTAGTTCCCAGCACAGTGGTTGGCACAAAACAAACACAAAACAAAGTGACATGATTGTTAGATGAATTCAAGAATGAGTGCCTCTGAGTAAAACAAGAACAACTGGGGCATGTACTAATAACTTACACACTCCTAGTTTAAGACACACTTGAGCAGAGACAGTTAAGAGGAGAATTCAGAAGGGAAATAGTACTGAACAGAATCTGATGCCCACAGAGGCTTGAGAGCTGAAGTAGACTGAAAACCAGCTAGTCATTGGTGTTTCTTATGGAAGTAGCAAGGTGGTGTTAATGTGCTATTTAACATGAACAACAAGTAATAGCAAAGAATGAACTGGAGTAGGCAGGGCTAATGCTGTGAAAATTACCTAGGAAAGCCTACCTTTAGGAGGAAGAGAAAAAAAACAAATGTTCAGCATCAGCTCTATCTCATTTTAATCCTTATGACAATGTATGCCCTTTACACTTATTTATTTAAAACCTTGCTTTTCAATTTATAGTTGCAATGTAAAATTAGCTAATTTCTGTTTGGGTCCAAGTTAACAAGTATATACCTTTATTAAAAGGATCTGTGAAGCATTAGGAATTACAATTGCAGAGCTGGGGGTTGGCAGAGTGATATACCCAACTCAGGAGGGCCAAGGACGCAGACACTAGAAAAAGCAACCAAGACAGTACTTGTCATCCAGAAAGTTCCCACCAGCTGCCAAGAGGAGTAAGTGGAGAACAGCAAATAGAGACTCAAGGACTTCTATTGTGGAATTGGAGAAATGGGCAATGGAATGGGGAACTAGAGCAACATGACATCATAAGGTCCCAGCAAATTGCCCGAAGTCAATGGAATCAGCTATGTAAATATAAACATCATCCCTATTGTTCTGCAAGCACTTTTTAAAAATCAGTACAGAAGGGCTTCCCTGGTGGCACAGCGGTTGAGAGTCCGCCTGCCGATGCAGGGGACATGGGTTCGTGCCCCAGTCCAGGAAGATCCCACATGCCGCGGAGCAGCTGGGCCTGTGAGCCATGGACGCTGGGCCTGCGCGTCTAGAGCCTGTGCTCTGCAACGGGAGAGGCCACAACAGTGAGAGGCCCGCGTATCGCAAAAAAAAAAAAAAAAAAAAAAAAATCAATATAGAAAATGAAAACAAAGAAAAATGATGAGAAGCTATTCATGTAAGGCGCTACCCCTATCCTGTGCAAGTAATCTTTTCTTATTTCCTAGCAAACTTCTTCTATGATGTACATCACCTAAAAAATGATTCCATCCATCTTATTTCTATTACATATGACTGGAATATGGATGGCACTGTTGTGAAAATAAGGAGAAACACAGTTGATTCCACTCTTAGCAAAACAATGTTTTGCTTTTTTTAATGAGACAACTGGTGTGAGACATAGGGAGATGTAATGCCAGCGATGACTGAATCTTCCACTCTACAGTACTAAGTTATCATACATTCATTTTCCATCAGTTTCAATGGCTTTGTTCCCCAAGTACGAAATTTTCAAGTCATCTGAGATAGTTATTTAGCTGTATGTTATAAGCAGCGTGACTTTTCATTTTAGTCACTGTACGTTGAGTCATCTATACAGAGCTTGAAATTAAAATCAGATCACAGTTGGAAATAAAAAGGTATTCCACATGTCTCTGTGCTACAGGATAAAATCCAGCTCACTCTCCTCACCTAAGTCAGTCAGAAATTAAATGTAACAAAACAAAATGATATGACAAAGGCAGTCAAAAGATTCACATAATCAGCTGTCGCCATCTCTTTGGGGGCAGGTATGAAAGAACACAGGCTTTCACTGAAGAATAAGGGATTTATGTGAGCTATAAGTTAAAATTCTGAGTGTGAGAGGTGTTAAATATAGAAATGGATGACTAAGAAAGATGGAATAGTCCTAGGTGGGTTCTAAAAATAGAAGTGATGTTCACCATGCTGGGACTGTTTGGTTATGGTGTGGCCAATGAAGTATAAAGGAAAGCTAGTATCAACTTCAAGCTTATGTCTGCAGAGAGGACTAGGCAAATTAGAACTATTGCATGACTCTATCAGGGCATGGCCTCAAGTTCGTGCTTACTCTCTCATCCCTATGGTCTTATATAAATTATGATTACTCTGATTATTGTTTCTTCTTGGAATAAAGTTTGTAGAAATGTATGTGTTCCCTATAAGTCAGGCAGGCAAAGCGGAACTCCATTTCTTACTTCTGCCATTCTCTTTTTCCCATACTAAAAATTATACCCCAGGTATGGATTACTTCGCAGCCACCAAGCACATACCTGACTTATATGACAGTTTAACCTTTTATGATAATCACACTGATAAAGAGGATATTTGCCTTGACAAGGCAACTCGTGGCATCCAGCTCAGATTATATAATGGAACCAAATTCTAGACTTCTGAGTTAGTGTTCTAATGCTGCCTAACAAATTACCACACACTTAGCTGCATGAAACACCACATATTTATGATCTCAGTTTCCATGGATCAGGGGTCTGGGCACAACTTAGCTGGGTCTTCTGCTCAGCGTCTCACAAGGCTGCAATCAAGGTATTAGCTGAGCGGCATTTCTCATCAAAGGCTTAACTGGGGAAGAATTTACTTCTGAGTTCATTCCAGTGGTTGGCAGAAATCATCTCCTTCCAGTTGTATTACTCAGGCCCTATTATTTTGCTAACTGTGGTTCTCAGGTCCTAGGGGCCACCTACAGTTCCTTGTTACATGGGTTTCTCAAACTGAGCTGCTTACGTCATCAAGCCCTCAAGGAGAATCTCCAGTCTGCTAAAATGGAATCTTCCACAATATAACATTATCACCAAAATGACATCCCATCATTGTCATATTCTATTGGTTAGAAGCAAATCACAGGTCCCACCAAACTCAAAGAGAGAAAATTACACAAAGACATGAATACCAGGAGGCAGGGGTAACTAGGGGTCACCTTAGGGTCTGTCTGCCATAACTTCTGTAATGGTGTCTTGATGACAAGGACTACATAAGCACTGAAGAGCTCACCAGGCTACAGATTCTGGCATTCTCTTGGAATCATAATTCTACTTCTCTCTGAGCAAATGGAGTTACTATATGACCCAGAAAGTCCACTGCTAGGTGTATTCCCAAGAGAAATAAAAACACATGTCCAGGGCTTCCCTGGTGGCACAGTGGTTAAGAATCTGCCTGCCAATGCAAGGGACACGGATTCGAGCCCTGACCTGGGAAGACCCCACATGCCGCGGAGCAACTAAGTCTGTGTGCCACAACTACTGAGCCTGCGCTCTAGAGCCCACACACACTAAGTCTGTGTGCCACAACTACTGAAGCCTGCACACCTAGAGCCCGTGCTCCGCAACAAGAGAAGCCACCGCGGTGAGAAGCCCGTGCACCGCAACGAAGAGTAGCCCCCACTTACCGCAATTAAAAAAGCTCGTGCACAGCAACGAAGACCCAACACAGCCAAAAATAAATAAATTAATTAATTTTTAAAAATGTCCACACAAAATCTTATATGTGAATATTCATAGCAGCATTTTCATAATAGTCAAAAAGTGGACACAACGCAAATGTCCTTTGATGAATGGATAAGTAAAACGTGGGATAGCCATACAATGGAATGCTATTCAGAAATAAAAAGAAGTACTGAGACATGCTATAACATGGATGAACCTCAAAAACATTATGCTTAGACAAAGAAGCTAGTCACAAAAGACCACATACTGTATAACTCCATGCATGCGAAATAGGCAAGTCTATAGGGAGAAGAAGTAGATCCATGTTTACCAGGGGCTAGAGGGAGGGGAGAATGGTGAATGACTGGTAATGGATTTCTTTACATGATAATAAAATGTTTTAAATTAAGATTGCAGTAATCATTGCACAACTCTGTGACTATACTAAACACTTTATGTGGGTAAATATTATAGTATGTGAACTATATCTCAGTAAAGCTGCTTTTTAAAAAAGAAGAGTGCCAGAAGAGTGTTATAAAAAAAAAAATCTAAAATATATTACTTAGATACTAAAATATAGAATTATTTGCATTTCTCTGGCATTTAAATGATTTATAGGCACTATCAATATTCAAAATGGGGACCATTGCAGAAAAATCTATGCTATAATAAGATCTTTCCACAGTATAGACATAGAAAGGTAAAAGCAAGGCACATGGATGGCAAGTGTTTTCCCAACAGCCCAGCAAAAGTAAGTTAGGTTTTCCAGAGCTTATGCCAGAATTCCTTTCTGCATATTCTTTGGTGAAGGTCTCCTCTTGCTCCTTTGTTAACTCAAATATTAAGCAGACACCAGTACAGTTTAAGAAAACTAGTAATTTCCCAAAAGATATTTCTCTGTGTTTCAGAATACAGAAATTCAACAGAGTATACCTATATCAAAATATCAACAGTGGGGAGGGATAAGATAGGGGTAGGGGATTAAGAGATACAAACTAATAAATAAGCTACAAGGATATATTGTACAACACAGGGAATATAGCCAATATTTTTATAATAACTATAAATGGAGTATAACTTTTAAAAACTGTGAATCACTATGTTATACACCTGAAATTTATATAATATTGTACATCAACTATACCTCAGTAAAAAATAATAATTAAAAAACCACCTTTCTCTCAGGCTTGTTGAGAGGATTAAATGAGGTTTAAAAAAAACAAACACAAAAAAATCAAGTTTTACATCTTAAATATATACAATTTTTGTCAATAATATAGAAAAAAAGAAAATTCAAGAGAACAGTCAAGAAATAGTACTAAGGTTATCCTCTCCTCATTCACAACAACAGGTACCAGCTCCAGATAGTACCTTAAAGGATAAAGTGTAACTAGTTTTCAAGGTGACAATTTCAGCAGGGATCCAGAGAACTAACAGTGCCAGAAACCTTAGTCAGCAAAGCACACCTGCTCATACCTGTTTAGAGACAAATTTCAACTGATACCAGTTTAGAGATGTATTTCCCACAATTATTGACTTGCACATTCATAAGCTCCCTCTCTATCCAACCTACCTCATGCTTCCATCTGCCCTTTTGCCCAGATCCACATGTGGAAAAAGACCTAATCCTGAGAAATAGTACTTAACCAGAGGCTTTACATATCTGAGTGACCTAACTGCTGCAGACGTGCTCTACAAAACAGTGATATAGCCTGTAAATTCCTTAGTGCTCTAATTGATGCCTGCCCTCCCCCATCCCTTCCCTTATTATCTTTTGGGAAGCAGGAGAAAAATCAAAGTATGTTATAGACCTTGAAGCAATCTAGCCTTTCAAAGAAAACAGTACAGCTTTCCATGCAGAGCTGTTACCTGTGAGACAATAATGGTGGCTTTCTAAGGTTGTTCCACAGAAAAAGATATACTTTTTCCTTAGCTGCAGAACTTCTATTAGAAAACACCACCACTTTAAAAGAACATTTGTATCCAGAGACAAAGGGAATGGGTTCAGCCTAAGTCAAGGCTCCAGCACTTGACAACTCATAGCAGTCATCTAAACATGGGACTTCATCCATCTTTTTAGCACTTTGGGGGAAAATTCAAGGGTATGTCATTCTGTCTTCTGTCTCTAGCAAGGACTGCACCTTGGCCACCTCTGACATGCCTTGATTCATTTTCCAAGAAATCTATAGCAAAGGGGATTTCTCCAGCCACATACCCATGATGCTATGTGTACATTTACCTTTCAGAATTTAGCCCTTGGGCTTGTCTCTCAAGCCCACCAAGTTCCCTTGGTGCCATCACTGAATGTGTGAAAAGTCTCCTCCAACCCCTAGATGGTCTTTGGACAGGTGGAAAGTGAAAGCATATTCTTTGCAGATTTCACAAAACAATCACTTGGAATTGTGACAAATTTCAAGTGTTTTTAAAATTCCTACAGATAAAACCAAATTTTTTATGGGATCCTCTTCATAATCTTATTATCATAATCTTAATATTTAATCGTACACACACACACACACACACACACACACACACACACACAGACATTCTCCTGGTACAGACCATCTCCTCATTAGATGGGCCTGCTGCCCTAGGATTTGACACATGGGAGGAAACGGTGGGGGGCAGGAGAGGAGCTAAGGCCCTGAGAAGGCATCTACCAGAGCCTAGAAATGAGAATTGCAAAACGCAGTTCAGCAGAGCCCCCCGAAGGGATCACTGCAACCCCCTGTATCTCTACAAGCGCCTCATTCCCATTCCTCAGTGGCCACAAGCCCCGGGGATGCTGGCATTACACAGTCTCAGGGAATCTCAGCCCCGACATGCTGTCTCCAGTTCCGCTTTATTGTGCCTCTCAGGCCAGCTGCTTACAAAATTATGTTCGTCCTCCCACTTCCTTTGTCAATACTTCCTCCGTCAATACTTCCTCCAGGAGCCAAAACAAACATTCAGCAATACAGAAACACACCAACCCCAGCACCAGAAAAAAAGAAAGAGAAAGGAAATGAAAACATCACAGCAAACAAGTGCCACAGGAACACAACAGCTCCGTTTCTGGGAGAAAAGAGACAACAGCTATGCTCTGTATCTTTTTTTTTCTCCCCTTCTTCCCCACCTTCATCTTCCTTCTCCATACCACACAGATAAACCCAGAGGTTTCAGCCTGGGATCCTGGCCAGAGGGTCAAGGACACTAGATGTTCCAGGCTCACAGCCCTTCCGGCCCTGCTCCGCCAGTCACTTTTGTTCCGGTGGGGCTGGGCAGCTGGGCGGCAGGCTCAAGGTCCGCCACACTAGAGCCTGTGTATGTTCCGGTGTTGGAAGCATTGCGGGGGAGCTTCCAGGAGCCTCACTCTTCCAAGGTTTGCCCTTTCCTCACAATGGCTCCACTGCCTGGGCTTAAGAAATTTTGATACGCTGCTTGAGAAGGAACACTCCGTGCTAGGAAAAGGCCCTTCACTGGGAGGGAGTTGACCTCAGATATGGCCAGCCTCCTCCATCGCTGGGTCCCTCTTCACCCCAACCTGGGTGAGGTTGGGCAGATCATTTAGACCAGGAGGATTTTGTATAAACGGGGAAAGCAAATTCTGACCTGACTAAAAGGAAAGCCAGGGCTTCGTTACATCTTGAGGTCTTTCTGGCTCCAGCATCAATGATTCCTTCATAGTCTAGTCCAGGGATGGCAAACTCAATTGTCAAGGGGCAGGTGACACAAATAGGTGACACCAACTGGAGAATGTATGCTGTGTCTAAAGGGGCAGCCACTATTTAGCTCCAGCCAAATTCTGGCATTCAAGAATGTAGGCTTAGTTTCACCAGAAATTCTGTATTTCAAGAGAAGGCAGAAATATGTTTTGTCCTACAAAAACTTCTGATTTTAAAATTTTGACACCTACTTTAAACTCACAATTCTGTGAAAGCCAAACAAAACATATGTTCTACCCATTCTACCTCCCACCAGTTTGTAACCTCCTGTCTAGAAAGTGATTCTCAACTAGGTATGATCCAGCTGGGGGTGACATGAGGGAGCCTTGTATAAAACTCTCTGTGAGGGGCTTTTTCAAGTAACGAAGCTCCCACTTACAATCTACCTTTATGCTTATTCCCCCTCCACAATGCTCACTTTTGCTCTTGAAATTTATTGCATGACATGATGGGAGTATATTATGCATGTGAACATTGTGACAACCGAATAAGACTGACAATTACTAGAAAGGAAATGCTTATGTCCATTTGGACCATGCAGTTTTGCAAGTGTTTTCATGTACTTTTTCTCATCATCATCCCTTAAAAAAAAAAAAAGAGGGGTGGCGGGGGGGTGGGGGAAGAAAACAAAAATAGAAATTATAGCTCAGAGTAATTAAGTCACTTGCCCAAGGTCACATGGCTGACAAGTGATAAACATGGAATTCAATCCAAGGTCTTCCAACTTGGAACTCTTGAGAAGCCCTGAGTATCTACCTACAGACCTGTAAGTGACAGTTTCCTTCATGGACAGTTTCCTGGACCATGTTTCCTGGTCCATGTTTCCATGTTCCTGGCCTTGCTCTACTCATGTTCTTCTCAACCCTAACGTGACTCCTCATCTTCCAGAACTTTTGGAGCTCATGACACTATCAGCTTGACCACAGCCGATTGGAAGAATATGTACCATGGCCAGACCATTACCTTTAGAGAGTATAGTGGTTTCCCAAATGAAATTAATGTTCCCACTATTGATCATCCTGGGAAAGGAAAGGGGTTTAGGAGAGTAGGATCAAATTTTGGACATGGAGGAAGAGATCAAAGAAACCACCACTGGAGTCAGGTGGACTGGCCCTTTCAACATGACATGGCCAGAGCAGAGGCCAAAAGAAGACAATGAGAAACTCCTTGTAAAAGGCGTGGTCAATGGGCTCAGGAGCTGGGAAAACTATTCTGAGGTTTTAAATTTGCATTTTATTCATTGTAAACCCCTCTGTTACCTTCAGGCTTTCAGTAAAATATTTTAAATGTCATAATCTTCCTTACTTACATTACTTACATTTTAAAGAATTATAAGAGGGATACTGTCCACACTTAAAATGAAGTGATTCAGGGAAAATGGAAAACTTGACGCTAGGGGTCTCCTGATTGCCCCTCCAGATCTGCTCTCCATCCTCCTCTACCCTCTGTGCTCTGTGAGGCTGAGCTGTACAGAATACAGCTATGGGCTTCCTTACTCCCAGGCTTCTGGTTGGGTTTGTCCAAGGAGCAGATCAGAGGGAGAGAAGGATGAATCTGAGATTAGGGTATTTGTTCCCCCAGTTCCCTCATCATAGGGTTGAGATGTACTGGCTACATCACTTGACCAAAGATCCCAGCTTCTGCCAAAATGGTCTTCTCCATTTGGCACATTTGGATCCATCACATCTTGCACATCACATTCTGGTAACTGCTTCCTTCCTTTGCCTCTTTCTTATAGGAGTGTTAATGGGACTTAGGTTCCAGTGCTAGGGTACTACACCCTACTGACCCTTTTTTTAAGTTGACCTTTTACTAAACTCTCTTCAAATTACCAAATTGAGTGTTTATCTGTTTCCCATTAGGACTGTGACTGCCATAATCACTTTGTTTTTGTTGTTTTGTTGTTATTATTAACCAATCATATTAAGGAATAATTTCCATAGATAAAAAACACACAGATTTTAAGAGTCCACTTCCGTAAATATTGACAATGTAACCAACACTCCAGTGAGGATAAATGAAACTTCCATCACCCAGAAAGTACCCTCATGTTCCTTTCAGGGCTACCTCCTCCAACTCCAAAGAGGCAACCACTGGGTGAAACCACTTTTCACAAAATGGAAAGAGAAAGACCAAGAACAAATTTTGGCAGATTAAAATTGACACGTAGGGCTTCCCTGGTGGCGCAGTGGTTAAGAATCCGCCTGCCAATGCAGGGGACACGGGTTCGATCTCTGGTCTGGGAAGATCCCACATGCCGCAGAGCAACTAAGCCCATGCACCACAACTGCTGAGCCTGCGCTCTAGAGCCCGCGAGCCACAACTACTGAGCCCGAGTGCCACAACTACTGAAGCCCGCACGCTGAGAGCCCGTGCTCCGCAGCAAGAAAGCCACAACAATGAGAAGCCTGCGCACCACAACAAAGACTAGCTCCCACTCGCCGCAACGAGAGAAAGCCCACACACAGCAATGAAGACCCAACACAGCCAAAAATAAAAACAAATAAATTAATTTTAAAAAATTGACATGTAACAAATAGGAAGGATTCATATCTGAAGAGTAAGTATTCTTCAGATGGGACCCAAAAAACTCAAGAGGAGAAGTTGATAAATGATTTGACTTCCTACGATCATCTGGAACACAAGGCTCAGACTTATTTTTAGTTGGGTATAACAGGTTAGGGTAAACCTGAAGGCTGGAGCGCTTTAGGTTACTTGGCTTATACACAGAACATATTTTGTTTACCACAGGACGCTGTCATCCTGAAGACAGAAGACTGAACTAGAGAAAGGAGCCTGATACAAAGTGTGCATCTATAATTATCAGTGATCTATAGCCTGGCCTGGCATGGGGCCTCTAACCAATGAAGGCCCCTAATCATGGAAAGACCCTGGAAGGTCAACTAAAATATATATACTTTCATGGGGAATTCAAAAAGAAGACTTCAGAGCAATTCAGATAGCAGAAGAATACAGAGACTGTGAAACAGCAGAAGCTATTATGACTAAACAGAAGCCATTGGGTAGGTAGTAGAGAAAGAGATTGTGAGGTAGAGGAGGAGAATTAGAAAACAGCTGAGTCACCACAATGGACTAAGACCATTGGATGCCTATTTCTAAGGAGATGAAATTCAGAAATCACTGCAGAGTCACCCCAGCTACTGCTGGATTATTACAGCTACTGCTACGGATGTATCCCAAACAACACTTCTATTCTCTGTGAGGCCTGGGTAGGTGGAGGCAATAAAGTATTTTTTTCTTTTTTTCCATATAATAAACTCCCAATTTAGTATTTTTTTCTTTTTTTCCATATAATAAACTCCCAATAATTTATAATAAACTCCCAATAACTCCTCTATTCCTTACCAACTGAACTAGCAAACTGTAGGCAAGTTTGGTAATACAGAGAGATCATAAGACAGAGGCCCAGGATTCATCAACTCCATGTGGGAGAAACTAGTTTTATTTCCCTAATGTCTTCAAATAGGTCTGGGTAGGGAGGAAACTCCAGTGAAGAGTCCTATGGGACTTTTGCTCCCATAGGTTTTGGTATCCATGGTAAGTCACTGGGTCACTGGTCAGTTGTGGTTTCTAACCACAACCCCCTACCAAATAAGAACACTTGGCAGGCTTGGAAGGAGCTTCAGGAGGTTCACAGTGAGGGCCAGGATCTATGCCTGAGGCTGGAGTGTGGGCACTGGTATCAATTATTTTAAACAGGGAAACACACTAGATTTTGAAGAGAAAAGGTGACACGAGTCAGAAATAAGATTTGAAAGGGAGACATAAAATATCTTGAAATAAAAGAAGTCATTTATTCAACAAATACAGTTGACCCTTGAACAACACAGGTTTGAACTGTGCAGGTCCACTTACATGCAGATTTTTTTCAATAAACATACAGTCTATATATATATATCATATATAATATCTGTGGATATGGAATTCGTGGACATGGAGAACTATGGGACTTTTGCTCCCATAGGTTTTGGTATCCATGGTAAGTCCTGGAACCAAACCCCCAAGGATACTGAGGGACAACTATATTGATGAACACTGTACAATGTGATACGAAACAAAACCAAAAAAAAGAGAAGTGGATGGTGCATGGTTCCTGGGGAGCTCTTGGGGAGCTCATAGTACAATCTGACAATTCTGCACTGATTTTATTATCAGTAACCACTGCAGCAATAGGTAACCCGTGTGTGTGTGTGTGTGTGTGTGTTAAACACACATGGCACCTAAGTACTTAGTAGATGAGAGCAATTATTAATGTAATTACAATTTTACTATAAGACCATTTTGATTTTTGCTGTTCCTCTGTCCCCATCCCCTTGAGAGAATGCCCCTGTGACAAACATCACTGGCTGCCTGCCCAGTAGCCATCCCATTCTCTTCTGAGCTAACAGAAGCCTGATTTTGTTGGGGCAGCAGTATATTAAGATTAGTCTTCCAAAGCAAAGCCCTCCTAGCCATTCTCTTCTCCTTTGCAACTTTTCCGTTTCCCAAGATCGCCTGCAGCTAGGAGTTACCATGTGACCCAGATCTGACCAATGAGATGTCAGGCCATGTCTGTCAGGGAAAATCCATTTTCTTCTTGGATAAAAGGAGACTTGAGAGAACAAGACTTGCTCTTTCCCCTTCCAGGTATTAGGACGTCATATCAGAAGCTACTACAGGCATCTTATGACCATGAGATGACAAGCACAAAGAAAGCACACTTCCTTAGTGTGCTGAGGAAGACACATGAGGTAAAAGGCTGGAAAGACCTGGATCTCTGATGACATTTTTAGTCCTCTGAACAACTCCCTACCTCCAGTAACCTTGTTAATTAAAAAAAAAAAAAAAATGCCCCCACAGTTCAAGCCTTCTTTAATAAGTTATTCTGTCATTTATAGCTAATAACAAATTTTCATGATTTTTAAGAGACAGTATCCCTGCAATGATATCTTCCATCTAGAGCTGCAGTGTCCAGCCCAGCAGGCACCAGACACATGTGGCTACTGAGCATTTGAAATGTACTTAGTCCAAACTGAGATGTTCTGTAAGTATAAAACATATGCCTGGTTTTAAAGACTTAGTACAAAAAAAAAAAAAAGGGGGTAAGATGTAAAATACTTTGTTAATAATTTGATATTAATGAAATGTTTTGGATATATTGGATTAAATTAAATATTTTATTAAAGTTAATTTTACCTGTTTCTTTTTGTTTTTTTAATGTAGCTACTAGAAAAGTTAAAAATATGTATGCGGCTCATATTATATTTCTATTGGACAGCACTGTCTAGCATATAAACACAGGACCACAAGAGTGTTTAGCTGCGTTGGAAAAATAGAAGTAGAGGAAGGAACAGATTTTAGGACACGGGAGTGGTGGTTCGCTCCATCAGATGGCACTGGTGAAGCTTCTTAGTATTTTCTGTACTTCTAGATTGACTTTTATTTCTATGCATTGGGAGAACCAATAAAGTCAGAACTTGCACTTCATAATGTACATAACTGATTTATCACACTTTGGCCCTTTCTATCACATTACCAACAACTTAAGTAATTTTCCTCTCAGTAGTTGAAAGAACATATGCCCACACCCCTTTGTAAATTCTCCATCTTGATACTACATTAAGCTTACAGTTCAGAACTACACCAAATCAGAAAGTGGAGAGTCTATCCATCTCTGCCTCCCTCACTCTCCTCCTTCTCCTGATGCTCTCTGCATTCCTGAAGACCTGCGATGTCCTACCCTGGGCCTGACTCCACATCAAGTTCCAAGTTTATTTCATCAGAATGTTACCTCTTTACTGCAGCTGATTTCAGTTAAGTATACAAAAGAGATAATCAACCTGAGGTTGCTTTAAGGTACTAAATGTCCCTCATGCATGTTTGCATTTTGCATTTTTAAAACAGATCTCCAGCTAACCCAAGTGATTTGCTCATTGTTCATGTCAGAGCTAAGGCAAATCTAGGCAAATCTAGGCAGCAGGGTGGAAAGGGTTTGACACAGTAGTTCACTTCCATCAGCTGAAAGGAGACTAAGTAAGCTTTTACCTACTGGGCCTATGCATGATGCTGTTCCTGCTAATGAAAATGAGTGCATCCACTTAATTCCCCCCTGTCTTAGACCATTTGGGGTGCTATAACAATACCACAGACTGGGTGGCTTATAAACAGCACAGATTTATTTCTTACAATTCTGGAGACTTGGGAAGTCCAAGCTCAAGGTGCCAGCAGATTCAGTGTCTGGTGAAATCCTACTTCCTAGATCATAGCTGGCTGTCTTCTTGCTGTTTCTTCACATGGAAGAAGAGCAAGGGAGCTCTCTGGGGGGTCTCTTTTTAAGGGCACTAATCCTATTTGTGCAGGCTTCACCCTTATGACCTAATCCCACACCAAAGGCCCCACCTCCAAACAGCATCACTGTGGGGATTACGTTTCAACACATGAATTTGAGGGGACAAGAACTTTAGTCTATAGCACCCTCCCAAACCACAAACTAGTTTGATGAAAGAGTAAGTGCTGGCCCTTTTAATACCATCTGGATCGATTAACAATCTCCAACCCTGACCAATACACACAGAAAAAGAAGTTGATTAGATTTTATAAAATGTGGGACAAAATGAGAAAGAAGTGGAAAACTAGGTTCCAGCTCTGAATCTGAAAAACATAAAATTTAGTATCTTCCTAAGAAGGACCAGAAGGCATCAAATGGGAGGGAAATTCTTCCAAAGGACTAGAGAGATACAGGTAATGTTCACTTTTAGATCCTGTGCTGTTCCTATCAACAACATGAAATCCAGTTGACTATTTCAGCAGCATATACAATTCAGCTAATCAGAAAAATATGCAAGCAGTTGAGCAGCTGTCTTCTAGACACACTTTAATATATGGATCTGGAAATCATCCCAAATTCTGGGGCAAAACCAAATCCATCAAAAAGCCATTAGGGTTATCTTACCACATGTCAGCAAGGCAGTGCTATTTTCAAAAGTAACAGCTTTTGGATCCACAAGGAGGTCTCTTGAGTTTCCCTTTATTGCAAGAGAAAAGCCACAGGACCTGAAATCTTGCCTTGGCTCCATCTCACTAACTCCACTGGTCTTAAAAAAAATCATTTCACCTTTCCAAAAGACCAGATATAGTCCAAGGTCTCATTTAACTCTAACATTTGATGATTTGATTCTCCTGATGAGTTTTTTAACTTGTGCTAATAGCTATTCATTTAAATTTGAGGAGCAATAAAGAAAAAGTTAACATTTTTATGTCTAGCCTATCGAAGATCTAGAAGTATCTATACCAAAATGTTTAAAGTGTTTCCATCAAGGCGGTGGGATTGAGGATGGATATTTTCCTTCACATATGTGAAGAAGTCTTTACTTAAGGATGGGATAACGAAAGGGATTTATATCTGTGTAGTAAAGAATCTGATCTTGCTCAAAGAAAACATCATCCTATGTGCTCAGCTTCTGAGAGGAAATCTCTGAGCCCTCCAGATAGGAGTGTCTTTGTGCGGAAGCCTTGGGTCACACTGGACAGTTTAATAATGTGATTTAGGGGAAGGGCTGGCCACGCCATATAGTCTGGAGGAGGAGGGAGGAGCTGACAAAAAAACTAACAATGTCAGTTAGGATGGGAACTTTGGGTTACACAGGATCAGTCACCTGGAGACTGAGATCAACTATGTGGGCAACAATGAATCATGCCTATGTAATAAAGCCCCCATAAAAAACTCTGGACACTGAGGCTCAGATGTGCTTTTCTGGTTGGCAATACTTTGTCATACTGTCACACACTGATGCCAGCAGAGGGATGTGTCCTGAGTCCACAGGGAGAGGACAACAAAAGCTCTATGTGTGGTACTTCTCCTGGACTCTACCATATGACCTTCTTTCCTTTACCAATTTTAATCTGTATCCTTTCCCTGTAATTAACCACAACCATGAGTATAACAACTGTCAGTGAGTTCTATGAGTCTTTTTCATGAATTATCAAACCTGACGATGGTTTTGGGGACCCTCTGAACTTGGAGTTGCTATCAGATGTAAGGACTATTCCCTCTTTTTTCTGTTGGCCTAAAACTCTATGCACTACCACAGCGATGAAAAGAAAATTTAATAGATATTCTTCGTAAAAATCCAGTAGCCTTTGACCTTTTCCCACAAATCAGCCAACAGCCTCCCAACACGTTCTTTATTTATTCTTCCTCTTTCTCTTCTCTTTATCACTCTCCCATGTGTGCACTCTTCTCCCCCAAGAAATGCTTATTTTTAATGCAAGTCATCTTTCCTATTTATCTTTATTTTTGAATCCTACATATCCATTATGGAATTTCACTTTCCTATTAACAGTTATCTTTATTTCTTTGAATTGTTTATGTGTATATTTGAAATTTTCTCCATAAAAAAAAATACGTATGTGTATACATATATGTATGTGCATATATATCTTTTTAGTAAAAAATAATCTCCTCCAAACCAGGCCCACATATTTTACTATCTTGACACATATTCACATACAAAAATATAACTGTCCAGCAAGAACAATTAATTGAAAGCAATTTATATTTGACAGCTTTTAAAATTCTCTCTTGCAATTTTCAACACTACGATATAGCTTACATTCCAGCTTCTAATCCCCCAAATTTTCGGTTCTCTTTCAAAATTTTCTTTAAACTTCTCCTGAAGACTTCCCTAGTGGCGTGGTGGTTAAGAATCCGCCTGCCAATGCAGCGGACACAGGTTCAAGCCCTGGTCCAGGAAGATCCCATGTGCTGCGGAGCAGCTAAGCCCGTGAACCATAACTACTGAGCCCGTGTGCCACAACTACTGAAGCCCACATGCCTAGAGCCCATGCTCCACAACAAGAGAAGCCACCACAACGAGAAGCCTGCTCACTGCAACGAAGAGTAGCCCCCACTTGCCGCAACTAGAGAAAGCCCATGTGCAGCAACAAAGACCAAACACAGCCAAAACTAAATAAATAAAATAAATTTATAAAAAACAAAACAAAACACTTGTCCTGAGCTCTTCAGTCTTGCCACCTCTTCCTCTTTTCTCTGCATCTACTGTCTTCTTCTCTACTAGTTATTCTCTAACCTTTTCTAAGAAAATCCTGATATCCTATTTACCTTTTCCTCTTATTCTCACAGAATACCTCCACTGTATCTTATAGGTGAGAACCAAAACCATCTACACCCACACCACTTACTAACCATATTAAAAAACCCTTATTATTCCAATGTTTCTCAATATAACTTTATTATTCCAAGAAACTTGCCCCCCCGAAAATAAAAGTTACAAATAACTTCACTCTTAATTCCAGTGACTTTCTGAAAGGCCAATCAATTCTTCAATAGCAAGAGGGCAGACAGCAGAAGCAAGAACTACAATCCTGACGCCTGTGGAACAAAACCACATTCACAGAAAGACAGACAAGATGAAAAGGCAGAGGGCTATGTACCAGATGAAGGAACAAGATAAAACCACAGAAAAACAACTAAATGAAGTGGAGATAGGCAACCTTCCAGAAAAAGAATTCAGAATAATGATAGTGAAGATGATCCAGGAACTCGGAAAAAGAATGGAGGCAAAGATCGAGAAGATACAAGAAATGTTTAACAAAGATGTAGAAGAATTAAAGAACAAACAAACACAGATGAACAATACAATAACTGAAATGAAAAATACACTAGAAGGAATCAATAACAGAATAACTGAGGCAGAAGAATGGATAAGTGACCTGGAAGACAGAATGGTGGAAATGACTGCTGTGGAACAGAATAAAGAAAACAAGAATGCAAAGAAATGAAGACAGCCTAAGAGACCTCTGGGAAAACATTAAACACAACAACATTCGTATTATAGGGGTCCCAGAGGAGAAGAGAGAGAGAAAGGACCCGAGAAAACATTTGAAGAGATTATAGTTGAAAACTTCCCTAACATGGGAAAGGAAATAGCCACCCAAGTCCAGGAAGTGCAGAAAGTCCCATACAGGATAAACTCATGGAGAAACACGCCAAGACACGTAGTAATCAAATTGGCAAAAATTAAAGTCAAAGAAAAATTATTTTAAGCAGCAAGGGAAAAACGACAAATAACATACAAGGAAACTCCCATAAGGTTAACAGCTGATTTCTCAGCAGAAACTCTACAAGCCAGAAGGGAGTGGCATGATATACTTAAAGTGATGAAAGGGAAGAAACTACAACCAAGATTACTCTACCTGGCAGGGATCTCATTCAGATTCGAAGGAGCAATCAAAAGCTTTTACAGACAAGCAAAAGCTAAGAGAATTCAGCACCACCAAACCAGCTTTACAACAAATGCTAAAGGAACTTCTCTAAGTGGGAAACACAAGAGGAGAAAAGGACCTAAAAAAACATACCCAAAACAATCAAGAAATGGTAATAAGAACATACATATCGATAATTACCTTAAATGTGAATAGATTAAATGCTCCAACCAAAAGACACAGGCTTGCTGAATGGATACAAAAACAAGACCCATACATATGCTGTCTACAAGAGATCCACTTCAGACCTAGGGACACATACAGACTGCAAGTGAGGGGATGGAAAAAGATATTTCATGCAAATGGAAATCAAAAGAAAGCC
The DNA here is from genome assembly GCF_937001465.1 of Orcinus orca. Classification (NCBI taxonomy): domain Eukaryota; kingdom Metazoa; phylum Chordata; class Mammalia; order Artiodactyla; family Delphinidae; genus Orcinus; species Orcinus orca. The sequence continues at coordinate 119,779,006 of NC_064560.1, read as the reverse complement.
GGAGTAGCAATACTCATATCAGATAAAATAGACATTAAAATAAAGAAGGTTACAAGAGACAAGGAAGGACACTAAATAATGATCAAGGGATCAATCCAAGAAAAAGATATAACAAATATAAATACATATGCACCCAACATAGGAGCACCTCAAAACATAAAGCAACTGCTAACAGCTCTAAAAGAGGAAATCGACAGTAACACAGTAATAGTGGGGGACTTTAACACCTCACTTACACCAATGGAAAGATTATCCAAACAGAAAATAAGGAAACAGAAGCTTTAAATGACACAATAGACTAGATAGATTTAATTTATATGTATAGGACATTCCATCCAAAAACAGCAGATTACACTTTTTTCTCAAGTGTGCATGGAACATTCTCCAGGATATATCACATCTTGGGTCACAAATCAAGCCTCAGTAAATTTAAGAAAATTGAAATCATATCAAGCATCTTTTCTGACCACAACGCTATGAGATTAGAAATCAATTACAGGGAAAATAACGTAAAAAACACAAATCCATGGAGGCTAAATGGATACGTTACTAAATAACCAAGAGATCACTGAAGAAATCAAAGAGGAAATCAAAAAATACCTAGAGACAAATGACAATGAAAACACGACGATCCTAAACCTATGGGATGCAGCAAAAGCAGTTCTAAGAGGGAAGTTTATAGCTATACAAGCCTACCTCAAGGAACAAGAAAAATATCAAATAAACAATCTAACGTGACACCTAAAGGAACTAGAGAAAGAAGAACAAACAAAAGCCAAAGTTAGCAGAAGGAAAGAAGTCATAAAGATCAGAGCAGAAATAAATGATACAGAAACAAAGAAAACAATAGCAAAGATCAATAAAACTAAAAGCTGGTTCTCTGAGAAGATAAACAAAACTGATAAACCATTAGCCAGACTCATCAAGAAAAAGAGAGAGAGGACTCAAATCAATAAAATTAGAAATGAAACAGGAGAAGTTACAACAGACACCGCAGAAATACAAAGTGTCCTAAGAGACTACTACAAGCAACTCTATGCCAATAAAATGGACAACCTGGAAGAAATGGACAAATTCTTAGAAAGGTATAACCTTCCAAGACTGAACCAGGAAGAAATAGAAAATATGAACAGACCAATCACAAATAATGAAATTGAAACTGTGATTAAAAATCTTCCAACAAACAAAAGCCCAGGACCAGATGGCTTCACAGGTGAATTCTGTCAAACATTTAGAGAAGAGCTAACACCCATCCTTCTAAAATTCTTCCAAAAAATTGCAGAGGAAGAAAAACTCCCAAGCTCATTCTATGAGGCCACCATCACCCTGATACCAAAACCAAAGATACTACAAAAAAAAGAAAATTACAGACCAACATCACTGATGAATATAGATGCAAAAATCCTCAACAAAATACTAGCAAACAGAATCCAACAACACATTAAAAGGATCATACACCATGATCAAGTGGGATTTATCCCAGAGATGCAAAGATTCTTCAATATACGCGAATCTTCAATATACGCGAATCACCATCACATATGGTGTATGTGATACACCATAATAACAAATTGAAGAATAAAAACCATATGATCATCTCAATAGATGCAGAAAAAGCTTTTGACAAATTTCAACACCCATTTATGATAAAAACTATCCAGAAAGTGGGCATAGAGGGAAGCTACTTCAACATAATAAAGGCCATATACAACAAACCCACAGCAAACATCATTCTCAATGGTGAAAAACTGAAAGCATTTCCTCTAAGATCAGGAACAAGACAAGGATGTCCACTCTCACCACTATTATTCAACATAATTTTGGAAGTCCTAGCCATGGCAATCAGAGAAGAAAAAGAAATAAAAGGAATACAAATGGGAAAAGAAGAAATAAAACTGTCACTGTTTGCAGATGACATGATATTATACATAGAGAATCCTAAAGATGTTACCAGAAAACTACTAGAGCTAATCAATGAATTTGGTGAAGTTGCAGGATACAAAATTAACGCACAGAAATCTCTTGCATTCCTATACACTAATGATGAAGAATCTGAAAAAGAAATTAAGGAAACACTCCCATTTACTATTGCAACAAAAAGACTAAAATACCTAGGAATAAACCTACCTAGGGAGACAAAAGACCTGTATGCAGAAAACTATAAGACACTGATAAAAGAAATTAAAGATGATACCAACAGCTGGAGAGATATACCATGTTCTTGGATTGGAAGAATCAATATTGTGAAAATGACTGTACTACCCAAAGCAATCTACAGATTCAATGCAATCCCTATCAAATTACCAATGGCATTTTTTACGGAACTAGAACAAAAAAATCTTAAAATTTGTATGGAGACACAAAAGACCCCGAATAGACAAAGCAGTCTTGAGGGAAAAAAAGCAGAGCTGGAGGAATCATACTCCCTGACTTCAGACTATACTACAAAGCTACAGTAATCATGACAATATGGTACTGGCACAAAAACAGAACTATAGATCAATGCAACAAGATAGAATGCCCTGAGATAAAACCACGCACCTATGGTCAACTAATCTATGACAAAGGAGGCAAGAATATACAATGGAGAAAAGACAGTCTCTTCAATAAGTGGTGCTGGGAAAACTGGACAGCTACATGTAAAAGAAGGAAATTAGAACACTCCCTAACACCATACACAAAAATAAACTCAAAATGGATTCGAGACCTAAATGTAAGACCTGACACTATAAAACTCTTAGAGGAAAACATAGGAAGAACACTCTTTGACATAAATCACAGCAAGATCTTTTTCGATCCACCTCCTAGAGTAATGGAAATAAAAACAAAAATAAATAAATGGGACCTAATGAAACTTTTGCACAGCAAAGGACACCATAAACAAGACGAAAAGACAATTCTCAGAATGGGAGAAAATATTTGCAAACAATTCATCAAAGGATTAATCTCCAACATATATAAACAGCTCATGCAGCTCAATATTAAAAAAACAAACAACCCAATCCAAACATGGGCAGAAGAGACCTAAACAGACATTTCTCCAAAGAAGACATACAGATGGCCAAGAAGCACATGAAAAGTTGCTCAATATCAAAAATTATTAGAGAAATGCAAATCAAAACTACAATGAGGTATCACCTCACACCAGTCAGAATGGGCATCATCAGAAATCTACAAACAACAAATTCTGGAGAGGGTGTGGAGAAAAGGGAACCCTCTTGCACTGTTGGTGGGAATGTAAATTGATACAGCCACTATGGAGAACAGTATGGAGGGTCCTTAAAAAACTAAAAACAGGGCTTCCCTGGTGGCGCAGTGGTTGAGAGTCCACCTGCCGATGCAGGGGACACGGGTTCGTGCCCCGGTCCAGGAAGATCCCACATGCCGCGGAGCGGCTAGGCCCATGAGCCACGGCTGCTGAGCCTGCGCATCCGGAGCCTGTGCTCCGCAACGGGAGAGACCACAACAGTGAGAGGCCCACGTACTGGGGGAAAAAAAAAAAATTAAAAACAGAATTACCATATGACCCAGCAATCCCACTACTGGGCATATACCCTGAGAAAACCATAATTCAAAAAGACACATGAACCCCAATGTTCATTGCAGCACTATTTACAATAGCCAGGTCATGGAAGCAACCTAAATGCCCATCAACAGAAGAATGGATAAAGAAGATGTGGTACATATATACAATGGAATATTACTCAGCCACAAAAAGGAATGAAATTAGGTCATTTGTAGAAATGTGGATGCATCTAGAGACTGTCATACAGAGTGAAGTAAGTCAGAAAGAGCAAAACAAATACCATATATTAACGCATATATGTGGAACTTAGAAAATGGTACAGATGAACATGTTTGCAAGGCAGAAATTGAGACCCAGAAGTGGAAAAAAAACCTATGGACACCAAGGGAGGAAAGCACTGGGCGGTGGGGGTGTGTGTGATGAATTGGGCGATTGGGATTGACATGTATACACTGATGTGTATAAAATGGATGACTAATAAGAACCTGCTGTATAAAAAATAAATAAAATTAAATTTAAAAAATATTCTTCAGGGGCTTCCCTGGTGGCGCAGTGGTTAAGAATCTGCCTAGTGATGCAGGGGACACGGGTTCGAGCCCTGGTCTGGGAAGATCCCACATGCCGCGGAGCAACTAGGTCCGTGTGCCACAACTACTGAGCCTCAGCTCTAGAGCCAACGTGCCGCAACTACTGAAGCCCGCGCACCTAGAGCCCGTGCTCTGCAACAAGAGAAGCCACCGCAATGAGAAGCCCGCGCACCGCAACCAAGATTAGCCCCCGCTCGCCGCAACTAGAGAAAGCCGGTGCACAGCAAGGACCCAACACAGCCAAAAATAAATAAATAAAATAAATTTATATTAAAAAAAAAAGGAATGGATTTAAAAAAATATATTCTTTAGTAGAAACTATTAAATGACAGTATACACACTAACACTCTTGGACTCCCTCTTCAAAATCCTCACATTGTTACGTCCACAAATCCTAGACTATTATATACAATCCTAACCAAGCCCCCGCACTGAAAGACCCACCTTCATCTAGGTAGGTCTTCAAAGTCTCAAAAGATATCCTGACTTTGCCCTTCCACTTCTGAGGTTCTATTAAGACTATATCAAGGTTATGTTCTCCCTTACCACGGTAAGAACAAACTCAGCTTTGTGCTATCAAAGGTAGTTTTGGTGACATTTTCGGGAGCTAGTATTTGACCTAAGGCCCAGAAGTGAAGATAAAGCAGCAAGCCATGGTTTTACTTTGTGACTGAGTGTTTATATGTGAACTTTTGGTGGAGGGGGCAGTAGGGAAATGTGTTGCAGGGTGGTAGGGAAGAGAAAGAAATGTACATATGTATGCGACTTTAAAATTTATAAGAGACTTCCACAACCAATATCTCATTTGACCCGTATGATAATGCTTTGTAGTAGACAGGTCATATATTACCGTCCTTCTTTTAAAGATAGAGACACTAGACTTATAGAGGTTAAGTGAGTTTAAGATTTGGGACACATAACATGAAACAGACAGAAGAAAATTCTAAAGCAGAGGTCAGCAAACTGCATTCTGTAGGCCAAACCTGGCCCCATGGCCTGTTTATGTAAGGAAAATTGTGTTGGAACACAGCCATGTCCATTTCTTTGCATAATCGTCTATGGCTGCTTTAGTGCTACAACAGCATCACTGAATCGCTCTGACAGAGAACATATGGCCCACAAAGCCTAGCATATTTACTATCTGGCTCTCTACAGAAAAGGTCTACCAGCCTCTATTCTAAAGCAAGATGTCATAAAGTTAACTCTCAAATAAATGAGATAAAATGATTAAACACTAAAGGCTTGAAGCTATCAATCAGATAGTTCATCATCAGGCAAAGGGACATTTGATAATATGAAGTGATAAATTGCCAGGTTCTAAGGTTTCTATATCATAGAAAAGAGTCTTCCTGGGTAGTTCTCAACCCAGATACAGAGTGCGTAGATACTATGAATTGAAATTATGTTGGAAAAGAATGATCCACCAGCCAGATTGCAGGCATCCATGCAGCAGCAAGTAGGAACACAAATAGCTACAGTAATAAAAATATTGTTGATGAAACTTGAACTTTAGAGAATTTGAGCATCAGAAAATATCAGGAGAATGTCCTATAATCACTGAATCAGCAATAGCTGAGAAAGGAAACCAGTGTGACATAAGCAGGAGTGAATTATCAGGAAATACAATAGCTTAGTGGATAACAGAGTCAGCTTTCCGGAAACTCACAAGAGTTATGTCTGCTTTTTTATTTTCCAGCTACAGCCTGAACTTCAGCCTCTGCACAGATCTCCCTGCTTCCAGGGCTGCTCCCCTATAGTCTACTCTCCAAACAAAATGGTCCTTTCTCAACGGCACTTAGATCATGTTACTGCTTGAAACCTTCCAATGGCTTCACATTTCACCAGGGGAAGATTTTCCTTGAAGCTAATAAAGCTGCAGATTCAGGCCCCTCACTTGCACAAGGACCTTTGGAGGCCCTGGCAATGTATTCACATGGTCATTTTATTTTTAATTTGTTAATTGTGAGATATTTTAACCACCACTGTCTAATTTTGAATTTCCCTCTGTCACAATTCTCTATGAGTTGAGTGGTGCTAATAGCCACAGACACTTTGGGATCTAGTTAAGGAGAAGTTGAGTTAGAAAAGCATTTAGTTTGAGTTAGTGGGATATACTATAGTAGTTCAAGGTTATTGCAGTGTAAAGTTTTTGCTGGTATAGGCATGCCTTCTAGGAATACTTCTACTATCCTCAGTGCCAGCATACATTGTGATATTAAAGATCAAACCTAGAGTTCAAAAGATAGGAACTTGTCTCCATCACACAAGAAATAGTGGCTAGTGAAGGAGAAAAGGGGCTTGAAACATGGAGCCAGAAGCTAGTCTGTGGAAAATTCTTACAAATCTTATAGTTCATATAAAAAAGAAATCTGAGAGAAACTTCCCCAAATTTAACAACAATCCTAGAAATGTACACAGAATTACCCATAATGAGTTGTGAAATCAACTATGCTACACTATGCATAAAAAATAAAAAAGTTTTGATCGAATAAGGTAAAGGAAAGACTTAATTTTCTTTCTATTCTTCCTCTAGAAAATGGTATTACAAAATAATATGTAAAGAGGTACTCAAAAGGACTTCCCTGGTGGAGCAGTGGTTAAGAATCCCCCTGCCAATGAAGGGGACACAGGTTCAATCCCTGGTCCGGGAAGATTCCACACGCCGCAAAGCAACTAAGCCTGTGTGCCACAACTACTGAGCCCACGTGCCGCAACTACTGAAGCCCGCGTGCCTAGAGCTCGTGCTCTGCAACAAGAAGCCACCACAATGAGAAGCCTGCACACTGCAACTAAGAGTAGACCCCACTCACCACAACTAGAGAAAGCCTGCACGCAGCAACGAAGACCCAACAGACAAAAATAGAAAAAAATAGAAAAAAATTTTTTAATTTAAAAAAATTTTTTAAAGAGGTAATCAAAGAGATTTGAGCCAGAAATAATGAAGTGGAATAAGGTAATACAGAGGGGTGTCTCAGTTAATTAGTAAAATTAACTTAGTAAAATTAGTAAAATTATTAGTAAAATTATTATGGGTTTTTTTTTATTTTGTGGTGTGTGTAGTGCAGGGGAGGAAAAAAACATTTTTTTTCCTCTACCCTCCCAAGTTCTGCATCTGGGGCCCTGGGAATTAAATTGACAAAAGACAGATTAACAAGGGGAAAATAAGCAGAGTTTATTAACAGGAGCAATGCTCAGACACACAGAAGAAACTAAGTAATGAGTAACTCCAAGGGGTAGTTAGAACTTGGGGCTTATATAGTATCTTACCAAAGGATAATAAATTTTTATAGAAGTGGCAAGACAAAAGAAAAGGGATTTGACATTTAGGGGCAGCAAACCGGGAAAGTAAATATATGGGGGAAATGAATAGAAGATAAGGGTTGTTTTAGTAGTTTGTTATATAGATTCCTCTCTATCTCTGCACTGATAAGAGTCTCTAATGCCCTTCCTCACATGATAGTGGGGAAGACAGGAGCTTTTTTTACATCTGCTGTTCCTCATTGTCTTCAGCTCAAAATAATCCTTATGCCAAAGTGGTGTATTTGGGGGTGGCATATTCCTATCCTCTATATTGGTATTTGTCACTTTTAAAAAACTGGTGATTTCTTTTTTTTTTAATATATTTATTTATTTTTGGCTGCATTGAGTCTTCCGGTGCTGTGCACGGGCTTTCTCTACTTGCGGCGAGCGGGGGCTGCGGTGCGCGGGCTTCTCATTGCGGCGGCTTCTCTTGTTGTGGAACATGGGCTTTAGGCGTATAGGCTCAGTAGTTATGGCTCACAGGCTCTAGAGCACAGGCTCAGTAGTTGTGGTGCACGGGCTTAGTTGCTCTGCGGCATGTGGGGTCTTCCTGGATCAGGGCTCGAACCTGTGTCCCCCACACTGGCAGGCAGATTCTTAACCACTTCGCCACCAAGGAAGCCCAAAATTGGTGATTTCTTGTGGGGTCTTTTTTTCCCGTCCCAAATAAGTATTCAGGTTTGTCCCTAATTTTATATTCCTTTACATATATTCAATACAAGGCCTCGAGGACTAAAATTCCAAACCCCACAAATCCTGGATGCACCCTTAAATCTCAGAGTTAAATACAATGCCCTAATAATTAGCCTGGCAAGGCTTGCACGATGGGGCCCTGCTACTCTCTGACTCCTCTCCAACACTCTCACCTGCTGGCACTCCACTCAAGATGCTACAGCCAAGCTGTTCCTGAGTCACACTCAGAACCTCCCCACCACAGGACTTTTGCACTGGCTGTTTCCTGTCTAAAATGCTCTTTCCCCAGATACCACCATGACTTTTCTCTTACTTTCTTCAGATCTCTGTTATTGTCTTAATGGAGAAGACTTCCCTGATTACCTTTCTAAAATAGCACTGCCCTCTAGCTCCCATCACTTTCTATTGTCTTTCCTTGACTTAATTTCCTCCTTAACAATCAGCATCACTTAAAGCTCTAACTAGTTTATTATCAATTTCCCCAAGTAGAGTGTAAGCCTCAAGGAGGCAGAGACTATTGCTCATTGCTGTATCCCCAGGGCCTAGAGCAATTTCTGGCTCATAGTTGAGTCTTTCAAATTATTTGTTGAGAACGAACAAAAGAATAAATGAGAGAGAATTATTAATACCTGAATTTAAAGGGATTAGTAGTAAATGCAAGACTAGGTTATAGCTGTACCTGATTTTATTTGCAATTTGCTATGTATATTATATAGTTTGATAAACTATATGTGATTCATTGGACAGCAGGAGTTTAGCTGTTTTCAACTACAACTTATAGTTGCATATAAAAGGCCAAAGTAAAGAACCTTTTCAAGTGTTACTGAGGACAAATAAACTGTATGGACACAGTATGTATGTATGACTCTTTCTGATAAGGTAAACCAGGCGAACAATATTTTTACCAAACAGCACCTGTTGGAGGCCCATTCCTATTGGTTAATAACATTCCTTTCACAATATCTTAAACTTACAGTGCAAACTGCCTTTTCAAAATGTTTTTAAAACTGTGACTTATTTCTCATAAAATTAAACAGAGGACCTCATATCCTGCAAGCTGGAAGAAGTTTCAGAGATTACGGGGCCTGATGGTTCCCAAGCCAGCTGTGTATTAGGAGGACCTGGGGAGTATGTTTCAAGGAAAGAAAAGAAAGAGAGAGAGAGATTACCAAGCCCAGGAGCTATATATTTTTTTTTAACAGGCTCTCCTCTGACTGTTACCCAGCCTTCCTGACTCGCAGTATTCAGGAGCTGCTGAACTTGTTTGCTCCTCTTGTTTACCGTGTCTCACCAAGTGTATATAAACCTTGAATAGGAAATAGAAAAAAAGAATCCAATACCAGCTGAGACAGTGGTTCTCATTCTGACTAAACAAGTAGAGTCACCTGGAAAGCTTTCATTCCACTGGCTAGGCTCTGCCCCAGGCTAATTGTATCAAAATCTCTGGGTGGGACCTATAGTATTGCTGTTTTAAAAGCATCACAGTGAGTCTAATGTGTAGCCAGGAATACGGAACCCTGATCTAGAAGAAAATAATTTCAAGAAACAAGGCACTTTCTATTTCCTGAGTCTGGAAATCATACTGCCAAAAATCAACTTGGAGACAGCCCGTTCAACTGACATTTTTATACTTGAGAATCTTGGATTTTAGAGAGAGACTTGCCCAAGGTCAAATCATTAGAGGCTGATTGAGAACCTGAACCCAGGTGTCTCATGTTGAAAGCTGGTATCACTTTTACTGCATCAAAATCTCCTGATCCACCGTACTTCAATCCATAAGCAAGCCTTGAGTAAGATTCTGTCAGGTCACTCTATCTCCTGGTCATACTAGGGCTTCATTTCTGCAGTGAGTCACAGACCGGGAACAGTTACAGATCAGATTAAATGGTAGGCTAGCTAAGTTGCTCCAGGACACCAATCTCTAACAGTATTTTTCAAACTTGCCTGGTCAAAAGATTCATATGTAGGGAAATGGTTAATAATACAGATTCTCAGGGCTCTCCACTGAAAAGTCAGCACAGGAACTTGGAATACATAATTAACAAGGGTTGCAGTTCATTCATGTGCTGCGCAAGTTTGGAAAAGACTGTACTAAAATATATGATATTTTTATCCCACTTAATTCTGATTTCCACATATGACTTTTTACATGAGGAGTCAGCAAACTTTTTTCCATAAAGGGTCAGTTAGAAATAGTTTAGGCTTTGCAAGCCATGTGGTCTCATTTTCAACTGCTCAACTTGCCTTTTTATAATATGAAAGCAGCCATAGATAATATAAATGAACGGAGTGGCTATATTCCAATACGACTAATTACAAAAACAGATAGGGAGCTGGATTTGACCCATACACCATAATTTGGCAACCTCCTAGTTTAGATAACAACCAAAATATAAGTTTATAATTATATCATTTAGAAATATTGGCCTACAAGACATAAAAACAAAAACTAACAGTGACTAAAACAAATGAGGGTTTCTTTTATCTCACATAACAAATTTAGACCCAAGTATTTGCTAATGTTAGTTTAGCAATTTAATGATATCTTGGAAGTGGCAGCATCTGCCTCCAGAAACCTCTAGAAGACATCTCCTTATGTATCACTGGCTAGATCTGGATTACATACCTATATAAAGTTCATGACTAAGCTCACTATCTCTGAAACCAAGGGAATTCTACCGAAAATGTGTGTGTGCCGGGGAGGAAGGAGAGAGTACAGAGAACTATTAACAAGGAATAAAGCTAGATAAGTAGTGCATTTTGGTAGTCAACTAACAGTGCCCAGCACTGTCCGCCCCCTTGGCAATCTAACTTCCACACACATATCCTTCTTCCTACACAGGCAGTTCATAGAGGTGTATTCACATCCTCCCCAAAGGAGATAAACCACAAAGTCCCATCTAGCTACTACGTCCAGGTCCAAATCTAGGATCTCCAGGTGATGCTCAATTTTCTTCATTTGGTCCAAAGATATCTACTTATAGATCTGGAAGTTTTCTCTAAAGAACAGGTTATCTGCTACCAACACATTTAATATACAATGGTGGGAAAAGACTAAATCAATAGTTAATATTTACTATCATATACTCCATCCAGTTAGAAAGGAATAGTGGAAAACACCTGTCCTCTCAATGGAGAAAGTTCCTTGGTTAATCAATCTGACAGTTCCTATTTCTGCTTGTGAAAATCTATTTTTCTTCCATAGCCTCTGGTTCTTTCCTCTCTAAGATATTCTTTAACCACTATTTTCAATACCTAAATCTGAGATGGGCATTCAGGAGAAAGTTCTTTTCTAATTTTAGCAACCTCTGCATGTTGGTACAAGTTTAGACACCTCGGGATTCCTTTTGAGGTTCAACAATTATATGCAGCGGTTGGCGAGGCTTGCTTCATCTTTAACAATGAAGTTCCTCTCAAAAATTTAGTAGATTCCGTCTATTTGGTTCTGGTCAATTCCTTGCATTGGTAACCACAGCTAAAGATTTTGTCTAGACGTAGTCTTTGAGGCTAAGGACTCTTGTCTCCCTGATGCTAGATCCTGTACTCTTCCAAATCCTCTGGCATTTAACACACATAATCAGTTCTTTGTGGTAAGAATCCCCAGTTTTATCGGTCTTAAGGGTGCCACTTTCTCATCTCTGCTTGTTTTAACGTGGGGTACCAAAGACACCATCTATAACACTGCAATGGTATAAATTATGGGACTCTGTTCATTTAGATTGTAGATCATAGTTAGAGTACCTTTGCTTGCAAAGTCATACTTTGCTCTCTGCATGGAGATTAGCTATCTAGCTTAAGTTTGCCTCTCCTAGTAGGACTTCTTTGCTAACAACAGAGCCCCATCCAACATCTGAACCCAATTTAACCGCTACATTGGTCCTCACGTACATCCATGGAAACTGGAGAGAGCCTTGAAGCATAGCTTGAAAATCACAGATTGAAAACACACAACCATTTATGGGTAAATTACCTGAAATTTTACCCCATATAAATTACTTATTTTGACTGGCAAGTGGGTAGTATGAGGGACAGCTAGGAATGTCTTGCCAAGGTCATCTCAGTTCCAATATTCCTTATCGTTTGCCCAAGAGACATGGATGCTAGGATATCAACCACGAGGGAACAGAGTAAGTGACCAGCACTTAGAAAACCAATTGATATATTTTGCATAAATTTAGGAAAATCTGCAGTAAAAAACTTGAGTGATGTTTCTTTTTCAAGGCAAGTGAAGATAAATCCAAGAAGGGAAAAAGTGCAAACTTTCCCTGATGGCCTCATTTATTTTTTTATACAGTTGAATAATACACGTATATTTATAAATATGTATATATTTGCAAATTTTTTTTGGAAAGAGGTGAGAAACGGAGAGTAGAAAAGGAGGAGTTCCAGTTCAAAATGGCGACATAAACGGGTCCTGAACTCAACTCCTCCCACAAACACACCAGATCTACAGATATATATGGAATACGGTCCTCTGGAAACAAAAAAAAACCCCTGAAAACTGGCTGAACAACTCCTATACATCAGGTCACTGAGAGAAAGCCCACATAGAAGCAGGTAGAGAGGCTGGGACAATCTCGTCATAAACCCCACACTCGGTACAGCAACCCACAATGGGGTGGGAACTCAAAACCCGAGCTTCTCCCTGAGGAGCAAAGGGTTTGAACCCCACATATGGCATACCCAAATTTTAAGACGTACACCTGAGAGACAGGCCTCCAAAACGTCCAGCGTTGAAAACCAACAGGGCTTGCGTCCCCGAGACCCGCAGGTTATGAGGATCTGAGAATGGGCTCTCATAGGGCTCGTGCTCAGACTCACCTGCCCAGGGCCCAGCACAGGAGCAGCAGATCCAGGACCGCCCAGAGCGTGTGGGAGAAGCTCATTTGCTTTGTGCTTGTTCTGGAGCCTCGGCCTGAGGGGCAGGCAGCTGGTTTGGAGGCCTACCCTGCCCTCCGGGACGGAGACGAGGACGCCGTCTTTACGCCGCTGCGGCGTTCACGCAGAGATCTCTGGCGGGAGATTTTTCGCGCGGCTGGTGAGCCAATCCCTGCAGCCGCTGCCCTGGGAACGCCCCTTGATCACGTGGCTCTGGGGCCTGAGGGAGATGAGCGGGCTTCAGCGCCTTACGCTTGGGTCACACGGACAGTATAGAGTTGCTCACTTTCAAAGCTGTTGCTTTCCAGTCAGCCTAAATCTAGGAGTCTAACCCTTTGGGACGCTGACAGTTCTTGGCCCCCTCAACTCCTGGGGGCCATTAAAAAAAATAGGCTGCTTGGACACTCACAAATGTTTGAGAGACAACCAAGAGCTGGGGCAGAGTTGAGCGAGAAGTTTCATCTCGTACACGAGCCCACTCCTTCAAGACTGTGAGAGGTGAGTGACTTTTCTCTAATGCATAGAAACCAACACAGAAAGTCAAGCAAAAATGAAACAGAGGGAAGGAGGGAGGAAAGACCGTGAAATGGCAAGATGTTAAAAGAAAAGCTATGTGTGATAAAACTGATAAAGAGCCGGGGGTCAAAATGGATAAATTCAGGGCTTCCCTGGTGGCGCAGTGTTGAGAGTCCGCCTGCCGGGCCCGTGAGCCATGGCAGCTGAGCCTGCGCATCCGGAGCCTGGGCTCCGCAACGGGAGAGGCCACAACAGTGAGAGGCCCACGTACCGCAAAAAAAAAAAAAAAAAAAAAAGGATAAATTCAGCCACTCATTCACTATTCAAGAGTTATTAGACACTAACTTTGTTCTAGGGATCTCATGCCAGGTCCTGGGGGTACAAAGATGGGAGTGCTGCCTTGGTGGTGCCTAAGAGCAGATGGAGACAGGGCTGTTGTGCTGCAGAATTTCAGAGAATGCCCTCTAGAGGCATACAGTGAGGTGGCCCTGGGTGGGCACACTAGGCTTGAACAATGAAATAAGTCTTATAGGAGTCATGAACTCTGAGAGCAAAGGGATAGTGACTAAGACCATCTGGATGAGTTAGGGACAGCCTTACGTAGAAGGTGATAGCTGAGCTGACTTCAGAAAATGAGTGGAGGCTTGCCAGGCAGAGAAAGGGGGAAGGGTCTGCCAGGCACTGGATAAGGGGACCATGTGTCAGAATTCTGATGCCTAAAGTCTCTGTGCTCCATAAGATGCCTATATTCAAAACAAGCAACCTAGTGTGTAAGGAACTTCCTTAAAGTCACATAGTGGAACTACACAGAAAAATCAGTGAAAACTCACTTGAATCAAGACTTAAAAGAAAACAAAATCTCCTGCTTTTTTGTTTCTGTAATAAGGACAACCAGCCTGGGAGCCCTCTCTGAACTGCTTGCCCCTCTCACCATGTAGACACATCAAATGCTGTGGGAAAACCCTAGAAGTTTTCAGTTCCTGCATTTTACCCAACTTTTCTTCCCTTCTGAACAGTGCCAGGAAGGCAAAAAGAAGTCACTAGGACAAGTCAGCAATTCTGTGGAATTTGAGGCAGGTTGCAGAGCCTCTGCTTCAGAATTTTTAAATCTAGAGGTAAGGAAGAGTTAGATAATAACTAGCCTCTGACTTACTCAGTGGTAAGGCATGAAATGCATAGCACTTGTGCTGCAAAAAGGTCATCCGGTTTACAAGCAAGCTCAGGATCCAGAATCTGCAGTTCTGCCTTCCCTGACAGAAGAACACTGGACAGAAGAAAAGTCACCTTCTTTATTAACTGCTCAGCATAAAAAGAAATTTGCCTTAAGACCAAAGCAACTTTAAAGACTCGACTTAAATTTAGACCTAAGGAAAAAGAAACATAAACTGAGGGCTCTAGACCCTGATGTTTTAACCCTTTTTAAGTTAATCAAACAATTGCAAAGCATGTTTCCACAGTGTAGCATTTTCTTAATTCCCATGATTTATTATCTGGAACAGATGATAAATATGCCAAATATGCTCAAAACATCAGTTTTATCATTTAAAAATGGTACAGATGAACCTATTTCCATAGCAGGAATAGAGATGCAGATGTAGAGAACCGACATGTGGACACAGAGGGGGGAGGAGAGGTGGAACGAATTGGGAGATTAGGATTGACATATACACTACCATGTGTAAAATAGATAGCTAGTGGGAAGCAGCCGCACAGCACAGGGAGATCAGCTCGGTGCTCTGTGATAACCTAGATGAGTGAGATAGGGGGTGGGAGTGGGATGGGGGGTGAGGGTGGGAGGGAAGTCCAAGAGGGAGGGAATATATGTATACTTATAGCTGATTCACTTTGTTGTACGGCAGAAACTAACACAGCATTGTAAAGCAATTATACTCCAAGAAAAAAAAAAAAGCAGTAACGGGTTTCCCATGAGAAAATATATCATTGTTGCTAAACTTATGGTCTCTGAAATCAGACCTCCTTGGTTTAAATTCTAGCTTCACCCCACCTCCCTGTATAACTTTGGCAAATCACTATGTCTTTCTAAACCATAATCCCCTCAACTGCAGAATGGGGCTAATGATAGTAGCCACCTCGCAGGGTTGTAGTGAGGATTAAAGGAGACGACCTGTGCAAACAACCTACCGTATCTTAACTACTCAATAAATCCACTGTTTATCTCCTCATTTCATTCCTGATATTTCCCCTTTAAATTGTTGGTGGAAAGAGAAACTTACGAGAGTGCTTGGGGTTTTTTTGTTGTTGTTGCGTTTTTTTGGTGTGGTTTCGGGGTTTGATTTTTTTATTGAGGTATTATTGAGTTGCAATATTGAGTTGCAATATTTTTATTGAGGTATTATTGAGTTGCAAAATTATATTGCAATATTATATTAGTTGCAATATTATATTAGTTATTATATTAGTTTTATAACCACTGCGCCACCAGGGAAGCCCAGTGCTTGGGTTTTAACGCACTTGCACTGTGGATTTATTTTGAGCTGTCCCTGTTAAGAGCGAGAGAACATCTCTTTCTTCTTTTACTCATATTAGAAAGCCTTAAGCAATGAACTACAGTAGAGACTGCAAGGATAAAGTGTGAATGTATGCAAGAATATTTGAGAGAAGGAATAAAAAAGGAAAATAAAGGTCAAAGGGATTTACAAAATAATTAAAAAGTGGCAATTGGGGCTCCCTGGTGGCGCAGTGGTTGAGAGTCCGTCTGCCGATGCAGGGGACGGGGGTTCGTGCCCCGGTCCGGGAGGATCCCACGTGCCGCGAAGCGGCTAGGCCTATGAGCCACGGCCACTGGGCCTGCGCGTCCGGAGCCTGTGCTCCGCAACGGGAGAGGCCACAACAGTGAGAGGCCCGTGTACCGGGGAAAAAAAAAAAAAAAAAAAGTGGCAATTGTATTTAGGACAATCTTAAACATAAAGATCACTAGAGAAAGGAAAGAAGAATCAGCTGGCCTATACAGACCCAGATCCCAGTCTCCCTGCCTCTCCACAGGTTTGGAATACACTGGAATCACAAACTGACGTGTACTGAAGTCACCTCTACCTGATCAGCACCAGGTCCTGAACCTCACCATCAGTGACATGGGCCTAAGTTCACTTGGCTCTCCACAAGGCCACCTAACTCACCTTGGCAGTCTGGATGAGTCTAGGCAGGGAATAGCTACAATTAAGGGTTTTCTTGGTTTGTTTCTTGTTTGCGTATTTCTTTGTTTGTTAAAGGGGGAGGTGTTAGTTGTTTGGGAGCAGAGGAGAACTCCTATTTCCAGTGAGCTACTGCTCACTGTCTTTGATTTTAACTTGTTTTCTTTTCTAGTAAGAAAAGTGTCCCCTGATGCAGAAATGACTTATGACATAGAAAAATGCTTGATTAGTAACTAATCTGTCTGTCTCCAGCTGTGTAGCAGACTCATCTTAAAAACCTTTGGGAGGTTCTACTTGCAGCTGTGGTTTCATTTCAAAGGAATCCAAAAAGTGGGGGTGGAAGAGTGAGATACTATATAGAAAAATCTCTTCCCTTTGTCTTCTGTACTCTTCTAGAAGGGGAGCACAAAAAGAAAATACACAAGTAAAGGAGGTTCAAACACAGTAAGAATCAGTTTCTAAAGGATAGTGAGAGGTCAGTGATTTGAGAGTCAAGAAATTCATGTCTAATGTTTACTTCAGCTGTGACTCATTATGAAACGTTGGCGAGGGTCACAGAAACCTCCAGCCCTCGGTTTCCCCATCTGTAAAATGAAGATTTGAATAACTGGGCAACCCATGTTACATCTGATGTGTTTTCAGAGACTCAGAATGAAAGTCATGATCATGTATTAATACAAAGACGAGAGAGACGTTCGCTTCTGAGAGAGACCAGACTAGCAAAAAAAAATTCACATTTGGATGCTAATTGGATGTCCCAGATTAAAGTAATTGAGTAAAAATTAGTGGGAAGAAAAATCTGTGGTTTGGTGATAAAAAGAGAGGACTTCTATAAGAAGAGACAAGAAAAATCATAGAGGTTCAGTGACTCTTATTTACTTGGAGGAATTAAAATGCTTCCCCTTCATCCTATAAGGGAAATCCTTGAGAAGTTTGCAGACTGTCACCATCTGTTCAGCAAAACATGCATCAACATACTATTTTCCACATGTTACGTTTTTTTAATTTTGAAAACAGAAATTAATCTTTTCCTAGCCAAATGTTTTACTATAACCATTGCAAAGAAAATTAGGTAGAAGCTCTCTGTTTGGATCCCACTCCTCTCCCTACCCACACCCACCACCAAATCAATTCTTTGCATTTTCTATGGCAATGTATGGCTTAAAGCTAAGAAGAAGCTAGTAATTTGACTTTTTTCCAAAACATAACAAGTCTGTATTTCCTAAGTCTGTAGAACTGCTCTGAAGCCCATCTTTCACGTAGTTGCAAAGCCCTATCTCTCCATTTTCCTCCTCAGAACCTCATAGTGACTTCCATCAACAACTTGATCAAGGCCAAGTTAACTATCACCACTTGGGTATCCACTCTTGGCTATACCATGGCAGCCAACCACCCCTTTCCCTACTATCCTTCTCCCGCCACCACTCCTCTGACTGATGCACTCAGAAACCAGGCCTAGAAGTCAATGTAGTCGGCCAGCTAGTGCTTACCAAGCCCCAGCTCTATGCCCAGCACCATGCAAGGGACAAAAGGACATGGACAAACAATGCTAGACATACTTCCTACCCACAGAGAGCTCACACACTTGTTGGGAAGAAGCTAGAACTACTAGAGGATAAGACAATAAAAAACATCCAGTGTGACATGGTAAAAATGATGATGACAGCAATGATGATGGTGATGATCATGGTGATCGGTCAGGATCTCAAAGTTAACTCCTTTATTTCATCTGTGCCTTCTCTTGCAAGTTTCTAGACATTGGTTGGCCAGAGGAAAATGAACTTTTAATCTTGTCTGGTTTAATGTGTAGCCTGATCCAATAATTTTGATAGTCCCTTTAAGTAAGACTCAGCTATGTATGCCCATTTTCCAAAATGGTAAAATCTTAGAAGACAGTTGTCCTGTCCATTTAGCTGGTTTTGTGTAGCACTGAGCAAATCTTGGTCCATCTATGACCTTTGATAATATTATTGTCTCTCCAAAAACTAGATTTATTTCTACCTAACTGCAAGTCCCATAAAGAAAACACTGAGTGATGTGCTTATAAAATACATGTAGAGCAGGCATCATTATTTTTAAACAAGTAAACTGAGGCACAATGAGTTCAGCAATACTTTAGAATAACTGATATGAGCTGAGTGTGTCACTCCAAAATTCATATGTTAAAGTACTAACTCCCAGTACCTCAGAATGTGACTGTATTTGGAGATTGTCTTTAAAGAGGTAATTAAAATTAAGATGAGGTCATTCAGGTGGGCCTTAATCAGTATCAGTGTGTCCTTCTAAGAACAGGAAATTTGAACACTGATGGGCTCAGCGGGAAGACCATGTTAAGAAACAGGGATATGACAGGCCATCCACAAGAAGAGAAACCTCAGAACAAACTGACCCTGGCGACACCTTTATCTCAGATGTCTGGCCTCCAAAATTGTGTTTAAGCCACTTAGTCTGTGGTGCTTTGTCATGGCAGCCCTAGCAAACTAATACAATAGGCAGCCTCTAAAAACAGCCCTCTCTGATCAGCATAACATAAAGATAGGGTTTTTAGTCTGTTCTTCCACTGGTATTAGCTCTTTTACATACTTCAACACTGTCTGGCATAACAGATTTTAAATAACATTTGTTAAACTCATGAGTGAACATTATCCTTTTAGTTAATTCAAGATATAATTTTAATGCACTTTACCAACCAAAATAGAAAATTAAACTGCAAAAGTAACTTCATCATTTTAAAAAATTCTACACTTATATGCTAGGTAACTTCTGATAATTGTTAAAAATTTTTCTTTTAAGGCCAAAATAGTAATAAGCCACAAAAGTCATTATTTCCACAAATGTTAAGCATTAGCTTTCTTGGAATAAAAGCATCAAATTATGGAGAGGTGACTGATACAAGTATTTTATTTGAATTTTCATGTATGTTTCTATAGCCAGAGTCCTCCTAAGATTCAGTGCCTTGTTTGCTTTTTTTCCTATCATCTCATTGATCTCTTCCAAGTCCTGGTAAAGTTGTCAGAAGTACAGTTTTCCCCATTTTATAAATGGAGAAAATAAACAGGCAAGTCAAGGAATGTTATTCAGTATTGCAAAGCAGGCTCAAAGCGAAGGCATTTAAACCAGATGAAAACAATGAAGCATATGCACTTGGGAGAGGGAGGGGCAAGGAGGGGAGGAAGGAAATGAGGAACACAGTCTTTGTCCCCCCACTCCACCCATGAGTGCGATCATATCTAGAGCCCAGCAATTTAGAATCCAAAAGGATTTGGTTCCAGAAGTATCTCCAGGATCTAATTAGAAGGCCTTGACCTCTATGTAGGCAGCCCAATTCATTCATTCATTTATTCACTCATTCATTCAGTAACTACTCATTGAACACCTACTATATGCAAGACACTCTTGTAGGCTGTGTTGTACACTATCTTGTAGTGAACAAAACAGACCAAAACATCCCTGCCCTCACAGGGCTTACATTCCAGGGGTGGAGACAGAAAAATAAAAATGATAAGTAAGTAAAACATATAACATGTTAGATAGTATTCAGTGCTAAAGAGAAAAAACAAAAGTGGGATGAAGGATATAAAATGTGAAGGATGGGTTGAAATATTAAGTTAGCCAAGAAAGGTCTCATGATGATGAGTTAGGAGGCTGACTGCATGAGAAAACATTGAAACACTTTTTTTTTTTTTTTTTTTGTATGCAGGCCTCTCACTGTTGTGGCCTCTCCCGTTGCAGAGCACAGGCTCCAGACGTGCAGGCTCAGCAGCCATGGCTCACGGGCCCAGCCGCTCTGCGGCATGTGGGATCTTCCCAGACTAGGGCACGAGCCCGTGTCCCCTGCATCAGCAGGCGGACTCTCAACCACTGCGCCACCAGGGAAGCCCTTTTTTTTTTTTAAAGAAGATGCTGGGGGTAGGAGTTTATTAATTAATTAATTTATTTTTGCTGTGTTGGGTCTTCGTTTCTGTGTGAGAGATTTCTCTAGTTGTGGCAAGCGGGGGCCACCCTTCATCATGGTGCGCGGGCCTCTCACTATCGCGGCCTCTCGTTGTGGAGCACAGGCTCCAGATGTGCAGGCTCAGTAGTTGTGGCTCACGGGCCTAGTGGCTCCACGGCATGTGGAATCCTCCCAGACCAGGGTTCGAACCCGTGTCCCCTGCATTAGCAGGCAGATTCTCAACCACTGCGCCACCAGGGAAGGCCTGAAACACTTTCTTATCTTCTCAAACAGTATCCTGAATTCTTAGATTCCAACAGCTCGGCTTCCATTCACAACTCCATTCTTTATTTATGTGTGAATTTGAGCAAATTTCCCAAGTTTTCTGGGTCTCAATTTCTTTATCTGTAAAATGAAAATTATACTTAACTTGCAGAATTATAAGGAGTTAAGGCAATATATATATATTGCATTATATATAGATATAGATATAAATATATACTTCTCAAGTGCCTAAAACAGTGCCTGACATATAAGAACTCAATAAATATTAGGTTTTGTAATTGCTTTTTTTTACTAGTGGTCTTCCTACAACTTGATTTCAACATTGTAAAAATGAGACTAAATGCAGACCATCTCACTGGATTGTTGTGGAAATCAGATGAGATAAGATGTATAAAGAGCTCTTGGAGGCTGGATCACAGTAAGGGCTAAATATATGCCTCTTGCTCTTGTTATGGTTGTAACCAGATAAAATTTTTATTTTCTTAACAACTACAACAGCTTTCCTCTTGGAAAAGTAGCCTTTGGGAATAGAAAGTGAGATCCTAAGGGCATGGATATGTGTCTACAATAATTTGAGCAAAGAAGAAAGGAGAGCTAGTTAAGCTGCTCTGCATTTGAAAACAAGACAGTGGGAGATTGGGAGAAAAATGGGAAGGAGGGAGGATCCAAGGAGCTGTTGTGAGGCTAGGGACTTTACAGGGTGAGGGAACTGGACACATTCTCTAAGGATACATTGGTGCAAAAACATTTTACACATAGGGATGCGTGAAATTTAACTAGAAATTATCTGTTTTGTTGCAGCATGAACCCTTCTTTGGCCTGCTCATGCCACTAAAATCTGTAGTAAAGCCAATTATACTTACAAGTGCTTTGTATGAATAAATAAGTCTTTTGTACAAATTGGGAAGGGTTTGGTGAGCCAGAAGTGATCATGAAAATATGAACTCCACAAGAATTTGGAGAAATCCTAGAAAGAACTTTGGGCTTCTATAGGGAATGGATGAGACCTTTGGGACAATCCTACCTAGTCTCTGACATCTGGATGACAATATTAGTAATAACGACCACAGCATTAGAAGGGTGTGTGTGTGTGTGTGTGTGAATTTTGGTGGTGGAAGGGAGTGGACATTATAGGAACCTTATGTAAGGAACAGCACCAAAAATGGAGGAGAGCTTAAACAAGCTTTATTTGGGAACGCTTCCGGGTGAGGTTCACTGGTCCAAGAGAAAGGGGCCAGACAAGTCGCGCCCGGGTGTGGGCGCGAACAAAATTTATAGGGGCGGACGCAGGGGAGGTGCTTGCTGTGTGAAGCAGCCCTTTTTTGGTAATCTCTCGGGTGTTGTGGCAATGTCAGGTGTCGGTTGCATCAGCCTTAGAGCCGTTGGTTCCGCCCCTCGGGAAGCTGGAAGACCGGGGCTGAATGGTGTGGCAATGTCGGGTGTCGGTTGCATCAGCCACTTTGGCGGGGGTTCCATCTGGCTCCCTGGGCCCTTCCCCGGACCTGCTGGCCTTACACCTTACACAATGGTGGGGGCCGGTCAAACAGTCTCTGTTAGTCTTTTGTCTGAGGCTGGAGCTTGAAGTCCACAGGGCAGGTCATCAGAATAAGAAGGTAAGATAGAACGTCAGGGTAAGCAAGTACAATCTGGGACCCACAAGGGCAGGGACAGACTGGAACCCTTGTCAGTGATAGCTGCCTCTAGTCTTGATGATGTAGACATCCTGCCTGAAGAAGCCAGGGACCTTTGTCACAGAACTAAATACACATGTGGCCCAAGAGGCAGAGAACTTTATGGAGGATCCCCAGGAAGGTGGCTGCTGCCTGGTGCCAATGAAGTAAGCCAACAGATAGCAACAGTGCCTGCCAGTGTGAGCTACCATTGTTTCACTTTCAACCTCCAAACCTATTGAAAACATGTTTTTTGTGGCCCATCCTAACCAGACACATTCAGAGAAGGGATTTCTCAGAAACATAATTCAACCTAGCCACGTTAACATATGACAAAGCTGCCACACTAATAATTCTCACTACAGCCTGAGCTAGATACTTCATCCCCATTTTCAATTGAGAAAAATGAGATTTGGGTGAGGGTCCATAACTTGCCTGGAGTCACAGAGCTAGCAAATGGCACAGCCAAAATTCCAGATGCCTCTACATTGCCTAATTAGACATATTAAATAACAGTGGTCCAAATGGGAATAGTGATTTAATAGGTATCCCCAAAGGAAGCCTCCAGTATTATTAATTTTTATAATAATCCCTTACAAATGTAAAACACCGTACTTTTCAGTATTGTTTCTTGTAAACTTTTCCTCTGGATCCTCAGAACACCACTATGGAAAAGGTAGGTGTTTATCACCTACATTATACAGATGAGCAAATTAATTCTTATATAGACTTTTCCTAAACCACACAGCCAGTGGCAGAGGCAACTCTGGAATCCAAGTCTCCTGACTTAACCCATAATTCCAGAGCCCCAGTCAATTAAAAGTAACTGGCCAGAGGTGACAAATGAGACGAGAAGGAAAGGAAAGATGATAAAAGACCATAAACAACAGTAGATCTCGTGGGAATTCTGTTAAAAAATTTTTAAACACTTGGCCACAGACCTGCTCCTTGTCTAGCAAATGAATTTACCCACTTCTTCCTTAACCTCATCTCTATCCCAGTAATAGTGAGAACCAAACAATTCCCCATTACCTGACATGGTTTGCCATGTCCCAGCACTAGATTCTGAGTCCTGCTGCGTTCTGAGGATGGGAGGTAGGCACTGAGTCCATCCAATTTAGGTAGAATCAATGGTGTCATCTGTGAAAGGAGTCAAAATCCCATCTACATATTGCAAAAAAAAACAAAAACAAAACTGTAGTTCTCTCTTGTCCAGACTTCAGGAGAAATTCAGCTATGTTGAATGTTGTAGCTAGATATTATTCATTCCTTCTACAGACATCTGTGGAATTTCTATCATGGGTAAGCAGAGTGTAAGGCACTCTGCGGGCACAACATGAATCAAACATAGATTCTGCCCTCAAGGAACTTACAGGAAATAAATGGGTGAGACATGAGCATAAATCTATGTACCATTCAGATACCATTAGAGAATCTGTAGATCAAGTGCTATGGGAGTTCAGTTAGAGATCGTTTCTTCTGGTTGGGGATAATAAAGGGAGCCTTTGTGGGGCTTGAAGATAGTGTCTAAAGAAAGCAGCTTCGAAAACATGGAGTCCTTTAGATTAGCAGGAGCATGGGCATGTGAGGATAAGTGGGAAACACAGTTAGAAGGGAGGGTTGGGAGTAGTAGGAAATAAAGTTAGAAGGGTAAATTGGAGCCAGATGGTAGTGGGCCTTGAAAATCTAGATAAGGAATTTGAAATTTAGGTGTGGACAACTGAAGTTCTCAAAGAGTTTTGGGAAAACTTGAAACACTTCGGTTAACTCTAGTTTGCAAAGTTTGAAGAAAAGCAAATCTCAACTTATTTACATTTAACCATTTTCTCTCCGAATTAAGTGTCATGGAATAAATAGATATGATTAATTATTTTTAATCAAAGGTAATGTATTAACTTGGCAATTATCCCTTCTGATTAGTCCCACATCCTCAATGATGAATGCCTAGGTTTGGATAGAGAATTCAGAAGAGGCAAGGAAGGGAAAATGTCCTGTTGGTGACTAGATCCAATGCTCAGCTTAACTTGCTCAAACTCCAGGATAGTACTGCTTTGTTGTCTTCAATTATTGTTTTCTATAAGCTGATGGCCCTTAATTGGAAGAGAAATCCCTAGTCCATCTGTAAGTTCTAGTACAGGGAAAATAAAAACAGACAAATCAGTACCTAATTTTCTGATGGAGAGAATTCATTACAAGGACGGTTGCCTCTGGAAGTAGCTCAACAGGAATCACATCAAGTCTTTTCATTTCAATGACTAGGAAAATGAACAAACCTAGGCGAGACAGCTCATGAAATTACCCATCCCTGCATCATGCAGCAGTCATACGATAATGTCCCAAGCTATGGTGACTGAATAATACTCATATGAAACTTCATTCTCATGGGAGAGAAGAAATCAAGTCATTACACTGTCACTGTTGCCTAATAAAGATTTCACCGTCTGAGACTGAAAGAATGGGGGAAACTTTTCATTGTTCCTTTAAATATACATTTCTTTTTAAATTTTTTAAAATTAATTTATTTATTTTTGGCTGCATTGGATCTTCGTTGCTGCGCATGGGCTTTCTCTAGTTGCAGCGAGCAGGGGCTACTCTTCATTGTGGTGCGTGGGCTTCTCATTGTTGTGGCGCATGGGCTTTAGGCATGCGGGCTCAGTAGTTGTGGCTCGAGGACTCTAGAGTGCAGGCTCAGTAGTTGTGGCGCACGGGCTTAGTTGCTCCGTGGCATGTGGGATCCTCGCGGACCAGGGCTCGAACCCATGTCCCTTGCATTGGCAGGTGGATTCGTAACCACTGCACCACCAGGGAAGTCTTAAATATACATTTCTATGTGTATACAAATACACAAGTATATTAAACATATTCTTATGTTTTATTAAACATGTTATATTAACATAATAGTATTTTATATTATTTTTAATTAAAATAACTTTCTTCATGAAAAGCAAAAATTACCCATTCCCAATAACACATTCCACAGACCAAAGAGCAAATATCCAGTTGTCCAAATTGCTCATTTTTCTAGAAAAAATAGTTTACGACAGTCAGTTACAATACAAATGATGATAATGACATACACATTTTCACACATTTAGTTATTAATTTTGGCTAAAACTACTTTATAACTACCATTGTCGTCTTTGACCGGCATGAAGAGGCAGGCAAAGAACCCCAAGTACTGGTAGCCTGGAAAATTCTCCAAGTGAGGAAGGAAAGGTGAAAAAGCAGAGGTGAGAAACTCTGGACCAGCCAGACCAGCAACCAGAGAGTGACAGAGGGTTCCATCCTCTCCACTCCTCACCACCATTACTCCCCACGAGCAAACAAACCCCTTCTCAATTCACCTTTTAAGCTTTTATTTAGTCTTTACTATTATTCTCCTGATATGAATACTATTCTCTATCTAATGAATCCTTCTTATCATGCAAGTACAACTAACTGAATTCAGAGAACAATCAAATGAAAACAGAAGTCTCCCTCCAGCAAAACTGTTGAAAACACATTCCTTTAAGGTTAAAATTAAACAGCTTCCTCTGACTTTTTTTACCCCATGGCAGCAAACACTGGGTCTGTCTCAAGCCTTCCCTGGCCACCCTGCACATTTATACTAGCTCAGAGGCCTCCAAGAGGCAAGTAACAAGCAGAATTTAAAAGGAACAAATGATCCACAGCCCCAGCGCTTTGTTTCTAGGAGCAACTGGTGTCCACTTCCAGAATCTCTAAGGCTGTAAATGATAGGGGAACTGTGTGGTCCAGAAAAAAATACGTGTGGGCCAGAACGGCTTGTCATTATTAAATTTCCCTACTGGGCCAACATACTGCCTCCTCGCAGTTTACCAAATTTTGCCTAACCTCATCCACATTTAAAAGTCTGTGGAAAAACAGGAGAGCCTTTCAGGGGGAAATTCATTCATGTTTGGATTCAGGCAGACTGAGGAACCTTTAATAGCACTGTCATTATCCTGCAGGGCACACCACAGAGCAGCCAGCGAGCTCTCTCTCAATGGACTTGAAATTTCCTCTGGAATTCACAGAGCAGAAACCTTAAACACACATCGCCATAAGAACCAGATTACATAATGTCTCCATCACCCTCCTGACAGCTACAATTATGAGTCAATCCCTGGTTTAAATATGAAACCGGAAGCTCCATGTTTCCCCTCTGACTATGTGGCAGGCTAAGTGGGGCTTTCTGGGTCTGTCAGTATGGAGATCTGAGCTGCTCCCACAGTCACTAATTTAGCATGAGACCAAATGATGGGGTAACTAAAAGCAGTGCTGCAGAGACCCACTCCAGGACCAGATGTTCTCCTTGTTTAACCATTGCCCACATAAGGAACAGAAATAGTGCCCCCCCCCCTTTAATTTTTCCTTTTCTTTATCCTTCCCAGCTAATTTCCGGCTTCTGATCTTTCAATCCCACAAAATAAAATAAAAATAAAAGCCCCATTACCAAAAGATGACATGTTATTGAACACATGCCTGTAAGTTGTAATGTGCCCTGTAGTCTCCTCTTTGTACTTCTTGAAGCCTTCGAAGCTCAGAAGATTTAAGTTGCCCTGGCAACCTCACAGGACTAACAGCTCTAGAGAGCCCCACCTAGCTGCAAGGACACGAATTTGAGTCAACACAGGCCACTCTGGCACTTAGTAGCCTAGAGACTAGTGAATAGCATTGCTTTTTGGTTTCTTAGGAGCCAAAGACTGGCTGAATGAGGCATCCCCTCCCCTTTTATTGCCAAAAAAGCAGGACAAATAAAAGTCTCCACCCTAACTTCTAGAGTGCACTAGCTAAGAACGCCATGGATCGTGTGGTAAATAAAGGAGAGGTCTTCTCTTCATTTTTCTGGCTGCTGGACAAATAACAAGACAGAAAAAAAGGGAAGTTGAGCTAATTAAATCTTTCAAAAATGGAAAGGCAGTATGTGATATAGCTACTCCAATCTAACAGATTAGATGAACTAGCTTTCATATGTCCTTTGGGATCCAGGATCTGGTCACTGTCTAAAGTGCAGGCTTTCCTAGCATTAAAACACCAGAGACTGTAATGACTATCTTGCAAATCAAGAGAATAGCGACGCAATTGTAATTCCACGGTTTGTGACCATGGACAAGCCACTTTTACCTCTCTGAAATAATTTCTTAATCTGCACTAGGGAATGATAGTTTTTGCTTTCTTCTCTTTAGGTACTTATCTCTGCAAACTTCAATCTCACCAACTATTTCTAGGCATGTGCAGTTCTAGGTTTTTAAAATAAAAGGTATTACCAAATCCTGAGGATTTCCAAATAAATAGGTATAGTCCTTTAAAAACTAAATACATCTAAATGTATGAGACATGACTGTTCACATGGCATTATTGACTCTATCAATGTAATCAGATAAGAACCTCCCATTCTGGCCTTCAACGATCCATTTGGATTATTAATTATCTGGTAGAGTCAGGTAGGTTGATCCAAGTCACTCCCTATTAATGACCCAATCTGAAATAAGGATAAAGCTGCTCTCAAAGAAATACTGTAAGTCAGAAGGAAACAGAAATACTCAATAATTTGGAGAAAATTCAGGAGTTCTGTAAAGTGAGGGACATTGCTACTGTTACTGTATATAACTTTTGTTCTATCCGAGAATCATTTCATATGTGGGATTTGATGTGGGTTGTGCCCACCTGGCTAAATAGACAGTAAGAAACAGTCTGAAAAGAGTCTCAACTCTCAGGGATGATATCCACATCAAAACAAAATGCAACCCAGAATGACAGCTAGGCAGGGCCTCATGACAAGAAATAAAGTATGTTGGGCATACTGTACCCTGACACAAACAAGGAATCACTGAGTTTCCATCTGTAAACTGGACTTTATATTTCTCACTATCCTGATCGGGGTGTGTGTGTGTGTGTTAAGGAAGTTTGGGGAGATGAGGGAAACATCCATTTGTTTATGTCAGTGTTACTTCAGTGGTATTTCCTGCAGATACCTGGAGATGTATTTGGAGTAGGATGTCCTCTACTGTCTCATTTATGAGCTTCCTCATTTGGATGCAAAAATGTACTGGTTTTTACTGAATGGGAAAAATATTCATGTATTCAAGCCCTCAGAGGAAAACACTCAAGTTAGAGGTCTAAAGAAGGCCCAACATAACAAGAACCATGGAGACATATTTAGATCAATACATAAGAAACAATGATGGCCATCACACATAGCCACTGTGCCTTACTGTCCCATATCCATGGGATGTTTAAAGAATGAATGATCAACTCTGTACACCCCTTTGCAAATATAAAACGTGATTCAAGTTTGCCAGTATTAGCTATCCACTCAGGGAAAAAGAATGACTCCTCCACATCAGTGCCCCACTCTGCCTTGGGTCATTTCAGAAAACATTTGCAGCATGTTTTTGAGCTCAGAATGTTTTCCTGCCGTTTCCTTCAAACTTCTACTTGGCCAAGAATCCCCGATACCCACTGAGCTCCTCCTATTTCTTGTTTACATTTTAAGTGACAGAAAACGGCAACAAGGTAGTATTCTTTATATACCACTTTGTTGCCCACTTACGATGGTCAGGGGCTGCTCTGGGGACAGGGGATGCCAGAATAAAAGACAGTTCCTGTCCTCAAGGAGATATATTCTAGTGAAAACAGACATAAGACTATTAACCCTAGTAATAAGTGGTACAAAGGCAACAAAACAGGAACTGTACGATATTTTTACATCGACGTTTACGGCAGTTCCAGTCCAATACATCTTCCACATGTGCCAGGAGATAAGGTGCTCACCTCCAATTTAGAAAGAATTCCACCAGCACCCAGAGCTTTATGGTATCAGTTATCTGGCCTTTTTATGTTCATTTTAACAGATGAAAAATATTAAACTCAGAGAGGCTATATGGGTTTTCTGGGGCCACACAGTTGTCTCAATGGAGGAAGCAGGGAAATCTTAGAGAATAATCCTAGTATCAAATAACTGTCGCATCCAAGAAGGTCAAAGTTTTCAGGTTACATCATTTTACTGTGATCAGTTCTGGACCTGCGACATAGCCCACTCCACCTCAGAAAATGGAAAACCAGGAGAAATGACCTCAGAAAAACTTCCTCCTCCAAACGCAATTTCTTGTCCGCCTAAACCTTTACAGCAGGGCAGGTGCTGTGAGTCGTACCAAAGAGCCTTTCAAAGCAGGAACTCCGGCCTGCAGGTCGGCCTGGATCTTGTCCAAATTGGGTTCCACCCACGGTGAAAACCAATCTGTTTATGGGTGCGCCTTTACGATGTTACAGAACGTCTGCGAGAGACGGGGCTCCAGTTCCCGCCTGCTCTCTAAGTCGCCCGCCCCACAAAGGTGCACACACAAATACGCTCGAGACAGAAAAAAAGCTGGACGGGCCTTCGCTCCTCCCAGGCCTGCAATGAAATGGGCTTTAATTGCATCAAAGGGCTCTTCTCAATGGGGTTTCAGAGCCGCGAGAGAAGCGTTCCCAGCGAGGGCTCCTTTCCGGCTTGCCAGCATTCCTCCGCTCAGCGAAGGGAAGGGGACGGGGCTCCTTCGGGAGGCCCGCAGGCTCATTTCCATTCCGCTCGCATACAGCCTCCGTTGTGCGGGCCGAGCCTGCCGAGGGCAGCCGCGGCTGCCGGCGAACAAAGCCCCATTCATCCCCGGGGCCGGCTTCCTCCCGGCCGCGCGGCCGCAGATGGGCTGGCCCCGGCAGGCCATCCAGAGACCCGGGCGCGCGGCCCGGGCGGGCGCGCACAGACCCCAATTCAGGAGGCCGGCTCTGGCCAGGGCCACCCCGGCTTCTATTTCGGCAGGCTCCGCAAGGAGGATCCGCCGAACCCCGTTTTCATTTCAGGGCGTGGGATCTGCGGACACTGAATCTTTTCAGGGTGGAAATCCTGAGTTTACTCACGGCTCGTTGAGAACCAAGATGTCAGTTTCCACGGCCCTCTCCCCGGCTCTGCCACCCCTGCCCCTCTGGATGGTACGGCCCAAAGTTCTCCGAGTTGTGAGAGGACTTTGTTTCTCGTCCGCGGCCTCTGAAATCCCGACGAAAGGGTCACTTCCTGACTTTTGTGTCTCTTCAATCCAGTGCCTTGAAAGTTCTTACCCTCTTGTTGTGACTAAGTACATAATTGCAAGCCTTCAACGTTAACTTTTTTCAGAACTTAAACATTCCTCTAGGTTGAAGTTTGGGACTGTGGCTTCACAACAAAGACCACTGTTTTTCCTCCCCCATCTCACTCCTGGGAAAAAGAAAAACAGAAAAGAGAACGCACTTGTTCACCGCCCCAGTTTACAGCCATCAAGCACATTTCCTCTGCCCCACATATTAGACCAACAACAGGTTAATGCCACGGAGAGCTCTAACGTCAAATAAAAGGGTTGCAGCCTCACTTAACTCCCAGGCAGCTGGTGGGGGGTGGGGGCGGGGAGCTAGGGCTTGACTCCTAGTCCACAATCTAAAGCAAAAACAGGCTCCAGATCCACATTCCTATGATGTAGATGAAACAGGGAATGGCAGAATCAAAGAACACCAGATATAGGAAGACTTATCAACCCTAATCCATTCATTTCACAGATAAGAAGCAGATAAGATCTGGGAGGGGAAATGACTTGCCCACCCTCAAAAGGAAGCTGGTTCATCTTAGTAAAAATTGCCCTCAAGCAAACTTGCAAAATAACACTAAAAATAATTTTCAACAAGAAAAACTCCCAAGAAAAATTATTGTTCAAAAAAATATATTTGGTGTCTTCTTTTTTCCTCTGTGTCAGAAGGGGCCTCTCCTTGGGTTGGTGGGGGAAAGGTGAGAACCCAGGTTTGAAATGAGGATTAGAAGAGAATCTTCAAGTATTTTCGGAAAGAACGCTCCCTGTGTTTCTTTTACTCCTTGCATTTTGAACATTGCTGACCTCCCTCCTTAAAGTAAAATATTGCATCCTTGATGTGGTTAAAAAACACAACAAAATAAAAACTGGTTACTCACCACTTTAAGGCTCCTTTCCTCTCACTGGAGAAAACCTTCAGCATCTTCAAATGGTGATAGGGTTACTTTGCTGTGGTTATTTGTGAAGGTACAAATGAATCAGTAAGCACACAGAAAGAGAGAGTGTGCTGTGGCGTCCCAGGCACTATTCTAAGCACTTGATATACATTACCTTATTTAATCCTCACAGTAACCTCTGAGGTTTACTATTAGTCTTACTCTCATTTTACAGAAAAAGAAATCAAGACTGAGAGAGATTAACTGTAACAAGATCACAGAATGTTAAGTGGGCAAGCAGGGGAGCCTGATGCCTGGGCCTGATCTCTTGCACACTAGGCTTTACTGAAACTTTATGCACAAACACACAAGATCACACCCTGGGCACAGACATCTGGAGTTGGAAGCCTGGGAAGCTCCAGCCAGACATAGGTCTTTGTGCTTCTGAAAGAGGCCACACTGGCAGGCCTGAGGGCTATAGGAGGAAGAAGCTGCTTCATCCAGTCCCACTTGGAAAGAAAGACGACCCTTTTGAGGATTTACTAATGTAACACTGAAACTCCCCTTTCAGAATGCAAAATAGTGTAAGTTAATAGTCACTACCTATTGTGAGCGGCCTTGTGATTTTATCTTTTAAGCAATGCTCTGTAAGCTTACGACAGTGTCTCAGTGTGCCGTGTCAAACAAAACTTGGGTTCGAGTCCAGATCTGCTATTTCCAAGAGATGACACTTTGGGAAATTTATTTAAACACGATAAACCTCAGTTTCCTCATCTATAAACTGAAGAAAATAAGAACAGCTACCTCATTTGGTTGTTATGAGGATTAAATGAGATTTTCCATGTAAATTGTTCACTGTAGTCTTTATCCTACACCCAGTATTTGTATGAATCCCCGTAGACTAGGTTTAAAAAAATCTTAATTCTAACAACATAGATTTATTTCTCACTCACTCTCTATATATGTCCATTCCAAGTTAGCTGGAAGTTCTGTTCCATTTCTCTTCACTGATGAAGTATCTGCCATCTCAAACCTTGCCAGTTGTTATGGCACAGGGGACAAGAGAGCATTGGAAGGTAATTACTCTGGTAATAAAATGCTCAGCCTGGGAGTTACACGCATCGCTTTCCCTTATAACTCATCAGCCAGAACTAATACACTCCCTCCCATCTCACAACCCAACTACAATAAGGCCAACAAGTACAGTCCTACCATGTGCCTAGAATGGGGGAGGAGGGGGACTGAAAATACATGGTGACCAGCACTAATGACTTCACCACGCTCAATAAACAAATATTCTTCTTCCTTAGGGTAGCAAATACTAGTCCTTTTTTACAACTTCCAAATGTATAGGTAGTCTCTGCATTTTTTAAAATAATTTTTATTGGAGTATAGTTGATTTACAGTTTTGGGTTAGTTCCTGCTGTACAGCAAAGTGAATCAGTTATACATATACATATATACACTCTTTTTTAGATTCTTTTCCTATATAGGTCACTACAGAGTATTGAATAGAGTTCCCTGTGTTATACAGTAGGTTCTTATTAGTTATCTATTTTATATATAGTAGTGTATTTATGTCAATCCCAATCTCCCAATTTATCCCTCCCCCCGCTTTCCCCCTTGGTAACCGTAAGTTTGTTTTCTACATCTGGGACTCTATTTCTATTTTATAAATAAGTTCATTTGTACCATTTTTTTAGATTCCACATATAAGCAATATCATATGATATTTGTCTTTCTCTGTCTGACTTCACTCAGTATGACAATCTCTAGGGCCATCCGTGTCACTGCAAATGGCATTATTTCGTTCATTTTTATGGCTGAGAGTCTCTGCATTAAAGAGCTGCTTTAATGCAGAAGGCACTGTAATCTCAGGAGTCATGTTTTGATACGATTCAACAGTAGCTTCTGGCTGCACCAGGGTGCAGAGGTGTTCTGCTTCTTAGGAGCTCCACCCTCCAATAAAAGGGAAAAAAAAAAAAAACACTTAAAGTGCTCTACTTTGACATACCCAACTTGGAGTTCATCGTGAGAGGGAGCAGAAAATATGCTATGTGAATAAGAGCAAACACAAGTTTTGACCACAAAACTAAGAGAGTATCTAGGAAAGATGCTGTAGTGACAGGGAGCATCATGGGTATTCTCTTTCTCACACACATCAGATTGGCCCAGCTGTGTCTTGTGGAAATGATTCTTAACCTCTCCTCAACATTTCCCAAGTCATTTCAAATGAACTTGCCTTTGTTTTCTGAACAATTCAAACCTCATCTGGAGTTAATTTAACACATGCCTTGCTGATTGACTGACCTACATGGAAATGTTCATCTACTTCTCCCTTTTTTGACTTCTGCATATATTCAATCTCAGATTATTGTATTATTTGGCCATTCCTCTACTGCTGGGTATTTTAGATTGTTACTGATTTTTTAATGTTATAAATACTAAAAATAGCACTAAAGTGAATATTATGATACATTAAATTCTATCTGCATATATAATTCTCTCTTGAGGCTGGAATAACTAGGTAAAATTGTGTGAATTTTGCTGCAGAAAAGCAATCTGACCCATGTGATAGCCTTTACCTCTACTTGTAGAAACACAGAACATAGGGAGGAGCTGCTGTAGGAAACTGCCTAATTATTGGCATCATGGGAATTCCCTGGCTCACCAGCCTCAGGGATGACAGTGGGACCAAATTCTTCATTGTAATGTATAAAGTGGCCTGGTTTAAAATAATGATTTATATAGGATTGTGTAGCAACAGAGAAGAATGTTGCTACACAACATTAAGCAAAAAAAGGAAACACTCCGATTACAACCATATTTTTTTAATGACTATGAAAAGGATTATTGAGGACTACATAAAAAGTATCTCTGTTGGGCTTCCCTGGTGGTGCAGTGGTTAAGAATCCGCCTGCCAACGCAGGGGACACGGGTTCGAGCCCTGGCCCAGGAAGATCCCACATGCTGCGGAGCAACTAAGCCCATGCACCACAACTACTGAGCCTGCACTCTAGCTCCCTCAAGCCACAACTACTGAACCCACGTCCACAACTACTGAAGCCCACGTGACTAGAGCCCATGCTCCACAACAAGGGAAGCCACGGCAATGAGAAGCCTGCACACTGCAACAAAGAGTAGCCCCCGCTCACTGCAACTAGAGAAAAGCAACGAAGCAGCAACAAAGACCCACCGCAGCCAGAAACAATAAATAAATAAAATAAAATAATAAAATAAATAAATTTATAAAATAAAAAAAAGTATCCCTGTATGAAGACAAGAGGAACAATTTTTTCCTTTAATATTCCAGAATTTTAGACTATGGTTATATTGATTTATAATAATTTTAAAAACATAAGTAGAGCGAGGGACACATCTGATGAGAATGCTAGCTAGGAAAGCTGTGTAGCAACTGCTCTTTTAGAAGTTCCTGAGCCAGCCCCAGTTGCCTGGATGTGGAGGCCACATTTGGGTTCCCCAGGGTTTTCTTGTAGCTGCTTCCTCCCCCTCAAAAGGGGAACCACCCAGGTGGCTAAGCAAACAATGCAATGTACATCACTGCCAGACCTGACCATGAGGCCTCCTGAAGGCCTGAGACCTCCGAGAGAGGGGACTGAACTTGCAGGAGGGTTTCAGAGCAAGAAACCATTTAAAAGAAACAGGAAATGAGTCCCTCAAACCCAAACCATGTGGGAAGACAGGCCACATCATTTAAACAAACCAACAATAATACAAGTCTGTATGAATGCCCTGTTACTCCCACATTCCTGAAAATCATTTGCAGTCCAATAGGGAAAATCTGTTTATTTAACAAACATTTCTTAAGCACCTATGTGGGTCAGGCACTTGGATCATCTTAAGGTTTCAGATTAAATGTGTTAGCCCTCCCAGGACATACATTCTGTGGAAAGAAACGTGCAAATAACTAATCAATCTGGCAGTGGGATAGATTTAATATGAGGCAGCACATGCCTCTATGTTAACAGGAGAGGCAACTGAAAGGGCCCACTAGATTTGGCAATTGCAGAAAAAATTCCCAGGTTAAGGAATGAGAGATAGATGCAATGAGGTGGAGAGGTCAGATGGTATAGACTGAATAAAGACTTGTCTCTCCAGAAGCTTAGCCAACAGGAAAAGAGAAAAAAACAGGATAGTAGCTTAAATTGGAATTCAGGATCAAGGGAGGGTAATTTCGCAGGTAGGAGAGGCCTGAATATGTTTATAGATTAAAAGGAAGAATTCCACATAGAGGAAGAAACTGAAGATACAAGATAGGGGAGATGGGAGGGGATGGCATTTAACACATATTTCACTACTGCTATCTCTTCCTCTTGGAATTTTTACCACATCAACCATAAGTTGCCAAACATTCCTCCCTGTATAAAGAGCTCATAATTTCTAGCTCTTCTCCTTGCCTATTTTCAGCAGGACATTAGGTCTAAGATTCTATCT
This sequence comes from Orcinus orca, assembly GCF_937001465.1. Classification (NCBI taxonomy): domain Eukaryota; kingdom Metazoa; phylum Chordata; class Mammalia; order Artiodactyla; family Delphinidae; genus Orcinus; species Orcinus orca. Next base: position 119,743,039 of record NC_064560.1, on the reverse strand, counting down.
TATGTGAATCCGGCACTTTTAAAATAGCAATGATCTTTTAGAATTTATAGATTTTGTCTACCCTAAAAGGCATCAAATTAATAGCTAGCTGATACTTCCCTTTGCCTTCTCTTCCCTCCTCAAGATCTTACCTAAGCATGACCTCAGGTGCCAAGAAACAAAGATGCACTGCAAATCACTGCGTGCAGAGAAACCCATTTACCATAAGTTAGAAGAAGAAAAAAGGAAAGCAGTTATCTTAGGGAATATTATATTTTTCTTTTTGAAGTGTTTTAGTCTTGAGTTATATTTCCTTTTAACCCACTTTAAATTATTTACTCTTTCAAAACCCATTGGTTTATCACAGCTATACATCTGGAGACCAAACGTGGGTAATATAAAAAGAATGAAAATATTAGTTGATAGAAATAGTACTTTTTCTGTTAATTAACTACCTTTTTTTTTCCTTCAGTTAATCTCACTCATGCTAATTTCTTAAAAATAGATCTTTAAGTAGAAAAGACAATAATGAGATGAAATCATCCTTTGCAAGGAATTTTTCAAAATTTTTTTCAAATATGAAACTTTCTACAGAATTCTAGTGGTCAAAGGAAATTCTAGGAGACAGGGTCTAGTCAACTTGAATAGCAAATCTTATTTTATCTATTCTCCACCTTTTAGAGATAATGTTAGTCTAAAAACAAACACTTCTTGTTGTGAGCAGTAGATAATCCTTTAGTGCTAACATGTAAGGTATTTATTATTTCACTTTCACTCAAAACCAGCACCCAAACTAGCACTGACAAACTAAGGGGCCATGAAGTCTGGTGTGGAAGCAGAGTAATACCATGTCTTTATTTATACCATAATGGTGTTTCTGAAGGGTAAATGGAAAATAAATATTTTCCTTTTAATTGCTTATTGCTTTAAAGTCATCTCTTATTAGATTGATCTTCAATTGACAGTCTCTTAATAATTTAGCCAGATTTTCTCTACCCAGCTTCCTCTTCCATCATTTAGCAAGAAACTGTCAATAAACAAATGTGTAGTACCAGAGAGGCACAAGAGAAGGACAGTATTTTTACAGAAACCCTGCAGGGAGTTGTTTTGCAAAGCAAGAATGCCCTTGTTATGTGAATAACCATCCCATTATTTACTATTTTGTAAAATTTGTTCTTCTATATTATGTTTTTTTAAAACAAAACATTCCTGAATAGAAGAAGCCTACCAGAGTAACCTTCAGCTTTGCCACTTCTGAAAACATAAAAACCAAAATGCAAATTATCACAACAGTACAGTGTAAGGGATTTGGTCAAATTTAATCAAATTAGTCATAAGAAAGAAAATGGAGATATTTCTAGATATTTCTCTATTCATCAAATTTCAGACATTTACAAAGGTCCATTCCTTGACCTTTTCCTCCTTCGATTCTCAAATTTTGCAAGACTTTGTTTACTTTTTGGATCGTTAAGGTCTCCAAGTATATTTTCATAAGAACACATTATGTTATTATTTAAGGATTAAAAGGAGTTTTAGGAGGCCAATATCTAGAACAAACTTAAGAAAAGAAAAAGAGTTCCTCTTATACCAGTATATATCAAATGCAATGTATCAAATGCAGTGAGAACCATCTAGGCTGGTTATGGTATCGGAATTCCATTGGGAAATAAATATAGAATTATGAGTATGCTGCTGAATGCTTAGTGATTAATCATTCCCATACAAATGGATATCTCATGAAGTTGAAGACATAACGCTTCTAGGAGGCTTCTAAGAAACATTCACTAAACATCTATTTTGTGCAAGGCACTGTAGGATTCAAAGACAAAGAAGACACAGATTGTGTTTTCTAACCACTCTTTCACCCAGAGCCTGGGTTTTTTTGTTTGTTTGTTTTGTTTCTTTTTGTCATTGTTTTGTTTTTGCTGTTTTGGGGGTTTTTTTTTTTTTAAGGTAGCCAAAAGAATAAAAAGACCTTTCCAGAAAAAGGAAAAAGAGGGGCGCTAGTAGGGACAAATCTACTTTATCAAGTGTCATGTAAACAAAAGCATTACGTTTTTTATACAGCTTTTATTTTTTTTATATATTTATTTAATTTATTTATTTTCTTACTATTTTTGGCTGCCTTGGGTCTTCGCTGTAGGATCTTCATTGAGGCATGTGGGATCTTTCATTGCGACGCGGGCTCTTCGTTGTGGCCCTTGGGCTTCTCTCTAGTTGTGGCGTGCAGATTTTCTTTCTCTAGTTGTGGCTCGTGGGATCCAGAGTGCATGGGCTCTGTAGTTTGTGGCACGCAGCCTCTCTAGTTGAGGCGTGCAGGCTCAGTAGTTGTGGCACGTGGGCTTAGTTGCCCTGTGGAATGTGGGATCTTAGTTCCCCGACGAGGGATCGAACCCGTGTCCCCTGCATTGGAAGGCAGATTCTTTACCACTGGACCATCAGGGAAGTCCCCAGAAGCATTACTTTTGAATAGCTTGATGAGCAAGGATTTTTCAAGAGATAAAGACAAAACTTGAAAAGATTGAACGGTTGTTCCTACTGGTCAATCCTGGCATACTATAATCCAAAGGAAGGAATAATGAGTTTAGCTGCCAAGATAGTGACATTTTTAGCCCCTGACACTTAGTAAAAGGACGAACAATAACTCAATCACATTTGGTTCTGTTTATCTCAAAATTCTACCCCAAAACTATTCCAAGAAACCAAAAGGTAACTTTACCTAGGTAGTTCTGTAAACTCACTGAGGAAAGAAACCGCGCCCTGAGGTCCTTTTGGTGCCACTGGATTAATGGGAGTCTCTAGATTACTACGCCCTATTACCCAAATGTCAAGTTGAAATGATTTTGAGACTTGTGTTTCCCTGAGTTAAACTCCAGTAAGCATAGAGCCTAGGAACTCTAATTATAGTAGTTTTTATTGAAGTACAAACAAGGTAGAGTTTTTAAACTTCCAATAGGTAAAGTGTTAATTCACATGTCTAGAACATTGAAGCCCTCTCTAGAAAACAGACCACCTATCTCAGAAAAGGTATTTTACTCTCTGAAAGTGCTCAGCTCACCTGTTCCATTGAGGACAAATCAACATTATAAAGTCAGCAGGATTGACAGTAAGGACTATTTATTTTGGATGAACAGAAGGCAGGTATCAGTTATTTCACCATCTGGAAGTAACTTGTCTAGAGCAGGATTGGTACACTACAGTCCCTGGGCCAAATCCAGCTTCCCACCTGCTTTTCTAAATAAAGTATTATTGGAACCCAGCCACACTCATTCATTTATGTATTATCTCTGGCTGCTTTTGTGCTATGATGAGTTGGGTAACTGCAACAGAGACCATATGCCTCAAAAACCTAAATATTTACTGTCTGGCTCTTTGCAGAAAAGGTTTGCTGACCCTGGTCTAAAGGAGTGTGAAGGCCTATGTCTATTTGAAATATTACATAAACAATTACACAATCTTTTTAACTTGTGGCTCAAAGAGTATCTGTACCTTTACCCAAAAGAAGAAAAACAATGCAAAACTTAGTCCAATAAACAGTTTCTTAAACTTTTTAATTGTCTGTTCATGGCAGCTGTAGTTAAAAACTGGTAACTCCTTTTCTAACACACTTCAAAACTTCCTCCAGGGGCTTCCCTGGTGGCGCAGTGGTTGAGAGTCCGCCTGCAGATGTAGGGGACGCGGGTTCGTGCCCCGGTCCGGGAGGATCCCACATGCCGCGGAGCGGCTGGGCCCGTGAGCCATGGCCACTGCGCCTGCGCGTCCGGAGACTGTGCTCCGCAACGGGAGAGGCCACAACAGTGAGAGGCCCGCGTACCGCAAAAAAAAAAAAAAAAAAAAAACTTCCTCCAAATCACTCCTTAAAAAGCATGGTTAGCCTTCCCGTACCACTCTAGAATTTGAAGAGCCTGATCTACTACTATATATACATATTTTGGTCAAAGTGGTTTCTTCCCACTCTTACTGTTCAGTTCTACTTTTCAACATTTCTCCTTCTATATGAGCATTTTCCCTCTGAACAATAGATAATATCTCAGCCCACTTAGCTATTATTTCTATCCTTGGATTCCTTTCAGTATATTTGGGTTGGGTTTTTTCCTAGTGTGTCTCTGGAAATGTGCTTTTCTATATTTATTCTGCACATGACTGGTTCAGTGTGCTTCATTTTACTTCCTTCCTAGAAACTATTTTGTTAACAGTGTTTATTTTTTCCTCCCATCCTTTATCCTGTTGTGGTTATTTTCAAGGTGCTACTGATTCCCTGACACCCGAACTGCAAGATAAAGTATGTCAGATCTATTTCTCACAAGGCTTGGCCAAAGGTCACAGGAATCTTTGCTTTTCTTAAGATATTTTCCCTGAAAAATCTGCCTTCTTATGAGTGGTGCTTTCTTACTAGATTCAAACTACATGTTTTACTGAACATCTAATTAGGTTACTTTTCTTACATGTTTTTGGAAATATGTATGGGTATGTGTTGTTATACCAATAAAAATTCCAAGGGATGAAAAAAAGCAGCAAACCCACTTTATATTAAATCATCTAAGTTAAGTGTTATCATGTGCCATTATATGCTAATCAAAATGAAACAACCATCTTTTCTTTAAGATGGAAAATATGGGCTGGACAATGTTCATTTAATGTGCATACACAAACAGCTGAACAATTGTGCCAAGAGAACATTGATTAATTATTTGATGTCAGCCTGTTCCAAGGTTGTCATTACTAGTGACAGATCACAAGTTTCCATAATCAAAGCTGCCCTTTTCAACATTTTTATTCTGATTTAAATGAAAGCATCAGAGACTTGCTGGTTATACTGATGGCAAGTTGGAAGGGATATCTAATAGGGAAATAAGCAGTATGCTGAAATAAACAAGATGAAATTAACAATGATAAATATAAAATTCTATCTTTTAAGTTTTAAGGAATCAATTGTTTAGTATCCTGTTAGGAATTTATGTTTGTGCATTAACTCATGCCAACAAATGTGTCACAACAGTGCAACTATATTAAGCCAAAATTTTAACTGGGTTTAAAAAATTAAAAAATGATCTTTGTGTTCATCAATATTCTGACATTCCTATTAAGATTAGTTGTATTCTGTGATAGAGCAATTCACAAATGTTCCCCTCCCCTCTCCCCGCTTCTTCTGTCTCTTTCTGGGCAAGTGAAAGAAATGCATTTTTCTGTCCTATTGAATTCAGTCCTGGTCATATGATTTGCTTTGGCAAAAAAAAAAATGTAAGCAGAAATAAGGTATGTCCCTTACTTATGCCAAGAGGGCAAGCCTCAGGCAGAAGATCTAGTATGAGTTTTACCATGTGTTCATTTCCTTCTGCCACTGTGACCAGCAACCTGTGCATAGTGGCTGCCCTATCTGCCTGGGTGCCAGAGCAAGGATGACAGTGACAGCATGGAGTTCCCAGCCAATCCAAAATGGCCATGTGGAATGAGCCACTGAGATTTCAGGATTGTTGGTTATAGAATCATAACCTAGCCTATTTTCTATTAGCACAGTTGAGACCGCTTCTGGAATATTATGTTCTCATGCTTTAAATCCAGAGGCTGATGTCTAAAATGATAAAAAGACTCCCTTGCGGAAGAAAAATTGGCTTACTGAAAAACACTTCGAAAAGCAGATATAAGTGAAAGTTTGAGTTTATTCAGTGGAGTAGATTTGCAACAAAATGTCTCTCCAAAAATGAAATGGACTGGCTTATCAAGCGTGATAACCGTGCTAAACAACAGAAGTGTTTAAAGAGGAACTAAATGGCCAGAGATCTATGGAAAAAACAAAAGCTTTAGTTTAGCTAAACTTCTAATGTCCCCAGATATTCTGAGATTATAAAACTGAAACAGATCTAACAATACTCATGTCACATTTCCAAGGCTGAAAAACTCATTCCCTACAGCCTTATAATATAATATACTGGATGGAAATAAGTACATATATAATTATTTCTTCTTAATAATCATTGCCAATAGCTCTCCCAATGGCTTTCAGAAACCTTGCCTTTCCCACATTAGGGAAAATCCCCAAATAATAGCCTTCAAGCACTGGATGGTTTTTATTGATTTATAGCTCCCTGCTGAGAGATATTTTTACAAAGATTTCTATCGCCTCCAAGGTTTTAGGAATGATGGCTTTGGTTTTGTCTCTGACAGATCCTGTAATTTGAAATTAAATACTGTACTTATTTGCTAAAGTTTCTTAGGTAATGAAGTTTCTTATTTCGGAGATTAGTAATAGTCTTAGAAAAAACTTGTCTGCCTCCTGATAAGGAAGCCTAGGGAATGCCCCCACATAGACCTTGAAACATCCTCCTGGTTTTCAAAATGAAAATTCTTGTGCTGATATAATTTCAACTTACCTCCTCCAATGCATTTCAGAAAGATGAACAATCCCAGCTTCTTTACATCCTCTAAGATTTTGATAGCAAAAAAGTGTTGGAAGACTGCATGATTTTTAGACCACAATTTATGTTACGAATATTAGGTTCATTGAAAGCATTAAGACAGAAATATTTAATATTTTGCTAAATCTGTCACTTGTATTGGCATAATTCCATTTACTTTACAATATCCTATTTGCTTCTGGTATTTAACAATACTCTATAACTACTAAAAACAATAAAAGAAAACTACTGCAAAATTAATAGAAGTCTAAACTCTTTGTACTCTCTGCAATATCCTGGGATCATTTGTAAGATAAATTGCCCAAACACTTCATCTCAGTTTTCTCTTCATATGAAAATATCTCAAGTATCAAAGATTGATAATCTTTTCTTGAAGCAAGCAAAAGCCCCACAAGGAGCCAAGTGGAGGATAGGTCTATTTAAGGAAGCAGGAGGAAATAGACCTTAGATGTGGCCAGATTGACAAAGGTCATCACTAAAGCAATACAGGGCAAAGGTTAAGAACTAGACTCTATAATCAGGCCGACCTGGGTTTGCATCTGTGCTCCCTCATTACTAGCTATGTCAGCTTAGGCAAGTCATTTAACCTCTCTAAATGTCAGGTTCCTTATCTATAAGGTAGAGATAATAATAAGGTAGAGAGTTATCCTGTGAGTGAACTAAGACAATACATTAATCATCTCAGTGTCTCATAGTAACTGTATCAATTACTTATTGTTGTATAGCAAGTCACTCCAAGACTTAGTGGATTAAAGTTTGTTTGTTTGCTCATGATTCTGTGGATTGGCAGTTTGGGCTGGACTCACCTGGGTAGTTTTTTTCTCTCCATAGAGCAATGGCTGGGCTCATTCATGCATTTACATCAGTTGACATGTTGGCTGGGGCTGGCTGGTCGTGGATGGCCTCACTCACATGTCTAGAGACTTAGGTGGGTTAATTGGAAAGGCCAGAATGGCTGGGATGGTCTCTCTCCAAGTGCTGTCTCCCTCCATATGGTATTGCATCCTAAAGGAGATTAGCCTGGGCTTGTTCACCAGCAGCAGTATTCCAAGAGGGTAAGGCTCAGTGCATAAGTGCTTTATCAAGCCTCTTCTTGGATCATGTTTGCTGATGTCCTTTTGGGCAAAGCAAGTCACACTGTCAACTTCAGAGTCATTGTAGGAGTGTACTGTACAAGTTGTAGATACCAAGATTCATAACTCATTGGGTGCTATTCCTTTTTTAATGCTGAAAAAAATTAGTAAACTACTTTAACTTAGTAAATGATAGCTATCTTCATCATCATCATCACCATCGCCATCTATTCAGGATGTATGAGTTATCTTTGAAGAAATAAAGAGTTTGAGATTTCCAAGTTCAGCAACTTGGCAATCAGACACACAATCCACAAGTGTTTATTGAGCACATATGTACATCTGCTTCTTTCCTTGAGGCTGGGGATATAGCAGTCACCAAGGCCCTGCCCTCAAGGAATGTACGATATAGTGGGCAGAAAAGAAAACTTGAGAAAGAATGGTAAACATATGGAATGCTCAGGAAAAATGGACAATATTAGAATATTAGGGCTTTCATACTGGACTTTTGGTCCTACTGAGAAATGTTGCCTATCAAATACTTCTTGAGGAAACTGCTAGTCTTAGCCAGGAGTAAAGGAGATAGAAGATTAGAAGATAGCACAGTGCACGATAACCTGTGTTCAGTAAGCCCTGACCGCATCAGTGATCCATTTTACTCCTTTAGGGAACTTAATCCCCTTTAGCCTGGCATATGCCTTTAATTTTGGTATTTAAATAGAGAATCCCATTCTTAGGCTAGATAGGGGTTCGGAAGAAATATCCATGCTCCGGTCTAGAACAATATAAGGGGATTAGCTCATAAAGCAATGAGATCAGAATCAGTATTCCTTGAAACTCCACCTAGGCAATGTCCCGAAATAAAGGATTAGAAGTCCACTGCCCTAAAATTCAGTGTGTCTTTGGACCATCACCCTGGAGTAAGTAGATTATCTGATTTAGAAGTAGTCTGAGAATCCCTGGAAATTATAAGGATATCCAAGGACCAACTTGTCATTTTAAGGGATTAAACCCACAGACTCAGGGCAATGAAGAGGCTTTAGCAGTGTGCCAGGTATCAGGAGGAGACAACAGAGCCGCAGGACCCCAGGATTCATTGATTATGTATAGGACTCTGACTGGAAGTGGAGAAGCAAAATTTCCAACAAATAATTTACTATTAATGTTAAAATTGAGGAGAAACATGGGATTAAATACAAAAAGGAAGGTCTAGCCTATACATAAAGGAATGAGATTGGAAGCTTACTGAAGCCATGAGCCTTAGTCATTTCAGCTAACATTGACTGGGGACCTATTATGTGTCCAGCACATAATCCTGGCCTAGATTCTAGGAATATACAGAAGAATTGAATATGAATAGAATAGAGTCTTCAGGTGGACTGACCAACCAAATGAAATGATCAGAAGCAAAAGCTGGGTCAGTCAGGAATCAGAATATAGGAACTGGTTGGTGTCGTACCACAAAGTGTGTTGTCTTGGCATGGGGTGGAGTTAGTTCCTCCGGTTAAGCCTTCCTTGACCACAGGCAGTTAGTCATTGCTTCCTCCATTCCTACAGTTCTCTGTTCTTACCTTTAATGTAGAATTTATCCTACCTCCTTATGTCAGGTTTTCCCTAGTTTATGTCCCCACCTTCTAGCACAAGGTCTGGCACATAGCCGGCATCTAATAAGTGTGTTGTAATTGTAGGTTCGATAAAATAAATAAAAGAGTGAAGCAACCTGCCTTGTTTGAAGCCTTTCTTTAAGGCTACAGGCCTTGCCCTGCTGGATTAGAAAAGGCTGTACTCAGAAACAGGTCTGCGTTGAAGCGAAACACACCATGCACTCATCTTACAACATTCTCTTTCCATCTCTTCAATAAATAACTTGATGTAACACTGCAGAACTTCATGACTAAATTGATGACTATTCCAATTTAAATAATTTTGATTATCAAGGAACCTATGGGAAATAAATCTTTTAATTACAGTAAGAGTTCATTTGTTTACCAGATGCTTTCTAAAGGCAATAGTAAAAAAGCATAGCTAAGAGAAAATAAAAGTTAAACATTTTAAGAAAATTAAAACACATTGAACCTCATCTTTCTATATGAGGGTTTTCATACCCACTTCAAGGATGGGATTTAGCTCTCGAGCACATACATACACACACACACTGTGTTGCTTTAGTCTCATTAGCAGGTGCCTTTCAGCTACTTCCTTTTTCTAAAACAAGAAGCATTGTGTCAGTGATTTGGCCAGGGGGAAAGCTCCAAGCAATGACTATTAATAATGAAGACTTACTAATGTTGGCAAAATCTATTTCCCCTTTAGAAAACAGAGAGAGTAAGCTACTGAAAGTATCACTCATGGAGGCAAAAAGATTAGGGAAAAGCTACTTCTAGAAGTCTTGGTTTAGTTAAAATTTGGACCATATATTTTGGGACATGTCCCAGTGTTCTTTATTTTGACTACTAACAGAGGCAGTTTACATTTCAGGGTAAAAACTAACAAAAAATTAAAATATATTAAGTATTTCTATTGCCCAATTATTATGATAAGTTCTTGAATAAGTTATTATTCACACACACACACACACACACACACACACACACACACACCCCGCTAACAACCCTGAGAATAAAGCTGGGAGTGGAGATATGGTCTTTCTGACTTAAAGGACATGTTCTTCTCTGTTACTTTATACTGTTGTCTACTGAAAAAAAAAAAAAAAGCACAACCTAATAGTTTAGAATTATATTTTATTCGGCAGACTTTCTGAGGACTTCAAGCCGGGTTGCAGTCTCTTAAATATCTCTGAGGGACTGCTCTGAAGAGGTAAGGGAGGAGCCAGGATATATAGTAGTTTTGCAACAAAGACCAGGTAGTCAGAACATCAAAAGATTAATTAAAGGAAACCAGATATCTCAAGTTAAGGAATTTAATGCTTTTCTATGTATGGGAAGATGCAAGAGTCTGTACTGACTGAAATCACTCCTTTGGTATATACCCTAGCTATTTAGGGCCAGTATCCTGTTCTTTCACATCCTGAATTCCCTCAGGGTGCACTGTCGGGTGGCTATAGTGGTTTGATGGATGCAACATCCTTTGATAACTGATATGGCAGGCAACATTTTTCATTCACACCATATTCGGCTGATATCCCTAATTCAGTATAAACGTAGTTGAACGATGGATGGAGTGTCTATTCAGAAGAACTGTGTTCCACAAATATCTCATTTCCCTTGCCAAGAGAGGCAGAGAAAGATTGTCAGTTTCCCCAGATGTCCCAGCAATAGGATTCAAGGTTTGGGACTGGATATCAGACAACCTATTACATATTTCCTCATTCTGCTTAAAATTTAAGGTGTTGGTTCATCTCTGAAAGACAAAGGCAGTTAAAGTATCTCACTGACAACCCATGTAGGCCAACCCACCACATTCACTTGAAATAAGAAGTGTGTGCAGTGTCTCAGGGTGACCCAGTTACGAGCAGTCTCATTTAAAGCTATTAAGTGTGGTTTCTTTTTCAGTGAGGTCATCCTGTTTAATCCCTCCGGACTGAAAGAGCCTATAAAGCAGTCTCTCTAACAGCATATCTCAGTCCATTTCCTGGTGGACTAGAGGGTTCAACTATTTAAGAGTGCTCTCTTCAAGTGAGAAGAAGGAAGAGGTTGGTAGTGAGGATGGGGATAGGTAAGAAGAAGGCAAGCAGTGCAATGCCAGTCACATGGAGAAACTACTCCAAGGACTGCAAAAGACCACAGAAAGAGGTTGGGAGCATGTACAAGGAGGACGTGTGAAGAGTCCTCACCCACTTCCTCACCATTCAGTAAACCTTCCCTTGTTTGGAACCAACTGTACAAAAAGGAAAATACAAGAAGGACCACATTCAGAGTGTGTGTTCGTGTGTTCCACCACGGGAAAAACAAATAGCTGTAACTGCCCGGTGCAATTTCATCCGGTTTGTAAAGCATCATAGGAAACAAGCATAAAATTAAAAGGTACATTTCTTATGAAAGATTTCTCCATTGAGAAGTTTCTGAATCAGAATCTTTGGGTGGAGTGTAGAGGGTATGACCAGCAATCTTTGTTTTAAAAGCCCTCAGGTAAAGTTAGAGAACCGTGGCTTATAGGCCTTTGTCTCTCCCACACAACTCCAGCATGAAACGATAATCAAAGCCATATGAGCTTTCCTCAATTCAGACTATGTAATGTTAAAAAGATGTAATAGATCTATGTATACTCATTGCTAAAGTGAAAAATAAGGTGCTGAATACTATGAAGGACATGATATCATTTATATATATAGTAAACAGTTTATCTATCTGCTATTTATCTATCCTGTCCATAAACAGAAAATTTCTGAAGGAAGAGTAAACAATAGTTACATCTAGGGATCAAGATACTTGGGATGGGTGAGAGGAGGGGCACATTTACTTTATATATTTATAGCCTTTTATAACTTTGTTTACCATAGGCATTCTTTCTTTTTATACTTTTATATTTTTAAGTTGATTCTGATGATCAGCTGGAATTAAAAACCACTGTAGAGAAATTGTTGTTAGTTTCCATTAGTTTAGGAGTCATTAAGTGACTATTTAAACACTTGTTCGTTGACTCTGTGGATCCTCTCAAGCTCACTGCTTTCTGAAGCTTCTTCGGAGTCCTGCTCCGGAAAACACATGTGTTTAAGATAGGACCATCTTTGGGGTAACACCAGTCTCTGCAACACAGGATCTTCTCAAATCCGTTGAACAGGCAAGTCCAAGGTTCCCCACACTCATATGCAGCAGCAGTGTGGCCAGATTCAAGAAGATACTGAGAAATACAATTTGGTTTACATGGGTGAATTCAATTAGCAAATATCAAAACCGTTTCCCTAAGAGGGTCCAGCTTGCTCCCTCTAGAGAGATCAGCATGCCCTGTTAGTATCCAGGAAGGAAAATAATTTTCAAGAGCAGAACAAATCTGTGTCAGCATTCAAATAGGCTGTCCTTTCCATTCACCTAGAAGCAGGAAGAACCCCAGGCAAAATTGTTAGGTACCCTAAATGAATCTTCAGATCTTACTACTCTCCTGTTTCTAAACCTCTCCCATTCACCTACTGCTGGGAGAAATCTGAACCTCCACGTCTGTTCCCTGCAGTCTTCAAAACTGATATCAGACGGTTCAGGAACTCTCCTGTAGCACCGACACATGCCTGCCCACCATAAAACATCTTCAAAACTATTCCTTTCCTCCTCCTGGCATCAAAATTTTACCTTCTTCCTCCCTCCCCCATCCCAATGTTTAATCTCCTAATATTCTAGTCTTATGTAGCTGTAATTGAAGGAGATTCCAGAAAGTCACTGAGTGTTACGTCAGTACTTCTCAACCCCTCAACACACCTGGGAATTTTGACATGTGATATAGTGGGGAAAAGGGGAGAGGCGAGGGACTATATCAGAATTTTAAGGAGGATGAAGCATGTGGTTTGAAAGAGCCCCCATAGTCCTTGAATGACTTCTCTTGAGAGTGACTGGGTTAGCTAGATATTAATTTCATAGTTAACTTCCCAGGGCTATTTATGTGTTAATGGGGCATTTCTCTAAAACAAAACTGAATCTCTAATTATGGAGCTACAGGTATGTTGCTGGTACAGAAGATATTTTGGGATAAGGGAGCCTTCCTGGGTTTCTCCCAAATACGTCATGCCGATGGGTGCATATCTCACCTAAACACTGGACTTTCTCCCCTACTCAAAACTTTGCTAAAGACTTGCTAAAATCTTTTTCAAGTGCTTAGGTCACTTGAAATTCCACTTAATAGGCCAGGTCTGCCAAAGTAAGGCAAGAGAGGAAAACTATGCATTCTATCACCTCTTTATTTTTAATGGTATTGACTCTTGAAACCCAGAGGAATGCTAGCTTCCATCAGCTCCTCTCCACAGACTGATATTTTAAGTATGGAATGCTAGGAACCAACAACCTTCATTTTGCCCTTGTGGACAGGACATAGTTTACCTGACCTAGAATAGGCAGCTCTGTTTTTCTGATGGAAATCTTGGAAACCAACATGGAAAACATAATGAGGGTAGCCTCATAAAACAAGGAAATATCCACCCACAAATATTTTTTTAGAGCCCACAATATCACAGATGCTTTGCTTTCATTTTGAATGGTCACTTTACTTTCCCTACAACACCTCAAAATTACCCATTCCTGGAACCCCTCTGATTCCACTGAAGATACTGAACTCCACTCTCAGTCTTGGTCTACCCATCATCCCCTGAACCAATCTCCAAGTATCTTTGCTATCACAAAAACTCGAAATGACAGTTATTACAAAAGCAAACACCACTCCTATAAGGGACCTATTCCAAAGACGTTACTAAACAAATACTTTGGTTTAGCAAAGGATCACATAGAATGCAACTAAAAAATAACCTTCCGTAGAGTGAAAAGATATTAGTCTAAAAGACAAATCAGATTTTTCATGAGATGCACAACAGAAAAGCTGAATGTTAATGATTCTAGTCATTAAAATTCCAGCCTGAGATCTAGAGGGTGGATCTAATGCCCTTTCACCAAGAAAAGCTGTAGTCATTTTTTAGAAGCCCGAATGTTGACCAAAGCCTCAGAGTGGAATTCAGTTGAAATTCTGGCAGTCAAAAACTGTAACCTTGAGCTGTCTAATAGGGATTTAACCAATATCTTAAAACACAAGTCTCATTGGCTGCAAATAACAGAAGTCTGTTTGAACCACCTTAATTAATAGGGGAAGAGGGAGTTATTATAAGACTATCTTATGGACCCCAAGTGTGGGGAGAAAAGGCCTTATAAGGACTAGTGTCAGACACCAGAAAATTCTCAGGAACTAAGTCAGTGATTTGATTCCGTTTCTCTCTCTCTCTCTCTTTCTCTCTCTCTCTCTCTCTCTCTCTCTCTCTGCCTCATCCTCTCTGTCCCTCCCCACCTCTCTCCATCTTCCTTCTCTCTTCTCCTTCTCTTTTTCCTTTTCCCATTCTCCCCACGGTCTCATCTCTGCCTTTCTGAGGCTTTGCCTCCATCTTACCTCTCAGCACTTTCTTTGCTTCTCCTTACACCTCTCAATCGGCAGAGTCTGACCAAAAGCTCAGCTGCAAATCCCAGGAGACAATCAGATTGGCCCAACTTGGGTGAACTCTCTCCTTCTGATTAAGTCAGTGGAAATATAGAAGGGCAGAGTCTTACAGTATCAACATGACTCTGGGGTTCCACTCCCTGAGGGTGCTGGGAAGATATATTAATTATTCCTCTCACTGAAAAATATTTTAAATGTAAAGGTCACAAATCGACAAATGGAAAAAACATTAGGCTAAACCTTTGGGAATTCTTTCTTTCCCTAGTTGGTTTCCACTAACATGAGAATTTATAAAATATACTTTAATGTTCTTTCATGAGGAAAAAATACATATATACCAATAAGATAAATTTTTGTGTAGTCAAAAAATCAGTAGACTTGGACGTTTCACGCTCCACCACTAACCAGCAACATGTAAAGTTGCATGATTCACTGCTGCTCCCCAGTTCTTACCTGATGCCCAATCTCTAAGGCTCCTTCCATCTCTAACATGCTAATTCTCCTAAGAGGTTAGCATCTACTCTTACAATAGCTACTTGGAGAAAAGAGCTATCTGACTTGTGTTGTGGCTTTGGGAGGAATATTCATTCAGGGAAGAGATCTAGCAGGTCTGCCTCTTGGTTTTGTAGTTTGCATAGTGTTTTTGTACTCTGGAGATTAGGATGCATGGGGTAAATTAGTTGCCTATTAGTAGATTCATTCACTGTTTCAAGCTATTTGGGAGCCAATTATGTGAGTCTCTAAAGGAATTGGAATCTCAAAAGTGAGTTAATTTACCTTATACTCACCAGCAAAATTAGTCTTCAGGGCATTCAAACACGCTCCTGCTAAACTGGGCATTTTTAGTGTCACTTAAATTCCAATGTGCATTCAAAATTATAACCCCAGTGACAATGCACATGGACTTACTAAGCTCTGCTCTTGGAATTCATGTGAGAATGACAGTGGAAGAGCAGTAAACGTAGAAAGCATCTTGAAGCCTGCTAACTCATTTCCTTTGATGGAGATCAATAAGCTTTTGAGCATCAGCAATACTATCAAAAAGCAGATGCTCAGCAGACCTGCCACACCTTACATTTCACATCCTTTCCCATCTGAACGGCTGAGTGTGGCTTTTGAACGAGGCCAGATCAATCAGGATATAACAGAAGATGTTTCTTGTCCTCTCTAGCACAAATTTCCACTCTAAAAGGAAAACAGGTTCCTATTTTAAAAGGTTGATAATACAGTAAATCGGGGAAGTGTTACATCCACCGTGCCAACCATACGTTTTTTCTTGCATATATTCTACTTTGCGACTGAAGATATTTAGGATAATCAATGAGGGATTTTACTACTAGTCAATTGGGGATTTTACAAATGGTCTCTCACTCAAGGAAAGACTGCTAATACCAAGAAAAACATATTTCGATTGTATGTTCAATTGTAATGTACATAGTGAATTAAGCACAAGTGCCTGGCATAAAAGAGGTGAGCAATAAATATATGTTTCCCTTCTTTTCCTGAGTTGAATCAAATGTGCAGAAAAAAAGAGAGAAAGAAGTCTGGAATTTTTTAAAGAGTTTGTTCACAGAACTATAATATCTCATTTAATTTAATTGTAATTCTCCCCCTATGATCTCAAAGTATTATCACATTTATCATTGATCTTTTGCAATCGCCACATGATGTAAACAGGGCTAAATATTATTAACTCCATCCTTAATGAAAACATTTAAGCATAGAAAGGACAAGAGACTTGTCCAAATTTTGAACGGCTCAATAATAGGGTAGAACTCAGAGTCCCTGACTCTGGTTTATTACCCAAGTTACAATGCCTCATTAAGAATCCAATTCCAACAAACCCTGTGTGACTGTAAAATGTTTTTCTTAAAGGACTAGATTATATTCTTTAGAAAGTAGGACACCAATATCACACAAATAAAAAGTACTTGCCAAATTGACTCTCTATTACATATATTTGTCTGTATATATAAACATACTTATATATACACATATACACTACCTGATCATATCCCAGAATTGCTTAAGAGAACTCCTGTTCTGAAAAAGGTGAGATAATACATTTAAAAATGAAAAATAAAAAAGATTCTACCATAGGTGTGCCATTCATATTGCAGCCCCATCTCAAGGCTGGAACCCTCATGATCCACTCTGTTGGAATATTTCAGCTTGAACAGAAATAATACAGAATTTTAATAGTTTGAAAGCTAGTAAAGCAACATCAATAAGATGAAAAACTATCGAAGCTGCTAATCACGTTCAGGGATATTTTTGAGAACTTAGCAAGTCTTGAATAATTAGCAGGAGGCTGATTTTTACTCTGGTTGGTAACAGACTATTATCCTTATTATCATACATATTTTTGCCACACATTCATCACATGAAATCTGATTCACAGCAGCGTTCAGCACTGTTATCACGTTTCCCAGACACACCATTAACACATAACCCTACCTACTGCCAAAGCCCAAGTATGCATATGATAAGGATTTCAGTAAGAGCCTCTCCGTTCCATTCAGACTTCCCTATTCTGTCCTTCCCTCAGTGCAGTTTGCCTCAGAGACCTAGCCAGCATTCTCAATCTGTGATGAATGGGCACATACCTACGAACTTGAATTTGTCAAAACACACTGAGAGGAGAGGAAATTCATGTTTTGCCTTCAGCCATCCATGAGAACAGCCCTCTGGCCTCTTTCCCACTTCATTATATACCTATATATGTTTGTTTGCCCTGTACTGCCATTTCTTTTGTTTTCTTTTTAAAGTTTTGATTAAAAGTTAAAATTCTGTTTTATCAAAAATGATGTATATGTATCAGGTCATATAAAAGGTCAAGTAATACCAAAAGTCTTATAATTAAACAATAGCAGTCTTCTGTGTTACCCCTTTCCAGAGGCAATCACTTTCTACTCTTTGAACTATTTCTTCTGCTTCTTACTTTATGTCTCTGAACAATTCTCTTACACTGGAATTTCTTAGCTCTTTTCCTTTATATATGATCTACTGGCTTCCTATTGGAGAAGATAGAATTTAACTCTTACATAAACCCCTTACCAAATACACACATATTTTCCACCCTTCCAATTTTGAGCTTTTATTAAATTGATATTTATCAATAATTATTATAACTGTATAAATATCATTCATACCTAAGGCACGTAATGCACTTGGAATGCATTTTCTTTCTTGTAAAACTTTTGTTTTTCTTACAGTTAGTAATGGTCACCATTTTGGTTTTCCATGTACTTATCACTAATCCATGCCTAACTCTCTGACAACTACAAAACTCCTCTCAATATAAACAAACACATCAGCTAACCCATAAATCATGCCCCCGTCCCCCGCAAGGATCCGTTGCTTCTGAAGCCCCCTCCCCTCTTGCTCCAACCTGAACCATGTGTTCTCTAGGCCTCCTGTACAGTTGTCATCCTGGGACTTTTTAATCACCATCATTCTGGAAATTCCCTTATTTTTCTTCTGTACTGAGTCCGTTTTTCAGAATCCCATGTCTTTTTCTTCATGGGTTTATTCCCTCATTTTGATGGAACATGTTTTCCAATAAATTGCTCAGAAAGGCTTCATGAGAGGTAAATGACATGCATGGCTAAAATATCCTTGTGCTACTTAATGTACTTGGTTGGTAGTTTGATTGGGTAAAGAAATCTAGTCTGGAAATAATTTTTATGCAGAAATTTAATAGATTGCTCCATTGCTTACTAGCTTCCAATGTTGCTGTTGAGGAGGCTGATGTTATTCTTATTCCCAATCATTTGTGGGGTTTTATGGGGGGGGGGTTGTTGGTGGTGGTGGGGTTTTTTGCCTTCACTGGAAATTCTAGACTTGTTCTTTAATGATGAAGTTCAGAAATGTCATGATGATGAGGCTTGGTGTAGGTTTTTTTATATTCACTGTTCTAGGCACTTGGTAGACACTTTCAACCTAGAGATTTATAGCCTTCAGTTCTGGAAAGTTCTTTTGTATTACTTCTTTGATAATTCCTTCCTCTTCATTTTCTCCATGCTCTCTTTGTGAAATTTATTTTGGTTGAGGCTAAATCTTCTGGGTGAATTCTCAAATTATTTTATCTTTTCCCTCTCACTTTTTCATTTCTTTCTCTGGGAGATTTCTTCAACTTTATTTTCTAATTTTTATTCTGAATGCTTTTAGTTCTGCTCTCATTTTTAATTTGCAAACAATTTTCCTTGTTCTTTGTACATTTTGCAGTGCAATTTATTCTTTTATCTTTCTGAGGAGATGGATTTTGGTTTTTCTGTTTGCTTTTGTTTGTTTTTTTGAAATTTCTTTCTACTGGGAAGAGGCTGCATTGCCTTTTTTTTTTTTTTTTAATGTCTTTTGGGTTCAGTGTCTTATTCCACATTAAAAGGATCTGGGGATCCTGCACTCTCTGTTCATATTTAAGCAAGGCACCTAAGAGTGGATTAAAAGCATTTTGGGTAATTCATACTTTTAGTAGGGTTTCATAACTGGTGGGCCTTGCTGTAGTATGATTAGGAATATTTACTGGGTGTACCAAATGTCAAAGCCTGTAAGTCTTTTTTTCCTGGGCCAGATTTCCCAGAGAATAATCCCTTTATCTCCTGCCTGGCTGCTAGGACTCTGCATGTCCTGTGGGGACAGGAGGTTGAGGTCACACTCCTCACAATGCAGATTGGCATTAATCTCCCAGTTTTTAATACTGCTTCTCACGCATATCCTCACACGTTCCTTGTGTTCCCTAATCCAAAGCCTTGCTGGCTGAACCTCTTTAGCTTTATTTGAGCCTTCTGCCAGAGGAGACGGAGTAGTCACAGTGGAACTGATTTGAGGAGTATCTGGGCATCTAACGCTTCTTTTATAAACCTCAAGTTTTAGCTCCATCTACACCCACTTCCAGAGGAGCTTGTCTCCAATTCCTGAGTTTTTCTCAAATTCGTCGGCACAAATCCACTTGTTTCCTTTTATCCTACCTCTTGCAGGCACTTAGTTTTTGGCCTCCCTTCTTTACTAAGTTATAACATCTTCCAAAGTTTGATGACATCTCTCTGGCACTTTACATCCCTTTTCTCTGTCAGATGAACTTGAACCTTTGTCATTTCTTTCCTGTCATTTTAGTGGAGTCCGAGGAGATGACTCATGTGTTCCACCTGACTACAGCTCCCTCACTCCTCTTTCCACCATGGTTGATTAATTTATTTGCCAATATTCTCTTAACACTGGTATATATTTGTGGAGAGTAAGAGATACAAGAAATTCTTAGCTCTAATGGAACTTATACACAAGTTGAGAGAAAAAATACAGATAGATGAGCAAATTCTAGAAGAAATTAATACAAACTTTTAGAAATATGATAAAGTGCTAATGAAGTACTATATCTGATTATTTGACAGGAACTGATAAAGCTAATCACTGCAGGCATTGAGAATTGAAAACAATCTCCTTGGCCTAGAATTCAAGGGCAGGTTTCACCAAGTAGTACTCAAATTCCATAGAATTTGGAAAGCCATTGAGAATGAGGGAATTCCAAGTGAGCGAAACAGAGAAAGCATGGGGAATTGTGAATGCATTTGGCAAAAACAGAAGAGTCCTACAAGGAAACTGTAAACAGGTTATCATCAATTCCACATTTTAGTTGAAAAAAATATGGTAAGAAAAACATGGATAACAACAAAAATAATAATAAACCCACTATACTCCAGGTTGTGGGCCTAGCTGCACCTTGGACTTGATGTACAGTGAGAGAGAGTCACTATACTGCCTCACCTCCAAGTTCCCATCTATAGCCTGTGAATTATACCTAACAAAACTGTTCTTTCTTCTTTATGGTAGAATTTCTGGGCACAACAATTAGCCTCTCCTAAAGAAATCAGTAGTTAAAGGAGCAGATCTGCAACATCTGCTTCCTGAACACTTTATAGAGAAGAAGCCAAGATGTGCTAGGCTAAAGGTTTTTAAAAAGGGGAGAGTGAGTGGGTGGATTACAGCTATAAAGGACGTGGTCGTGAATCTTTAGAAAGAGAAAAGGTGAACGTGGGATAAAAGATTCTCTGGGACAGCACACATGCTGAAGATGGGAGTTGCATAAGAGTTCAGAATATAACTTAACAGAGAGGTAATTCACATTATTCAAAAGAGGAGGAAGATGCAAGAGGGAACATTCAAACTGGAACACTGTGCACTTATAAGAAACTAAAGTGCAATTGATTTATGTTTGCAGAAATGTTTATGACTAATTGGTAACGGGAAAAAATTGTAAACATGTGACTATTATAAATATATGGCAGGCCAATATCTTCCATGAGGAACTAAAATCTGGATGATCAAGCTGAGCACTAACAAGTTTTGTCCTTATTTTTTTTCTTTATTTTTCTCCCTCCCTGAAAACTGGTGCAGCCTTTTTTCCCACCTAGGACCCGTCCAGGATCCTGCAGCGTTCACAGTTTAATATTCATTCTTCCATTTTCTTCTTTTAGTTTTCTTGTTTGTTTTGTTTTGAAAGGTAACAAGAAATCCTTTGTATCAAACTCTCTTGGCAACTGTCTAAATGGGTAGATACCTGCCTCTTCTCTGGAAATGCTGAGAGTAACCCGGTGTTTCCCTAGTGACCTTTCAAGGAAGCTACCTTTTTCAAAGGGGAGTAAGAAGCAACCCTAGTCTGGGAGGTGACCTAGGGCTATGATCTTTGCCAGATACTTGCTCTAGGAGCACAGCTCTTCTGCTGACAGTAACAGATAGTTTCCCAAAGTCAGGCTCTATACAACGCAGTAGCCAGAGTCAGGTCCAAGAAAGTCACGTCCATGTGCAGTCACATCCCTCACATCCTAAGAAACACTGTGTTTCTACGTTACATCTTTACTCACAGAAAAAGCCAACAGTCTGTAATTACTGTCAGTTCATTTTTCATATGTGTCATTATACTGGATACCCTCTGTCTGTCTCTCCAAGTCCTCTCTCCATTTTTCTCCATTGTGCTCTGCATCTTGCTCAGCTGGTCTACAAAAACCATGTCAGTGAGACTCCTGTGACCTCTGGTTTCCCGTTGGGTTTGGTCAATGAGAGCCTTGGCAGGAGATAAGAGGATGTGATGAGCATGAGATCAGGGTGTGTATTCCCCTGGCTCCCTCCCTGGGAGGCAGCTTTGGTTAGACATGTCCTTTCAGCTGGGTCAACGTGCCTTTCTAGGCAACTTTCTCCACTCAGCTTTCCTTTCTGGTCAGTAACTGTCCCCTTCCCTCATCCTTTCAGATCTAGGTATAGTAACACTTCATCCACTGCTACTAGCCTCAAATTGCTGCATTATGTCTTGTGGTTCCCCTACACTCTACCCTCACCCTTAACACGTACCTTTATAAACAGTCTCTTTGCTCCTTGCTCCCACTGCAGGGGGCACGGGTTTGACCCTTGGTGCAGGAAGTTCCACATGCCACGCAGCGTGGCCAAAACAATGAAAACAAAAACAGTCTCTTTGTAAATAAATACTCCTGGAATCATCCTAATTTGGTATGCCACCTGTTTCCTGCTAGGAACTGACAGAGGTCAAGAAATAAGTCATTTTTAAAAAAAGATTTTATCTTTTTTTAAAAGTCTGTACTTGAAAAGAGGTGAAACTAATACAGCAAGTGAAAACATTCCAGCTCTGAAGTCAAAGAAAGTTTGGTTCAAGTTCCAGACCATCTTTTTATAAACTGTGTGTCCTTGGACAAGGTACTCAAACTTTCAGAGCAGTTGTTTAATCTTTAAAATGAACATAATTATAGTACCTACATCACAGAATTGGTATGAAGGTTAAATGAAACAATTTTAAATGAGATTTTAAAGATTCAGAGAAGGCAAGTTCTTCATTCCTACTAGCTAATAAAAACAATCATCATAATATAAATATTTATTAGTTAATAACTATTTTTCTGAAAGGGGCTACATTAATCTTTAATTAGATCTTAAAGATTGGTTAGCTGAAATTTATGTTGGTAGGCTCAGGTACGACTTACTCAAGATGTATTTCTTCACACAGGATATAGGAATTATTGCTTTCAATTTCACATCTGTGTTCTAAGCCCAGACTTCTAAAAGGAAAGTTACCATGAGATTTTGGCAGAGAATCAAGATCAGAAGTCACTTCATTTGTTGTCAAATATGGTGACCACTTTGTCCAGAAATGCTCCTTAGGACGGTCATAGACAGGTAGCAGTGCATATATCTGTAACTTCATTCAAAAACAAAACAAGAGCCATCATCCCCCTATGAGTGCCATGAATTAATCACTAGCTTTAATTAAGAATCACATTCTAGAGTCTTCTGTAATTGGAGAGTTAATTTAATGAGCTATTGCAAGTTAAAGTAATTTCCACTTCCTTGAACTTAACTGTGGTGAATAGAGTTTTTTTCCGGAAACCTTCATTACCTGTCCGAATTTCCTAAGCCTTCCACACCATCTACTTTTGATTGTTTGCTCCAATCCAGGGAGCACAATCCTGCAGGGGTTTGAAATCAGAAAGATGCTGACAGTACATGCATGTGGCAGATATACTTTTGTTGTACAGAGTTTACATATATTAATAGATTTAAATTGGTCTATGAACAAAGTCAATTGCCATTTCTTGATTATTTATATAAATTAAAGGACGGCTTAACTTAATTTCTACCATGTGTGCCCTCTGGCAACAAAAGTTACTGAAGATTTCAGTCTTTCTCTTTTCAAGGGATTGGGGAAGCAAGACTACCTACTATCTGCCAATATTTAGCTATACTTCATAGGAGACAGTTTATTTTGGAGCCTATAATGATCTAATCAAGAAAACCATGGATCTGATGTAACTTCCCCTACTCAGCTCCAGCACCTCTCCTACAAAAGACCATAAACAAACTGCAAACAAAAGAAATAAAACTGTATAGAATTTCACCACCAGGCACGGTCCCAAACCAAAACATACAATTTTAAGGATCTTGACATCATGACCAAAATAGACAAAGCAGATGTGGTTAGCTTAGTTGACCATGGATTATTGGGATAAAATGGCAGCAGGATAAGTTAGCGCCTTTACCCAGAATCAAGGAATGAGGTGCTTCAGTAGTCAAGAAAGACAGGTTTGTGCTTCTTTACCAGTATTGACATGTACATATTTGAAAACAAACATATTTATTGAACACTATAATTAAGTAGCTCTTTTCTAGCACCCTTTCAATAGAGGATCTCCAATATGAGAATTAATAGGAGAAAAAAGAAAGTTTTTCATTTATCTCATATATAGCTCTATCAAGAATGGGTTTCCACAATAAGAGTATGTAGGCTGTTAGGTTTCCCAACTCAAGAAAGACATATTCTGGTTCTACTTACTCTTGTACTCCACCTTAATAATAGGTAGAGAGGGAGGACCATGCCACACCACCAGAACTAATTCTAATCCTATCTGTCTCTAACTCACTTTGTATTGGGGGGCAGGTATCATCATCACTGAGTCTCAAAGTTCAAGTGACATTGTTCAGTGTGATGAGATAGTATACATACATAAATTTTAGAAATTCTAAAGTGCTCTACAAATGAGGGTTGAATGATGAAAAACTTAGTTGTGGTTGTGTTTCCATTTCTCCAAAGTGTCCAATTTCAACAGTTCAGTAGAAAAAGGAGTGCAAATTTTCTCATTGATATTCTTGCATTCAATACAATAGGTAATGATAGGTACAAGCCAGTTATCCATTTTATATAATAAAATATTTTATTTAAAAATGTTGAAATGAAGCTTATAAACTTTTTCTGAATAACTTTCATGGAAGAAAAGTTCTTACCAACAGCTTAGATAAAATCAAGGGTGATAAATCCATGAGGGGTAACTATGAGAAATTGTGCTGTAAGGTTATATACTTTACTTAAAAAAATTTTTTTTTTGTATCTGACTGCAAGAATAGCACATGCTCATTGGAGGACAATTGGAAATTATTTTTTTAAAATTATTGACATTTTTTAGTATTATGGTCCCTTTTATCCCCTAGTCAAATATACGTATGTACTACTTCTTATAAAATTTTCTCTCCTTTACGAAAGGTGAGACTATATGGGCAATCAAACCCTCCTAGTGCTACCTACCTGTGCCATAGTTAAAGTGAGAGTACTGGACTCAGCTGGCCAGGTCTATTCCTCTATAGCAGGTTTTTTTTTAATAAGCTTATTTATTTTATTTATTTATTTTTGGCAGCACTGGGTCTTTGTTGCTGTGCGTGGGCTTTCTCTAGTTGCGGCACGTGGGCTTATTGCAGTGGCTTCTCTTGTTGCGGAGCATGGGCTTTTGGTGCGCGGGCTTCAGTAGTTGCAGCATGCGGGCTCAGTAGTTATGGCTCACGGGCTCTAGAGTGCAGGCTCTGTAGTTGTGGCACACAGGCTTTGTTGCTCCGTGGCATGTGGGATCTTCCCGGACCAGGGCTCGAACCTGTGTCCCCTGCATTAGCAGGTGGATTCTTAACCACTGTGCCACCAGGGAAGTCCCGAGTTTTTTGTTTTTGTTTTTGTTTTTATACACTGTTTTGACAAAGCAGAGAAAGGGGTGAAGTTAAGAGTTGTGGTAGGCAGAGTTTTAGGTGGCCCTCAAGATTCCCAGCCCCCGGTATAAACACATCTTCTCCCAGGTATCCAGTCAAACACTAATCCAGGTGCTGCTAAGAAGGAATTTGCAGATGTAATGAAGGTCACAAATCAGTTGATCTTAATATAGGGAGATTATCCTTAGTAGGCCTGATCTAATCAGGCAAACCCATAAAAGGGACAGGGTTCTTCCTAAAGAAAGAGATTTGAAGCATGAGAAGGAAACCTCTAAGAACTGGGAATAGCACCTGGCTGACAGTTAGCAAGTCAACAGGGGTCTCAGTCCTACAACTGCAAGGAAGAGGATTCAGCCAATAACCTGAATGAGCTCAGAAGCAAATCCTTCTCCACAGCCTCCAGAAGAGAACACAGCCCGGCCAACATCTTGATTTCAGCCTTCGAAGACCCTAAGCAGAGAAGCCAGTCATTCTGTGCTTGGACTTCAGATCTCCAGAACTGTGAGTTAATAAGTGGGTATTGCTTTAAGCTGCATTGTTTGTGGTAATTTGTTATATAGCAATAGAAAATGAATGTAAAAGTTCTGTTTGTAAAGGTGTCCAATTTGCTTGGATTAAGGAAAGCAGCTCTTTCCTCTGTATGGCTGCTGCAGTATTCTATTGCATAACTGCACCACCATTTGTTTATCCATTCAGCTGTTGAGGAACATTTGGGTTGTTTCCAGTTTGGGGCTATTCTGAATAATGTTGCTATGAACATTGTGTACACATCTTTTGGGGGACATCTGGTGCTACTTTTGTGTCCAGCACAGGAAACATATAGGGAACCATTAACTCGGGGATACTTCAGTTTAACATCTTTTGTCCTGTTACTCCATTACCCTGTGTTTGAGTTCTGATCCTTGAGAATCAAGCACCCTGGCATAGAGCAGCCATCAAGTGCCCTGGCTGGGTCCCTCTGCCTACCTCTTCACCTAATTCCAGGCCATGCTCCATAATGCCTGCTTAGAACTTTTTGGCAATCCTATAAATATAAAAAGCTTAAAGATATCCAGAGACCACTGTAACTTACATTCAAACTGGCTAGCCGATAAAAAGGAAGCAAAGAAACCGTCTGATCTCCACACCATGCTCTTCACCATGGATGCTAATTACAGGACATGCACATACAATGCTCTTAGCAATGCTCTTGAGATCACCAGTTTTCATTGTATTTGCCCACCCCTAAACAAACATTAGAAAAGTATTTCATAGTCACAAATGCCATATGTCTCATTCACTGACAGGAGAGAATAACAATTTCATAGCCCGTTTTTTGTTGTTGTTGTTGTTGTTTTGTACAAACGGTGGAGAAGAATAAGTTTGACCACTTACCTAGAAATTCAGTGAGTCAAGGATTGATAGAGTAAAAATCAGGTGTCGGGAATTCCCATCAGGTACACTCCACATCAACAGGTGGTCTTTTTCACTTGAAATAAGCCTGGAACCAGAGACACTAGAAATATTGATACATTCAATCACAATGAATACTTAACCAGTTTTTGCTTAAGCTTAATTTTTCGTGGGTTTTTTTTGGGGGGGAGGAGTTAAATTGAATGTGTGAGGAGTTTAATTGAATGTGATTTCTGTTTGCCAATGTGAAGAGCCACAGGAGACAAAATGGGAAAGGGGAGGAGACACTGACTGGGGTAACTGCCCTGAGATGCCTCCTTCCAAATTTATATTGCCTCAAAACCCTCCCTATGTTGATAAAAGGTTATCAAGTTTCAAATATAAACAGGTTTTAGAAATGCTAACTTCAAGAATGGTCATCAGTCATGTGAGCTAGTGCCTTGAGGTAACCAAAATTGGGGAAAGAGAAGTTGTTTATAGAAACTGGCAGGATGAGATGTATGATTTATTTGAGAATAGAGAGAAATTTATCCAGACAGATAGAAGTGGCCTATGCAAGAAGGACATACTAAAAGAAGTACTGGAGAAGAAAAAATTGTCTTTTTAGAGTCCAGCTAATTGTAGAACTGTAGAACAAAACTGTAGAACAAGCAGTTTTGACTTAACATCCATTTGACCTCCTCCCTGATTCTTGAAACCCCGGCTGACTGTGAAGTCCTTTCTTCTATCTGAAGTCAACAAGCATGGTCACAACCTCTCAAAACTCCTGCGTTATTCCAGCATTCACTCTTCCTCAGTGACTTAGCTCATGCCCCTTCGCCCTTATTGCCTGTGTGTTCTCATGCTACAGGACACCAGGCTTTTTCCCATTTATCTGGTACTGGTTCTTTACCCTGAACCTCTGAACCACTTCCCACCCTCAGCCCCTTGAGTGGTGGCAACAGGATGTTCTTGGCAGGAGAATAATTTTCAGTGGGGGGTCTATGACTGCTTTAGCCCCTCTGATAAATCAGGAACATTCTAATTGAGTGGGACTCTGGCACTTCCATATTGTTGGTTAATATGATGAAAATCCAACCACACCCAAGCCCCAGGGAGTGACTGGTTTCCATTTGGGGATGATTCTGTCTCATGTTCCTTTGAGCTTACCCTCCCCACATTGCTTATGCTTTTAGCATACATGAGATGTGAGTTACAGGTTGTAGAGACTTTATAGCCTAAGGGGCCAATGCCATGGTTTTGAGATTGTCCTTTATGCATTATACAACTGTCTCACAAGTGATTTTAGGACATACTACTCTTTGGTCTGCAGAGTTGGGGAGGGCTGGTGCATTTAATAATACCTGGGATTCCCAAGGCACTAACCCCTATACTCCACTGGAGCAAGCAACTGCCTCGGGCGTGTAGCTTTTATAAATTTCCCACTAGAGCCAATTCCAGTATGACTGGATTCAGCCTCACAGAGGGAGGTCAGTAATTGGTAGCACATGGCTGGGATGAAAGGATTCTGGTGTGTGTGTGGGGGGGGGGTTGCGCGGGCGCATCTAGGGGAAAGCAGGTAAGTTTCTCCCCCAAAGTGAGACCTTGGAACCATTTTTCTTAATCTTTCTTTTCTGTCTGCAAGGGCTTCATAGTTTTCTAAAGGAAAGATCCCACTGAGAGAGTGATATATCATAATGAAAAGGGCAAGTCTCATTTCTAATCCCCCTCTATCCCCAAATAACTTTGTGACCTTGAGCTAATAACTTAATTCCTTCGTCTGTAAAACAGGAAAGTCCCTCCTAGACTACGTGTTCTCATAAAGATTTGTGGCTCTATGATCTATCTATCTCCCATATATGCCTAAATATGTGACAAACCTAAGAAAACTCTCTTTTGGCCACTTTTAGGGGTGTGGACAAATAAGTCAATGTCTACTCAAAATCTTTACTTAACTACTTAGTAATGCATACATATTTAAAATCATATTTATAAAATAATATATTGATTCTTAAATACTAATATTTGTCCACTGTCACTTCATAAAACAAAATTATTCCTCACCAGTGTTATTTTGTGACTAATCCAACAGTTTTCCAAACACAGAATTGTTAGTTCCTTCTAAGTTTCTGAGAGCTAACACTCATTGAATTCATGTACAATGCTGTCTCCAGAAATGATATACCAAGTCACCCATGTGCGTAGCACGTGGTCATTTTTTCATTTCCTATAGGTGCATATTTATAATCTCCATAACATATCGCTCACTGAATTTGTATTTTTGTGTGTTCTCTAAAAGATCTATTTAAAAACACATCTAACACTTGCATTTCAGGGCTAATAACTTCAAGAACAATTACTAGACCAGTGATAAATTTCTTTTCCTCTTTTTTTTCTTAACCAGTTCTGGTAGATGACCTCCATAAGCCTCCGAAACAGGCATTAACTTAGACCATTTCACCCCGATGCATCTTCCCCTAACAGTAATTTGTTGTTCCAAAATCAGATACTGAGCAGGCACCGGAGGATGACTTCATTAGGATGTGTATTGAAGGTGACTTCCTTCTTTCTGGGAAATAATTTTGGAGACAAAATATTTACCTTTTATGGGGGCAAATGGGGGTATATATAAAGCCGTTAGTTCAAATTAATTCCAGAATTTTAGAAGTAGCTTATGCTTTGCTTTTCTTTCTTCATTTGGCTTTGGAACCCAAGGTCACAACACTCTAGGTAGAAGATTTTCTTTAAAATTTAAGGAAGGATCAGAATTTAATATATATGCTTAACCAACAAGGCTCACTCTGAACCGCAAGAAAACTAAAAGGAAGCCCTTTAAAAAATAACCACCTCACTGGTTTATCACATGCAGCCCAACACTGACCAAGAAGATAGAAAAAGAAAAGTTCACACACAGCGCTTTATGCTTTTTCAGTTTTTCTTCTGAGGTCAAATTTCCAACAACAACCTGGACTTTGTCTTTCTCTTTTGACTTTGCCCTTATTCATGGAAGGGGGAAAATGCTGGTGCCTCTCTGTGACAGTTGCTGGTAGCTGCTACCTTCAGTTTGCTCTCCTGATCACACAAGAGGGTGTTGCCATTCCCAAGCAGCCCTCCCCAAGATACTAGGGCACGCCTGCCAGGAGCTGACTATGGAAACTTTTTTTTCGATCAGGCAGGAAATGAAAAGAAACCTGTCCCTCCGTTTGGCTCAAAATAAGAATGAGTGTATATAGAAGAGTCCCAGAAAAAAAGGCAAGAAAAATAAACTCAGCTCTCCACCACCAACACCCTTTTTTTTTTTGTCCCCAACAGAAACCTACAGGCAAGCTGTTCTCAGTGGATGTTAAATATCCAAAATTCTGGGAGGGAAGTGTTGCATGATTAAAGCAAAAAAAAACAAAACAAAACCACACACACACAATAACAACAAAAAACAGGAGCAAAGCTGTTGTGATCTCTCGAACTCTGTTTCGTTGTCCAAACTTCTTCATCTACCTCAGCTGGGGCGGGACGGGTGGGAATGGGAAGAACTAAGAGGTTTGGCTTCAACCATAAATAAGTCAGTTCTAAAGAGACTGAGAGTCACTTTATTAGAGCCTAACTCTTGTTTCCATGCGAATGGAAAGCTTAGTCTGAGAGAAGTGTATCCTCAGGCAGACAGTCACTGGGATTCCTTCTTCCTAAACCTCGGGAATCTCAGGGGAAATCCCATGGATCGGGTGCCCCGCCCCCATCTGAGACTGGCTGCTTGATTTCAACTGGCCTCTGTTCCCTGTTTCAGGAAAAAAAAAAAAAAAGGAAAACATTTCCTAGTATCCTTATTAGGAGAATTTTCAATAGAATTGTTTAGGGAGAGGGTTAATACTGATTTGGTGTTCAAGATGGCCAACTCCACCTCCATATGAAAATCTGAAAATAATTCTGATAAAAAGAGCAACTCTGCTTGTGAGCAAACCAGATGGCTACACACCCCTTCATCGAGTCTGTGAGTTTTCGCATTACCACTTTGGAAGTTTCTCCCCAGGAAAACACATGGACAGGAGACTTTTTGACTGAGTTAGGAATCTGTTTTAAAACAAAGTCCATCCACACTAACCCCTAGGTCTGCCCAACATAATTGCCTGTTTCATTTTTTCAGGACATTTTCTCTAGCAGATTGACTACCCTTCTGGATAACTAAATATATCACTTATGGTCAACAAAGTGAAAACATTGGGGCTTCTTGGTGGAGAGTTCAGACCAAAACTTGGTGTTTGCCTGAATTCTCTGGATCCACGCAGTATTTTGGGGCTTGGGTGTGCTCTGGAGGGTTGAAGCACTCATATTGGGAAAAGGTTTCAGATTCTCCTTGAAGGTTTATTTATGGAGCTGCTCATTAAAGCATAAGTAGAAAGAACCACGGAGGCCACCTACTAAGGGAAGCTTCTGGTTTCATCGGGAAGTGGGGATTGAACACTTCATAATCCTACACAATCCCACTTCCCCTAAGTAGTTGTCATATCCCAGAGAGATATGATCATTAAAGGCCAATCTTGGAACTGACAAGAGTTGGTGCGAGGGTGGGTATCCATTGCCCAACATACTGTGTTGAGTGCATTAAAAATTTAGCATCTTGGCAAATGTAGAATTACTGACAAGAGCTTGAATTGACCAAAATGAACATTAGTATGGACTAAACTATTCTTTATGTGGTCATGGAGTTCTCAGCATGGGGTGAAGAGTCCATGAATAGATTTCAGAGTGGTGGTCCTCCTAAGAATGCTGTGGAAAA
Organism: Orcinus orca; assembly: GCF_937001465.1. Classification (NCBI taxonomy): domain Eukaryota; kingdom Metazoa; phylum Chordata; class Mammalia; order Artiodactyla; family Delphinidae; genus Orcinus; species Orcinus orca. The sequence goes on along the minus strand of NC_064560.1, from coordinate 119,711,816 downwards.
AAGTTGGCATCTGCATGTGTGCCTTTTAGAGGGAGGGTTCATAGATTTTTTTTCATATTCTCAAAAGGGCACCTGATAAAAACTATTAAGAACCAGAAGCATTAGTCTAGATTTATAAGCACTGTACATTAAGTAACATGCTATACCCTCATGACCTGGTTTTAGCAATTCAGTCTTGGAAATGAATTTATTACCCTCTCTCCAAATCCTGATTCTACCACTTACAACCATGTGCTATAGTTCAAGTAATTTAGCTTCCAACTGTGTGAGATCTTGATAAGCAGATTTTCTTCTCTTAGTCTTTTTTAAAAAAAATCTCTCCTTAATAATATCATATTTATTAACTACTAATGAGAATAAGATATATCTTGTGAAACAACTTTGAAAAGAAATGAATGCCAGTGATAGAGATTGGTACCCTTCTCACTAGTTCTAATTTAACCTTAATCATCACTATGAATTATAATCTGGCTCATGAAAGGTCTAATCTTGTTTAGCATCAAAGCACTCTCAAATTTTGTATTATATGTGAAAACAAAGTTAAAAAAAAAGTGTTAGTTACCCATTCTACCTGTTAGTTATAATCAGAGAGACCCACTATATGGTTAAGATGTTTTTAAAAACTCTGGATTTAAATAAAACATCAGCATTTTCTCAAGTTTATCACTTGGTCACTGCTTAATTCAATTTTAACTTCTCTATCGTAGCATAACTGGCATAACAAAATTTTCACAGAAGCCTCTCAAATATTTTATTTTTCAAGAACAGCTTAATTGAGATATAATTCACATACCTTAAAATCCACCATTTTAAAGTGTACAGGTCAGTGGGTTTTTTTTTTTAGTATATTCACAAGGTTATGCAACCATCACAGCTATCTAACTTTAGAACATTTTAGTCACCTCAAAAAGAAACCTCATATCCATTAGCAATTGCTCTCTACCCCACCCCCTCCTCCAGCCCCTGGCAACCACTAAATTACTTTCTGTTTCTATTGATTTGCCTATTCTGAACATTTCTTGTAAGTGGAATCATACAATATGTGGCCTTTGGTGTCTGGCTTTTTTTTTTTTACTTAGCATAATGTTTTCAGGGTTCATCCATGATGTAGCATCTGTCAGTACTTCATTCTTAGAGGCTGGCCTTTCAATATTTTAAATGAGGCGTGTTTGGGGTTTTGGCTATTACTAAGTATTTATAGTATTATAGTGATGTCTATCAGATGTCATTTTGTTGGACGGGTCCTGTGACCCAGTGACTAGCACGGTATAGGAGTAAGAGCGTATAGGCATGGTGCCACCCCCATCCTAGAGGGGCCCAGAAAGAGCCCTAAGCCATGGGATCCCCTCACAGACTAGCAGAGAGCTGAAGCCAGTCAGGTGAGAAGAGAGTAGTCACTGGGGGACTTTTTAGGGCTTCGAGACATGGCTCTTGGTCCTTCCACCTGTTTTATTTCCTTCAAGTGTGCTACCCAAAATTCCAGTGTTCAAACATGTTCAGAGGACACAAAACATTGAGAACCTCTATTTTATTTACCCTGGTTTTCTCTGCTTGGCTAGGTGGAAACTGCCATCAACATACACTGAATCCTTTTTGGGGTGAAAACAGAATGTTCTTGATTTGGCTTAATGTGAGGTTTGCTTATCTTTTAGCAGAAGGTCATGCTTTGCTGGGTCATGACCGCATGTGGTCCATTTGTCTAGCTTTTGCTTTCTTTCTCCACAGGCAGAGGAGGAACAATCTATACAGTGCTGTGATGCCACTGAAACCATATAAGGGCTGCCTTACTTTCTCCCTATCACAAAGAGATCCTTTTCCACTTAATTCTGTTTAAACACCACACCACCCCCTTCTCTTCCTTATAATGCATCCGCCCGTCATAAGAGTTTCAATTGATTTACTTGGAGCCAGGTGTGATTTTGACTACAATTACAGGATTCTTGCCTATTTTAAGCACAGTCCTGGAGTAATGATTGCCAGATGATCCATCTGATCACAGAGAAAGCTTATTAAAAATGCAGATTTCCTTGGTTTGATTCTGAGTAGGTAAACCTGGGGTGGAGCCCAGAAATTTGCATTTTAAGTAAGCGCAATTTTCCTGTGACGACGCAGGAGTTTCATTAAGAATCTGAGAAATACTGCCCTACTGGTTTGTTCATAAACTGCCTCAGACACTATTTCAAAAATGTCTCTCTTGAATGTTTATGTATTCTGTGAAACAAAAAAATTGGGGAGGAGGACACAAATAGTAATTTTGTTATTGCATCTCACTTAGTATGCCCTTCTGATGCCAGTTTTTATCCATGTCTTTCTCCATCCACCGTGTGAAATAATGGTTATGTTGCTGTTGCTTGTTGGGAAGATGGAATAAGGCCCTAGAGAGAGAAACCTAGTTCAAAAGGAGGAAAAGAAGGAAAGGCAAATTAGTGTGCTTGTACTTTGAGAAAATTGACTGGTGCACTGAGGAAATGCTCTCTGGTATTTCTGTTTTGAGGAAATAAATGTTATTTGTGGCAGGGAAATGCTTTTAGAGTGGGGACTGTTTGTGCAATCAGGACTATTTCCTTTTAGACTTTTGCAGAAAGCATTTTCAGAATACAAACTTAGAGTATGAAATGTGTGTGTGTCTGGAATATTCTACACCAATATTCCCATTCCTAACCTTGCTAGCCCTTGATCTTTGGCCTTTGGTTCCTTCTTCAAATCAAATCTCTCTTGCCCGTTGAGGAATTTTGAACAATATACCCACTACGGAACTCACGGCAGGTTTTGGCAACAGGTTTAAGGCATCTGGTGATAGAAACCTGACATCATCTTGCATGTTCACACATCACTATTAATTTTGTTTAAAGCTAAGGGAATGCACATAACTGTCAACCAGCATTCCCTACCTGAGTCTAAAGCATTCCTTTTTCATCAAAAGACTATTCGTCCAAATGTAATAACCATTAATTGTCAAAGGTTTTTGAGAATATTTCTCTCCCAGAAGTTTTCTCTGGTTAAGGGAAAGCAGTATTTCCATATCTTATTTTGGGCTGTATCTTGAGTACCTAGCACTAAGTTCTATCTGCTGTCAAAATTATAATTCCTAATTGAAACTGTAGAATATATGAGTGCACAAGGCAAAAGGCATGGAGACTGGGCTTCCCTGGTGGCGCAATGGTTGAGAGTGTGCCTGCCGATGCAGGGGACACGGGTTCGTGCCCCAGTCTGGGAAGATCCCACATGCCGCGGAGTGGCTTAAAAAAAAAGGCATGGAGACAGTATGTGAACAAGAGGCAGAAATATATCTAAGGCTAGAGACTTGACTAAGCCTGGTTCAGCAAGTCCAGAAGAAAACATAAATCAAAGGTCAGACTTAGCAGAGAGACAGGGACTAAACAAGGAAGCAGAAATCAGATTTTGTAAATATATGGGAAAACAAAAAGCTAACAAGGACAAAGTAGAGGGAAATTCAATACTTAGGGGACCGCTCAGGTAAGTGGTCAGTAACCAGGAGATCTGCCTGCCCAGAAGGCTAAGGCAGCCCAGTGTCAAAACAAATGGGGAACATCAAATGCAAAAAAAAAAAAAAAAAAAAATGCATTCTGAACAGTAAGAAGCTGTCCTGGTCCAAAGTTTCTTAGGCATTTTCTGTCAAGACTGAACCAAGCATGTCACCTGGGAAGTTAACAGAAAGGAAGACATATGATTGGGAAATAAGAACAGATCATATCCTTAAAGCTAGTACTTATAAATTCAAATGTGGATGACAGGGTGAGAAGTGATGTGGAAATGGAAAGCAAAAATTATAAAAGATTCCAGACAGGCATCATGTTCTTAGAGAAGCAATCCTGGAATTCCCTGCCTGGGTCGGGGGGGCCCCTCCTGCTGCTCTCAGAGCCTCCTTTTTTTTTTAACCTACTCTGGTATCTACCACACCCTGTGGTGATGGTCCATCTCCCCATCCAGGCTACAACCACCTTGAAGGTAGGTCTTATGATTTAATTATCTTTATATACCCTGTACATAGCGGTTTTGCAATAAATGTTTATCAAATGTCAATAATTACCTTTGCCTTATCACACCACAAGTTCCTTCTAGACAGGAAATGCACCTTTATGACACTTCATAGGCACAGTATTTTAGTTGATAAAGAAGATGAACATTTCATCTATTGGCCTTTACTCTCTTAAAACTCATTCAAGGGAATTCCCTGGTGGTCCAGTGGTTAGGGCTCTGTGCTTCCACTGCAGAGGGCACAGGTTTCATCCCTGGTCAGGGAACTAAGATTCTGCATGCTGCACGGCATGGCCAAAAAATAAATAAATAAATAAAATAAAAGGCTGGCCTGAAACCCATTGGGGAATTTGGACTTTTTTTAAAAAAATAATAAAACTAATTCAAGTAGTATTTCATAGACAGGTACTCTACGGTCACAGCAAAGAACCCCTCCTACTCCTACAAGAAGCATATTCGTCTTACTGACTATTTTGTAGAAAGTGCTTGACTGAGTTAGTGGCTAAGTTTCAAGAGCCTGAGTCTTTTGAACACATTCCTGTCAACATTGTTTTCTATAAGGGCCCTTGATCATTTTTCAGAGAAGCAGTATCACGTAGTGTTTAAGAACACAGGCTCAAGAGACAGACTGCCAGAGTTGTATTCCAGCTCCTCCACTTATTATCTGGTGACCTAGGACAAATTATATAATCTTTCTTTGCCTCAATTTTGCCATTGGTAAAATGAGGATAAAGGTTGTTATAAGAATTAACTACATTACTGATAATTTTTTTCAAGTATTTAAAACAGTGTCTGGCATGTAGTAAGCTGTATAAATTATGTAAAAATTAACTACTATCATACTTTGCTTTGCCAGATACCACTGATTACTCTGATCAATATTTATACTACCCACAATGTATATGGGTCCTTCCTCAAAACATTACTGCTCTCTTTATTTCGCATTTTCCCCTAGTTTTTGGTAAAAGATATTTTACTGTAAAAATAAGCAAATATGCTAAAAATGGAGAAGATAATAGTTATATTATGACTTCACTTATCATAAAAATAAGTTATAATTTTCTGAATCTATATAAAATTCAGAGAATTTATCTGAAGAAACTAAGATGGGGTATTGAGGAAAGTGTGTATCTTTTGTCTTAATCATTTCCTAAGCAGTTACTAAACCTGACGTCATTATTTTTTGTACAGGAAGAGAATCTCTCATACTTCTGGAAAATTTCAAAACTTTGCCAACATATTTTTTGATCACCCTTACTTCCTGTGGTGGGGTTTACAAACCACACCAACTTTCATAACTGCTGAGATTTACAGAGTGAATCCTCACTTGATAATCTTGTAAAAATGAATAGTCAGTACTTCTCTTCCTTTTCTAAATGCCACATATGTCCGCTTTTGCAGAATGTTAAAAAAAAAAAATTCCAACCAGCCCCAAGCCAGCTCCAAGCAGGTATGCATACTATTTCTCAACTCTGTCTCCAGAGTAGCCTGAGAAATCCCTTTCTCCTCAACATCTCCCCTAGATCTCCCCTAGGTTAATCCAACCTGGAATCCGTTTTATAAAGAAAGAGCATTATCTTCCGCCTCCCAGCTTCCCTGACTAGTGTCTCTGGTATCTAAATAAATTAAAAGTGGGAAAGAATAGATTTAAAAAAGAAAAGATTCATTTACCAAAAGTGATCAAGAGCTGGGATGTAATTAAAAGTTATCATTAGTAGATTACCCAGATTAGCAATTTTCAAATATTTTTGAATAAAGGAAGATAGCATATGACACTAAAATCACACTGGAACATGATTTTTCAAAGACACATGCCGTGCTTTATGATCATTCCCAGGAAGAGCATTCACTGTTTAATAGAATCAGAAAGTATTGACAATGGAACTATAAAAAGTCACTTGTGGAATCCTTCCAAAGTTGCTTTTTAAATCATTAATTTTTTTTTTAAGCTTGTCATTTGTCTCAAGTTGAGGGGAGAAACAAATTCCACTTATCTGAGGTTTCTTTTTCTTTTTATGTTGCTCATCTTGGCCTTTATAAAACATTTTTTAAAAATTGTATGCAGCTCATTTTGGCCTTTTTATATAGTACAATGTGCTTAATTCCAGTTTAAATGTGTATTAATAGACATAGGCAATCCAATGATATCTCCTTTGTAAATTAGCAAAAAATAACTGCTTTTTTTGAAGTCCAACCAGCTTCCACTATTAGAAGTACAGAGCACATTTGAGTCAAAGTCCTCTTCCTCAGAAACCCTGTTGTTACCATGGGAAAACTGTGAAATGCTCAAATGTGGGCAATGTTATAATTAGAACCAAACGTGGGCTTCGTAGGACCTGTCATGATGTTTCTAGGAAGCTAGCTCTGCGTTGGCTTCATAAGACATCCTTTTCCTACAATCATGACTCACTGTGACTTCCAAGGCTCTCTCCTCCTCCTCCCAACCTCCCCCCCTCCACTTGTTCTGGGGTGGAAGACTGCCCCCACTCCAGAGAATGACGGACGAGTAGGCGGGTGTGCAGTCCACTAACAAGAATGCACTTCTAGGCATTGTGGAAGTAGGACAAAGGATTTTGCTGGGCATACTCAGAGCTAACGATGTGCTGGGTATATGTTAATCATACGTGGGGAGACTCATTGCTTTGGCAGCTCTAACCCACTCACTAGTCCAGCCAAGCCCTCCCATCCCTCCCTCCTTTCTTCCTTTCAGGAAAGCATGTGCAAGTTCTCCGCAAAACGATGAATCTCTTCTCCTCAGGGGAATGTACAAGTCAGAAATTTTTTTAAAAAGAAAAGAGGAGCCAAAGCCTTTGCATAAGTAGGCCAGCTGCGGAGCCTCAAGGCGGGTGTTGGGGGAGAAACCTCCTTGTGGCCATGGCCCCAAACCTCCCGGCCTCCACTTGTTTCCATTGTCTGCCCACAACCCCAGACAAGCCAGCCCACACCTCGGGAACTGCACCCACTGTCATTTTCAGGAAAAGAGATGTTCTGAGTCCATCTTGGCATTTCTGTGAAATCACAGAAATAATACATTGAATCGCAGAACTGAAAGAGATGAACTAATCACTTGTATTTTTTTTTTTTTTTTTTTTTTTGCGGTACGCAGGCCTCTCACTGTTGTGGCCTCTCCCGTTGCGGAGCACAGGCTCCGGACGCGCAGGCCCAGCGGCCATGGCTCACGGGCCCAGCCGCTCTGTGGCATGTGGGATCTTCCCGGACCGGGGCACGAACCCGCGTCCCCTGCACCGGCAGGTGGACTCTCAACCACTGCGCCACCAGGGAAGCCCACTTGTATTTTTTTAAAAAGATGAAAATGCAATCAGGAAAGCCTATCTGACCTGCCCAAGCTCACACAGTGCTAGGTACACACAGCCAAATCTAGAATCTGCCTCTTTTTATTCCCTGTCTTTTGCCTTTTTCACACGAGGCTTGTAATAGCAAACCGGATGGTAGAGATGCTTTCATCTCAGTTCTCTTGCTATGGTTTCCTTTATTGCTCTCTTGTCATTTGTGTAATGTGTGACCAGCATACAGTTGAGCTGAGTCTGATTATGAAGACTTATCTGCAGTACTTGTTAAAAATAGAAATTCCTAGGACTTTCCTTGATAGATTCTGGGATGGGTCTCAGGAATCATTTAACAAGTTTCCCAAGTGAATCTTGGGATCAAGTCAGTTCAGGGAAAAACATGGTAGAGCAAAAGTAGAAAAAAATGTATGTTTGACAGGCAGGGTGTTCCAATAAGAATAGAACAGGGGAGTGGAGAGGACCAGGAATTTTGCCTCCTAGCTGCTTTTTTAGTGGGTTAACCACTAGACCACACTTCCTCTCTAGGAGAGGCAAGGAATTAAAATCAAAGGTTTACCACTGATTCATGCTGCCTGCTAATGCTGCTTATTGCGCCATGCTGTGACCCTACACGCTGGCTTGGAAACAGATGTGGGGAGTGAGCAGCCTGAGGTACCGAGGGGTGGGGGAGGTGGGGAGAAGGCAGACAGCCAGGAAAAGAACTTCCTCTGCTGCTAAATTTCAGGCAGGAGTGGAAGTCAGTCTAAATTGTTACCATGCAGATCTGGAATCATTTTTGCAATCGCCTGGCTCCAATTCCAGGTTTGTGCATTCTGCAACAAGAACTGAAAACTTGGTAATGCTCCTGACCTGACTTTTGCCTCTGCCCTCACCTGAATGCGTATTATGAAGTTACATATTTAGTTTGACAGTCATTTCATTAGGCAAAAGAGTTTGGTTACCCTCCTTGCCCTGCTCCCACCCTCCCCATACACACTTTTTAAAAGGAAATACAGAAGGGTTAAGCAATTCGACTAAGCTTACACTAATCTCAATATTGTGGTTGTTTGATTAAAAGTGCAACCAAGCCATTTCAACTAAGCTTTCCAGACTCCCTTCAATATATTCTTATCAGGCAACTGAAAAAAACTGGATTTATTTTCTCCCATAAAATGAATACTTAGGTGTGCCCTCAGACATGTAGTTTTTACCATGTCAATGTTTATCAAAGACACATAGCTGTTGAGTGTTAACTATTGATTCTAGAAATAGTGTTTGTGACTTCTTTACTGAGCCGGAAGCTCCATGAGGGTGGGGCAGAAATTTCAGCTTGGTTTTCACTAGACATTGCGATGTGGGGGTGCTTAACTGCCAGGAGGGTTAGGAGCTAGATTTCAGGCCCACAGTGGTTAGGGTTCCCAGATTTAGCAAATAAAAATACAGGCCAGTTAAATTTGAATTTCAAATTTTTAAAAATATTAGTATAAGTATGTCCCATGCAATATTTGAGACATACTAAACAATCATTCATTATTTATGACCTTCAAATTTAACTGGTCATCCTGTTGACCAATCTGGCAACCCTAGCAAGGGACCTTCCCATATTGATGGATAGAGAAGCCAGCAAGGGCTTTTCAGCTGAGTGGCATAATCATTTCTGTTTTTGAAAGATAACTCTGGTGACAGATTGGAGTGGGCAGAACTCGTAGGCAGGGAGACCAATTAGGAGTTTATTGAAATAGCCCAGGCAAGAAAAGATGAGCTTATTTCAACTAAGGCAGTGGTGGTGGAAATAGTGAGGGGAGCAAAAATTATAGAGACATCTAAGTGGTAGAATCAATACAACTTGGTAATTGATTACATAAGGGCAGTAAGATAGGGGATGGAGTTAATGTAGTATAAGTCTCCAGATAAATAATGGGCATTATTTTTACTCTAGTTTTCAATCCGTAGAATGGACCAATACTACTTTATTTATTTTGTAAGGCTTCTGTGAAAACCAGTTAAGATTATTTATGTGAATGCAGTTTGTCAAGTGTAAAGAGATACAAAAATGTATTGCCGCTAACTGAATATGCATCTCTCTCAGTAGACACTGAACTCTTTTAGGGCAGAGGTTACATTTTATTCATCTTTGGTATTTCCTAGCATACTGCCTTGAATGTATAGACAGCCAAAACACGTTTGGAGCATTAAATCAAATTTGAAATTCTACCGTGCCAAACAAAAATAATGAACACAGTTTGTTTTTTGTTTTTTTTTTTACCATCTTGTTGGTGTGTGTCTGGAAGTATATAATGGATCTAGTGTAAATGCCAACAAAATCAGGGCCACAAGTTGCAGGAGAAATACCCACTTAAGTAATGCTGATGCTGAAGGAGATCCCTTTCTCTTCATTCACAGATATATCAAACACTTGGGCCATCTTAACAGTTAGCCCAGATACATTTCCCTCCTTACATTTCTCCCCTTATAAAGTATTTAAAATCCTAAAGGAATTATCTGCTTAATCTGCTTTAGACATCACCTTGGTAGTGTCTGGTAAGTACCACTAGACTCAGCTTAGTTTAGATGGGGAACACTGTCCTGATCTCTGTATCCAGTATCTAGTACCCTGCCTGTGCTGTGGTGGGTGCTTAATGGAATGTTTTAACTGAAAGAAGATGATCACTTCCAAATTGAGTAAGACTGGGACTTCGAATATCGCTGAGTCTCTATTCTCAACCAAGCCAAATAAACTGTAATGCTGAATCTTATTACAAAATATGGGTACCACATTTTCAAATAATATATTCATCGGATTTTTCTCCTCCTAAAATAAGTCCATCTCCCTCACTTTTTCCTTCTTTTCCTTTTCCTCATTGATTTTGTGGTTTCTTAGGCTATTTTGATTCTAAGAATGATCTTCTTCTACTTCCCCATGACTGTTTTTCTCTCCTTTTAGTTTCAAAATAATATTCAGAGAGACTGCCATAAGCAAAAGTTTTCTGTTTCCATCTGGTATAAATTATTATATTATTAGCATGATGATGATGATGTTATTAACTACTATTCATAGTTATCATTTATTAAGGACATATCATGGGTCATTTATTATACTAGAAGCTTTACCTAAATTTTCTCATTTAAATCTTAGTCCTATAAAAATAGCTCCTACTGTCCCCTTTTTATATATGAGGGACCAAAGGTTTTAAAAGTATTAATTACATTATTCCAGGTCAAAGGATTTGACAGAGGCAAAATTCAAAGTGAGTCTTGCTGAACTTGCCAGTCATTCCCTAGCTACTAAACCAATGTTTCTCAAATGTTAGCAGGCAACAGAATCCCCAGGAGTGCTTTTTTTTTTTCCTAACACCTTTATTGGAGTATAATTGCTTTACAATGGTGTGTTAGTTTCTGCTGTATAACAAAGTGAATCAGCTATATGTATACATATATCCCCATATCCCCTTCCTCTTACGTGTCCCTCCCACCCTCCCTATCCCACCCCTGTAGGTGGACACAAAGCACAGAGCTGATCTCCCCCAGGAGTGATTCTTAACCATAGATTGCTGGGTCTTACCTCCAGAGCAATGCAGAATGATTGAATAAAGCTGAATGGGACATAGAATTTATAGCCCTAACTAGTTCCCAGGTGATACTGATGTTGCTGGTCCAGCGAGCACACTTTGAGAACTACTGGACTGAACAACACTGCCTAATATTGTCCCGTTATTATACTCCAACTCTCTGACCGTCATTGACCTGAGCAGTGAGGATACAAAGATGAATCAGGCACTTTTTGCACTTAGGAGTTTACAGTCTAGTTGAGGAAACAGATCAGTAAACAAAACATCAATATTACAAATATGATAAGTTCTGTAAAGTTATATGCATAGAGTGCTATAGAAACACTGAGTAGCAAGTCCCAACCAAGTGGGGGTGGCCAAAGAAGGCACACTGGAAAAGGTTATTCTTCAGCTAAATTTTAAAGAATGACAAGGAACAAGAAAAAAGGAGAAGGGAAGGGTATTTTTTTGGTCTTGGAAGCAGCATGTATAAAAACACAAAGATTTTACATTTTTGTTGTAGTAAGAAAATTACAAGCAGTCTGTTATGATTGGAGCCTAAGCAATTGCAGAATGTTAGAGGATGTCTTACATGTGACCCTCAGTTTGGATTTTATCCTTGAGGAAAGACTGTCCCCTTGAAATATGGGAAGATTCAAAGTGGGAACTAGAGTTACAGTAAGAGATAAGGGATCAACTAAAAAAGAGTGGATATATGTATATGTATAACTCATTCACTTTGCTATACACCTGAAACTAACACAACATTGTGTTAATGAACTATACCCCAATAAAAATTTTTTTAAATAAAATAAATAGATACATTAACAAATAAAAAGACATGAGGGATCAAGAAGGCATTTCAGTATCATAATAATTATCTGTGAGATCAGTAAAAAAATAGATGAAACTCTAGCCGAATTAACCAGGATAAAAATAGAGAAGTACTAATATCAGGACTGAGAGAGGGGATATCCAATAAATTTGACTGCTTAGATGAAATAGATATATTTTTGAAAGACACATTACTATTAAAATTCATTCTAAAAATAGATACTGAATAGTTCAATATTTATTAAAACACTTAAATTTGTTAAGAGCCTTCCCATAAAGAAAACTCTAAGCCAATATAACTTTTCTAAGCAGCTCTACCAAATACTTAAGAAAAAATAATACTTCTCAAGTCATGAGGCCAGCATTACCCGACACCAAAATTAAACAAAGGTAAATAAGAAAATTTCTTTCAATATTTTGCATAAAGCTTGATTCAAAATTCTTAAGAATTAAAAAAATTAAGTCCAACAATATATTAAAAATAATACATCCCAGGAATGCAAGGTTTGTTTAACATTTGAAACTCAATCAATGTGATTACCCATAGTGACATAATTTTTTTTAAGTCCTCCCCAATACGTGTGTAAAAACACTTCACAAACTTTAATATCCATACCTGATAAAAAGTCTCAGAAAACTAGGAATAGAGGAAATTTTTTCAACCTGAAATGGCAGCTACAATAAATATACAGCTAACATCATACTTAATGGAAAGGCTGAATGCTTTCCCTTTAAGACTGGGAATAAGGCAAGGATGAACACTTTCATGACTACTATTCAATATTGTACTGTAATTCTAGTCAGTGCAATGAGGAAAGAGAAAAAAGATACCCAGATTGAAAAGGAAGAAACAAAATTGTCTTTTTTAACAGACAATGTGATTTTCTATCAATAAAATCCTGCAGAATCTATAAAAATGCTACTAAATAGTGTGTATATTACCAAATGGCAGGTAATAGATGAGTTTAGCAAAACTGTAGCATACAAGAATAATCTATAGAAATATATTTCTATATAATAGGAATGAAAAATTGAAATTTAAAAAATACAATTTACAATAGCATCACAAATACTTAAGGATAAAACTGGAAAAGAAGATGTATATGATGTGTACATTGAAAATTACAAAACATTGCTGAAAGAAATGAAAGAAGACATGAATAAATAAAGAGAAATACCACATTAATATACCAAAAGATTCATTTGTTAATGTAAACTCTCTTCAAATTGATCTATAGTTTCAGTACAATCTCAATCAAAATCCTGGCAGGCATTTTTGGCACTACGAGTTCTAAAATTCATATGGAAATGTAATGGACCTAGAATAGTCAAAATAACTTTTAAAAAGAAGAACAAATTTCAAGGACTTACATTATCTTTCAAGACTTATCCTAAAGCTATGGTAATCAAGATTGTATGATATTGATGTAGAAATAAATAAATACATCAATGGAACAGAATAGAGAAGACAGAAACAGAGCCACACCTGTAAGACAACTGATTTTTGACAAAGTATAAAGGTAATTCGTTAAAGAGAGGACAGTGTTTTCGACAAATGGTGCTTGAACAATTGGATATCCATATATAAAAAATAAAACTAAAATACCTTCAGTCAATACCTCCCACTATATATTAAAAAATAACTAAAAATCAAAGATCAGAGACATAAATGTAAAACCTAACACTGTAAAACTTATAGAAGAAAACATAGAAGAAAATCTTTGTCACCTTGAATTAGGTAAAGATTTCTTAGCTACAACAACAGAAGCACAATCCATAAAGGAAAAAAATTGGTAAGTTTGACTTTATCAAAATTAAAAACTTCTGCGCTTTGAAGGACACTGTTAAGAGGCTGGAAACCCAAGTCACATATCTGATAAAGCCCTTGTATCCTTGAATATATAAATAACCCTCAAAACTCAATACTATAGAAACAAACAACCCAATTGAAAAACTGGACAAAAGATTTGAACAGACACTTACCCCAAAAGATATACAGGTAGCAGATAAGCACATGAAAAGATCACTACTCGATATCATCAGCTATTAGAAAATTAAATTTAAATAGAATAAAAGAAGACCACAGTGAGGTATGCCTACATACCTATTAGAATGGCTAAAATTTTTAAAGACTGACCATACCAAGTATGTGGAGCAACTGGAACTCTCCTGCCTCACAGGTGGGAATGTAAAGTAAGATCACCACTTTAAAAAAAGATTTGGCAGTTTCTTAAAAAGTCAGTCATATATTTACTATAGGATTCTCCTTCCATTCCAACCATTCTTCTTCTAGGTATATAACCAAGAGAACTGCCCATACAGAGACTTGCACACAAATGTTCAAAACAGCTTTATTTGTAGTAGTCAAAAAACTGAAAATAACTCAGATGGCCACCAACATATGAATGGATATGTGAACATATGAACCTCAGGGTTACTATGCTGAGAGAAAGCAGCCAGAGAAGAAAACCAGTACATACTCTATGATTCCGTTTATATAAATTCCTATATTATAAACTAATATATAGTGACAGAAATCAGAGCAGTTTTTGCCTTGGAATGGGGAGGATGTGGGGAGGGTTGAGAGGGGATTACAAGGTGCACAAGAAAATTTGGGGGTGTAATATGTTTATTATCTTGATTGTCATGATTTCACAGGTGAATACTTATTTCAAAAGCTATCAAATGTAAATGTTAATGTTTATCTTATGTCAATTTTATTTTATACCAGTTTATTTTATGTCAATTATACTTCATTAAGTCTTACTGAAGAACTTATCTGTGTTGTGTGCTTCCCGTGTCTAGGACAAGAGAGGATAGAACTCTATATTTCACATAGTATGTAATTTCTAGATATTATTTATGGAGAATTTTTCAATATTATACACATATGTCCATAAATCACAACATCATGGTCTCTTACTATAATCATCTCACAGAAAAGTCTAGCATGAGTCAAAAGTCTATGATTCTTGTTCTGACTCTGCCATTGCCTGACGGGTGGCCTCAGAAATCACAATCCCTCTGGGCCTAGTTTCTGCACTCCTAAAATGAAGGCTTTGTACTGCATGAAGGGGCATCATATTATGTTGTTACTCAGGAGGTAGGGGGAGGATGGTAAGAGGAGCCAGGCTGGCAAAGCTCCAGAACGCATTCTCCTTCCGAAGGACTGAATATTTTTGTCCCCTCTCCCCCGCCACCCGGCAATTCATATCTTGAAGCCTTAATCCCCACTGTGATGGTATTTGGAAGTGGGGCCTTTGGGAGGCAATTAGGTTTAGATGAGGTCATGAGGGTAGAACCCCCATGTTGGAATTGGTCCCCTTATAAGGAGAGGAAGAGACCAGAGCTTGTGCTCTCCCTCCACCATGTGAGGATACAGCAAGAAGGAGACTAACTACAAGCCAGGAAAAGAGTCTTCACCAGAAGCTGATCATGCTGTACTCTAATCTTGGACCTCCCAGTCTCCAGAACTGTGAGAAATAAATGTCTGTGGTTTAAGCCACACAGCCTATGGTATTTTGTTATAGCAGCGCAGGCTGACGACGTCCTCCAACCAAAGTGGTTCTGCTTCTATCAGTTCTATGTAGTAAGTTTGTCCATAAGACTTATTTTGAAAAACTGGTTTTCACGGACTTCAAGAGAAAATTTGTAACTACTGTAAATGTTAGAACGGATGACCTCTAAAATCTCCTCAGAGATTCCATAATTCTAATTTCTAAAATTAAATCTGCTTCATAGACTATTAAGGAACTCTCAGCAATCCTCCAGAAGTTTCCTACCCAAATCCTTTTGCTATTTTATTTTGATCCAAACAGAAGTGATGCTCTTCCCTGTGTTTATCGGCAGTGTGCTCCTCAGGGTCTGTTTCTGTGCACAGAGGGCCTCGAGATGTGGAACAGACACTTCCTACTCCTCCGCGTGTAGAATCCAGCTTCTGTCCCAATGGCTCCTCCAGTCACATTGCTCCTCTCCACTCTCATGGTGGTTCTCAAAGCCCCTAGAATTTTCCATCAGCGAGTCTAAGTAATTCAGAAAATCAGTCTCTCATAAGCCTTTAGACAGTCATGCACCCAGATCTGCTGGTTTGTGTGGGAGTCATGTTTTCCAAGAGACCCCATCTGCCTTGCAGCCTCAAAATTCTTCCTACTGGCTTCTTTTTCCCCTGAGATTTTTGTACATCGTGCCTGTGTTGTTTTTTTATTCCCCTAATTGTAGTGACTCAGTTTGTTTTTCTAGTGCCCACATCCTTTCCCCACAAACTTAGAGGATTGAAAATATGGTATAGTGGAAAGGAAACCTAGACTCTAATTCTGGCTTTGCCATTCAATTCCCGTGTGATTTGGGGGGACTTAAGTCATTCTTCTGGGCCTCAGTTTTCTCATCTTAAAGTATTTTTTATTTATATATTTATTTTTGCTGTGTTGGGTCTTTGTTTCTGTGCGAGCGGCGAGCAGGGGCCACTTTTCATCGCGGTGCGCGGGCCTCTTACCGTCGCGGCCTCTCCCGTTCCGGAGCACAGGCTCCAGACGCGCAGGCTCAGTAGCTGTGGCTCACGGGCTTAGTTGCTCCGCGGCATGTGGGATCCTCCCAGACCAGGGCTCGAACCCGTGTTGCCTGCATTGGCAGGCAGATTCCTAACCACTGCGCCACCAGGGAAGCCCAGTTTTCTCATCTTAAAATGGGAGAGTTAGATTCATTTTTTTCTAAAGTATTTGACCTACCATTGCTGATGTAGGAGATGTTTTTATATTGTCCATAATGTATACTTAATAAGTATGTATTTATTTTAATATGTTAGAAACATATATAATTGTTACATCGAGACAGCTTAAATTAAATTTTAGTCTAATTAGATTATCTAATGATAATTAGATTTTTTCAGTGAACTGACTTAAAGTAAAATATTAAGCAGATTCAAGGGGTAACTGGATTTGGAAGATGGTACATAATAGTGACCTGGAAGCAGTATTATGTTTTGCCTCCATGTTTCACAGGGAAACTACATTTCCCAGCTTCCTTGGGTTGGAGTCATGTGCCTATGTTCTAGACAATGAAATATGAACACAAGTCATGGGTCTCTTCTGGGAGAAGCCAGTGTGCCCTCTCCCTGTTTTTATTCTCTTGCCACAGAAACTTTGGAAGCTGTGCCATTGTGATATAAAAAGAGCTTAAACCTTGAATAATCAGATGTATGAAAGTGCCAACCCAAATTAGACATGTGTGGCTAAGAAATAAACTTTTGTTGTGTTAAGCCACAGAGATTTCTGGGTTTATTATCTCAGTATAGTTTATCATTCTCCTGGTAAATACAAAGCATGATAAGATTATTAGATTCCATCTAGCTCTAAAATTCTGCACTCTTCTTTAGTCTGTTCCCTTCTTATTCAGGTTTAACCTATACTTTTTTCTGGCCCTGTAACTTCAAAGAAGTCCCTTCTAAACTAATTTGCTTATGTTTTGCCCTTCCAACTATCTCTATTTTTAGAAGTGGCATTTATCTTAATGATGGCTGTAGTTCTGGATAACTACATAGAACCCTCCTCGCATCCAAAGAGGACATGGCAATTAGTGTTGTTGCCTGTGTGTGGTGCCTTTCTTTTCTTTTTTTTAATATTTATTTATTTATTTATTTATGGCTCTGTTGGGTCTTTGTTGCTGCGCGCAGACTTTCTCGAGTTGTGGCTAGCGGGGGCTACTCTTTGTTGCTGTGTGTGGGCTTCTCATTGTCGTGGCTTCTCTTGTTATGGAGCACGGGCTCTAGGCACGCAGGCTTCAGTAGTTGTGGCATGCGGGCTCAGTAGTTGTGGCTCACGGGCTCTAGAGCACAGGCTCAGTAGTTGTGGCACACAGGCTTAGTTGCTCCGTGGCATGTGGGATCTTCCCGAACCAGGGCTCGAACCGATGTCCCCTGCATTGGCAGGTGGATTCTTAACCACTGCGCCACCAGGGAAGTCCCTGTGGTGCCTTTCTGAATAGCCTTTGGTGACCATGAGCTCTTTCAGATTACTCACACATAAATATGACACTTTCTGCAGAGCCTTGTTTACTATTGATATCACCACTTCCAACTGTTATGAGCCTGTGTCCTTGTTTTGAGAAGGTCACTTCTCTTACTGTTTTGTGTCAGACGAGCCATCCTCTAGCTACTGGTTTCCAAAGTCCATTAGCGAGATACATTGTTAGAAGTTGTGCTGTAGGAAGCTCATCTATCAACCCTGCTCGTAGGGGTCCAAGTCCCAAACAGATGGAAGAGCCTGCTTTCTTCCATCTTCATCATATGCCAGAAGCGCCAAACTACATGATGAAAATCATCATTTTAATCCTTGGAAGTGATTACATTTTGAAACTTTGTGTTGGCTTATGTTGTCTGGTTTTATCATTTAATGAATGGTCATAAATATTTGTTTAAAAAACGGTATTTTTCAAGAAGCTTAAGGTCTGGATCAAATCACAGCCTCTTAGTTCTAATCACTGCCACTGCACTATATACCTTTAATTTATATGCTCTGCCAAGTTTTTGTCTGCCTGTTCTCCAAAGGACGTTAAAATTTTTTATTTTATTTTATTTTTTTTTATTTTTATTTTTGGCTGCGTTGAGTCTTCATTGCTGCGCACGGGCTTTCTCTAGTTGCGGCGAGCAGGGACTACCCTTCATTGCGGTGTGCGGGCTTCTCCTTGGGGTGGCTTCTCTTGTTGCGGAGCATGGGCTCTAGGAATGAGGGCTTCAGGAGTTACAGCGTGTGACCTTCAGTAGTTGTGGCTTGCAGGCTCTAGAGCTCAGGCTGAATAGTTGTGATGCATGGGATTAGTTGCTCCGTGGCATGTGGGATCTTTCCGGACCAGGGATCGAACCTGTGTCCCTTGCATTGGCAGGCGGATTCTTAACCACTGTGCCACCAGGGAAGTCCCAGGACATTAAATTTTGATTCAGTTCTATTCTCTAGTGCTTGATTAATCAGTATAATCGGTATATTGAATGTGCTGCTCAGGCAGTGGAACTAAGACAGTTTTTAACAATGTAAGCTGATGGAAAATTTTAAATTATATATAGTATTTTCTTTGCTCAAGATAATATAGAAACCTAGTTCTCAAGGCTCAACACATATACCAGTGGTGACCCTTCAAATGGTCCAGGAAAGCAGTGGTTTTTACTCTGTGAGTTTACAAATGGAATAATCTTTGGTTTGTTATTTATACCCTAGAAACTTTCCAAACTAATTTGAAGATTATCTTAGAACTGTTAAAAATCATTAACCATTAAAAATACAGTATGTATGACAATATTGATGTTCATTCGTAATCACAAAACTGTGGAATTATAGAACAGTAGAAATGGAAGAAAACAACCACCCATGTGACTCAGCTCCTTATTTAACAGAAATGAGAAAAGTGGGACACAAAACATGACATGTTGTTACTTAACTTTTTTAGTAACAAATTTATTGAGATATAATTCATCCACTATATAATTTACCAATTTTAAGTGTACAGTTCAATGAGTCTTAGTGTATTTGAAAAGTTATGCCATCATCATTACAATCAAATTTGGACCATTTTCATCACCCAAAAAGAAACCACATGCCCGTTTAGCAGTCACTACCCATTTGCCCACAACTCCCCTAGCCCTAGGCAAACACTGATCTACTTGTTATCTCTATTTGCCTATTCCCAGCACTTTGTTTAAATGGAGCCATGCAATATGTGATCATTTGTGATGACTTGTCTCACTTAACAAATGTTTTTGAGGTTTATCCATGTTGTACCATGCATCACCACTTCATCTTTTTAAATTGCTGAATAATATATCATTGTATTGCTATCTCACATTTTGCTTATCTATTTGTCTGTTGATGGACATTTGGGTTGTTTCCACCTTTTGGCTCTTATGAACAATACAACTATGAAAATTCATGTATAATTTTTTTTGTGGGCATAAGTTTTCATTTCTCTTGGGTATATACCTAGGAATGGAATTGCTGGATAATGTGGCAACTCTATGCTACCTTGTTAGGAACTGACAGACTGTTTTCCAAACCAGTTACACTATTTTACATTCCCACCAGCAGTGTAAGAGGGTTCCAATTACTAAACATCTTCACCAAAATTTATTATTACCTTTTTAAAAAGATTAGTATAGCCATTCTAGTGCGTGTGAAGTGGTATCTTATTGTGGTTTTCATTTGCATTTCCCTGTTGGCTAATGATGTTGAGAATATTCTCATGTACTTATTAGCCATTTGTATATATTCTATAAAGAAACATCTATTCAGATCCTTTGCCCATTTTTAAATTGGTATATTTGTCTTTTTATTATTGAGTTGTATCATTTATATATTCTAGATACAAGTCCCATATCATATATATGATTTTAAAATATTTTCTCCCATTCCATTAGTTTTCTTTTTCCTTTCTCTCTTTTTTTTTTTTTTTTTTTTTTTTTTTTTTTGCGGTACGCGGGCCTCTCACTGTTGTGGCGTCTCCCGTTGCGGAGCACAGGCTCCGGACGTGCAGGCTCAGCAGCCATGGCTCACGGGCCCAGCCGCTCCGCGGCATGTGGGATCTTCCTGGACCGGGGCACGAATCCGTGTCCCTTACGTCGGCAGGTGGACTCTCAACCACTGCGCCACCAGGGAAGCCCTCTTTTTGCTTTCTTGATGGTGTCCTTTGAAGCACAAAAATTTTTAATTTTACTGAAGTCCCATTTGTCTGTTTCTTTTTCTTTTGTAGCTTATACTTTTGGTGTCATATCCAAGAATCCATTGCCTAATCCGAGGTCACATTGATTTATGCCTATGCTTTCTTCTAAGAGATTTTATAAAGCTTTAATTTTTCTTTTTAAAATTTTTTTAAAAGTTTTATTTTCCAAATTTAGGTATTTGTTTTATTTCTTACAAGTAGGTCTTTGATCCATGTTGACTTGATTTTGTATATTGTGTGAGGTAGGGGTCCAACTTCATTCTTTTGCATGTAGATACCCAGTTGTCCCAGCACCATTTGTTAAAAAGACTATTCTTTCCCCCAGTGAATTGTCTTAGCAATCCTATCAAATATCAATTGATTGTAAATATGACAGTTATTTCTGTATATGATTTTATTGATCTCTAGTTTTATCATTATGGCAGTACCACATTGTCTTGATTACTGTAGCTTTGTAGTAATTTTTGAAGTCAAGAAGTGTGAGACTTCCAACTGTGTTCTTTTTCAAGATTGTTTTGGCTGGATCATGATTCTGGAAATGATTCTGGATCATTTATGCTTCTATGTAAATTTTAAGAGCAGCTTGTAAATTTCTGTACAGAAGGTAGCTGGGATTTTAATAGAGATTTCATTGAATCTGTATATTGCTTTGAGTACTATTGCCATTTTAGCAATAATAAGTCTTCCAATCCATGAAAATGGAATATCTTTCATTGTATTTAGGCCTTCATTCTTATCTAGGTGTTTAATTTCTTTCAACAATGATTTGTAGTTTTCAGTGCACGTTTTACACTACATCGTTAAATTAATTCCTAAATATTTTATTCTTTTAAATACAATTATAAATGGAATTGTTTCCTTGATTTCATTTTTGGGTTATTCATTGCTAGTGTATAGAAATATAATTGTTTTTTGTGTATTGATCTTATTATATCCTGACATCTTGCTGAGCTCATTTATTAGTTCTAGGGGTTTGTTTAGGATTTTCTATATACAAGATCATGTCTTCTGCAAAAAGAGGAAGTTCTACCTTCTTCTTTGCAATCTAAATCTTTTTATTTCCTTTTCTTTTCTAATTTCCTTGCCTAGAAACTTGGTGCAATGTTAGATGGAAGTGGCAGAGCAGACATTCTTGTCATTTTCCTGATCTTAAAGAGAAACATTCAGTTTTCACCATTATGTATAATGTTAGCTGTGGGTTTTTCCTAGATGTCCTTTGTCAGGTTGAGGAAGATGCCTTCTATTCCTAATTTGTTGTTTTAGTTTTTATCATGAAGGGGTGGTGAATTTTGTCAAATGCTTTTACTGAATCTATTGGCTTGATCAAGTAGTTTTTCTCCATTATTTTTGCATCTATATTCATTAGAGCTGTTGGTCTATAGTTTTTTTCCCTGTAATGTTTTGTCTGGTTTTGATATCAGGACTCATAGATGGCACATTATTTTTTTTTAATAAATGTATTTATTTATTTATTTTTGGCTACGTTGGGTCTTCGTTGCTGCGCATGGGCTTTCTCTAGTTGCGGTGAGCAGGGGCTACTCTTCGTTGCAGTGCGCAGGCTTCTCACTGCGGTGGCTTCTCTTGCTGCAGAGCACAGGCTCTAGGCAAACGGGCTTCAGTAGTTGTGGCTCACAGGCTGTAGAGCGTAAGCTCAGTAGTTGTGGCACACGGGCTTAGTTGCTCCACGGCATGTGGGATCTTCCTGGACCAGGGCTCAAACCTGTGTCCCCTGCATTGGCAGGTGGCTTCTTAACCACTGTGCCACCAGGGAAGCCAGGCACATTATTTTTAAAGTATGAAAATTCCTTTAAAAAATTCATACAGTAGGGAAGACTGAAAGTTGAAAAGTATAACTCCTTTGCCCTGAATTCTATTCACTATGAATAGAATTAATGTGTGTGTGTGTGTGTGTGTGTGTGTACATGAATATATATACAAATTCTATTCAAGTGGACTTAGCATGTATATGTGTGTGTGTGTGCGTGTGTGTGTGTGTATTTTGGAGGTTTGTGGTTAATGAATGAAAAGTGATTATCTGAGATCACTTTTTTGAAAATTAATACAATCATTTCAGATTCTTGATGTTCTGACTACCAATCAAATGAACCTCACAGGCTTGGGAATCAATGCATTTTTGGAGATTTTCCAATCCCTTGTGAAACATTCAAACAAGGCTCTACAAAATAGATTAAATTCAATTAGGCTATTGATGGTGAATATTGGATCATCAAGTTGGCTATTAATTTGAATTTGAATATCAGTATACCATGACACGCAATACCACTGTACTTTTTATTTTAATGTATTTCTCCGCATAGCCATACACTCTTTCTCTCTCTCTCTCCCTTCCTCCCTATTTCATATATATATATATATATATATATATATAGCCAAATTTCTTATATCTCATCATAAATTATTGTATTAGATAAAGTGACATTGGCAGGTCTTCCTAATTAGATGCCGGCTCTCCTCTAAACAGGAGGTCAGGCACTCAGGCTCCTTCCATCTTATAACTCTGCCATCATCAGCACATGGTTTTCAAGACATCTTCAACATATAACTTGCAAAATTGTCATACTCATCTGCATAGAGCTACAGAGGGAAAGGAGTATGGAAGATCACATGTGGGAGATTTATATGTACCACAAATGAAAGTGATACACATCATATCACTTGCATCTATTGCCAGACATATGGCAATGCTTAATTGCAAGGAAAATTGGGAATTGTAGTCTCACTGTGAGCCCAGAAAAAGGAGGAAACAGGTTTGGTGACCATCTAGCCAGTCTCTGCCACAATTATCATTCTTCTCTATGATAAAGTTGCAGAATCAGAACTTTTTACTCCAAAACCTTTCTACCCAAACTGAATGTCTAATATCTCTCACAAATCTCAATCTTCCCTTGACCTAAATTTAGAAAACTAGAATTTTAGATTCAAAATTCTTTTAGTCATCCTTCATGCATTTTTTTTTTTTTTTTTGCGGTACGTGGGCCTCTCACTGTCGCGGCCCCTCCCGTTGCGGAGCACAGCCTCCGGACACGCAGGCTCAGCGGCCATGGCTCATAGGCTCCCCGCTCCGCGGCATGTGGGATCCTCCCGGACCGGGGCATGAAGCTGTGTCCCCTGCATTGGCAGGCGGACTCTCAACCACTGTGCCACCAGGGAAGCCCCTTTATGCATTTTTGAAAAATGCATAATATAACAATTATTTTTATATCAAAATTTAATTGTTCACCATATATGTTGGCAAAGTTTGTGCATATGTATAAATATTTCTAATGTATGTATCTTTACCTATATGTCTTATTTAATTAGACTCTGAATTTCATGAGGGAAGGAAAAAACATGTCTTAGCTTTGTATCCCTGGCACTTAGCATGATATCTAGAACATCATACTCATTCATTTATTCAGCAAATATTTGTTAAGAGGCTACTGTGTAACATTTAATGTGCTAGGTATTGGAGCTATCCTTTGAAAGCTTACAGTCAAGAATTCCATATCAACCAACAAGGAGACCTAGAGATCCTGAAACTCTACCCCTACATAACATCTGGCAATGCCTCATAAAATATAAGAACACTATTGTGGTGGCTTCATAATATGTCGATTTGGCTAGGCTGACCCATGTTTTCCAGAAATCCCTTTCCTGTATGATTCCAGTTAGGGGTGGGCCACGAGAGAGGTTTGGAGAGGGGGAGTGAGTCAGCAACCATTCTGTAACTCATACATGTTGCTTCTCTGCTGGATTACCCTATTGGCTTGAGGAAATAACTACATTAACTGCTCCACCTTAGCTCTTCCTAAATCTTCCTTCAGCTTCTCTGACTCCTGGGCCAGATGTGTGTGTTTAGCTCTGTGGCAAAGGACCATCTTCAGAATACCCATATCACCAATGTCAGAGACCAAAAGAACTGACATGGTCTTCACTCTGTCCTCATGGGTTCTCTCTCACGCTTGTGAGTTCCAAATTATTATTGCTGTCTACCTCTTTATATCCATCTTTCCCTGCCTGCCCTATGGACTTCAAGCCCCAGCAAAGACAAGCACCTTACAGAGACTTCTTAATCAGCTTCTACAATTGCTTAAGGTCAAATCCTTGTAAAACAAAAACAAATCTCTCTCTCTCTCTCTCCATCTACCTCTCTTGCTTTCTATTTACCTATATTCTGCTTCTCTGAGTGAACCCTAAACCCTGACTGATACAACTATTTTAAATGAATAGCTGAACCTGCAATGAAGTAAGAGAAATTTGCTGAAGCCAAAAAGTAAACGCAAGTCAAGGAAGCTAAGCAAGAACTGAAGTTTTCTAGCCACCCAAACATCATATATGAATGCCAACAAAGTGGACTTGCTAGGTGCCAGGCATTTTTCTAAGTACTTTCCATGTGTTAATTCATCCTTGTTAACTTCATGAGGTATGTGCTATAATTATCCCAATTTTGTGGATGAGGAAATTAAGATGGTAAAGGTCACAAAATGTAGGTCACAAAGCTAGCGAGTAGCAAAGCCAAAATTGGAATCTAGGCAGTCTCCTGCAGAGCCTGTGCTTTAACTCTGTACTGTGAGCCCTGTGGCCAAGTACTTCAGTACATATTAGGACTAGGAACAATCTTTAATATTGTGAGGAAAGCATTATAGACTGAAGGCAATTCTATTATAAAACCTGGACTCATATGACCATCAATTTAGATGGAAATTCCAAAATTAAGATCTCTCTGAAGAATGCATAACCTGGAGAAATCAACCTGGAGAAATCAAGTCTTCACTTGATCATGAAGCCTATAAGCTTAGAACTGTAACTTAAAGGTCCATAAAGTCCATAGGGCCCTGCAGCATCTATCTAGCAGAAGCAATTAATAGCCCTCTTTGGGAGAATACAGCCTCAACCTTAGGCCTCAGACAACTTCTATGCATAAGAGAAATAACAGAAATTAATTCATAATTTTTAAATGCACTCCTACAAGAAAATAAGCCACCATGAACAAAAAGTCTCAGAAACAAACACACACAAATTTTAAAATATACCTGCAACCATTTCAGGTATTGGAATTATCAGATACAGACTATAAAAGATATATGCTCGGGCTTCCCTGGTGGCGCAGTGGTTGAGAGTCCGCCTGCCGATGCAGGGGACATGGGTTCATGCCCCGGTCCAGGAAGATCCCACATACTGCAGAGCGGCTAGGCCCGTGAGCCATGGACACTGGGCCTGCGCGTCCGGAGCATGTGCTCTGCAATGGGAGAGTCCACAACAGTGAGAGGCCCGCATACTGAAAAAAAAAAAAAAAGATGTATGCTCAATATGTTTTTAAAATTTTAAGGGAATGGGAATATGAAAAAGAGCAAAAGACGATAAAAAAGTAAAAGTCAATTAAAAAAACAAGTATTTCTAAGATATAAAAAGTGTAATTCACATTCAGTGATTACCTGTGATCACCAATGATCATCTATGTCTTGGTTTCTAATACCATTCTCCAGTAAAGGAAATCAGGGGTCATTGGAGAAATGGCTGATTCTAGGACTTGAGAAGGAAATATACAAAATGAGATTATAGTGCCAGAAAGTAAGAGAGTGCAAAACAAAAACAAAAACAACGATACAGGGACACTGGAGCCAATTGAAAGCACTCCCAATGGCCAAAGCTGAAACAATTTGAGCAACAAAATAAATAAAGTAGTATTGGACTATATATAACTCAAAGAGTAAAATAAATAGTCATGAGTCTATACTGACTTAAAAAAATGGTTGAACCAATAAATAAATGGAGAAGAGACAAATCTCCCATGAAGAAGAATTCCAAATAATTTATTACATATTCCATCATCAAGGAGGTAGAGCATAACTCCCAACACCTCAGGTGTGGGCTGTATGTAGTGACTTCCTTCCAAAGAGGACAGTATGAAAAGTGGATTGTGTGCGGAGAAACTTTATAGTGGAGAAGTCTGATGAACACTACCTCAGCCAGGTGATCAAAGTCAACATGAACAGTGATAAGTCCTGTATAATAGTATATACCCTTGATATGATATGATGAGAAATAGCACTTTTACCTCTGTGGTCAGAAAAGTCCTAGTAGAGGGACATCTGCAAAACACATGACCAGTACTCCTTAAAACTGTTACAGTCATCACCAAGCAAGGAAAGTCTGATAAACTGTCACAAGCTGTGACATGACAACTAAAGAGCCTAAGGAGACATGACAACTAAAGGAAATATGGGATCCTGGAACAGAAAGAGAAAGAGGGTATTAGGAAAAAACCTAAGGAAATATAAATAAATATGAACTTCAATTGATAACAGTGTATCAATATCAGTTCCTTAGTTGCAATAAATATACTAATGATAATAGTGTATCAATATCAGTTCCTTAATTACAACAAATGCACTATACTAATGTACTACACTAAATGTTAATAGGAGAAACTGGATTCAGAGTTTATGGGAATTCTCTGTACTATCTTTTTAATTTTTCTGTAAATCTAAAACTGTTCTATATTAAAGTTGATTTTGTTTGTTTTTAAAAGTCTCACTGGATGGATTAAACAGTGGTTTGGACATAGCTGAAGAGAGATTTATTTTTCTGGAAAATAGATCCAAAGATACTACTCAGAATTCAGCTCAGAAGTACAAAAGGAGGTTAAGAGACTAGGTAGGAAAATATAGCAAGAATCTCCAACATATGTCTAATTGAAGTTCCAAAAAAAGAATAAGG
The DNA here is from genome assembly GCF_937001465.1 of Orcinus orca. Taxonomy (NCBI): domain Eukaryota; kingdom Metazoa; phylum Chordata; class Mammalia; order Artiodactyla; family Delphinidae; genus Orcinus; species Orcinus orca. The sequence goes on along the minus strand of NC_064560.1, from coordinate 119,684,728 downwards.
AGAGTGGATGAATGATGAAAGTGAAAGACAAAAAGTCTGAGAGTTTTCCAGAATTAATGAGAAATACGATTCCTTAGACTCAAGAATTGCAATAAATATCAAGTAAAAAAAAAAAAATCCATACATCAAGACAGATTGTATGCAAAAAGAGAATCTTAAAAGCAGTCAGGGGGACCAAAAAAAAAAGCCTAATTGCCTGTAGGGTAACATGAATTAGACTAAAAATTGACTTCTCAATCAGAAGATAGTGTAATAATATCTTCAAAGTTGTGAGAAGAAATAATTTCATACTTAGAATTTTATATCTGAAAAAATTATTGAAGAATAAGAATAAAATAAAGATATTTGGATAAACAAAAATATAACATAAAATATATTGTATGACAGAGGTGGTGTTAAACACACTGTCCATTATTGGCTATTTAAATCCTGATTTATCAGTGCTACTAGAAGTCCTGACTTGAACAGCAAAAAATGAAACATATCAAACTTAAATATGTCATCCATATTTCAGCAGCCTCGCCAGCCTATGACTATAAAATAAAGACACTGTTCATATCCAAACTATAATTATACATACCCCAACTGGCCTATTTTTGGAAAACAGCCTACTTAGAGCTTCCCCCAGGTATTTCTAAGAGTTTCTCAGAGTACTGCCTCACATAAACTCTGAAGACAAGAACCCCATTTTCTTCCACACCAGCTTTCTAACATTATACTTCATTTCTGCTGTGGATGAACTTATGTGCTCACCACTTCAGTAGACATGTCTATCTGCTGCTGGTGAACTACCAATGAGTTCCCCCTACTCTGACCTCAGGAAGTAAACATTCTTCTCCCTGATTCCCCACATTATAACTGAGACCAGTCTGTGACTTTCAGCAATATTTCACTGAAGTTTTAATAATGTAACTATAACATGAAGTGGCTATCAGAACATCTGATCATATCCAAAGTAGATATAACCAACAGATATATGGCCAACAAATGGCCAGTGGGCACATGAAAAGGTGCTCAACATCATTAGTCATCAGGGAAATGCCAATCAAAGCCACAATGAGATACTGCCTCATACCTGTTAGGATGGCTGTTATCAAAAAACAAGAGACAGCAAGCATTGGTGAGGTTGTGGAGAAATTAGAACCCTAGTATACTATTGGTAGGAATGCAAAATGTTGCAACCCACTCTTGAAAACAATATATACGTTCCTCAAAAATTTAAAAATAGAACTACCATATGATCCAGCAATCCAACTTCTGGGTATTTATCCAAAAGAACCAAAATCAAGATCTTAAAAAGATACTAGCACTCCCATGTTTATTGTGGCACTGTTCACAATAGCCAAGATGTAGAAACAACCTAAATGTCCATGACGGATGAATGGATTTAAAAAATGTGATCTAAACATGCAATGGAATCAGCCTTAAAAAAGGAAATCCTGAAATATGTGACAATATGGATAAAACTTGAGAACATTATGCTAAGCGAAATAAGCTAATCACAGGAGGACAGATACTACATGATTCCACTTACATGAGGTATCTAAAATAGTCAAGCTCATAGAAGCAAAGAATAAAGTGATGGTTACAAGGGGCTGGGCAGAGGAAGAAGGGGAAACTTGACAATGGGTGTAAAATTTCAGGTATGTAAGCTGAATAAGTTCTAGAGATCCGCTGTATAACATTGTGCCTGTAGATAACAATACTAGATTGTGTACTTAAAAGTCTGTTGAGAGAGTAGATCTCATGTTCAGTGTTCTTACCACAAAAAAAATAAAAATTTAAAATACATATATATAGTCATGGAACCCCAAAAGGCTAAACTCAATCTAAAAACTCAGGCCTCCCTATGGTTTTGTCAGACTCAACAGCCACTAACAAAAATCTTCAGGCCTTTCCACCCTACAAACCCAAGCCTAACTAAACCCCAGCTCTCCTAACCTAAGATTCACTCTCTTTCCCACCCCTGGGTGATCGATAGTCAAACCATAGATTCCCTTGAAAAAGATTTTACTCCATACCCGCAAAGTATGGTTCACCCTCAGAGAACAGAGAAGTGAATCAATGATAATATTCTGAAAACTTATTTCCTAATATCTGAATTATTCTATCTCAAAAATGCCATGTAGAGCTTCCCTGGTGGCGCAGTGGTTGAGAATCTGCCTGCCAATGAAGGGGACACAGGTTTGAGACCTGGTCTGGGAAGATCCCACATGCCACCGGGCAACTGGGCCTGTGAGCCACAACTATGGAGCCTGTGCTCTGCAACAAGAGAGGCTGCGACAGTGAGAGGCCCGTGCACCGCGATGAAGAGTGGCCCCCGCTCGCTGCAACTAGAGAAAGCCCTCGCACAGAAACGAAGACCCAACACAGCCAAAAATAAATAAATTTATATTTAAAAAAATGCCATGTATGAGCCATCAGTGGTTCAACCCATGTTCTGCTGCACCGGATCGATGTCAGTTCCTTTTCACAGCCTCTCCTCACATGTTAAGTGAACACATGAGACTGTACGTGTATGTGGTAGAAGTCCAGTTCCCCAGTGTGCTATGAAGAAGTGCTTAGACAAGAACACTGTATGAATTAGGGTCAGATGAGCTGCTGTAACAAATAAGATAAAAAATTTCAACAAATATACTTTATTTTCCATTCATTTAATGATCAAATATAGCATTCCAGATCTGCAGGTAAGGGTCCTCTCAATTCAGGGACCCAGGCTTCTTTCATCTTGGGGCCCTGCCACTCTCTAGATGCTTTGTCAACTGAATCCATCAAGGGAAAGGAGAAAGAGAGCATGGAGAAGTCCTATACACTTCTTAACAGCCTTGGCCTGGAAGCGACACACATCACGTCCACTTACATATTTTTGACAATGAACCAATCACAAGGTCACAACTAATTGTAAGGAAGGGTAAGAAATAATACTCTAGCTCTGTGCCCAGGCAAAAAAAAAAAAAGAGGAAACAGTTTATTAACAGCAGAGTTGTTTTCAAACACACTCACACACAAATAATCAAAGAAAAATCAACTTCTGTCCATTAGGCAACCTCCATTCAGATTTCAAGGGCAAAATTATCCAATTCTGCTGGAGTACAGTTGTGGTAGTACACTCGATTTACTTAACAAATTATTTTACAATGCAGTCTGAAGCAAGTACATTTACATTACTTCATTTCGTTCAGAGCTCCCCAAACAGTAGGTGGTGAGGCCCATTATTTAAATCTACATGACTAAAAGCAAAACAATCCCTCCCAAGATGAAGAAAAAGGTTTCCCTAGAGACTAATTCCTACCTCTCACTTTATAAGCCAAAACTGAATTCAACTTCAAACTAGCAGTACTCCATCTTCAAAATTTTCAAATTCAGTCTCCACTGGCTCCCTGTTATAATTAAATTGTAAAGTCTTTGGGAATTCTTCATGTGTCACATGATGGCTCACACAATACATTTGACAAACCAGGCTGTCAATAAACATTTGTGGAATTCAACTGATTTGATGTTGAGAACTTTTCTTCTTTAATTTTTATTGGAATATAGTTGATTTACAGTGTTAGTTTCTACTGTACAGCAAAGTCAATCAGTTATACATATATCAACTCTTTTTTTAGATTCTTTCTCCATATAGGTCATTACAGAGTATTGAGTAGAGTTCCCTGTGCTATACAGTAGGTTTTTGTTAATTAACTATTTTATATATAGTAGTGTGTATATGTCAATCCTAATCTCCCAATTTATCCCTCCCTTCCTTACACCCTGGTAACCGTAAGTTTGTTTTCTATGTCTGTAACTCTATTTCTGTTTTGTAAATAATTTCATTTGTACCCTTTTTTTAGATTCCACATATAAGCTTATCCTACGATATTTGTCTTTCTTGTCTGACTTACTTCACTCAGTATGAGAATCTCTAGGTCCCTCCATGTTGCTACAAATGGCATTATTTCATTCTTTCTTATGGCTAATGTTCCATTATATATATGTACCACGTCTTCTTTATCCATTCCTCTGTTGATGGACATTTAGGTTGCTCCCATGTTTGAGGACCTTCTTTATCAGGTATTTTTGAAGTGGAGAACAAGCCCCGGATAGTGACTTACCAAGACTCTTTAATCTTTGTTTCCACTCTGTAATACAGGAGAGCAGCTGTGGGAAAGGCTGATGATTTTCTCTAGCAGGCTAGATAGAGCAGGGGCACATGTGCACACAGAGAGGTTACCAAAACTAACTGTAGCATAGCCTCTGTTTAAAAGTAATAATGACTGTACAGGTCTTGGATTCAAACAAGCTAGTTAACCCAAGCCATTTGCATAAGAACTTTGAAGACTTTTGTAATTCTGTTGTGTTAAGTAGGTGTGCCTTCCGACACGTATTTGTGAATAGTGTTGATTACTTGTTATAAGCCCATAGTCTATACGTTGCACCAGGCTGTTTGGCTTCACTAGACTCCTCTACCTATTTCTTCAAAACTCCTGTACCCAAGGAAGGCCTGCATGCACGGATTCAACATAGCCTCAGCATTTATTAAATAGAACTTCTTGACATTTAGTCACACGTTCTCGTGTGACACCTTTTTTTCCTTCTGATTCTAAAGTCTAAGTCAGCAGCTATCATATTTTCAGCCTACAATATATTCTCTACATACCAATTAGGTTAAAAAAAAAAAAAAACCTAAACCTACAGCTGACACAATTTATGAAGCCTCCAATAAGTCCACTGCATGAAAAAATAGTTTAAAAACTTATAACAAACTGGGGGTAGAAGAAAATTTCCTTAAACTGATAAAGTACATCTATCAAAAAGACCTCAAAAATACTTAATGGCAAAACAATAGAAGCATCCCAAGTTTAGTCAGAAACAAGATACGGATGCCTGTTTTCCTGGCTTTATTCAACATTTTATTGGACTATCTATACAGTACAACAAAACAAGAAAATAAAGTAAAACGTAAGGATAGGAAAATGAGAAACAAAATTATTGGAATTAATAAAAGTACGTTTCTAGATAGGCAATACACTATTAAAAAATTAGCAATGGTTCCATATGCTAGCAGTAATCAGTTAGAAAATATAGGGTTTCCCTGGTGGCACAGTGGTTGAGAGTCCACCTGCCAATGCAGGGGACACGGGTTCGTGCCCTGGTCCGGGAAGATCCCACATGCCACGGAGCTGCTGGGCCCGTGAGCCATGGCCGCTGAGCCTGCGCGTCCGGAGCCTGTGCTCCGCAACGGGAGAGGCCACAACAGTGAGAGGCCCGCGTACCGCAAAAAAAAAAAAAAAAAAGAAAACATAAGATCAGTTTTTTAAAAATCTCATTCACTATAGGAATAAAAATCCTAAGTGTATATCTAACCAAATATGCTTAGGATATTTATATGGAAGATTTTAATAATAACTTAAAGAGCATAAGAGAAGCCCTAAATAAATGAAAAATACATGATTTTTTTTGTGGAGAAAATTTATTATCACAAAAGTGGTAATTCTTCTCAAGTTAACCTATAACTTCAATGCAATCAAAATCCCAACAGCATTATTATAAAGCTGATTCTGAGTTTCATGTGGAAAGATAAAAGGCTAAGACACCTAAGATAATTTTGTATAGAAGGAGAGGAGAAGGAGGAATGATAATGTCCCACCAACTGTCAAGACTTACTATAAATCTTTAGTTTAAAAGCCATGTGGTATTTGCAGTGATAAACAGACTACTGGAACAGGATAAAGAGCCCAGGAAAATATCCACATATATAGGAAAACGTGGTATTGGACAGAAGGTAAAAATGATAGACCATTAAATAAACAGTACAAGAACAATGACTTATCCACATGGAAAAATGTAAAATTCGAATTATCTTTATACTATGCTCAAAATATGTTGCAGATGGATTAAAGACTTAAGAAAAGCAAAGTTTTAACTCCTTTAGAAGAAAATATTGGCAAACATAATAAGAAAGTTTTTTGCAAATAAGGCAAATAAAGGATAAGGCTTTTTAAAAGATCGATACATTTAACTTCATTAACATTTAAAATTTTTGTATTTCAGAAAGTATCATAAACAAACAAAAAAAGATATACCATGCACTGGGAAAATATACTTGCAACATATATAACAGATAAAGAATAGGTACCCAGAATATATAAACAACGTTGACAAGTCAGTTTAAAAACAACAACTCAGTAGAAAATTGAGGAAAGCTATGACCAGGCAAGTCAAATACATAGGAAGAGAGCCAAATGCAATAAAGCATATAAAAATATCATCTATTACATTGGTAACAAAAGAAATGCAAGTTAAAACTGTGAGATACCACTTCACTCTCATTAAGACTGATAAACATTTTAAAGTTGTAATTCCAAGGATATATGAGGATGGGGAAAACAGGAGCTCTCATGTGTGCTAGTGGGAGGGAAAATTAGTATAACTGAGCAATATCTGATAAAACTGAAGAAAGAATTTTGAGCCAGCCTTCTACTTCTAGTTATATATCCTAGTACTCCATGTGTACTAAGAACAGTATATAAGAATGTTAATTGCAGTACTGCTTGTGAAAGCAGAAATAAATTGGAAAAAAACCCTACCTATTATCTTTGGAGAATAGAAAAATAAATAATACAATTGAATACTACATTATAATTTTTTTACATTATACTTACTTGTATATTAACATGATATTCACATAGATAAAACTAAAAGCCATAATTTGAAACATTTATTAAATCTGGTGGTGGAAATATGAGTATCTATTAGATTTTTATCTAACCTTTTTGTATGCATGAAATATTTTATAATTTAAAATAATAACAAAATTACTGTTTTACACAGTATTAAGCAGAATCAACTAAACCCAGGAATTTCCCAAATGATTTTCCTCATGTAAATTAGCCAGTGTGGACAACATTTCATAACAAACTGATCAGTAAATTACTTCACTGAATTTTTACTGATATTTTGTTGTTGTTCAACATTAGGATGTATCCCCAATTAAAATAGTATTTGTTAAATGTTGAAATAATAAAACAACTTTTTTGCCTAAATAGTAAAATGATCACCCTCCTTTGGACACGTTATGAAGAGCTCTAAAATGACAACCCACAAATTATCTAGGTTTCAGGCCAAATCTCTGTTGCTAATGAGTCCTGAGGATTTGGAAAAGTTATATTTCCTCTTTGACCCTAAGTGTCATCTTCTATGTAATGGAAGTTTGGACTAGGGGATTCCTAGGAATACTAATACTCATAACTCAGCGACCTACAATTTGACTTGAGAACAAAAAAGTAAATTTAACTTCAAGCATCCCAAGCTCAAGAGAAAAAGAAAAAAAGAAAAAACCTTTTTGATTACTAATAATTCCTGAAGAAGAGAACAGTTCCTAATTAAGTGATTAAATAGGTGATTAAATTGAGAATTTAAACCTCATCATAAATGCATAGCATAATCTATTGATCTTCTGGTTTTTGAAGGTCAGTGGCTGGTTGAGAAACTTAAGCAATTGAATTTAGAATATTTGCAAATATCCAACTTTCAAAAACCCTGGCTCTTTTTGAAGTCAGACAGCCACGGGCAAACAAAACATAGCTTCGATTTAACTTCAAGATGTGTCCACAACAACTGATTACCCCCAATCCTTCTATTTTTCTCTCCCAATGGCAAAATGCAAAAGTTTTAAATACCTCTATAATTATGGTAAACATAGACAACAATCTCTAAAATTGCAGCATACTATTTGGTGTTCCTAACCTATGGGCTGTCGATAAAGGGCTAGATTAAAAGAGGCCATCTGGGGCTTCCCTGGTGGCGCAGTGGTTGAGAGTCCCCCTGTCGATGCAGGGGGCGCGGGTTCGTGCCCCGGTCCGCGAGGAGCCCACGTGCCGCGGAGCGGCTGAGCCCGTGGGCCACGGCCGCTGAGCCTGCGCGTCCGGAGCCTGTGCTCCGCAACGGGGGAGGCCACAGCAGTGAGAGGCCCGCGTACTGCAAAAAAAAAAAAAAAAAAAAAAAAAAGAGGCCATCTGGGAACTGGAATCAAACACCAGATTCCAGTTGTTTGAGAGGCAATGCAAAGGCATTTCCTTCTTTTCAATATTAAATGAAAATGGTTTTCATATAAGCTATTTTCTAGCTTATATACAGAAAACCTGGAAATCTGTCTGAGGTTATGTTGTAAACAATCCCCAACTCCCACAAGAAATCTAGAGTAACCCAAAACTCTGTAAAATGGGACCCATGATTAAAATCATTTATGTTCAGCAATCATGATTCTTTATACTTTTATTTAGTCTTATTGCATTCATCTTTTTCTGTTTTTTTTCTTGTTTAGTGGCCTTCCCCGCACCCCCTTTCCTGTTTTCACTTAGAATGTAATGTTTTTCTCTGTTGGTGTGAAAGTTATAGGTTATATTTCTATTCTTCTAGTGGTTCTAGTGGTCTCCCTGAACATATGTACTTAACTATATGTTTTTCTAACAAAGTCTAAATTATTCAGTGTCTCTCTTCCAGACAAACAAGACAATGACCCTAGAACATGTGGACACTTCCCACCTCCATAAAGTTATTACTATCTAGCTTTGGTTTCTTATTTTTTCACACAAAATGACATTATTTTTAACAGTGCAATTGTTCTTTTTAAATTTACCAATATCTTTAACTTCTGTCCTCACTGTTGTTTGTTACATTCCTCCTATCCCCTCTGAATATTCTCACCTGTGTGGTATAGTTGCTGTTTTAGGAAGGATGTGTGGGTGGATGTATGCCTGAAAATATCTTTAGTTTATTCTTGCCCTTGAATAACAATTTAGCTGGGAATAGGATTGTATGTTGTCCGTTATTTTTTCTCAGAACTGTTGAAGATGTTCACTTCACTGTCCTCTGAAATCTATACTTAACAGATGAGAAATCTACTGGAAATCTGGTTTTCTTGATAGGCAATCTTTCTTTGGGATTAGATGGTCTGTGAGATTTTCTCTTTATCCTTGATATTCTGTAGTTCACTCTGAGGTGGATTTATTTTAATTAAGTTACTTGAAACTTGAAATGCACTTTCCATCTAAGGATTCATGTTTCTCTTTAATTCAGGAAAATTCTCAGCCAGTTTCCCTTCAAATATTGCCTCTCCAAGACTGCCTTCTGTCTCATCTTTTATACAAACTAGATTCTCTAAATCTAACCTCCATATACTTTCAGGGTGTATGACTTTGGGTAAACTCCTTTAAAATTCTCAGGCTCAGATAATATGGGAAAAATTCTAAAACATGTGTGTTCAAATGGATAGGGCCTATAGATTGCCTGGAAAATGACTTTACAAAGTTCTGTAGCAAGGTCTATCATAGTGAAATTATGGAAAAAATGGAGACAAAGAAAAGTCTCTAAAATATTTCCTTCACAATAGTACTGGAAACATAGGAACCATAAAATGTTTACTCTAAAGGAAACTTCATTTTTCAAAAGATAAACTTGAAACATAGAAAGATTAAGGATGATTTCATTTTCATTTCAAGCTATTGTCAGATTCACTACTAAACCCCAAATCAGCAGAATTTCAGTATTCCTAATGTCATTCCACATTCTCTTGCCAAAATATTAGAAGTAGCTTAGCTATCACATCAATTCCTGCTCAGCTCATTTTCTAATCCAACAGTGGAGGATCCTGAATATCAGGGATCCATGGAGCACCAATGGAATAGCGAGGGGTTACCCTAGTTACCCAGCAACATGAATACATTAGCCCTCCAACGCTGAGCCCTGCCCAAGCAGCCAAACCAGAGTGATTCACTCAAAGAAAAACTACTGGAAATATCGTGAATTAAAAGGCCTGTTTTGTTGAGGAGCTGAATATTTGCTCACTGTATAAGCAAACCCGTACTGATTTTTCTGTGGGTGGCTGCAAAAATAAAGTTTCTACCAATTTCTTAAGAACTGTATTATAGGAGCTAATTGGTGGGAACTGATTTAACTAGAAGAGCCCTTTCATGGGTTAAAGAGTTTTTATCATAAGTACCAGAGAAAACTAATGATTGATTAAAGAAAAAAAGAAAGGTAGGGCTTCCCTGGTGGCGCAGTGGTTGGGAATCCGCCTGCCAATGAAGGGGACACGGGTTCGAGCCCTGGTCCCAGGGGATCCCACATGCCGCAGAGCGACTGGGCCGGTGAGCGTGCCACGGCTGCTGGGGGCCCGCATGCCTGGAGCCTGTGCTCCGCAACGGGAGAGGCCACAGCAATGGAAGGATCACGCACTGCGGCAGAGAGCGGCCCCCACTCACCGCAGCTGGGGAGGGCCCACGTGCAGCAACGAAGACCCAATGCAGACATACATACATGAATAAAAGAAAGAAAGGTAAATCAGGCACGGAGGTAATTAGGCAGGCAAGATGATCTATGCCAGGAGCATGATGGTTACTTGAAAAGAAAAGTGGAGCTGAACAAGAGTCACGTACTCCTTTAATTTATCAATTGATGAATAATTTCAGTATTTCAGTTTGTGTTATATGTCCAGCATGCTACTACGGGTATCATGGGGAAAAGGTCAAAAATTATTAGCAGCTCAGTTAATAAATACCCTACATTGTGTTTTCTCTCCCTCTTCACAGCAAAGTGAAAAGGAGAGCTTGCAGAAGGGAAGAGATCCCATTTTGTCAATTCTGGGTGAGGCAAAGCAGGATGTAATTGGACTTTGCCCACAAGTATATAAAGAAACAATTCTAAGTCAAATACAGATCCTCAATCTGGTTAAGGAGTTCAGAAAGAACCATTCATAAGCAAGAGAAGAGAAAGGGTATTTCTTAGCTGAGCCTGGAAGGAAGAATCACATGAAGATAAAGAAACGTGAATACGTTAAGATGAAGATAAAAATAGCCTAATCTTGCTGAAGAAATGCGAGATTGTCAGTATTTCTCTACCATTGTCTTCAGTGGTAAAGAAAGCAAGCTTGGAGGTTTACAGAGAAAGAAATGTATTTGAAACAAACCATCAGGGGATGGAGTTAGGCAGGTAATAGAGGAAGAACAAACAACAGAGTTATGTACAATGGCCAAGGAGGAAATATAAGATTTCGTGGGCCATTTGGGTTTGATTATGAGTCTTTCTTTAGCAGCTTTTGTGGTTAGGAGCAGTAGACAAAAAAGGTGCCTCTGAGGACAGGAGAATCTGATTAACATGGCAGAAAAGTCAAACAGGCTGAAAAGATCACCCTGAAGTTGTTGAAATTTTAGTCCTTGGTGAGGAGAGAGTCTAACTCGGACAGGGGAAATAAACTATCAAGACTAACAAAACTTTCCGTGAATTGGCGAGGAAGGGGTAAGAGGCCAGAATGGATGGTCCCAAAATGTATGGCTAGCTCCAAAGGAAGCTGGCCAGTGGTGCCAATTATGTTATCCCAGGGGATCTAGAAAACACAAGTCAGATCTGAGGTAGTACCAATATCCATCGGCCTGTGTGAGCATAGGGAACCCCAGTAGGAGTCATCAGGCAGTAACACATGGTCAAAGCAATTAGAGGCCCAAGGAGGTGAGAACCTCCAATTTAAGTAGCAACTCAGGCAACAATGTTATATGCACTGAGCAGGGTCCGATCCCCAGGGGAAGAAGATGACAAGGAATCAGCTCCTCAATCAAGGGATAATGGGATTAGGATTATGCTTTAGGATTATTATTATGCATTAGGATTATTCTGGAAATCCAGCATAGACTACAGTACAGATCAGAAGTCAGGGCAGAAGCCAGTCATAGAGCCTAGGTCTGTGCAGCGGGACCTGGGAGAAAATGCTGCACCAGGAAGGGCACTCAGGGTTCATCCAGGGCATTTTAAACACATAGGCCATAGACCATTTCTCAATTCTAACATGAATCCTAGGGAATAAAAATATTTTTCTGACTCTAAATATATATATTCAGGCTTGGTCCTTATTAGCTCAGAGGTTGAGCCGAGCTAGCCTCAGGTTGTGAGATTTCAATTTCTATAGCTCAGTGGTTCTCAAACTGGGGCAATTTTGTACCCCAGGTAACATTCAACAACGTATGGAAGCATTTTTTATTGTTATGACTGGGAGGACTGCTACTGGCCTCTTGTTAATAGAGGCCTGGCATGCTGCTAAACCTCCTACAGTGCACAAGACAGCCAAAGAAATATTTGGCCCAAAATATCAATGGCATGGAGTTTGAGAAACTCTGCTCTGGATAGGTATGGGTCTGGCAGGGATTGGCACCAACAATTAAAGATCAGGTGGGAAAAACTGCTATTACATTGTAAGTGTTCATTCATTCATTCAATGAACCTTTCTGCAAATATTTAGCATTTATTATGTGCTAAAGACAGTACTAGGCACTGGGGGTATATTGATGATTAAGAAATGGTCCCTGCCCTCAAGACGTTGTTAGTCTAAAAGGAAGATCTCAACTTTGCAGCCTTCATTCAGTTTTATCAAAATGCCAAGGAGCCAATAATAAATTATTGTTTCCTTCTAGTCTATCCTTTACAGAATAATTTAAATTATTCCAATTATTTAAATTTCCAATAGAAATTATTCCTATTAAATAGGCCAACTGGGTTTGGGCTTAAAATCATAGTGGGACGCCTTCAAAAGATATGGAATATGTCTAACATTTCCAAAGCATGAATTTCAGTGTCCTCATGAAGGAAAAGGCCAAGAATAAGAATGCGGTTAAGAAAAGTGATAGATGGGGCCACCTCCGTAAAGAAGACTCCTGAATAGCCTCCACAGTTTGATCACCAACCAGGAAGAGTCACTTTTTAAAATGCAGCTTAGAAATATTTTGGAAGACGTGCACTGCTGTTTGCAACTCAGCTTGAAACGCATCAAGATATAATATAGATTGAGGTTGGATAGAAAGATGATAGCTGGGGACTTCTCTGATGGCTCAGTGGTTAAGAATCCTCCTGCCAATGCAGGGGACACGGCTTCGAGCCCTGGTCCGGGAAGATCCCACGTGCCGCGGAGCAACTAAGCCCGTGCGCCACAACTACTGAGCCTGTGCTTTAGAGCACCCGAGCCACAACTACTGAAGCCTGAGCGCCTAGAGCCTGTGCTCTGCAACAAGGGAAGCCACCGCAATGAGAAGCCCGCACACCGCAACGAAGAGTAACTGCTGCCCGCCACAACTAGAGAAAGCCTGTGTGCAGCAATGAAGACCCAACGCAGCCAAAAACAAAATTAATTAATTAATTAATTTTAAAAAAGAAAGATGATAGATTGAAATGTAAAAAGCAAGAGTTGTACCATGTTAATGGTGTAGTCTAGGTGGTGGGTTCAGTATAAAAATCTTTCAACTTTTCTTTATGTTTGAAAATTTTTATAATAAAATTTTGCAAAAAGTGCAACCTACTCCCTTCTCCTTGAAAAAAAACGTAAGGCCAAATCATATGTATTTAAGTAGACTATCAAAAATGTTCTGGCAAAGCAGAGTTAACTTTTGCTTCAGGAGCACAGCTGCAGGAGAGTACTTGGAATGTGGGCCATGGACCTGAATCACTGGCATCCTCTGAGATCTTCCCAGAAGTGTGCAATCTCAGAATTCAAGACATTCTCAATCAAATTTGGATTTTAACCAGACCTCCAAGTGATTCATACGCACATTAAAATTTGAGAAGCGCTGGAGTAATAGAAAGGTCAATAATCTAGCAGACCCAAGTTCTACTTTTCATTCATTCATAAAATTTAAAAATACATTCATTAAGTCCTATTATTTTCCTGGCACTATTTTAAATGCTGGGGACATAGCAACGATGAAGATAAATTTTTAGTTAAATTCTAGTAAAAGAGGTAGTCAATAAACAAGGAAACAATATTTCAGAAAATGTATGTACAATAAAGCAGGTAAAGATATTTAGAAAAATTGGTCAGAAGCTATTTTAATTAGGGAATTCAATAAATCCTGAGCAGAATCCTGAATAATGAGGTGACAAGCAAAGCAGAGGTAGGGAGACAGAGGGAACAGCAAGTGTAAAAGCCCTGAGGCAGGAACCAGAAGATGCACCGCTTCACTTGTCTGGAACAGAGATTCCTCATTGCTAAAAGAAAGCTGTCGGACCAAAAGACCCCTGAACTCTTTCTAATGCTCTGATTTCATGGCTATTTTTAAGATGACTATTCATGAGTGTCTCAGGAAGGATAGAGAATTGTATTTTTAATGGAAACAAACCCATGGCTATGTTTTTAAGGTAGCAAGGGTTAAAATGGCCACATGTCCAGTGGTTCTAATCATTACTTAAGTTGCTCATCATTCAAAGATTTATTCTTCTGGTGTGTTTTTGCCTCCTCATCCCTCAACTCATAGCGACAAGTCAAAGATAATTGATAATTATCAGTTACCAGCTAAGTGCTCAGGAAGCCCTTGTATCTAGGAGCTGTTCCCATCACGGTCCCCCTCATCTTCCATTTATTAGTTGATACATTAAACAGTGGATTCCATCTGCCAAGGATGCCAACATCCCAGGAGTTGAGACCTGAGATGAGGTTCTGATATTTAGCAAGTGGGCCAAGGAATACCTGAATCTTGCCCCATCAAGCATCCCTCGAGTTTCCTTTGGAAACTATTCACACTGGAAACAATAGCAGAATGGGAAACAAGGAAACATGTTACACACCTCTCTTGGCAAGTTTCAGTTCAAGCAGATGACTTGGGCCCAAAATCTGCAGGGAGTTATACCTTCCTCTCGATCCTAAATCCACACCTTACCAGCATCAAGCTGCTGAAAGGAAGACAATAGGTATCCTGCCAACTTCATCTCCAGCTACTCCTCCCGCAACATTCAGATACATTAAAATGAGTTTAATTCCTCAAACGCACTCGACTCTCTCTTATGTCTAAGGCTTAAAATATGCTATTCCCTCTGCCTAGAACACTGTTTGCACCCACAGCTCTCTTCATCTGACTGAATTCTGCTCATCCTTTGGATCTCTGAGTCCCCCTCCTGTGCAGCCTCAAACTTCTACTATCAGGACCTTTATCACACTGTATTGTAATGATGTGTTTACTTGTCTGCAGCCCCCTAGGCTGTTAACATGAGGAGTCAGGTACATCTTGTTCAGCTTTGTTAACTCAGAATTGTATCTACAATCCCTGGAACACAATAGGTGTGTAATGATTATTTATTGAATGAATGAATGTAATTTCCATTTGTCCGCTTTTTAATTTTTTAACCTTGCTAACCATCTTTAGATCTGTGTTCTTTTCAACAAACTTTTCTAATCTTTTTGACCAAGGAAACATTTCAGAATTGAGAACTTGCTCCCCTGACATCTTAATGTCCAAAAAAGAATTTCTTTTCAAGAGTCCCTAGAAAGGGAACCGCAGTATTTTTTAAAATACAGGATAATTTTTTTTTTTAAACCAAGAATCCATGACTCCTATGACAGCGGAAATAAATATACTGTCTTAGTCATCACTATTCTCTTAAACCAGTTTGAGGAAACGTGTTTTGCTTTTTGTTTTAAACAGGAACAGATTGCTCAGGGTTTGGGAGAGCCAGACACGAATCAGAAAGCCCTTCCTCTTTCATTTTACAAGTCCTTGCTCTCTGCCCAGCCCTGAAATATTTACTGAACTGCAGATGAAACAACCTTCTTTCTCCTCTCCTGGCAGCCTTGTGTGGTGTTGAAGAGGGAAAGAAATCGTGAGTTCTTCTCCAGCTGCCAGACTCGGGAGCTTAGCACAGGAGGAAGGCCATGAATTCTGCTCACCCTGGACACAGGAAACTCTGAACCCAAGTGGCCTGAGTCTAAACTTGGAGAGGGAATTGGAGTTGAAAATTAACTCTTCAGATGCTGGACAAGCTCAGCAAGTTGTGGAATAACACTACTTACCAGATCAAAGGAGGAGCAAGCAATTGATATCTGCTCCAAAAGTCCTTCTAGCATTTTCCCTCTGGCTCTGCACCAACCTGTTCTTTTTAACTTTTTAGAAGTACATAGAGGGAAACCAACATTTACTGAGTTCTTTTTATGTGCCAGGCACTGTGCTAAGTGCTCTGCATGCATTGTCTTATTTACTCATCCATACAGTCAAGTGAGGTATCTATTTTTATCCTCATTGTAGAAAGAAATTGATGTTCAGAGAAAACAAGTACCTTGGCCGCTTAATTACTAAACAATAGAGCCTAGGTTCAGATCCAAATCTAATAAATTCAAAGCCCTCTATTTTTTCCTCCTGCATCTGGGGATTTGTACCTTGAAATCATAGAAATTTGTCCAGCCCTTTGGAGGTAGCACAAAATTTTAAAAGGTTCTACACAGCTCATAACATCATAACAATAACCATTCTGTAGGTGACCAATAGTTGATCATAGCCAGAACGTTGTCTCTTACTGTATTGATAAGACTTTTCTGAAAGACCGTTTTGACAAAGGTTAGTTATTTATCCAAATAAGCCAGCTTCCCATTACAATTGAGAATGATTCTGACATCCAGAAATTAAGTATTCCCATCTTAAACAATAGCCCTAAGCACTTAGAGTTTTCCTTAACATTATATATCTATGTTTTATAGCCTCTATCCAGGTATATTATAATGATATATATATCTTTCCCATTGCAGTATGAGCTCCTAAATGACAGAGGAGGTAGAGAGAATGATTCACTTTTGTGTTGCACTTGTGGCCACTCATTAAATGTTTGTTGGATTGATCTGGCAGAGACAATGATTGTGAACACAACTGGTTATGATGCAATTTGATAAGAATTGCCATTAAAATAGGTTCAAGATGAGGTGTAAGCATGTAAGAACAATCAATTCTGTTTAGAGGAAGGACTGTTTGGGACAATTGCACAGTGTAATGAGTTCACCAGGTAGAGAAGGAATAAGAAGAAAGGCATTGCAAAGATACAAAGCATAAGCAAAGGCAAGATGGCAGGAAATATGGCAAGTAGCTGGAAGAAGCATCCATGGATTTGTCTTCTTGAACTTTTGAGGGAGGCAGAGGAAAAGCAACAAGGGTCAAAAGAGTTAAGAATTTTGTCAGCAATATAAAGGGTACCTACTTATTTCCTTACATTTTGTGCTTAGTATATGATGGAAGGTATGGCTGTAGTTCACAGGCTGTGAAGCCTGGAGCATGCTTATACATAGGCCATCTTCTTAGACTGCTTACTCCAAATATCACTTGTAGGACTTCAGGGGGATTTGAGGTCAAGTGACCTATAAGGGCAAAGGTCATCAATACTGAGGAAACCTTTTTGGAAGATAGAGACAATCTCTTCCTCCTAAGAGTGAGAAATGAAGTGATTTCCATAGTATTTGCACATCAACATATCCCTGAACTAGTTCTTTCAGGGAGCCCCATGGCCAAGGGCAATGAAAGGAAGTGACACTGAAATCATCAGGCTCCCTTCCCACAGTCTAAGGAGCCCTAGAACAGTGGCTCCAAACCTTGCCTACCTACTAGGATCACTTAGGCAGCTTCCAAATACCCTGATGCTCCGGCCACACCACTGACCAATTGATTCAGAATCTCCATAGATGGAACTAGGCATCATTATGCTTTAAAGCTCCTTGAGTGATTCCAATATGCAGCTAAGTTTGAGAACTGCTGCTTCAAAGAGTGGACACATTGGTGGTGGGTAGCTGGGATGGTGAGGTTGTGATGTAGTAGATCTGGGATGAGGGAAACCTTTTTCCAAGGTTGAATTTAATATTTCTTTAGTAGTGCTTAAACAATTGACATTAGTGTAGGATATTTACAGAATTCTCAGTCAGCTTGACTGTGGATCGTACTAGGGAAAACCCTGGTATAGCAAATTGGCCTCTGTTAGCCCTATAGCAAGGACCACAGAGCTAAAGTCCATTTGGAGCTTGGTAACCATGTGTGAAAGCCACTGTGTAGTAATGGATCATTGTTACATAACAGCAAACTCTAATCTATTCTTATTCCCAAAGACAATAATGCAGATATCCTTCTAGAAGAGCCAGGGCACTATGTCAGAACATGGAGCACGAAAGGTGATATAGCACACAATTGCAAATTCACAGACTGCTTATCCGTTTAATCATATGATTTCTCCTGAATGTTTCGCTGAACAACAGCACGTATTGGTCAAAATAATAAGACTGTGGAGGTAACCTTACTGATTTCAAAAGAAAATGCACCTTTAGGGCAAAGGCAAATACTTTTAAATAAATAGGTGTGTGCAAATATGCTTGTGACAGCCAAATAAGAAATACTAGCAGTTTCTTTTCTCCTACTCAGAAGAAGGAAACCTTTTTCCAAGGTTGAGTCAAATGTTTCTTTAATAGTGCTTATGCAATTGATATTAGTGTAGGATATTTACAGAATTCTATAAATCTATAGATTAGGAAAGCAGCATTAGGTTTTAACACATTTAAAGGAAGATGTATTATGTTTGTGATTATCTAAAAGTAGTAAGATGTTCTTTTACTCTCTATCTACCTCTTGAAAGGCAGTGGTCTTCCTGAATATGTTCATGACCTGGAAGTATTTGATACTTGATCAACAAAGCTGCATTGTAGGTAATTACCTCAAGTATTGGGGTCAGGGGCCAGATCCTTTTAGAAATGGCATGGGACTTCCCTGGTGGTCCAGTGGGTAAGCCTCCGTGCTCTCAATGCAGGGGGCCCGGGTTTGATCCCTGGTTGGGGAGCTAGATCCCACATGCATGCCACAGCAAAGCGGCCACAGCAAAGGGTTCACATGCCACAACTAAAGAGTCTGCATGCCGCAACTAAGACACCCACATGCTGCAACTAGTATCCCGTGTGCTGCAACTAAGACCCAGCGCAGCTGGAAGGAAGGAAGGAAGGAAGGAAGGAAGGGGGGGGGAGGGAGGGAGGGAGAGAGAGAGAGAAAAAGAAAGAAAAGAAAAGAAAAGAAAGGAAGGAAGGAAGGAAGAGAAGAAATGGCATGCCAGCTCTTCTGGTGTCTTCCCCATCACTAGAGAAATGAGAGTCCAGGAAGACAAAGATTTCCCAGAGGTGCATAGCGTTGTATTGCAGCAACTTTTCCTATAGACCAAAATACTGGGGTGAGTCTTTTATACCTCAGTATTCCCTTTTACAATGCAACCCCCCACCCCCGATAATTCACTAGGCTGCAGCATTTCTGAAGAGAGCAAATGTTTGCTGCCTGTTTATGCAGCACCTCCTGTGTAGAGCCTATTAACCAACAGACCCTTCTTCTGCCAAGAACTGCGGTGGGTTTCGGAATGAAACTTGGGAAGCTATGGATGGTTGAATTGAGTCTAATTCATGGAACCAGGTGGACCAAGCATCTGGCTTACTGAACTATTTTATCACTATGCTTTATAGGAATGTCATGATAAAAGCCATGTACAAATTAGGTAAGTTACATACATACAGATTTCTCAATGCAATTAATTTGATAGATTCAAGCACTACTCGGTCCATGCTAGTCACCCCTGGCTTCCTATCATCATTTCTAAACAGCTGGCTCTATTTGTAGCTGTAACTATCTTTTATTTATTCTTTATACTTCTAACCCCAATCCAATGGTAAGGTACTTCCCTTCGTTCTCTCTGTCCCTAGGAAAGCTAAAAGTCTTTTTCTGTCCATGCCCTTGATAGACTTTTTGGTTTTAGGTCTTCCCGGTCACCAGATCCTCATCGCATAGGTTCTCTGAGCCCCAGCAACTAAGTCACCTTGCAGATGTTCATGGGCTGTGCCCTTTCAATGTCAGTCATCTGAGCCTCTCTGAATTCTAACGATTTTCTCTTGTACTAGTTTCATTAACTGCCCCTATCACCTTCAAATCATTCTAAGCTCTCTCCCCAAGTTTCTATGAGTTCCCTTCTATATATTAGTCAAGCCTTTCTCCCCTTCTCTTCTCTTCCTTTATTGTTGGTTCCAAGGAAAAAAGTCCCATGCACACTTGACAAACATAATGGAGGTTTTATGGAAAGATCTCAGATAATGAAATCCAATAGTTTCCTCAGGGATGGGGAACTGCGAAATGCAAAGAAGGGGAAATTTTCGTCTCTGGCGCTCTTTAATACCTCTTTCCCCACTCTTTGCTTTCTTCTACTTCTTTATTGTCTTCCTGGAAAATGACCATGACAGCCATACCACAGCTCCCAAGTATACATCAACTCAGTTCAAATCCCAGAGTCTAGAACCTAAGAACCCACATTTAAAACAACCAAACTTCCATGAGCTCTTCACTCTTGGTTCAGTAAGTGATGGTGTGATCAGGTGGGAAATCATGGTTTCTGGGGCAGCACGTCTATGGAAGTGGATCGTTTTCAAAAGAGAGATCATATGGATATGTATTATGCTTAAGTATTATCCCTTACATTTCTCTGTAATTTCTTTGGCCCTACCGAAATTTACGTTTTTAATCCAAATCTTTTTAATGGATGCATCTTATCCTAGATGATGTTTTCCAAACATTTTAAAAACAAGGGACCGTTTTTTCTGGTTTTTTTGTTTTTTTTTTTTTGCAGTAAACGGGCCTCTCACTCTTGTGGCCTCTCCTGTTGCGGAGCACAGGCTCCAGACGCGCAGGCTCAGTGGCCATGGCTCACCGGCCCAGCTGCTTCGCGGCATGTGGGATCTTCCTGGACCGGGGCACGAACCCGTGTCCCCTGCATCGGCAGGCAGACTCTCAACCACTGTGCCACCAGGGAAGCCCAAGGGACCGTTTTTTTTTTTCAGTAAAATATTTCACTGTAACCCAAGATGTAAAACAGATAAAAAGCAGAGTTGTTCCAGTTGAATGGAAGAGGGTGGGGAGAAGAGGCCACCTCCTCTGTACATTTTGCCCCCTGAAGCCCTGCTTCAGCCCCTAGGGAAGCCACTGCTCTTGTGTTTATAACCAAAGATAGTCACTTCCATCACCACAAAAAATTTTATACTTCTGTGTCTTGACTTGTCGACTTTAGACAGTATTTTTGGCTGTCCACCATAAAAGATAAAGCACTTTAACTCAATTCTATTTCCTCCCCCTTCTTTCCTAGTTTGTAGAGTTAACTTATTTGTAGTCATTATTTGTAGTCATTTCTTCATTACTGTTAGAACTTCAAATATTATACTTAAGGAGTATTATTTTTTCTTTTGACTTCAGATAATATCTCATCTCTCCACCAACTAAAATAGCACCCTTACACTGCCCTCCAGTCCTCAACCATTCCAGTACACACACACACACACACACACACACACACACACACACACACACACATATATATGTACACACACATATACATATATATATATCACTTTTAACATCTGAACGCAGAATAATTAATAGAATTTCTAACCATCATTTCCATTCCTTGAGCCCCTCTGTTGCATAGTGTACTTATTCTCTCACCAGTCTGTGAATACAAAGTTCATTTTAGAGCATAAGCTCCTAGGAAGTAATGGAAGAGCTGGTTTATATTCTTTTAAATGGCACCACTCACAGGAGAAAAAGCAGACAGATGTGGTGTGATGGTGGAGGTGGTGGAATTCATCGTCACTGGTTTCAAGAAGCTTAAAATTTAAATTTGAAACACTCTGGGGAGAGGGAGAAGGGGAATGGTTTCCTGCAGAAACTCAAGCATCCCTTAGATTTCATGGTCCATTTTCTTACACAAATAACCCCCATTTTTTTTTTTTTAATTCTATACAGTACCACAGAGCAATGCCACATTCAAGCGCCGCTAGAATACTTTTCAACTAGCAGCAGCCAGTTTTCCACCGGTTTTGTCAGGGAGATCCCACACCATAACTACAAACAGATATCGTATTGTCTGTGAGATGCTCATACTGTTTTCCTTGTTTTTGACAAGAAAAGTCATTCCTCGGTCTCTACCTCACACTCTGTTCTGCTTTCCCAGCCCTTCTATGAGAATAATGAAGACATTTTTTCAATCAGCCTTCTCCATCGACATTACCTCCCTATGTAAATGATTTTCTTAGTAATTCACTGACTCTCTTGGGCTCACTTCAGTTTCCAAGTAACTGGCCAGCAATTCAACACTCATGCTGGAGAAGGTGCTGAAGAACTGATGAGGGAAGAAAACTTTCATTGGTGCTAAGTTGTCAGTGGCTTTTCTAAGTGGTGATAAACATTAAGAATACTCAGGCAGAACAGATTATCCTGGCAGTGTTAGTAAAAGGAAGGGGCCACTGGGGATTCGGTGGAATAGCCTTCTCTGGAGTTTTCTTCTTCTTCAATTGTTGTTATTTGGCTATGGGTTTAGGATGGCTCAGTCCATGGGCAAAAGGAAAGGTTTTATGAGCTTTCAAAGTACCATCTAGTCAAGGTACATTAATCCTCAAGTACTTAATTGATTTTGAATATGTTCTGGAATTTAGGAACATTTTCAAGTATACGATCTTATTTGATCTTCCTAACCATACTGTGAAGTCAAAAAGGCAGGTAGTATGTATTCACTTTATTTTACAGATTAGGAAACAATGATTTGTAGAAATTAGGTGTGTTTCACAAGACCACATAGCTAAAATGTAGCAGAAGCCTCTTTATACCAAACCATGTTGCCTTTTCCACTTACTGACCAGGGTTGCACCAGCAGTTCCTCTGGGAATGACAAAGTTTATCCACTAGTTTAGCGAACAGGATTCATGGGGTATAATCACCAAGCAACTTTATATTGTCTCACATTTTCCCTTTAAAGGTTAATCAATCAGGAACATTCTTCTTCTGAGTGGGACGAAAACTGAAAAGTCCTATTATTATTCTTATCACTCACGTAATAAAAAAATCCAACTGTCCTTTCAAGTTGCAAATACAGTTTCAAATTCATAATCTAATATCTAATTACAGTATCTAATTACATGTAATAATCAAAACTTCAAATTGGATATAGAATTAAAACTCCTCCCTCCCTCCTCCTGTAAGGCTTTTGATGGGTAGGAGGTCAGGAAAGTGGTTGGGTAGAGGAGGGGGAGTCCTTCTTCCTTGTTCTTCCCCTTCTCCATTTTGCTAACCTAGTTGTGATCCCTTCTTCCAAGGCCAAAGGGTATGAGAAGAGAGAGGAGAGACTGAAGAGCAGGAAAACTCTCACCTAATTAGTACTATCATAAAATGGTTTTGCACTCTGGTGAATAACACGGACTCTTACGAGCTATTTAGCAGATTCCTAGAAAGAGCCCTATCACTGAGGATTTCTCATCCGAGATTCCCTTGATATGAGTCATGCACACTCCCCCAATTCCTCCATCTAAAGCAAACCAGGCTGTCTGATGCCTTTTAGATTTCTCAAACACAAGGAAAACTCTGGTCTTCTCTCTATCCTAATTTCCTATCAAGTTCAGTAAGCATTGCTAATAAGACCTTTGCACTGAGCTTAAGATAAGGTGAAGGTACCTCATCCTGCCCCCTTGGGGAAAGTTAGAAAGTTAGAATCCCAGCCCAGATCTCTCCAGAGAAATTTTCTTTAAAATTCTTCCTCAGGCTTATTCTTTTGATCCTCAGTGTAGGTAAGTGTTGTAAGTCATGTGATCTGTTTTGAGACATAACCTTTGAAACTTCACCTCTTTATCTGGAACCTCTCCAGGAAATGTATCTATTGACTCTATGTACTTTAGTCAAAATTTTCAAATGTTACATCCAAATATATTAAGTGAGTATAAAATGTGACCTCTGCTGTTTAGGAGTTTCCTTTCTAATTGGGAAAACAACCAATATATGAAACTACATGAGGGTAGAAACAGCATTAACCACAACTGCTGCAGATATTCAGTAAAACTGAGAATCACCATAGGCTAGAACAATATATTCTGTAAGTCTTATATTAAAACAAGCAAAAATCTAGAACAAAGTAGGCATTCCAGAGAGAAAAATCACCATTAGAAAAGAAGAGTATATGATACAAATGATCATGATACATTAACTAACTCCCCGAATTGTCTCTTTTCTCCATTTCTATCACTGCAGTCTTAGTTCAGGCCACCATCATCACTCACCTTGATTAGTGCAATAGCCTCTTGGTTGGTCTGCCTAAGTTTAATATTCCTCTTCTGCCACCTTCTCCAAGTCCATTCTCATCATCTGGGTGATACTTCCTTCCAGAAACATCCTTTGTTGTTTTTCCTTTCCAGCCATCCCAGAAATTTCCCAAATCTGTGTTATTTTGCCTCCCTTTGATGTACTAATCTCTCCATCTGACCCTCCTACTCCCACCTCATCTTCCCCTCGTATATGTTTTCCTTCCAGTTTTATTGAGATATAATGGTCATACAGCACTCTATAAGTTTAACGTGTACAGCACAATGATTTGATATGACTTGACATATATTGACATATTTGACATGACTTGACAATAGATCATGAAATGATTACCACAATAAGTTTAGTGACTATCCATCATCTCATATAGATACAAAATAAAATAAATAGAAAAAAATTTTTCCTTGTGATGAGAACTCTTAGGATTTACTTTCTTAACAAATTTCATATATAACATATGGCAATGTTAATTATATGTATCACCTTGTATTACATCCCTAGTACTTATTTATCTTATAACTAGAGGTTTCTACCTTTGACTACCTTCATCCAATTCCCCCTCCTCCTACCACCCCACCACCACCTCTGGCCACAATACTGATCTCTTTGTCTAAGAGTTTTTTTGTTTTTGAAGTATAGTTGACCTACAACACTGTTAGTTCCTGGTGCACAACATGGTGATTTGATACTTCTATACATTTCAAAATTATCATCACAATAAGTCTAGTTGCCATCTGTCACCATAAAAAGATACTATGTAATTATTGACTATATTCTCCACACTGTACATTTCACACACATGACTCATTTATTTTGTAACTAGAAGTTTGTACCTTTTAATCTCCCTTAGTTATTTCTCTTATCCCCCCCCAACCAGGCTCCTCCCCTCTGGCAACCACCTGTTATCTATGACTGTGTTTCTGTTTTATTATGTTTGTCCATTTGTTTCATTTGTGGTTTTTTTTTTTTTTTTTTTGCGGTACGCGGGCCTCTCACTGTCGTGGCCTCTCCCGTTGCGGAGCACAGGCTCCGGACGCGCAGGCTCAGCGGCCATGGCTCACGGGCCTAGCCACTCTGCGGCATGTGGGATCTTCCCAGACCGGGGCACGAACCCGTGTCCCCTGCATTGGCAGGCGGACTCTCAACCACTGCACCACCAGGGAAGCCCCTGTTTTATTTTTTAGATTCCACATATAAATGATATTGTACAGTATGTGTCTTTCTCTGACTTATTTCATTTAGCATAATACCCTCCAGGTCCATCCATGTTGCTGCAAATGGCAAGATTTCGTGCTTTTTTATGACTGCATAGTATTCCATTGTATATAAATATATAAATATATTTATATACATAAATATATATATGTTTTGGCTGTGTTGGGTCTTCATTGCTGTGCATAGGCTTTCTCTAGTTGTGGCAAGTGGGGGCTACTCTTCGTTGCGGTGCACGGGCTTCTCATTGTGGTGGCTTCTCTTGTTGTGGAGCATGGGCTCTAGGCACACGGGCTTCAGTAGTTGTAGCATGTGGGCTCAGTAGTTGCAGTGCACAGGCTCTAGGGGGCATGGGCTCAGTAGTTGTGGCTCACAGGCTCTAGAGCACAGGCTCAGTAGTTGTGGCACACGGGCTTAGTTGCTCCACAGCCTGTGGGGTCTTCCCAGACCAGCGATTGAACCCATGTCCCCTGCATTGGCAAGTGGATTTTCTTTTTTTTTTTTTGGCAGGTGGATTCTTAACCACTGTGCCACTGGGGAAGTTCCCCCTTATCAGATATATTGACTGCAAATATCTTCCCCCATTCAGTAGGCAGGTTTTTCATTTTGTTGATACTTTCATTCACTGTGCAAAAGCTTTTTAGTTTGATGTAGTCCCATTTGTTTGTTTTTTCTTTTGTGTCCCTTGCCTAAGGAAGCATATCCAAAAAAATATTGTTAGAACCAATGTCAAAGAGTATACTGCTTATGTTTTCTTCTAGAAGTTTTACAGTTTCAGGTCTTACATTTAAGTCTTTAATCTATTTTAAGTTTATTTTTGTATATGGTGTGAGAACGTCACCCAGTTCAATTCTTTTGCATGTGGCTGTCCAGTTTTCTCAAGACCATTTATTGAAGAGGCTATCTTTTCCCCATTGTATATTCTTCTTCCTTTGTTGTAGATTAATTCACCATATAAGTGTGGGTTCATTTCTGGACTCTCAATTCTGTTTCATTGATCTATGTGTGTATTTTTGTGCTAGTGCCATACTGTTTTGATTACTGTAGCTTTCTAGGAGAGTGTGAGGTCAGAGAGTGTGATTCCTCCAGCTCTGTTCTTTCTCAAAATGGTCTTGGCTACAGCTAATTAAAATTTATAGAACATTCCACTTAAAACATCTGAATAAATATGCTACAAGTCTACTTGGAGCATTTATCTAGACAAACCTTATTCTGAGCCATAAAACAAGTTTCAATAAATTTAAAAGAATTCAATTCAAAAAAAAATGGTCTTGGCTATTTTGGGTCTTTTGTGGTTCCATACAAATTTTACAATTATTTATTCTAGTTTTGTGGAAAATGCCGTTGGTATTTTGATAAGGATTGCACTGAATCTGTAGATTGCCTTGGGTGGCATGGTCATTTTAACAATATTAGTTTTTCCAATCCATGAACACATAGATGTTCTTAAGGAGTATTATTAGTCTGCATTCTTTCCATCTATTTGTGTCATCTTCAGTTTCCTTCATCAGCATCTTACAGTTTTCTGAGTACAGGTCTTTTACCTCCTTACTTAGATTTATTCCTAGGTATTTTATTCTTTTTGATGCAATTGTAAATAGGGTTGTTTTCTTAAATTCTCTTTCTGATCATTTGTTGTTAGTGTACAGGAATGATGCAGATTTCTTTGTATTAATTTTCTATCCTGCAATTTTACCAAATTCATTGATGAATAGTTTTGGGTGGCATCTTTAGACTTTTCCATATATAATATCATGTCATCTTCAAACAATGACAGTTTTACTTCTTCCTTTCCAATTTGAATTTCTTTTATTTCTTTTTATTGTTTGATTGCTATGAGTGGACTTCCAATACTATGTAGAATAAAACTGGTGAGAGCAGGCATCCTTGTCTTGTTCCTGATCTTAGAGGAAATGCTTTAATCTCTTTACCACTGAGTATGATGTTAGCTGTGGGTTTGCCATATATGGCATATATGTTGAGGAATATTCCCTCTATACGTACTTCATGGAGAGTTTTTTTATCATAAATCAATATTTAATTTTATCAAAAGCTTTTTCTGCATCTTTTCAGCTGATTTTTCTTCTTCGATTTGTTAATGTGTTGTATAACATTGATTGATTTGCAGATTCTGAAAAATCTTTGCATCCCTGGGATAAGTCCTACTTGGTCATGGTGTATGATCCTTTTAATGTATTGTTGGATTCAGTTTCCTAATATTTTGTTGAGGATTTTTGCATCTATGTTCATCAGTGATATTGGCCTGTGATTTTCTTTTTGTGGTATCTTTGTCTGATTTTGGTTTCAGGGTGATGCTGGCCTTGTAGAATGAGTTCAGAGGTGTCCCTTCCTCTGCAATTTTTTGCAATAGTTTGAGAAGAATAGGTGTTAACTCTTCTTTAACTGTTTGGTAGAATTCACTTATGATGCTCTCTGCTCCTGAACTTTTGTTTGCTGAGAGTTTTTTGATCACTGGTTCAATTTTATTACTGGTAATTGGTCTGTTCATATTTTCTATTTCTGCCTGATTCAGTCTTGGAGATTGTACTTTTCTAGGATTTGTCCATTTCTTCTAGGTTGTCCATTTTATTGGCATATAACCATAGTAATCTCTTCTGATCCTTTGTATTTCTGTGGTGTCAGTTATAACTTCTCCTTTTCGTTTCTGATTTTATTGATTTGGGCCCTCTCTCTTTTTTTTTTGATGAGTCTGGCTAAAGTTTTACAAATTTTGCTTATCCTTTCAAAGAACCAGATCTTAGTTTAATTGATCTTTTCTAATTTTTTTTGCCTCTATTTCATTTATTTCTGCTCTGATTTTTATAATTTCTTTTCTACTGATAATTTTGGGGTTTGTTTTTCTTTATCTAGTTCCTTTAGGTGTAAGGTTAGGTTGTTTATTTGAGATTTTTCTTGCTTCCTGAAGTATACTTGTATCACTAAAAACTTTCCTCTTAGAGCTGCTTTTGCTGCATCCCATAGATTTTGGCTTGTTGTGTTTTCATTTTCATTTGTCTCCAGGTACTTTTTGATTTCCTCTCATTTCTTTAGTGATCCATTGGTCCTTTAGTAGCATATTGTTTAGCCTCCACATGTTTGTGGGTTTTGAAGTTTTTTCCTTGTAGTTGATTTCTAGTCCCATAGCACTGTGGTTGCAAAAGTGCTTGATATGATTTCAGTCTTCTTAAATTTACTGAGACTTGTTTTGTGGCCTAGCATGTGATCTATCCTGGAGAATGTTTCATGTGCACTTTGAAAGAATGTGTATTTTGCTGCTTTTGAATGGAATGTTCTGTAAATACATACATACATGCATACATACATATTATATATCCATGTGGTCCAACATGCTGTTTAGGGCCAGTGTTTCCTTATCGATTTTCTGTCTGGATGATCTGTCCATTGTTGTAAGTGGGGTGTTAAAGCCCCCTATTATTACTGGGTTACTGTCAATTTCTCCCTTTAAGACTGTTACATTTGCTTTATGTATTTAGGTGCTCCTATGTTGGGTGCATGTATATTTACAATTATTATGCCTGCTTCTTGGCTTGATTTCTTTATCATTATATAATGTCCTTCCTTGTCTCTTGTCTTCTTTGTCTTTGTTTAATGTCTATTTTGTCTGATGTTAAGTATTGCTATCCCAGCTTTCTTTTTGTTTCTATTTGCATGAAATAACTTTCTGTCCCCTCACTTTTAGTCAATATGTGTCTTTAGATCTGAAGTGACTCTCTTTTTTTTTTTTTTTTTTTTTTTTGCGGTACGCGGGCCTCTCACTGTTGTGGCCTCTCCCGTTGCGGAGCACAGGCTCCGGACGCGCAGGCTCAGTGGCCATGGCTCATGGGCCCAGCCGCTCCGCGGCATGTGGGATCTTCCCGCACCGGGGCATGAACCCGCGTCCCCTGCATCGGCAGGCGGACTCTCAACCACTGCGCCACCAGGGAAGCCCTGAAGTGACTCTCTTGTAGGCAGCATATATATGGGTTTTGTTTTTATATCCATTCAGCCACTCTATGTCTTTGGATTGCAACATTTAGTCCATTTACATTTATTGATAGATATATACTTATTGCCATTTTGTTCATTGTTTTGGGGTTGTTTTTGTAGTTCTTTTTGTTCCTTTCTTCTACTTTTGTTCTCTTCCCTTGTGATTTGATGACTGTCTTTAGTGTTGTGTTTGGATTCCTTTCTCTTTTTTTGTGTGTGTTTCTATTATAGATGTTGGTTTGTGGTTACCTTGAGGTTTATGATTATGATTGTTTTAAGTTGCTGATCTCTTAAGTTCAAATGCATTTTATTTAAGAATCCTGCAGTTTTACTTCCCCTGCACATTTACTGTTTTTGATACCGTATTTTACATCTCTTTGTTTTTTGTTTTGTCCCTTAACAACTTATGTGGATATAGATGATTTTACTATTTTTGTCTTTAGACCTTCCTACTAGTTTTATACATGGTTGATCTATTACCTTTACTGTATATTTGCTTCTACCAATGAGATTTTTCCTTTTGTAATTTTCATATTTCTAGTTGTGGCCTTTTCATCTTTTTTTTAAAAATAAATTTATTTATTTATTTATTTTTTTTGGCTGCGTTGGGTCTTCATTGCTGCATGCAGGCTTTCTCTAGTTGTGGCAAGCAGGGGCTACTCTTGGTTGTGGTGTGCAGGCTTCTCCTCACAGTGGCTTCTCTTGTTGCGGAGCACGGGCTCTAGGTGCGTGGGCTTCAGTAGTTGCGGCATGCGGGCTCAGTATTTGTGACGCACAGGCTTACTTGCTCTGCGGCATGTGGGATCTTCCCGGACCAGGGCTCAAACTCGTGTCCCCTGCACTGGCAGGCTGATTCTTAACCACTGCACCACCAGGGAAGTTCTCTTTTCATCTTAAAGGAGTCCCTTTAACATTTTTTGTAATGCTGGTTTCTTGGGGCTGAAATCTTATAGCTTTTGCTTGTCTGTAAAATCCTTGATCTCTCCTTAAAATCTGAATGATAACCTTGCCAGGTAGAGTATCCTTGGTTGTAGGTTTTTCCCTTTCATCACTTTAAATATATATTGCCACTCCCTTCTGACCTGCAGAGTTTCTGCTGAAAAGTCAGTTGATAAGCTTATGGGAGTTCCTTGTATGTAACTTGTTGCTTTTCCCTTGCTGTTTTTAATATTCTCTCTTTATCTTTAATTTTTGTCATTTTAATTACAGTGTGTCGGTGTGTTCCTCTTTGTGTTGATCTTGTTTGGAACTCTCTGTACTTCCTGAACCTTGATGTCTGTTTTCTTTCCCAGGTTAGGGAAGTTTTCAGCTATTATGTCTTCAAATATGTTACTCAAAACCAAACATTCTGGGGGCTCAGCTTTCCACTGCAGGCTAGGGAGCCCCATATGGGGCTCAGACCCTTTGCTCCTTGGGAAAAACCTCTGCAGTTGTGATAATCCTCCCATTTGTGGGTTACCCACCCAGGGAAGTGGGTCTTAACTATACCATATCTCTGCCCCTCCTACCCATCTCATTGTGGGTCCTTCTTTATTTTATATTTTTAGAAATATTTATTTATTTATTTATGGCTGCATTGGGTCATCGTTACTGCACACGGGCTTTCTCTGGTTACAGCAAGCAGGGGCTACTCTTCATTGTGGTGTGCAGTCTTCTCATTGCAGTGGCTTCTCTTGTTGCAGAACACAGCCTCTAGGCATGCAGGCTTGAGTAGTTGTGGCACGCAGGCTCAGTAGTTGTGGCTCGTGGGCTCTAGAGTGCAGGCTCAGTAGTTGTGGCGCACAGGCTTAGCTGCTCTGCGGCATGTGGGATCTTCCCGGACTGGGGTTTGAACCCTTGTCCCCTGCACTGGCAGGTGGATTCTTAACCACTGCGCAACTGGGGAAGTCCCGTTGTGGATCCTTCTTTAAATCTTTAGTTGTAGAAGATCTTTTCTGCTAGTCTTCAAGTTGTTCTCATTGATAGTCCTCTGTAAATAGTTGTAATTTTGGTGTGCCTGTGGGAAGAGATGAGCTCAGGGTCTTCCTACTTCTCCATCTTAGCCATTCCCCTCCCCTGGTATGTTTGATGATTGATCCACATTCTGAATTTATTCCCACCTCTAACTAGTGTACCTTCCTTTGTTTAGCAAAGCCTAGAAAGCTAAAAATCACATCTCCCAGCCTTCCCTACAGCAAGAGTTTGGCAGGGGGTGGGGGAGGGTGAATTCGTTTACATCAATCAGATGCAATTACTCAAAGATCAGGTGGAAATGAATGAGAAGCCATATTCCAGCAGTGTTTGTTTTCTATGGGCAAGGAAAATTGTGCAGATATGGCTATTTCTGCATTCTAGTACAGTTTCCAGCTTCACAGATATTGTTGGCAGCAATGGCTTCCTGATTCCAGCTTCCTGATGCCTGGGTCTCAGTCACAGTATTATGTTTTTGAAATCAATAGGTCCAGCACATCTCTTAATTCCCACCTCCTGAATGTGGCAAGATAGTAGATCCCATAATAGGTGGTATTTTGTGAGGCATTACTGGAGGCTCAGGCTAGAGCTCATTCTTCTAGCTCTTCCAGTAATTTCACAAGAACATAAATCCCTATGTTTAATCCCTTTCTGCTTAAAATACTTACGGTGCTTTCTTTTTTTATATATAAAACCTTGTTTGGTTCACCCTCTAATGTCAAGTCATTCCATAGGCCCCAATTCAAATATCCCTTCAGCTAGGAAATCTGAGTCATCACAAAACAGACAAAAACAAGCAGGAGGGTATTCCAGATGGAAGTTTACATTTTCTCCTACAGACTTTCACAGTACCCTGTACATACTGCTATCATTGTATATATCACATACTGTAAGATTTTCCTAATATTTATCTTTCTTACTTGCTAGACTTCCCTACTTCTCTTTTAGAAGGAGAAACTTTTATCATAATCATTTTTGTACCCCAACCTCCTAGCACAGTCCCTACTACTTGATGAAACTTCAATATATGTTAAATGAATTAATGACTGAATGAATGGATGGATGAATGGAGTGTAAATAGACACTCAAACTGAAGTAAATGATAATCTTGAATGAATCACTTCTTTTCTGCTTACACATAGCTTATAATTTTTTTGTCTTCATAAATAGAAAATTTTCAGAATATCTCCTACTAACTCATGGAAGTCAAATAGTGAGACTTTTGTTTTCCTTCAGCTGCAGCTTACAGGATTTTAGTTCCCCAACCAGGGATCGAACCCGGGCTCCCCAGCAGTGGAAGCACAGAGTCCTAACCACTGGACCACCAGGGAATTCCTTCAAATAGTGGGACTTTCTTTTTTTTTTTAATCTTTTTAAAAATTACTTATTTATTTGTTTATTTTTGGCTGCACTGTGTCTTAGCTGTGGCTCGCAGTCTCTTCATTGTGGTGCATAGGCTTCTCTCTAGTTGTGGCACGTGGGCTCCAGAGTACATGGGCTCTGTAGTTGCGGCACGTGGGCTTAGCTGTTGTGGCATGCAGGCTTAGTTGCCCCACGGCATGTGGGATCTTAGTTCCCTGACCAGGGATCAAACGGACATCCCCTGCATTGCCGAGGGATTCTTAACCACTGGACCACCAGAGAAGTCCCAGTGGGGCTTTCCTAATGTTTCTTTCTGAAGCAGTGTTACAAAGAAGGAAGTGTACGATTACATGAATATTTCCCCCAGATTTAGTTTCATAATGAGGGACCAGAAACTCAAACAAAAGTAGAGAAATGTTTTCTTCCTATCTTAATATAAATGACATTATCATATAATAAGGGCTACATTGGAATAGCATTTATTTGGATTAAAAATGGGAAAAAACTATAAGAAGATAGATTGTGCAATTGTGTATCTATTAAATACAATAGTTAATGGTACAGTTGTCCCTTGGTATTTGCAGGGGATTGGTACTAAGACCCCCATGGATACCAAAATCCACAGATGCTCAAGTTTCTTATATAAAATAGTATAGTGTAGTCAGCCCTCCATATCCACAGTTCCACAGCTGTGGATACAGAGGACCAACTGTAGTAGTAACTATTATATATATATATATATATATATATATATATTTTATAGTCAGGAAATTGAGCTTTAACTAATAAAGGGCAGAAGAATTGAGAGTCAAATCTGACTTTGATGAGAGACACACCTTAAATGTGAAGACTCAGAAAGGTTAAAGTAAAAAGATATACCATGTCAACTTTACACAAAAGAGAATTGATATAACTATAATAATATCTGATTAAGAAGACTCTAAGGCAAGAAGTATGACTAGAAATAAAGAGGGATATTTTATAATGATACAAGTGTCAATTCCACAGACGTCATAAATTTCTATGCTTTTAATAACATAGCTTCAATGTATGTGGATGTATGTATATATATATATAGCAAAATGGTCAAATTTATAATGATAATTAAACAGTTTAATATATCTCTTTCAGTAACTGATAAAATAGGCAGATAAAAAGATTAGTAGGATGTATGACATTTTAACAATATGATTAAAAATGATATAATTTATACATATATAACACTATATTCAACAACAGTTTTTATAAATGTACATGGAACACTTACTAACATAGATCATAAGGAAAGTATCAACAAATTTCAAAGGATACAATCACACAGAGTAAATTCTTGGACCATAGTAGAACTAACCTAAAAATAAATAACAGAAAAGTAACTAAAATATCCCAAAATATTTTAAATTAAGCAATATACTTCTAAATAACCCATGCATCAAAGAGTAAATTACAATGGAAATTTGAACGTATTTTTAACTAAATGATAATGAACACTTGAAATATCAATACTTGTGGTCTGCAGCTAAAGCTGTGCTGAGAAAGAAATATATAACTTTAAATGCATATGTTAAAAAGAAAGAAAGGTTAAATATCAAAACTTTAAGCTTCCTTCTCAAGAAACTAGGCTGAAAAAAATACATCAAATTAAACCCAAAGGAAATAAGAGCAGAAATCAATAAGATAGAAAGCAAATATACACTAGAGAAAATTAACACAGGCAAAAAAAGATGATTCTTTGAAAACAGATTTAAAAATTGATAAACCCCAAGAAAGACTAAACAAGGGAAAAAAAGAAAGAAAATACAACTTGCTAATACCAACTATAAAAATGGCAACTTCACTACGAAGTCACAGACATTAAAAAGATAATAAATAAACAGATAATAAATAAATTTGAGTTTAATGAAATGGACAAATTCCTTGAAAAACACAATTTACAAAAAATGACTTAAAAAACCCAGAAAATCTCAATAGTCCTGTATCTTTTAAAGAAACTGAATCCATAATTAAAACAATAAAAACTCCTGGCCCAGATGCTTCATCGGTAAATTCTTCCAAACATTTAAGAAAATAAGAATAATCTTGCAAACTCATTCTGAAAATGAAAAAGAAGGACTACGTCCCAACTTATTTTATAAGGCCAGCTTAAGTTTGATGCCAAACTTGACATAAACATTACAAGGAAGAAAAATTACAGACCAGTGGTTCTCATGGATCTAATGCAAAAATCACAAATAAAACACGAGCAAATTGAATCTATGTATATATCATCATCATCATCATAACAATAACTACATGTCAATCAAGTAGGGCTTATTACAAGAATGCAATGTTAATAAAGATTTGAAAATAATGATAATGAGTAAAGGTGAAAATCCATATGATTATTTCAATAGAAAAAGTAATTGAACATCATTGCATGGATAAGAAATGCATTCAGCTAAAGATAAAAGAAAATAATAAAACTTAGTAAAGGGACTTCCCTGGTAGCGCAGTGTTTAAGAATCCTCCTGCCAATGCAGAGAACTGGGGTTCGAGCCCTGGTCCAGGAAGATCCCACATGCCACAGAGCAACTAAGCCCATGCACCACAACTACTGAGCCTGAGCTCTACAGCCCGTGAGCCACAACTACTGAGCTCGTGTGCCACAACTACTGAGGCCCATGAGCCTAGAGCCCGTGCTCCACAACAAGAGAAGCCACCGCTTGCTGCAGCTAGAGAAAGCCCACGCACAGCAACAAAGACCCAATGCAGCCAAAACTAACTAACTAAATAAATTTAAAAAACAAACAAACAAACTTAGTAAAGGTAGCTTAAAGAAAAGGGTATTCATGAAGTTTGGAGGTAAGCAGTTAAAGCTGTTTCAATGTTTAATGATGCCATCTGGGATCTAGACTCTTTTTATCCCTCTGCTCTGCCACTTTTTGAAGCATCTATAATAGTGCCTGGCACTATAGTAGGTGTTCAGTAAATATTTGCTGAATGACAGAATTAATTTATTCTTCACCCTGAAGCTTATTATCTAGTGACTGTGAGACTAGCCTAATAATGGCCTTCAGGTCCATGTTCCAGGTGCAAAGAAGAACAAAGCTGAAAGGAGTGTGGTGCCTATACCCGGAAAGCCAGAAAGCCTCAGCTTTTAACTCCTTGTACAGAACTGACCCATTTGGCAAGGGAATTTGGAGAGTAAGTATTTTTAGCTGGGCACATTATCACCCTGAAAAAACAGGAGTTCTGTTACTCAAAACAAAGAAAGAATAGGTACTGGGTCCCTCTTTATAGAAGGCACAATGATAAGCACTGTTAAATCCACAGTATGAGTAAGAAAAGTCTCCATCTCTAAGGAGATTGAAGTTTAGCAAGGAGATAAGAGAAGTTGAAAATAGCCATAATACAGGGAACGGTAAGATAACAACCCTGCAAGAGGTTCAAACAAAGTATTCTGGGAAATCAAAGGCAGAAAAGATGACATCTATTAGGGACAACTGAACAGCTTCATAGAATAAAACTTTTGAGAACTTTTAAAGATGGTGAAGATTTTCACATGTAACAATGAGCAGTGGTATACTTTAGCTGTAAAAGAACCAGGGAAAGCAATTAGGCAATATATCTGGTATCTGAGGGACAATAAATATATGCTGCAGTATCAGATATTCACAAGGGTATACTTGAGATAAAGCTAGAAACATATATTTGGACTATATCATAGGGACACTGAATGCTGGGTGAAGAATTAAAACTTAATCCTTTGACAAAGAAGAGACAATGAAGGATTTGGGGCAAGTCAATGACAAGATAGATGTGGTACTTTTTCCCTCCAGGTTTATTGAGATATGACTCTATGATACTGTGATTTATAGTAAGAAATATATATTTAGTCTTTCTTCATCCCCATTTCTGACACAGATATCCTAAAACCCTTGGAATTTCCTAAGTGGTGAGAGTAACAAAGGTGTCTTTTGTGATGTTTCTGAGGTTACTTTTGGACCGCAGGGAAGGAAGGACCGGTGGCTGGTTGCCAAGGGAGCCAACCCTGTGATTAGCTGGTTGAAACTTTCAGTTCCACCCCCGACCTCTGAGGAGGAGAGAGGGGCTGGAGGTGAATCAATCACCAATGGCTAATGACTTAATCAACCATGCCTATGTAATAAGGCCTCCATAAAAACCCAAAGGATGGGGTTCATAGAGCTTCCCAGGTTGGGGAAAAGGTGGGGATTTGGGAAGAGTAGAGAGCCTGGAGAGGGCATGGCAGCTCTGCACCATGGAAACTCCAGGCCCTTTCCCCACACCTTGCCCTATGCATTTCTTTTACCTGGCAGTCCCTGAGATATGTTCTTTTATCAATATAAGAAACCTGTAATCTATTGAGTAGACTATTGCTCTGAGTTCTGCGAGTGGCTCTAGCAAATTATTCAAATCTGAGAAGATCATTGGAATCTCCAATCTATAGGCAAGTCAATCAGAGGCCCAGGTGACAACTTGGACTTTCAACTGGAGTCTGAAATGTGGGGAAGAACAGTCTTGTAAAAATGAGCCCATAACCTGTGTGACCTGACGCTATCTCCAGGTAGATAATGTCAGAATTGAATTGAATGGTAGGACACCCAGCTTGCGTCAGAGAATTGCTTGATGGTGTGGGGAATCATCTCTCCCCACCCCAGGTTGGAATTGGTACTAAGAGCCTTACATTTTCATGTAACATTATATTAGTTTAAGGTGTACAACATAATGGTTTGATATACAGTTGATCCTTGAAAAATGCAGGAGTTAGGGGCACTAACACCTGCATGGTCAAAAATCTTTGTATAACTTATAGTTGGCCCTTTGCATAAGCAGTTTGTTTCCTCCACATTCGAGGGTGAGCATCTGTGGGTCCAATCAACCAGGAACTGTGTAGTACTGTAGCATTTACTACTGAAAAAAGATTTGCGTACAACTAGACCCATGCAACTCAAAACAACTCTGTGTATATATTGTGAAATGATTATAGATGTGGTACGATTGAAAGTTTATTCCAGTATGTAAAATATTTGGGACAGGGAGACAAATTTCCAGGATACTGTGATTGTTTAGGTGAGAGGCCCACATTCGAGGCATGAAGAAGAACAAAGCAGAAAATTCTTAGTGCTATAATGGTTTCAGTTAAGTGATAGGGTGAGCAAGGAAAGGAAAGGCTGAATGAGAGCGACCCTGAAGAGGAAGAGCCATTTGGATGTGGCAGTTGGCTGGACACTGAGAGACAAGGTGGTGACAGTCTTACACTCTGAAAGACATCAGTGATGTCATTAACAGGAGAAGGGCAGGACATCTAAGTGAACTGGTTCAGCCAACCCAAAGATGCAGCTTTAGGATTCATCCACATGGACAGGAAGAATTTCTCTGAAGGAACATGCCTAGGGAGAAAGAACCCAGGGCAAACTCTTGGAAGGAGTTTGGTAAGTGGAAAATTTAATAGGAGCCAGTGAAAAAGAGAGAGAGGAAATGTAAAGAGGAGTTAGAACCCTGAACATCACCAAGGAAGGGTCCAGGCCTTCCTGGCATCAAAAACAGAAGCAACAGATTTTTGTGAAGTAGTTGCTTATTACCTATGTGCCTCTCCTGATCCTAAATTCCTTAAAAATAAGAAGGGTCTGATTCATTCTTGTGTTTCCAGTGCATAGCACAATGCCTGCCACTGAATAGTCAGGTAATGCAGAGGGAGAGAGGGAGATTGGAAGAAAAAATAGGGAGTTAGGAAGAAAGGAGGAAGATACTTTAAAAAGTTGGATTAGTAATTAGGAGGGCATTTTCGGTAGAATGGCAGCAACAGAACCCAGAGAGCAAGTAGTTAAAGGTGTGACTGACACAGAATGAAGGCAATGAATACAGAAAGGTTGATGGTGGTGAAGAGAATGGAGGTGAGTTTGGGAAAGTCCAAGACTGGTTTTTGTTTGTTTGCTTTTGTTTTGTTTACTGTGATGGGAATCCCATTTGAGATATTATTCTACGAGTTTTTCCTTCTGATATTTAAAGTATTCAGTCAGCTCTCTCCTTGCTCAAAAGTCATGGCTTTTTTTTTTTTTGAATTTTATTTTATTTATTTTTTTATACAGCAGGTTCTTATTAGTTATCCATTTTATACATATTAGTGTATATATGTCAATCCCAATCTCCCACTTCATCACACCACCACCACCCCCTGCCACTGTCCTCCCTTGGTGTCCATATGTTTGTTCTCTGCATCTGTGTCTCTACTTCTGCCCTGCAAACCAGTTCATGTGTACCATTTTTCTAGGTTACACATATATGCGTTAATATACGATATTTGTTTTTCTCTTTCTGACTTACTTCACTCTGTATGACAGTCTCTGGATCCATCCATGTCTCTACAAATGACCCAATTTCGTTCCTTTTTATGGCTGAGTAATATTCCATTGTGTATATGTACCACATCTTCTTTATCCATTCTTCTGTCGATGGGCATTTAGGTTGCTTCCATGACCTGGCTATTGTAAATAGTGCTGCAGTGAACATTGGGGTGCATGTGTCTTTTTGAATTATGGTTTTCTCTGGGTATATGCCCAGTAGTGGGATTGCTGGGTCATATGGTAATTCTATTTTTAGTGTTTTAAGGAACCTCCATACTGTTCTCCATAGTGGCTGTATCAATTTACATTCCCACCAACAGTACTAGAGTGTTCCCTTTTCTCCACACCCTCTCCAGCATTTGTTGTTTGTAGATTTTCTGATGAAGCCCATTCTAACTGGTGTGAGGTGATACCTCATTGTAGTTTTGATTTGCGTTTCTCTAATAATTAGTGATGTTGAGCATCTTTTCATGTGCTTCCTGGCCATCTGTATGTCTTCTTTGGAGAAATGTCTATTTAGGTCTTCTGCCCATTTTTGTTTTGTTTTGTTTTGGTTTTGTTTTTGTTTTTTGCAGTACGTGGGCCTCTCACTGTTGTGGCCTCTCCAGTTGCAGAGCACAGGCTCCAGACGCGCAGGCTCAGCGGCCATGGCTCACGGGCCTAGCCGCTCCACGGCATGTGGGATCTTCCCGGCCCGGGGCACGAACCCGTGTCCCCTGCATCGGCAGGCGGACTCTCAACCACTGTGCCACCAGGGAAGCCCCTTCTGCCCATTTTTGGATTGGGTTGTTTGTTTTCTTAATATTGAGCTGCATGAGCTGTTTATATATTTTGGAGATTAATCCTTTGTCCACTGATTCGTTTGCAAATATTTTCTCCCATTCTGAGGGTTGTCTTTTCATCTTGTAGTTCTGGCTTTTTTTTGTTGTTGTTCTCCCAAACTCTTAAGCTCTTAGGAGAAATTAGGGAATTTGTGGTTAAAGAACAAGTTTCTTGAAGGAAAATGAAGGGAGACATATTTCCCCTAGACTGGAGTTTTCCACAGTCAGGGCAGGAGGAGGAAATAGAGAGAAAACCGGCTGTGGATTCCCAGAGCAGAGATATGGGGCCCTGCAGCCCCTCAGAAGGAGGTAAAGCCTGTGAGACAGAGGGCTGTGTGATCTGTCTAGAAATACGGGATCCCAGGCAAGCTCAGGGGTGATGCCCACGTGCCAAGGAGAGTGGAAACACTTCTCAACGGTGACCTGGCAGAGCAGTGACGAAGTGAACAACGGTTGCCCTCTTCATTCTCCCCCCATTCTCAAGCCTTCCTACTTCAGCAGCTCCACTGGGGAGAAGGCATAAGCCCTAAGAAGGAAAGAAGTTAATATATTTTTAACCACATCGGCAGAATGGGGCTTACAGTCAGAAATTAAGTTGTATTATAAGGACAGAGAGGTAGGTAGTTAGCTGAGTTTGTGGACTGAGCTCCACTGGAGCAGGTTTATAAGCAGAGCAGCAGGGGCCTCGAGACTGCAAAGTACAGTTAGAGGCAGCCCACACACACCATGATAGGGGCAGAACCCCTCACATGTCCAGCTGGGCTGCCCTGAAAGAGAGGCTGGGATGGGAGAGGTAGAAGTTAAGGAAAAACTCCTTAGATGGTATCTATTTTTTTAAGTAAATGTTGGAACCAATTCACTAAAAGAAAGAATGGGAAAGGTTTAGAATGGCAATCCTGAGGCGCTGTATGAAAAAATAAACCAATATGTACGTAGGTGAGCAGCGAGAAGCACACAGTGACCTTTGGAGAGCGTGCAGTCTGCAATACGTGTGTATGCATTTATGCACTGATCTGCGTTGTGTATTTATATTCTGCCTTGTTCAACAAAGCATAAAAGTTGCTTTCATGGCATACATGAGAACAGTAAAGTAAAAAATAAATCAGAAGCAGAGAAAATACATAAATATAGGCTAGAATTGACAAGGAGGATGCTCTAGGCCACACAGTTCTGTGTGTTTCTCCAGCCAACACTCAGCCACCTGTACAAAGGATCAGGGAATGTTAATAGCTGGGCTCTTCTGTGGGAACAGTGCAGGAACAAAGAAGAAAGTAGGGAAGTGAAGCCATTAGCTGCTTATGGCTCTGAGCTTTGTCAGAAGCGTGAAATCAAAACAGGATGGATGGACTGAAAGAACTGGGGGGAGTAGACTACAGAATACAATTAAGACAATAACAGGAAGAGATGGAAGAAGAAACAGAAGCTTGTGATCAAAGACTGCATGGTACAGACCATATGCTTAGATGCTAGCCAATCAGAGTCTACTTCGGAGACCACTGTGGACTAGTTAGTGATGGCATACTCCACCCTGAAATCCAACCCTTCCCAGCTAGATAATGACAGAATACTCAAGCCAATCCTGTGCTTTTAGCCGTTGAGTCAATAGATATTTATTGATCATCAACTATGTAATAGGCTAAGAACAGGATAAAAATAAATAAGACAAGCCCCTTGAGGTACTCAATGGGGAAGTCAAGTTAAGCAAAGCAAGGGAAACCAGGCACAGTGATGAGGGCTGTAGTGAGATATGGGCGGTGCTGCAGGACTACAGCCCATGTGGGCGTCATGCACAACTCACCCTGGGAAGTCAGCATCACCAAAGGGGACTTTTGCCCAGTGTCTTGAAAGAAGAATTGGCGTTTCAGGGAGGAAACACGCAGAGTGAAAATGTGTCAAGTCTTGGAGGCACGAATGAGCACTGTATGTTTTGTAAGTAAAAAGACATTCTATGTGGCTTTGTCAGAGTACTTAGAGGTGGGTGCTCAATGAGGCTGAAAAGGGAGGCTGGGGCAGACTGGGAGGGGCCTTGTGTGCCGCCATGGAACCCATGGGACTGAGGAAGATCAGAGATTTTTATTAGGGAAGTGACAAGGTCAGTGGTGTGGAAAGTTATGTCTGGCAGCACTATGGAGAATAGCTCAGTGGTGGGAAAGAGAGTAGTCAGGGATACTGCTTAGGAGCTTAACAGAACAGCTCATTTAAGACCAAACTGGAGTGAAGCAATCACAGGCAAAGTGTGTGGATAGGTGCTATGAAGACAGAATTCTCAAAGATGAAGCAAAATCGACCACATTGTTCACTTGCAGGGGGACTGCAAATAAGCACGATCTTCCAGGAGGGCAGCTGCAATATGTACATAGAACTTTAAAAATGTTTGTACCTTTTGATCCCATAATTCCTTTTCTAGGGATCTACCTTAGGAAAATAATCAGGACTACAAAAAAGCTTTGTGTTCAAGGATGCTCACTACAGTGTTTTCTAAAATTCATAAACATATTAAATGTGCAGTAATGGAGGAACTGTTTAAAAAAATTATAGCACATTTACACAATACACTACTATTTAATCATTAAAAATTTTGTTTTTAAAGACTATGTGATAGAATGGGAGAAGCTCACAATAAACTAAGTTAAAATATTAACTTTTATATTAAGTATAAAATAATATACAGTTTGAAACCAATTTTCTAAATAGACATGTATGAATTTGAATATTAGATTAAAATTCACCTCACTGCACAGTGGTAAGACAGTAGATAATTTTTATTTTCTTCTCTCTACCTTTCCATATTTTCCAAATTATATTCAGTGAACATACATCGATTATATAACCAGTTATTTTAAAAAATAAGTGA
Organism: Orcinus orca; assembly: GCF_937001465.1. Lineage (NCBI taxonomy): Eukaryota > Metazoa > Chordata > Mammalia > Artiodactyla > Delphinidae > Orcinus > Orcinus orca. The sequence goes on along the minus strand of NC_064560.1, from coordinate 119,642,280 downwards.
ATAATGTAAAGCAAATTGACAAGTATAAGAAGTTTGAGCTCGGACTTCCCTGGTGGCACAGTGGTTAAGAATCCACCTGCCAGTGCAGGGGACACAGGTTTGATCCCTGCTCCAGGAAGATCCCACATGCCACAGAGCAGCTAAACCCATGCACCACAACTACTGAGCCTGCGCTCTAGAGCCTGCGAGCCACAACTACCGACCCCACATGCCACAACTACTGAAGCCTGCGGGCCTAGAGCCCGTGCTCCACAACAAGAGAAGCCACTGCAATGAGAAGCCCGCACGCCGCAATGAAGAGTAGCCCCTGCTCGCCGCAAGTGGAGAAAAAAGCCCGCGTGCAGCAACGAGGACCCAATGCAGCCAAAATGAATAAATAAATAAAATTAAAAAACGTTATTGTGTTAACAAAAAAAGTTTGAGTTACTGGAAAACACAAGTAACCAAGAGAGAAGTAAGTCTGTCTTGCAGCAATCAAAGATGGAGTGAGTCTGGATTATCACACACTGACATTGGCATTGCTATCGCCATTGCCAAAGATTCTGAATCTAATTATGTTATCTTTGTCACTTCACTATCCAAGAAAAAGGCAATTGAGAGGAGTGAAAAAAAAATTCTGCAATGTTATCACAGGTACAATCAAGACAGAGATTTCTATGAGGATATTTTTATTTAGCGACATCGCTTTTCATTTTCATATCTTTTTAAAAATTCTTGACATAATGTATTCAGATTCCAAACTGCCAGAAAATTCAAATAACCAGATTTTTCCCTAGAATATACAGTAGTCATTACTTTTCATAACAATGACACTAAACCCCTGTGAGATATTTAGACACTTATTATTATCCCAAAACCATTTGCAGAAATGTTACTCTTTTTTTTAAAAATTTATTTATTTGTTTTTATTTTTGGATGTATTGGGTCTTCATGGCAGTGCACAGGCTTCTCATTGTGGTGGCTTCTCTCATTGTGGAGCACGGGCTTTAGAGCACAGGCTCAGTAGTTGTGGCGCACGGGCTCAGTTGCTCCGTGGCATGCGGGATCTTCCCAGCCTAGGGCTTGAACTCATGTCCCCTGCATTGGCAGGCAGATTCTTAACCACTGCGCCACTAGAGAAGCCCCCAGAGATGTTACTCTTGATCAGAGTAACTGAATGGAGCTAGAAGAAACATCCATCCACGCTGACCAGTCTCCCTTTAAATTCATGACATCCACAACTATTAATTTCAAGCGTGCCCTTCGTGCTGCCCAGCAATCATAGTGCATTGCCCTAGTCCTAATCCAAGGAAGATGATTCTGTATTTTCTTCTCAAACTTCCAGCACCTCCTCTGCCATCTTCTTTCTCAGCCCTTGACCTTGATTGCTATTTCACTGAGAAAATAGAAACAATCAGAAGAGAACTTCCACAAGTTCCCACCCACACCTTCACCCACCCACCAGCATCTGCACCCTAAACGCTGCCTTCTCTCCTGTTACCAGGGATGAACCCTCCACGTTCCTATCTAAGGCTGAACTCTCCGCTTGTTCACTAGATCCCAAGCCTTTTAAATATCCAAGAACATTGCTCCAGAAGTCCCTCCTCTTTCCTTCTCCTGCATTATCTTTTTTCCCCTCTTTCTTCCTCTTTTTGTTTAGACCAAGGAGTCAACCTTGACTCTTTTGTCTTACACCTTGATTCATCAGCAACATCTGTCATCTCGGTCTTCAAAATGTATCTAGAACCTAATGACTTCTCACCTTTTCTACCGCTTCCTCCCTGACCCAAGGCATCATTATCTCTCTCCTGAATTATTTCAAAAACGCTTGATCCCCTGTTGTCTATTCTCTTAGGAGCCAGAGAGACCCCAGTCTTTACAATGGTCTACAAGGTCTTGCACAATCTACTTCACCCCAAACCTTCCCTCTCTGACATTATTTCCTATGATTTCCCTCCAGTCACACTGGTTTTCCTGTGGTTTGTCCAACATAGCAGGCACACTCCCTCCTAAAGACCTTTCACTATAATTCCCTCTGCTCTTCCCCAGCTATCTCCATGACTCACTCCCTTGCATCCTTCAGATCTTTGCACAGATGTCACCTGTTCAGTGAGGCATTTCCTGACCATCCTATTTAAAACTACAACCCACCCTCTCCACCAACACACCCTATCCCTTCTACCTGCTTTATTTTTCTTCTCAGCACTTATCACCATCTGCCATGTTATCTGTTTTGTTTATCTGGCCGGGGGTTAGGCTGTGTTTATTGTTTGCTGTAGCTATGGGTGTCAGAGATTAAATATTCCTCTGGTGTTCTTATTTTTGTCTCCCTTGTCTTTGGGTTCCCCTAGAAGTGTCTTAACTATCATCTGAGCTGTACAGTTGTTTCAGTTGTTATTATAAAGGAGCCCTGTGGATGTGGTGGTCAGGTGTGGGGGGAGAGGAAGTGTTCTATAATCCTGTGATTAGGTCTCAGTCTTTCAGTGAGCTTGTGTCCCTGGGCTGTGACCTTCACAGGTGCTTCTGATTTTTTTCGCCCCTTAGGACAGACAGGAAGGCTAAAGGATGCTGGAGCTGGGTATTTCCCTTCCCTTAGGTCAGTTAGTAAAACCTGGCAGGTCAGGCTCTGGTAAAATAGTTTCTCTTAAGGGCAGGCCTTGAAAAGAACAGGATGCCCTGGGCATATTTCACAATGGCTGCTTTCCCCTCCCCTGCCAGAAACACAAGGAGATTTTTCTCTGATCTTTACTGTGAGAACCTGATAGGGCTCCTGGAGGTGAAACTCACAAAAGTGTGGGGTGCTTCCCTAAGACTGAGCCCCTCTGGAGTTGTTATCTCTCACACTTGCCCACACCCAACCTCCAGCAATTTGTCAACTAGGTTTTCCAACTCTGGCACTGGTTCCCAAGGGGTTTTCTGCTCCTGGGCTTCTGATTCTCTGTATCTACCTGTTTGTTACTCCAATTTTCGCAGCAGTGGTTTGTCCTATGACCTCAGTTCTCTGACGGATCTAAGAAGAGTTGTTGGTTGTCAGTTTGTTTAGCTTTTTGTTGTTGTTGTTGTGTGGAGGAGAGAGACAACGTCCAAGCTCTTTACTTGCTGGACCAGAAACTGGAAGTCCATATTACATATTTTACTCATTTATTTTTGTCTGTTGTCTTTCTCACCCACTAGAATGCAAGCTCTGTAAGTGCAGGGATGTCTGTCTGATATGTTCACCACAGTATCCTCGGCGCTTACAACAGTGCCTGATGCACAGTAGGCACTTGGATATTTCCTTGAAGAAATTGAATAAATGGAAAAACATATCCCGGTAGTTTCTAGCACAGAAACTTCTTAGTGGACCACTGCACAAGGGCCTTCACCTCTCCTGTCCTTCTGCCTGGAAAGCTCTTTTTCATCCTCCACTTTACTCTTTACCTGGTTAACTCCTAACACCTAAGCATTCACTGAGCTTCAATGTCAGTTCCTCAGGGAAAACTTTCCTCACCTTCAGGTTGAAGATCGTAAGTGTTCATAACCTTGCTATTTCCTCTCACACTTACTGTAGTTAAATAATTATATAAGCATTTATTAGATATTTATATGTATCACAAGTTTATATATTCTTTAAAGGGAGGAATTATGTCTCTTCAATTCCCTTTAGTATCCCTGGCACCTAACAGACTGCTTGACACATATTAGATGCTCAGTAAATATTTGTCGTATGAATAAAGACAGCAGTTATCTTGTTTTGGTAAGATAAAGGTATTATTGCTACTTAACACATTGCCCCAAAACTTAGTGCGTTAAAAATAACAATAATCATGTATTATATCTTCATAGACCTTCTATGGGTCAGGAGTTTGAGAGTGGCTTAGCTGAGCAGTCTGGCTGGAGGTCTCTCATGGGGTTACTGTCCAGACATCAGCCAGAGCTCCGACTATGTGAAGGCTTGTCTGGGGCTGAAGGATGGACTTCCATGGTTTCATGTGGCTGGCAAGTTTGCAGTGGCCATTGGCAGGAGGTCTCTGTTCCTTCTCATGGTGACCTCTTTTAAGGCTATGTGGATACTCTTACAATATGTCAATTAGCCTCCCCCAGAGTGGGCAATCTAAGAGAGATCCAATGGAAATGTAAAAATTTTTTTATGATATAGCCTCGGAAGTCACAAGTCATGACTTCTGTCACATTCTGTTTGTGAAAAGGAAGTTCCTACATGTGGCCCCATTTAAAGGGAGAGTTTAGACTCCCCACATTTGCAAGAAATTGTGTCAAAGAATTGGTGGACATAAATTAACAAATTAATGGATAAAAGAACGTAGTGACTCAAAATCAGTTTTCCTAACTTTGGAAGAGAGAAGGAAAAATAACTCTGCAGTCGTTTAAGGGCAACAAAATAAAGAATCAAACAGTAGATGAATATCTGGAGAGATTACCTTTTTTAATATCAACATGGTTGCAGAGGTATAATGTTCATAAATGCTTTTCTACATTAGAATATCTGAGGGGAAAGAAATAACAAATGCTAGAAGGTCAAAGACCAACAGCCAACACAGCTATGCCAAAAAAAAAAAAAAATATATATATATATATATATCTATATATATCTATATATATCTATCTCATCAGTGTATAAGGTAATGAATGGTAGTTGCAAAATAATTGCACTTTCCATCCTTGCAGGGGTTATAATACCCCTATCAGTATCTGAAAAAGAAAATCTTCTTCAGTCTCTCCACACATTTTTGGGATTGTGGGTGGAGGACAAGGAGCACATAGAATTACTTTTTCTTTTTTTCATCTTTATTGGAGTATAATTGCTTTACAACGTTGTGTTAGTTTCTGCTTTATAACAAAGTGAATCAGCTATACATATACATATACATATATCCCCATAACCCCTCCCTCTTGCGTCTCCCTCCCACCCTCCGTATCCCACCCCTCTAGGTGGTCACAAAGCACCGAGCTGATCTCCCTGTGCTATGCGGCTGCTTCCCACTAGCTATCTACCTTACGTTTGGTAGTGTATATATGTCCATGCCACTCTCTCACTTCATCCCAGCTTACCCTTTCCCCTCCCTGTGTCCTCAAGTCCATTCTCTATGTCTGTGTCTTTATTCCTGCCCTGCCACTAGGTTCATCAGTACCATTTTTAAAAAATGAATTTATTTATTTATTTATTTTTGGCTGTGTTGGGCTTTCTCTAGGTGCAGCGAGTAGGAGCTCCTTTTTGTTGCGGTGCGTGGGCTTCTCATTGTGGTGGCTTCTCTTTTTGCGGAGCACAGGCTCTAGACGCGTGGGCCTCAGTAATTGTGGCTTGCGGCTTCAGTAGTTGTGGCTTGCGAGCTCTAGACCACAGGCTCAGCAGTTGTGGCGCATGGGCTTAGTTGCTTCACAGCCTGTGGGATCTTTCCAGACCAGGGCTCAAACCTGTGTCCCCCCACATTGGCAGACAGATTCTTAACCACTGCGCCACCAGGGAAGTCCCAGTACCATTTTTATAGATTCATATATATGCGTTAGCATACAGTATTTGTTTTTCTCTTTCTGACTTACTTCACTCTGTATGACAGACTCTAGGTCCATCTACCTCATTACAAATAACTCAATTTCATTCCTTTTTATGGCTGAGTAATATTCCATTGTATATATGTGCCACATCTAGAATTACTTTTTCTACTGATTCCTATCAGCCAAATATCCAATCCTAGGATTAGCGAATTAAGTAGATAAAGTACAAGGTTAGAATTTGAAAAGGCATAAATTATATAATCTCTTGTAATAGTACCTCCATATATATTACCAAGCAGAACGTTAGCACAAGCCAAGATCCTTAAACCACTTTTCGTGGAGAAATTAGCCTCAGTGTCTTAGGTCTCCACTTTGGGTGTATACAATCTGTCTGATAAAAATTCTTCTCTAGTTTTAATCGACCGCTGCCGTCTCTTTTCCTTCCTTTCCTGGGCCATTTTGAGCAGGAAGAATGGCTTGTAAATTACTTAATAATAAATAGCCCACACCACATAAGAAATAGGTGAATATAGGAAATGGTGGTAATTCCTAGGGGATGAAAAGTCCAGTTTACAAAAATACATGTGTGTGTATGTGCATCTTTCTGTGTATATTCCTTTTTCATTTGACTTCCTACTAAATGAAGATTTCACATAAGTGACTTTTTCATATAACAAAAACTTACTCCTTCAGGTACCCAAACATTGTTATTTTAATGTAATCACCATTAACAGACTATAGTAAAATACTATAGTCTCTTTAGTAAAATAAATTTAGTAAAATACTATAGATTTTTCTATATTTTTAAACAAAGTATGCTAAACTTTAACATTTGCTTGATGATTCCAGATTATGGTTATTAAGGATTGTTCTATATTTGTACAAGGCAACCTAGTGCAACAGAAAGATTATTAGATTAAGAATCACAGTGACTTCATCAAGTTGTTCAACCTCACTGACATACATTCCTCATCTGTAAAATGGGAACAATATCTTCCCTGGATTTCTCAATGTTTATGATAAATGTTAAATTATATAACATATGTAAATGTTATCAATCAACTGTTGAATAGAAGAATATAGATACTAAAATAAAGGACTATTTAGACCAAGAAGTATTATGCAACTCTGATTTTGATGTTTTTGTGTTTATTGTATATAAATCATGATCCCCCAAAACAGTTAGATTATGTTTAAAGTTACAGTAAATAGATTCTGAGTAAATGGACTCTCCTATGGAAAAAAATATTTACTTCTGATCAATGGCTTTTATAATACCCATATTTAGTATATGGAGTTCTCTTTTTGCTTATTTTTTCCTTCTTTGCTCTATCTCTCTGGTTAGTTGAGTTTGCTAGATGAGGGAACTCTGAATAACTGAAGTTTTATATTCTGTATATCTTTTCTTAGCATGAAAGCAAATGTCATGAATGCTTTACTTAATACAATATTCCCATGTTGATTGTCTCTGAAAATATCAATAGCTGTAAAAATATGGCCAATACTGAGCGACACAGAGTGGTCAGCATGGGCACTGATCATAGCCATCATGGTTAAGTTTCCCAAGTATTTGGGAAAAGTACTACATCAATACATTTCTAATATTATTATCAGGCTTTAGTACACTGATTTCTAAGAAAACATAGTTCAACCAGCCACATTACTAAACAGAGTGGATAGTACTGGGGGCATTCTCTCTCCAGAGCTGTTGTGTAAAGCAATGTCTCTCCTCGAGAGAAAACTTTCAACCTCACCTTCCCAATTCCATCACAGAACAAAAAGAACAACTGAGCTATGGAGGCTACAGGCTCCAAATTTGACAGAGATTTTTTTTTAATAAAATTTCTTTTTTTAAAACTTTAGATTTACAGAAAAAATGTGACGATGATACAGAGAGTTCTCATATACCCACACCCAGTCTCCCCTGTTACAGACACTTTACATTACTATGGTATGTTGATTACAATTAGTGAATCAATATGGATATATTATTATAAGTTCATACGTGATTCCCATCTTTTCAGTTTTTACGCACTGTCCTTTTCCTGTTCTTGGATCCCATCCAGCTCTCCACACTACATTTTGGGGTCACGCCTCTTTGGCCTCTCGCGGCTGTGGCAGTTTGTCAGACGTTCCTTATATTTGATGACCTTGACAGTTTGCTGAGTACTGGTCAAATATTTTGTAGAGTGAGTGTGACAGAGATTTTGAAAGTCATTTCAGGGCAACACCTAAGGTAGTAGTTTCTAAACAGTGAGCTCTGGCCCAGGGCATCAGAATCAGGTGGAAAACGTATTGCTCATTCTGACCTCATACTATTGAAGATGAAGCGTAGGTATTTGTACTTTAAACAAAGCATCCAAGTGGTTTTCCTGAGCAGGTCATTTTGGAGAATCACTGGTCAAAATTGGATGCCTGAGGGTGCCCACCACTCTGCATTATCTCACGGTTGATAGAATGTTCCACAGAGAGCCCAGGATTCTGCCATTCTCCCACCCCAACCTAGAGGGGTGGGATAGGGAGGGTGAGAGGGAGACGCAAGAGGGAGGGGATATGGGGATATATGTATACGTATAGCTGATTCACTTTGTTATACAGCAGAAACTAACACACCATTGTAAAGCAATTATACTCCAATAAAGATGTTAAAAAAAAAAAAGAACTAGTGCTCTGATTTTCATCCCTTCAGCAAGTATATACCAAGTTCCTACCACACGCAATGTGGTGGTGCCAGTTTTACAGCAGAATAAAGCCGATATGGCCTCTTCCATCACTAAGCTTAAAATCCTGTGGTAGGAGGAGGGGAGGCAGTATATGAAGCAAATAATCAGTCAGATCTCTATATATCATGGGTGTTATAAAGGAAAACAGGACGTTTGAGACAGTATAACTAGTGCTTCAATATTGATGAGTATGGGAGTGGTCAGAGAAGCCCTCTGTTGAGAAATGACATTCAATTTGAGATTTAAATAATGGGTACCGATCAGTGGTTTGGGCACTCCAAGAGCTATTAACAGTGGGTACAACGAAACCTACAGGAGCAAGGAGTTTCACTTCTTGGACATGATTGTTCTCAAACTGTAGTTTCAGGTCCACTGAGCAGTGTGGCTTAAAGCAGCTTAGGAAAATAACAGTCAAAATCAGGAAGGAGTCCCCATGACTGGTGGGGGTCCATTAGGAGATCCCATTCCTGCTTGTTCGTTCATTTATTACCTGTTTTCAATCTGGGGTTCTAGCAATCAGCTTTTACATAGTTTGACCTAAAACAATGGTTCTCAATCTTGGCAGTACATTGGATCCTCCTGGGGAGCTTAAAAAACAAACAAACAAACAAACCAATGGCTTGGCCTCACTCCTAGAAATTCTGATTTAATTGGTCTGGAGTATAGTCTGAACATGAGGATCTTCTAAAGCTCCCCAGATGATTCTAGCATGTAAACAATTTTGAGAATCACTATTTCAAGAAGAAAAACAGCTGAATTGATCAATGAGGAAAGTCAATGAAATAGTTAAAAATAATCTGTGTGTTTCGCATCTCCCTGTTGGAAAACAAAGAACAGCTGGTAAAATCGAACCATAGGTGACTAAGGTTAACGATAGCCTCACTGGCTCTCTACTTCACATATAGATGACCCTCTTTGGCACTCGATTTGTTTGTATGATGCAATCCTTTACGCCTAGGACTTAGTGTGCTGGGCTGAGGAAAAAGATGTAAATGCAGGCTAAGAATATCTTGTCCCTCAGAAAATTTGAAGTCCACTGGAAATATATAATTAATACCACAAAATAATAAAATAGAGTGTAGGAATTAACTGAGACAACAGAAGTTCAAGAGGTGGAAACAAGCTACACTGAGGCTGGGCAGATCGAAAGAGACAAGAGGATGTGGGTCTTAAGTGATCTTGGGAGCATGAAAAGGAGTAAACCCAGGCAAGGAAAAAGGAATAACAATCATAGAAAAAAGAGAATAGGGAAGAGACCTGCCTTATTGCCCCCAGGGCGGGAGTTGGCAGTAGGAAGAAATCAGCTCTCTCTCTAGTTGAAGTTGGCCAATAACCAGTAGCCATTATTACATCTTGTTTTTCAGAGAACACTTCTTCTTGGGCATCTCCCCTCATAGTGAAGAGGACTGATTCTGTTTTTCCATTTTCCTCCATCAGAAAAGGGACTAATCTTTGATTTCTGAATGCTTTGATGTGAACAAAGGACCTCCCAGGTCCTCCAGTCCTCCTGTCATAGGTAGATAAAATAGTGTTTCATATTTTAATGGTATATTTTGATCACTCAGGTACAAGTGTACCTAAAGAGAAATCAAATCACAGCTATACCGTATTACGTCTTTACTAAGTGCCAGGCATGGTGAGAAGCACTGCACATACAGTATTTTATTTAATTTTCACAACATTTCATTAGGAAACTATTATCCCCATTTTTTCAGATGAAAATCATAAAGTTCAGAGAAGGTAAGTAATTTGCCCAAGTTCATACAGTAAGTGGTAGAGTCTAGACTTGTGCCATGTCTACCTTATTCTAAAGTTTAACTTGTAGGTACTTCCTTTTACAAAGTTTATAACAGACAAGAAATTAAGATTCTTGATATTACTTTACTACACTTAAGACCTCATGATTACCGTGCAGCAGAACCACCTGTGATACATTTTTAAACTGTAGGGCTTGGATCCCACCTGGGAACTACTGAATGAGAATATCCAGGGCAGAGCCTGGAAATCTGTAATAGTCGCTAAGCCCCACAGGTGTTTATGATGTGCAGCCTGGACGGAGAACAATGATCCTATTTAGTGGCAAGAGCTGGGAAACGTGTGTGGCCTAGATGCTACTTCCTTTGCTTATATGCAGGTCTGCATAAGGCTCCTCACCTAGAAATAAGTGTAGCATCTTTCTATCCAAACCACTAGAAACAACCATAATAAGGAAAACAGTGATGATGATAATTAATAGAAGCAAGTTTGAGAAGACACTCTACCTTGGAGGAGCTCAACCAATCCCAAATTCAGGGAAATTATGAAATGTCACTATTTCTAGTCAGCAATGGGATCGTTGCATTCTTCCAAAAAATATATTAAAACATACTATACTAGCACTGTTGTTTATAGTTTGCAGATGTGCTTCTGGAGCTGAAGCCTGTTTGAGATGAATCCAGTTGCTGGCTTTGGTCATTTCAGCATATATTTTTTGCATCCTTAGAAATTATTTTATTTAAGTACTAAGAAAGGTCAGATTTGAGCATCATCAAATAATGGCAGTCTTGTTAATCATGATCTCAACGGCTTTAGATGTTTTTACAACCAGCATGTGGTTACTTTAGGCAAAGGGGTTTGGGATAACCACAGCAGGCTACGAGAACCAAAGTGGAGAGTATTTGGAAATAAAGTGGGATACATAAGTTTGGGTCAATCCTTCATCCTTTTGGGGAGCAACAATTAATATCCATGTTATTCAGAGGACCATTCTGAAATAATTATACTTAAAACTAAATTTTCTTTCCTTGGGGGCAAAAGACTATCACTCAAGTGCTGTCTATGTGAAATGAGACCTGTAAAAGAAACTCAGCATTCTCTCATCATCCTTAAGAACTGAGGCACAAAGTAGAAGGCAAAAATGAAACTAAGCTTCATAAGATTTATAAAGCATCTATCAATCGTTTGCTTGATTGTGGCATATTTGAAGCTCTGTACTAATACGTTGTTTCATAAGCAATTGAAAACCACCAAGAAATGTTTTTGTGTTGAGTTGTTTGACATTCCCTAGGTATAAATGCAAGAGAATATAAGTGATAAGTCAACTTCTGGAGGTAGGAGGTTTACCTATCATTAGATCTTATGTAACAACTTATAATTGCCTAGGCTTTCAAAAATAGACAAGGACATAGCAATTAAAGAGCAGTTTTGGGACACATAAACCCACTCCAAGCAATAAAATTAAGGCCATAAATTTATTTGCCTACCAGCTCCTGCATATTCATTTGTTGCTACAAATGGTTTAATATAAACAGGGAGGACAAACTACCTAACATCCCCACATTCTGTGATTCCCTAGGAAGTGGCAATTATCAGTGGAAATTAACAGAGAGAAAAAGTGGAAGAGAGCAATTAACATCATAATTTCTCTTTATCAAATCCAAATTGCAACAGATTTTTTTAGTGGCTAGTTTTATACAATTAGAACCCTCTGCCATTTGATGAGAACACATTGTTGGAACTTATTCTTAGAGCAATCTCACCTAGCAGAAACATCTCCAAAGCATCAACTGAAAAATAGACCTGTACTTAGCAGAGAAAAACCTAGAATAGCAAGGTATGTAGAACAGTTTTACATAAATACCTTTGAAATCATAGGTTTACAATTATCTACCAAATACTGGTGGCAATTCTGAAAGCACCACTGCTGGATAGAGGATCCTCCGCTTCAAACATCATTACACCAAGACCCACTCTTCTCAGCAGTGATTCTTTGCTCTCAGTAAGTAGAACAGACTCACTTTGCCAAGGTGAAGAAAGGTAAAAGGCCAACTGACATAACAGTTTTTAAAGTGAATTCCCCATTTTACATCTTAGTTCTAGATTTATAGAATCATAAAACATTCCATCTGGAAAGAACCTTGAAGATCATCCAGCAACCCGTTTATTTTGCAGGCGAGGAAACTCAGACCCAGAGGATTTAAGTGGCTAGTTCAAGGCCATATTCCTAGTTCACTGCTGAACCACTAGGTATATCATCAGTGCCCCAGCTTATTAGAGAGAAAGAGACAGATTTCCCTCTCACATTCTACCAACTAGAAATTCTTTGAGGTTAACAACTAGTTCTTTTTTTTTTTTTTGGAAGGCACTAAACCCATTGGTCATTCCCATATTAATGCCTTGAGTGCTTTAGACAGGCAACATCTAGATGTTTCTGTGAACGTGTGAAAGGGAGGTTTGTTTGCAACTATGTGGAGGGGAGCAGAGAGACTCTATCCCACAGGAATGTAGGAGGTTTGCTGAACTTGCCATCATATTTTAAAATGTCTATCCCTAGGTCCTAACTTACTACTTGTATGACCTTAAGAAAGTTACATGACGTCCCTATGCCTCAATTTTCTCATTTAACCAGGATAATAACAATTACTTCCAAGGTTGGTATAAAATTAGATTTCAGGTTGTTAATTATGAAAATACCAAGGAAAATGCCTGGCATTTAGTAGGTGCTCATTAAACATTAGTTCTCTTTATTTTTCTTTTCATTCACCATTACCTCTGCCAGAAAGGTCTAATAAAATCAAAGTGGTTTTTAGATCCCTGGGTTAAATTTCCTTAGCCATAAAATAGAGATAAGATAGCCTACTTCATGGGGTCCTTGTGAAGATAGAACATGATAATGTCTATGAACGTGCTTTGTAAAGTATACACTATTATACACATAGGGGATTGAGGCTGTAATTGTTATGATCCACACCCCAGTACTCCAGACTCAACGCTACGTTTTCCAACCGGCTTCAAACACCTTCATCTCTCCCCTCCAAGTACCTGACCCTCTTCCTCCAATTCCTAACTTGCCTTTTTCTCTGGTCAAATGAACAGTTTGCTCAGTCTTTGCTGTATGCTGGGATGCATAACAAAGCCCAGATTCTACTCTACCCAACTCCTTTTCAGTGTATGTGTATTATCTCATTTGGCACTCACCACACATTGTTAGCCATCTTTTTGTACTTATATATTTGGATTCCTCTACTAGATTTCTGTACTCTTCAAGGAAAAATAATACGTTTTTTTGTTTTTGTTTGGGTTTTTTGTTTTTTGCAAACTCACAAGTCTAGCAGAGTACTTTGATCTGAGAAAGTTTCACAATACCTATCTGTTGAGTGATCAACAGATTACAGTATTGAATTTGGTCAATAACTTTGTTTTAGTTACTCTACTTATATTAAAAATTACCAGAGGAAATTCCCTGGTGGTCCAGTGGTTCGGACTCTGCACTCTCACTGCTGGGGCCCAGGTTTGATCTCTGGTGGGGGATCTAAGATCCTGCTAGCTACGTGGTATGGACAAAAGTAAAAATAGTTAAAAAAAAAGCAAAACCAGAAAACTTAGTGGAGTAAGACAACCATTTATTATGCTTGTGGATTCTGTAGGTCAGGAATTTGGAGAGGGCACAGAGGGAATGGTTCGTCTCTGTTCCTAGGTGGCTGACACTAAAAGGCTTAAAGGCTGGAGGCTATAATCATCTGAAGATTATTTGCTCACAATTAATGGTAGCTATCCCTGGGAACTTAATAGGAGCTATTGAATGGAACACACATACATGGTCTCTTCACATGACCTGGGCTTCTTCACAATATTGTGCCTGCAAAAAAGAGTCAGGCAGAAGCTGTGTCTTTCATACCACCCAGCTTCAGAAGTCACACAGCATCACTTCTGTCATATTCTACTGGTCAGAGAAGTCACCAGTGCACCTAGGTTCAAGAGGAGAGAAAGGTTCACCTCTAGTCGGGTTCTAAAGGAACATGTAAGAGTAGAAATGCCACTGTACCCATTTTGGGGGGAAATGTAATCTGACACAAACCTTTATTTTTCTAATGAACTAACACCAAGTTTTTCTGTGTTTTAAATTTAAGGGGCTGTCTTACTTAAGTCTCTAAATAGATGACCAGAAATACAGAGGTCATTTGTTTTACAAATTGAGAAAGCAAGACATGGAAAAGACGTGAGCATAGTGAACATGGGTCCAAACAGCCCTCTGCATTGCTGATTAACTGGATATTCAGGGCAACAGAATCATTAGTTACTATTTAGGTAATACGTAAGTAGTCCCATATTTGGCATTGGGTTTGAACTTCTTTTTCTCCCCCAAAAGACGCCTTATCCTTGTTGATACCACAAAGCTGGCTCCCTGATTGATTTCCCTGCCCTGAGAGCTGACTCTTTCCTTGGCTGAAATAACAATCTATTTATGATGCTGACATACTCAATAGCTTACCTGTGATTGCATGGCTAAGGAAGAGTAGAAGACTGTTTTTCAAGCTTATATGTTCTTTACTTTTCTGTAAGAGGTTCAGGGCTCCCTATTATCAACACTTACCCACCCCTAACCACCAAAAAACAAAGAAAAACAAACAAACATGGATAATGTGGCAAATAAAGGCATTACAGTCCACAGAGTATGAAAAACTAACCTGCAGACATCTATTATCATAACAGTGAAGCAGGCTTCTCTAAGAAAGGTGCACAATAGTTCTCCAGGATCAGTTTAGTACAGAAAACTTGTTCTCTTCCAAGACACGCAGCAGGCAAAACTATGAGAGAGTAAAGTTTGTATTTTGCCCTTCCTCCCCATGCATTTACACGCGCGCGCAAACACACACACACACACACACACACACACACACACACACACACACACACACACACACACACACACACACACACCCCTCCTGTTAGTTCTCATTCCTGCTCTGTCCACACTTAACAACACAGACTACCATGATAGCTACTCACCCTGTTCTTCTGGTCTGCTAAGAAGGTTTCTTTAATATTCTCCATATAAAAAACTACATGACCTTCTAGGTTGTTCACCCCCCTTCTCAGAGTCCTGAAGCCAATTTGTTCTACTGGTCATGATTAATTGGTTAATTAGTTATTCCTTCCAGTTTAACTATTTGTTATTAAGATCTTCTGGGGACATAGATCCTTGGACTGCAAAAAAACAGTAACAAGAATCAGCACTACTTAGCAAAAGCCTTAAAAGAGTGAAAATCTTTTGACCTGCCAATTAGACTTCTGGGAATATATGCCAGGTAAATCATTGAACCCAAAGATGTGTGTAATGTAGATGTTTACCACCATGTTACTTATCATGATGAAAATTTAGAAATAATCTGAATATCTAAAAGTAGGGGTATTGTTAAATACAGTAGAGTATATCCAGTTAGTGAAATAATGGCAAGGAATTCACATAATGGGATAATATACAAATCTTTAAAACAATAAATTAAATATATATTTAATGGTGTAGAAATTCTTTGATAATATGAAATATAAAAAGTAGGTTATATAGCATAATATAGAGAGCCATCTGGTCTTCGTAAATATATTTTTCTTATGTATAAAGTTTTTCATATGCATATTCTTCCAGGAAAACCCCGGAAGGATATCCACCAAAATGTGTTATAAAGCCTCTGGCAGATGTTTTGGGATTATTTTAATTTTTATTATTTTTGCTTACTTGAATTTTCTACTTTTACCCAATGATGAGTAATACTTATATTTCTTTTACAGTTAAATAAGTTAAAAATTAGAGGTAAGTCAGTAGAAAACGTATTTTAACCAAATAGAGTTTTCCATTTTCCATCAAATATACCATGTACACATTGGTGTATTTAAAACTGATAACCAACAAGGACCTACTGTGTAGCACAGGGAACTCTGCTCAATATTCTGTAATAGCCTAAATGGGAAAAGAATTTGAAAAAGAATAGATACATGTACACGTATCTGTAACTGAATCACTTTGCTGTACACCTGAAACTAACACAACATTGCTAATCAACTATACTCCAATATAAAATTAATTTTTTTAAAAATTTTATCCCATAATCAGCCATCCATTCTGTCCATGGGTAGTCTAAGTTTTAAGGGGCAGTAGGTAATTATTTTATCAAAGTATATCAAGGACACAAATCTTACAGCTCAATACATGTATTACAGTAGGTAATTATCTTAAAATGAAAATGGAGATCAATATCTGTACCTATAACAAAGGATAAATAAGAAGTAGAAATTCAGGTGTCAAGGTGATGTCTCTCCATTCCCCAAGTTCAATCAAAGTCACATGAAGGGACTGCCAGCCAGGGAGTCAACACACTAGGGAGCAATCAACCTTTGCTGCTGAGTAATGAGTGGGAGACCATTGTACTTACAGAAATTTTCTCAGGAAGATTGAAATATGTGGCTTAAAGAAATACTTGGATAAGGCAAGCGCTAGGATGCGGTGTGAGGCCTCCCAAGGGGAATGTTTAAGGCCCATTTTCTAAGGAGGTGGGTCAGGTTAACTTCAGGGTGTCTGATTGCTGAATGGTGTATTGTGAATTCAGGGACAGCACTAAAGTGCTTGGACCTTAAAAGAATAGGCCGAGCTCTGCTTCCAGTCGTCTTTCTTCTACGCTTTCCCCCTGTAGTGCTCAGACTCTCCTGCACATAAATATTTAAATATTTAAAGAAAGTTGATTTGTAGGGGTGCCAAAGTTTTAGTCTGCCCGGGACACTCATATGCTTCATTCCAATTCTGAATACAGGATATAAATTCTCAGGACTCAAATCTCACCAACAGTACTGGAGCTTCTGCCTCCAAATGGCATCTTCATAGGACTAAATTTATAGCCGTTAAGAGATGTGCTATAAAAACGCCTTAAAGATAAACAACAAGGACCTACTGTATATAGCTCAGGGAACTATATTCAATATCTTATAATAACCTATAATGGAAAAGAATCTGAAAAATAATATATATATATACACATATATATGTAACTGAATCACTTTACATCTGAAACACTAAATCAACTACACTTCAATAAAAAATAAGTAACAACAACAACAAAACTTTTAAAGAATTCTCATTAATAAGACTTTTGATACCAGAGTGTAAGAGGATATGCTATATTCTCTCATCTTGTATTATATTCTCCCCTCTTGTTTCTTTGAATTGTCCAAATTATTTGCCCTTAATATTTTGGTTCTATATAAATAAAATTTAGGTAATATTATTAGAATTACTAGAAATATTCCCCTTTGGAAATGGTGCAGTACTCCCTACATTCATTGGTTGAACATATTCTACATGAGTTCAAAGGAGTTATAGACAAGTCAGTTGATGACAGCCTGTCTGGTAGGTATAGTGGCAGAAAGATACATGGCACATGGCGTGTCGTGGGAAGAGAGCATGACCACCTGAAACACTGGAGAGCGTGCACGCTAAAAGAAGAGGTGACCACTAGACAAAAGAGGGGGAAAGATCATGTCCCACAGCAACATCTACTTGAGCAGTTTCCCAAAGTTTGTTCTATAGAGTAGCAGTTCAAAGGGATGCTAATCATCAATAAAAGGGTCTGTGAAAAAATGTTTAAAAAACACTGGGTTGGGCTTCCCTGGTGGCGCAGTGGTTGAGAGTCCGCCTGCCGATGCAGGGGACGCGGGTTCGTGCCCCGGTCCGGGAAGATCCCACATGCCGCAGAGCGGCTGGGCCCGTGAGCCATGGCCGCTGAGCCTGCGCGTCCGGAGCCTGTGATCCGCAGCAGGAGAGGCCGCAACAATGAGAGGCCCGCGTACCGTGAAAAAAACAAAAAAAAAAACAACACACTGGATTAAGCATCAGACCAACCCCAAATGAATAATGTACTATTAAAAATAAAGGAGAGGGAAGACCATTGGTCAAAAATGTCAGTACCATAAAAGACAAAAAAAGGTGGTCGTGGCAGTCAGAGCGATATGCCCATCAGATCTCCTGTCAAGAAAGAACCTTCTGCAAGGAATGGAGTTGGCTTCCAGCCTCCAGCGGCCACAGCTCTAAATCAGCCCTAATGTTTATGCTGAGACCACACTCCCTATAGGCTGTTCCCAATAATGACTGAGCAAGGAAGGAGAACTACAGCTGGGCCAGTTCTGCCCAGTGTAGGACTCCTCTAATGGGAAACCTTTGCTCTGGAGCTGCCAATGGACCTTGTGACAGATCTTTTATCTTCTTTTGTTTTTTGGGTTTTTTTTTAGTTTTTTTTTTTAATTTATTTTATTCAAGACCAAAAGACAACCCTCAGAATGGGAGAAAATATTTGCAAATGAAGCAACTGACAAAGGATTAATCTCCGAAATTTACAAGCAGCTCATGCAGCTTAATAACAAAAAAACAAACAACCCAATCCAAAAATGAGCAGAAGACCTAAATAGACATTTCTCCAAAGAAGATATACAGAGTGCCAACAAACACATGAAAGAATGCTCAACATCATTAATCATTAGAAAAATGCAAATCAAAACTACAATGAGATATCATCTCACACCGGTCAGAATGGCCATCATCAAAAAAATCTAGAAACAGGGCTTCCCTGGTGGCGCAGTGGTTGAAAGTCCGCCTGCCGATGCAGGGGACACGGGTTCGTGCCCCAGTCCGGGAAGATCCCACATGCCGTGGAGCGGCTGGGCCAGTGAGCCATGGCCGCTGAGCCTGCGCGTCTGGAGCCTGTGCTCCGCAACGGGAGAGACCACAACAGTGAGAGGCCTGCGTACCGCAAAAAAAAAAAAAATCTAGAAACAATAAATGCTGGAGAGGGTGTGGAGAAAAGGGAACACTCTTGCCCTGTTGGTGGGAATGCAAAGTGATACAGCCACTATGGAGAACAGTATGGAGGTTCCTTAAAAAACTGAAAACAGAATTACCATACAACCCAGAAATCCCACTACTGGGCATATACCCTGAGAAAACCATAAGTCAAAAAGAGTCATGTACCAAAATATTCATTGCAGCTCTATTTACAATAGCCCAGAGATGGAAACAACCTAAGTGCCCATCATCGGATGAATGGATAAAGAAGATGTGGCACATATATACAATGGAATATTACTCAGCCATAAAAAGAAACGAAATTGAGTTATTTGTAGTGAGGTGGGTGGACCTAGAGTCTGTCATACAGAGTGAAGTAAGTCAGAAAGAGAAAAACAAATACCATATGCTAACACATATATATGGAATCTAAGAAAAAAAAAAGGTCATGAAGAACCTTTCATGGGGTTCTTGGGGTAAGATGGGAATAAAGACACAGACCTACTAGAGAATGGACTTGAGGATATGGGGAGGGGGAAGGGTAAGCTGGGACGAAGTGGGAGAGTGGCATGGACATAGATACACTACCAAATGTAAAATAGATAGCTAGTGGGAAGCAGCCGCATAGCACAGGGAGATCAGCTCAGTGCTTTGTGACCACCTAGAGGGGTGAGATAGAGAGGATGGGAGGGAGGGAGACACAAGAGGGAAGAGTTATGGGAACATATGTATATGTATAACTGATTCACTTTGTTATAAAGCAGAAACTAACACACCATTGTAAAGCAATTATACTCCAATAAAGATGTTAAAAAAATTTATTTTATTAAAGTATAGTTGATTTACAATGTTGTGTTAATTTCTGCTGTACAGCAAACTGATTCAGTTACACATACATATACATTCTTTTTCATATTCTTTTCCATTATGGTTTATCATAGGATATTGAAGAGTTCCCTGTGCTACACAGTAGGACCTTGTCATTTATCCATCCTATATATAATAGTTTGTATCTGCTAATCCCAAACTCCCAATCTATCCCTCCCTCACTGCCCTCCCCCTTGGCAACCACCAGTCTATTCTCTATGTCTGTAAGTCTGTTTCTGTTTCATAGATAAGTTAGTGTCATATTTTATAATAGATTCCATATATGTGTTATCATGTGGTATTTATCTTTCTCTGTCTGACTTACTTCACTTAGTATGATAATCTGTAGATCCATCCATTCTTTTTTATGGCTTAGTATTCCATTGTATATATTACCATATCTTCTTTATCCATTCATCTGTTGATGGACATTTAGGTTGTTTCCATGTCTTGGCTATTGTGAATAGTGCTGCTGTGAATATTGGGGTCCATGTATCTTTTCAAATTATGGTTTTGTCCAGATATACACCCAGGAGTGGGATTGCTGGATCATATGGCAACTCTATTTTTAGTTTCTTGAGGAATCTCCATACTGTTTTCCATAGTGGCTGCACCAATTTACATTCCCACCAACAATATAGGAAGGTTTCCTTTTCTCCACACCCTCTCCAGCATTTGTTATTTGTAGATTTTTTAATGATGGCCATTCTGACCAGTGTGTCCTCTTGTATTTTCTGTATCTTGACTATGGTGATGGCTACACCAATCCATACATGTGATAAAATTGTATAGAGCTAAACACACATACACAAATAAGTATATGTGAGACTGGAGAAATCTGAATAAGGTCTGCAGATTGTATCAACGTCCATTTCCTGGTTGTGCTATTGTGCAGGTTATGGGTGAAGGGTATACAGGATCTCTCTGTATTATTTCTTCCAACTGCATGCAAAACTGCAATTGTCTCAGAATTAAAAGTTCACATAGATACACTCTAATCTTTCCTAATGTGTTAACATTTACCTTTCCCAAGGAATAGATATGTATTTTAATGGCATCTAATGGAGGCAATGCCTTTATCCAGACAAGCAGTTCCAAGAGCTGGCTGCCTTTAAGTATCTAGGATAGACCCAGGGGAAAGATATTTTTATGCAGGCAAGTCTTTCGGTAATGTTCACATCTCACGACATCGGTAGCTGCCTACTCCACCTACTCCATCTCCCTTCAGTGGATTGAAACTAAAAGTTCGTTCTTATTCATGAGGAGCTGTGCTTAGCCTTGTTCAACTAGGTAACTATCTACGTACATTTCTCTGGGTTATAGTGCAAAACTTAAGAACACTGTTTTATTCTAACTTTTTCCCTTTTTGAAGGTGAAAGAAGAGGTCTGTTCTTGAAGTGTATGTCTAGGACCTCAAAGCATGAGAAATTAAAAAGCCAAACTCAAATGGGTATATAAAAGCTTCCTCCCTCACCCTCCTCTCAGCCACTGTGGAGGAGTAAAAGCCTTTTTTTTCCCTGTTGACCATCAATCAACAAATATTTACAACCTTTTCAACAAGCTTTTTCAACCATTACTAGATCATTAGAGAAAACTTCAAACTCCCTGGTCCTTTAAAGGCTTTAGGGATTTAGCTGCAGAAAGATGAAACCATACACAGTTAATGGAGCTCCCACTCTGCTCCATACTTCAACCGCAGGTAGCTTTTAAGAATCAATTTGTGGTTCTGGATAAACGGGCTGCACTAGAATGGGAACCCCGAAAAGAAGCAACTGAAAAAGGAGATAAGCAATTAGAAATTATTCTACCAATTATTGTTAGAATACTACTCAATTATATGAGACCTCTTTAAATGAAAAAAAAAAAAAGGATGTCAAGCTATAAAATAAACATTCTTCACTACTTGTACTTTGTATTTGAATAATTGAAAATGCTCTGCAATTAGGACATTTAGTAATTTGCCTTTGTAAATAACCTGTGGGCCAAGATGATAAAAGATCTACTTAGAATGCTGATTTTATTCACTTCCCTGCATGTCTTTCAATGCCTCAGCAGGTTAGAAATGTTGTACTTACTTGCAAGATTGCATTTATTCTTTCAGCAAATCATGAATTGCAAAACTGAGCACTTCCAACCTCACAGAGTAAGGGAGGTGGTATATGGCAACTCTCTGTACTAGCTACTCAATTTTCTGTAAACTTAAAACTTTTCTAAAAAATAAAATCTGTTAATTAAAAACAGAACAAAAACTTCATAAGGAACCAGAGTTAAGGTTAAAAATATATCTGAATAATTTCCTTATGTTGTGTACTGATATTCTGGATTCCTCCCCTTTCAAGCAAATGTCGCAAAAGCCACCTGCCCCCATCTCCCTTCCCCAAAGGAAAGAAAGGAGGCCAGACCTGTGTGGTTCTTAGGGACCTCACTCCTCAGGAGGAGAGCTGGGCGGGAGTAGCTGATGTGGGAGGCAAGAAGAGAAGAGTCCGTAAGAGAGACCCTTGCCCGGAGGGTCAGTCATCCTCCACGCCTTCTGTAGCAGAGAAAATGGCCACATCTGCTGGAAATAAAAAAGAGAAAAGCATTCTGTGTTAGCACATGGAATGTTTAGGCATGGGAGACGGGGCAGACAAGACTGGCATACAGTCTGTGGCCAGTGGCTGGGTCAGGAAACACTGGCGTTGCGAGACACAGAGATGAAATGTGTAGGAGAGCCTGCAGGTCCTAGGGCACTCATTCCCCAGGGATTCCCCTCTGCTGTCTGAGCAGAGGGAAGGATGGACTGAGTTGGTAGTTCCCACAGGGCACGGGCAAGGGGAACAGAAAATCAATTTGCTGCAGTAGGACATCCCAGCTCTATCCCATGACTGGTATGGCTGGAGGGAAATCCCTGTTATGTAAGTAATCTCTGAAATGATTCACTAAATCATGCAGTGTTGTTAAAATGCTGCATCCTTTGTAATAACAATTCCCATTAATTTTTTTTTAAAGTACACTTACTTTAAGAGAGTCAGATGATGCCACCCATTTCAGAAAGAGTAAAAAATGGGAAGCCTCTGCCATGTTGCAGTTTCTTCACTTTCCAATCCCAAAAAGACTTTTCAGAAACATCAAACCAATTAGACTTAAAATCCTGAGACTCCTGCCTCTGCTATACACACTTTACATGGCCTTGGGCAAGAAGGTTCACTCCAAAGTCTCCTTTTTAAGTCTATAAAATGAGGATAATATCTTCCCAGGAGCAACCGCCACATCTAAAGTGCCACTGGTGACACTTTATCAACTCTGTCAATACATACAGAATGCTAAACTGCATAGGGTACAACTTAGGATGTGAGATGCCAGGATCTAATATGAAACCTCAGACTTTTAGAATGCCTCACATGGACTTCTCAGAAATGTCAGTTAATTCCCTTTCCCCAATCCTAAAAAGCCTAGAAGGGTATATAGCATGGTAATTTCCTATCATGGGTCAACATGGAGGAAGAAACATCTGGGGGTTTCCACAGCTCTCTTACAGTTCAAGGGCATAGAGATAATACTGGAATTCCCAACAGCAGCCTCAGTAGTAGAGTTTCAGGATTATAGACAGTGCATGTGCAGAATTGCCATAAACCTTCGAGGTATAAGAAGGGTTTCCAGATCCAGACATAGCAGTCTGGATTGCTAGTCTCTATTGTACTTTCCCAGATAAAATTAGGATAACAAATAATGCCAAAGTTGTAGACCAAACTCCAAGCTTCACTCTTCTCAGTACTCCCTGCTGTGCCCAAGAGATGGATTATGGCTTCCAAATAGTCTTGTCCTGGTGCCTTTCAATGAACCCAGCTCGCCCACACAATACGTGCTACAATCACATGGAACACCTGCCAGCCACAGGAATTTGGAATTTGTCTAGACCATTTCCCTTAAAGAGATGAAGAAATTTTCCCAAGGTCACACAACCAGGAAAAGGCAAAACTGGGATTCAAATTAAGTTTACCGAACTGTAGAGATGGTGACCACTGCTACCCACGGCTCTAAGTGCTCCTTTAAAGGAAAAACAATGCTGCCAGTTTGGTTTGACAGGTGACCTGGTCCAGGGTAAGAGCACTAGTGTTCAAGAGGCTAATAGTAAAACACACAGAGAATCTCAGGCTCAGGTGGCTCTGTCAATTTCAAGTGTTGTCATTATTTTATCTGCCAGGATTCATCTCTGCCCACATCTCACATTGTACAGTTCGCCAGTTCCTAAACAGTATTGAAGTCAGTTAATGGGTATTTTGCGTTTGCTATGTTCACTGCAGTTTACTGAGTACTATGTGGAATTAAAAGAGGAATGAAACATCTTTCTGGTCCTCTAGCAACTCAATTGGGGACTGGGGGTGGGAGTGCAGATATGGAGAATAAAGCAAAAACGCAAATGTCTGTTATTCAGCCCAAAGTAAGATAAATGCCAAGAGAGAAGAACCAAGTCCTGTGGAAGTACAGGTATTACCAAAATGATTTTTCCTAGAGTACCTGAGGTCCTTTGCCATCAAGTTAACCCTAAGCTCACCTAATAATGTGTCTATCAGTTTACTTTGCCTCAGTAGAAGTTGCCTGAAAAAGTCTTAACTTGCTGTTGCCATAAGTCCCTCCTTCTATTTTTATAGTAGAGAAGCAAAATTCTCCACTGTTGTTGGGTTTTTTTCCCCTGAGCATTCTTAACATGTTAGGACTTAGTTCTGATCTTTTTGAGAACAGCATAATTGGTAGGAATGTGATCAAGGGCCCTATTCACTAGGAATGTACACACAATTTACATGGCCAAATTATGTCGGTTTCGGGGACATGTTCTCAAGTCACGTAGAAGCAGCTTGAAGATTAATGCACACCTAGGGAGGGTGGGAGGGAGGCGCAAGAGGGAGGGGATATGGAGATATATGTATACATATAACTGATTCACTTCGTTGTACAGCAGAAATTAACACAACATTGTAAAGCAATTATACTCCAATAAAGATGTTAAAAAAAAAATTAATGCACACCAAAAATATATTCTTTTTTTCCCCCTCAGATTGTTGCAGCAATATAGTGAGGCCATTCACTCTGCCGGGCTTGTGTCAGCACTTCCCATCTAACCCTGTTTTTTCAAGTCTTTCAGACTTGGCTGTGAAACTGCCCTGTGGGTCTGAAATTCAGGAGACAGTATTATAAGGCCGTTTTGATTAGATTTTTGCAAGCCTCCCTGTCTGAGCTGTCTGCTTATTACATGATAACCAAGGAAGGTTGCACAATTCTTAAGCTGTTGTTTCTAAAATGAAATGGGATTATCTACCTGACAACCAGGACTGAGTTTGGTATTGCTATTCAGGAACCAATTAAAATCAATTGCTTTGATCCTTTAGAATTATATCTAAAACACTTTTGAGTTGTGTAAAAATTTGAGATATGTGATTTTAATCTCCATTTTTATGAAGCATGAAGATATTATACATTTTGTCTGATTCTCTCCTTCATGTGATTTTTTTCACCCTCTAAAATCTGGAACTAAAGAAATTCTTCACATGCTTACTCTCACCTTCAAGTGATATGCTTCACCCTGATGCTGATTATTGAGAGGCAATAGGTACCCCGATTTCCAGACAATTACTCTGTTTGTTTCCAATCTAAAACACACAGATTTCTCATTTCTCTTAGTGGTGTCAAGAATTGGGGTGTGTTTTTAGAGATGAAGCAATAAGGGAAGTTCACAGATCGGAGTGTTTCCTTTAAATCATTTTGCCCTTGGTTTCTGCAGGCTGCTGAGAAAGGCAGATTGGTGTGGTGGAAAGTGCATGGGCTCTGAGTCAACAGACCTAGGGTGGAATATCAGTTTTACCACTGTGTGACCAAGGGCATATTAATGGACCTTAGTACCCTCAACTACTAATCTGTGACAATAACACTTCATTTATAAGGGGTTCAAGTGGTTAGGATTCACTCATGTATTCAATAAACACTGGGGGCGGCGGGTATTTTCTATGTGCCAAACACATAAGCATTGGAACTGCAGATACAGTCCCCACCCTGGTGAAGTCTACAGTCAGGTAGACAAGCTTGAATCTGATAATGACCTAAATAAAAGTAAAAAGGTAGAGTTACCAAATGATAAGTGCTACAAAGGAAAGGTACATGCTGCTTTGAGAGCATATCAACCTCATCCAGGGAACCAGGGAGGCTTCCTTAAGTGAGTGATGTTGAGTGAAGTCTGAAGGATGAGGAAGCATGAGTTAAGCAGAGTTGGGGGTACTTGGGGGGAGTTGTGTTCCAGGCAGAGAGATCAACATGTGCAAAGGCCTTGCAACGAGAGAGAGAGAGACAGAGAGAGAAAGAGATTTTAAATAATTGGTTCATACAATTGTGGAAGCTTGGCAAATCCAAAATCTGTAGGAAAGGCCCAGTGTAGAGTTGCTGTTTGAGTCCAAAGGCCACCTATTGACAGAATTCCCTCTTCTTTGGGAAGGTTAGTGTTTTTTTCTATTAAGGCCTTCGACTGATTGGATGAGGCCCACCCACATTATGGATATTTTTGAGCAAATATCTGGATACCATGGCCTAGTCAAGTTGACACATAAAATTAACCATCAAAAGTGCCTACTGGTACAGGTGAATGAGTGAGGTTTTGACCCTTCTGGTTTTTGAAGAGTAAAATGCTTAATCCTAGTATCCTTGGGATCTACTCCCAAGTGTATTTATTTCCATAGATTCTCATGGCATCTCTGTGCTGGGGTGCCAGCTCAATTGAGACAGTTTCTGAACAGACAAAGCAAAGTTTTAGAAGAGACACAATGGGCTTTGTGTTCCCCAGGATTCCCACCTACCACAGGCCCCAAACGTCCCACGTTCTAGAGTGGGGTGGTGAGATGTTCCAGGAAGAGGTATAGCCGAGGGACCTCCCCTCTTAAGAGTTTCCCACCTTGGAAGATTAAGGCAAGAACTGTTTAGCTTGTCAAGGAAATTCCCTAAGGAAAATATTAACTTTAAAACTTCACAGTTTCGACAAGGAAGTTATAAAGACCAACATCTAAGAGCTGAAACTCTTCCCCCACATTCTCATTAAAAAAGAAAAGGAAGGAAAAAAAAAAGACTTCTCATAAGTAGCTTCCCTGTGATACTTTCGTGCTTGTGTGAAGCAATTGGAGCTATGCATTATAGTCTAACCACACTG
This sequence comes from Orcinus orca, assembly GCF_937001465.1. Taxonomy (NCBI): domain Eukaryota; kingdom Metazoa; phylum Chordata; class Mammalia; order Artiodactyla; family Delphinidae; genus Orcinus; species Orcinus orca. The sequence goes on along the minus strand of NC_064560.1, from coordinate 119,615,465 downwards.
ACTGCGTTTGTGATACCAAGTCATAATTTCCCCATGGCATTAGCATTTGACTTTTTAATTCACAAAACCCCTCCCTTCTGCTCATGAGGAAAAAAATGGCAGGCTCTGGTTTTTTGTTCATATATCCCCTTATTCAAGAAGGTAAACAAGAGGTAAAAGTCAGAGAATTCAGAGGGTATTAGGGACTCTCTGAAGACATTCCATCTAATGCCACACCCATTTTTTGTTTTCTTTCTTTGTCCTTTTATAATTCAAAGAGGGGCAGCATATTTAATAAAGGGAAGAGAAAGTTTTCAGTGTTAAGAATCATTCTGCAGACCGGCTGATTTTTAGTTTCACTCTAGATAGAACAAAAGACAATGGGCTTAGACGTAGCCTAAGTGATTGGAGTTATGGGGATCTGTATGATATTGAGAGAAATGCAAACGAAAAGGGGTGTCTGAGACAGATTGTGGACTCTGCTTCCTGAAAAGATCAGAGTGATGATAGACCAGGATTTTCCACACCAGTAATATGAGGACACACTGGTGTATTAAATATCTTATTAGTGTGTCTCAGGAAGGATTTTTGCCTCACATACCCCAGGAGCTAGTGGCCCCAGATCTGTTACTGTTCAGAACCCCCAAACTCTTTCCTTCTTTCTATTACCCTCTCAGTTCAAAACACAGCCAGAACTTTGAAGAAACAAAAATGGTTTGGACGGCCTGCTCTGAGGTGTGTCCTCACCCCAACAGCCAGCACCACTAGTGTCACTTAGATTTCCTTTCTATAATATACATGATAATAACAAAACAAAACACAAAGACTCATCTATGTTGACACATACCATATAACTACACACACCAACTTAAAGAAATATATAAATGGCAAATTGTTCTAAATAATGTTCTATAACTTTTTTCTCTATGTGTAAAAATATACTGATTTTCTTTTACCAGACAAAGTGATAAATTGCTCTTTTAGAGAGCTACAGTATTTCCACCAGATTAGCTGGTTATTTAGAAGTTGAGACAGCCTGAAATTTGCAGAGTCTTCATCACCAAGTACCATCTTTACTTTAGGAACTAGCTAACGCCAACTTAGACCACTGTAGATAGCAAATCTCTGTTCTTCTATAGAGGTAGAACTGAGCAGAAGCAAAGAAACCAATCAGACTTAAGGGAGTAGAAAGGCAGAGGAAGAGAAAAGGGAGGTGAACTGCTTATGGGACCACTTTTTTTCAATCCTGTGGTTTGTCACAGTAAATACTTGTCAAAGGACAAACATTTCATTCACCCCCATCCCTCCCCCATCACAGCTTTCCTTTTTTTCCTTCCCTTAATGAAACACCTCCAATCAATTTTTATCCATGACTGTCAGCTCTTATTTCCACACCCTCCTCACATTGTAGAAGTAAACCCTGGTCACTTCAGAAATGTGTAAATTCAACATAGAATGATTATGTATGACACAGACCACGTCTTACTAGGATGATGTGATGTTGCTCTACCTGAAGTTTGGATAGGATGCTCTAATTGTAAATAATCTGTCAAGGTCCTCGTATGTGTATAGTTTAAACTGAGTTCGATTTAAAAGATATTTCCGAATCCTGGCATATTTGTTTTAACAAGTTTACACTTGTTTGTAAGAATTGAGAAAATGTTATTACCTTGTATTATGAGAGAAAAGGACTTTTTTCCTACCACAGAGGGTCCGACTTTTGTTTTTTGACATGATGGATCAGGAATCAACGCTAAGTCCAGGTTCCAAGGGGGAGAGGCTATTATGGTCTGCATTGTATCTCCCCTAGACTCATATGTTGAAGCCCTGTATCTGTAGATATAGCTTTTAGGGAGGTAATAAAGGTTAAGTGAGGTCCTAGGTATGATGCCCTAATCCTCTGGACTTGGTGCCCTATAAGAAGAACAGACAACAGAAATCTCTCTCTGTGTATGCACGTAGAAAGAGGCCACGTGAACACACAGAAATGGTGACCACCTATAAACCAAGAGAAGAAGCCTCAGAATGAAACCTATCAGGCCAGCACCTTGATGTTGGACTCCCCAGCCTCCAGAACCGTGAGATACAAATGTCTGTTGTTGAAGCTGCCTACTCTGTTGAATTTTGTTATGGCAGCCCTAGCAGAAGCAGACAGAGATCACATTCCTAACTGTGAGGACCAGGAGATGGGCCAGGACTCGAAATCTAGTGAGCAATCTGAATAGCTAGAAGGCCCCATGGTTGAGAAAACACAAGGGAAGCACCAGTGTGCATAGAAATGCGGCCTGCATGTATAGTGAGCTCTGAGAACCAGAGGATCAGCGAGTGCAGAGCTTGTTGGTTTAGAGCAGAACAGGATTTGAATCCCGGCTCTTCCCAGCTGTGTGACCTTTAGGGACTTTTTCTGAGTTTCAGTCTTCTCTTTTGTGAAATGAGGATAAAGATGGTGACTATGCATTATGAAGATTAAATAAAGGATATAGGTAAAGAGCTTGGTACAGGACCTGCCTCATAGGAAGCACTTACTTAAATTATCCAAAGCAAGAAAGAGTCAGAGCAGATAGGCCAAGGTTGCCACTTAACAGCTAGCATGGCCAGAGGATGGAGGCAAAGCACAGCTCAGAGTGACAGTTCAACACGGGGGCCTGGGAACCACATCTCCAAAGGGAGAACGACTACCGGAACCCACAGCACTCTAAGATATAACTGTTTGGACCCAGATCAGGGGCTGGCTGCTTGCTATCTGTTCTAAGCAGACTTGCTGTTATGGACAGAGGTAACGTCATCATTTTAGAAGAAAACAAAGAGTGTAAAAGAATAATTGTAGTCAAGAAAAATCAGCAAAGGACGGTGAAGCATCCCTGGGCTAGCAAGAGAAGGACACCACCAGCAACCCTAGGCCAGGGGAGGGAGTGGTTGCTGGATCCCAGTGAGATGTGTATTGTAGGAAAGGGTCCCAACAGGAGTGGTGGCCTTTTCTAGAAGAACACGACCAATGATAACCAGAGGCCTGGCAGGAAGGATGACGGGGAATAGGTAGGTCCACCTCTCTTTCCTGCTGCCCTCTTCCTCCTTTGCCAGTGCCTCCCATCAGCCAAACCCAGAAGGAAGCCAGAGGCAAGGGAGCCCAGGTGGTTTAGTCCATAGACATCAGACTCACAGGGCTCAGTGTGGAGAAGAGTGGGGTGTAAATGTGAAGGGGCACACCGACTACACAGTGCCAATGAAACAGGGATAAAAGGAGTGTACCTTTCCTCTAAATAAGAAGAGGGTCTGAAGACATTGTTCTTAGAATTAAGACTAAATCCTCTTAGGAAACCTCCTCAGTGTAGCCACAGACTCACCAAGGCAGAAAGGAGCTAAGAAATCCCTCTGTCTCCTCAGGGACACGAAGGCACCTTCCTAGCTCCATCACCCAACACACATCTCCTCCTCTGACTATATTCCCTCATGTGTGTTTCAGAATCTTCAACACCTGGTTTCTGCCTGGGTGGCTGCTCTTTTCTCCTTCAGCTTCCTGAAAGCTTAAAATTCTTTCTAGAAATTCTGTTTCCAAGTGAGCTCTGAGGACCCTATCCTACTAAACTGGGGGTAAGTTTGACTTCAAATGTTTTAGAATCTGGTGCATATCTGAACACAATTCAGGGGGAAAAAATTTTTTTTTTTTTCTTTTTGCGGTACGTGGGCCTCTCACCGTTGTGGCCTCTCCCGTTGCGGAGCACAGGCTCCGGACGCGCAGGCTCAGCGGCCATGGCTCATGGGCCCAGCTGCTCCGCGGCATGTGGGATCTTCCCGGACCGGGGCACCAACCCGTGTCCCCTGCATCGGCAGGTGGACTCTCAACCACTGCGCCACCAGGGAAGCCCAGGGAGAAAAATTTTTTAATCTTTTGCTTCTTCTTTAACTTGTGTCCTGAATGCTCTTTGTTTTCTGTTAGTCATTGAAGACTAATGGGACTTCAATCATTTTCATCTTGGACTGTATTGCAAAGATGTTGACTTTGGGATCTAGTCCCCTTGCCTCCACCCCACTGGATATGCACTCATATGTCTTGTTGACATTAATGAATAGTTGTGTGTGCACAGTGCGAGGATAAGAGAGACAACCAAGGGGTCAGAGTGGCAATTTCTTTCCTAGAAGCAAGAGCAATAAACTTTGTCCAACCAAGGAACCAGTGGAGTAGCAACACAGGCTATTCTTTTTTCTTTATTCTATAGGGAAACATTATAAGTTCTCCTAATTAATAGAATCTTTTGTGCATAACATTCAGAAGAGCTTTTCCCTTTCAAGAAGGAATCTCACAGCACAGAAAACATATGCATTTTTGGCTGCTTCTCAAGCCATATTTATTACCTAAGTGCTAGGGTGGAGGATGGTTTTCTTGCCAACAGGATTCATAGGACACAGCACTTGAAAGCACATCAAGGAATGAACCATTTCTGTGACAAGCACAATCGCTGCCTGTAACTCCAACTGAGCTGGTGCTGTCAGCACTGACCACACAAACCACAGACTAACTGAAGAACTTCAGGCACCTGGGATTAAACACAGTCTCCCAGTATTATGAGGTGCTGGGGCCAATCCCCAGAGCCACTTGAATTTAGAGAAAATAGCAGCTGGTCAGACAGAGACCATTTCCGACTTCTCCCCACCATTTTGGACACAGTGATCTTCCTGGGGCTGAACTCTCCCATATCCTGTTGCTGGAAAGGAGTATCTTATTCACCAGAGGGCCTAGACTACTCCACACACCCTTTGCAAAACAACATTTCTGGAAGAAATCCAATGACCTATGAAAGTAAAGCAGGGAATCTGCCAGATACTTAAGACACAGGCAGGTTTTCTTTGGTGCCTCCCCCCTCTTCTGCCCACCTTCTCTCTAGTCTCTTCCAACTTCCAAAGTCAGAAATTCTCCTTCCCTCAGAGGCAGCCTGAGAAGATGAGGTTGGAATAAAAGGTAGTTACAGAGTTCATGCAAGGTGACAAAGCTGGCACACACTAAACACTTAGCATTATACAGCCACCCCCTAAGAGTGCTCTAAATCCATCAGTCATTATGGAAAAATTAGAAGCTTTACTGGATTCCTGCCTCTCCAAACAGATCTTCTGAATTTCTTAATGGACTCCATAATTCAGCATTTGAGCATAGAGCTTCAGACCGGCAAGACTGTCTCTGTAACACTCTGTCAGGCAACTTGGAACAGGCAGAGGAGAACAAGTCAAAACAATCAGCTATTTCATTAAGGGGATAAGATTAACCTTGAATAATGCCCAAGGCTGACTCACATTGTCAAATATTATATATGATCTCTATGAGCAGGCCGTTTTCCCAATTCACTGAAACATCTGCACATTTCAATGAGCTAAGCTTTACCCTGTCCACTGCCCTCTGGCTGCTTTTGTTGTGGATTATATAATTTAGTGAATGATGCAATCAGAAGAATTCTTTCTACCTGTGCTTTGTACATGAGGTCTGTTGATTACTACAACAGGCTAGATGGCTTGGAACCTTGGATTTCAACACCCTGAATTGCTCTGTGACCTTGGGCCTGTTACCTCCCCTCTCCTGGCATCCACTGTAAAAATGGGGAGGAGCAAATATTCTTACCTCTCTTACCACTGGATTTGAAAATACATTGTAACTGCCATGAAAATAATCACTAGTCCAAGAGACCAATGCCCAAAGAAGTCAGGCTAAGAATCCTAGAAAGTAGGCAGTAGGCAGAATTTAAAGCAAAAATGTTTTTGCCTTTTTTTTCTTTTCACCTGCGTTGGGTCTTTGTTGCTGTGCATGGGCTTTCTCTAGTTGTGGCAAGCAGGGACTACTCTTCATTGTGGTGCGCGGGCTTCTCTTGTTGCAGAGCACAGGCTCTAGGCACGTGGGCTTCAGTAGTTGAGGCACGCGGGCTCAGTAGTTGTAGCTCACAGGCTTAGCTGCTCTGCGGCATGTGGGATCTTTCCAGACCAGGGCTCAGATTCTTAACCACTGAACCACCAGGGAAGTCCTGTTTTTGCCTTTTTAATTTGCCTTTGTGTTTAACTATGTGAGAAGCTCTGTGTTTAAAAGAGGACTCTGAGTATAACTTAGATTTTCATTCAGTGATGTGAATAAGAGAAAGAGAAGTTAGAAAAGTCTAGGAAGTAAAAAGTTTGCTTTGTTAGATGTAAAAATGCTCACACTTTACCCCAAAATATATTCCACAAAGATCAATAATTTAAATGTAAAAATATGATGCTATGAAAACACTAGAAGAAAATGGGTGAATATTTTTAGTGTATGTGCTGCCGAAGCGAGCACAAAATGTGTGAATATTTTTAGAACTTTGGAGCCTTTCTAAGGATGTCGTGAAATCCAGATGCCACAAAGGAAAAAACTGATGAGATTACTACATAAAATTGGAAAACTTCTTTACAGGAAAAAATTAAAGATACACACAGGGTCAATGTATCAAAGAAGAACAGGAGGCAATGTTTCATTTCACATGTCAGAACAAGGCAAATGTCCTCAACATACCAAGTCCTCTTTAAAAAACCAGTATGAAAATTATGAATACAAAAATGTGCAAAGGAAATGAACAGGCAACTCAGAAGAAAGATTCAAAAGACCAATAAGTGTACAGAAAGATGTTCCACCATGCTCATAACTAAAGAAATATAAACCAAAGTCATACATATATGTATATATATATGTGTATATATATATATATATATATAATGCATACATTTGGCATTCCACATCTAATAGAGTGAAAACTGATAAAAGGTTGGCAAATTGGCAACATATATTCAAAAAATTTTTTAAATAAATTTATTTATTTATTTTTGGCTGCATTGGGCCTTTGTTGCTGTGCGCGGGCTTTTCTCTAGTTGCGGCGAGCAGGGGCTACTCTTTATTGCGGTGCACAGGCTTCTCATTGCAGTGGCTTCTCTTGTTGCAGAGCACAGGCTCAGTGGTTGTGGCTCACGGGCTTAGTTGCTCCACGCATGGGGGACCTTCCCGGACCAGGGCTCGAACCTGTGTCCCCTGCATTGGCAGGAGGATTCTTAACCACTGCGCCACCAGGGAAGCCCTATATTCAAATTTTACCTTTGAATTCCAAGTGATTCTTCTTCTAGGAATTTATTCTGCAGATATGCTCCCAAAAGTATACAAAGACTCTGCTTTAGTATTGTTTGTCATAACAGAAATCTGGAAATCGGTGATGCAGTACTCTAGTGAATTGTACTGAATACAAGTTGTCGAAGATTTATTCTTAAGAAAACAAGCTCTAGAACAATAAACATGGTATACTTCCATTTGAGGTTAAGAAAGGATCTATAGTATTTAGAGATGTGTGTGTGTGTATATGTGTGTGTGTTGCTTAAATGTACTTCCTGTTGTATCAGAATCTGGGCTGAGGTGTCACCATTAATAATAGTAAGCAACATGTTCCCCCATATTTTAAACAGAGATATATTATTACTCATTCAGAACTTGCTAAAAGGTAAACAAAACCTTCTACTTCAACTCTTAGCTCATCACCCACCTTCAGTCTCGGAAAGGATGTTAGAGGGTGATCAGAGTGAGGAAGAAAAGGCTGTGCCATGAGCCTGATGACATTACAGTTCCATGGGGTTCCCTCCCTCATGAGGAGGCTGAATGGAGTGCCAAGAAGAGAGAAAGAAAGAGAAAACCTAAGAAAGAATGGGAGGCTCACCAGAGTGAAAAAAGCATCTCCCCCACCTTATTGCTTGCTAATCCGTAAAAATTCAGAGGGATCCCTCCATGCTGTTCTTGCAACAGAACGCAGTGAGAGAGCTCTTGGGTGCACTTAATCTGTGTTCCCTGGAACTCAGGGGCACAGAATGGGGTGCCTGCCTCCTGCCTTGAGAAGGCTAAAAGCCAAAGGTTGCCTGGAATGACCTGTAACAGCAGAGCGATGACAGCGAGCTGCAGTGGGAGTGGCCATTTTTCCAGGGTTTGTTGGGGCAACAATGCCAAATTTTCCCATGGGCTAAGCCATCTGGAAGTTAGCCAGGCCAGTGCCATCTTGGAAAGATCTTGCCCCAGACCTCTGACGGACGGCTGGGGCAAGATAACCCCAGCAGAAACCTTCGGAGAAAGGACAGGAATCTTAAGACTGCTCTTGAAGGAGAGTTGTGAGAGGTGAGGCTGAGAGAGAGCATCTCCCACAACAGGAACAGTTCAGAGAACAGAGAGCAGAGTCCCTGATTGGGCAGAGGGAGTCTCTGAAAAACTCACAGAACCACCCCATGTAAAAAAAAGCCAGCGCTAGGTATCCACCACCCGGAGGGCTTAGATTTCTGATTACAAAGCACGCGTTGAGCAAGGCCTGTCCTCTACCTCTGATCCACCTCTGCAGTCCGGTGCTAGAGGGGCCAGGGCAGCAGGGTTCAGTGCCGGATCCAGAGGAGTAGAAGAGCACAGTGCAGGAGGGTGAAAAGCCGCATTGCACACTCCTCTTTCTCCCTGCAGGTTTCTGAACCAGGCTCAGGCCTAAGCCCCAGGAAGAGTGAGAGATTTTAAACTAGATATAAGAAGGAACTTTTGATTTTGATCAGATTGCCCTTTTAAATACATTTAAAAATAACAGACTGTTTTTTAACATCTAGACATATTTGGAGAAGCTACAGGACCTGCCTGATGTATTGTCCCAGGGCTGTGCAGAAAGATCTGTAGGGTGAGTTTGAAGGGCTTGGTTTAGGGGAAGAAGAAAGCTACTTTTTTTTTATTTCACCCCATTTAGTCTAGCCCATTCGATATACCAGTTATCCATGCATTAAACACTCCTGAAAAGATAAACAAGAAACTCCTAGCTGTGCTTACTAGAGGTGTGGGAATAGGGTGTCACACAGGTGGGGGCAGTGCTGTCATTCATCTGTACTTTTTGCATTGTTTACAATAAAGACAAGTCACTCTGAACATTTAAGATGTTTTAAATATGGAGCTAACACACACTTTGAAGCCAGATGAATTTATGACAACTCTCCGCCCCGGGGCATTTATAGTATCTTTCTCAGAATCCTCTCCTTCACCTTTAACACAGTTAACTACTGCCTACTTGGCCTAATCAGCTAGGATTGGGTGGAGTTCCCTGGCCACCTAGTTGGCCCCATAGTACACCAGAACCTTCTGGCGTCTATCCATGGAAGTGTGCTAGAGAACAAATAGCCCCCAAAAGGAGGCTCCAGGCAGCCGATGCTGCCGCCAGTCAGTCTCATGGAACTAGGTGCATCCCCAGGTGAATTCCTTAAGCCTTTAAAGATGCTGTCAGGGCTCCCGATACGTATAGAAGGTACCAAAAGGAGTTCCCAGCATGAACAATCTCAGGTCTCGAGAGTTTCACATCTTTCACTGAGATGCTCGTTCGTCCACCCATCAAGCCTTCATTCAGTGTATTGTGACACCTAACATTATGATTGACCACAATGTACCATACTGTGAAGTAGAAAACAAATTGCTGACAATGCTGAGAAAAGGAAAGAGAAATTTTACTCAATGGCCCTTTTTCCTAAGAATTATTTTGTTTATATCACAGTAATCCTCTCATGTCAATTCAATGGTGTATTTGGTCTACATCCTCACAAATACCCAAGAGTATGGTAAGGTAGTTTCTTGCCTTCAGATTAAATGGCCTGTGAGTGGGCTGTTTACCTGGTGATTCCATCAAAGAGATGGAATCTGGGAAAGACCTTGCTCTAGGGCCTGAGCAAGGGCCTCATGCCTTTGAGTGACAGTAGCAGAAAAAGACAGCCTATCTCACCTTTGTCTTGCCTTTCCATGGAGGGAAAGTTTGTGTATCTCACTGTATTTACTCTTCCAAAAACTGATTAGAGAGCTAATCCTTCAGGCTCGGGGAGAAACAACCAAGGACCTCTTTCCATTTGCTCTGGAAAATGCTGAGGAGGCAGTGAAGGAAAGGGCCACAGCAGGGGCTGTGCCGCCACCTTGCCCAGCCCCAGACCTGCCGAGTCCTCTTGACATCCGAGCCAATCTGGGGTACCTGCGTATTGGCTCTTCTCAGCAATTGTCACTCATTCCTGTGGGTTACAGAGCAAGAACCTCATAAATCCAAGGCAAGGTGAGAACCGTGGACGAGGAGGGTCAGACACTGGGAAGTGAGCAGTGTAGGGAAAGAGGCAAAAATCAGGAATCATTTCTGGTGGTAGAATCCAGACCTGTGGCCATGAGCCAGGATGATGTAGGTACTTGAGGTCAATGCAAGGCAGCAGAAGGAAAAAAGGGGATGAGGGAGGGTAGAGGAAAGAGTATGTCAAGAACTTGATTTTGTTTGTCTGTTTGTTTTGCGGTACGCGGGCCTCTCGCGGAGCACAGGCTCCGGACGCGCAGGCTCGGCGGCCATGGCTCACGGGCCCAGCCGCTCCGTGGCACGTGGGATCTACCCGGACCGGGGCACGAACCCGTGTTCCCTGCCTCGGCAGGCGGACTCTCAACCACTGCGCCACCAGGGAAGCCCAAAAACGTGATTTTTAAAAAACCAAATAACAGCAACAAAAAAGCAGAGGTAAAGAAGAAACTTGAAGCAGAGACAAATTCAGTTTAGGACTGGCAGCCTGTTTTCTCTTTCAGTATGTTCTCCTCTGCTGAAGACACGTGATCTGCTGGGTTATGCTATGACCGCAACCTGCCCCCGCCCCGCCTCCCCAGTAGTTGGCTGTACTAGGGAAATAGCTAACAGGATCATTAACCTGGATTTCAGAATCAGAGTATGAAGATAAAGGTAGATCCTAACACAGCTCTCTCTGGCTAGTTATGTATTACGACAAGACTGCTGGGAAAGGAAGTTGCCCCAGGCTGAACTATAACAATTAATTAACAATGCAAAAGAACAGGCTCTGAAAGATAAGGACAGGAAGCACTCCGTAGTCGTATAAATTATTCCTGCTTATTGAGTGCTAAAAGCACAAGTTCCAGACATATATAAATAATATATTTGTATAAATAATTGAAAACACAAGGAAAATTACATAAGCAAGAACGAAATCTAAACTTAGCATGGCCCCTGGCTTTAAGAACCTTTATAAACTATGCTTTTCACTAAGCCCTATCACCTCATCCAGGAGAAAATCAAGATGAGACATATTTTACTGTAGTGTATGGAACTGACCATAGCATTTCCTTTCTTTTTTCAGTTTTCAGTTTCCACACCTAAAAAAACAAAAAGAAAGAGGAGTGTGAATAAATGAGCTCTAAAATCCCTTCCAGCTCTGTTACCATATTATTTCCTTAAACAATTACTATAATATTCATTAATTAGGATCCTGTTTATACTTCTATACTTCAGGATAATAACTTGTTTCAGGCTTGATTTTCTGTCTTTATTGCAAAGTCCCCTATGTAAATCCTAACATCTCTGAGCATCCCAATCTCTGAATTTCAATTTTATAATTTATGGTTTGACTTATCCTTAAACAGCACTTTCTCTAGTAACCTTGGTGTTAATTAAGCTAACAAATTACTCTCTTTGGCTAAAAGTGTATACTGTAACTACAGCCTTAGTTCATGAATTGGCTAAATTGTTTCTTTCTCTTTGGGATATTAACTTGTTGGCTGTTTCCTCCAGAGGAAGACTTTATACCAAAAGCTCTGGTGTAAATTAAATAAATGGGCTTCCTTTTCCAAGTTGTGCAAAAGGAGCATGTACTCCCTGGTCTTCTTTCCTTTAGAAATGGTTACACTTGATTCTAGGGACAAGTTATCAAGTAGCCAACCGGAAGCCCTGGTTAATGAGAAAAGGAAAAGTCAGGTGCTCTCTGAGTTAGACATAGCATTCAGCATTCTTCTTTGATGACGCTGATTAAACTCAGAGATAACAGTTAAATCAAACTGTCATTTATTGAATAGTGACCATGTGGCAGGCACACATTATCTCTAATCTTATGACAATTTGGGAAAGAAGATAATATTATCTATACCATTAGATACTAGTACTATAGATATCAGTAACTATAGATACTTATAGATAATATAGTACTATAGATACTATAGTATAGATATTGGTGTCTATACTACTAACCTTTGAGTCTCAAAGGTTAAATACCTTGTCTGTGGCCACATAAGAGACAGAAATAAGATTTAAGCCTGGGTGTCCTCTGACTCCAGTATTCTCACACTATTTCTTAGACCCTTTTCAAGCAACATACCTCAGGGGTGAAGCCTATTGGCCTTAGAAACAATACCTGGTTTCAAATCCTGGATCTAGAATTTACTAGCTCTGAGGTCTTGCACAAGTTTCTTAACTTCTTTGAGCCCTTCTTTTCTCATCTGTTGATAGTAATAGTACTGAGTAGGGTTGAATGATGCAATATTGCAGTAATACAATAATGCAAGTACATGCACTTGGCACATTGCTTGGAAGTAATAAGCACTCAGCACATGGTGGTGGTTACAGTTGCTATTGTTATATTGGGCTCCCCCAGAAGCAGAATTGATTCTATTTGGAACAAGTTCTGCAATGGAACAAGGCCCTTGCCACAGTATCCACCAACAGTAGGTCCCTAATAAACATTTGTTAATGATCTCTGTGGTGGGCTTAATAATGTATTTTTGTCTGGGTAAGGGATATGTGTGCATTTATTTTACTTTTATTTACATTTCCTACACTGGAATGAATATCTTTTTTTTTTTTTTACCTTATACGTGTATGTGCATGCGTGCATACACATATATACGTGTGTACATGCTATATATGCAGGGTCCCAGTTTGTCACAATGCCACAGAAATGGTTTATTTTAGAGTTTATCATATGGTATGAAGAGCATATCTTGCATCTAAAATTCCTTATTGACTATTTGGTCAATAAGGTACAACACATGTACTTTGAAGAATACCAAAGAATAGGGTTTGTTTTTTCTTCATTTTCTATTTTTTAAAGATGTTATGAAATGTTTATTTATAATTCAAAAAGACACATGCACCCCAATGTTCATTGCAGCCCTATTTACAATAGCCAGGTCATGAAGCCACCTAAATGCCCATTGACAGATGAATGGATAAAGATGTGGTACATATATACAATGGAATATTTCTCAGCCATAAAAAGGAATGAAATTGGGTCATTTGTAGAGATGTGGATGAATCTAGAGACTGTCATACAGAGGGAAGTAAGTCAGAAAGAGAAAAACAAATATTGTATATTAATGCATCTATGTGGAACCTAGAAAAATGGTACAGATGAACCGGTTTGCAGGGCAGAAATTGAGACACAGATGTAGAGAACAAACGTATGGACACCAAGGGGGGGAAAGCGGCAGGGTGATGAATTTCCTAATTGGAATTGACATGTATACACTAATATGTATAAAATGGATAACTAATAAGAACCTGCTGTATAAAAAAATATAATAAAATTCAAAAATTCAAAAAAAAAAGAAATGTTTATTTATATCTCTCAAATTTTACCTGGAAGCCACTTATATCTTCAGAGAATAGGTTTTGGAGCAAAATGTCACATAGTGAAAATGTGTGTGTGTGTGTGTGTGTGTGTGTGTGTGTGTGTGTGTGTGTATGTGTGCCTGTGTGTCTGTGTGTCCCATACCATTCATTTACTATGTAGTTATGATGCTGTCAAATTCACCAGTTCAATTTCTGGGGAGACAACAATTATCCTTACTGTACATTCATCTTATAGTTGACAAATACAGATGGTTAGCAACAATTGTTCCCTCCCAAGCTGTTTAGTCTAACAGAAAAAAAAATTAATACCCGTAATTGAGTTGGTTCCCTATGCTATACATGTTCAAGGAGGCAGGCGAGAGCCATAAAATATGGCCAAGACTGGTCATAGTCACTTTCTGAGCCAAAAATCACAGATGTTTGAGGCATTAGGGGTTATGAACCTTGAATAGAAAGCTGGGAAAAAGTGTCTCTCTCTCCCAGTCCCATAAAGTGGAATACAATATCCTCTCCATGAGTAGAATGCCATTCTCCTTGGATAAAGAAGACAGTGAGCCTTGTGAAAAATACTGACCTTAGGACCTTTGCACTCACTGTTCCCTCTTCCTAGAAACGCTCTTCCTATAGAAGCTGCGTGTCTGACTCTCACTTCCTTTGAGTCTTTGCTCACATGTTACCTTCTCAATGAGGCCTAGCCTGATCACTATGTTAAAGATTGCAACACTCTCCCCCCAGCACTCCTGATTCCCTTTACGCTGCTGTATTGCTTTATTTTTCCATACTATATACTTCTTTATCAAGTTTGGTATTTATTGTCAGTCATCTCACACTAAAATGTAAATTCCATGAGGTCAGGCATCTCTATTTCGTTCATCATTGTATCCCAAGACCCAGGAGAAGCACCTAGAACATAATAGGTCCTCAACAAATATTTGTTGAATGACCATTCTGCAGATGATATTGATGACAGTTATTTCCACAGACAGACATTGCTCCATGCAGACAGGTATTTTCCTAAAAAAATACAATATTTCCATATTCAAACAATGACCCATTACAAAAACAAAATTCTTTGGGGAAAGAAGAAAAATAAAATCTATTATTGTATACATTTCTTTCTTTCTTTTAACTGAAGTATTGTTGATTTACAATGTTGTGTTAACTTCTGCTGTACAGCAAAGTGATTCAGTCATACATATATATACACATTCCTTTTTATATTCTTTTCCATTATGGTTTATCACAGGATAGTGAATATAGTTCCCTGTGCTATACAGTAGGACCTTGTTGTTTATCCATCTTGTATATACTAGTTTGCATCTGCTAATCCCAAACTCCCAATCCTTTCCTCCCCCAGCCTCTCCCCCTTGGTAACCACAAGTCTGTTCTCTATGTCTGTGAGTCTGTTTCTGTTTTGTAGATAGGTTCATTTGTGTCATCTTTCAGATTCCACATATATGTGATATCATATGGTATTTGTCTTTCTCTTTCTGACTTACTTCACTTAGTATGGTAATCTCTAGTTGCATCCATGTTGCTGCAAATGGCATTATTTCATTTTTTTTGGCTGAGTAGTATTCCATTGCATATATGTACCACATCTTCTTTATCCATTCATCTGT
Source organism: Orcinus orca (assembly GCF_937001465.1). NCBI lineage: Eukaryota > Metazoa > Chordata > Mammalia > Artiodactyla > Delphinidae > Orcinus > Orcinus orca. The sequence continues at coordinate 119,600,446 of NC_064560.1, read as the reverse complement.
AGATGGACATTTAGGTTGTTTTCATGTCTTGGCTATTGTGAATAGTGCTGCTATGAACATAAGGATGCATGTATCTTTTTGAATTATGGTTTTATTATTGTATACATTTCTTGAGGTGGGAGATCCTGACATAGTGATCCAATCACACATAGTGGATCTATATATGTAGATCTACTCACACATACATCGTGATCCAAACATACAAGTCTGTTCATTTCAGGAATTTGGTCAACTAAAGCACACACAGTGGTCTGTCCAATTCTTTCCCCAAGTAATATCTATTCATGTTGGGGTGATGTGGGCTAATCTTCATACAATTACATCTATCTGAAATTGTATCACAATTCCCCAGGCCTTTTTTCAATGGCTTTTGCAATCTGCCTCATACAGAATCCTAGTATTCCATGTTGAGGTGCTGTAAAAGCAAGAGCATATCAAGTACTATGTGAAAGAGTTGCTCCCCTACGTCCAATATTTGAAGTTTATGTGAAGGTATAATTTCAGAATCCAGCACCTTTCTCTGTTATTGTTTCCAAGTTATACTCATCCTTACCCTGTAGGACAGCAGTTCTACCTAACCAAAATTAAGGATGATGCCTCTGGTGACACCAGAGTATCTCCACCTTGTATCTCCACCTATATAACTGATATTATAAAAAGAAAAAAAATAATAAATAATTGTGACCACCACAACTTCCCACCCTTATTTGTCCTTCCTCAATTTTTTACACCTTCCCCTTAAAGTTGACCAATAGTTACAAATTTATATCTTTATTATCATTTGTCATGTACATTTATAATAATTAATAATTAGATTGAGAGATATAAAAGTTAAATGCTTGACCATTTTTCAACAAACTATACATGTTGTGAATTTCAAAGCATTTGAGAACTTCTGATTTAAGAATTCGCTTGGAAATTAATTCTCTCTTCCCTAGATTGAATTGGATCTAGCCTGGGGTGGATGTTAAAATCAAAGTGTCTTCAGAAAGTGGATCTAAGGGGCTTCCCTGGTGGCGCAGTGGTTGAGAGTCCGCCCGATGCAGGGGACGCGGGTTCGTGCCCCGGTCTGGGAAGATCCCATATGCCGTGGAGTGGCCGGGCCCGTGAGCCATGGCAGCTGAGCCTGCGCGTCCGGAGCCTGTGCTCTGCAACAGGAGAGGCCACAGCAGTGAAAGGCCTGCGTACCGCAAAAAAAAAAAAAAAAAAAAAAGTGGATCTAGGAACTTCCCTGATGGTCCAGTGGTTAAGACTCCGCACTCCCAATGCAGGGGACCCGGGTTCAATCCCTGGTCAGGGAACTAGATCCCAAGTGCCACAACTAAAACCCAGCGCAGCCAAATAAATAAATAAATATTTTTTTTAAAAAGGGGGATCTAGGGCTTCCCTGGTAGCGCAGTGGTTGAGAGTCCGCCTGCCGATGCAGGGGACACGGGTTCGTGCCCCGGTCCGGGAAGATCCCACATGCCGCGTGAGCGGCTGGGCCCGTGAGCCATGGCCGCTGAGCCTGCGCGTCTGGAGCCTGTGCTCCGCAACAGGAGAGGCCACAACAGTGAGAGGCCCGCGTACCGCACAAAAAAAAAAAAAAGGGTGGGGGGATCTAATTCAAGTGAGAGTAGGCACATATACCCTTACCAAGCATGGATCTAAAATCACTGGAAATGCTGAATGGTTGTTACAATATTTGGAGCTCTCCCTTAGTATAGAATCACTTGCAGTGTTGAACAGAGTATTACTAGGACAAAAAATTTTTTAAATCTCATGCAAAAGTAACAGGATTAAATGTGTCTTTGATGAATGATATTTAAAGAAAAAAATTCTTTAACAAAAAAATCTCCACTCGTATAAAACCATCCAATCCCAACTGGCCATCGTCACTGTGATTTCCTGATCTGTGACTTCTTTGTCTCCAACTCCATGCTCTGATTGCAACTGTCACTGAGTCACACAGCTTGCTCTAGGCATGGAGCCAATTTGATTACAACAACTGCTTGTGTGACAGAGAAAGGTGGTTTTCAGGGCCCTAGCAAATGGCTCACCCAAGCTTCTGACTCTGGGGCATAAATTTTGAGTGTCATTCACAAGATGGAAAATAAAGATCCGCCTAACCTAGTAAACCAGCAACCTGGGAAATACATATGGACACAGAGTTCTACAACCAGGATACGGTAGGAATGATAAGATTGATCCCGCTCTAGCCTTGTAATAAGCACAAAAAAGCACAACCACATTCCTCAAAAGCACAATTTCCAGGTAAACAATACATTTGCAATCATCTTTATTTTCCAAGGTTACAGGTGTGGCTTGCTCATGTTTTAATCCCAGGTGCCTCATGCATGGCATATGCATAAAAATAGTTATTTTAATTCTAAGTGACTTGTTATTTCATAATATATAAAATATTAACAAGTCACTTAGAGGCAGAAAGGTACCTGCTAGGTAGCCTCATCCACCCCAAAACCTGCTAATTCAGGGGGAGGAATCTAAGTATTCTTTTAATCTTTAAGACTGAACTGAATTGTTCTGTTTTAAATTAGTTTTTTTAGTTTCATGGAAACCAAGCCCTGTTTTGTTTTGTTTTTTTTACTTATCAAATAATATGGCATTCTACTAGTATAGTTAATACAATCAAAAATTATTTATGTAGGGAATTCCCGGTCCAGTGGTTAGGACTCTGCACCTCCACTGCTAGGGCCCCGGGTTCCATCCTTGGTTGGGGAACTAAGATCCCACAAGCCGTGGGGTGAGGCCAAAAGAAAAAATATTTATGTAAATAAGATATCTTAACCATGATGACAACTATGAAGGATATCACTTTGTATTTACTTTCATGTCTCTATGTTTCTTTTTTGGTTTTCTATTTTATTTATTTATTTTTGGCTGCGTTGGGTCTTTGTTGCTGCATGCGGCTATCTCTAGTTGTGGCAAGCGGGGGCTACTCTTTGTTGCGGTGCGCAGGCTTCTCATTGCCGTGGCTTCTCTTGCTGCGGAGCACGGGCTCTAGGTGTGTGGGCTTCAGTAGTTGTGGCATGCAGTCTCAGTAGTTGTGGCTCACAGGATCTATAGCACAGACTCAGTAGTTGTGGCTCACGGGCTTAGTTGCTCTGCGGCATGTGGGATCTTCCCGGGCCAGTGATCGAACCCGTGTCCCCTGCATTGGCAGGTGGATTCTTAACCACTGCACCACCGGGGAAGTCCCTTCTGGTTTTATAGAACATGAAAACTCTTCAAACCCCTGGAAAGAAGTAAGCCTTTTATTATGAGATATCTTTTGCCCTGACTAATGGTATATCTTTTTTTTCATTCATATAGTTCACCTGACAAAATCTTCCTAAACTGAGTACTTAGGCATTTGTGGGAGAAAGAAAAATAGACTGAAAAATAATCATTGGAGCTACCATATAATGAATAGTTCTTGGGCTCCACTCCTGTGCTAGTGCTTTACATGTATTATCTCAAACAAACCTACATGGCTGTTACTATTCTTATGCCCACTTTCCAAATGAAGAAAGTTAAAGAAGTTAAATAATTTGCCCAAGGTGATCTAATAAGTAGGGAGCTGAAGTTCAACCCAGGGCTCTTTGACCCCAAAGCACAGTTCTTTCCTGTTTACATACAGAGTTAGAACCAAAGGAAAAGATGCATTTTGATATTCCAACCAGCAATTTGGATGGCAAATGAGACACATGTGCCTGAAACAACTTAAATGATTCTACAGGAATACAAAAGTTAATATAATATGGTCTATGCAAAGGACCACTTTCTAGTAAAATAAACCAACTATACAAGCAAAGTAGAACTTAGGAAAGTCAATCCCAGACTGGAAGGAATCTGCAATTTTTAATCATCCCCATTCTTCCTCCCTCTAGAACATTCATCTCCCAGCTCAGCCAGCTTTTTTTGTGCTTTTGTTTTGCAGCTGGGGTGTCCCTCAGGGTACTCAGCTTTCCATAGATTTCTGGCCACAGTAGAAACTTATTCTTCTTTCCTTTTAGCTGAATCAAAGCTGGAAGTTTCCAAAAAGTATTCTACTAAGAACCAAAGGGAAAAATGAACAGGGAGGAGAAAGAAGGGGAGGAGAGAAAGTTTTAAAAAAAAAAATGAAGAGAGAAGTAAGAAGAACATTTGAAATTACAGAAATTAATGTTTACAACTGCCAGATATTTTTAAGTTTTTGTTTTGTTGCTTTGTTTTGTTTTCCATTCCTAAGGAAAGTCTACTCAGAGCTCTGTCTTTTCAATTTAGTTAATTCAAAGAGCTCAAGTTTCTTTGTTTGCCTTTCACTGGGGGTGGGGGTAGGTGGCAGCTAAGGTTTCTCTGTGAATAAAGTGCATCCATTATCTTTTTTCACTAGAGGGACCCAATGAATGTGGTATTATCATCAGCTTTTTACAGAACAGGAAACTGAGGTTCAGAAAAATGAAATACCTTTTCCAAGGGAGCAGAATTTCTGACCCTTCTCCTCTCACAGTTCCCCTTTACAGCCTTCAGAGCTCTCCCTTTTTTTGGCCCTGAGGCACTTGCTGCTACCACTTTGCATTCTCTCCTCCACCCATAGGTTCTCCAGTAGTGGAAGCAAAAGTCAGCCGTAGGTAGTGCACCTAAGACTGGGGCTTAGAGGTTGCATGCAAAGACTCTCAGAATGCTTGTGTTCAAAGCCTTGTGCATTAGGTGTGTGTGACTGTATGACCTTGAGCAAGTGCCTCAACCTTCCTGGGGTGAGATTTCTTCATCTGTAAAACGGGGATGAATCATGGTGTACCACCTTACGGGTGAGAACTAAATATGTAAATACCTCCGTGAAGTGATGAGAGCAGTGCCTAGTGCAGATAAGCGTTACATAATTGTACAATGCTGCTATTAGGGAAGTTGTTGTGTGGGAAGGAATAAGAAATTAGGACTTTAACACTCTTCCTAAAACTATCGGCACTCACTGAGTGATGATGGGTCAGCCGATGGGTCAGCTCCATGGCTTGGAACAATAATGATAAACAGCAAGGAATATCTCCGAAAATAGGAATACCTTGGAATCGCCAGTGTTAATACAATCCATTATATTGATCTTTGAAGTAATGGTTCACAAGGAAAAAAACACATCCGGTTGTTGCAAGATAAACAGAGACATATCACATTTTTAAGAGTTTGAGCAAAAACTGATTCAAATCAGGCAGAGACAAACCGGAAGTGGTTAGGAATGCTTCACCAAAAGAGCTAGTGGAAAGACTTTTCTAGAGAAAAGGCAGAAGCAAAGTAAAGAAATTATTTGATTGGCTGTAACTTAAGTGTTTGCCTTATTTGGGAAAGCCAAGTTGGCTGTTTGTGGTTGGTCGTCCTTAGGTTTCCTTTTCTTAACCTTGAGGCATTCCAGCTTAAGTTTTGGTTTGCTTACAGGAGCTACTAAAGCATTAAAGCCACCTCAGAGACTTCCCTGGCGGTCCAGTGGTTAAGACTCCACACTTCCACTGCAGGGGGCATGGGTTCGATCCCTGGTTGGAGAACTAAGATGTTACATGCACAGTGAGACCAAAAAAGAAAAAAGAAAGACGCCTCAGTCTAATGGCCTTGTTTAATTAGTTTAACACTGTTGGCCATTTTCTTACTGTGTGTATTTCTTGGAGCAAAAAAGGAACTACAGATAAACAGTTGTTTATCTTGGGGCTGAAGCAACCTTCAGAGGTGATATTTAAATGCTTTCATACTCAACGACAGCCTTCCAACTACCTTTCATTCCAATACAGATGTTATGAAAACACACACAGAGAAGGCAGATTCAAAGAGATTCCCAGGTATGAAATTCTTCCCCAAATGGACTGTTGCTCTTGAAGGAAAATGTTATTCATTTATTAAAGAGATATCTATCTATCTATCTATCTAGAAGAGGATTATGTAATTTGGAGGACTGGAGAAAAGACATTTTATAGTGATGCCCATTTAAAGAAAATTTCATTGAATGAGATATAGCTTCAAGTCAGGCCTGTTTTCAATGACCTGAAGGATTTAAATGGGTCCTTTAAAAACAGATGTATTATTTGTGCAATAGACTGGTTAAGAAAAGTCTCCAAGTCTTTGACATAAATAATAATACTTTAAGCAAAATTAATATTCCTGCTATAAAACTAACTTCTGTCTTACCTATTGAAGCCTAACTTCTGTCTTACCTATTGAAGTTTCCAGTTATTTTTAGAATAGTTTAGATGTGACCTGGGAAACTTTATTTTTAACAGGTTCCTTGGGCAATTCTGATGCACACCAAAATTTGGAACCCGCTGACATACTTTTTAAGGGCTGCCAAGTAGCATATTATATAGACATATACCATTTATTTCATCTATCTCCTTGTCTTGTGCATTTAGGTTTAATCTAAGTTTCCACCATTATAAATCATGCTGTGATAACTTTCTTTATCATAACAGCTAACATTTATTGCACGTTTCCTATGTATCAGCCACTGCACTACACACTTATTTCCTTAGGACAGATTCTTAAGAGGTAGAGTTACTCAGATAAGTTATGTGTATTTTTAAGGTTTTTCATGCCCATTGCCAAGATGACACTCCAGAAGGTTTGCTCCGTGGTGACTTTTGAGTGGGAAAACACTAATGGTTATGTTCCATGAAGACTAGTATTCAGCTATCAGCTCAGTAAGCACCCACAAACAGTGGCTCATTCAAGAGACTTAGAAAAGATACAGCACAATGTTCTGACTCGTTCATCATATCTTAGCTGCTATTGTTGCTAAAAGTAGCACTCCTGAGTGGTTGCTTCCAGGAATGCCTATCCAGAATCCGGCCACAGAGACTGTATGCTGTTTCTGGGAACTGGCACATTTCACATGCTGTCCCTTCCAGGGCCCATCAAGGCACAGCCATCTCCAGTAGTCAAGGGAATGCAAGGCAGTGTGGAAATGCTGGATCCAAGATCATTTTTTTAAATAGCATTTAATAAGAAAATGTTCTGATATCAGACCAAAAAATATGTACTGACCTGTGTGTCCAGGTAATGAAATTAAAGCAGGCCTAAAAAAACTAATCAGGTAGGCATACTGGAGACATCCAGTGAACAAAAATGAAATGCCTTTCCTCTCCATTGCTCTTTTCTTAGATTTTCATGGAATGAAATGTGTGGAGAACTCTGTGGTATGAATTATATATTCATACCACATCTTAGCCTTCTAACATGGGAAGGGGCAAAAGAAACCATTTGGAGGGATGGTATTTTTCCATGTAACACCAGTGTGAGATGTTTTTGGCTACCTAAATAGATATTTTTAAAATCACAGCAGCAATCCATTATAATGCTAGCACTGGGAAACAAAGTCATCTTGTTTTCAAATAAATCTGGCTGATTTAATTAACATAAATTAGATCATTTAGGATCTGTGTAGAAACGGTAAAATGCAAGCACTATTTCACCTTTTCAAAGCAGAGGGAAACCACTTGCTATCATGAAAGTGTGGAATTTTGAAACTGGAATGGATTTTATTTTTCATTGTCTTCTCCAGTCTTTTTCAGAACATAGTAAGATTAGAAATTATAAATAATTTCAATAGAGATTATCTAGTCTCTGTTCTTATTTTATAAATCAGAAAACTAAGGCACAGAGAAGTTAAGTGAACTTCTGAAGGTCACAGAGCTGGCAAATGGAAAGTGTGGTCTGACTACAGACCAAGACTCGAGGTACTGTCTATTCCTATATATTCTTTCCTTCTTGGCATTCCCAAAGAATTTGCAATTGTACATATAAATGTTCCTCCCTTGAGGAAAAGTAGTAAATGGGGCATTGTAACTACTAGCTAAAGGTGTTTTTTTCTCTCTACTTACAATGTGCCTGCTATATGATGAAAACATCTACCCCTTTGAAAGCCTTGTGTATGTTAAATATGTATCTTATGACTGGGTGTGTCTCAGAGCAATCACTCTTTGTGTGGATTTTAGAAAAGCTAATATCAGAATCAGTTGGCATGTGGGAAAGCAATGACGAGGCAGAGAGAATGGGATATTTTCTTGAGTTTTCAATCAGGAAGATTAGGGGCAGTGATTTAAAAAAACAAAAACAACAAACTAGGCTCCTTAGAAGAAGGGTGATCAGAAGACAATCTGTTTGATCTAAGAAGCAGTAGAGTGAGGACAAGAACTTCCATGGCTGTTCACTGTTGTAACCACCCTGATCACCTGAAAGCAGCAGTTTTGGCACGTAGTGAATGCTTGGTAAATGTCTGTTGAATAAGAGAACACAAGCCTGGCACTCAGGAAACCTGGAATCCACTTCTAGCTCTCTTACTACCCTTGGTCCACCTACTTTTCTGAGCCTCATTTTCATCATCTTACATTTTCATCGTGTAAGGCTTGGATTAAAGTATTTCATGGTAGATACAGACACTTTATCCTGCCACATACCCTCTTCAACTCCATCATCTATATGGTTACAATGGTACCACACTACTAATCACCAAATTCATAAACTCCAACCCTGCCCATGGATAATGTTGATTGATCCAGTGGGGCCCATATTAGTTTTTTTCACAAGGAATTTCAGAACTGGAACCAAAAAATTAATATCAGCCTCCTTTTGGTGGCCGACACTGATGCAATTGAGAGTCTACAAACCTACATCTGGTTTGTGGCCAGCTTCCTCAATTTGATATGAGTGGTAGAAATAGCCAATAGACAGAAAAAAGAAGCAGACACAGAAGTACAGCAGAATGACAGAAACAACTTTTAAATCCACGACCCCGAGGCCCAATGCATTCTTGTCCTTTATGTAATTAGATGCCTGAGAATTCTCACATTAAATTCCCCATTTTTAAAAATTAAATAGGACATGTAGCCATTAAATCATCTATTAATTGAGATGAAAAATTATATCCAATATATTCTGATATCTCTTTCATTTCTAAAAAGTTGAAGATTCTAAGGACAATGACGCCTGCAGCATAGCCAGATAGGAACATTATACTTTGACAGGAAGCAATTTAACCAGAGCAGACATGAAAACAAGAAGATGTTCTGCTGATGGGAGATTTCCTGGAGTGGGGATCAAAGGAATATTTTCACTCAGACATCAGGGAATTAAATGAAGTCTTGTCTTGCCTAAATGTGAAGGTAAGTCATGGAGAAACAAGACAGAATGGATATTATTTCCACAATCCCAAGAAAGCTAAAAACCAAACTTCTCTGTGATAATTTAGAATTTTGATGTTTTGTTCACCTGACCTTAATCCCAGGCCTAATACAGAGTTCTGTGTGCACAAAGTGTAGAAGCATGGGTATTGGTAAGAAGTGAAAGTGGAGAAAATTATAGACGCTTTAGTGACATCTTAAGTCAAATTAAATAAAGTAACTAAATGGTATGTTTAGAATTTGCCTTCTTGCATATAATTCATGTCCCCAAGATTTCCTTCCTCTGTAGTAGAATAGTTTTACATTTTCACTGACCCTAGTATGTACTTTATTGAGTGATTATTATAGAAGAAGCACTGGAGAAGAACTATAAGCCTATTTCCTTGGGACTCTGAGATAAAGTTCTTCGTTATGAAGTGTTGGGAAGCTTTTGATCTTGTGTGCTGTGGATCTGCTTTGCCATACTCACTCTCTCTCCATATATATATATATTTTTTTAATTGAAGTACAGTTGATGTACAATATTATATAATTTACAGGTGTACAATATAGTGATTCACAATTTTTAAAGATTATACACCATTTATAGTTATTATAAAATATGGGCTATATTCCCCGTATTGTTCAAAATATCCTTGTAGCTTATTTTATGCCGAATAGTTTGTACCTCTTAGTCCCCTGCTCCTATATTGCCTCTCCCTCCTTCCCTCTCCCCACTGGTATCCACGAGTTTGGTCTCTGTATCTGTGAGCCTGCTTCTTTTTTGTTATATTCACTAGCTTGTTGTATTTTTTAGATTCCACCTATAAGTGCTAACATTCAGTATTTGTCTTTCTCTGTCTGACTTATTTCACTGAGCAAAATGCCCTCCAAGTCCATCCATGTTGCCACAAATGGCAAAATTTCATTCCTTTTTTATGACTAAGTAGTATTCCATTGTGTATATGTGTGTGTGTTTATACATATATATATGTGTATATATATATATATATATATATGACATTTTCTTTATCCATTTATCTGTTGATAGACACTTAGTTTACTTCCATGTCTTGGCTATTGTAAATAAGCTGCTATGAACACTGGGGTGCATGTATCTTTTCAAATTAGTGTTTTTGTTTTTTTCAGATATATACCCAGGAGTGGAATTGCTGGATCATATGGTAGCTCTATTTTTAGTTTTTGAGAAACCTCCAGACCGTTTTCCACAGTGGCTGCACCAATTTACATTTCCACCAACAGTTCACACTGTACTTTTATCTTGGTGATGATAATGGGGCAGAAGTCCCCTTCCCGCCATACTCTTCATGTTCTTCTCTCATGAATGAACATACTATTCTCCTGTTATTTTCAAGTTGTGTCACTTGGTTTTAAATGTAGATCTGAACTGGGTTTGGTATCTAATATTGATCTGACAAAAAGTCATTTCTAAATGGAGTCTCTGAAGACGCACTAATAGACCAGGTCTCTTAGTTAACACATATAGCAAAGAAGAACTGACCCCATTGCTCTAGTGGTCTCCAAAGTGGTGAGAAAACCCCAGGAAGTATACAAATGATGATCCATTGGGGTACAGGAATACAATTTTATAACTGTTACTTTCACTTGTTTTTTATCTCATTTATTTTTAAAATTTTATTTTGGAGTGTTTTATAATGAACATAACATATATATATATATATACACACACACACACACACATACATATATATACAATTATATATATATAAAACACACACATATATATAATTTTTACATTGATTTATTTGATGCTGTATTTAAACATTACCAATAGGGCTATAGTTCATTCTTTGAATGATCTTGGGAGCAGGTATAATGAGATAAGGAGAATCATGTTGTAAAATAATGCTAGATTTGGTCGGAGTCAGAGAACATGAATTCAAATTCTGATATACTTCTTACTAGCTGTAAGTTTGGGCAGATAAGTTCACCTTTTTGAGACTTCAGTTTCTACATCTGCTAAATGGGTATATGAGGTTTACATGAGACAATGTACATAGGTTTAAGCAGAGTATCTGGTACATAAAATTTTATATAGCATATAAATCTCAAATATATTATTAAATACTCATTTTCTTAGACTCTCTAAATATATCACATTATCATTAATCAACACATAAAAAGGGACTAATCAAACCTGTAAAGTACGTTATCTTAAGATAAGGAATATTCATCCAAATATCCTAGTATTTGAGTAATCCTAATTACTGAGTAATAATTATTCCTTAGATAGATTCAGTAGAATAAAGGTTTTCCTTTCTTTTCTTTTATCATTATCCCAACAATACCTGCTCAGTTTCATTTAAATCCATGGCTTTATAAAGAAACACCCAAATAACATCATTCACAAAATCCTTCTGCAAAATATTTCATGACCTGAGGTAGAAAACTCTGGCAAGAAATTGCACCCAAATATTTTGGCTTGGACCTTTATACTATTTCTGTTTTGCACCAATTTTTTTTTTTTTTTTTCCATGAATGGCCTGGCCTTAGGCCAGACAGGAAGGAGTTGGAAGGAAAAGATAGAGTTTGGCTGGAAAGAAAAGTTCCAATTACCTCTGTATTTTCCTTAGGGGACAAATTCCCATGCCGCCAGAGAGGAATTTCAACCTGACCTGGGTAGTGTTGCCTTACCTACCAGGGCCTCTCAACATTGGTACTGTTGACATTTTGAGCTGGATAGTTCTTCAATGCAAGGGGCTGTTCTTAGTAGCATCCCTGGCCTCTTCCCACTAGATGTCAGTGGTATAATCCCTTCCCCTGTCCCCATTCCAGTTGTGATAACCAAAAATGTGTCTGGACATCACCAAATGTTCTCTGGGCGGGGGGAAAACCACCCCTAGTTGAGAACCACTGTCAGAGAATAATCCCCATTATCTTTTCTACTGTGCTCAAGATTGAGTCTAATGAATCAGGGAGAACGTGAAATCAAAATCCAAATTTCTCAATGTTTTTTCTAGAATTTTTTAAGGGCACACTTTGTAAATATTTGGCCACCAGCTTGTGTTACACCTAAAAACACAAATCATATGATGGACTACAGTCAATCCCATCTTTCTTTATAAGAATCCACATCTCTACAATTTTTGTGAATCTTTGAAGCACAGCAAGGGAGATGCCAGGACAGTGTTCCCAAGATGAAAGAAGTATGTCTGGATGTGGGTGGAAAGAGTGGCTGAGCCAAAGGCTAGAGAGCATGAGGAACACCAAGCCCACAATGCAGTGCATTTCATTGGTGCTGATGTGAGCCCTGTTTAGTTGGCCACTGGGTTGATGGCATGAGAGGGTCAGAGGGCAATTTTCCCCATTTCTTTCTTTCCTATCTCCATCTTCTTTTTGTCCTTCAGCTTTATTATTTTTTCTTTCTTGTCCTCTTACCCCTCACTTCCTTCTTTTCTCTCCTTGTCCATGTCCTTCTTCTTATAGTTCCTTTTCCATGTTACTATTTTAACCAAACACGGTTCATGTAAGCCCAGCAGTGTGGCTGTGAGTAGGGCTCTTGAACCAGTTAGCCTGAGTTTGAATCAAGGCTCTGCCACTTTCTTGCTGTAAGACCTACTCAAGCAAGTTATTTAACTTATGTGGTTTCGTTTCCTCATAACTAAAATGGAGATGATAACTACCTATCTCATGATGAAATTTGTATTAACACATGTGAAGCACATGGAACAGAGCCTGGCATGCAGTAAGCACCCAATATATGTTAGCTATTATGATTATCTTCATGTCCTCTACCAAGGAAGAATGTATCACACTTTTTTTTAAAATTAAAGTATAGTTGATTAACAATATTGTGTTAATTTCAGGTGAACAGCAAAGTGACTCAGTTGGGTTTTTTTTTTTTCAGATTATATTCCAGAATAGGTTATTATAAGATATTACATATAATTTCCTGTGCTATACAGTAAATCCTTGTTGCTTATCTATTGTATGTATAGTAGTTTTTAATCTGTTAATCCCATACTCCTCTTCATCCCTCCCTCCCTCCCTCTCCCCTTTAGTAACCATTTGTTTTCTTTGTCTGTGAGTCTGTTTCTGTTTTGTATATAGAGTCATTTGTATTATTTTTAGATTCCATGTATAAGTGATACCATACAGTATAATAATCTCTAGTTTCATTCATGTTGCTGCAAATGGCAATATTTCATTCTTTTTTATGGCTGAGTAATATTCCATTGTGTATATATATATATATATATATATATATATATATATATATATATACATCACATCTTCTTATGCCAATCACCTGGGTTTTTTTTGTTTTTGTTTTTTTAAGTTTATCTTTTGGATAACTTTTTTAAAAAAAATATTTATTTTTGGCTGCATTGGATCTTTGTTGTGGTGCGTGGGCTTCTCATTGCGGTGGCTTCTCTTGTTGCAGAGCACGGGCTCTAGGCACGCGGGCTTCAGTAGCTGTGGTGCAAAGGCTCAGTAGTTGTGGCTCATGGGCGCTAGAGCACAGGCTCAGTAGTTGTGGTGCACAGGCTTAGTTGCTCCGTGGCATGTGGGATCTTCCTGGACTAGGGCTCGAACCTGTGTCCCCTGCATTGGCAGATGGATTCTCAACCACTGCACCACCAGTGAAGCCCCCAATCACCTGTTGATGGGCACTTGGATTGTTTCCATGTCCTGGCTATTATAAACAATGCTGCTATGAACAATGGGGTGCATGTATCTTTTTGAATTAGAGTTTTCATCTTTTCTGGATATATGCCTTGGAGGGGGATTACTGGATCACATGGTAGCTCTATTTTTAGTTTTTTAAGGAACCTCCATACTGTTTTCCGTAGGGGCTGCATCAATTTACATTCCCATTAACAGTATAGGAGGGTTCCCTTTTCTCCACACCCTCTCTGGCATTTATTATTTGTAGACTTTTTGATGATGGCCATTCTGACCAATGTGATGTAATATTTCATTGTGGTTTTGATTTGCATTTCTCTAATAATTAGTAATGTAATTGAGCATCTGTTCATATACCCGTTGGCCATGTGTATGTATTCTTTGGAGAAACATCTATTTAGGTCTTCTGCCAATTTTTTGATTAGGTTGTTTGTTTGTTTGTTTTTATATTGAGTTGTATGAGCTGTTTGTATATTTTGGAAATTAAGCCCTTGTCGGTTGCATCATTTGCAAATATTTTTTCTCATTCTTTAGGTTGTCTTTTTGTTTTGTTGATGATTTCCTTTGCTGTGAAAAAGCTTTTGAGTTTGATTGGGTTCCATTTGTTTATTTTTGCTTTTATTTCTTTTGCCTTGGGAGACTGATCAAAAAAATATTACTACTATTTATGTCTGAGAATGTTTTGCCTATGTTCTCTTCTAGGAGTTTTATGGTGTCATGTCTTATACTTAGGTCTTTAAACCATTCTGAGTTTATTTTTGTATATGGTGTGAGAGATTGTTCTAATTTCATTGAATTACGTGAGCCTGTCCAGCTTTCCCAACACCACTTGCTTTCTCCATTTTATATTATTGCTTCCTTTGTTATAGATTAATTGACCATAGGTGCGTGGGTTTATTTCTGTGCTCTCTATTCTGTTCCATTGATCTCTAAGTCTGTTTTTGTGCCAATACCACAGTGTTTTGATTACTGTAGCTTTGTAATATAGTCTGAAGTCTGGAAGGGTTATGCCCCAGCTTTGTTCTTTTTCGTCAGGATCGCTTTGGCAATTCTGGGCCATATACATAGTACCACACTTTTATGTAAGATTCCAGGAACATCTGCCCATATGTATTTATTGAGAGGGTTATGCTATATTACCGGTCTAATATAGAGGATAAAGTTACGTGTCTGTCTCATAACACTTTTTATAATGCTGGTTTTATTTAATACCTTTGTGCTAGGGAAACTGTGCTAGGGGAACACTATGGACAAAGGTACATTTTATAGTAATAGAACATACGTAGTTCCACTGAATTTCTCCCTGAAGTATATGTATTGTTATTGCTAGTTGAAATACAATGTATACAGTGTTGCCATGTGACTGGAGAAAAAGCAAATTTTTAAAGTACATAAACAAAAATAGAATACCAAATACAGGAATGAAAATTTTGAAAAGCCCTAGTTGATCTTTGAACAACACAGGTTTGAACTGTGTCAGTCCACTTATAAGTGGATTTTTTAAAATAATAAACACTACAGTACTACACAATCAGGTTGATTGAATCTGTGGATGCGGAACTTTCAATATGGAGGCCCGACTGTGAAGTTATACACAGGTTTTCTACTGAGTGGGTTGGTGTCCCTAACCCCAGCGTTTTTCAAGAGTCAGCTGTATTTTTATTTTTTTATCTATTATTTTTCTTAGAAAAGATAGTGACCCATGCAGAAGAATGTTTAATAAATGAGTATTTTCATAACAGTTACTTCACAACAATATTCAGCTAAGGGGAACAGCTAAGGAAACTGAGGCATATAGAAATTAATGAGAAACAGTTGGATTAGGAAATTCACTGAAGAAACATGAATAAAATTAAACCTAATGATTAGAGAAAGGCAAAATAAAACAGCAATAAGATACCATGTTGGGTGGTACTAGACTGGCAAAAATTAAAAGATTTTTTTTTTTAAACATCTTTATTGGAGTATAACTGCTTTGCAATGTTGTGTCAGTTTCTGCTGTATAACAAAGTGAATCAGCTATATGTATACATATGTCACCATATGTGCTCCTTCTTGCGCTTCCCTCCCACCCTCCTTATCCCACCCCTCTAGGTGGTCACAAAGCACTGAGCTAATCTAAAAGAGATTGTTAATATCCACTTTGAGTGAGGGTATAGAGAAAAGGGTACTCTCATACACTATTGGTGAGAAAATAATTGATTAAAAAAATGGAAGAGCATTTTTGGAAGACAATTTGGTATTATTTTTCATTATTTAAAATATTCGTTCTCTTTGACCTTGTAATTTCATTAATATAAATCTTTCCAAGAGAACTCTTCACTTTTAAGCTCAAAATAAGTGTACAAAGATGTTCATTAGGGCTTCCCTGGTGGCGCAGTGGTTGAGAGTCCGCCTGCCAATGCAGGCGACACGGGTTTGTGCCCCGGTCTGGGAAGATCCCACGTGCCGCGGAGCGGCTGGGCCGGTGAGCCATGGCCGCTGAGCCTGCGCGTCCGGAGCCTGTGCTCCGCAGCGGGAGAGGCCACAACAGTGAGAGGCCCGCGTACCGCAAAAAAAAAAAAAAAAAAATGTTCATCAAAGCATTGTTTCTAGCAGAAAAATCAAAATCTACAAACAATGATATCCATTTATAGAGAGAAACAGATAAATTATAGTATACTCACATTATAAAATACCATATAATCATTTACAAGAATGAACTCTACTGTCGAAAATGTACTTGGCATGTTAAAAAAGAAGTAGAATAATATGTAAAACTTGTGTTCACTATTTGTGTATGTCTGTAAATACATAGAAAAGGATCTGAAATTATATATTCTAAACTGTTAATAGTGGTCACCTTTAGGCAAGTGAGATTGGAGTCCTCACTTTTACTCTGTACTTTTTTTCTACAGAGTTCTAAGTTTTTACAGGAGCACTTGTTTTGATTAATTTAAAAATGAACCAAAAAAGGCAGTTTAGTAGCACTTGAGGATTACTGGGGTGATATATGGAAAAGGCCATATAAATGTTCAACTCTGATATATCTGATTTGAGGTAGCTGATAAAGTCTTGGGATTTCTTCATCTTGATATCATTTTGTGCCTTTTAAATTTATAGTTCTGAATTGCACAAGGTGTGTGATGACCCACCTTCACATGAGCTTCCTTCAAATTTTGGAGAGGCAACAGGTAACTTCTGTCAACACTGTTGAGGGTACAATACTAGACATTTTGAGAAGATAAAAGAAATCTTATAAAGTAAAGCCCCCATTTCCTTAATGTGATATACAGTAGGAATCTAAGAACATTTTTTGGAATAAAATAAATAAAACAAAAAGTATAGAATTTTTGCATGCATTCAGAAGAGATGAGAGAAATGGAAGGCTCAGTGAAAACTACCTTGGGGTGGATGACATGAGAAGCAGCCTTGGGCATTTAGTACACAAAAAGCAGCCACAGACAGTTGTTGAGTTGGGAATCAAAACAAAGTGCATTATGTAAAAGATTCTTTTCTCAGAGTATTTAGGTACTAATTAGTAGACTGCTGAAATAAACCAAAATCACCTATACAATAAATAACTCCCAGAAAACAGAATTGTAAGCAATCAAGCCCCCTACCTAGACATCTATTAGGTTACTGGGTGGTATCGAACAGACATTCTCCCAGGGAAAGTGAAGGTAGGTATTAGTGAAAGAGGTGAAATATTTAAATAGGCTGAAGTTTGGGGAGTGGCTGTAAGAGCTTTATCCTCATGGGCCTTCATCTTCAGCATTCTGACCTTATTGTTATATAAAAATGTACAAAAAAGAACAATTTATCAAATCTCTCTTAGCTCCAATTGTCCCTTTGGAGGTAGAAATTATACAAATAAAAACCATCAGCATTTTTTTTTTCTTTTCACACTCTCCTTGAACACATGGGTAATGACATTTTCAAGGATCGTTTTCCAGTTCATGTTCTTGCCTATGTTTCTTCACAATAATGTTTTACAGTAACTCAATGTGAATAGGGAAAAAAAGATAGATAGATAGATAGATAGATAGATAGATAGATAGATCTATATATATTAGATATATATTGGTCTCTGCCCCTGGTTCCTGGCCCAGAGCGCATAAAACCCTTGTAATTTCCTAAATGATAAGAACACTAGGACCATCTCTTGTTCTAGTATTTGTCTCTGACCCCCATCCCTGACATAGAGCTCCTGAAACTCTTGTAATTTCCTAAATGATAAGAACACTAAGACCACCTCTTGTTCTAGTATTTGCCTTTGACCCCCATCCCTGACATAGAGCTCCTAAAACTCTTGTAATTTCCTAAATGGCAAGAACACTAGGACCAGGGTGGAGTCAAGATGGTGTACTAGGAGGACGCGGAATTCGCGTCTCCTCACAACTAGGGCACCTACCAGGAACTGGTGGGGGACCATGGACACCTAAGGGGAGGGGAGGAACCCCCAGTGACCAGGAAGGACGTGGGGCATGGGGGGAGTGAAGGGGGAGGAGAAGTGGAGGAGGGACGGGACTGGCTCCCCTGAGGGGTGGCTGGGGGAGGGGAAGGGATCCCATACCCGAAGGGGGAAATTGGGGAACCACTGGGAGGGCAGAGGGTCAAAAGGGAGCGTAGCCAGGTTTCCCCTGCCCACTTGGGCCCCTGGGAGCCTGCTGAGATCCTGGGCCTGATCCTCTGGCCACCAAGGCCCCCTCCAGCTGCGCAGTCTTGAGGGAGTGGGAAGGAGGGAAGGGGGAGAAAAAACTAAAGGCTGGACTTCCAGGACCAGCACTCCTGAGGGGTGGCTGGGGGAGGGGAGGAGTTCACAAACCCAGTGGGACCCACCCACGTTTAGGGGTCTAGTGGCTACAGGGGAGACCCTGGGGGAGACGGTGGGGGAGGGGCACAAATAAATAGAAGGGAACACGGCCAGTGCCTTCCCTGTCCACGTAGGCACCGGGAAGCCTGTTGGGCTCCCAGGCCTAATCCTCTGCCGTTGGAGCCTCCCTCCTGCTGCACAGAACCCAAGCCCCACCCCCATACCCCCACCCAGGGCCCTACCTCTACACGCGGAGACCCCCTCCAACGGCGCTGGGCCTAAACCCCACCCACACACCCTCACTCAGGGCCCTACCTCCAAACTCTGAAACTCCACACTCCAAAGGCCCTCCTTTCTACATGCTGCCTCTCCCCTTCTATGCAGGTCCTAAGCAGAGGCCCCACCCCATGCTTGAACGTCGCCCAGCCTAGGCCAAGCCCCCAGGGCCTTTTGTGGCTACACGGATCCTGAGCCTATGCCCCGACCCCCACTCAAACTTCACCCCCCCCCACCTGCCTAGGTCCCACCCCACCCTAAACCCTGCCCCTGCTTAAGTTCCACCCCTGCCCATAGCCAAGGCTTTTTTTCTTCTTCTTTCTTCCTCTTTTAGGGTGGGATCCTGTTTTACCTTGTTGATTCATTGTTGTTGATTCTTTTATATCTAATTTTATTTTATTTTATTTTATTTATTTATTTATTTTGCGGTACGTGGGCCTCTCACTGTTGTGGCCTCTCCCGTTGCAGAGCATAGGCTCCGGACGCGCAGGCTCAGCGGCCATGGTTCACGGGCCCAGCCGCTCCGCGGCATGTAGGATCTTCCCGGACTGGGGCACGAACCCGTGTCCCCTGCATTGGCAGGTGCACTCTCAACCACTGCACCACCAGGGAAGCCCTCTAATTTTATTTTGATTTTATTCTTTGACATTGTGCTGCTTTCTTTCTTTCTTTCTTTCTTTCTTCCTTTCTTTCTTTCTTTCTTTCCTTTCTTTCTTTCCTTCCTTCCTTCCTTCTTTCTTTTCTTTCTTTTCTTTTCTTTTCTTTTCTTTTCTTTTTTTTCTGCACCACGAAGCTTCTGGGATCTTGGTTCCCAGGCCGGAGGTCAGGCCCAAGCTCCTGTAGTGGAAGCTCCAAGTCCAAACTACTAGACTAAAAGAGAAACTCAGACCCCAGGGAATATTACTCAGAGTGAGACCAACCGGAGGTTCTCATCTCAGCACCAAGACCTGGCTCTATCCAACTGCCTTCAAAATCCAGTGCTGGATGTCTCAGGTCAAACAACCAGTAAGACAGGAATACAGCACCACACATCCAAAAAAAAAAAGAAATGACAAAAAATGAAGGTGAAATAGGCAACCTACCTGAAAAAGAATTCAGAGTAATGATAGTAAAGATGATCCAAAATCTCGGAAACAGAATGGAGAAAATACAAGAAACATTTAAAAAGGATCTAGAAGAACTAAAGAGAAAACAGTGATGAACAACACAGTTACTGAAACTAAAGATACTCTCGAAGGAATCAATAGCAGAATAACTGAGGCAGAAGAATGGATAAATGACCTGGAAGATAAAATGCTGGAAATAACTACCGCAGAGCAGAATAAGGAAAAAAAAATGAAAAGAATTGAGGACAGTCTCAGAGACTTCTGGGACAACATTGAACGCACAAGCATTCGAATTAGAGGGGTCCCAGAAGAAAAAGAGGAAAAGAAAGGGTCTGAGAAAATATTTGAAGAGACTATAGTCAAAAGCTTCCCTAACATGGGAAAGGAAATAATCAAGTCCAGGAAGCACAAAGAGTACTATACAGGATAAACCCAAAGAGAAACACACCAAGACACATATTAATCAAACTATCAAAAATTTAATACAAAGAAAAAATATTAAAAGCAGCAAGGGAAAAGCAACAAATAACATACAAGGGAATCCCCATAAGGTTAACACCTGATCTTTCAGCAGAAACTCTGCAAGCAAGAAGGGAGTGGCAGGACATATTTAAAGTGATGAAAGGGAAAAACCTACAACCAAGATTACTCTACCCAGCAAGGATCTCATTCAGACTCGATGGAGAAATTAAAACCTTTACAGACAAGCAAAAGCTGAGAGAATTCAGCACCACCAAACCAGCTTTACAACAAATGCTAAATGAACTTCTCTAGGCAGGAAAAACAAGAGAAGGAAAAGACCTATAAAAACAAACCCAAAACAATTAAGAAAATGGTAATAGGAACATGCATATTGAATATTACCTTAAATGTAAATGGATTAAATGCTCCAACCAAAAGACACAGACTGGCTGAATGGATACAAAAACAAGACCTGTATATATGCTGTCTACAGGAGATGCAGTTCAGACCTAGGGACACATACAGACTGAAAGTGAGGGGATGGAAAAAGATACTCAATGCAAATGGAAATCAAAGGAAAGCTGGAGTAGCAATACTTATATCAGACAAAATAGACTTTAAAATAAAGACTATTATAAGAGACAAAGAAGCACACTACATAATGATCAAAGGATCAATCAAAGAAGAAGATATAGGGCTTCCCTGGTGGCGCAGTGGTTGAGAGTCCGCCTGCCGATGCAGGGGACATGGGTTCGTGCTCTGGTCCGGGAAGATCCCACATGCCGCAGAGCGGCTGGGCCCGTGAGCTATGGCTGCTGAGCCTGCACATCCAGAGCCTGTGCTCCACAACGGGAGAGGCCACAACAGTGAGAGGCCCACGTACCGCAAAAAAAAAAAAAAAAAAAAAGAAGAAGATATAACAATT
Organism: Orcinus orca; assembly: GCF_937001465.1. Classification (NCBI taxonomy): domain Eukaryota; kingdom Metazoa; phylum Chordata; class Mammalia; order Artiodactyla; family Delphinidae; genus Orcinus; species Orcinus orca. Next base: position 119,579,116 of record NC_064560.1, on the reverse strand, counting down.
GTAAATACTTATGCACCCAACATAGGAGCACCTCAATACATAAGGCAAATGCTAACAGCCATAAAAGGGGAAATCGACAGTAACACAATCATAGTAGGGGACTTGAACACCCCACTTTCACCAATGGACAGATCATCCAAAATGAAAATAAATAAGGAAACACAAGTTTTAAATGACACATTAAACAAGATGGACTTAATTGATATTTATAGGACATTCCATCCAAAAACAACAGAATAAACTTTCTTCTTAAGTGCTTATGGAACATTCTCCAGGATAAATCATATCTTGGGTCACAAATCAATCCTTGGTGAACTTAAGAAACTGAAATTGTATCAAGTATCTTTTCCGACCACAATGCTATGAGACTAGATATCAATTACAGGAAAAAAACTGTAAAAATACAAACACATGGAGGCTAAACAATATGCTACTAAACAACTAAGAGATCACTGAAGAAATCAAATAGGAAATAAAAAAGTACCTAGAAACAAATGACAATGAAAACACGATGACCCAAAACCTTTGGGATGCAGCAAAAGCAGTTCTAAGAGGGAAGTTTATAGCAATACAATCCTACCTCAAAAAACAAGAAAAATCCCAAATAAACAACCTAACCTTACACCTAAAGCAATTAGAGAAAGAAGAACAAAAAAACCCCAAAGTTAGCAGAAGGAAAAAAATCATAAAGATCAGATCAGAAATAAATGAAAAAGAAATGAAGGAAACAATAGCAAAGCTCAATAAAACTAAAAGCTGGTTCTTTGAAAAGATAAACAAAATTGATAAACCATTAGCCAGACCCATCAAGAAAAAAAGGGAGAATGCTCAGATCAACAGAATTAGAAATGAAAAAGAAGTAACAACTGACACTGCAGAAATACAAAGGATCATGAGAGATTACTACAAGCAACCATATGCCAATAAAATGGACAACCTGGAAGAAATGGATAAATTCTTAGAAAAGCACAACCTTCTGATACTGAACCAGGAAGAAATAGAAAATATGAAGAGACCAATCACAAGTACTGAAATTCAAACTGTGATTAAGAATCTTCCAACAAACAAAAGCCCAGGACCAGATGACTTCACAGGTGAATTCTATCAAACATTTAGAGAAGACCTAACACCTAACCTTTTCAAACTCTTCCAAGATATAGCAGAGGGAGGAATACTCCCAAATGCATCCTACGAGGCCACCATCACCCTGATACTGAAACCAGACAAAGATGTCACAAAAAAAGAAAACTACAGGCCAATATCTCTGAAGAACATAGATGCAAAAATCCTCAAGAAAATACTAGCAAACAGAATCCAACAGCACATTAAAAGGATCGTACACTATGATCAAGTGGGGTTTATCCCAGGAATGCAAGGATTCTTCAATATATGCAAATCAATCAACATGATACACCATATTAACAAACTGAAGGATAAAAACCATATGATCATCTCAATAGATGAAGAAAAAGCTTTCAACAAAATTCAACACCCAATTATGATAAAAATTCTCCAGAAAGTGGGCATAGAGGGAACCTACCTCAACATAATAAAGGCCATATATGACAAACCCACAGCCAACATTGTTGTCAATGGTGAAAAACTGAAACCATTTCCTCTAAGATCAGGAACAAGACAAGTTTGCCCACTCTCACCACTATTATTCAACAGAGTTTTGGAAGTTTTAGCCATAGCAATCAGAGAAGAAAAAGAAATAAAAGGAATCAAAATTGGAAAAGAAGTAAAACTGTCACTGTTTGCAGATGACATGATCCTATACATAGAGAATCCTAAAGATGCTACCAGAAAACTACTAGAGCTAATCAATGAATTTGGTGAAGTTGCAGGATACAATATTAATGCGTAGAATTTCTTGCATTCCTATACACTAATGATGAAAAATCTGAAAGAGAAAATAAGGACACTCCCATCTACCATTGCAACAAAAAGAATAAAATACCTAGGAATAAACCTGCCTAAGGAGACAAAAGACCTGTATGCAGAAAACTATAAGACACTAATGAAAGAAATTAAAGATGATGCAAACAGATGGAGAGATATACCATGTTCTTCGATTGGAAGAATCAATATTGTGAAAATGACTATACTACCCAAAGCAATCTACAGATTCAATGCAATCCCTATCAAATTACCAATGACATTTTTTACAGAACTAGAACAAAAAAAATCTTAAAATTTGTATGGAGACACAAAAGACCCTGAATAGCCATAGCAGTCTTGAGGGAAAAAAAGCAGAGCTGAAGGAATCACATGCCCTGACTTCAGACTATACTACAAAGCTACAGTAATCAAGGCAATATGGTACTGGCTCAAAAACAGAAATATAGATCAATGGAACAAGATAGAAAGCCCAGAGATAAACTCATGCACATATGGTCACCTTATCTTTGATAAAGAAGGCAAGAGTACACAGTGGAGAAAAGACAGCATCTTCAATAAGTGGTGCTGGGAAAACTGGACAGCTACATGTAAAAGAATGAAATTAGAACACTTCCTAACACCATACACAAAAATAAACTCAAAATGGATTAAAGACCTAAATGTAAGGCCAGAAACTATCAAACTCTTAGAGGAAAACATAGGCAGAACACTCTATGACATAAATCACCGCAAGATCCTTTTTGACCCACCTCCTAGAGAAATGGAAATAAAAACAAAAATAAACAAATGGGACCTAATGAAACTTAAAAGCTTTTGCACAGCAAAGGAAACCACAAACAAGACGAAAAGACAACCCTCAGAATGGGAGAAAATATTTGCAAACAAAGCAACTGACAAAGGATTAATCTTCAGTATATACAAGCAGCTCATGCAGCTCAATATTAAAAAACAAACAACCCAATCCAAAAATGGGCAGAAGACCTAAATAGACATTTCTCCACAGAAGATATACAGATTGCCAACAAACACATGAAAAGATGCTCAACATCACTAATCATTAGAGAAATGCAAATCAAAACTACAATGAGGTGTCACCTCACACGGGTCAGAATGGCCATCATCAAAAAGTCTACAAACAATAAATGCTGGAGAGGGTGTGGAGAAAAGGGAACCCTCTTGCACTGTTGGTGGGAATGTAAATTGATACAGCCACTATGGAGAACAGTATGGAGGTTCCTTAAAAAACTAAAAATAGAACTACCATATGACCCAGCAATCCCACTACTGGGCATATACCCTGAGAAAACCATAATTCAAAGAGTCATGTATCACAATGTTCATTGTAGCACTATTTACAATAGCCAGGACATGGAAGCAACCTAAATGTCCATGGACAGATGAATGGATAAAGAAGATGTGGCACATGTATACAATGGAATATTACTCAGCCATAAAAAGAAACAAAATTGAGTTATTTGTAGTGAGGTGGATGGACCTAGAGTCTGTCATACAGAGCAAAGTTAAGTCAGAAAGAGAAAAACAAATACCATATGCTAACACATATATATGGAATCTAAAAAAAATGGTTCTGAAGAACGTAGGGGCAGGATAGGAATAAAGACGCAGACATAGAGAATGGACTTGAGAACATGGGGAGGGGAAAGGGTAAGCTGGACAAAGTGAGAGAGTAACATTGACATATATACACTACCAAATGTAATATAGATAGCTAGTGGGAAGCAGCTGCATGGCACAGGGAGATCAGCTGGGTGCTTTGCGACCACCTAGAGGGGTGGTATAAGGAGGGTGGAAGGGGGCTTCCCTGGTGGTGCAGTGGGTAAGAATCTGCCTGCCAATGCAGGGGACATGGGTTCAATCCCTGGTCCGGGAAGATCCCACGTGCCACAGAGCAACTAAGCCCACGCACCACAACTACTTCTCCTGAGTAGGGCCTGCGAGCCACATCTACAGAAGTCCATGCTCCTGGAGCCCATGCTCTGCAACAAGAGAAGCCACTGCAATGAGAAGCCCGCGCACCGCAACGAAGAGTAGCCCCTGCTCGCCACAACTAGAGAAAGCCCGTGTGCAGCAATGAAGACCCGACACAGCCAAAAAAAAATTAAAAAGGAGGGTGGGAGGGAGACACAATAGGGAAGGGATATGGGGATATACGTATACATATAGCCGATTCACTTTGTTATATAGCAGAAACTAACACAACATTGTGAAGCAATATTACTCCAATAAGGATGTTTAAAAAAGAAAGAAAGAAAGAAGAATACTAGGACCATCTCTTGTTCTAGTATTTGTCTTTGACCCCCTTCCCTGACACAGAGCTCCTAAAACTCTTGTAAATTCCTAAGTGATAAGAGAGCTGGGAGCATCTTTTGTTCTAATAAGGTGACTCTGGGTGGGCTTCTGGATGGGGGACAAGCCATGATCAGAAGCTTAGAATTTTTGGCCCCATCCCTTATCTTCCAGAGAGGGGAGAGGGAAGTAGAAACTGAGTTAATAATTGATCATGCCTATGTGAGGAAGCCTCCATAAAATGCCAATAGTAGGGGGTTCAGAGAGCTTTTGGGTTGGTGAACACATGGAATCTCTACCCCTTTCCCCATACCTTGCCCTACACATTGCTTCTATCTAGAGGTTCATCTTTATCCTTTATCATATCCTTTTATAATAAACTGGTAAACATGAGTAAATACTTCCCTAATTTGGTGAGCCGCTCTAGCAAATTAAACCTGAGGAGGGGCCTTTGGAACCTCCCATCTATAGCCTATTGGTCAGAAGCCTAGGTGATAACCTGGGCTTGTAACTGGCATATGAAGTTGGGGGGCAGTCTTATGGGACTGAGGCCTTAACTTATGAAATTTGATGCTACCTCCAGGTAGATGGTGGCAGAATTGAGTTAAATTGTAGGACATGCACCTGGCGTCGCTTGGTGTGGGGGGCGGGGAAAAACCTCTACATGTTTGGTAATCAAAAGTGAAGTGTTTGGGCTTCCCTGGTGGCGCAGTGGTTGAGGGTCCGCCTGCCGATGCAGGGGACACGGGTTCGTGCCCCGGTCTGGGAAGATCCCACATGCCGCGGAGCGGCTGGGCCCGTGAGCCATGGCCGCTGAGCCTGCGCATCCGGAGCCTGTGCTCCGCAACGGGAGAGGCCACAACAGTGAGAGGCCCGTGTACCACCAAAAAAAAAAAAAAAAAAAAAAAAAGTGAAGTGTTCTGTGTAAAAGTAACAGAGACACACAGGAGAGAAACATAGTAGGGAAGAACTGATTTTTCCCTACACAAAAGGAAGAACACTAATTTTTTCTCCCCTAAGTACTCACCTACTGTCAATCCTCTATTTTAAGTGAAGCAAAAACCAGTTGTTCCTGTAGCACTTTATTTGTAACTCTTAATAGCACTTACCGTGGTAATTTACCAACTTATATCTTCACCAGACATGGGTTCTTTGAAATCAAGTACTGCTTTAATTTCATCTCTAGTACTTTGCCTGGCATATAAAATAATCAATCAATTAATTAATACTTCTGGTATAGACAGCTTTTGTGTGTTTATTAAAGATGGATCTTTTGAGAGGTGGATGTAACACCACTCTCCAATGATTTCTGATGATAGTTTTTCTGAAGCTTCTTTCTATCCTTTACTGAGTACTTTTGGTTTCATAAAAGAAGATCAATATCAGAAGTGAAGGTGATGAAAAAGAATAAAAAACCAAGAAACAATTATTGTTAGAATTAAATGAATTACATTTCAAGTGATTTCCAAGGAAATTTGACATTGTAGATATGTGAAAAGTATAAAATAAACTGGAATCATATATAAATATAGAATTTATGAATTTGAGTGAAAGTTTGGCATAATTTCTAATATCATTTATACATTTGAATGGATAGGAGCTCCAGAGACAGCTGTCTGACCTATCAGAGAGCTCACTTTATAAGTTATTATACAAAAGTAATTTGATACACATGAATACTGAGGTTTTATAAAAACTTGGAAATGATGAATAACTAAATATAGACATTAAACAAATATGTAATGAACAATAATGTCATGGGACTGTCAAGAGTAACTCATGTCTAAGATGTAGACTAGACCAAATAGTGTAGGACTGTAGAAAACAATTTCATTTTACCAAATCAATTCTAAAAGCTCTATGGAAACTAGCAGGGGATGTACTTCAAATAAGCCAGGACAGTAAGTTAGTAAAGAGAAACTGTTCAAAGTACTTGGCACAGCTTGGCAGGGGACCCAGAAGGAAGACTGGGATGACCCAACCAAGGAAGCCAACTTGAAATAAACAAAGATTGGCTAAGACCCAGAAGATAATAAGGGTGTGAAGTGTTTTAGGGCTTCCTGATAAAGAGCTTTAGAGCTGAGGGTGGCATTCTCTAGTATGAAGGAAAGTCTGTGTCTTCTTAGGATTTTGAATCTTATGGAGAATGAAAGCATCTCTTTCTGGTGATGTAAGGACTAGCCAGATGTCACTGGAACTGAAGTTTTCAGTATCTAATAATTTTTAAACACAGCACATGGTGTATACTTTAGATTTTATCATACAAAGATACTAAAGATATTATCATAGGATTCCAAAAGGGATATATTTGGGGATGCTAATAAGATTATTGTCATTAGAGGGAAACAACAGCAGTTATTTTTACTACTTGCCACGACATTTGTTCATATAACATCTTGTATTTTCTAAATGCTTCCTTTTGGTTTTCCATGTCTTCCTAGCTAGACTGTAAGTTTCTGAAAAGCAGGTTCGCTCCCAGAACCTAAAGTAGTCCTGAATATTCTGTAACCAACATGCATTGCTATTTGTATCCATTCTCTTCTCTCTAGCCCCTGACCAGTGCCCTAATTTTTTTCTTATGTAGACCGTTGCAACAGCCTTTTTACTGCTCTCCAAAATCTCACAATATATCTAGGAAGACATGGAAAACCAAAAGGAAACACTTAGATAGCACAAGATGTTATACAAAGCAGATAACAAAAGTAACTGCTATCTTTTCCCTCTAAGACTGACATTTCCTCTATAGCTCTCGTTCCTTCTATCACTATCACCTAAACTTCTATATTCTTTGAATTATAACTATTAAGCTATATATTATATATGTGTGTACACATACACACACACACATTGCCAACATAGATGGAGGGCTGGAAGGGCCAATGTTATATGTAAACACAGGGTCTTAAGTTTGTTTTTAGATTAGATTAGTAGAGCAAATAGAAGTTAGGACAATGCAAAGTTTTAAGACTCCCTGAGTGGGTTGTGTAGAACCAGCAGGGTTCGCACATGCCTAATAAAGTGTAATGAATTCCAATTAAAGTGTGATGTTGCAGAGTGGGGAAAGGAGGGAACCTTCAGCTTAGAAACAGAGAGTACCCCAACTTGCCTAAAAAAAGAATGTTTTTTAGGAAAGTAGGAAGATTTGAGAGAAAAGAGGGAAACAGGGATGGGAGGAGGAAAGGGGCAGACCTCAAGGGCACAGTCAGTCCTCTGGCAGAGTCCCAGGACTGCAAGGGGCTCAGAGTGCACAGTAGGCTTAATCTAGATAGAAGCGGAGATAAGGTGCTGGGCGGTCTAAATCCTAGACCAGAAAGAAGAGGCTAAAAGAAAACAGGAACAAAAATCCTCTTTGGGGGGCCAGGTAAAAGGGTTGGAAATAATGGGAAAATTTTACTTTTATAAAAGGAATATTTTACTTTTATACAAAATCCTGAAGAACAACAGACCTAGTTAAGGTTAGGAAAGTCCCATAATTAGAAAGAAGTCTTCCGCAGGACTTCTTAAGTTTTAGTGTGCAGATGAATTACCTGGGGATCTTGTTAAAATGCAAATTAGGATACAGTAGGGCTGGGGTGGAGCCCAAGAGTCTGCATTCTAACAAGTTCCCAGGTGGAGCTATGCTGCTTTGAGTAGCAAGGATTTATGGTATTAAACATGAGCATTTAAAGCATTTTTATAAAAGAAATAGATCAGTGAATCAGTATAGAGATCTTCCCAATATAGAGAGATCCCAATATAGAGATCTTCTGTGGGTTTATCAAAGACTTTAATTATGAAATTATCCTCCCTTTTACCTTTAGTTGAGGGCAATGAAGACATTTTTTTTTTATTGGAGTAAAATTGCTTTACAATGTGTTAGTTTCTGCTGTAAATGAAGACATATTAAGATGAAAAGAGGGAATACAGTGCCTCAGTTCAAACCAATAATAACATATTTGAGAACATAATTATTGCTAGATGTCTATAAATAACAAGATAACTACCTGTGTTGGTTACAGGTAGTATATCTGCATGTGAAAGTGCCCCAAAGAACTTTCTGTGATGAAAGAAATGTTCTCTATCTGAACTGTCCAATATAGTAGCCACTAACCATCTGTGGCTATTGAGTACTTGAAATGTAGCTAGTGTAACTGAGCAGTAAATTTTTAATCTTATTGAATTTAATTAATTTAAATTGAAACAGCCACGTATGGCTAGTAGCTTCCATGATCATCAGAGCTGCTGGGATCACCAAAAGACAATCAGATGTTTTTGCCTTCTGATGGAAGTAGTCTTCCTATCAAGGCTCTAGAATTAGCTACCAATCTGCAAAGGAGACCCCAGAAGTGTTCAGATCACATTCTGAGAACTGATAGTATAAGAGAATTTACAACCTGACGCCCACAGAAGGCAGTTGATAAAACAGCCAGGGAATTCAATACTCCCTTTATCTAAAGGAGAGTTCTCCTGCCAAGTCATCATCTACAGTAATACTGACTTGAAATAGAAAGAATATCCCACGAAGGATTCTGCCTTTGAAAAGTTCCATATAATACACATAAACACACACATATGCGGCCTTTTGAAGGAGAAATTTTTTTTTTTTTTTAAGTTTTTGACCATGCCAGATGGCATGTGGGATCTCAGTTCCCCGACCATGGATGGAACCTGCATCCCCTGCATTGGAAGTGCAGAGTCTTAACCACTGAACATCCAGAGAAGTCCCATGAAGGAGAAAATTTGAGTTTCACCTCTAGCTACATCCTCACTAACGTGTGACCTCTGGCAAGTCACCTAACCTCTCTGATCTTCAGTTCTAATTCTCTCTGTAAATTGGAGTTGATAATACCTAGTGGGCAAGGGTGTTAGGAAGGTAAGTTCTTGAAGGACACTGTAAGTTTTAAAGCCCTATGCAATGGCTAATTATTTATTACTCACTAAAAGGGAAGTGAAATGCCATATTTAAAACAGAATCCAAGGAACTGCTCAGACTCTTTTGTTGTACTGAACTTGTGTTGCATGCACATGACCTTGGAAATGTTATGTAACGCATATTCAATCCTTCATTTTTGTTGTAACGGGGTGTAACCTTCAAGGAACGGGCATTCCAAAGCCATTTGGGAGAATGATGGTAAGGGAGGAGTGCTTTATTTAGTAGTGTGGGGCCTGGTAAGCATCCTCCCTGCTAAGATTATACTGAAAAGAAAGGAAATCGCAGACGGCTCATTTCCCTTGTACTGGTTGTAATCTTGTGGAAACTTCCTGTAAAAGGCAGTTATAGCATTAAACGTAAACTGATTTCACACTCGCCGGATACTACCAGGGCAACAATTGCGGTCCTTTGGGAGAAAAATAAAATAGCATACTTATCCTTTAATACTTTGTATTAGTTTGGAAGAACATAGAAACCCTAGTGATGGAGAAACAGACTCATGCCAGAGGCAAGGAAACTATTTAGAAACATGGTTACCATTTAGTAATTCCACTGAGAGGCAGAGCTCATTAGCCAAGAGACTGGTTACACTAAAAAAAAAAAAAGCACAAAAAACCCAAAAATACCCCAAAACATTCATTAAACAAAGTACAGCATGAAGAAAGAGTCCCCTTTGATCTAGGTACACATTAACTACAGTTTTAAAACACAAAATACAAAATTTTAATAACATCTGCTAAGGGGTAATGTTAAGAGTAAGTTTAGAAATAGAAATGTGTACATATATTTTATGTACTGTTAGAACCTCAAATGTTGGCATGGCTGTCTCCTTTTGGCTTTCCAAGAATACAAATATCTGCTGAGAGCTTATTAGTGCAAGGGACAGAGTGTGTGAAATGCTGAACTGCAGCAGTGTTGAAGTCACAATAGGAAGCCGGAAGGGACTCCTGATTTCCATCACAGTGTCAGTCAACACAGCATCATTTTCATACATACATAAGGCCTTTGCATAATATTTGAAAAGCCTCCATTACTTGAAACCACTGCTAAAGAGAACAGCAAAAAATATGAAATGCAGCCTCTGCCTTCAAGCCACTTAAACATGAACTCAAAAAAGTTGATTAGGAAAAGAGAGAGAGAGAGAGAGAGAGGATTATCAATACAAGTATAAAACAGTGAAGGCAAAAAAAAAAAAAGAATTTGTTGAAGACAAATTCTGAGTACATAAGAAAGATAATCAGTATGGACCAAGTGGTCTGGAAAGAGGGAGAAAGCCTTGGAGTGCTACATGCCGTCTGTCAGTGACTCCATGAAAACAGGCTACCTTTGCTATGCTTGTGAACCCTGGTCTGACACACACATAGAACCCAGAACACATTTGTACCTTAATTTTCATGGCATCCTATACTGGCAACTAGCTGGCAATTGTGCTGTTGGTTCTTGCATGCTTTTGATAATTAATCATCTATAACAGGTTAAGTGGCTGTGGCTAATTCCTAAAGCTGAGGACAATAGTACTGAGAGCCACCTGTGAGCACCAGCAATTGTGACCAGCCTCTTTCCTAAGACCCACCTGAGAAAACACAACTGAGCAAATACAAGTGTCCCATGCCCTGCTGACCCCTGACATGGCCATAGAATCCTTCCTGACTAGTGCTCACTGGTAGCTATACCAGCTGAATGAAGTTGGAACTTGGGTGAAATTGTGATCTGTATCTTCTCACGTGGCTTATCAAGTCTTACTGGATCTACCTTCCCTAGCTAAACCAGCCCTTTGGCCTTGGCCAGTACCTACCTTAGTCTGAGATGTACTTTGGACTGCACTTTTTTGTGTTCTGCTGGCATGAGCTCTCAGGGATGTGTTCAGAGATGGGATGACACAAATAGTTGCAAGGAAAGAGGGAGAAGCCTGTGAAGGGCTAAGAAGGATCTAGTACCTAGCATGCTTCTGAAAAAGCAGATTTCTTGGTCCCATTGCTGATCTGCTGATCACAATCTCTGGAGTGGCGCCTAGGAATCTGCATTAAAGCAGTACTTGCAGTGTACTTAAAAAACCTTTTTATTATGGAAACTTTTAAATATATAAAATAGTACAGAATAAACAATCTTGTTTCATCTAAATCCCTACCTACTTCTCTCCACTCCTGACCCCACTGGATTATTTTGAAGCAAATCTTAGATATTATGTCATTCACTTGTAATATTTCAGTATGTATTTCTGAAAGATAAGGACTTTCACAACACCACAACACCAATTTTTTATAATCATCAATTTCCACTTAGTGTACGTTTCTCCAATTATCTCAAATTTTATTTTTTTTAAGATAGATTTTTTCTTTTTTTTTTTTAATTGTTTTAATTTTTTTTTAATTGTTTTACAATGTGTTAGTTTCTACTGTACAGCAAAGTGAAGTAGAGTTTCCTGTGCTATACAGCAGGTTCTTATTAGTTATCTATTTTATACATATTAGTGTATATATGTCGATCCCAATCTCCCAATTCATCCCACCTCCTCCCACCCTGCTTTCCCCCCGTGGTGTCCATATGTTTTTTCTCTACATCTGTGTCTCTATTTCTGCCTTGCAAACCGGTTCATCTGTACCAATTTTCTAAATTCCACATATTTGTGTTAATATATGATATTTGTTTTTCTTTCTTTTTATTTTTCTCTTTTCTTTTCACTTCACTCTATATAACTGTCTCTAGGTCCATCCATGTCTCTACAAATGACCCAATTTTGTTCCTTTTTATGGCTGAGAAATATTCCATTGTATATATGTACCACATCTTCTTTATCCATTCGTCTGTCAACGGGCATTTAGGTTGCTTCCATGACCTGGCTATTGTAAATAGTGCTGCAATGAACATTGGGGTGCATGCATCTTTTTGAATTATGGTTTTCTTTGGGTATATGCCCAGTAGTGGGATTGCTGGGTCATATGGTAATTCTATTTTTAGTTTTTTAAGGAACCTCCATACTGTTCTTCATAGTAGCTGTACCAATTTACATTCCCACCAACAATGCAAGAGGGTTCCCTTTTCTCCACACCCTCTCCAGCATTTATTTGTAGATTTTCTGATGATGCCCATTCTAACCAGTGTGACATGATACCTCATTGTAGTTTTGCTTTGCATTTCTCTAATAACTAGTGATGTTGAGCACCTTTTCATGTCCCTTTTGGCCATATGTATGTCTTCTTTGGAGAAATGTCTATTTAGGTCTTCTGCCCATTTTTTGATGGGGTTGTTTCTTTTTTTGATATTGAGCTGCATGAACTGTTTATATATTTTGGAGATTAATCCTTTGTCCATTGATTTGTGTGCAAATATTTTCTCCCATTCTGAGGGTTGCCTTTTCTTCTTGTTTATAGTTTCCTTTGCTGTGCAAAAGCTTTTAAGTTTCATTAGGTCCCATTTATTTATTTTTGTTTTTATTTCCATTACCCTAGGAGGTGGGTCAAAAAAGATCTTGCGGTGATTTATGTCAAAGAGTGTTCTTCCTATGTTTTCCTCTAAGAGTTTTATAGTGTCCAGTCTTACATTTAGGTCTTTAATCCATTTTGAGTTTATTTTTGTGTATGGTGTTAGGGAGTATTCTAATTTCATTCTTTTACATGTAGCTGTCCTGTTTTCCCAGCACCACTTACTGAAGAGACTGTCTTTTCTCCATTGTATATCCTTGCCTCCTTTGTCATAGATTAGTTGACCATAGGTGCGTGGGTTTATCTCTGAGCTTTCTATCCTGTTCCATTGATCTATATTTCTGTTTTTGTGTCAGTACCATATTGTCTTGATTACTATAGCTTTGTAGTATAGTCTGATGTCAGGGAGTCTGATTCCTCCTCAAATTTTAAAATACTTGTTTAACTCAGGATCCAAATAAGGCATAACACACATTGCATTGTTGTTATGTCTCTTGTACCTCTTAAGGTCCAGACACTGGGATAGACCAGGGCAGCTGCTGATAGAAAGTCAGACTAGAAGACCCCTGGGCTCTGAGCTTCATTGTAGGACCATTTCTGATGGTTTCAGGGTAGAAGACTAAGAGCTCTGGCCATTCAAAGACAATTTTTCTTTTAAAGTTGCTAAGATCTTCAACAACTGGGTGAGAGGAGAGAGCTACAAATTCACCCTTTAAAGAAGGGCACAAAATTGTCCTGAGAATGGCCTGGGGAACACCAAAGGCAGTGAATGGATGATGACTGTGTCTTGGTCATGGGACTGGGAGTGATTTGGAAAGCATCAATTCGAGCTGTTGATCATACCTTGTCCCTTTAGGTAAGCAATATGTGTACAAGTAGCCAGCACAGTGCCTTGCACACGACAGCCAAGATGGTTTTCATATCTTCTCTCAAAATTTGTAATTGATACTTTTCCTGATGCACTTGAACCTCAAACAGATATGAATTTTCTTCAAAAGAAAAGGAGGCCTTTGCAAGTGACCCAACTTTCCTTGTACTTACTTACCCATAATAACTCTGAGAGCTATGATTTATTGATGGCTTACTAGGGACCAGGCCATGTGTCTAGCAAAAGTGGTACATGGAAGAAAACTGATGGTTATTTGTTGAATGGATGAACAAGGCTACTGAATGCTTTACATTGAACCTTCAGAGCAACTGCCACCACCTTGTCATGGAGTTTATTATTATCTCCGTTTTACCAAATCATGGTAAGAGTGACACATTGAGCTCCTAGTCTGTTCTAAGTGCTTTCTGTATATCATCACCTCATTAATCAGTACAGCATTTCTAGGAGTTAGGTACTATTATCCCCATTTACACAGGCACAGAGTTTAAGTAACTTGCCTGGAACACAAATTGTCTAGAACACAAATTACAACTGATGGAACTTGATTCAAATCTGAGCAGGCAAAGTGGTGAGTACTGGAAGGAGAGCAGGGTAGTACCAACACTCCCAGTTACAAGTTCTTTGCAGGAACAAGACCAAAAACGCAGGTTCAGAGGTAACCTCTGACTATGGAGGAGCCCCTTACCTCTTCCTTTCACCAACACTGCCCCTTCCTTGCTCTCAAAAAGGATAATTCTGCTTCGAGGCAGGAAGCAAGAGTTACATAAAGAAACCTCGCAAATCAACAGTACGGATTTTTGGGCAGACTGACTAAACTCCTTCATTTATTCCTCAAACATTTATTAAACACCTACTATGTCCAAAACACTGTTAACAAGCTAGTGTAGAGCTCCCGAGAACAGTAATCCTGAAACTTTCTGGAGATGGCAAAAGAGGAGTGCTGGCTCGTTCGGGAGTTCTCCCACTTTCTTCTTCCTCAGGAATTGTTCTACCCCTCAAGGTGGCAGGAGCAGGAACCCTCATTCTCAGGTCTCACAAACCTGAGAATGAAGAGAAAGCACTGCACACAGAGCTAGACTGATATCTCGGGAGATGCGTCAGAAACCTGTGACTCAGTCCGCCAGGCCTGATGATGTATAGGCTGGCTTTCTAGGTAGAGAAGAGATAATAGCATTTGCAGAGACAGGAGCTGAGTCTTCTGGTCCCGCAGACCCTAGACTCCGGCCCGCAACCCCAGCAGGTTTCTGTACAAAAACCTTTTGAACTGAATGCATACATTGTCCTCTAACAATGCAAACGCTGCAGCTGCCTATTGAATAATCGTCCCGCCTCCGTTTAGAGCAGTTCGTGCGTGCCACAGAGGCATCTTCTGCGCTATAGTTATGCAACCTCACTCGCAGCGGGAGTTATTTCCTGTGCTTCTGGCTGCGCCAGATTCATGTAACACGCCTACCCAGGGCTCAATGGAAGTCGTTCTCCATTAACAACCAGTCTAGCTTTCAGAGATGAATGCCCCGCACAGCATACCCCTTGCGCGGTAAGAATCCAAGGTATTAAAACTCTTTCTCGCTGTCCAACACACACACGCACACACACACACACACACACACACACGCACTCTCTCTTCCCCCCCCCCGTGTGCACGCAGCTAGGAGACTGCAGCAGTGCAACCAGAGGGACAGCAGGCGGAGCTCTCTTTGTACAGTCCCTCTCTCCAACCCCCACCAACTAAAGATGAACTCATGCCAATTCCATTCTTTGCAAGGAAAACACACACACACACACACACACACACACACACACACACACAGAACACAGCAGCCTCCAGTTTCCTCCTGGAGCACACTGTCATTCTAGCCTCTCCGTTCAAACAACCCGGATATTCCAAAGCGAGTAACGGGGAGCATCGCGCCGCAACAATGCAACCTTCCGAGCTGCTCCCCGTGCAGCTCCCACCCCCGCCCCCTTTCGCGGCGTGCCAAGAGTTTGGAGCGCGCGCACGCACATGAGCGCCGTGCCTGCGTATCCCTCCGCCTCCCTCCTCCTCTCCCCGCTCGGAGGCTCGACAACGATTTGGGAAATGAAGGGAGGAGGGAACTACTTTCCTGAAACTTGCTATGCTGCACACGACTTCGAGTTGCAGTGATTCGCCCGGAGGCCGAAGCTTTTAGTCCTCCTACCCACACGCCCTCTCAGTCCGGGCACCCCGCTCGGCAAGCCCAGTCCGTACCCGCTCTGGCCTTCCGGGAAGCCGGCGTCCCGGAGAAATCACCAGGGACTACTTCGCCTCCTTCTCCCGCGGGCGCCCCCCGGTTCGGGCAGCGGCGGCGGCGGCGGAAGGAGCGGGCGGCGTGAGCGCTTCCGCCGCCCCCCTAGCGGCTCCCCTCTGGCGAGCGTGAGGAGCTGGCCCGCCGAGCTGCTGGTGGGCACTGGCTGGTGGGGGGCTCGCGGTCGCTCTCCTCGCTCTCCCGCCTCTTCTCGGGACCCTGCCCCTCGGGCGCGCCGCTCTTCTCCGGCCCGGGTGCGGACGATTGGTTCGCTCGCCCCTGCCTCACACGCGCCCCGCCGCCCCCTCCTCCCCCCTCTGGAGTCGTTCGGGCCGGAGCGTGTCTGGAGGAATCCGCCGCCGTGAGGCCCCTCGCCTGCTTCTGCTAGTCCCGAAGGACCGGCCCGGTCGCCGCCGGGGGCTGAGCGGGCAGCCGGCGGCGAGGCGGGAGATGGTGGGGTGGGCTCCGGCAGGACCGCGCCGCCGCCGCCCGGAGCCTGGGCTCGGCACCCCCCCGCCGGCCCCCACCGAGCGGAGCCCTGCTTCCTCCTCGCCGCATCCCTGAGGGAAGCGCCGCCTCTGCTCCTGGGTTCTCCGCCCGCCCGCCCGCCTGCTCGCTCCTTCCTGGCCGGACCCCGCCGCGCTCCACCCCAGTGGCCGGAGGAGCCGCTCTCCAGTCTGCCTTCACAACCCCCTTCCTTTTTTCCTTCGCTCCCAATCCTCCCCGGCCTCATCGGATCTCTTGGTTGGGCGCTGAGGCGGGGGAAGAGGCTGGGGTCGCCACGGCGGAGGTTGTCACCGCCACCCCCCTGCGGGGGTGGCCGGGGTTCCCGGCTGGGGGGGCACCGTTCCGGGTGAGGCATCCACCATGGTGAGGCCCCTGAGCCGCTGCCCCCGCGCCCCCCCGGCCGCCGCTGCCTCCTGCCCCTCGGTGCTGCTGCTGCTCCTCCGCCTGCTGTTGCTCCTCCATCTCCAGATCGGATCACGGTGAGGGAAAGATGAGCGAGGAGACGGCGACTTCTGACAACGAGTAAGCACCTCACAGATCTAGATTACTTCCCCCCCACCCCCCATTCTTCCTCGGCACCTCCCCAGACCCCCTCGGAGACTTGGGTGTTTGCAATCCTGGAGAGTTGAGTGCATTCTGTTCTGGAGGAAACATTTGATTTCCTTAGCCATTTTATTTAATGGCAGCAACCCCCGACCCCCACCCCCACCCCCAGTATTTAGTTGCTTTTTTCTGGGAGAAGGTATTGAATGTTGGGCTGGAGTTGGGCTGGAATGGCAATTGTATGTCCATGAGATGGAATAATGTAGATGGATGGAGTCGGGGTAGAAATAACCCCAGTGCCTGGAAGACCTCTGACCTGTCCTTTTTCACGTTAGCACACCAGTCAACATACCTTGAATATCCGTCCATACTCCTTTATAGCTATTTCACTTGGAAACTAATATGTGGGAGCACCTCTTGCAGCAAACTGCTCTTGAATCTTAATTCGATGAGTCAGTGACTCTTAAATACCGATTAAGCCTTCCCCCTCCACCCCGCCCTTTTTAAACTTATGACCTGTAAGATTCTTGTAAAAAATGGGGCCAGGGAAACATTTTTATAATTTAATAGCATTAAGGACACCTGGAGTGTGGGAGATGTTGAACTATTCTATTTTGCCTTTGCGAATACTGGATTTGTCTTTATTAGCATAAAAGAATTTTATAGGCTAATTTTTATCTTTCAGCTATATTGAAACACACCGTTTACGTTGATTTAACACTGTTTACATTGCTGAACATGTTGATGACTTCATTCATTAACTTGTAGAGCGTCCCGGCTTAAGTTTTTGTTTATTTGGGCTGTCCTTATGTTTTCCAAACGAAATACTTTGCCTTTTAAATATTTTGCTTTAACATAACAGCTGACTGGAGGAATAATGGTGCGGCAACAGTTTCCTATTGAGACGGGGTTTAATTCCATGCGAATATTTGTGTCCGTTTTCTTGTAATTAAATTCAAGTTTTATCTTCGGAGGGTTGGAAATGGTTAAGTGAGTTAGGACTAGTCCTAGGACGCATTCCTTTAAGTAAAGTGCATTCCTCGGATCAGACCTTTCTGAGAAAACTTTAAAGTCCAAGGCCTAGGCTTGTTTAACATAAAATAGCTTGAGAAATGCCAAGCAGCGTCCCCCCACCCCTCAACACACTCTTCTGATGAGCGGGGGTGGGAGAAGGTGGATTGCTGCAGTGTCAGTGCAGTCTAGAAGCAGAAGTGGCCGCCATGTTCTCTCTCTTTTTGTGAATCGCCCTCATTTGCATAGCACACTCTTCATTCATAAAAAAATAATTAAACATCCATCACCTTGGACATCTTGAAAGGATTTCCCAAGGAAAAAATTCGAAGCTCAACTGTCTGTCTTCATGTAGATTTTTGAGTTCAGAAAGTAAGGAGAATTCGAAGTTATAGGTTAAATTCAAAAATAGACGCCCACACAAACAACTACCCCTGTTCTCAGAATGTTGACACAGTTATGTGGGAAATATCAGTTCGGGGAGGTGCTGGGATCACGTGATCGCCTCCATTCATAAAATACCTGGCTGTCCATTCACAGTGCAGTACACTGTCTCACTGCCTTCCGCAGATTAGACCTACTTTGAGAGAGATCAAGAAGTATCTCAGCGCTTAGTTAGGAGAAAAACTGCTAAAAATCCGAACAGAATGACGATAATTTTTGCTGCCGTCTTCTTTTAAGAAAGTAGCCTGGATTAAAATGTCAAGTTCTATTTTGGAGATGGGAGAGGACTAATTACTATATTTAAAGTAAAATATTGAATACCTCCTTTTTGGGTGCAGCTAATTAGAAACGCTAATATGGGAATGTGAATTGACACACCTGTGAAATACAGTTTTTAAGTGAGCTCTTTTTCAAATACTTGTCATGGACAAATTGAGAGTACAGGTTTTTCGGTGTAGTGATTATCAGTGGATGATACCACTTTTACACTAAAAATGAATAAATATTCCCGGTGGTTTAAGTCCAAAGATTTTGATATTTGAAACACCTAAGGGCAATATTTACTGGTAGGATTGCCTTTTAAAAAAAAATTTTTTTTTAATGTATTTAGTATGGGACAGTTTGGAAATTATCTCACTCACCCAGACTTTTAGAATTCTGTTTTCACAGATTTATCCTGGTTTATTAGTAAATTTTTCCCTACTAGGGGCTTTGTTATGTTAATTTTGGTAGGTCAAGAATAATATGTTTTAGCGTATAATTTTTTGCCATGAGATGTTAACTCTTCATGGGGACAAACTCTTGGAGGTGTTACTTTAAAATTTTTTTTATTTTAGAAAGTGATGTGTTCATCTGATAATCAGTTTTATTACAGCCCGCATTGTTTGTGTAATAGCTAAATCACAAAGAGTGAACTTCTTCGGAATGTAGACTTTATCCCGATAACTTACATATTTCGTCTTTCATATATATAGTAATGTTTTGAAATGGCAATTTATTATATACAATCATACATATTATGAAGAAACAAGAGAGGTATTATTGTAGATGCCCTTAAAGCCTTAGCATAGTTTAAAACTGCCCTGTAATATGGATTTTATTTGGGCCTTATGTTTATTTTTTCCTTTTGCTTTTCTCTCTTTTTTTAAATCCACAATCAAAAGGTATTTACTTAAAGTAGAGACTGTTCTTAACACTCGAATGTTTTTCCACCTGATTTCGACCTTTAAAAAGAGTGAAAATCACCAATATCTTGGCAAACTATTAACCTTTTCTAGATAGCCATTGTGGTAAAATCCAGTAAGGCCTCTAGAGGCCTCATTGTGAAATCCTCTAGTACATGCTTATTTGAAATTAGAGTTCTGTGTAGAGAGAGAAATAGTTCTCAGAGGTTGACTGTGGGTATATAATTAATCAAGAATTACTGAAGGATCATATTATAAGTCTATAACACTTTGTCTTATGCAGTGCCAAACTTGGGGAAGGGTTGGTAAAAGTCTGCTTTTCTTCTCTGACCTTCAGTAGGAACTGGAACTGCATTAAAAGTGCCATTAAAAAAAAAAAAATTCCTCCATGCAAGAGTAATAGTTCATTTCAAATAATGTACAAAATGGTCTTTAAAGTAAGTAATTATTTATTAAACAAATATTTATTTATTTAATAAGTCTGAACATTTGACATATAATCAAACTTTACCTTTTCTGTGATGTTGATGATGAATCATATTCATTTATTGGATTTTTACTATGTGCCAAGAATAAAAATATGTGATAAATGCTTTACACATGTATTATGTAATTTATGTATATACATGTAGCTTCAACAGAGTAGAATTGCATAGTAGGTACTATCATACCTTAATATATTGTGAACATTTTCCTGTGTCATTAAATATTTCCTAAAACATAATTTTTAATGCCTACATTATATTCACTGTATAACATATATTAGTTTTAATCAGTCTACTATGTCTCTTGTTTCTGAACAATGCTGCATTTGATCCTGAGTTCTGTCTTCATCCAAATTTATTACTTTTTCCTTGAAATAGTCTAGGAGTGGAGTAAAAGATGCAAATTTTAAGTTGTTTTATTTTTTCTGCTAAATTGCCCTCTAGAAAAGAAACAGTGTGTGAGAGTGCTTATGCCTTGAAATGTCTGTCCAGTTCTCTTTGAAAAAAATTTTGCCAATTTTGAAGGTGGAAGTGAGATCATGTTCCTACTTTTAAGGATGGATAATAAAATAAAATTGAGTTTTCAAAAAACTTGTTAGGTTGTTTTGGGGCAATTGGACTGTTTTTAAATATAAGCACAATTAAAATGATCATACAAAAGGCATCTGCAGATAATTTAACTCTTACCAACTTTTATGCAGTATGGTATAATATAAAGAACATTGGGCTTGGAATTGGGAGATGCATTTCTGTCCTCACCGTCACTAATTTATTCTGTGATTCTGGGCAAGTGACAGCCTTTGTGGCCCTCAGTTTGCTCACTTGTAAATCAAGGAATTTGAACTAAGCATCATTATGGGCCCTTCTTGTGCTAAATTACCCTAAAGTAATACAGTGATAGACACAATGCAAGTCACTAGACTTGTAACATACATATTTGTTAATTGGTCAATTTTATTAGATTGTTGATTTTGACATATTTAAGCAAATGAAAGACTTCCAGTAGAGATCTTGTAGTATTATGAAGTAGAAGCATGAATTTTGAAGAAACAAGATAAATTTGGAAACAGTTGGTGCATTCATAATCTTTTAAGACTTTCTCATTTTGAGCTTAATTTAATAGCCATGTGTCTTTGATAATATATATACATCACAGATGGAGAACTTTGTAGTGCTCTTTTTTTTTTTCTTTTAAATAAATATGGTCTCTGGATGAATAAGTAAACAAAAGGCTATTGGGCTTAAACATCAATTTGAGTGGTTCTGAGAGGAATATATTAACAAGATACCAGCCCTCATGCTTTACTTACTGGCCTAGAAGTGTCAAAAGTAAATCTTCTCATTTGGTTATTCATACAAATTATGTTAATCTAATACTAAAGGATAATTTCACATTTATTCAGTGCAACAAATTAACTCAGACAATGAATTTTTTCATTCTTTAACATTTAAGTTGAATTTGCTGTTTATCTCAAGTTGTGTGTCATAGCTGCATCTCATTTTAGAGTCCAGTACCAAAGTTACTACAAATCCCCAAGATGTTGTTTTTGTGGCACTCAGAATGGTTTGAAATGGAAAACAGACAAACTTATTGGTGTATTTTTGTTTAAACATAGTTCATTATTTTTGCTAAAGCATAGTTTATTAGTAATGGATCTCAGACTGAGGTGTTAAATTGATTTAGACATAAGAGTCTTAGAATTCAGAGTGTTTTTACTAATCTCTAACTGAAACTTGTTTACTTTCATAATTGAAGAAAATACCAGCAAAGCATAGCAGCATCAGAGGTACTTGTGACAGCAACTGTATTAGTTTCCTAGGGCTGCTGTAACAAAGTACCACGTGTGTGTCATGCCCATCTTCTCATAAGGACACTGCTGGATTAGGAGCACACTCAACTCCAGTATGACCTTCTCTTAACTAATTACATCTGCAGTGACCCTCTTCCAAATAAGGTCACATTCTGTGGTACTGGGGGTTAGGACCCAACATCTTTTTTGGAGAGATTCAATTCAACCCATAACACCAATAGAAATCAGATTTTTTTCTTTCTTACAGTACAATTGCTGTTCAGTTGTTACAGATATCTTGAAATAGCACTTACGGTCATCACTAGTTTGAAATTATTATAGTTATTAAGCCATTGCTAGAGCTTGTATTTTAATATGTTAGTACAAAAACATTACTATATCAAAATTAATATTTTAGTATATGTGCTGCCAAAGCAAGCACCAAAATTAAAAATATTTTGATAATTATTTCAATATAATTGATTTCTTTTGTAATTATATGTAGTTTGTTTTAAGCCTTTAATATTCTGAGAAAGGGGGCCATTGGCTTCACCAGACTGCTGAAGAGGTCCATGGCACAAAAAGCTAAAGTCTCCCGCTATGACTGAGGCCCTAAAGACTGAACCCAAAGATAGAGATTATAAAATAGGAAGATTAAGAAACACGGACGATAAGATGAACAAGTCCAAGTTACAGCTAAGGGTTGCAAAAGAAGAGGTAATGGAGAGGAAATATTGAGAGATACTGTCTGAGAATTTTCAAAAAGTAGCAAATTAAACCCAATTCAGTGAACTAAAAACAACAAAGCCTCACAGTAAAACCGAGTTTATCGTGAGATTGCAAAAATGTCAACATGAGAAAATCAATGTAGTTTGTCACATTTGAAGATTAAGGAAGAGAAATGATACAATCTTAAATGCCAGATTGTCATTCAGTCTCTGCTTATAATATGGAAGTGAATGTCCATAATTTATAGATTTATAATTGTTCATAAATATGGATTTATATTATTTTTCTGCTTCCTAGAAGATTTAGACTTTTAATTTTTCTGATTTAAAATGAGAGTGTTGGATTTTATCAACTTTTAGTGTTGCTTTTAGTTCAAGAATCCTAAGTGATTTTCTTTGTATTTCTGAAATCCACATTTAATCATTCATGTAGCTCATAAATACAGGATTGACTACATAAAGTACTTTGTATCTGAAATTTTAAAATTACCTTGGAAGGCATTTTCTATATTTAGAGTATGAAGAATAAGCTTTGGTAAATTTAAGAGTAATTGGAAATTAAATTTTAATCTAATATCAGTTTTATCATTTTATTTCTAAATGTTATCTGTAAAACAGGGAGTATAGTTTAGATAAAGGCCATTATGACTTGGAATGCAGAATGTAATTGTTCTCCTGGTAGTATATAATGGTACTGTTTCTTATGATTAGACACATTTTGTTTGTCTGTTCCCTTGGTTAGAGATTACTTTCACAAATACACCGTATTTGTTAATGTGTTGGTATCCAGTAGTTGCATTACCGAAATTTAGATGGAATTTAGTGAAATGTGACTTTAATGCTGCTTTTTCAAAGTTATTGTAACTTTTACCACATCAGAATGTTAACGATTAACTTTGGCATAAAATCACCAAACATTTTTTACTGTTCTGTTGTGAATTACATTGATATTCTGAGATTGGGATTAGGGATCAGTTCTGGGTTTGCCCCCTTAGTAATATGTAAAAACATTTCAGAATTTTAGTTGCTGAATTATATATATGGATTTCTTAGTTTTTCTGGATTTTCTTCAAGAATTTCAGTTCAGTGACATTTGACTGCCTACTGGGCACTTGACTTTTCTTTAGCCCCGGAGATACAAAGGTAAGTAAAACCTGATAACTGCTTTCACTATCCAGCAAGGGAACTAGATCCCTCTGAAATGTGGTGAGTGCTCTGCTTATGAAGTTCTTCAAGGCTTAAGAAGAAAGTAATTCTACCTTTGGTGGGTGGCATAGTGGGAGTTGTATGAAGGAAGCCTTCAGAAAAGAGATGGCATTTAGGAGTCAGCCAGAGAAGAGGGCAATGGAAAGAGGAAGGGCATTCCAAGAAGATGGGAAAAAACCCCAAACAAGCATACGTTATTTCAGTGGTCTAAACCAAACCTGCAGTATCTCCCAAGTATGCCTGTAGTTGAAGTGGAAAATTGACCAAGGAGAGTATTAAATAGTAATAGAAAAATGAATAGGGAGAATCAGGAGTGTTTTCAAGGGAGAGTGAGAAGAGACAACAAAAGAAAAATCTTGAGAGGTAGGAGAGAAAGTATTGAAGACAAAATGGGAAGTGATGAAGTGGAGACAGCAAAAAGTAAGATTACATAAATTTAGGGGGAAGTGTTAATAGTTGAGATTATTTGTTGGATGAGATGATGTCAGTAGTGGAGAGGAAGAGAAAAAGAGATTTAAGGAAAGGTGGGTAATTGGGAGAGCAAGGCCCAGGAAAGCGGAGTCTTGCAACTGTTGTACTGCTTGTGTCAGATACTGTTGTAGATTTAATCCTTCTAATGACCATGTGAGCCAAGTGTTATCCATAGTTTACAGATGAGATAACTGAGACTTAAGAGAGGTTTAGTAACTTGCCCACAGCCACGCAAGGGAGTAAGTGTTAGAACTGAGATTCAAATTGCACTGTATTTATACTACACTATATCTCATATATTTAATGGCCAGACTGGATTTTGAAGAAAAAAACTAAGTTTGAAGTGATAGGTAGACAAGTAGAAGTGACAGCTGTTTTGAGGGACTGCAAGTTTTGGTAAAGTTAAAGAGCATGTAGAGTGGAAGTGGGGAAAATCGAAAGATAGATTTTGATCAAAGAACACAGGCTCCAGAGTGATACATATGAGGGAAGATTAAAGTAGAAACAGGTTGTTAAAAGTAGAGGAACCAGGATCTGTTAGGATATTTAAAAAGGTCACCACTGTGGCTGTTCAAGTTGCTGGGTTGGTATCAGAAGTTGAGGTGGAGAGGAATCCTGAGCCAGCGCCAGTGTATTTTATAAGTGTGTAGGATGAGCTGCTTAGAGTGGGAGTATGAATACTGACATCTGCCCCTGCAATTTAAAGAGACAGGAGTAAGGGTTTTGGGATTGGAAATTGAAAAGGAGTATGTCAAGGGGAGGAGGATAAGAAAAGGGAAGGGCTTAGCCTGGAGGAGTTGAGAGTATTGGAAATGAATAGGATCTCATGTAATAATGGTCCTACCAAGATTGAGGGGTGTTGGGAATTAGGAAATAGAGAGGAAGACAGACATATGAATAAATTATCCAGATTTGGATTTTATTAAGAACTTTGTTTTCTGAGAGGCTGATCAAGATGTTGACTGATTTTGTAGGGCTTTATCCAAATAAATTATATGTCTTTGACAGAATGTTTTGTATTTTTTGTGTACTCCAATCCTAATGTGGTTAGAAAGGCCTTTTCAAAACAAAATTCACTAATTAAATTTCTACAATTAACATGGTGTTCATAATTAACATGATCCTGTGGTTACTACTGACTGTCCCATTAAGACTTTGGCAAATCATGTAACCTGTCTTTGTGCTTGATTCTCCATCTGTAAAACCAGGATAACATGGCCCTACTTCAGAGCCATGTTAAGATAACACGTAACCTCCCCTCCCAATAACATTTTTTGATTAGAGATAAGAGAATATTAAAAATAACTTTTAGTTCTTGAGAAGAAAGGTACTATGTTCATGAAATAATCAGTGCTCATTTTCATTTAGCCTGAAGGTAGGGTTACTTTTAAAAAAGGATTATTGATCTGCTGGAAAAATTGTATTTCAGTTTAAATGTTAAAAAGCTGCTTTTCAGAAAAACTTAAAATTTAAACATTCCAACAAGCAAAAAAAAATTTAAATCTATATTGTGAACATTTTTAAAGCAGTTTTAATACCTGAGCACATTTTGGAAGTACATATGAGTAGATTTGATGTCTCTCCATCAATTTCAGGGAAAAGCCATCTTTCTCAGAGTCGAATGAAGGAGGTTTCAAATTATATGGAGGGAAAAAAATCTACTTTCATGGGAGAAGGGGAGAGGAATTTTTTTTTCAGGTTATTAAAGATTTAGACATTTAATTTTTCGCAACTATAATCAACTAGGATCCCTGTTAATAGGTGAGATAGGCTAGATCTGCTAGCTAGAAGTTCATTGCTTGTGGTTTAGTGCCGACTTTAATTTGGACAGCTAAAGGTCTGTAAGCTTATGTTTAGTTCATTTTATAGTCATCAACAGCTAAAGGAAAAATCTGTTTATATTTTGGTTTAGCCTGATGTTTAGAATTATTATTCTGAAACTGTATCACTTGTTAATTCAAAAATAACAGCCTTAGATGCGTAATTACTGAAACTTGGTTTACAAATCAAGATCTTGAATGAATGTAAATCAGGAACTTAAAAATACGATGATGAAAAATGTATATGCTTTTTCTCTTGAGAATTATTTGATCTAAAAATCCAAACTTAATTAACTTAGTAAAGATTAAGAAAATATAGCAAATAACTTTAATAAGTAGCGTATCAAATTAAGATATTCTTCAACTCTGCATTATGATTTTTTCAAAAAGGAAGGGGAGAGACAGGAGATGAATGAATAAGACAAGGTGACCTCTCTAATCATCTTAGTTTTCCTTAGCAGTTTTTCATCTTGATACTTCTGGAGAGAGCCAAACTTGGCTTCTAAGTCAGCCAAAAGAAAAAGAATGTATCTGATTTTATATAGACCCTATTATTGTTGAGTCTGAAACTGTGTAATGTGTACTAGGCCCCAGCATACATCAAATAAAAGTCGTTTGATTATGGCTAACTTCTAGTCCCATTTTTGCATTTACGCCGTTTCAGATAGATTTAGCTAGGTACTTAGGAGGAGGAAAACTGAGCTGAATCCTTTTAACTGACTCTTACTGTCTGAATGTTTGTTTCCCCACCAAACTCATGTTGAAATCCTAACCTCCAAAGACAATGGTATAATGAGGTGGGGCCTTTAGGAGGTGCTTAAATCATGAGGATGGAGGTTCCACAGAGATCCCTAGCCCCTTGCACCATGTGAAAAGTCCCTAGCTATGAACCAGGAAGAAGGCCCATACCCAGCCATGCTGGCACCTCGATCTTGAACTTGTCAGCCTCCAGAACTGTTAAAAATAAATTTCTGTTGTTTATTAGCTACCCAGTCTGTCGTATTTTGTTATTGCAACCTGAATGAACCAAGATGCTGACTTTTCTTTGTTTTGGGGAGGACAAGGAGCAATAATTACATCAAAGAAAGAACAAAATCAATTAAAAACCCAACATAGTTTTCAGTTGCTTTTAGTTCCATACAAATATATTTTACTTGTTTTAATAGTGTATGTATGAATATTTATTTTCACTGGATATACTTAAAGAATTTCTATGCTTATACATAGTTTTTTAGTAATCATTATTTTAATGCCTATAATAGTTCATCAGGTTGTACCATAAGTTTACATAGCTGTTTTCTTCTTAGTGAACACTTCAGGTGTCCAGCTCTTATAAGTAACATTGTAATGGGCATCCTTTCTGCATATAATTGTTTTTTTTCTGTTCAATTAATTTCTTAGGATGAATTTACAGGAGTGAAATAATTATGTCAAAGAATATAAGTGGCTTTTTAAAAATTCTGGTTATGAAATGCTGCTTCCAAAAATTTGTATTTTTTCTGTTGTGGATTATTTATAAATGACATTCTCATATTTCTTAGATTCCATTTTTGTTCTTTAGTACCTTGCGGGTTTTTTTACATAGCTCCCAGTATGTAATTAAATGATAGATAATATTTGAGTTATTACCAGCATTGTCTTAAAATCATTTGATAGAATTAGTCTTCATAACAACTCTTTTAAGTGTTATTACTATTATTACCACCATTTACAAAGATGAGGAAGCTGGGGCTTAGGAAAGTTGAATAGCTTAGCAAAGATTACATAGCTGGTGAAGACTCCAAAGCCTGTACCCTGAAACAGTAGCTTTTAAACTCTCGACTGTAACAGTAACAAATACTTTATACTGTTTGACAGTGTACATACATACATACATGCATTCATACACATACACACAAAACCTTTTGTAAAACAACTTAGACTTACTGTGATGACATAGGCTGACTTCTGTATTCTGTAGACTAGAATTATATATTACAGAATATTTTATTCTGTGTAAGAAGTTAATGCTGGTAAAGACCCTTGTAGTTAAAAGTACCCAGTTCTGAACTACAGTGCGTTATATGGGATATTGTCCTCTAAGGGTGTATCTCCTTATTGGTACCAAAGATTTACATTTATGTTCAGCTTATTATTTCATGAAGGAGATAATATGAAAAGGTATAGGATTCTCAGGGGGAGTGCATTTCAAGGTTGAGTTGTGAGGCATTGTAGGGGAATTCAGATTTGAATTGCTGTAACTAGATTATAGATAATAAGCCTTACGTCATTGCTTTTCAGATTTCTTTCGGGGCACCGAAGTGCCCCGAATGTTAAGGGAGTGTATCCCAAAGCAGCCTGTAAGATTGTATAATTATTTTGAAATCCAGTAAACTATCACAAAGATATCATGTGAATATTGCATTTTAATCAATAATAGAGTTGTATTTTCAATATGAAATGTTTTTAGTCATTTATATTAGGAAAAAAAGAACTCTTAACCATGCAGTCTTTACGTATTTATATCCTATGGCATTATATGTCTCTAACTTGTATGACACATTCCTGGGAGAATGTGTACTCTGGTGAGAGGCAGCATTTTGGGTACATTAGGGTGTTGCTCAAGGGTAAGTCATGATTGTGCACTGTAATTATAGCAGCTGCCATTTTCAAACAAAAAGTAGGAATGTATGAATCCAGCAAACATTAATAGAAACTTTTTGAAGTACAAAAACAATATAATCACATTGTAGAAAACTTGGAAGACAACTGGAAATTACTCATAGAAGAAATTTTCTTTTTTGCACTCATTAAAAGTTTTATAAAGGCAAGAAATATATAGGAAGGATTTGAAATTTAAAATTTGTTGTTTCTCTAAAAACTTCATGTAGATCATACGATTTATATAGATAGTGAATTACCTGGGTCAGAAAGAATAAAATTATGCTAATTGGCACACAAAGAAATCTGCAAAGCTGTGTAGAAAAGAAAGAAAAACTCAGGTTCTAGTCTCAGTTTTGCCATTTACTTATGTGACTTAGAGCAAATCTTCTAGTGTCTAAGCATCTGTGCTAATGAAGACAGTAATCTTTTCTCATCCATAAATTACTTTTTGCCTGAAAATTGTATAAAAATGGATTTATGTATGTATGAATTTTGATTTACTCACAGGGAAAGGTAGTGTTTTCTAGAGGATTGGGGGGAAAAAAAGAGAGGTAAGGCAGAAGGCAGAAAAAGAAAAGGTTCTAGCCAAACCTTAGGGAGAGGAGGAAAGCTGAGGAAAATGAACCTAAACCTCAGAATTGAAATGTCTGGGCCTGTTTGGGGAACTGAAGGGGATTGTACATCTAAGGAATATAGCTAAATTAAAGATTATATAACCTACATATTGAGAAGTAATGCAAAATATCTACATAGGTTATGTAACCTATATATCGAGAAGCTTTGCGAAATATCTACATAGTTAAAATCAAACTGTGTATTAAATGCACTGGAAAGTGCCCTTTTAAAATATTGTTTTCAGTAAAACAAGTTCACAAGAATGTTGAGAACCTGAAGTGGGATGGGGGAGATCCTAAACGCTTTAAAGTGATCAGGGGATGGTAAATGAGAATTGGTTATACAAGACCCACTGTTTTTGAAAGATAGTTACTGTTGATATTCTGTCCATTATTTGAGCATGCTTTCCTTATTTCTTTATTAATGAAGGTAAGGTAATTATAAGAGTTTTCATAAGCTCATATATTAAAGCAGTGTTTGGTACACAATAAGCGCTATTTGCCAGTATGCCTTCAGATACAACTGCAGTCTCTTACCTTATTTTCTAAGTATTTAAGTCTTTTCCTCGGTTGAAGTAATAACCTTACTATCTTAGTTGGGGAGGGATTCCTGCCTGCTTTTGTACATCTCCAGCCTTTGAAATCATTATAAAGCAATTGTAGAAAATATATTTTTACCACTAGGTTTTAATTCACTGTCTCTCAGTTCTTTCCAAATGTTTCTATTACTTTATTGAAATACTTTTTTTTTTCCTCTGCTGAAATTTTCCTTTTTCCATTTGCTACCATTTGTGCCTTATCGGAGTTCTTTGAGAATCTAAAGCAGTGTTTCCAATAGAAGTTTCTGTGGTGAAGGAAATGTTCTGTTTGTGCTGTCCAGTATGATGCTCCTGTGTGGCTGTTTGGCTTATGAGTACTTGAAATGTGGCTTGAAGGACTGAGGAACTAAAATTTTAATTTAAATTGCCACATGCTAATGATTCCTTTATCAGATAGTGCATATCCTGAGTGTTTCTAACCCTTCAGTCCCAGCAAATTTTTGAAACCAATGACATGGTCTCTATTCAATCTTAGCCAGTTTGTTGAAAAAAATTCTAATCTTTTAAATAGGGGGATAGCTAGAGGAAGTGCAGCACTTTCCAAAGTATGGAACTTGCCCCTGGTATGTAAGGTAATTTCAGTTGTTTCACAGATGTGGCATTAAATTGACAGGTTACTCCTTTCTCAATACGTTTTGCATCTTAATTAAATTAAATTTTATTTTTTGTATGTTTGTTGTTTTTTTGTTTTGGCGGTACGCGGGCCTCTTACTGTTGTGGCCTCTCCCGTTGTGGAGCACAGGCTCCGGACGCGTAGGCTCAGCGGCCATGGCTCACGGGCCCAGCCGCTCCGCGGCATGTGGGATCTTCCCAGACCGGGGCACGAACCCGCGTCCCCTGCATCGGCAGGCGGACCCTCAACCACTGCGCCACCAGGGAAGCCGTGTTGTTGTTTTTTAATAAGGAAGGAGTGATGTCAACCTCAGTCTCTGGTAGATAAGCCAATACTGTTTGGCTTTTACTATATTAAATTTTATGGTTACCATCTATTTATGGCTTGTGATAGTTTTTTTTTTTTTAATTGGCTGTTGTGATTAAAACCTTTCCTTTTAGGAACAACATTTTTTGGATAATATATATGGTACACATATAAAGCAAAAAAGTAATGAAGGTCATGACTATCAAAACAAAATTGAGTTTGTGACATACTGATCTAGTGGAAGGAGAATTGGATTGGTAGGGAATCAGGAGCCCTGCTGTGCCACTAGTTTGCTGAGCAGGTCTCTGTCTTTTTTAGGGATGGTTTCTGCTTTAGGAGGTGGGAAAGAGGTTGGTTTAGAGTGAGAAGAGATTTTAAATCTTAAAATGTGTTTTATTCTGTAATAAATTATACCATTTTAGATAGTAGCTAATGTGTATTAAGCATTTTGCTGCATGTCAAACATGAATTATGTCATTTGACCCTTCATTCCAAAGCAGGTTACAATTAACTCTCAGTTCTTTTTTAAAAAACCTTTGGTGCACAGAATTAGACTAATCATTATCTTGGTTCATATTGTCATCATTGGTCTATATATGGACCTTTGTAGTCTAGTAGTTTTACTTTTTAATTTAATTGACAAATACCCACTCACAGTACAATCCAAGAATCAGGACAGTGATGATTACTAAAATGTTCCTGTTGTGCTTCTGTTATATTCCTTTTATCTCTTCTTAGAGGTTACTCTATCCTGAGTTGTGTATTTACCATTTATTTCCTATTAAAAAAACTTTACCATATATATTTGAACTCTCTAAAAGGAATATACTTATGTAAATATCAACTCCTGAACTTGATTTTTTTTTACACTCAGTAATAGTAAGATGTGTCCATTCTTTTTGCTATAGTTTTTTGTTCATTTGCCCTGACGTATAAGATTCCATTGTGTGACATTACCACAATATAGACAATCTGTTGTCTAAGGATATTTGAGTTATTTTCAGTTATTTCCTATCATGAACATTACCACTGTGAACATGTTTGTAATATGCTTCTGATGCATATATGCTAAAGGTTCTCTTTAATATATATTTAGGAGTAAAATAGTTGGATTTAAGTTATGTTGTAAATTTTCAAGTTTATAAGGTAATGCCAAACTGTGTCCCCGCATAGTTCCAATTTGTACTCCTACTGGCAATGTAAGAGAATGGGTATAAAAACTGTATTTTTATAGCAGATAATGACATTTGCTAAAATTTTTTGATTGCTTACTATGTGCCAGACACTGTTCTCAGTGCTTATATGAATTAATAAATTCTTAAAATCCCACAACCACTCTATTGGGTACTGTTACATCCATTTTATAGATGAGGAAATTGAGGCATGATGAGGTTAGTTAGTAAATGACTGTTAGGATTCAAGCTTGGTTAGGTCGGGATGCAGAGTCCAGCCTCTGAAATGTTGTGATATTTTACCTCTCCAAATGCATATTTGTGCATTCACCTCTTTCCTTTTCCCCTATCCCCATCAATTTCTTGGCCTTTATGTGCTTGTGATAGTGAGTGTTGGTTATTCTTTCCTTATATTATTGTGTATTGTCCATTGTATAGTCTTCCTTTAAAAAGCAATTTCTTAGAAAACCTGAGTTTCCTAGAACAAGTAAGATGGCTCAGATGATATCTAGCATTTTTGGCTCTAGTATTTTGTAATTTGACATAATCTCCTATATATTTCATAATTTCAGGGTAATCTTATTCACATTTTCTCTTTTTAAATATTAAAATGTGAAACAGTTTAGTGTACTTTATTTCACTGTATAATTTTATTTAAAGTTAATTCTTTATTTTTTAATAGAATCTTTTTAATCTATTAATAGTTAAAAAAATTCTGGCATGGACATGAATGTATACTCATCTCCACATAGGCTTTTGTATGTACATCTCTTGTACTGAATGAAATTTTTTCCTTTAACATTTGTAGGTATTGTTCTTGAGGTAGTTTATTTATTAAGCCAATCATCTTCGTAATCTGCTAGATGCTTGGTAGATGTTTTGTTTTATCTTGTAGGTACTGAGTTAAGATGAAGTGTTATTTTAAAATTCTAATTGTAGTGATAGATGAGAAGTTATTTGCTTAATGTTGAATGACAAAATTCTAGACCCAACAATATACACCTAATTATCCATATATCTTGACAAAGTAGGGTATTATCTAAACCGCAGATGTTAAAGTGTTTAGGTTCTGTAAAAATAGTATTTAGAACTGTTTCAGTAAAGAAAAGTCTGTTAATTCAAATCTGTTATGTGTGTGCTGCACATTTAGTGGTAGTTAAATGTTTCCGGTGCAGTGGGCCCTAAAGGATCAATCACACGTGTGTTGGAGTGGTAGGCTGATAGAAGCAGCCAAACAGATGGAGATCAGAATGTTGCAGCATTTCTTATTAGTCAAATTTAGTCCTTCTTCTGGGTTTTACATTGCTCTTAGGTTTGGCACAGTCATTAGTGTTGATACTGAATGAAACAGCTACAATAAACGTTTATTGAGCCTTTCTTATATGCCAGAGAAAGGATTGGAAACTAACCTTTTTGAGATCCCAGGTGTTAAGCCTATAGGCTTTGGGGATGTAGATGAGTAAAATCTGGGTCTTTGCCTTCACAGAGTTCTCGATCTGCTTTTAGAAATACATGATTGGTTCTTTGGTAATGAAGGACTTGATTCTCTGCTAGGGGAAAATACAGTTGTCCCAGAAGAGTGAGGAAAAACATTGAAAGTAAAAATTACTTCATTTTGAAGAGACATGTTTACATGTTATGTGTAACTTGGTGTATAGTTCAGTAGTCTTGTGATCTGACAAAGTAGCTATAGTCTTGTCTTTCAGTTCACTTTGAAGTAGGATAGATTGTGTAAGAAAGGCAAAAGATTTAGTGTCTTAACAACTTAGAGCTAAGGGTAGATGATTACTGTGAACTCAGTCTTTTTATAACTTTAGACTTTATATATTATAAAGTTCTATATATTAACGTTTATTTATAGGATGTGAATGATTTTAGTCTTTTCTTTTTAAAAAATCATGTCTGACTAGCAAGAGCTTTGAAATGAGTAATTTGTAATTGTTTAGCCCAGTTGGGTCAGGCTTTAGTGTAAGAGCATGAGATGTGTCATTCAAAGACAGATAAATGGTTCAGACTGCCTAAATTTCTGATAGGAAGACTAAGGGGCATTTTCGGTGAAGTACACGGTTGTGGTTCCAAACTCCTCACATAACTTGTCGTGAACCTACTGTAATTTTTCTGTTTCCTCTTAATTATTTGTATTAAAAATTGGAGATTTTATGGGCAGAGATGTCAAGGTAGAAGCACTGAAGGGATTACATGAATATGTAGGTCTGTCATTGCCTCTTACCAGCCTACATAATCTTGAGAATTTTTTCACTATTATATACTAAAGAGCTGCTCAAAGATATGTGGCAGTTATTGGTAAAACAAGTATAAGCTAGTCTTCCTCACATTGCTGTGTTTCTTCAGAAATTCATGTGTGTTTATATAATCTCACTTTGAAATAATTTTAGACCTACAAAATAATTTTTTCCTACAAAAAAGTAGGAAAAAATATCCAAAGAATATCCATATATTCTTCAACTGGCTTCCCAAAATTTTAGTATCTTACATAGCCGAATCAGGAAATTAACATCGATGTAATATTATCTACTGACCTTACTTCAAGTTTCATCAGTTCCATAATGTCCTTTTTCTAGTTCAGGATACAGTCCAACTTTGCATATTGTATTAAGTATTCATGTCTCCTTAGCCTCCTTTAATCTGGAATAGCTCTTCGGTGTTTTCTTTCATAATTTTGAAACTTTTTTGAAGAGTACTGGCCAGGTATTTTATGGAATGTTCTTCAGTTTGCATTTGATGCTCGGTCTTGATTAAATTGAAGTTAAACATTTTGGGCAACAATACTATAGAGTGAAGGTGTCCTCATGCTTTAGGAGGTCTGTGATGGTGATATATCCCATACTGATGATACGAACTTTGATCATTTGGTTAAGATGATGCCTGCCAGTTTCTCAAATGGTAGATCCTTTGTGTAATAAGCATCTTCTGGGGGGTGATACTTTGAGATTATGTAAATATCCTGTTTCCTATTATACATTTGCTCACTATTTTTAATGTCTGTTTATGAGTCTTGTCTGTAACAAACATTGTGATGTTTGCCAAATTGGTGATTTTGTTTCCATTATTCCTTTCACCTTTATTAATTGGAATTCTATAGATAAGCTTTCTCTTCTCCCCACCATTTATTTATTTATTATTTATTTCTATTAGTATGGACAATAGTCCATTGCTGTCATTATTTTGATGCTCTGTTGTCCCAGATTTGGCCATTGGGAGCCCCATCAAGTTGGCTTCTGTGCCTTTTGACATGTTCCTTCATTTTTTGAGTACTTCCTTTTTGTTTTCCTTTTGTTTGTTTGTTTAAAAAATTTTTTTTTGTTTTTTGACAGGGAAGTAGGATTTATTGGTGGGCATGAGCAAGGAGGGGACACTGTTAAGGCTGTCATGAATGCAGGGCCCACCATTTGTCCAGGGGCCACAATTAGGCATGTATTTGACCCCACACCCATCCGGGATGAGCCACTTTTCTGCTACCCTGTTTTCAAATTCATCTGCAGTCAGCTTAGTAAATCCCTACTTCTTGGAGATATGGATCTTCTGGCAGCCAGGGAACTTGAACTTGGCCCTGCAGAAGGCCTCAATCACATGCTCCTTGCTCTGCAGCTTGGTGCGGATGGACACGATGACTTGGCCAATGAGGACCCTGGCCACTGTGCCCTGGGGCTTTCCAAAGGCACCATGAACACCTGTCTGGAGCCTAGACTGGGACAGCATGCCAGTCATGAATGGCCACTGGAAAGGGCTGTCTCCAAGGTCCGTTTGGGCAACCCATAGAGGCAACAGGCTGCATACACTACTGAGGAGGCTGCTGTTTGCAGCCATTGCACACGGGGCCCCCATGGGGAAAAGGGCGCGGCCAGCTTAATTGACTGCAGATGAGCACTTCCTTTTTGGCTTCACAAGATGTTCTAGGCTCATTTCGTATTTTCCCTGCCACAGCTGTAGAGTCATCCTATTTATCCAAGGAACTCTGGTTTCTTTTATTGGAGAATTATATTTAGAAACTATTATGTGAGTGGTAGGTGTGCTTATTGGCATTAGGGTGATGCTGGTGGTACTAACCCCATTTTACAGATGAAGAAAACTAAGCTGAAAGTTAAAAGTCTTGTTCATAACAGCCAGGTAAAAGAGATATAGTTGGGACATAAACTCAGGCCTTCTCTGTCCAAAGTCCGGGTTCTTTCTACTTACTCTCCTATATCACTGTAATTCCTTCCTTACATTTGTCTTTTCCGTTAATTCTGTTATTTGTCTTTCCTGGCACGGACAGGGCACACTTTAGTTCGTAATATTCAAGAAAATTATTAAACATTATAATAGGTATAGCTGTTTCAAAACATAAAATAGTCATTACAGTCCCAAAAATATTATATTCTTGCTATGGTTAAGGCAGTATGCTAGACATCGGTAGTATTGAGTATATGTTTTGGCAGGACATTGTGCTGAGAATGTTTACTATGTGGCATTTTTTTTTCCCCTCAATAGTTAAGGGGTTGAGGTAGGTGGTATGGCTATTGTAAATTGATTAATTATCCATGGCTCTCGGCCTTAGCGCCATCTTCTGAGAAACCTCCGCCCCATGAGAGCAAAGTGGAGGAAGAAACGCATGTGCAGGCTGAAGCGCAAAAGGAGAAAGGTGAGGCAGAGGTCCAAGTAAACTCGTGTACCCGTGGAGGTCACGGGAACAGAAACAAAGGGCAGCCAGGGGCCAGGCAAGCTGGTACAAATTGTCAGACTGCCTGCCTCCTGTCTAGAAGATGTCTCGACGAATCTGGAACATCCATGGCCATTATGATCGCTTCACCCACCTTCGAGAGACCCACCTTGCTCGTATCAAAACGGTCCCCTTTTGGTCCTTTGCCCTGGACCTGTGATATTCTGGACTAGTTCTCTTCTCAGTTGTGGCTGAGAATGTAACATGTGTACAATAAATCATCTCTTTTGCTGTCTTAGCTGAAGAAAAATAAAATAAGTTGATTCATTATCCATGAATCCAAATGGCTGATTTATATATTATATATAAATTATGCTAAATGAATATATAGTATTTAGATTAATATATAATATTTATGTGCCTCCTTTTAATACATTGCCACTTAATTTAGTAATATTATGCAACCATATATGATATGTTTGCTAAGCACACTTACGTAAGCATTTTATGTTGTTGCTTTTAATTCTTACAGTAGCTTCTTGAGTCGATACTATTTTTCCCATATTCCATGTAAGCAAAGAGACTTAAGTGATTTGCCTAAGATCATAAAGTTTAATAAATATTATAAAGTGGTTTTAAATCCAAGTTTTATACTGCCTACTGTGTGAAGTACTGTTTCTGTTATATATGTATTCACGCTTTCAGAGTGTCTGTTAGTTGTCATGTTGAGGGTTTGATGAACAAGTTTATTCTGTATACCTCCATGGGGGATTTTGAGTTCATTCTGCCAAGATTGGAAGCCTAGTTCTGTCACTTACCAGTTTTGTGATCTTGGACTTTTGTAAATCATGTCTGTAAAATGAGGATAATAATTATATGTTTTGGAAGACTATTGTGAGGATTAAATGTAATCCATGTAAAACATTGAACTGTGTAAATAGCAAGTACTGAAGTGTTAGCTATTAATAGTAGTAGTAGTAGTAGAAGTAAGTAATTCGTTGCAAAGAAACTTTAAAAGTTCATACTGTAAAATAAATACTAAGTATTAATTGACAAATACTTATGATGGACTACCTGGGATAGTTTTACATGTCTTGGATAGTTCATGGAATCAAAGAAATTTAGAATGAGAAAGGATTTCGATTAAATAGCATCTTGTCTCTTTAAGTTTTTTGGATGAGGGTATTAAGGCCTGGAATGATAAAATAGTTTGCCCAAAATGTTACAGTTGCATTTTATCAGTCTCAGTGGAAACTTTGATTTTTGACTGTTAATTCTGTGTGTTTTCCACCGTAGATTTTTCCCCCTGTATCTGTAAAGGGAAATAATTTATTTAGAGATGTCATCCTCTTCTTTAGTTTTAGGAATCATTGATACCAGTAATCAACAGTAATGCCTAAAATATAGCTAATGTAAGTTGGACGAGAAATATCTGATTTGCCTTTTTAAAGGGATTTTAAAGGGATTTTAATCAGAATCCCTTCATTAATAGGAACAACAGGTAAATGAAAATGCATCTCTGAAAGCACAGTTCAGATCCTCATGCTAGTCAGCAGGATCTTGGTAAGAAATAGT
Organism: Orcinus orca; assembly: GCF_937001465.1. NCBI lineage: Eukaryota > Metazoa > Chordata > Mammalia > Artiodactyla > Delphinidae > Orcinus > Orcinus orca. The sequence goes on along the minus strand of NC_064560.1, from coordinate 119,541,046 downwards.
TTATTTAGCTTGTGGGTGAGTTGTTTATTTAATTTTTAGAAAAGTAAAAGATGCAAAGAAGGTAACGGTCATGTAGATTCTTATCATCCAAAGTTAATCACTGTTCATCGACTGTCTTTGTCCCAGGTTTTTAAAAAATCCATTATTGTTTTTGTGATGGTAATTATAATTGAGTTAGGCTACTAAATCTATTTTATCTAAAAATAGATGAGATGAAAAATGTGATATTTTAGCCTCAGTTATTTAGGACATTTGGTTGGGCACTGTATTCAGGAAGTTAATGAGCCTGTATGTGGACCAGCAAACTACATTTTGTTTTGTAAGCAAAACCAACTGTTTGCAAAACCAAACGAGAACGAGTAGGTGCAAATTATTTAGCATCTCTTACAACTAAAAGGACTACTTAGAACGTGAACTCTTGACCATCATTCAGGAATGTGGTTGTAAAATGGATGGCACATTGAAGGAGAAAGCAGTGAACTGCTTTGCCTAGTGAGTGAGCTTAGCCCATCACCTAACATCCATATCTAAAAAGTTGTTATTTATTCTTTTCCCACACACACATAGCCATTGTGACAAATTCATAATCTACCAGTATGATGAGATATTTCAAAACTAGGTTAGATGAGGAAGAGTCATAGGAACTTGTCATGTTGAGCTTGGGAAGAGTTGATCAGCAAAAAATGTTAGCTATCTCCAGATGATTAAAAACCTCATAAAATATTTGGAGTAAACTTAGATTCTCTTATTCCTGAGAATAAAACCAGATGGAGGTTAAAGGGTGGGGATGTAAATTTTTGTTTTATGAAAAAGACAACTTCCTAATGATGTGAGTTGGCTAATAATGGAATGGACTGTCTCGTGAAGTTGGGAGTTTCTCAACTTGTTATTTTCAAACTGAGTTAAAAAGAATTATGATCATCAGTGTGGATCTTTTCAAAATGGATCTTTTCTTTAACCTGTGTTGTGTGTTGTATTAGTCTATGTCTTTCAGGTTCCTTATAACTGCTTAAAAGTTCTATGCTTTTTAATTTTTATACACTTAGTACACCACTCTGATTTGAAGTTTCCACCTTCTGAAAAATGCACATTTTTCTGTATAAAAATAAAATGCATACCTTTGGAGAAGTACCTCACAGTTTGAGATGTATGGATGACGAAAAAATCATCTGTTAATCTTTTGGTTTAAAGGAAAGCACACATACTCAATTCATGTTCACTTATAGGAAGTGCCTGAAAATTTTAAATGTAAAGTTCCTACCCATTTCAACATACCTTCCTCTTTAGTAGATGCTATGGGCTCTTATAGGGCAAAGAAAGTATGTTTTTGTGGCTGTTTTAAATTTATCTGTGGAATATCTATATGAATTTTATCTGTGGAATGAAAAAGCTTTCACTCCTTGATGCTTTCGCCAGCATTATTGAGATCATACATGTTCCCATGTATACATCTTTTTGGAAATAGGTGTGATTTTACTATATGTTCATTAAGCATTCCTTATTCTGCTCAAGCTGTGTCTGATATAAAAGCTGCTGACCTAGATAGATAAGTGGTATTAGACTGGTTTGAGTTTTTGGATATTAGAAACACTTGAAAATTCTTATCTATGCTTATTTCCTAATACTAATGGGAAATATATTCTGTATATCTTAACTATAATCTTTTACTTATTGCAGATTTTAAAATGAAAGTTTATGGATTATAATTTGTTTGATGATTAAAATTTGGCGATGGTTGTTTAACTTGATGATTAAAGTTTGGCGATGGTTGTTTTATTTCACCATTCCCTGTTTTTAATTTCACATGAGGACCGTGGCTTGTAGGTTAGTAGGAGCCTTACTGGCATGCTGTTTTTGTTTTGTTTTTTAAACTACTGTGTATGAGGACCACGATGCTGATTTAAATCCAATGTTGCTCATAATTGAAAAGCATCTCCTAAGTTTTAGTGGATTTCCATGAGGTATACTAGGTTGCTGAACATTTTTGGGGTCAGGGGATGGAGTGGTATTGGGCTTTATATAAAGGGTATGTTGTCAGGGTGGACATGTTTACTTTGTGAAATTAGGATTACAGATTTGAGACTTGTTTCTCTGCAGAAGGGGGAGTCATGATTGTGGAATCATTTTTTTAAGTAGATGCTCTGACCTTATATTTAGACTTATAAAATTGTAGAAAAATGGAAAATATAACTGATAAAGAATATTTATTCCAAATACTATTCTTACTTTTACATAAATGAAGCTGGAGGTAAAGAGCGACTTTTTTTTTTACTTTCTAGTCACAGCTATAAGTTGTGGAGCAGAACTAGAACAGCATGGGTTTTAAATCCTTGCTCAGTCACTTCCAAGTGACGTAAGTTACTTAACCTCTTGAAACTTTAGTTTCCTTATCTGTAATATAGAATAACACCATTTTGCAGGGTTATCATCAGAATTAAAGATAAGTCCCAAATAGATTAGGCATATGGTAAGAGCTACGTAAATGTTTGCTATTAAATGTTTATTATTAGACCTTGAATTGCTTTGTTTCATTTTGTTACTTTTATAGTTTTTGTGATTATAAAAGAAGAGAATAAAGGTAACCTCTAACTCTGCTACTAAGGGATAGCCGTGATGACATCATGTTGTGAAGTTTTCCAGGTTTTTTTTTTAAGGTGTATTCACATTTTATCTTTTTATTTCTCTAAAACTGAGTCTTAGGGCTTAGCCTCTTACCATGAATGAAATATGTAGCTCTTGCAGGGTTTTGAGCAAGAGTCATGTGACCTGACTTATGTTTTTAAAAGATCACTCAAATGTTCTTGGCTTCTAAATATACTTAGACACTTTTTTTTTGTTACCTTCTTTTTCCCCAAAAAAGTCCACTGATATTTTAAACTGAATTTCCAACAAATAAACAGAATTTACATAGAATTATCATCTTTAGAAAACATACAATAAAACGTCCTTTTATTCACTCAGGTCCTTTATCCTCTTCATTAAAGTTTTACAGATTTCTTTATATTGATCCTACACATTTTAGTTTAGTAATTTTATATTTTTTATTGTAGATTGGCTCTTTTTGTATTGTAATTTCTTAATTCACTGGTAAATAAGAAAGCCAGTTAATTTTTTAATTATTTCTTATATCCAACTGCTACACTGCACTTCTTTTTTTTTTTTTTTTTTAACAGACTTTATTTTTGTAGAGAAGTTTTAGGTTCACAGCAAAATTGAGTGGAAGGTACAGATTTCCCACATACTGCCTGTGCAAACACATGCCTATCCGCTACCATCATCAACATCCCCCACTAGAATGGTACATTTGTTACAGTTGATGAATCTATGTTGATGATATATCATTATTACTCAGAGTCCATAGTTTACATTAGGGATTACTCTTGATGGTGTAGCGTATTAATCACAGTTGTTTTAAATTCTTGGTTTGATAATGCCAACATCTCTGTCATATCTGAGTCTGGTTCTGATGCTCTGTCTCTTTAAATTGTGTTTGTTACCTTTTAGTATGCCTTGTAATTTTTTCTTGATAGCCGGACATGATGTATTGGCTGAAAGGAACTGCTGTAAATAGGCCTTTAATAATGCGGTGGTAAAATGTGAGGGCGGTAGGGAGGTGTTTTATAGTTCTATTATTAGGTCTTCTTTTCCTCCAGCTTTAATGTGTTATAATTGACAAATAAAAATTGGTTATACTTAAGATGTACAGTTTGGTGTTGATATTCACATATATTATGAAATAATCACCACAGTCAGTGTAATTAACATATTTATCACAGCATATAGTTATCTTTTTTATTTTTCTTTCCTTTTTCTTTTTGGTGGTAAAAACAGTTAAAATGTACCCTGTTAGCAAACTTCAAGTATATAATACAGTATTGTTAATTACAATAACATTGCTGAACATTTGGTCTCCAGAACTTAGTCTTTTGTGATCCTATGTCTCTGGACTGTGAACTTCTCAAATGCTTCTTTGTTTCTCCCTCACCCCTCTTAGGTAGGACAAGATGGCTGGAGTGGGCTGTAGCTGGGTATTTATTTACCTTCCCTTAGGTCAGTTAGGTTCTGATACAACTTTAGGAGGTTAGACTCTGGTTAAATAATTTCTCCCAAGGTCAAACTTTGTTAAGAACAGTGTGCTCCATGTATTTCAGAATGCTTCCTTTCCCCCTTCTAGAAATATGACGGGATTTTTCTCTGATATTTACTGTGAGAACTTGGTAGAGTACCAAGAGGTAAAACTCACAAAAGTGGGGGGCATTTCGATGACTGGGTCCCCTTGGAGTTTTTAATCTCACAATTGTCCACACTGAGCCTCCAGCAATTCATCAGTTATAGCTTAGGTTCCCCTACCCCAGCACTGTTTCCCAAAGAGCTCTCTGCTCTTGCGTTTCTGTTCCAATAAATTGTCATTCTCTGTATTCATCTGCCTGGCTTTCCAAGTTTGGGGGCAGTGGTTTGCCCTGTGACCTCACTTCTCTTATGGACCTAAGAAGTGTTGTTGATTTTTAAGTTTGTTCAGCTTTTTACTTGTTGTTAGCATAGATTGGTGGCTTCCAAGCTTCGTATGGGCTGGTCTGGAAACAGAAAGTCTTCCTTATTTTTCTAACAAATTTGCTTGTTTTTTTGGAGGGGTGGGCTATGTCGGGTCTTACTTGCGACACGTGAGATCTTTATTGTGGCACGCGGGATCTTTCATTGTGGCATGCAAGCTCTTTGTTGTGGTGTGCTGGCTTCTCTGTAGTTGTGGCGCTCAGGCTTCTCTCTAATTGTGGCATGTGGGCTCTGTAGTTTGTGGCACGCGGGCTCTCTAGTTGTGGTGCGTGGGCTTAGTTGCCCCGCAGCATGTGGGATCTTAGTTCCCCGACCAGGGATAGAACCCACGTCCCCTGCACTGGAAGGTGGATTCTTTACTCCTGGACTACCAGGGAAGTCTCTGCTTGTGTTTTCTTAGATAAGCAATCATATGATCTACAAATAAGGATAATTTTTAAATCAATATTTGTATTTCATTTCTCTTTTCCTTCCTCACTCTTTAATCATATAACTGCAATATTAATTTTTTTAACTTCCTCAGTAATGTCCTATAACTGGCTATAATAGAAGCATCTCAGGTGTTTCACTTAGAGGTATGTAATAATCATTGAGTTTTTAATAGCTTTTACCATGTTAGGGAAGTATTTTTCTAATAATTCTTTACCAAGAATATTTTCAAGAATTAATGTTGAATTAAAAAAAATTTTTTTAAAGCATCGTTCAAGGTAGTAAAGTTTTTCTGAAACAGTGTTTCTTCATTCCCAGATTAGTTCCCTTTTCAGCATTTGAATCTTGGGCTGCAAACTATGTAAAAATAGTATCATCCTACTTTATTAAATTTATCAAATTTATATTTAAAACTCTGCTCCTGCTCTGTTTCTATGTATTTTTATTTATAGTGCACATTATTATGTTGCTATTTGTATTGTTTCTCATGCTATTTAATAATGCAATTTAGATGGTGAACTCCTTGAAGAAAAAAGTGCCCTTTGCATAAAGTAGTCTTCTATCAAGAAAACCACTCTATCCCTTCCTTCACTGTTCCCCTTCTTTCTAATTAACCTCTGTTCATCCTTCAGCTCTCATTGGATCCAGAGTGTACTTATTTCCTGGGTAGACAAATCACTCTGAGATCTGAGGTAGTCTTCCCTGAATGACACATAGTTGAGACAAATTTTATATCTTTTGGGTTTTGCTCGGATTGTAAGAATGTACTTGCTTGCAACTCTCAGTGTCATTAGAGTTGGTTTCGGAGGCTCTTAGGCTTACCTGCCTCAAGTCAAAATTACTTGACCACAAGGGTACAGGGGAATGACGTTTCTGGAGGAAGGGAGCTCAGAGGAGGAAGGTAGAGGAAGCTAAGGGAAATTTCCTATTTTAATCTTGCTTAGTACTAAAAATTATATAAAACATTTTATTGTCTTCATAGAGGTTTATCAATGTGCACATTTAAGTTAGAAGTAAAATTGGGGGGTTTTGTATGTTTTTCTGTTCATTTATTCAACAATTACATACATATTGAGCACTTGCTATATCTCAGATAACATTCTAGTGAGCAAAGAAAACAGTGTCCCTGCTCACATGGAACATAAGTCCTATTAATAGGAGACAGAAAATAAATACCTAAAGAAATAAGTAAATAAGGGACTTCCCTGGTAGTCTAGTGGTTAAGACTTTGCCTTCCAATGCAGGGGGTTCGGGTTCGATCCCTGGTCGGGGAGCTAAGATTCCACATCCCTTCTGTTCCACATAAAACAGAAGCAATATGTAACAAATTCAATAAAGACTTTAAAAATGGTCCTTGTGGAAAAAAAATCTTTAAAAAAAAGAAAGAAAGAAGTAAATAAGATAATTTCAGATAGTCATAAGCATTATGAGGAAAAGAAAACCAGGAAAAGAAATAGAGTGTAATAGATATGGGTGGAGGGAAGCTGGATGTTGGGGCTAGTTTAGATTGGGTGAATCTAATTTGAGGAGGATTCATGTTATCTAATGCTTAAGGAGGAAGCCAATAGAATATCTCAGGGGAGTCTCCAAGTAAGTGCAGAGGACCTGGGGTAGAGGGAGACTGTTTAAAGCGTGGAAAGAATGCTGTTATGGTTGGAGAGAGGTAGTCAGAGAGGTGTTGTTTTGTAAGTCATGCTAAGGAGCTATTAAAGGACTTTAGATTGCCAAGATATTTTAACTCAGTATTTTAGTTCTGACTGTTGAATTCTTGAGTTAGTGCTTTCCTTTGGAACTTTAATTTTTAAGATTATCTAAGGCCTAATACTAGAGTAACCTGTCTGACTATATTGCCTGAAGTGATAGGAAATAAATTATTCTAAGTAGAATTTATAGTGACAGATTTTCAGTTCTAATGTATTCAAAAGTAGATTAGTTTTATAGTTTATTAATATTCTGAATAAGTAGTTATTCCTAAATACAGCTACACGTCAGGACTCTAAGAAATTTAAAATACAGCTTTCCTAAGCCTCATCCTTTAGGAATCAAGGGAGTAGACCAGTAGACCTTGGCAGCCTGTGTTTTTTTAAAGTTCTCCAGATAATACTCACAGAATGAGCCAACCCTTGGACATGAGTTTAAGAACCTCTGAACCAGTGGAATTTTTATCTGGAGCAAGTTTGGCCATGATTCCTGGTCACTCATGTGGTCATTATTAAATGAATTTGTTGGGATTTTACATGTTTTGTGTTTCGTGTTTAAGAGCAAAGTGTATTCAGCACTTTGAAATGAAAAAATGTATTAAAGTGACATTTAGTTTAGGGAATTAAGGATAAAGTACTAATTGGTTAATTGCTGTTTCGTATTTCTCGCATTGTGTAGGAGATGCCAAATGCTATGTTTATTGCATAGTGTTTTAGTTAAAAAGAGAGATGAATGCAGTGGTTAAAGTGGATAAAAACAATTTTTATTTCGGTTGAACTAAAGATTCATTATTTATTTAAAACAAAAGATGAAAACTGCAGGTGAAGCCGGTCCACATATAAATGAGCCAGTATTTAAGAAGTCAGGGGACTTCATATAGGCAGGATTTCCAGGTTCTCTAAAAAGATCAAAACATTCTCGTAATACTGAGCTTGCATTCCTGCAAGGCAGCTGCTAGAATGGAGTGTTACATATTCGCTTTAGATGGCCACAGTCCCCACCACTACAAGTATTATAAGCACTTTACTATTTTTGTTCATTTATGTTTGTTTTTGGCCTTTGCGTTAAGACCTAAGATACTATTAGAGGTATCTTTATAGGCTGAGTCTTCTGTGAAATGAGAAGAGATAGAAAATTCAAACATTGATGTATAGCTATTAATTCCTTTCTAACAGACAGTCTTACTTAAAATGATTTGTTTAACAGAAAGATACTAGCAGAATCTGAATTATTACTTTATTCTCTATTGCTGGAGAAATGAGTGTTCTACATTTATTGTATCAATCCATTAGTACTTTTGCTTTCAAATCATGTTTCCAATAAACTAGGCTTCTCTTTTGCATTTTAAGACAAATCGTTGTCCTGGTTTTCATTACACTGTATTCCTCAAATTTTCCTACCGATCTTAAGTACTCTGACCCCTATCACTGACTCCTCTCTTCCTCCTTAAAAGGAGGAGTATTTCTCCCAAAGCTCAGTCTCAGTATATTCTACTTTTCTTTTTTTTACAGGCTTCTGTTTCATTTTTGAATCTTCCATTACCAGAATTAATGGTAATTTAAAAAAATTATTGCCCTTATTACTTATTCAAGTTAGTTGTATTGTGATTTCTTTGAGAACAGGGACTGTGTCTTATTCATCTTTGGATACTTTCTGTTTAATATGATATATGGCTTGTAAAAGACATCCAATCCATTCATCCATATATCTTATTTTTTATCAAATATCTATTATGTGCTAGGGACTGTTGAATTACTTATGCTCCCCATGGCTTTTTAGTTAATTCCTTTGAGTGTTCTTACCACAATCGATGACGACTCTTATTCTAGATAACGACAGATTCTTTTCTGCATCATTTACACTCTGTTCTACCACTGGACTGAATCTTTACAAGCTTACAGTATTGGAGGTTATCTTTGACTACTGTATTTTTTGTATCCTCTCCTTATTTTCATAATATTTGTTATGAGTTTTGTTTAAAAGAATAGATTGAGGATTCTACCTTGAACTTCTATCTGTAAAGATACTGCTACTTTCCCAGGTTTCATTATTGAAATAGCATTTGGATTCAAATAACATCTTCCTAGCTGCCTTTCTCGCTCTGCTTCCTGAATATTCCAAGGTTTCCTGATCGTATTTTTCAATATAATTACTCTTGGATATCAATTTAATTACATCCTCCCTACACAGAAGCTTAGAATAGTTCCCTTTTGAATACGCAAGGCCTTCACCAGTAGCATTCCTATTTAGTGTAATTCATTTTTGTTGTCTTCAGTAATCTTCCAGCTCAAGCAAGAATAACTTCTATTGCATACTTGTATGTCCACTTTCATGATGTGTAGCCCATTTTGATTAATTTTTTACCTTATCTTGAATTCAAGCCCATATTACCTTCTTCAATATTGTAATGGTCATCTATTGTTTTAGTATGCCAAGTATACCTTGATTATTCTTCTGTTAAAAGGTGCAATTAAAAAGTACCAAGGAAAAGTACTTTTCTTGGGGGAAGTCATTCCTTCACTTTTAGGCCTTTTGGCTTGAGTGGGTTGACCCTCCATGGGTGTGATTAGTTCAGGGCAGACAAATCAGAGACATGAGACTCAATTCCACGACTTTTGAGCTATAAGAAGAGGCATTCTCTGCTGCAATTAGAAGGATTTTGCATACCTAGAGCTAATTGGGTTGGGGGGAGATAAATAAGGAAGCTTAACCAGAGTCAACTTTAAAATGAAGTCAGTTTTGTTTAAAATTAAAACCCTTTTGGTTTGAAGCCTTGTCAGTACACTTCAAACAACTCAATAGCAGGGATCCTGCTAACTGTACCACATAGACATTTGTATGTCATGTCCACATGCGGGCAGGGGTGTGTGTGTCTGTGTGTGTGTGTGCGTGCATGTGCATGCGTGTGCATGTACACATGCAAGAGAGATTACTTTTTAACTTTATAAGAATCCAACAGCTTCTTGGAACTGTGGAGAAAGATTAAAAAAATTTATTTTTGAGTAAATGAATACATATAAACGTGAATACCAGAATATCAGTGAGTTATATCAACCATGCATTTGCTTGGTTGTAACAGTGATAAAAAGCATAGGCTTTCTATTCAGACCTTTGTTTGAATCTTTGCTCTACCACTTACCATCTATGTAATTGGGTATGGAAAAATTGAGGAGTTAAAGAAATCTCACTGTAAGAAAAAAAACTAGTTCTGAAATTGAATCTTAGTTATTTTAGTCTAACTGGAGAAATGTTATCAAGAGAATGTCTTTGTTTTGATCCCCAAAGGGATCCCTTTTCCTGTGGTTAATTGGCAGCTGCCAGACTTTCTTCTCAGAAGGCTTGATTCGGAGGAGCATATGTCCTGTCTTCCCACTTTTAAAATCTACTCTGCCAACACAAATTGGCTGGCAGTTCTCATAAACTTCCTCACCTGCTCTCTGTCCCCACAACTCCGGATACATATCTGATGCTATTTCTAAATGTTCTGTCGCAGTCCACTTTTTAAATAAGGTGTGACTAGAATATCTTTCTGCCTCTGTCAGTGACATTTTAGTTGAGATGTTGTTGGAGGATATTTTACTTGTTGAAAGCAGCAATGTTTTCATATTTACAACTCATTATTACAAATACATACGTAAGAAACTTTAGTCTTAAACAGAATATTATTACAATGAATAAGTTACATATAATTAGGTAATATCCATATTCTTATTGTTGATATTAATAAACTGAATTACATTGAGCGAGCACCTCCTTATGTATGTATGTAAATGTGTCCCCATCTACTTAGCAGTTACTCTGTTTTACATAATAAAGACCTAACCAAATCTATTCTCCTTTATGGAAAATGACTTTGGGTTGAGCTCTGGTCATCTGGAATCCTGATGAAGATAAAATGTCAGTTGTGTTAGTAGGCAACATTGCTGATTGGTAAACGGCATCTGCATGGAGAGGATTGTGAATGAACTAAATATATATACCTGGTGGAAAGCCAGAGCTTTGCTCTGCCCTGAACGTGGTGTATTTGTTAACTTGGGTATATCCCTTGCCAGGAGTTCAAGGAGCTATGTCCATGGACTGTTTGTTACGAGATATTTTGACTCTTGTATGGAATGTGGGGCTTTTAAGCCAGGAGTGTTTCCATGCATTCATGATTTCATACGCATGGGGTTTCATCCCCTCATAACTGAACTATCAATTAAGGAGCTAAAGAATAGCCCCTGAATTGCTACGAGGATGTTGCAGGTGTCCTTTTGGTATCATCATTACCTGCATATGAAATATTATTCATTAGTTGTAGTAGGGAGAGAGTTACGATGGAACAGGAAGATGTTGAATGTTAAGTTCTTGCTGTATACGAGGCACTACATACAGGTGGGCAGGGAAGTTTAAGATGTGATACATTGGAGAATTGGAAGTTAAATAATAGAAGATAATGTTAGAGGAATCAAAAGGGTAATAACTGCCTGAAAGATATGTGATGAATACATTGAATTCACCAGAAGGAGAAGCCTTTATAGTCTCTAAAGGACAAGATGAGAGTTAAGTGGTGGTCTTTTACCTAGCTGTAAAGACCATTCCAGGGGAGAAAATATGGTCGAAGGTAGGATTATGCATATATTTATTTCTTTGGTGGCTACTTCAATTTATAAAAAAGAGAAAGCACTGGAGATTACCTACAAGTGTTGTAAGATAGAAAGTAAGTATTCCAGATTTTAAGAATGTCTTCTTTCAATATATGCTCACCTGACAACTTATTTTTGTAATCTTTTAATAAGATTCCCTGGCCAGTATGGTAGCTGTTAGCTACATATGACTATTGAGCACTAATCAGAATTGACATATGCTGTATTTGTAAAATGTGCACCAAATTTCAAAGACTTAGTATGAAAAAAATATAAAATACCTCATTGATTATTTTGTATTATCTATTTAAATATGTTGGATATAATGGATTAAAGTATACTATTAACATTAATTCCACCTGCGTTCACTTTTTAAAAATTGAGATGAAATTCACATATAACATAAATTTAACCATTTAAAGCATACAGCTTATTGGCATTTAGTACATTCATATTGCTGTGCAACCCCCATCTCTGTGTAGTTCCAAAACTTTTCATCACCCTAAAAAAAACCACAGACCCATGGGAATTCCCTGGCTGTGCAGTGGTTAGGACTCTGTGCTTTCACTGCTGAGAGCCCTGGTTCAATCCCATATCAGGGAATTAAGATACCGCAAGCTGTGTAGCCCCCCCCCAAAAAACCAAACAAACCCATATCCATTAAGCAGTTTTTCAAAACTTTACCATACCCCTAATCCCCTGGCAACCACCAATCTATTTTCTGTCTATAGATTTGCCTATTTTAGGAATTTCATATAAATGAAATCATGCCAGTATGTGACCTTTTGTGTATGGCATTTTTTTTTCATTTAGCATATTTGTGAGGTACCATGTTGCAGCACATCAGTACTTTATTCTTTTTTTATTAGATGATGTTGTATTCATTATTAAAAGTATGGTGGGTATTAAAATCTCCAACTATTACTGTAGGTCTATTTCTCCCTTCAGTTTTGTCAGTGTTTACTTCATATAGTTTGGGACTCTTATATGTTTATAAGTGTTACATCTTCTTCATGAATTGACCCTTTTATCAATATATAATGACCTCTGTTTCTTATAATAATATTAATATATTCATCCCAGCTCTCTTGTTTTATGGAATACTGTTCTCATCTTTTCATTTTCAATGTGTTTGTAGTTTTGGATGTAAAGTCAGTGTCTTATAGACAGTATATAAGTTGATATAGTTTAAATTGATACTAGCTTAGCTTTAATAGCCTATAAAAGCTCTGCTTCTGTTCATCTCCACTCCCTTTTATATTGTTATTGTCACAGTTTACATCTTTATACATTAATGGGCCCATTAATACAGATTTATTATTACTGTAGACAAAAAGAGAAGTTAAAAACCAAAAATACAATAATAATAACTTTATATTTACCTATGTAATAACTCTTACCAGAGCTCTTTATTTCTTCATATGGCTTTGAGTTACTATCTAGTGTCCTTTAATTTCATCCCAAAGTATAGAGGCAAACTCCCTCAGCCCTTTAGTTATCTGAGAATGTCTTAATTTCTTTTTCATTTTTGAAGGGTACTTCTGCTATGTATAGATTGGTTGACATTTTTTTTTCTTTCAGCACCTGAAATATGTCATCCCACTGCCTCTGGCCTCCATTGTTTGCTATAAGTAGGCTGTTAATCTTATTGAGATTTCCTTGTATATGACGAGTAGCTTTTCTTTCACTGCTTTCAAGATTCTTTGTCTTTCAACAACTCCAGTTTCTATCTCTTTGTTTATCCATTTTGGAGTTTGACTTCTTGGATGTGTAGATTTATTATATCTTTATCAAATTTGGAAAGTTTTCTGGCCACTTCAGATATTCTTTCTGCCCCTTTCTCTTCTCTCCTGAGCCCCCTCATTACACAAACATTGGTACATTTGATAGCATCTCACAGATTTCTTAGGCTCTGCTCATTTTTTCCCATTCATTTTTCTTTCTGCACCTCAGATTGGGTCATTTCAGTTGACATATCTTTAAGCTCACTGATTCTTCTGCTTGCTCAAATCTGCTATTGCAACTTTTTAATGAAGTTTTCATTTCAGGTACTGTACTTACCAGCTCCCAAATTTCTATTTGGCTACTATTTTTTTTTTGAATTTTGTTTTATTTTATTTTTTATATAGCAGGTTCTTATTAGTTATCCATTTTATACGCTTCAGTGTATAGATGTCAATCCCAATCTCCCAATTCATCACACACACACACACACACCCCCCCCGCTTTCCCCCTTTGGTGTCCATACGTTTGTTCTCTACATCTGTGTCTATTTCTGCCTTGCAGACTGGTTCATATGTACCATTTTTCTAGATTCCACATATATGCGTTAATATACAATATTTGTTTTTCTCTTTCTGACTTACTTCACTCTGTACGACGGTCTCTAGGTCCATCCACATCTCTACAAATGACCCAATTTCATTCCTTTTTACGGCTGAGTAATATTGGCTCCTTTTTGTAATTTCTGTTTCTTCATTGATATTTTCTATTTGCTCATACATTGTTTTCCTGGTTTCCTTTACCTCTTTGAGTATATTTAAGACAGTTGACTTAAAGTGTTTGTGTAGTAGGTCCAGTATCTCTGCTTCATCAGGGACAGCTTCGATTAACTTCATCTGTGAATGGGCCATACTTTCATGTTTCTCTTCATATTTCATAAATTTTTGTTGAAAATTGAGAAGTTTGAATATTTTAATGTGATAACTCTGGAACTTGTATTCTTCCCATTCTTCAGGGTTTGTTTTGTTGCTGGCTGTGGGCTGTGGTTGTTAGGTTGTTTTTCTAAACTAATTTTGTAAAGTCTTTATTCTTTGCCATGTGTGGTCTCTGAAGTCTCTATTCTTGTTGCCTGTGATCCTTTTGTGTTTTGACAAAGATTTTCTTAAACACCAGGAGTTTAAAAAAAGAGAGAGGGAGGGAGGGAGGAAGGAAGGAAAACTCTCCCGTTCTTTGCAGATTATCTCTGTATCATGGCACTCCTTTAATGCTTAGACAAGCCGTTTACAACTTTGCCTTACCCATTACTTCCTGCTTGTGCTGAGCCTAGATGAAAACTTCGGGTCTTCCCAGAACTTTTCTGAACATGTGTTCTGCCCTGGATATGCATATGGCTTCTTAATTCCCTAGAAAAACTGTCTCCCCAGCTTTTCCTCCCAGGCTTTTGGTACATCTATTGTTGGCCTCATTGTGATATTTTGCCCCCAGCAGCAGCTGGTCGTTCATTTGTCTTCCGATGTGTTTGAGGAATGCAAACGCCTTGTGTCAGTCCTTCACATAGCTCCAGACAGGATTCTTTGAGACTAAGGTCTGCTGTGCTCTCTCTGGAACCAGGGACCAGGATCCCATACTGAGAATGCAGACTGTCATCTTTAAGACCATTGCTGATGGAACTTCCCTGGTGGTGCAGTGGTTAAGAACCTGCCTGCTAATGCAGGGGACATGGGTTTGAGCCCTGGTCTGGGAAGTTCCCACATGCTGCAGAGCAGCTAAGCCCGTGTGCCACAACTACTGAGCCTGTGTGCCCCAACTACTGAAGCCTGTGTGCCTGGACCCCGTGCTCCACAACAAGAGAAGCCACCGCAGTGAGAAGCCCACACACTGCAACGAAGAGTAGCCCCTGCTCACCGCAACTAGAGAAAGCCCACCTGCAGCAACGAAGACCCAATACAGCCAAAAATAAATAAATTTATTTTAAAAAAACAAGACCACTGCTGAGGCAGGGGTGGGAAGTGAGGTTAGACCACTGGCAAGTAAAAGTGCCACAAAGCTTTCCTACCACTTTAAAATTGCCTTTTGATTTAGGATTTGCTTCATCACTGTAAACCTTTGGCTGTTTTCTAGAGTTCTGACAAAGTTGCCTGGGAATTTTTGTTCTTTTCTTTTTTTAGTATTTGTGTTGTGGGATGGGCTCTTAGAGCTCCTTTTTCTACCATTTTCACGGCCATCCTCCTCTTTACTTTTTTACTCTAACTACTGGAAAGTTGAAGATTATGTATTTGGCTTGCGTTGTATTTCGATTGGACAGCACTGCTGTAGGGTATTAAATTTTCAGTGAAAACTGAATCCATTTATGTTGAATTTGGAAGGAAAAAAATGTTCAAAGGTCCCACAATTGCACAGTTAGGATTAGCTATTTACCATTGTACTTTCTATTCCCAGACTAATGTGGCATTTTCAGAGGAACTCTATAAACTTCCTTCTATAGGATAGTGTTATTAACATTGTGTATTTATGTACCTCCATCACTGAAGGCTCCTAAATTTTGACTCGATTATCATTTGATTAAGTGTTCAAGCCACCTCGTGCTGTCTACTTTTCTCTTGATAGGTATTGTAAGAACCACTGAACACTCTTGATAGGTATAAGAAGAGCTGAGAAGTCTTCATGCTGCTTCATTGGATTTTATTTTATATTTCTGGATTCAGTTGTACACATATTTATTAAATGCCTATTTTATGGAGGTACTCATAGGACTTATCTTCAAGTGTTAGCCATAACCCGTACTCTCAGATGTTGGTGATTTTTAATATTGAATGTGGAGATACTTTCTTTTTCTCAGGAGATTATTTTGCTGATTAATCTGGGTCCCTGCCACTGATTCCATATCTTTAGCATCCTCAGCTTGTGGCCTGACCTCTGAAGAATTGGCATCCTAGATTTGCAGGGTTGGCAGCTTACCCTTGTTATTCCTCTGTTCCTTGCCATTAAATGCCAAGATGTTATATGCATTCTTAGCATGGGCAAAGCTGCACTCTAAATACTTGCATGCAGGTGCATTTAAAAAAGTGAGTGCCCTTCACCTCTACTAAAAATAAGGTAACATGTACAGAACCATATAGAAGGGGTTAGCAACATATTCAGAAGTTGTAGGTATTAAATGTAAGGGATTCTTTTGGCTTCATTAGCAAAAACCATCTCATATTGACAGTGAAAGAATTCCCTCTTCAGTACTGTCAATTGAATTTCCCTGAGTCTGTTCCCTGACCAGAGAGAACAGTGATCTCTCACTGAATGTTCTTGCCATTGCCCTGATACAGTCAAAAGATTATTACTTCATCTCAGGCATAAACCTACAATTTTTTCATTAATATCTCTGGTGGCACAGATAAAATCAGGCAGAATAAATTTACTAAAGACCCTGAGAAACTAGAGTAATAAACTACTGTGCCTTCTTCCTACTTGGTAAAAAGGAACTTCTCATATAACTACATAGCAATACTCATGAGGATATGACGTACCTAACCTAAATCAGAAAAAGAGAGCACTGTTTCCTTTTTGCTTTAAATAAGAATTATCAACCACAGCTAACCATCAAATATCAATTATTTGAGTCTCCTGCTCACACTTTACATGATGGAAGCATTTACAAAAGATATCTAGCCCAATGATAGGCATCAGGAAAGACTTTCTGAAGAGTAATAAATAAAACTAGATAATTGTTATAATTTAGAGATTGTCCATGTTCACCTTGGCATCTGTAGGAATACCTCTCTGCTAAACATGTCTGCTTTCAAAGGGTAGAAATCATTTTTCTCCTACCACCCAGGAACCCCTCAAGCATACCTTTCCTTCTTGAAACCTTGTTCTAAGGTGTGAGAGGACTCTGGAATCCTTTCTCCTGACTGTCCACCTTCTGAGTTTATATTTCCTCTCTTAGGACATGCCTTTTTTTGTATATCCAGTATGAGAATATCCAGCTTTCTTCAGGTAAGACCTTATTTGCTTTCTGCCCTTATACAGAGCAACTACTTTAAGTGTAGTAAAATGAGCCCAACATCTTTCAAAGGAATACATGCATATGATATGATTTGTGGGATGTTCTTAGAAGTATGTGGAGAGAGCTGGGATGCCAGTCCTTGTGTTTGAACAAGTGTGTGTGTATGACTGGAGAGAACTACAAATTGTAAACAGGTGGAAACAGAGCAGAGGTATTGCCTCTCTCAGGTTGATGGGAGGGGTGCAGGGTGTAGCAGCTTTTGACATCAGGGAGGGAACAAGGCTGTTCAGATCAATCTGCATTCTGCAAAATAGTCATCATTGTACTGTTAATGGCAAGTACTAGCTCCTGTTAGACAAATACTGTTTTGAGATCATAGCCCTTCAGGGAGTGTGTGTGTATGTATAAGAGTTCGGTAAATGTATTTTTGAATGGGTAATACATACACATGGTACAAACTTCAAAAAATATAAAAGGTTATTTAATGAAAGGAAAATTACCCTTGTACCTCTGTCTCATTTCCCCTTGCTAGAGAAACAGTTACCAGTTTTATTATGTAAAGATTCTATTCATATACAAGCATATGTGTGAATGTGTTTTTTGCCACAAATGGTTGCATACTAAACATACATACGTACCTTTAAAAAAAAACTTAATAGAACTTAGAGATCAGCTTACTTTGACAATGTAAAGAGCTTCCTTATTTTTATCATGGCTACATAATATTGCATTGAATAGATGTTCCATAATTTTACTAGTTTCCTATTGAGTCTTCTTTAGGTTGCTTTCATCCTTTTTTTCTGTTAAAAACAACATTTTTCTTTAAACTTCTCTTATAAAGGTTTAATTTCATACATGCAAAAGAAAATGGGTAGAAGTAGCATTTGCTGAGTCACAAAATATGTACATCTTAAGTTTTGATAGATATTTCCAAATAACCTTCCAAACGTACTTCCGTACTCCTCACCAACTTCTGTGTTAACTAATTTCTTGGTATTTGCCAATCTGATAAATGAATAATGGTCTTTAATTTGCAGTCCTCTTATTTTGAATAAAGTTAGGGGGTTTTGATTTATGTATTTCATGGCACCTATATTTTTCTTCTGTGAATTTTGTTCATGAACTTTGCCTATTTTATTCTGGGTTGTTGA
Source organism: Orcinus orca (assembly GCF_937001465.1). NCBI lineage: Eukaryota > Metazoa > Chordata > Mammalia > Artiodactyla > Delphinidae > Orcinus > Orcinus orca. Next base: position 119,522,870 of record NC_064560.1, on the reverse strand, counting down.
TTTTTTTTCTTATTGTTTTTGAAGTTATTTTTAAGGAAATACTGTGCTTGTTTTCTGTTAGAACAGTGTGTTGATCCTCCTCCCCCAAACACCCATACCTCAAAGATTTCCTTGCCCTCATCCTCAGAACCTGTGAATATGTTAGGACTTTGCAGAGGTGATTAAGGTTATGAGCTTTGATATGGGGTGATTTTCCTGGATTATCTGGATGGGCCCAATTGAATCACACAAATCCTTAAAATTGGAGAACCTTTCCTGACTGTGGGACTGCAGTCAGAGAGAGATGTGACTATAGCAGAAGGGTCAGAGAGAAAAAAATATTCCTGGCTTTGAAGATGGAAGAAGGCCACAAACTAGGGAATGTGGATGACTTGTAGGATTTGGAAAAGACAAGGAAACCCATTCTCTTCTACGGCCTCCTAAAAGGAATGCAACAGTGCCAGCACCTTGATTTTAGCCTTGTGAAGCCCTTTGGACTTCCAACTCATAGAACTGTGTAAATTTGTGTTGTTTTATGCCACTAAGTTTTCAGTAATTTGTTATAGCAGCAATAGAAGGCTAATACATATTGCTGTACATTTTTTCTCAATTTGTTACTTTTTTTTTTTAACTTTACAGGTTTTTTTTTTTACTATGCAGGAATGTGTTTTGTATAGTTGAATTTATCTTTTTATTTTTTAATGGCCTCTGGATCTTAAGCCTTTTCTACTACAAGATTATTCTAAAACTTACCATATTTTATTCTAACATTTTTATCTCATTATGAACTCTAGTATTAATGTTGGTTCCGTGTCTTCTACATTCTGATCTCTTACTGACAGTGAATACTTTTATTTATATCAGCTCTTCTGACATAGACTAGAAAACTTCATAAGATCGGCGCTGGTAGTCAAGGAGTTGGGGGACATACTAAGACATGGACAGTAGTCATGCCAGAAGGCAGGGACATACTAAGTGTTAAAATTTTAAACTACTTTGGCAGGTTGATGATACTGTTTAGCAGAAACTAGAATGGTTGATTTTAAAGGAATATTTTGTGAATACCTCTTTATTCTTCAGATTTTAGTTTTATGTTTTCATTCTTGTGGGAGACTTCCCAGATGCCTATGACTTGGTTAGATGTAAATGTTTCCATCATGTAAGCAGTTTGTGGAATATTTTGATAACTGATGCTGATACTTAGCTGTGGTTAAAAATTTTTACTAGAAGTAAAAAGTTCTGATGGGGGGCTGTCTCCTCAGTTTGTTATATAAAACTATCATAAATACAGAATGAGGCGAATTTAGGCCATTTCAGAATGCAGATATTGTAACATCATAGAGTTAGTTTATTATATCAAGTCCATATAGTGGTAACATTTATTGAGTACCTAACTGTGAGCCAGGTACAATGCTAATAAGCACTTTGCATAATTTCCTCATTTAGTTCTCAAACCCTGCAGTAGATGCAGTTATTATCCCCATTTTACAAATCAGGAAAATGAGGGTACAGAGAGTTTAATTTGCTCAAGATTTTAACTTTTAAATGATTCAACTGCCTTTGGAATCTAGGAAATCTGACTTGCTATTAAACACAGTATTATTAACTGCCATGTGGTGCTTTAGACTGATGACTGCTGCATGGAAAATAATAAGTGTTATAGTTTTAAAAGTTGCCAGTACAGGGACTTCCCTGGTGGCACAGTGGTTAAGAATCTGCCTGCCAATGCAGTGAACATGGGTTCGAGCCCTGGTCTGGGAAGATTCCACGTGCCGCGGAGCAACTAAGCCCATGCGCCACAACTACTGAACCTGCACTCTAGAGCCAGTGAGCCACAACTACTGAGCCTAGTGACACAACTGCTGAAGCCTGTGTGCTGCAACTACTGAGGCCGCATGCTGCAACTACTGAAGCCTGCGTGCCTAGAGCCCGTGCTCCGCAACAAGAGAATCCACTGCAATGAGAAGCCCATGCACCGCAACAAAGAGTAGCCCCCGCTCGCCACAACTAGAGAAGGCCCACGTGCAGCAATGAAGACCCAACTCAGCCAAAAAAAAAAGTTGCCAATACAGAAGGAGTATTTCAAGACCTTTATCTTTCTAATTAAACTAATTCCTTACTTTCCATATCTGTAAAATGAAGAAATAACCCATCTCATTGGGGTTGATGCAGTGAAGTTCTGTTAAAACACAAGTCAGAGTATTCTACTCCCTTGCTTTTGTCACCCTGTGGTCTCTTTATTGTGATAAATTAGAGTACTAACTTTGTTCGTGGTGTGCAAGGCTTGATACAGTAAGGTCCAGTAAGTTAAGTATTATTTCATTTCTTACCCTTCTCCTGCTTATGCCTGCCATCTTCTTTTGAACTTAATATTCGTCCTTAAACATGACATACTTGTGTCATGCTCCCTCCATGGAGCGTCCTTTGCCTTTTTCTACCTGATATACTGCTGTTCAAAATCCACATCAAATATGAATATTAGTCATTTCCTCTCCTGTACTCCCAATTTGTGTTAATATATCTTTGCCCACTAACTTATGAGCTTCTATAGGGAAGAACCATAACTTTTAAATTTTCTTTATGTTTGAAGCATATAAATAAATGCTTACTGGATAAGTGAATAGTCCTAATGTGGCTATCTTCTAAATATCATCTGCTTCTTTATAGCTTAGAAAGCAAGTAAGTACTTACACTGTGAGGTGCTATATCATAAATTACTTCTATTAAATGCTTCCTTTTTTTATACCCAGTCTCTGTAATAATGTTTAACATTTTGGATGGTAATGTTTAGTTAAAATATACTGTAGAGAACATAGGATGTTTTGTCACTGTAAATATCCCTCTATGGGAAAATATCATAAATTCTCATTGTACTGAACAAATCTTAAGGAATTCTAAGTATCTTCTCTTTTTTGTTGTTGTTCTTTGAGGGTATTTCGGGCTATTTTGTTTTGGTACAGTTGTAGTTAGAAATGGAAAATAGTTATGTTTGCCTCCTGTATATGGATTGCTTTCATATCCTCAAGAAGGTTTTTCCCTCATCTTTTGTATTGTTTCCTGTTGCTACTGTAACAAATCACTACAAACTTAGTGGCTTAAAATAATGCAAATTTATTATATTGTAGTCTGAAGGTCAGAAGTCCCAATGGATCTCAATGGGCTAAAATCAAGTTATTTGTAGACCTGCATTCTTCCTGGAAAATCTAGGGAAGAATTCATTTCCCTGCCTTTTCCGGCTTCTAGAAACCCGTATTCTTGTCTCACGACCCTTCTTCCATCTTCAAAGCCAAGTAGTGTAGCATTTTCAACTCTCTGATTCTGACCTCCTCTTCTGCCTCTCTTTTCTACTTTAATTGCTCTTATTTTGGTTTCATTTTCATTTTCTGAATATTACTTAACATATTTCATTCACTTGGAAGTATAATTTTGTGGTGTACTTAAGAGAATGTGATGTAACTCTTCTTAACCAGCATTCAGATAACACATTTGTAAGGAATTATCATCTTGATAAATCTGTAAATTATAGGACCTAAAAACCTATTGCAGAGCAACTTTGCCCTAGGGATTAAATGTTCTTAATCTCAGGTTTGTGAACCTCTTGGAGGGGAGTGTGAATCCCCAGAATTGTGTTCAAATATAAGTTTTTAGCCATATATGTATTTTCTTCATAGGAGGTGGATAACTGTGCTTTAATCACAGTTTCAGTAGCATCTAAAATACCTTTCCTTTGTTTTTCTTCCCTTTTCTCTCTGTTCTTCTTTCTTCTCTCTATATATAGACACACACTGTATATATACTACATCTTCTTAATCCAGTCATATGTTGACAGGCACACTTGGGTTGCTTCTGTGTCTTGGCTATTGTAAACAGTGCTGCTATGAACATTGGGCTGCATGTATCTTTTCGAATAAGTGTTTTCATTTTTTCCAGGTATATACCCAGGAGTGGAATTGCTGGATTATATGGTAGTTCTATGTTTAGTTTTTTGAGGAACCTCCATACTGTTTTCCATCGTGGCTGCACCAGTTTACATCCCTACCAACAGTATATACAAGGGTTCCCTTTTCTCCACATCCTCTTCGACTTTTTAGATAAATTACTGGGAACAAGTGCCTTTCAGCTATTTTAAAGAAGACCAAGAATGAAATCCTGAGTTTTTGACAATAAGAGTACATTGTCATTATATAAACATAGCTGTTGTCTCAGAGACTAATAGATTGCAAACATGATACCCAGAGAGAGTAAAAAATCCTACAAATTCTTAAATTTTAATTCCATGATGGCAAATACTATTTTTCTTTATTTTCCACATTTACTAGAATGGGCATCTATTGTCCACATGATCAGGAAAAAACATTTGTTGTTATTTTAAGTAGGAGACTGATTTCGTTCCTTGCTCATAAGTCATTTTTATCTAAGTAGGGGATTATAATTACAGATTTTAATAATGCTACAAAGCAGAGTATAACAAAGTTTATAAGAGCTGCCACTAATGTCTTTGGGAGTGGTTGCATGTTTTTAGACAGGAGTTACTGTTTTTATTTGGGGAAAGAAGACATTTGAAGGCAAGGAAGTTATGAGATTAAAAGCACAGGTGAAAAGTTTAACCTTGGCAGGAAGGAAGGTCTTTCAAAAAAAACCCCACATTAAACAACTTGAAAATTTTTGTGTTAAGTATTCTAGTCTTAGAGCTTAAAGTTGAAAGCTGAGTTGTTAAATTCTAAACTAATGAAGGCTGTGGTATAGGGAGTACAAATTTATTTACATAAGCTTCTAGAATACCTTAAAGTTTAAAGGATCGACTTGAATAGTTAAGGGAAGCACTTATATATTTGGTATGGTTGAAAACACGAGATTCAAAAAGCAGTTTATATAAATTATTGGCCAGCTTTAAAACCTCTTTTGTTGTATTAAGGTGAACAATGAATCAGGCAACCTTATTCTTCCAGTAAGGAAATCTTTATTTTATTCAATTTTCCTAAAAGGGCAACATATCTCTTCTAGGTGGTACTTTCATAAAACAGAAAAAAAGAAATTGGAGTGGTGAGGAGAATTATGTTAGGGATACTTTTGTTTAAAACATATTCCTGCACTGTTAAAAGTAACATTCTAAAGTTTCTACAGTATTTTGAGTAAAGCCAAGATATAGTTAAAATGTGTTTTTAATTTATTTAAATTACTTTTAATTTATAAATATTAATTATAAAATAATTTTTGGAGAAACTGAAAAATGAAGGGAAAATATTCTAATATCACCATCATAAAATAACTTTTAAAATTACTAGGGTTTTCGTGTATTTTCTAATACTCTTGCTTAAGCAGTTTTATATTTTAAAAATACAAAATATGCCTAAGAAGCATTATACAAATTGTAAGTGAGAATTAGTAATATTCAAAGATGATAAAATAAGAGTCCATATGCTCTGAAGAGGATAACTGCTGCTGCACTCTGAAGTTAAAATATACACTGAGCTTCTAAATGGGGTTATTTTCCTCCTTGGGTCTCCCCAGTCTTGTAGAATCTAGTATAAAATTCTTAAATTTTCTAATTTACTACATAATTAGGTGAGAAGGAAGAGTCAGGATCCTAGAGTAAAATAAACACTTAAATAATTATGGGGAACTTGAATTTTGGTTTTGACCGAAGTTCTACCTTAATGACTTCGTAACTTCACTGAACTTCAAATGTGCTGAGCTTTACATGCATGAGTTCAATTCACACATATTTAATCTGAGCCTAATATGTCTAAGTTATGTGCCATGTTTCTGGTATATACTTAGACTTAAACTCTTAATAAACCAAATAACCTTCATTTACTATTACTTCTATCCCTCCAAGATGGTTTCCACTGTAATCTTCTCCAGCTTCTTGGGATGCATGTCATGTTTATTTATAGTAGAGGTAACTTGTTCCAGCTCCTCCCGGAAGGAGGATTCCAATTTGATATCTACCTCAGCCCAGTTTTTATGCACCCATAACTCCTCTGATCAGTTCTCTGAACTGAAGATTGGTAAGAATTGGCCCCAGGCAAGAATCAGAGCCTCTAAACAACTGAATAATAAAAAACTTAGACAGAATAGTCGTCTGTAAATCTAAAGACTTTCAGAACTTCTATACAAAGAATTATTTTGACCCTAGTAATAGAGGATTTTGTTTGACCTTGTAAATTTTATTTTTTCCCAGCTCCTCCCTGGCTTTGAATTACCAGTATGACAACTACTTCAATTTTAAATTCTTTGTTGTAGTAATAATTAACTTATAATAACACTTATATAGTGTTTATGTGTCAGGCATTGTTTACGTTTATTAAAGGTAGGTATTGTAACTTTCTCAAGGACATGTAGGTACATTGCTGAGCTAGGATCCAACTTAATAAAGTTTGACTTTAGACTCCTTACCAACAACACAGTGTAGCTTTAAAAGTATACAACTCTCTGGCCAAAGACTTGTGTCGAGACTATATGAAGAACTTCTAAAAATCAATAATAAAAGACAGCACAATAAAAAATAAAAGACTGGGACTTCCCTGGCGGTACGGTGGTTAAGACTCTGCACTTCCACTGCAGGGAGCATGGGTTTGATCCCTGGTTGGGGAACTAAGATCCCGTGTGCCACACAGTATGGCAGAGAAAAAAAGACTTAAAAAGAAGGCATATAAATGTGACCAATCAGCATATGAAAAACATGCACAACATCATGCATCCATCATGGAAAATGGATATAAAAATCACAATGGGTTACCACTTATATACTTACTACAATGAGTAAAGTTTAAAAAACTGAAAACAACAAGTGTTGGCACAGATGAGGAGTAACTGAAACTATCATACATTGTTGATGGGAATGTATAATGATCCAATCACTTTGGAAAACAGTTTGTTAGTTTCTTATATAGGTAAACCTACTACCCTATGACTCATCAATTCCATTCCTAGGTAATTATTAAAGAGAAATGAAAACATACGTCTACAGAAGACTTATACAAGAATGTTTATAACAGCTTTATTCATAATAGCCAACAGCTAGGAACATTTCAAATGCCCATCAACATAAGAAAGAATAAATGAATTGTGATATATTTATTCAGTGAGAGGACTCTGCTTAGTGGTAAAAAAAGAATGAAGTACTAATACAACAGTGTAATGAGTGAAAGAAGTGAGACAAAAAGGGTACAAGTCGTGATTCTATTTGATTCCATTTATGTGAAGGCCCATAACAGGCAAAACTAATGTATATATTAGAAACCGGGGATAGCAGTGTTACCTAGGTTACCTATTTGATGGGAGGGAGGCTTCAGGGAATTTTCTGGAGTTCTGTATCTTGATTATCATGTTGGTTGTACAGATGTGTAATTTGTCAGAATTTGTTGAACTTTATATTTAATATCAATATGCCTTATGTGTAAAGTAGAAAAAAAGCAAGGGGTAGATCTCACACAAGCACTCTGACAACAGAAATGACAACTGGCAACTTAACACTTAGAATGTGCAGAGACAATAAGTAGCACATAATTGTTACATTGAACCTCAGTTGATAGTAGTAATAACCAAGACATGTTTAAGTTATATTCAGTGTAATTTTCTAAGAAGTCAGCAAGGTATACCACTTTTAGAAAGGATTTCATTAATAATTATTAAAAGTTTTACAACTAAAATGCTGAGATGTCAGTTATCTAGAACATTAGTATATGAAACATTACTTAGATTTTATGTAAAAAATAGTTGTGGCTAATACTGGGAAATGATTCTAAATGGAATTAGAATATGGTCTCTCTTAAGAATAGTCTGCCAAAAAGAGGGCATGAAAGACCAATTTATCTGATAACTTACTAAAATAAAACATGTTTATATATATTTGTGATTTAGATTCCCAGGTGTTAGAAATAATCAAAAATGTGTCTGAGCTAATAAACATGTTTGTTTCAGCATTTTACTTATATTTCAAATATGTTAGAAACATACAGATGTCACAATTAAATGTGCTAAGATACAGCAGTAATTTGTCCTGATTATATTGTAGGAGGTGGACATAGATAAATATGATGGCAGACTGTAGTTTGACCGTGTTTGTCTCTGGGATCCTTTGTTACATGTTCCATGGCAATCAGATGTGCTTGAACTACTCAAATGATGAATTGAAATAATTGAGCTGTAGTCTTTTATTGTGAGATTGGTCTTCAAAATAAGTTAACCTTTAAGTCAGTTACTCTGTGGTTTTTGATCTTTTTCAATCAGGTTACTGTCTGTGGACTGTCATGGAAGTAGTAAACACTTTAGTTACTACACGTTAATTGATGTGGTCTTTGGTTTCTCAAGCAAGACTGACACCTTGGCTGTTTTTTGTTTATGGAAAAGCTAACTTCTAATCTTTGCATCTATTTTAGTAATAGTTATGCACGAGTGCGAGCTGTGGTGATGACCCGGGATGACTCAAGTGGTGGATGGTTACCACTTGGAGGGAGTGGACTAAGCTGCGTCACTGTCTTCAAAGTCCCTCACCAGGAAGAGAATGGCTGTGCTGACTTTTTTATCCGTGGAGAGCGACTCAGGGACAAAATGGTAATGAATAATGCATCTATTGCTATAATTTTAAAATTCTATAGAATGAATTTTCTGTTTAAAATTATGATTAGTATACTATTATTTATGAAAATTATTTTTGTCCAGGATCAATGATTGTTTCTGTAGCTCTTTTAAAGTTAAAGACAGCAAAACATGCCTGTTTCTTTGCAGCTGGGACTGACGTTAATGTGCACGTGTTAGAGGGGAGCTGCTTTTCTGTTAGGTTTAATGCAAGAACATTCATGAATAGTCCCCCTAGTTATTAACCCAGGTACACCATCTTCCCCTTCTCCCCACTGTTGCCTAGACTGGAGGTTGGCACTATAGTCCACAGGCCACATCCAGGCCTGTCATGTGTTTTTGTACAGCCCATGAGTTAAGAATGGTTTTTACATTTTTAAATGACTGGAAAAAATCAAAGAGTAATAATTTTATGAACATGAAAATTATATGAAATTCAAATTTCTATGTCCATAAGTAAAGTTTTATTGGAACATAGCCAAGCTGATCTGTTTACATTTTGTCTCTGGCTGCAGTGACAGAGTTGAGTAGTTGCAACAGAGACTGTAAATATCTGGCCCCTTATAGAAACATTTTGCTGGCCCCTATCCTAGACTCTTGTGTTCTCAGATTGTTTCTCTTCATCCCCTATCAATCTAGGCTCATCATATGACTACCTGGTGGCCATCCTAGGTTTTAACTCTACTATCTTCCACCCAGACAAGTGTTTTCTTACATTCATATATTTAAAAATTTGAATCTAACCTTTGATAATGTTAGACGTCTACTCTCTCTTAATTAGTGTAGAAAGCTCTTTCTCTTTTATTTCATTTGTGAGCCAAAAACAAATCATATCTAAAAAGCTGAGTAATGTTAATGTCATTCCTGCATTAAGCAGAGAGCATACAACTTAGAAGCAAAAAGAGAATAAAAGTGTCCAAAATTTCCAAGACTCTTGAACATAACTGTTATTCCCTTTACCTATATATCTGTGGATTAGTTTGTGAGCTCATTCAGCATCTATAGTATTATTTCTATTGAAAATGTGTTTTAAGTGTTGAATAATTCTTTTATACATGAACATTTTATACTACTTTTAATTTTGGTTCTTGGTTTCTGGATATTTTTTACTACTGAATTATTTCAGTAATTTTAAAAGTTGCCTAACTTGTCTGTGCTCCAGTTTCTGTCTCAGTTAACTGGAGAGTTTTCCTAAATCGTCTTGAAAGCCTTCTAACTCTAATTTTTTGTGAGTTTAGGATTTACTACTGTGTATCTCAATTACCCAGAATGTGGTTTTAGGACTAGGAAACCCCATTTGAAGTCAGAAGTATATATGATAAATTTAACATGTCATCTCTAAAAGTTTAAATATTTAAATGTGGTTCTGGCCTTGGATAACATGGTGGCTAACATATACTGATGCTTATTTAAAATATGGCTTGTAGACTTCTAAGAGAGAGCCTATGGTGACCCATCCTGGAGTGTAGTGCTTTTTGTCTGAGCTGTTGATAATTGGCGAGTGTTGGAGAAGAAGTTGTAGATTTTAGAAACTGAATAAAATAGTGACAATCTAAGGCATTTTTTAATAGTAAAGATGGAAAAAGAGAAGAAAGAAGTCAAAGGTGGAGAAAGGGAGGGAAAAAAAGCTTGCTAGAAAAAGCATAAGAACAAGGAAAAGATGACCTAGATGTGAAAAAGAGGGAAAAAAAATATCAGAGTGAAACAACACAGTCGACCCTACGTATCCATGGATTTCACATCTCTGGATTCAACCAACCACAGATGGAAAATATTTGGAAAAGAAATTACAGAAAGTTCTAAAAAGCAAAACCTGAATTCTCCTTGTGCTGCCAACTATTTACATAGCATTTACTTTGTATTAGGTATTATAAATAATTTAGAGATGACTTAAAGTATATGGGAGGGAGGATGTGTGGGTTATATGCAAATACTATGCCATTTTATATAAGGACTTGAGCATCTGCAGATTTTAGTATCAGTGGGGGCTGGGGGGCGGGTCCTGGAACCAATCCCCTGTGGATACCAAGGGACTACTCTATTGGCTATATTGATGAGCATGGACAGTTTACTTGAGGAAAATTAAATAAGGAACCAAATCTGCATCACTAGGAGTGAGGCTGGTCAGAGATAAACTCAGATTAATGTTTTAGGTGGTTGCTCAGAGTGTGGCTTTGACATAAGCTTAGAGAGAGTAAGCCTGGGATTTGGACATAATACAAACTTATTTCCTAATGTGGGACATAAAAAAGGGCCTTAACTTAATCCTAAGGTGTAGAATCATAATAGACTAACAAGAAAATAGGTTCTTTTGATAGAAGCACTGACCTAGGAATCAAAACGGTTGTTTCACTTAACCATTTCTCCTCGAGGAAGCTTGTTATTTGTGAAACAGGAATGATAAATATATCTCAGTGTAGACATAAAGGAAACATTACTTTCAATTGGAGGATTGTCTTAATTCTTGTAGGGAATAGTTATAATAAAGCATTTTAGGTTATGGGGAAATTGTATGACCAAAGGCAGAGGCAATAATGCATGGCCATAAATTGAAAGTAGCAGTCTTGTGAAGTCTCAAGACAAATGGGACAGTGACATTGAAATAAGCAGATTAATTGGCCCCTTCTGCTGCATAATACACTTCTAAGATACTTCTGAAGCAATTACAGAATTGAAGTATTATTCTTTTACATTATCACCGCATTTGGGGGTCATTAATGTCCCTTTCTATAGATATTTTTATTGATTGGCTTTATTTTAATCCATTTTTCTGGGTTCTAGTAATATAAAACAGGTGTACACTGTGACTGTTGAATCTATAAGTTTACAAAGTTAATGATAGTTTTCTTTAATATCCTTCTTGATGAGTAAACTGAACTTTAATATTGTTCCTATGTAATAGTTAATCATGTAAAAGATAGTGCTACAAACTGTGTTCTTTACCCATTTTGTCTGTGGGTCACATCTTAGAGTCCTCTACCTTGGATGAATTCTAGAAATGAAGTGAGATACCTACCCCTCATACCTCAGGAAAAAACTTGTGTCCTTTAAGAAAGAATGGATAATTAGTAATGAGGTACCTATAGCCACTTGTGTAGCTAATAAAGAAATACTAGATTATATATATATATATATTTTTTGCGGTACGCGGGCCTCTCACTGCTGTGGCCTCTCCCACTGCAGAGCACATGCTCCGGACGCGCAGGCCCAGCGGCCATGGCTCACGGGCCCAGCCACTCCACGGCACGTGGGATCCTCCCGGACTGGGCCACGAACCAGTGTCCCCTGCATCGGCAGGCGGACCCTCAACCACTGCGCCACCAGGGAAGCCCTAGATAATATTTTAAAGAGGGCTTATAATAGTCAAAATACTAGTTACAGTAGTGAAGATGAAAGATGGCTTTTCTGAAGAGTGAACGAAGCATTTAGTAGAAGATTTTTCCAGTCTTAGATTTACAAGTACTTGTACTAAAAATGTCTTGTTACACTTCCCAGAGGGTTATATTTCACTCTTTTTTTCTTTTTTCTTTTTTTTTCTTTTTTTTTTTTTTGATAAGAAAGGGAGCACAAATCAAGAGCAGGCTGATGAGGATTTTTCAAGAAGGTGGTATTTTGTATAATTTGCTCAGTATTCATTCATTCAGAGTGACCTGAAATTATTTCCTCTGATGCTTACCTATAACTTGCTTGTTTTTGTGATACTTACAAAGGTAGAGTTTATTTCCCAAGTTGCTAATCTAAATTAGAGCTTCCCAAGCTATGTGCCATGAATAGGTAAAAGTGGCTGGAGCCTCCAAGTCTCTTTGCCTCTTAACCACTAGGCTCCTTCTCTTTTCTGGTTGCCTTATAATTGTTATTTTTCTGAGTATGCCTGAGAAATAAGTTGGAAAGCACTGCTTTATGTAATTGGCTTTCATACTTTATTGATAATTCAGGAGAAATTGAAAAAACACCAGGCTTTGGTGTTGTAGCCCAAGATAATGAAAGTACTTTCTCCCAGATACTTAGGGATGTATGGAATGGTCTTTGACAAGGATAGCTTCTCAGAACCCCTTTTCTTGATATGTATGAGTTGTAGCATCCATTTCCTTCTAAATCTTTATAGCTTTGATTTCTCCCTTTAATTCTTTAATATAAATTAGTGTTATCTTGGATCACATTTTTTTAAATGCTAACTAAAACTTAACTGTTAATTTGTATAAATAATCTTTACTGTAGTGCTTCAGATCTCCATGATAGAAACTTTCTCTTTTGCATTCATTTTTCTGTAGTGGCTCTTCTCTATTGGTGTGACATTGCTATTTTATAGGCAAACATTTTGTCATCTTACCATATGTATATGTTAAATTATTTGATCATTTTTAGTTGAATTGTATGTGATAGGAAAATCTAAAATACTGAACTATATAATACACTTTTAAAGTCTTTATAAGTACCTGAATAAACTTTCAATAATGATATTAAATTTTTGCTAAAATATTTACTACTAAACAAAGTTTTTAATAACTGTGGGGATCTAAATTAGCCATTCTTAAGCTTTTATTGTAGGACAATAAAATACTGTAAATTTACTAATCAATGTTATTGTGCTTTTTAAAGCATATTGTGTGCTAAGAGATGACAAAAATCGAGTGGGCTACATAGAAAGATACAGTAAGACTTACAACCACAACCTCTGTACTTAAGATGTTCTGTGGAAAATAGAAAAAGGCACTGTTCAATGTCAAAGCAAACTTATAGCTATCATTATAAACTTAGAGTTTATACTAAGTATAATAATTGAAACAAAGAAAGGAAAAAGCAGGAGATATCAAGTTTAGGAAGTTGCCAAAGAGATTAAGGAATTGTTTTGGATTAATAAGTAATTAGGTTGTGGATAAAAGTGGTTTATAAAAATTAAAATGCCTATGAGATAATAGTTCTGTTGTTTAAAAAGATACATTTCTAAAATGGAGTTTCTTTACAGTTATTAGAGCCTAAAGCAAAACTCGAGTATTTTTAAAGAAGAAAATAAAATGATTATAGCATAGCAGTAGCTTTATTAAAAATGAGACTCATCCTCCTTTCCACCATGGGAAACCCCAAAAGACCAGGGAAATATCTTTCTGCCTTGGATTGAACTTTATAAAGTACAGAACAATTTTCTGCTTAGCCTTTCCCACTGTGCCTCTGTGAATTATTCTATTGTGAAACATCAGTCCTTTTACAGTACTCTTCCTCCACTAAAAAACCAATTCTGTTAACTGGCATTACCCTTAGGACTCAGCAGCTCTGTCTCTTGAAAGATACTGGTTTTCCTGTTCACCATAATATCACAGAGTTGGGAAATAAGTGGGAGTGGGAGTAGAGGTAGTGTCAGCATTTTTGTTGTTCCTTGTTCCCCTCACAGAATGTTACTATATAACCCACATATAGACATTTTTTTACTGATACTCTGTACCATTCAGAACACCATCCTTTAGCTTTTATTTTCATCTACTGATCTTAGCAATTCCTTCTAAATGCCAACTTTTCCACATCTGAGCCTCATCATCATTCTTGGCTACTTTTCTTTGCATGGCCTGACCTTCTGGTCTTCATTTCAGCGGGCTACTTTCCTGGATCTGGTTGTTACCAGAACTTTTCCATTTGAGGAGTTTTACAATTTCCTGTCATTTCTATTTTATTTCCCATCCCTTGCTGTACAGTTTGATGCTTACTCTATTATCTGTGCCACTCATTTCGCTAGATTCCTTCTGGCTTCTTTTATTATTTTATTATCTTTATTATTATTTTATTATTATTATTCTTTAATTCTTTTATTATATTTAGTATCTTTTATTATTTTCTTTTTAAATCCAATCTGAATTTTCCTTATCAGTCATTTAAACCGCTCTTTCATTGATATTTCAGTGGAAAATATGTTGCTGAGTTGTTTTTTTAAAAAATTTATTTGTTTTATTTATTTATTTTTGGCTGCATTGGATCTTCGTTGCTGCGTGCGGGCTTTCTCTAGTTGTGGCGAGTGGGGGATACTCTTTGTTGCAATGCATGGGCTTCTCATTGCTGTGGCTTTTCTTGCTGTGGAGCATGGGCTCTAGGAGCACGGGTTTCAGTAGTTGTGGCATGTGGGTCAGTAGTTGTGGCACATGGGCTTAGTTGCTCCATGGCATGTGGGATCTTCCCGGACCAGGGATTGAACCCGTGTCCCCTGCATTGGCAGGCGGATTCTTAACCACTTCACCACCAGGGAAGCCCCTGTTGCTGAGTTTTAATCTTACCTTACACTAAAGGAACTTTGTTGAATACCCATTGTTAAAAGGGAAAATTCAGTATTTAAAGGTGAGTCTTTCATGCAACAAATATTTATTGAGCATCTACTATTTGCTAGATATTTGCTGTTCTAGGCACTGGGGATATATAAATGGACAAAGACAGAAATCCCCATTCCTAAGGGAACATACATTGTGGTGAGGGCCAGAGAAATACTACCGTAAATAAATAAGTAAATGAACATTATGCTATACATAATATTAGAAAGTATTAAGTGCTGGGGAAAAAGGAGTGTAGGGGATTTTTTGTGGGGAGGTTAGTTAAAGTTTTACTTAGAATAACCAAGGAAGACCTTACTGAGAAGATCTAGGTAACATTTGAATAAAGATTTCTATAATGAACAAGGCCTTATATTTTAGTTTATATGTTCAGATTTTTAAATCTTCAGTATTCTTAAAGTAGGATAAATCTATATTCTTACTTAAATTCTTATGCTACACTGTATAAGATCTTGGACTTTTCATGGATTTGGTGAATGATATCAAAGTCTGCATCAATAATAGTCAGAGGGCTTCCCCGGTAGCACAGTGGGTAAGAATCCGATTGCCTGCCACTGCAGCGGACATGGGCTTGAGCCCTGGTCTCGGAAGATCCCACATGCCATGGAGCAACTAAGCCCACGTGCCACAACTACTGAACTTCCACTCTGGAGCCCGTGACCCACAACTACTGAAGCCCGTGTGCCGCAGCTACTGAAGCCTGCGCACTTAGAGCCCGTGCTCCACAACAAGAGAAGCCACTGCAATGAGAAGCCTGCGCACCGAAACAAAGACTAGCCCCCGCTCACCACAACTAGAGAAAGCCTGCGCACAGCAACGAAGACCCAACACAGTCATAACTAGATAGATAGATAGAAAAAAATAGTCATAAACCTAGGTATGAGTGATTCCTCCATTTATTCAATCAGGTCTTCTTTATTCTTGATTCTGTTTCATCCTTTTCATCTCTACCCCTCTTCAGTCTTGTCTGTATTATTGCAGATAAGGTTTCTAATATTTGTTCAAGGCCCAGTTTTCACCTCTCTCTAACTTTTATATTGCTTACAATACTGAACTTTCTAAAGCTTGGGTCTCATATTCCTTTAGTAGTTTCCCCAAAATTCCTAGATACAATTTCATCTCCTTAATTTCACCACAATAAACTCGTATAATCTGACCCTTACTTCCTTGAATCTATCTACCTGTTTCCCAAAGACAACACTTCCACGATGTTGCCTTACTGAGTTACTCATCGTTCACTAAAAGCATGCATTGAACTTAGAGAAATGCTAGCCCCTCTTTTACATTAATTAAATACTATAAAGATAGTATACTACAAGTTGTATGTGGAATAGAGAATGTGTACATACAGCTTGCTAGTCCTGAGGAAATAATAATGGCAGAAACAATTTCCCTTTTATTGTCACAGGTAACTCACAGATGGACAAATAGGAAAATTGAGTTAGAGGAAGCACCTTGGGCAAACCAGTTTTGCTGTGAAGGACTGTAATTGAAAGAAATGCTAATAATAATAACATTCATCTAGTTTAGAATCACCTGTTCATTTTAGGGTCAATCCATTGAAAAGATAATAAATTATACTATTAATTACTTTTCTGTACAACCATGAATTTTGTGACTTTCTCCCAGCAGTTTTAAAATAGTTCATTCTTTAATACTACTAATATTCCTTGAAGGGGAAAAAAACCTGCCTGCTGCATTTCTATTCTCTTTCTTTTGGAGCAAAAAATAGCTGTGTGTGTGGCGGGGGGGATGTTAGCGGTTTCCTGTGTTTGTGTGTGTGTGAGCGGTTTCCTGAAAATTAAGATTTAGAATGTAACCCATATTACCTTCCTGGTTGCTATTATTTCCTCTTTTTAGAAAATGTCAGCTTAATACTTATTATTCAGTTGTTTTGAACTAACATTTCATTCTTTAGTTATTGATTTATACTGGTTGATCTAGTCTATCAGGTTCATCATGATTATCTTGGCTTCATCTTTCCCTTTTATACCTGATTGTGATATATTTCACAACCTTTCCATTACATTCCCATTGCCACTAAACTATTATAATGGATAATAGCCTCCCTAATAGCTAAAGCCCAAAATCTTTGATCTCAAATTATTGACCTTACTTAATAGTTTTCTAAATATTTCCTTACTAAATTATAATCTGAATGTAGCATGCTTTTAGTTGATTGGTTGATTGATATTATTCTTTTAATTAATCAACAGCTGTTTGAGAGCCTTCTGTGTACTAGGCTTCTTTGTTTTTAAGTTTAAGGTGTACACTGTGATGGTATGATTTAGACTTCTTGTATCAGTCTGCTCAGGCTGCCATAACAAAACACAACAGACTGGCTGATTTAAACAGCAGAAATTTATTTTCTCACAGTTCTGGAGACTTGGAAGTCCTAGATCTGGGTGCTGACTTTTCTCTGGGATAGATGACCAAGAGTACAGTTGCTGGGTTGTATGGTAGTTTTATGCTGAGTTTCATAAGAAACTGCTAGACTTTCTTCCTGGGTGGCTGTACCACGTTAAATTTCCACCAGCAGTGTATGAGCAATCCAGTTTCTAGGGATTCTTGCCTGCATTTGTGTAGTCAGTATTTTTTATTTTAGTCGTGTTGATACGTGTGTAGTGGTAGCTCGTTGTAGTTTTAATTTCCATTTCCCTAATGGCTAAGGTTGAATATCTTTTTATGTGCTTATTTGTATCTTCTTTAGTGAAATATCTGTTTGTGTCCTTTTCCTGTTTTCTCATTAGATTGTTAGTTTTTTTTGCTGTTGAGTTTTGAAGGTTTTTTTTAAATTTTAGATACTAGTCCTTTTCAGGATATATGGTTTCTAAATATTTTCTCCCAGTCTACAGATTGTCTTTTTAACCTTCACGGGATATTTTGCAGAGCAGAGTTTTAAATTGATGAAGTTCACTTTATCAGTTCTTCCTTTCATGGATCACATTTTAGGTGTCAAGTTCGTGAACACTTTCCCTAATCCTGCGTCCTGAAGATTTATCCTATTTTAAGTTTTATAGTTTTATATTTTATATTTAAGTCTGTGGTCCATTTTAAATAATTTTTATATAAGGTGTGATACTTAGGTCAAGGTTCAGTTCTTTTGCCTACAAATGTCCAATTTTTTCCAGAACCACTTGTTGAAAAAGTTGTCATTTCATTAAATTACTTTTGTACTCTTAAAAAATCAGTTAAGCATTTTTATGTAGGTTCTCCATTTTGTTCCATTGCTCTGTCTATCCCACAATAGGTATCACATACTGTTTTACTGTAGCTGTATTGTAAGTCCAAATAGTGGGTAAAGTGATTTCTCCCATTTTATTCTTCTTTTTCAATATTATTTCAGCTATTCTAGGGTTTGTGCCTTTCCATATAAATTTTAGAATGATCTTGTCTATGTCAACAAAAATCTTTACTGGATTTTGACAAGAATTGTATTAAACCTGTTGGTCAATTGGGGAGAATTGACATATTTACTGCGTTGAATCTTCCAGTCCATGAATGTGGTATGTCTCCAGTTTAGGTCCTTGAATTCTTTCATTAGCATTTTATAATTTTCAATGTATAGATCCTAAAGATATGTTTTGTTAAGAGTATACCTAAGTGTTTAATTTTTCTTGGAGCAATTGTAGATAGTATTGTGTTTATAATTTTGGTTAGTGCATGCTCATTGTATGTGTATAGAAATTCAATTAATTTTCGTGTGTTGATCTTGCATCCTGTTACCTTGCTGAACTGTGAGGTTTTGTGGTAGATTCCCTGGGATTTTCTAATGTAGACAATCATGTCATCTACAAATATGAAAAGCTTTATTTCTTCCTTTTCAATCTGTATACCTTTTTTTTTTTTTTTTTTTTTTTTGGAGGTACGTGGGCCTCTCACTGTTGTGGCCTCTCCCGTTGCGGAGCACAGGCTCCGGACGCGCAGGTTCAGCGGCCATGGCTCACGGGCCCAGCCGCTCCGCGGCATGTGGGATCCTCCCGGACCGGGGCACGAACCCGTGTCCCCTGCATCGGCAGGCAGACTCTCAACCACTGCGCCACCAGGGAAGCCCTGTATACCTTTTATTTCTTTTTTTTTTCCTTATTGCAGTGGCTAGAACTTTAAGTTCTGTGTTGAATAAGAATGGTCATAGTGGACATCCTTGCCTCATTCAGATTTTAACGGAAACATATTCAGTCTTTCACCCTTGAGTATGATGTTAGCTATAGAGTTTTTTATAGATGATTTTTTTGTTTTGTTTTTTGGCTGTGTTGGGTCTTCATTGTTGTGCGCAGGCTTTCTCTAGTTGCGGCAAGCGGGGGCTACTCTTCATTGCAGTGTGTAGGCTTTTCATTGCGGTGGCTTCTCTTGTTGCAGACCATGGGCTCTAGGTGCGTGGGCTTCAGTAGGTGCATGGGCTTCAGTAGTTGTGGCTCGTGGGCTCTAGAGCGCAGGCTCAGTAGTTGTAGCACACAGGCTTAGTTGCTTCGCGGCATGTGGGATCTTTTCGTACCAGGGATTGAGCCCGTATCCCCTGCATTGGCAGGTGGATTCTTAACCACTGTGCCACCAGGGAAGTCCCTATAGATGATTTTTATTGAGTTGCTGATAATTTTTTATTATGAATGGGTGTTGGAATTTGTCAAAGGTTTTTTCTGTGTCAGTTGATATGATCACATCTTTAGCTTGTTGATATAGATTACACTGATTGATTTTTTTAATGTTGACCCAGCCTTGTATTCCTGGAATAAGTCCCACTTGGTCATGGTGTGTAATCTTTTTGTATATTGTTGGGTTTGATATGCTACTATTTTTGGAGAAGTTTTGTGTTTAAATTCATGAGAAATACTGGTCTGTAGTTTTCTCTTTTTTTGGTACTGTCTTTGTATGGTGTTGGTATCAAGATATTGGTGGCCTCATAAAATGAATTGGGTAGTATTTCCTCCTCTTCTGTTTTCTGAAAGAGTTTGTGAAAAATTGATGTTAGTTCCTCTGATAATATTTGGTAGAATTCTCCAGTGAAACCATCTCAGTATAGAGATCTCTCTCTCTCTCTTTTTTTTTTTTTCTTTTTCTTTTTTGGCCACGCTCTGCAGCTTGTGGGGTCTTAGTTCCCTGATCAGGGATCAAACCCTGGGCCCTTGGCAGTGAAAGTGTGGAGTCTTAACTGATGGACTGCCAGGGAATTCCCAAGAGTGATCTCTTTTTGAGAGCTTTTAAATTACAAAATCAGCGTCTTTAATGGTTACAGAACTGTTTAGGTTTATCTATTTTATCTTGGTTGAGTTTTGATAATAATGTGATTTTCAAAGAATTGGTCCATTTCTTCTAAGCTGTCTAATTTGAGTGTAAAGTTGTTTTTAGTATCTCAAGTACTGTTTTAAAGGCTACAAGGATCTTTAGTAATATCCCGTTTCATTCCTAAAATTGGTGATTTGTGTATTCATTTTTAATTTGTCAATCTTACTAGAGATTTATCAATTTTGTTGCTTTTTTTTAGACCAGCTTTTTGTTTCATTGAGTTTCCCCCCCATCTATTTTCAATTTCTATTTCTGTTCATTTCTATTATTTGATATTTTCTTCCTTCATCTTGCTTTGGGTTTATTTTGCTCTCCTTTTTCTAGTTTCTTGAGGTAGGAACTTCAATTATTGATTTGAGATCCTTCCTTGTTCCAACATCCATAACCTTTTGAAAGACTTCAATTCACTGTAATATAAAGGTTTGAATTTATAAAGTTTAACCTTATTTACTAAATTATTCAAATCTTATGTATCCTTTTTGTGTGTGTGTTTGCTTCAATTTAAAGGCTGAAGATCTACAACTATCATTATGTTTTTGGATATTCTTGTGTTTCTAAATGGTTTTTTTGTTACATAGATATTGCTGTGTAAGTCAGTTAATAAAGGTTCATGGCTGTTAAATTCTTAGATCACTGAGATTGATTCCATCAGAATTGTACAGGCCCCTCTCCAAATTATGCAGACCCAGTTGAGGGTGAAGAGAATTGTTTAAGCTTATTTAGTTTTATTCTAGCAATTCAGAGTTCTGACAGCCTGTGGGGACTTGGGAAAGAGCCAAGTAAAGAAGCAGGGGCATATTGCCTGTGCCTAAGAATTTGCCACCAGGAGTTAGAGCAGTATCCTAATTGTGACAGTTCCCTCCTCTGTTTTGTATCTCATCTCCTGTTCCCTCACCTTGTCGCCTTTCACTATCATTTTCTACTGATCCAGTTTCTTTAATGGTTACAGGTTTCTAATGGTTTTCTATTTTCAATCAGTTTTGGTAAGTTATAATTTTTCTAGGAAATTGCTATTTCACTTAGATTTTCAAATTTGAGGTCATAAAACCTTACATTGTATTGTATTCTTCGTTTTTTAATATTTATTTTATTATTTATTTATTTTGTCTGCGCCGGGTCTTAGTTGCGGTACGTGGGACCTTCCTTGTGGCATGTAGACTCTTACTTGCAGCATGCAGTCTTCTTAGTTGCGGAATGTGAACTCTTAGTTGCAGCATGCATGTGGGATCTAGTTCCCCAACCAGGGATCGAACCCGGGCCCCCTGCATTGGGAGCACAGAGTCTTACCCACTGGACCACCAGGGAAGTCCCACACTGTACTCTTGATTACTTTCTAAATCTTCGCTCTGCTTCAGTTTTGATTATGTAGTCACGGTATAATTATCCTATTTAGGAAATTTAACATAAATGTAGTACTTTAGTCCATATTCCAGTTTCACCAACTGTTCTAATAATGTTCTTACAACATTTTTGTTCTCTCAGTACAAGATCATGTAGCATTTAGCTGTCATGTGTCTTTATGCTCCTTTAATCTGGAGCAGTTCCTCAGTCTTTCTTTCACGACATAGACATATTTTTAAACTATTGGCTCCCTCCCTTCCTTTTGTGGTAGCTGAACTGTTATTATTTGAGAAGAAACACTACCACTGTTCCTTCTGTTACTTTTAAAATTTTTTCTAAAATCTTATTCATCTCAGAATCCAGCTTTGAACACAAATTTTTATTACTAGATAATTAGTAAAAATGTGTTATTTGATAACAATATAGTTTCATATTTCATAGAATGCACTGGTGTCCTTTATAAAAGATACTAGTTTTTATGTCATCCAGAAAACTAAAGTTCATAATACAAGGCAACTATTTGAGATACCAATTATTGATTTTGGTTATCAAGTAATTTAACTTGAATATGGAGTTTTTATTTCAAAAATGAAATGTTTTTTCCTTGATTCAAAGGTATTTCAGAAAGTTACTAAAGTAATTTGTCTAGTTACCACCTATTACTACATCTTAGATAATACTTTTTGTAAACATGTAATTACCTACTTGTAAGGTAGCATCTATAATAAAGTTACATAGTAGTTTGAAAGTACATTTTTAACTTTGCTCTCCCAAATTATTAGTTGTTATTAGTGAAACAGAAATGTACTTATACCCATTTTTGGCTTGGTCTATTTTAAATTCTTCTGGCAAACAGTCCAGTAATTTGCTTTATATTTCCCAAAATAACTTGGAATATATCTTCAGAAGTTTTAGTTATTTAGTAACTGTGGTGTCCCCTCCCCCACTTTTTTTCTCTGTAATTTTTTCTCTGTAATATATCCTAGAATTTCTTTCAGAAGAAGGAAAAGCATTGGAGATTATGTTTTCACTGTCTTTAGACTCAAATAACTTAAGCTTCACGGA
Source organism: Orcinus orca (assembly GCF_937001465.1). Classification (NCBI taxonomy): domain Eukaryota; kingdom Metazoa; phylum Chordata; class Mammalia; order Artiodactyla; family Delphinidae; genus Orcinus; species Orcinus orca. The sequence continues at coordinate 119,500,308 of NC_064560.1, read as the reverse complement.
ATCTATTCATAAGCTCTTTGAGGTCCTGAGTACCTTTATTTATCATTCAAACTCCTCCCCCTCCCATACTCAAAAAAGTAAATACTGACCTCTCAGGCTTTCATAGCAACTGTACTATTATGGGCTAGTGGCATCACCTTGTGACCAAAATCACCACTGCTACTAGTATGTATTGAAGATCTACTCTGTTGTCAGACACTATTTGAGTTCTCTGTATGTATTGCCTTATTTAATTCTCAAGTCAGATGGGTAATGAGTGGTGGAGAGTAGATGGGACCCAGCTGTTCTAAGCTGTAGAACCCACAAGCTTAATTAATTTCTATACCAAAATTCCTCTTACGCTTTAATAACATTTTTCTTCTTGGGAAGTGTATGTGTACTGTTCCTGTTCCTTCTGTTATTCATATCTTAATTATTTTATTTTGGAAATTTTTTACTCATGTGAAGAATATCCATTCTCATTAACCACCTTTCTTCTTTTCCTTTCTCTTTTAACTCTTAGCTTGGTACTGTAAGGAAACCACTTCTGTTCCCTGACTCCCTTGGTCTATATAGATTTTAATATATTTATGCTAATAGTAGTTTCGCTTTCCTTAAATTCAGAGTTCACCTGTGCATCTGTTTGTTCTTTCATAATATCTATTTAACCTTTTTAGAAGAAAGACAAAGAATATTCGTTCTTTTTGTTACCACTATCTCAAAAGACTTCAAGATCTTATTAATCATGGTTCCAAAAGTATTTATCTAGCTAGAAAAGACTTGTATGTCTTAAGCAACTTAGACCTATTTAGAGTCTATAATATTAAAATGTAAAGCTGTTCTGCCAAATACTCCTTAATATTCTCCCTTTGGTATAGTCCCCTTCCTAAAGGTGGTTCCAGTCAGTCTGTTTGCAGTGACTATATTCTACTCAAACCTAGTCAGGTATATTGGTATGTAAAAGTCTGAAATTTTTTCTTTTAGAGGTGTCAGTATAAAAACATTTAAGTGCTTTTGAATTTGTTGTTGCTTTTTCTAGTTAAATTTTTTTCCATTATTCTTTTTTATAGTTTATAATAAATAGTGATTCTTTTCTAATCCCAGTACACTTGTAGATGATCCAAAAGTTCAAAATATTCTAGTACTGATTATAAAACATGACTCTTTAATTTCTTCTTCGTTAACTAGCCACGTGCTTAGTGGATCCATTAGGGGTTATTGATGTCAAGTTGTTTTGGCAGCATATTCTTTTGTAGTTATTCTTGTTGAGTCACTCTTACACTTAATATTCACTTTACAGTTGTTATTTATACTCAATATCTTTTCTGCTTATTAATTTAATATATAACCTGTCTTCTTTAGGGTAGAAATAAGGGCAGTGCCACTAGTCTACTTTCAAATTTATCTTTCTCTAATTTATACATGTCCTTCATGGTTACTATGGAGGTCTGATGAAATTCACATCACTCCTTAACCCCGGAAAGTATAGTCAATTAATAATTAGAATTAGCTAGAGATGTGTTTCAAGTTTGACAGCTGTTTACAGACTATTTTTACGGTTATACTTTTAATGGCTTCTGGCAGTTGCTTTTAGGGTAGTCTTAACAGAAATTAAAATTAATCATTTCATTTTGTACTAGATCTTCTCTTGTAAAAAAGTTCTAAGAGTGAGTGCAGGTCTTGTATTCTGGGAGAGATGTAACCACTTCAGGCCTGTAGAACACCTGTTACTTTACTTTATTGGTAATTAATAGATATAACTCCCTACTGGCCAGAAGTAATTTATCAGGGTACCTTATTTTTCCAACAGCATAAATAATTCACCTGGCAGTGCTGGATTGGTTGATCGTAATCTCTTGGCAAAAATGTAATTGCCATTTTCTACAGTTTGTTTGCTAGTTATTCCAATCATAGATATGGTAAACTTTGAATCTGCTTCCTGTATGCCTGTTACTGTTAATATTACTGTGATCTTAAGATACAGAATTAATACAGTGAAAACTGCAGTGAACTAAAGTCAGAGCACATTGTTCTGATATAGTTGAGAAGAGGCAGTGGAAATGGGAGGCAGCATAATTCACTAACTTTTAAGAATCCTTCTAGCTCTTAAAATTATTTCTGTTTTTTCTGGAATGCAGATTTAGTATTGATCACATGGTAGGTAGAAGCCTTATGAGACATTCTTTTAACTACTTTTTTTTTTAACACCTTTTTAATCTCATTGATCTTTTTAAAAAATTTGAGATGGACAGTTGTTATCCCTATTACTTAATAAAGGTGTGATTTATATTGTCTTTAGTGTGATGAGAATGCATTTATTTTTTAAATGCTACTTAAAGTCAGAAGCAGAACAACTTTTTAATATATTGTGTGACTTAGATGAGAAATTATTATGCCCTAGATATGGAGACTTTGATAATTATGTAAATGCTGAGTGATGCAGAATGTTCTAGGAAGCATAGTTTTTAAATTATCTGCAAAGATGGTGAGTGGTTATGTCAGTAGATTACCTGCACTTTTCTTTCTCATTACCTATTCCTAAATTCAGAAGAGCTACTGCCATAGTAGCCTTTTCCTAAATGATAATTATTTTTAATGGTACGTTAAATACATACTATGAACAGTAAGATATATTTTATTTCCTAATGTTACTTTGTAGATAAAAGTTAATAACATAAATTGACATCTACTTCATAATTAGGTGACATTTTGTTTTTGTACCAACATGATGTGTATGATGTGCAACCTCAGTATTTGTATGACTTTTAGGTGGAACACATTCTTGCATAGGTACTTGTATGAGTCAAAGAACTAGTTCAGGGCTTCCCTGGTGGCGCAGTGGTTGAGAGTCCACCTGCTGTTGCAGGGGACACGGGTTCGTGCCCCAGTCCAGGAAGATCCCACATGCCGCGGAGCGGCTGGGCCAGTGAGCCATGGCCGCTGAGCCTGCGCGTCCGGAGCCTGTGCTCCGCAACGGGAAAGGCCACAACAGTGAGAGGCCCGCGTACCGCAAAAAAAAAAGAACTAGTTCATTATCCTTACCATTTCCTCAGTGTATTTTAAAGCTCATTTTAAAAATTTATTTTTCTATGTGTTTTTGGAACCTCTATAAAAAAATAGATGGCCATTTGTAAATAAGTGGTATAGATGAGTATAGATCACGTTGAAATTTTATTTATCTAACAGATAATAGTTGGAAAACAACTTTGGGAAGTTTCAGAGAGGAGCTAATTCAGCAATATTTTCATGTATTAAAGATTAATTTAGTGACATTTTCATGTAATAATGACTGTAGGACCAAACTCCATTTTTTTATGTCCTTCTCTTTTTTAACAATTGCAATTTAGCAGTCTTCTAAAATACATATCTCTTTCCCACTGTTTATGAATACAGTAAATATGTTGCAGTAATCCATAATGCCAATTTTAACTTCTTGAATTCCAAAACCTAATATAATTATGAATTTTATTAGTATTATTGCAAAATGGTTGTTGCAACAGATAGTTAAATCTTTGTTAAATGCCAGGTGCTAACACACTTTGCCTGTAAGCAAGCAGGACATTATTTTGTTACCTTCTTTGTTACTTATTTCAGAATAACAAGACTTAACTATCACAGATATTCAGTGACAGGCTGGTAAAATTTAACAATCAGCTTTTGGTGGGGGAGGGCGGGGGGATTGGAGAGAGGAAATGCTTTATAGCTTAACATACTCCCACCGTGGTAGTTTTCAGTCAATGTAACGTCACTGCATGTGGAGTTGGGAAGAAGTGATTAGTAGTGCACCATTATTTTTTCTTTTGTTACCTGTGCCTTTGGTGTCATATCCAATAAAACATTGCTAAATCCAATGTCATGAAATGACATTGACATTGACATATGACATTTTTTGCCCTATGTTTTCTTCTAGGAGTTTTATCGTTTTAGGTCTTCTTAGGGTCCTTGATACATTTTGAGTTAATTATTGCCTGTGGTGTTAGATAAGGGTCCAACTTCATTCTTTTGCCTGTGCACATCCAGTTTCCCAGTACCATTTGTTGAAAAGACTTTCCTTTCTTCCACTGAATGGTCTTGGCACTGTTGTCAAATATGTTGAGGTAGTTTCCTTCTAGTTCTTGTTAGGTATTTTTATCATGAAAAGATGTTGAATTTTGTTAAGTGCTTTTTCTGCATCAATTGCGATGATCATGTGGATTTTTTTCCCCTTTTTTCTGTTCAAGTAGGATATTACATTGATCAGTTTTCATGTGTTTAAACCATCCTTGCATTCATTTGTTGAGGATTTTTTGCATCAGTATTCATAAAGGATATTGATACATAGTTTTCTTGTAATGTCTTTGGCTTTGGTATCAGCACAATGCTGTCCTCATAGAATGAGTTAGGAAGTGTTTACTCCTTCAGACTTTTGGGAAAGTTTGAAGTATTGGTATTAGTTCTTTAAATGTTTGATATAATTCACCAGTGAAGCCATCAGGTCCAGGGTTTTTCTTTATTGAGAGACATTTAATTACTGATCCAGTCTACTTACTAGCTATATATCTATTCAAATTTTCTATTTATTTCTGATTTAGTCTTGGTCTGTTTTATGTTTCTAGTAATTTGTCTGTTAAATCTAGGTTATCTGACTTGTTGGTGTACAATTGTTCATAGTACTCTCTTATAATGCTTTTTATTTCTGTAGAATTGATGGTAATGTCTCCACTTTCATTTCTGATTTTTATAATTTGTGTCAATTTGCATCTTCTTAGTCCTTCTAGCTAAAGGACTTATTAAAATCTTTTTGAAGAACCAAGTGTTGGATTCATTGATTTTCTCTATTATTTTTCTGTTCTCTAATTTGTTTCTGCCCTCATCATTATTATTTCCTTTCTTCTGCTAGGTTTGAGTTTAGTTCGTTCTTCTTTTCTAGTTCCTTAAATTGTAAAGTTATGTTGTTGATTTAAGATTTTTCTTTCTTTTTTTTTTTAATGCAGGTGTTTCTAAATTTTCCCCTTAGTACTGCTTTCACTGTGTGCTATAAGTTTTGATATGTTGTGTTTTCGCTCTCTAAGTATTTTGTAATTTCCCTTGTGATTTCTTCTTTGATCAGTTGGTTAATTCCCAAAATTTTAAAAATTTTCCAGTTGTCCTTTTGTTATTGATTTTTAATTTCATCTTATTGTGGCCAAAGATACTTTGTATGGTACCCATATTTTTTATTATATTGAGATTAATTTGTGGCCTAACATGGTCTGTCCTGAAAAATATCCCATGTGCACTTCAGAAAAATGTGTGTTCTGTTGCTAAGTAGAGTGTTTTGTATATGTCTGTTTGGTCTAGTTGGTTTACTATGTTAAATTCTCTATATCTTTATATTCTGTCTGGTTCTTCTGTTGATTATGTGAGTGAGGTATTGACATCTCCAACTATTACTGTAGAACTGTGTTTCTCCCTTCAGTTGTGTCAATTTTTGCTTTATATATTTTGATGGTCTGTTACTAAGTACCTAAATGTTTATTGTTGTATCTTTTTGCCCTATTGAACCATTTATTAATATATAATATTTTTATTATAATGTACTTTTTTATTTAAAGTCTATTTTGTCTGATATTAGTATAGCCACCCCTGATCCCTTTTGGTTGCTCTTTGCATGGAATGTTTTTTTCCATCCTTTCACTTTCAACCTGTTTGTGTCTTTGGTCGTGCTTTTATTTGCTCTGCCAATCTCTGTCATTTGGTTGGACAGTTAAATCCATTTACGTTTAAAGTAATTGCTGATAAGGAGGGACTTCTGTGATTTTGCTGTCTTTGTATGTCCCTAGTAGCCTTTTCTCCCTCATTTCCTGCATTCGTATCTTCCTTTGTGTTTAGTTGATCGTAACAAAATGTTTAAATTCCTTTCTAATTTCCTTTTATTTATATTCTATAGCTATTTTCTTTGTGGTTACCATGGAGGTTGCACTTAACATCCTAAAGTTATAACACTCTAATTGGGATTTAAACTAGCTTAACTTCAATAACGTACAAAAACTGTTTCTTTACAGCTTTGACCTCACCCCTTTCATTTGTTGATAAATTACATCTTTATACACTGTTTGCCCAGAAACATAAATTAATACTTCTTTTAAATTTATTAGTCTCTCAAATTTTGTAGAAAACAATATTTGGAGTTATACACCACAGTTACAGCAATACTTAGCTTTTACACTAATAATTCATTGTTTTCTTTAAATGTAATAGTCTCTCAAATTTTATAGAAAACATAAAATGGAGTTTCAAACCAATGTTAAAAATATTGCTTTTATAATTGCTGTTGTATTTACCTTTATTTCTTTATATGGCTTAAATTTACTTTCTTATGTCATTTTATTTCACCGTGTAGGTCTCCCTTTTGCATTTTTTGCAGGGCAGATCTAGTGGAAACAAACTCCCTTAGCTTTTGTTTATCTGGAAATGGCTTAATTTCTTCGTTACTTTTGAAGGATATTTTTGCCAAATATAGAATTCTTGGTTGACAGCTTTTTCTTTCAGCACTTTGAATATGTCCACCCACTATCTTCTAGCCTCAAAAATTTCTGAAGAGAAATCTGCTGACGTTCTTATTGAGGATTCCTTATATGTGATAATTCACTTCTCTCTTGCTAATTTGAAGAATCTTTGTGTCTCTGTGTGGCCTGTTGAGTTCATCTTATTCAAAGTTTGTTGAGCTTCTTGGATGTTTATGTTCATGACTTTCATAAAATTTGGGGAGTTTTCAACCATTCTTTCTTCACATATTCTCTCTGCCCCTTTCTTGTTCTTCTAGTTCCCACGATGTGTATGTTGGTCCTCTTGATGCTGCCCGTAGGTCTCTTAGACTCTGTTTGTGTTTCTTCAGTCTTTTTCCTTTCTGCTCCTCAGACTCTAATTTCTGTTGTCCTATCTTCCAGTTCACTGTTTATTTTTTGTGCCTACTCAAATCTGCTTTTGAATCCCTCTAATTGGAGTTTTCATTTTAGTTATTTACTTTTCAGCTTCAGAATTTCTTAGTTTCTTTTTAGATTTTCTACCTCTTTATTGTTATTTCCATTTTGTTCATACATTGTTTTATGTCATACTTTGCTATATGACCTACTGAGGGAAACAAAAAGAAATCAACAGAAAATGTCCCAGAAGAGACCCAACAGCAGATCATTAGACAAAGACTTATTAAAAAAAACTGTTGTAAAGATGCTCAAAGAACTAAATAAGATATGGAGAATCTTTGAATGCTTTGGGATTTTTCTGTTGAACACTGGACATTTAAATCATAATATGGTAACTTGGAATATGGTAATATGGAAATCAGATTATTCCCTTCCTTGGAGTTTCCTAATTTTTGTTATTGTTTTTTGTTTTTGTTTTTTTTGATTGTTGTAGGTTGTCTCTGTGCCAAGGATCAGCCTGAGGTGTAAATTTAAGGTTTTTTCATGTCTTTTCTGATGAGCCTTTCCCTGGATATGCATAGTCACTTTCTAATTCTTCCTGTATATGTAGTTATTTTTGAATGTCCTAGTCTTCAGTGTCTGGCTCCCATCATGGGAAAAAGTGGTAAATGACAGATAAAAAAGGGAGCTGGCTTTTTAAATACCTTGGAAGTCACTTCATTCTGATGCAGAGGAACTTGCAACAATGAGGGACGATACAACAGTGGCAAATGGCTACCCTCCTCCTTGTCTGCACCTCTGTGATCAGAAGCAGCAATTAGTGATGAGAGCACCGATCCCTGATACTTGGAGGATAAGGTCCTTTTTACCTACCATGGCTTCTGTAATTTGCACGTGCAGGGCTCCCTGCCCTATGGCTGGGAGTTGGGATGAAGGAGGTGCTACTACTGTGCTACTACCTGAAATAGACAAAATTAACTGCAATTTACTGTCCATGTCTTCCCTGGAAGTTAAAAGCTTTCAACAGACTCTATAGAGTTCTAACATAGTCACAGCAGACAGATTCTGCCAGTCAGTTTTGTCTAGGTAGGGAGACAGATTCCTGGTGCTTCTTGCCTCCTGCCATCTTCCCAGAATCTTCTTTAATCCCATCTTAATTTCTGTATTGAGTGACTTTGTGAGTAGATTAAGTAGCAAGACCTCTGTATTAATGGGTTGGGAGTGCTTTTATTAAAATATAACAGCTCTTTTCTCACCTACCTTTGTATTTAAGAGCTACATTAGATGCATTTGATATATGTATAGTAATTTTGGCATTTAACTTTTGGCAGGTGGTTTTGGAATGTATGCTTAAAAAAGACCTCATTTACAATAAGGTCACTCCAACATTTCACCACTGGAAGATTGATGACAAGAAATTTGGTCTTACCTTTCAAAGTCCTGCTGATGCTAGGGCTTTTGATAGAGGCATTCGAAGAGCTATAGAGGATATTTCTCAAGGTAGGTTATTTTGACTCTTTTCTTAATTTGTTTATCAGTTATATGTAGTAGAAGTGACTTCAAGCAAGTCAGCTTTTGTGATATGAGATTAGGCTTTGAAAGCTGACTGTAGGTGAAGATAAAATAATGGGCTGCTTAATCTGTTTTATGTTTGTCACATCACAGTATATACCAGTTACATGTATTATCTTGAAGAGCCCATCAAGAGCACACTTCAGATAATTTGAAAGTTTTAAAAATAAGAGCTCAAAGAAGAGGGCAGCAGTCAGGTAGAACTTTGAAAATCCTTCGTGAGTATGTTACTCATATCCTTGTTTTGGTAATTATAAAGAGAAAATTTGTAATAATCAAATATATGTCAACTCCAGTTATTCTGTGGCAAAACCTTCCTTACTGCTTTATCTGATTTCATTAATAAGGATTGGCAGAGACCTCAACCCAATCTATCCCTTTGTATATCTTACCAATCTGTTAAGATCATTAACTCTAAAGCTTGCAGGTTTTAAAGGGAGAAAGAATATTTACATGTAAGACTGGCCTGTGCTTAATTAAACAAAAAGAAATCACGTTAAAACCCATTTCTTTCCCCCAAAGAAGTCATAACTAAGATTTGATTTGCTTTTCTAATTAAGAAGAAACATTATCTCTATTAGTAGAAATAACCTTCTTGTACAACATAACTGAATGAAAATGTGTTGACAACATTGTGACTCATATATTTTGAAGATGGCATTTTAGTAGGAAAATCAGAAGAAATAAACTAATTACGAGACAAACCATAGGCAAGAACGTGGAAATGCTTAGTACAAATATGTATTGCTAAGTGGGTGAAACTGAAGTTAAATAATGTATTTAACTACTTTAAAAGACTAGAATTTGGTAAACAAACAATCTTTGATTTCTGATTCAGAAAAAAATTCCATGAAATGATAGCACTCATTTTTAGTACAAGAACCCATAAATTCTTCCTATATCAGTGTTCTCATTGTTCCCTGCACATTTGAATCACCTGGGAGCCTTTTGAAACAGCATAATTGGTCCCCACTCCAGCTCACTTGAATCAAACTGCCTGGAGAGTGGTGCTGAGGCATTCCTTTTTTTTTTTTTAAGTTCCTGTTCATTTCAAATGTGGTGAGGAATTGTCAGATGATTATATATCATGAATTTAGGGAGGGGCAAGATGAGTATGGATCTTCAGATTCTCGAGTAGTAGTTGTCGTGCTCAAACCACTGCAAGAAACTTAAAAATAAAAAAATTTATGATGCCCAATGCCTCACCCCTCAGAGATTCTGACATTATTGGTTTGAGACTGTGTTCTGGCATCAGTATAATTTTTTTTAAAGTTTCCCAGTTAATTCTAATATTTTGTTAGTGTTGAAGAACCAGTGGTTTAAAAAGAAAATCATTATCCATGGTTGCTGGAATATTTAGTTATGAATACTTTTATGCCCACATTCATACCCCCATAGGAACATACTTCTGTCACTAGAATCAGATAGATTGGGTTTAACCTTTTAAAAGAAAATTAATGAGAAGCTTACAAACACCTAACCAGGTAGAATAGGCTACAGTACTCAGCCTGTCTCATTGTTCTTGAACATTTTTGAAAACATACTGGTTAGCATTATTATCAGCCACTGTATAGGTTTTCAGCAATCCCATTTTCTTACTTAGCCTCCCATGACAGTAAGAATAAACTATGCACCCTTTCCATAGGGCAGCTTTCTCTTCATCTCCATGATAGCTATGTCTCAAGGGTAGCATAAAGTCAGAATACTTTGCTAAGGTAAATCCTTCCTTATTAATTTATTGGAACTAAAGGCATTCTTGAACGCCATGAAAACTTACATAGAGGCATTGGTACACAAAAGTCAATAGCAACAATTGGCTATTGACTATCAACAGTGGATTAAGGCTCATTTTTTTGCCTTATTAAAGCTACTAAAATCCTAGTTGGGGGTACTAAATACTGTTTCCTGGGTCAGAGTACTTAGAAAAATTGAATAAATCACGTGGGTATTACCTAAACACCAGAAGAGTGTGGTGCATATACTTTTCCTGGCAGTTTCAGTATTTGAGAGAAATCAGAGGCAGGGCTTGCCAGAGATAGCGTACTTTCACAGAAAACACCTCTTTAAGTAAGTAACTGGAAATTTACCTGTAGAAGAGGAAAACAATTGCTTTATTCTCTGTCTAACAGAGGGGCAAGTATGAGTGACCAACATCTGACTGGTTGCCAGGCAGTCCAGAATGATCTCTGATTAGTCTTCTACAGTATCATAGTGGTATTATCAATGAGTCAGCAATACTAAAATCTAAAACAAAAATTCTATGCTTAATTAACTTTTACCCGTTTTCTTAGGATGCCCAGCACTTAAAAATGAAACTGAAGGAGCAGAAGACAACTTACAAGTAAGTAGTTTGGATTAAAAGGAATTTCTAGACATAAAGGTTGTGGAGGAAATCACTAGCCTTAATAAATAAACAATTCATATAAATTCTTAAGAAATTTCTGGTCACTGTATTTGTCAGGAAATACAGGGAAACAGAACCAATAGAATGTGTGTATGTGTATATATATATATATATATATATATATATATATATATACACACATACATATATATGTATGTATTTATTAATATGTGTAAAGAGGACTTGGTTTTGTTCGGTTTGTTTGTTTAAGGAATTGACTCATGTGACTGTGGGAACTGGCCAGTCCGAAATTCACAGAGTAAGCAGGTAGGCAGGCATCCCAGAAGTTCTGGCAGGAGTTGATGTTTTGCTCTTGAGTCAGAAGGCAGTCTCAAGGCAGACTTCCTTCCTCCTTGGGGGACGTCAGTCTTTTCTTTAAGTCTTTCCAGAATGAGTCCACCCACTTTATGGAGGATAATCTCCTTTACTCTGAGTCTCTGATTTAGATGTTAGTCACATATGAAAATTACATTCACAATAGTTAGACTGGTGTTTGACCAAACCACTTGCCACCATCGCCTAGCCAAGTTGACATAAAATTAACCATCACAGATACCCCACCGCATAGGCAAGGTACTTGTATTAAAAATTCGTAGAAAAGTAATTTCAAATTATGAATAAGCATATGGACACCCTTCTGTTTTATATCACTAGTAATCAGCAGGTAGTATAAATTAACATTTATTAGTTATGAAATTATCAAAGATTTAAAAATTACTATTACCCCAGACTGTGTCTTTCCATGAGGTTGACAGATTGATGCTCTGCTAGAAAATATAGATTGGTAGATTCTTTTTAGAAAACAGTTTGGTAATAATGTATTTAAAAGCCTTAAAAAGGGAAACAGGACTTCCCTGGTGGTCCAATGGTTAAGACTTTCCCTTCCAATGTTTCAGGTTTGATCCCTGGTCGGGGAGCTAAGATCCCACATACCTTGTGGCCAAAAAGCCAAAACATAAAGCAGAAGCAGTATGGTAACAAATTCAATAAAGGCTTTAAAATTGGTCCACATTAAAAAAAAAAATCTTTAAAAAAAAAAGAAATATTCATACCTGTTAATCCAGTGAATCAATTTAAGGAAATAGAGATACACAAAAAATTTGTATACACAGATTTTTGGGGATGTGCGTATGAAATATTGATAATAAAAAATAAGCTATCTAAATGGAATGGAAATTGTTGAATTAATTAAGGTATCTTTGTCATGCGACCACTAAAAATTTTATTATTAATTTACTTGCAGTGTATTGAGTAGTAAAAACAGATAATTATATGGTGTTGTCACCCATTGTTACTCAGCTAAAATGTTAAATTTGTTACTTTTGGATTGTGGGATTCTGAGCTATATGGCTTTCTTTTTAGTACTTTTAATTTCCGAAAGTATTAATACTTTTAGGAGAATAGTGAAAGAACCCAAATTTATATGTATACCTTGTATTAATAATCAATTATTCATATTATTGTAAAAATAGTCATCACCTAAAGGACATGGCAAAATGTTTTATGTACATTTATAATCAGAAAATAAAAATGGTTTTTATTTCTGAAAATTTGAGAAATATAGTAAAGTTCAAAAAATAAAACATAGATATGCTACCATCCATGATAGCCATCATACATATTTTTTAAAATATTTATTTATTTATTTGGTTGCTTCAGGTCTTAGCTGCAGCACGCAAGATCTGTGTTGCCACGTGTAGGATCTTCGTTGCTGCATGCAGGATCTTTAGTTGCGGCACATGGGATCTTTAGTTGCGGCATGCAAAGTCTTAGTTGCAGCATGTGGGATCTAGTTCCCTGCCCAGGGATCGAACCCGGGCCCCCTGCATTGGGAGCACAGAGTCTTAGCCACTGGACCACCAGGGAAGTCCCATACGTATTTTTAAATATAGCCTCTGAGTTTTTTTCTGGACAAATAAATGGGTACACATGTGTTACTATGATATCATTATTCTGTAGCTTTTTTTTTCACTTAAATACATAATGATATTTTGTGACCTTAAATGTTTTTTCAAGTTTACAATTTTTAATCTTTTTTGTGTCTATCTAATTTGTTTTCAATAGATGTATCCTAACCCATTATCCTTATTGTACATTTAAGAGTTCTTATTTGTACATTTAAGAGTTCTTATTGTACATTTAAGAGTTCTTATTTGTGTTTTAATATATGAATCTATTTTAATAATTTAATTTTATATTTAATATATATTTATTATACATTTAATATATATTTATTATACATTTAATAATATATGAATTTATTTTCTTGATGGTTAATTATTATTTTAAAAACTCAGTTTCAGTTAATTAGGTATAAGAAATAAATAATAAAATGCAAAATAAGTATACTTTTTATAGTTAAGTGTTTCCTAAAGTTCTGTTCTGGTATCAATGAGAATATGGAGCTGGAAATGGGGAAACATTTTCTGAATTGCTCCCTGTGAAGAGAGTAAATTTGGTTAAAATTCAACTTTAAAAAGAATCTTTTAACATTCTGCTTTGGTTTTACTTCATTTCTATATATAGCACTGTATAGAGGAAAAACTTTTACAGGACTTAATTGTTTGCAAGACTTTGTGCATATTGCCATCAATGGCTAGTAAAGAGAATTATTGTATAACCAAAGCAACAAGTAGTTAATCTGTTTTTAGCTCCTTGGGATCTCTGCTTCATAGTAAGGTCTCTCCACTGCCCCCAGTCCAACAGGTTACACACACACACACACACACACACACACACACACTCTCTCTCTCTCTCTCTCTCTCTCTCTCTCTCTCTGTCCCACACACACACACACACGTACACACACACACCTAAAAGAGTTATTTATATTTTAGCTTCATTATACACTGAAGCACTTGCTTGGTATTTATTTTCATAATAAAATAGAAAATGTGCATTGTCACTAGAGACTCTAAAATAGGCTTCCATGTAAGTGTAATTTCACTAAGAGCAATTTTTATATCAAGTTTTAGTTCTTGGTTTTTACTTACTGTGGTGTTTTAAAAATAGATTCTTAAATTATATTCCTTTTGGTGGAATCTTATTCTCCTCCCCTTGAGTGGGCGCTATACTTACTGGGTTGTTTTTTAATAAGGAGTATATGGTAGAAATGACAAGAGTATGACTTCCAAAGGTAGACCATAAAAGGTATTGCAGCTTCTTTCTGGCTCTCTTAGATCCCCTGTACTGGAGGATGCCAACTGCCATGTCATGGGGACACTCAAGCAACTCTATGGAGATGTGCTTGTGGTGAGGAACTGAAGTTTTGTGACAATAAACATGTTAATGAGCCATCTTGGATGCAAGTCATTCACCCCCAAATGAGCCATCAGATGACTGCAGTCATGGTTGATGTTTTAACTGTAACTTCCCTAGGGACTGTGGGGTGGAACCACCTCATTAAGCTATTCCTGAATGCATGACCTACAGAAACTGTAAAATAACAAATTTCACTTTAAGCCTCTAGGTTTGGGGTAATTGGTTACTAATAGAGATTTTGCTACCCATAATAATGTGGTGCTGCCATAACAAATACTTCAAAATGTGGCATATAATTTGAACTTGGGGACAGTAGATAGAAGCTTAAAGTTAAGCCTTTGAGGAGACTGCTGATGAGGTCTTAAATGAAAATGAAGAACACCATATTGGAAACTGAAAGAAAGGAAATCACTGTTATATAGTAACAGAAAGTTTAGCAACACTGTCACCTGTAGTAATAAGTGAAGTAGAAAATGTACTACTTCTGGTTATGGTAAAGCAGTGGATGGGAGAAATAGGCTCAGGAAGGGCTCCTAAGCAAACAAAAAGAACCAGGACTTGGTGGTTTGGAAAATTCTCATCCTCTCAATATGTCAAACTATGCTAAAATTAGGAAATGGCTTCCAGGCAAAGATCATATCCTGGGCACTCTCAGAATAGGTTTGTCTAAAGATGAAGCCAGTGGTGTGACTATAAAATCCTTTGTTAAAACCTCAGAAAGATGTAATGTGAGCCTCAGAGAACCTTTCAATCAAAGTAAGAGGGCTTAAAGCAGATTAAGGGTGTCCTCAGCAGAAATTTAAAGTAGAGAAGAGTTTGTCTCAGAATTGTGACTGTGCTTTTTGTCTAACAGAGTGTGAATCCCAGTAAGATTTCCAAGAGACCCACAAAGTTTTCGAAAGAGTTAATTGGTAGAAATATTACCAGTCTGAGGAGCGGCCCCTTGGATCCCCAGAATTTTACCGGCAAGAAGCAGGTTGAAAAACATTTTACATGTAAACATGGACTTCCTTTCATAAAACAGAAAGATAACTCAGAAATAGAACCAAAATCTCAAAGGGCAGAGCCAAGAGCTATGGAGAATTATTCCCATATTCAAGGAACTTCTAACGTGTTCCCACCTTGATTACAGAATTACTTTGGATCAGTGACTCCATTTTCTCTTATTCTGAACCAGAAGTTTTATAACAGTTATCCTCTGCCTGTCCTACCATTGTATTTTGGTTGTGTATGGGGCAGATAATTTGTCTGTTCAGTTCATGGGTCCTCACAACGAGAGGAACTGTACTTAAGGAACACCATTCAGCTAAGTTGCTCCCAAATTTCTTACTCAAAGAAACTATGAGATAGTAAATGTTCTTTGAAGCTGCAGTTTTGTGGTAATTGGTGGTTATGCACCAACAGCTAACCAATACATAAGCAGAAAAGGAAGATGAGTAGAATGAAAGCTAACATTTATAGTCATGTTCATTTTATCTTGCTCCCATTCTCAACTTTTTTAGATGATACCATCTAGCTTAGGTTAAATTCCATTTTTCAATAGAAGATTGTATTATATCTTGGTTTTATAGCCCCTTTACAACTAAAAGTATGTTCAGGTAGAAAAAAACACAGTTCTTATTAGTTTAAAAAATTCTGAGCCCGATTATGCATGTATAATATATTAACCTTAATTATACCAAAAGGGGCTGGGGGATACTGAGATGCTAGCAAAATGTGAAATTTTTAAAAAAAAGAATCAACTTACAGAATTAAACTGCCAAAGAAAACTCTTAAGTTTACTTTAGTACCATTTATTTCATGATATGCTAAAGTTTTCACATATATCATTCTTATTTTGGAATGTATTGGAGGTTATAAAGTATTCTAATTCAGTTAACCACTTTATTAGGAACAAAGTACATTATTTTGTAAACCACCTATGGGCTTGACATACATAAACATTTTGAAATTATCTTGAGTGCAAGTTGACTGTAGTTTATGATAGTGGTTATGTCAGGTTTACT
The DNA here is from genome assembly GCF_937001465.1 of Orcinus orca. Taxonomy (NCBI): domain Eukaryota; kingdom Metazoa; phylum Chordata; class Mammalia; order Artiodactyla; family Delphinidae; genus Orcinus; species Orcinus orca. Next base: position 119,484,202 of record NC_064560.1, on the reverse strand, counting down.
TTATTAGTGATTATTTGCAAAGAAAACTAAAATGGCTTTAAAAGAATAACCCATTCTCTAATTATTTTAACCCCAAGGAAGTAATGACTGTTAGTTAGATCATAAATGTCTTTAAGACTTTAAATATCAGAGTGGAAATCCTCTCCATTTTGAATACTTATTAATTCATTCAGTAAATATTTGAGCACCTGTTCTGTTCCAATAACTATGCTAAACATTTGATTATTTGCTGGTAGATAACTTTCAGCTTTCAGCAATTCAGTATCTTTATCAGTATCATAAATCATCAGAAAGGTATTTACCTTTCTATTTCATACTTGTCTTTGAAAGGTTTCATAACATCATTATTTGGATTTAAAATCATATCTTGCTCATCTTTTATCCCTGATGTTTAGTACAATTTTGACCATATACATAGTTGGTAGGAAAGGTTTTTTGAAGAAAAATCTTCAAAATTAAGGAGTTAAAAGAAAAAAAAAACCAAGCAGCAGTAAGGTATGAATGTTCTTTTCATTTGGTTTCTTTAAGTATTTTAATGAGCCGGTTAGGTGGGGTGTTTTTTTTTAATGTTAGCTTACATTTGCTTTAAGATTATTTTTACAGTGTTTTTCCAACCAGAGTTGTTAGTCGTAACAGTTCTTATTGTTCAGATAGGCTAGATTGCTAACAAAACCCATAAAACTCACCTCACGATTGGTTTGTGATTATAAGAGGAAAAGATCTCAGATTCCATGCTTTGGGACAGAAGAAAGGTGACACCTAATTGATCTGAAGTGAAAAGGTATCATATTTTCTCTTCGCCACTGAGAAATACTTGACTAACTTACTCTTTTTTAGAATTAAGTAAGGTCATTTTTGAGCCAAATGATTAAAAGGATTGTGATTTACATTTATTGTTCAAAGTCATTTGCTTTAGTCAAGGGCGCTATGAATTGTTCATGTACTCATTTTCAGAGGTAGTAACATTTTAATAAGGCTCTATATCTGAAAACGAAGTTAATGGATAGAACTTTATTTAGCTAGCAAAATGGATTTTATATTACTGTGATCTCTCACCATCCTACCTTATAGTTAAGTTCCTGTAACCTTTATATATTTTAGATTGAGTTTAATTATCTAATAAGGGAGTAAAAAAACTCTATATAATCTTTTTGCATAATATTTTGTCACTATGTAATTTTTCCTTGACTCTTAAACTAATCTTCATGTAGGATATTTGATTAGTTAGAAAATTATAAAGAAGAAATCAGGAATCATTTATCCCTACCTAGTGGTAATTGCTATTAAGATTTTGGGGGCTTCCCTGGTGGCGCAGTGGTTGAGAGTCTGCCTGCCGATGCAGGGGACACGGGTTCGTGCCCCAGTCCGGGAAGATCCCACATGCCACGGAGCGGCTGGGCCCGTGAGCCATGGCCACTGAGCCTGCGCGTCCGGAGCCTGTGCTCCGCAACGGGAGAGGCCACAGCAGTGAGAGGCCCGCGTACCACAAAAAAAAAAAAAAAAAAAGATTTTGGGTTCTTCTGCTTAAGTTTTCCTTTGTTCTTGCATGTTATATTCAAATACATACTTCTTTTTAAAAGTACCATCAGAATCAGTCTCTTCTCCATTTGGATTGTGTTTTTGATAGGATTTTTGTTTGTATTGGTAATGGTAGTGATAGTGGTGGTTGGAATTTAAGTAGTACAAATCATAAAATTTGAACCCACGCAGTCTGATTTCAGAGTCTTTGAATTTTGCCATTATATTGTGTAACTATACTACAGTTTATTTAACCATTCATGTTTCGTTGAACATTTACTTTATTTTCCACAGTCTTGTACATTAATTTTTGTTGGTACTTCTGAATGTGACCTTAGGATAAAATCCTAGAAATAGATTTACCAATTAAAGGATTGTCTAAAGATTTATATAGTTAGCAGAAACTATGCAACTATTGCCTGCCTATTAACTAACAAACAGATTTGCAGACAATAAACAATCCCTGAAAACCTAATACCACATTTAAGCCAAACTAACTTTTCATTTAAAGTGTAGTTTGTGTTGATTAATAAGGTGGAGGACTTGTTTTTCTTTTTTGTTTTTGCTGGACATTATATGTTAGTACTTTTCTCGTATGCCTTCCATATTATTTCATCACTGATTACTGTGTTCAGGTTGCCTAAACAAAATACTATATATGCTATTAGTATTTTTAGACAAAGCTCATAGACATGCAAAATTGAAAATTCAAGGTTTAGTTTATTCTTAAACTAATAAAAAGTAACTAAAGAAATCTAGCAAACAGAATAGGAGACATTGGTGGTCAAATATAAAATGCATTGCTGCTGGGTGCTACATCAAAGTGTAAATAGTGATTTTGTTGGGCTTGTAGAATTGTTAGTCATTTTTTTCCTTTTCTGTGCTTTCTAAGTTTGCATAATTTGTATAGTTTTAAATACCAAAAGAATAGCTTTGATAGCATTTTTAACATATGCAATGCTAGAATATAAGATTTCTTTATCAAAGAACATCTAAAATTTTTTCATCATGCTAAAGTAAACTAATAATATAATTATTTAAAACTTCTCTTGTTGAATATGACCCAGTCACACGTTCAAACCTGTGATTTGTGATAATACAACTACAAGAATGAAAGTTTGGAACAACTGATAGACTGTGATATCAGGTTTTTTCGCACTATATTGTTTATTGGGAATCATACATTTTAAAAAGTTTACAGAACAATGCTGTTTTCTCTGCCTCAGAATTAATATAGAGAGAAGGGACAAAGGAAGGAGAAAAGCAAAATCTGTATTTATTTTCTCTACAGCTGTCATCTAGACTTATGTTCTGAAAGAGAACTACAGCTAGAATTATTTTATTACTTTATACTGCATCCTTTTGCCTCTACACACAAAATTGCTGTAATAGTCTTGGAGAAATAAAAAGCTAAACAATCTCTGAGCAACCATAGAAGAATAATTATTATACCAGCCTCTGAGAGTGGAACAGATTTCCACTGTACATGAAATATTGGCATGGTTTACTTTTTAGGTAATACAGATGAGCCAATGCCAGCACAGTACTAAAAGCATTGAATGTGGATGTATATTACTGCTATAGACAACTTTTTAAAAGCTGGAGCTCATGCAAATGTATGTACATCCTTTGTGCGTATCATACATTAGATTTTCTGCTCTTGTGGAAGATTTTTTGGCATTTTCCACCACCTAACTTGAGATTACACCCCTTTTCCCATAGTAATTGTTACCTTTAAAGAGTTTTAATCCAGTAAAAAACATTCAAGTTTGACTAAGCCAGAATACTTTTTACTCAGTCTGATCCAAGTTTTAAAAAATGTTTTGGCTACTATTAATTTTAATAATGGAAATAGTACAAATAATCTTTTTTATAAAGTAACAATTAAAAATTTTTTCTTATATGAGTTTGGCAGAGATAGTTAAATGATAAGGCCCAGTGTGGGTAAAGATGTGAGGAAATAGTCTTTCTTGAGAGGTTTTCAAAGGGCACATAAGTTTGCTAGAGGGTAGCTTATACTCTCTAGTATTAATGGGAATTAATCCTAAGGAAATAATACTACCAGTGCACCAAGATGTATTTATAAGGAGGTGTGTTGAAATGTATATGACCAAAAAATTGGAAGCTATTTAAATGCCCCTAATTCGAGTTTTGCCTACAGAATACATAACATATACAAATATTGAACTTCTTTGCAACCATTTTAAAGCACAGGGTACACCTTTATATATTGACACAGGGAGAGGTTCATGGTATGTTTTGTGGTAAAAGAAAGCACTACATGGATAGACCTAAATATATAAATGGAATCAAATTATACATAGACTATAAACATATATATATATATATATATATATAAAGTCTAGAAAGATACATGTCAAATAATAATAGGTGCTATTCCATACGGGGGTGTGTGTGAAGAATTTTTTGTGTAATTTGAACTTTTAACAGTTATTAAAATTATTTCTTTTGCAGGTGAAGACTTTTCATTGTTGTTTAAGGAGTTCTTTTTCTACATTTTTTTCTATTGCCAAAGTTACTCCCAAGGATCTATATTAATATACTGTGATCTGACTTGTGGTTATTTGCATATCACTGATTATTTATAGGGTACTCACTGTGTGTCAGGTATAGTTCTAAGCTCTAGGAATAAAACAGAGGGAAAGTCATTACTGGCTCACGGGAAAAATACAAATAAAAGAACACTTAGAATATAGGGTGATAGATATAAGTATTTTTGAGGAAGTTCAGAGGAGGGAGTAACTTTGGAGTGGATTAACAGACTTTTCGAGGCGTTTATGGCTGATGTTAAGGAGTTCTTTTTTTTAATTTTTATTTTATATTGGAGTATGGTTGATTTACGTTGTGTTAGTTTCAGGTGTACAGCAAAGTGATTCAGTTATACGTATACATACATTCATTCTTTTTCAGATTCTTTTCCCATATAGGTTATTACAGAATATTGAGTAGAGTTCCCTGTGCTATATAGTAGGTCCTTGTTGATTATCTGTTTTATATATAGTAGTGTGTATATGTTAATCCCAAACTCTAAAAAGGAGTTTTTCTAGTGGAAAAATTGAAGATAGTCTTTGTGGGCAGAGGAAATGACATGTACAAAGAATCAGAAGTGTGAAATGTTAGACAGTACTGGAGAGAAACAGTACATCTGAAGCAAAAAGAGATGATGAAACAGTAGAGTAGGAGCCATGGTAAAGTAACAGACCTATGCATTCATATGTTAGTTCTTTTGTTCATTCTCAAAATTTCTTGTTCATGAAAAGAAAACACTATGTAATTTTTAGTAAGACTAGTCCATTATCATAGAAATTAAATAGCATATCCATAAATAAGAGTGAAAGTTGTGATAATGCCTAGTCTTAGTGAGAATATAGAACATTGCTTGTGGATATATGAATTGTTAAAACCACCTTGGAAAATAATTTTTATTTTATAAATCAGAGCATACGTGTATCTTATAATCTAGCATTTCCACCCCTGGATATATACCAGAAAAATTCTTGTATATATGTATCATGAGGCCTATAGAAGAATGTTCTTAGCACCCTTGTTTGAAAGAGCAAAAAATTAAGTGTTTTATCTTAGGCAAGTTACATAATGTCTTTGAGCTTTAGTTTCTTCCTGTGGAATAGAGAGATAATAATGCTAACTAGCTCAAAGGGTTGTTGTGAGGATGAAATGAGTTTACCCATGTAAAGTACTGGAGACAATGTCTGCTACATAGAAAATGCTTAATAGGTGTTAGCTATCATCACTACAAAGAAGTGAAAATGAGTGAGCTATTGCTACATATATCAACATGAATAAGTTTCATGAAAAAAAAATGAGCAAAAAAAGCAAGTTCCAAAATGTCCCAAATAGCATGATATCGGTCAAATAAAATTCAGAAGCATCTAGAACTAAATATTGTTTAGGAATAATACTTATGTGGTAAAGCTGTAAAGAACAGTAAGAAATTGTAAAATAAACAACTACTTCAAGATAATATTTACCTATCCAAGTGGTAGAGGTGGGGGATGCTATTATTTGTTGTCTTGATAATATAATATTTGTTGTCTTGGTTATTTCTCTTTCTTAAGTTGGGTGATAAGTATACACATATTCGCTTTATTACCTTTATATTATTATGTCTATAGTCCTTTATATAAAATATTTCCTAAGGGAAATATCAGTGGTTTGGTGTATATCCTTCCTTAAACTGATAAAATTTTAAAATACCTATTCATCCATCCTATCAATTTGACAGATAGGATCATGTCATACTAACAGTTCTGTCCCTAGCTTTTTTTCATTTAGCAATATCTTGTGAGTACTGCATACAGATCTTTTTAATGGCTTTTAGAATTCTATCATATATGTATACCATAATTTTTTAACCAGTCCTGTGCTGATACAGCCATAGGATGTTTTCTCCTTTTCTTTTTTTGTTAAAAAGAGTGCTACAATGATTATTTGTGTGTGTATGTATCTGTATATACGATCACTTTCTCAAAGAAAAAATGCACTCCCACCAACAGTGCAAAATATCCTGTTTCTCCATACCCTTGCCAGTGTTGAGTATTATTATATTTTCCATCTTTTCTAGTCCGTATAAAAAATTGTCATCACATTTTTAAGTCTTTAATTGAAGTCCATCATCTTCTTTTCATGTATTTGTTCTCTGTTCCTTTTTCCTGTGAAATAAAATTGGACTTTATCTTGTACCTCAGTGCTTCTGGGGTGAGAGAGCCCGTTTCTATGGATTGTGTAAATTATGTATCTTGAAAGCGTTCCTCAGACAATAATGATTCTCGGCCCTCTATTCTCCAGTGTGTACAGGGTTCCCCAATAGAGCTTTGATAATTGGATACCTTAGAAGGGTTCTGAGTAGAAAAACCAATAGATTTGCACGCCTAGCCTTTTCACAAGACTGGAAACAAGGAGATCACTTAGAAACCTACTAAAATAAGAGAGGCAAAAAAGGATAATGAGAGCTTGCATTAAGAGAGTAGGTAAGTGGATATGGAGAAGAGAAAATGGATTTGAAAGACACTCAGAAGATTAGCTTGTTTAGAAAATTATTTTATTTTACTGACCAAAAGAGATACTCTGCATGAATCCAGAAGGGTTTAGGGCAAGGGTTGAACAATGTCTCAGTTTATTATCTCAAATACAGAGTGGCGGGGGGGTGGAGGGAGGAATCTACTTATGCCAAAAAGCAAGTGACTGGTTCATTAGTCAGTTGAATTACTTGACTATTTTGATAGAATATAATTGTATTGTATTTTTAAATATTATGACTCTATATCAAAAGAAGAGGGGAAAGTATATACCTAGATTTTAAAAGAAATCACCCTTATAAACGTAAATAACCTCTAGAAAAATTGGAAAATCATTCATAATCATACCATCAAGGAATAATATTAGCATTCATTTTATATCCTTTTAACCTTTCATCTTTTTATGGTTATAATACTATAAATAAAATTTTATATACTGATTTTTTAACATTAAACATTTCTCCACAAAGTAGGTATTATTCATAAACCTAATTTCAAATGACCACTCATTCCATTAAGTGGGCATACCATAATTTACATAACCATTCCCTTAATTTAGGACATTAAGGTTATTTCTTCATTTTTACTATTAAAAAATTCTGAGAAAAATATTTTGTGCCTAAAGCTCTTTCCATTTAGTACAATTTTTTTCTTTACTAGATTGAATAAGTGGTCAAAATGTGTGAATGTTTTAAAAACTTTTGATACATTTTACTAAAATTGCTTTTCAGAAATGGTTGGTCTGGATTTTCCTCCTGTGTATAGAATAAGCAGTGAATGAGAATGACCATTTTCCTTATCACCACTTTTTTTAATACTTTGTCAACTTAATATACACCTAAATTTAAACTTGCTGAAAGAGACATAGGTAGTAGGAAAATGGTCTTTTCCTGTTTAGGATTCTCTAAAAATGTTAGTTTCTCACAATTCATGTATAATATGTCCCTTATTATAGATTGTAGACTCCACATTTTCAAACAGTGAGGGTTGGTTTGTTTATTTTTACCATATCAGACACCTGAAAGATGTTTTAGTTATTTTATTAGCTGAGGCACATTTAGGTGTATAGTTATAAATTCACTGTGTAGTATGAAATATTTCTTTTTTTAAAAAATATTTATTTATTTATTTGATGGCACCATGTCTTAGTTGCAGCTCATGGGCTCCTTCTTTGTGGCATGGGAACTCTTAGTTGCGGCATGCATGTAGATCTAGATTGAACCTGGACCCTTTGCATTGGGAGCGCAGAGTCTCATCCACTGTGCCACCAGGGAAGTCCCAGTATTTCTAATTAATAGGTTAATTCCAGGTATTTTGGTAACCATTTTTAAGTTGAACTAAATCATTTATTACCCAAATACTATACACATTTTATTTGTTTAATAATGAAACAATACTTTTGATATTTCCCTTTAAAAAATAATGTATTTATTTTTAATCAAAATGAAATTTATTACTGTTTAATGTAAGTAGAATTAACCTCAGTCAGTACAGTAAAACACTGGGTCATGTAAACATTTTGTATTTGTTAAGATACAGATTTTTAAGTAAGCTTTATTATATTTTACAATTCTTAAATGACTTCTCAGATTAGAATACAGTAAAGACAACCTGATCAAAATAGTTGTCACCATTAAAAGCATAATTACTTTATGATCACTACTAATACAGTTTATGCTTGTTTATAGTTTATAATCTCTTGAGTATCTCAACTAACCCTGAGATTTTTTTTTTTTTTTTTTTTTTTTGCGTTACTTGGGCCTCTCACTGTTGTGGCCTCTCCCGTTGCGGAGCACAGGCTCTGGACGCGCAGGCTCAGCGGCCATGGCTCACGGGCCCAGCCGCTCCGTGGCATGTGGGATCTTCCCAGACCGGGGCACGAACCCGTGTCCCCTGCATCGGCAGGCGGACTCTTAACCACTGCGCCACCAGGGAAGCCCCCTGAGATTTTTAATACAAATACTATACCCAGTTTATAATAAAAAGGAGCTGTGATTTAGAGAAGTTAATTGCTTAAATTTCATACCCAAGTTGGATAAGACAAGGTTCCAACCTAGGCCCTTTCTCTAAACCTTTTTGTTGTTATTGTTGTTTTCTTCTGTTCAGTTTGCTTATGATTTTTGACAATTACTTGGGTCATTTATTTTGAAAACTCCCTGGAACAAATAAATATGCTTCCTGAATTCTTTTTACTCTCTCCAATTTTGATCATTAATTTTGAAAGAATGTTTGCTGAATACCATTATTTAGCCACCTCCTTTCCAATAACTTAGCATTAACTGTCATAACACATTGATACAACTATTAGGAAAATTAGCTAAAAATAGCAATTAACTGGGTTTGACACATGTAGTTTTAAGTGACAATAGACTCTCAGATACATTTTTTAAAGTTTAATTGCTTCCTGATAAAATAACAGCTTTTAGTTTTCAGAGCATTTTCACATATATTACCATCTCACTAAATCCTTATGACAATCCATGTCATAAAACAGTATAGGTATTATAATTATTTAATTGAAAAAACTGAGTTCCAGAAAAATTAAATGTCACAAAGCTTCTTTGTTTCAGAGCAAGGACCAGAACATGCATTTATAAATTTATAATATCTTAGCTATAACTTTTATGAACTTTATTGCTTAATATTAGAAGTAATACCAAATTTTAATAACTTTTATGAACTTTATTGCTTAATATTAGAAGTAATACCAAATTTTAATGTTTTTTATTTTTATGAAAAAGCTTGTAAATATTTCTACCTTTAAAATTATTAGCCCTATAATGATTGCTCTAAATTACTTTAGAGTGAGCCAGTAAAGGTATTTCTGTAATTTTAGTTGGCTGTCACTTTTTCTTCCCAAATAATTATATACTAACGGGAAAAATAATAGCAAAGAGTTATCTCATTTCTTAAAAAAATAAAAAAAAGAAACAAAACCTTTTCAGGACTTTCTGTTTTGTAATGTGCTGTTTCACTTATTCAACATTTATTTCACAGAAATATTGTTTATGAAATTCCAAAAGCATTTTGTTAGTGACTGTCATTGATTGAGCATATCTCCTTCACTGAGTCTTGTATATGGTTAGAATCCTTCTAAATAATCAGCAAGTTCAGGCTAATTAATTCAGTTATTCAGTTACTTTTAAAATTACGTGGACTACTGTCTTCCTTCTTCGATCCCTCGTATCACACAGCACAATCCTTGGTACTGTGTAAAAAGAAAAAAGTTCTTTAAAAAAAACTTGCAAAGTAACAATTTTATTGATTTGTATTTTTTCCTCATAATTTCTTCATTTTCTGTGTACATATATCACTTTTAGTTATAATTAACAGCTTTATTGTAATTAGATATCTTTCTCACTTGGCATGGATAGCCTTCTAATTCTTCCTATGTTATTTTTTTAAGAAAGTCCATTTTGCTTATATAAAGTTGATTTTTTTTTTAAATTCATATTATTTTATTTTGACATGGCTTCCTAACGCACATTTGAGTTTGGGGAATTGCCATACACATTGATGGTCGTGGTACATACTTACTGATTTGCTAAATTTTTGTTAGAGTAAAGGTATCTTATTTTGTTGTTGTTTTTTACATTCTGGTAACTAATGATTTGGGGATTGTTCCCATTAGGCAGCTGAAGAGGATACTTCCAGTTCTCTAGTGAAAGATCATCTCTTCCAGCAAGAGACAGTTATAACCAGTGAGCCTTACAGAAGCTCAAGACCTTCTCCCTTTGAAGATCTGAATGCCAGAAGAGTCTACCTGCAAAGCCAAGCCAATCAGGTGAGAAAATAAATATTTTTCAATATATTATTCATATTTATAGAAATCGGATGTGTTAGATGAGAACATTAGGACCATCTGCCCTTTACCAGTCAAAGAACAACAGAAACCCAGGAGAATAAGATTTATAATGAATCAAATCTGGAATGAGACAATACATATATGTCATAATGTCCTAAACAGGTTTAATAATTGAGTCATAAATTTGACTTTAAATTTTTTGATGATAAAGGGGAAAAGGTGTTAGTTACATTTTCATTATCCAGTAGAGGGATACAAAGGAACATAAACCATAGTTTCTGTTCTAAAAGAGTTTATGATGGCGTAATAGATACGTGCTCATAGTGATTGGGAGCACAGGATAGGGGTATTGAAGTCGTTGTGGAAGATGAGAGTTTGTGTTTTTTCTTAAGATACACCTGAACTTTTCAAGGATGAGAAAAATTGTTAACTAATTGAAGAGGGTGGGGCTGGTGATGAAAATTGGGGGGGAAAACACAGGAGGAGCGAGGGGATGAATGTTTTAAACAGAGGGAATTTTAGTCAGCATAGTCTGCCATAACAAAATACCATAAACTGGGTGGGTTAAATAACAGGTTTTTTTCCTCACAGTTCTGAAGGCTTGGAAGTCCCAAGGTTAGGGTGCCAGCATGGTTGATTCCTAGTGAGGGCTCTCTTCTTGGATTACAGACAGCTGCTTTGTCTCAGTGCCAGAGAACGCCCAAGTGAGCAAGCTCTCTGGTGTCTCTTATAAAGGGCACTAATCCTACCAGGTCCACACCCTTCATGACCTAATTACCTCCTGAAGACCCCATCTCCAAATAGCATCACATTGGGGGTTTGGGTTTCATATAATTTGGGGGGGGCAGGGGTGACACAAACATTTAGTCCATAGCAGGGAACAGTATGAGCAGAGGTATGCATGATCTAGGGGGAAAACAACATGGAGGGTGAAAAAGAGAGGCAAAGAGAACAAGAGCCAGACTGTCGGGGTTTTATGTCCTGCAAACCACCTTGGGCTTAAATCTTGTTTGTTGTTTCGCAAACCTGGGTACACATTCATGTGCCAGAAGACACAAGGAACCACAGATTAAACACAGTGCATTTTTATGGAGTGTCACTTTTACTTACAAACAAAAAAATCCAAAGCGGTGTACCAGGTTTACATTCCCACTAGTCGTGGGAATTTTCCTGAATACTTGTATTGCACCCCCCCTTCCCCCCTCCCCCTTTTTTTCCCCAATTTAGTCACTTAGTGGAAGTAAAGTAGTATTTTATTGTGATTTTAGTTTATACTTTCCAGATTACTACTGCTGTTGAGCACCTTTTTTTTTTTTTTTTTTTTTTTTTTTTTGGTACACGGCCCTCTCACTGTTGTGGCCTCTCCCATTGCAGAGCACAGGCTCCGGACACTCAGGCTCAGCAGCCATGGCTCACGGGCCCAGCTGCTCCGTGGCATGTGGGATCTTCCCGGGCCGGGGCACGAACCCGTGCCCCCTGCATCGTCAGGCGGACTCTCAACCACTGCGCCACCAGGGAAGCCCTGAGCACCTTTTTTTATATGCTTATTGACCATTTAGAAATTCTGTTTTGTAAAGCACCTATTCAAGTATTTTGCACATCTAATATTGAGTTGTCTTTTTCTTATTGATTTATAGCCATTTTCTTTTTGTTTATTTTGGAAATAAGTCCTTTGTTGGATATATATATTGCAGATATCTTCTCTCTGGTGGTCTTTTTACTCTCTTAATAATGTCTTTTGCTGAATAAGAGTTCTTAATTTTAATAGAAGAGTGATTTAGTGATCGTTTCCTCTGTGGTTAGTGCTTTTTGTGTCATGTATAAGAAATCTTTGAGTATCCTCACCAAGCCATGAAGATATTTTATGTTGTCTTTTAGAAACTTTATTATTTTTTCTTTCATGTTTGATTTTTGTAAGTGGTATAAGATTGAGGTCAAGGCTTCCCTGCCTGCACCACAACCACCAAATCTGGATAGCCAGTGATCCAGCACCATATAGTAAAAAATCCTAGCTTTCTGAAACAAGTGCATTGCATTTTCAGCTTTGTCATGTGACTGTATGTGTGTGGATCTATTTCTATTCTCTGTTCTGTTCCCTTAGCCTATTTGTCTATTTTTATACTGGTACCACACTTTTAAAATAACAGTAGTTATATAATATTTCTGGGATCTGGGAGTTATGTCCCCCAGCTTTGTCCTTTAAGATCTTGTTGTTCTTGGACGTATGTAAATTTTAGAATCAGCTTATCAATTTCCACAAAACTCCTAGAATTTTGATTGACATTGTATTGCATTCATAAATTAATTTGGAGGAAGTTAACATCTTGACAATACTGAATCTTCTAATCCATGAAATGGTAAATTCATTCATCTTTTGTTAGATTTATTCTTAGGTATTTAATTTTTGTAAGTTTATTTAGTTATTAATTATTATAAGTATATTTTGTAAATTGACCTTATATCCAGAGACATTGTTAAACTAATTTATTAACTCTGTACTTAAAATCTGTAAATTTTTTAAATGTCTGTTTCTTGTCACACTGGCTAGGACTTCTAGTGCATGGGGGATTGACTTTCTTATTTTGTTCCTTATCTCAGGGGAAAGCTTTCTATATTCATTGCATTCATCATTAACTATGATATTTGCTGTATATTTTCATAGATCCTTTTAACAGATTAAGGTATCTATCTATTATTCCCACATCACTAAGTTTTTTATGACATGCTTCTGCAGTAATTGAGATGATTCTAATTTTTTTCCTTGTTGATTCTGTTGACTGGTAAATTGTAATAATTGGTTTGCAACCTTGCAGTCTTGGAATAAACCCATCTTGGTTGCCATATAATACTCATTATACATACACATATAAACATATGCACACATAAAATTGGGTTTAATAATATTTTATCTAGGATTCTTATGTCTGTGTTCATGGAAGAGATTGGCATATAATTTTCTTTTCCCATAAAATCCCAGGCAGGTGTTGTAATCAAGGTATGCTAACTCCATGAAACAAATTGGGCAGTGTTTCTTTCTTGCAGTTTGTGGAAAAGTTTAAATTTGTTGTTTTTCTTAAATGTTTGGTAGAATTTCCTGGTGAAGCCATCTGAGCCCAGAATTTTCTTTATCAGATGATTTTGAGCTACAGATCGATTTCTTTAACAGATACAGGACTATGCTGATTTTCTAATTCTTTTTGGAAAGTCTTTTTACAGGATTTTGGTTTTTATTCCTTTTTTATGGAAAATTTCAAACATACTAGAAGTTGAATGAATAGTGCAGTCAATTGCTGTGTACTACCCTGCTTCTGACATTAGTCATTGGCAAAATGATGATATGCCATATTTTCATTATTATTCAGAAATGGATTGATTTTTAAACATTTGGGGTTTTCTACTTTTCTTTTTATTGCAGATATTCTAAGAATATACTCTGAATGATTTCATTCGTTAACATTTGTTGAGGCTTATTTAATGACTCAACATAAGGTCCGTGTGCCATGTGCAGTTGAAAAGACTTCATATTCTTAGATGTTGTGTGTAGTGTTCTTTCTATATATTAGGTCAGGTTTGTTATCCTTATTAACTTTAAAAAAATCTGCTTGTCAGTAACTGAGCAAGGTATGTTTAAAAATCTCCAACTTTGATGGTAGAATCATCTTGTTTTAATTCCATCAGTTATTTACTTTATATATTTTGAGGCTATTGCTTGTAATTTTATAATTGTCATACCTTTATGTTGAATTGACTCTCTTGTCATTATGAAATATCCTTCCTTATCTCTGGTAATACTTTTTGCCTAAAAGTCTACTATGTCTGATATTTTCTTTTGGCTAACGTTTACACAGTGTGTGTTTTCCCATCCTTATACTTTTAACATTTATATGTCATATATAAGATGTCTCTTTTAAACCATATGCAGTTGGGTTTCGTCTTTTTCTCAGGGTGTTTTTGTGTTTTAGAGTATTTTGTCTCCTTACTTTTACTGCAATTATTGATATAGTATAAATCTACCATCTTACTTGTTTTCTGTTTGCCCCATTTTTCTTTGTTCATTATTTCCTCCACTTGACTTATTCAGGTATATTTAACTACTTAATTTTTCTTTTTTATTAGATAATTAATAATACAGTTCAGTGCTTTTATTGTAATCCTAGAGGTCACAATACGCATTGTTAACTCCTTAGAATCTACCCTAAATTGATTGTTTTTTAAACCACTTCTGGAAAATGCATGGATCCTACAGTACCTTAATGCCATTTATCTCTTCTTCATTTACCGTTTGTGTTGTTGTTGTCATGAAATTCATTCTGTGTGTAGGTATTTATAACCTCCCAAAATAATATTTTAAACAGTCAACATTGATTTCAGTTTATCCGTCTACTTATGCTTTTGGCTGTTCTTTAATCCCTTGTTTATTACCGTACTACCATGTAGGATCATTGGCTGCTTATTGCTGTTGGTGAATCTTCGTTGTCATTTTTCTGGAAACATCTTTTATTTCCTCCATATTTGAAGGATGTTTTGCTGACTGTCACATTCTAAGTTATCATTTATTTTCTTTCACCACTTTAAAAGATGTCACACCATTGTCTACACTTTTCCATCATTGCTATTGAGAAATGCTGTCTATCTTTGGCTTTTTGCTGTTTTATTAGCTATGCCTAGGTACTAGGTTTTTTTATTGGGTTTATAGAGCTTTTTGAATCTGGCTGATATCTTTGAACAGATTTAGAAATTTCTCCACCATTGTCTCTTCAAATATTGTTTCTAAATCTGAGGCTCAGGGAGAGATATGGACTGAACTTAAAGTTGGGAGTCATTATCTAACGATGGAAATTAAAACTATGAGAGAAGTTTGAATTACTTTGTAAGAAGAATAGTATTCAAAGCTGGAACACTGAGGATCACTAAATGTTAAAAGACAGGGTGTTGAAGAAGAACAGTCACACAGATAGGAGAACTAGGAAAGGGCAATAATGTCTCAGAAGCCTGAGAAGGAGAGTTAAAAAGGTAAGTGAAGGAGTAGTTAATTAATATATTGCAATTACATGGTCCAATAAAGGACCTGGATGAATCCTGGATTCATCTCTGTAAAGGTAATTGTTACCCCTAGCATAGTTTCAGTGGGATTAGGAGGCATTCATGACAGTAGAAGAAACAACTTTTTTCTTTTTGTCTGAGCTCCTTTCAAAAGTGACTACAGAGGCCTTCCTTTAGAGAGCAGGTGGAGCTAGAAGGTGGAGGGCCAAGGAAATAAATATGTTTGAAATTTGAAGGGTTAAAGAAAGTGAGAAGTTAAAGATTTGGGACAGAGAGAATAATTGATAAAGACCCAAAGGAGACTATCAAGGACACAGGAATTACACTGAAAGAGGAATTACTTCATTTTTCTAGACTGAAGAGAAGTTTAGGTAGAACTACAGATTTATTAAAAAGGAGGTAGAAGGTTAATGAAATTCAGACTTGATCAATTCAGCAGTGTGTGCCCTCGCATTCTTGGATAAACCTAAAATTTAATTGTTTTTATCTTAAAAACTTGAATATGGGGGCAGGGGGTAAAGAGAAAATAAAAAACCTTCTGGATCATCTGGGAATTTTTCTTCCAGCAAGTCCCAATACAGCCATACCACAGCAAATAAATAAATATAGTTTGAAATATTCAAGTTAGACACAGATTGTGAAAGGTTCCCTGCCAATAGATATGATTAATTAGGTTACTTAAGGTCGCAAGAAACATATATTCTCAGGCTATGTACGTTGGTGGGGACTTATCATAATGACCTGGGCAAGTACCAGGCTAATAGCATGTATTCATTCAGCCTCTCTGGTCCTCCCATAATTGGAACTCCAGTTGGGATTATCCCCCTTCCTCCACTCTAATTAAATCTAATGCCAGTGTTTCCCATATAAGTAAATGGTATATCACTTATACATTTGCTCAGGGCAGAAACTTGAAGCTATCCTGACTCGTTCCTCTCTCAATCTCATACTGTAGATATCAGCAGTCAATGAGCAACCCTGTAAGCACTACATTCAAAGTATATTTCTCAGACGTTCATCATTTCTTACTGCTATAGTCTTCTAATTTCCCTACTTCTACTCTTATCCTTCCCATCCACTCTAATAATCTGTTCACACAGTAACCAAAGTGATCCTTTAAAAAGATACAAATCAAATGTGTTCAAAACTTTATAAAAGTCTAACATCCTATTTAGAACAACATACAGAGGTTTTACAGAGCTGTACATGATTTTGTTCGTGGCTTCTCCAGATTTATTTTCTATTCTTTCTCACTCACAGGCTCCTTAATACCTCGACCTCCTATGTTTTAAGTATATTAAGAATATCTATGCCTCAAGGGCTTTGCATCTGCTCTTCCTTTTATCTGGAACACTCTTCCTCCAGATGTTCCTGGAGCTTGCTCCTTACTTCAGGTCACCTCTTCTGTGAAGCCTTCCCTGAGCACTCTAAATGAAATACCAACCCTTCCATCACTGTATCCTTATGCTATTTTACTTTTCTTAATAACACTTATTTCCTGATTATAATTTGTCTCCTATTTGTACTTTTTTTGTTTGTTCACTGATACGTTCAGGAATCTAGAAGTTCCTAAGATAGAGTAAGCACCCAGTAAATATTTGTTGAATGAAAGAATAGATGAATAAATGCTAACAGCATCACCTTGGAAGCATCCTACATCAGAGGAATAGCCTTGCCAAAAGGACTAGACTACTTCGTTGCTGTCAAGAAATATGAAGAGTGTGAGATTTAACCCTAGCTAGCAAGTTATATGAATGCTGCCAGAAGACATAAGACTGCTAGGTCAGAGACAAAGGACTGTTACTCACAGCACAATAGAGTAGCATGAGCTTCATGTTTGTGTCAGTTCCCCTTGCTTCCCAAGTCCCATGGGGGTGGTGCTAAGCTGCTCAGGTGAATATTGCACACTCAGTGGGTTTGCATCCCAATATTGGAACCCTGAGTTTTGGGGAACCTCAGTCTTTTATAATGGGCGATAATCCTGCCTGACTTTTGCCAGGGAGGGACACAGTGTCTTTGTTATACTCGTTAACTAAACAAACCTAACTTCGAAGGAGAGATACTATATCTTTCAAGGGTTTCCCTATTCACACATCTTTGAAAAGATAGTCTGAAGCAAAGGCAGATAGTACCTCTACTCACTGTATCTGCAGAAGTGAGACCCATGGAGAATTGTCACCTAACACTAGTTTAGGTTTTTCCCTCTAGCAGTGCTTAAACAGGTATTGTCAGTGTTTGTCTTTGGCTCATTTTCTGTGCTTCCGTGGACTACTTAAATCCTTTTGATGGATTAGGTACATTCTTTCAAACTGCTAGTGCTCTCAGTCAGGTTTTAGTTAAATCTAATAGGCCTGGAGGCCATTATAGTTCTTTTACTCAATTTCACTTACTTTCAAGTTCCTGGAGGTCATTTCACTGCAGATGAATAAGACCACATGTATTATGGTCTTACAATCAAAGGTTTATGATGTATTTAATACATAGAAAATAATACATGTAATGAATACCTGAGAAAGCAAAAAACTTTTAAAAAAGAGCACCTCCAATCCTGTTCCCTTGCCTTCATCCTAGAGGTGACCTTTACCGTGGACTGTGTTTGCTTATTAGCATTCTTATGCTTTTCTTGGTAATTCTACCACTTCTTTTTCTTCTGCCAGTAGATATTTTAGTTGTTTCCATATTTTTGATATTAGGCATACTGCTAGTACAAACTTTCTTGCCCCTCAGCTATTCTTGTGCAAGAGTTTCTTTAGGGTGTACAGAAATGGGCCCTTGATATTGATGTGCTATAAAAAGGCTCTTGGGCAAATTAGTCTATAAGATTCGTGTGTTCTGTGACTATAAGAGAGATATTTTGAGCATTTGAGAGGTTAGAGAAATAACGCTGAATATTCCATTACAAACTAATTTTAACCATATACTCTTATATAACTTGTTATTGAGTAATAAAATTTTCAGTGACACTTCTTTTTGAATTTTATTTTTGGCCAGTATCTCCTAGTTTATGGTGGTTTTTCACTCTTTTTATGGTGTTTTGGTGAACAGATGTTCCAAAATATAATACAATTGAATTTATCATTCTTTTCGTGGTGGTGTTTTTAAAAACTCCTCCCCACCCTTATCTGAAAGATTTTTCTCTTGATTTTATTCTAAAAGTTTTGCAGTTTTGTTCGTAAAACAAACTGATTTTTGTTCCACTTTTATTTTTTCCATATGGATTACTGATTGTTAACAGCACCACTTATTGGATCCTTCCCCCTGCTGATAGGCAGTGCCGTAGTATCTGTCATATATCAAGTTTCTATTTCTGGTCTCTCTTATCTGTTGGTCTGTTTGTCCTGGCACCAGTGCCACTTGTCTTCTTTACTATAGGATGTTTTAACTCTATAGCAAGTCTTAATATCTGTAGAGCAAGTGCATCTACCACTTTTTTCTTCTTCTCTTTTTTGTTGGTGGGTGGGGGAGCTGTTTACTCTTCCACAGAACTTAGAATTAGCTTGGGACTTCCCCAGTGATCCAGTGGTTAAGACTCCACCTTCCAGTGCAGGGGGTGTGGGTTCAATCCCTGGTTGGGGAACTAGGATCCCACATGCCATGGGGTGTGGCCAAAAAAAAAAAATTAGAATTAGCTTATCAAGTTTGTTGAAAAATCCATCTGCAGTCTGTATTTGAATTGCACTGAATCTGTATATTAGTTTGGGGAAGAATTTAGCCTTCTTTTCCATGAATATATAATCTATCCTTCTATTTAGCTCATCTATAGTGCTCAATAAAGCTTTGTATTTTCTTCATGAAAAGATATCATATATCTTTTAAAAGAGTGGATATATGGGGCTTCCCTGGTGGCACAGTGGTTAAGAATCCGCTTGCCAATGCAGGGAACACAGGTTCGAGCCCTGGTCCAGGAAGATCCCACATGCCTCAGAGCAGCTAAGCCTGTGCGCCACAACCACTGAGCCTGCGCTCTAGAGCTTGCGAGCCACAACTACTGAGCCCACAGGCCACAACTACTGAAGCCTGTGCGCTCAGAACCCATGCTCCATAACAAGAGAGGCCACCGCAGTGAGAAGCCCACACACCACGATTAAGAGTGGGCCCTGCTCGCCGCAACTAGAGAGAGCCTGCGCACAGCAACAAAGACCCAAAATGAGTCAAAAATACACTTTAAAAAGAAGAGTGGATATATGTATATGTATAACTGATTCACTTTGCTGTACATGTGAAACTAACACACGTTGTAAGTCAATTATACTCCAATAAAAATTAAAAAAAAAAAACATTGGAGAGGTTATAATCATGCAAAAGTAATCCAGCCTGTGCCCTAGAGCCCACGAGCCACAACTACTGAAGCCCAAGCACCTAGAGCCTATGCTCCACAACAGGAGAAGCCACCACAATGAGAAGCCTGCGCACCGCAAAGAAGAGTAGCACAAGCCCGCCGCCACTAGAGAAAGCCTGCATGCAGCAGTGAAGACCCAATGCAGCCAAAAATAAAGATCTTTTTAAAAAAAAAAGTAATCCAGAAATCTTACTTCATCCCACATGAGTCCTTTAGTCCTACAACATAATTAAAATTGAAATACTTCTGTTTCTCTTTATGTTCCTACCATGTGATTAAAGTGCTAATGAAAGTAAAATTCAAAACTGCAGGAAACAAGGCCAGGAATGAGATAACCTCTTCAGTCATTAACTATTTTTATTAAACTTTCTTTCCTGTTTAAGACACTACTAATACTGAGTAGGTGGTTCGAGTTGGATATATCCATTTAAATTGCTTTTTGAATTGAAGCATACAAACTTTTTAATCCAGCATTTTTACTTTTAGCAATTTCTGATATAGATACACTTGGACATGTGTATTAAAGATAAATATGTATAAGGATAATTTATGCAGTATTGTTTGTAACACAAAAGGTGGGGAAAAGCCTATATATATATAAATCAGACTAGTTAAATTAAGTCATCCATTCAATGGAATACTAAGCTGCTATTAAAAGAATTAGGTAAAGTTATATGTATAAACACATACGCACACTTGCATGTGTGTGTAAATTAAATATGTGGCCAAAAAGTGGTAAGTACCACCTGAGTGGTACATTTGTTACAGTTGGTGAACCTACATTGATACATCATATAATCACCCAAAGTGCATAGTTTACAGTAGGGTTCATTCTTGGTGTTGTGCATTCTGTGGATTTGGATAAATATATAATGATATGTGTCCATCATTATAGTATCATATAGACTTTTTTCACTGACCTAAAAATCCTCTGTTCTCTGCCTGTTCTTCCCTCCTTACCTCTCCCTTCTCCCAAACACAGATCCTGGCAACCACTGATCTTTTTACTGTCTCCATAGTTTTACCTTTACCAGAATGTCATATAGTTGGAATCATACAGTATGTAACCTTTCACTTTGTAATATGCACGTAAGGTTTTTTCATGTCTTTTTTTTTCAATACTGAGTAATATTCCATTGTCTGGATATACCACTGTTTGTGTATCCATTGAGCCTACTGAATAGATAAACAAACTTAGTTTCTTCCAAGTTTTAGCAATTATAAATAAGGCTGCTGTAAACATTTGTGTGCAGGTTTTTGTGTGGACATGTTTTTGATTCCCTCGGGTAAATACCAAGGAGCACAATTGCTGGATCATATGGGAAGAGTATGCTTAGTTTTATAAGAAACTGCCAAATTGTTTTCCCAAGTGGCTGTACCATTTTGCATTCCCATCAGTAATGAATGAGGTTTCCTGTTGCTCCGTGTCCTCCCCAGCACTTGGTGTTGTCAGTGTTCTGGATATTGGCCATGCTACTGGGTGTGTAGTGGTATCTCGTATTTTTAACTTGCATTTCCCTGGTGACTTATGGCGTGGAGCATCTTTTAATATGCTGATTTGCCATCTGTATATCTTCCTTGGGGAAGTGTCTGTTGAGGTCCTTGGCACATTTTTAAATCAGGTTGTTTATTTTCTTATTGTTGATTTTTTAATAGTTCTTTGTATATTTTATCTAAAGAAGAAACCTATGAATGAAAAATATGACACATATAAAGAAAACAAGAGGTTTTTGTACATTATAGGTATCAGTCCTTTATCAGGTATCTTTTACAATATTTTCTCTTACTCTGTGACTTGTCTTCTCATTCTCTTGACATTTTATTTTTCAGAGTAGATGTTTTTAATTTTAATGAGGCCCAGCTTATCAATGCTTTCTTTCATGAATCTTTGATATATCTTAAAAGTCACTGCCATAACCAAAGTCATCTATTCTGTTCCATTGACCTATTTTTTTTTTTTGCTGGTACCACACCGTCTTTCTTAGTGTAACTTTATAGAAGATCTTGAAGTCAGATAATATCAGTCCTCTAACTTTTATTCTCCCTCAGTACTGTGTTGGGTATTCTGGGTCTTTTGCCTGTCTATGTAAACTTCAGAACCATTTTGTTAATATCCACAAAATAACTTGCTGGGATGTTAATTGGGATTGCATTGAATCTATAGGCCAGCTGGGGAAAAACTGACATGTGACAGCCTTGAATCTTCCAATTTACAAACATGGATTATCTGTATTTATTTCTTTGATTTCATTCATCAGAGTTTGATAGTTTTCCTCATACAGATCTTGTACGTATTTTGTTAGACTTATGCATTAAGTATTTCATTTTGGGGGATGCTAACGTAAATGGTTTTTAATTTCAAATTCCACTTCTGGTTGGTTTGTTTGTTTGTTTTTGCCGCACCGTATAGCATGTGGAATCTTAGTTCCCTGACCAGGAATCAAACCTTTGCCCCCTGCAGTGGAAGCACAGAGTCTTAACCCCTGGACCACCAGGGAAATCCCTTGTTCATTGTTGGTTTATAGAAAAGTGATTGTCTTTTGTGTATAAGCCTTGTATCCTGCAACTTTACTATAAATCATTTATTAGATGCAGGAGTTATTTTGTTGATTTTTTCAAATTTTCTATATAGATGATCATGTCATCTGTGAACATGGACAGCTTTATTTCTTCTCAATCTGTATACTGTTTATGTCTTTTTCTTGTCTTACTTCATTAGCTAGAAATTCCAGTATGATGTTGAAAAGGAATGGTGAGAGAAGGGACATCCTTGCCTCCTTGTACCTGATCTTAGTGGGAAAACTAAAAGTTTCTCACCATTAATTATATTAGTTTCAGGGTTTCTGTAGATATTCTTTATAAGTTGAAGAAGTTCTCCACTGTTCCCAGTTTACAGAGTTTTTATCATGAATGGGTGTTGGATTTTGTCAAATACTTTTTCACAATATATCGATAAGATCATGTGATTTGATGTGTTACATTAATAGATATTTTAATGTTAAACCAGCCTTGCATAGTGGGGTTGAATCCACTTGGTCATGATGTATAATTCTTTCTATACATTGTTGGATTCAATGAGCTAATATTTTGTTGAGGATTTTTGCATCAGTGTTTATTTGAGATGTCTGTATTTTTGTTTGTTTTCCTTTTTGGTAATGTTTTTGTCTGGTTTTAGGATTAAGATAATGCTGACCTCTTGGAATGAGTTAGGAAGTATTTTCTGTTTTCTATCTTCTGAAAGAGATTGGAGAGAATTGGTATAATTTCTTACTTAAAGTTTTGTGGTATTGACCAGTAAACCCCAGCTGGATCTGTGTGCTTTCTATTTTGGAAGGTTATTAATTATCCGTTCAACTTCTTTAATAGATATAGACCTATTCAGATTGTTTTCTTCTTCTTGTGTGAGTTTTGGCAGATTGTGCCTTTCAAGGAATAGATACATTTCATCTAGGTTATCAGATTAGTGGATGTAGAGTTGTTCATAGCATTCCTTTATTATCCTTGTAAATGTTCATGGAATCTGTAGTGATACCTCCTCTTTCCTTTCTGATAGTTAGTGATTTCTGTCCTCTTTTTTTTCTCTCTTAGTTGTCCTGACTAGAGGCTTATCAGTTTTGCGGATCTTTTTAAAGAACCAGCTTTTGGTTTAATTAATATTCTCTGTTGATTTCCTGTTTTCAGTTTCATTGATTTCTACTCTAATTCTTATTATTTCTTTTCCTTGCTATGGATTGAATCTTTTCCTAGTTTTCTAAGGTAGAAACTTATATTATTGATTTTAGATATTCTTTCCTAATATATTTAATGCTATAAATTTCCCTCTATGCACTACTATTGCTGTAGCCCACAACATTTGATAAGTTGTGTTTTCATTTCTATTTATTTCAAAATAATTTTTAATTTTTGTTGATATTTCTTCTTTGACCTATGCGTTATTTAGAAGTGTGTTGTTTAACTTCCACTTATTTGGTGATTTTCCAGATATCCTTCTGTTACTGACTTATACGTTAATTCCTTCGTAGTCTGAGAATGGACATTGTATGATTTCTACTCTTTTAAATTTGTTAAGGTTTGTTTTATGTTCAAGAATGTGGTCTATCTTGCTTAAGGTTCCAGGTAAGCTTGCAAAAATGTGTATTCTGCTGTTGTTGGATGAAGTAGTCTTCAGATGTCAATTATATCCACTTGATTGAAGGTGTTTAGTTCACCTGTGTCCTTACTGATTCTCTGCTTGCTGAATCTGTTCATTTCTTTATTGTTTTTTAGCATCTTTATTGGAGTATAATTGCTTTACAATGTTGTGTTAGTTTCTGCTGTATAACAAAATGAATCAGTTATATGTATACATATATCCCCATATCCCCTCCCTCTTACACCTCCCTCCCACCCTCCCTATCCCACACCTCTAGGTGGTCAGAGCACCGAGCTGATCTCCCTGTACTATGCAGCTGCTTCCCACTAGCTACCTGTTTTGCCTTTGGTAGTGTATATATGTCAGTGCTACTCTTTTACTTCATCCCAGCTTACCCTACCCACTCCCCAGGTCCTCAAGTCCATTCTCTACGTCTGTGTCTTTATTCCTGTCCTGCCCCTATGTTCATCAGAAGCACTTTTTTTTTTTAGGTTCCATATATATGTGTTAGCATACGGTATTTGTTTTTCTCTTTCTGAGTTATTTCACTCTGTATGACAGACTCTAGGTCCATCCACCTCACTGCAAATAACTCAATTTCATTTCTTTTTATAGCCAAGTAATACTCCATTATATATATGTGCCACATCTTCTTTATCCATTCATCTGTCGACAGACACTTAGGTTGCTTCCATTTCCTGGCTATTGTAAATAGAGCTGCAATGAACATTGTGGTACGTGTCTCCTTTTGAATTATGGTTTTCTCAGGGTATACGCCCAGTAGTGGGATTACTGGATCATATGGTAGTTCTATTTTTAGTTTTTTAAGGAACCTCCAAACTGTTCTCTAGTGGCTATATCAATTTACATTCCCACCAACAGTGCAAGAGGGTTCCCATTTCTCCACACCCTCTCCAGCATTTATTGTTTGGAGATTTTTGGATGATGGCCATTCTCACTGGTGTGAGGTGATACCTCATTGTGGTTTTGATTTGCATTTCTCTAATGATTAGTGATGTTGAGCATCCTTTCATGTGTTTGTTGGCAATCTGTATATCTTCTTTGGAGAAATGTCTATTTCGGTCTGCCCATTTTTGGATTGGGTTGTTTGTTTTTTTGATATTGAGCTGCATGAGCTGCTTGTATATTTTGGAGATTAATCCTTTGTCAATTGCTTCATTTGCAAATATTTTCTCCCATTCTGAGGGTTGTCTTTTGGTCTTGTTTATGGTTTCCTTTGCTGTGCAAAAGATTTTAAGTTTCATTAGGTCCCATTTGATCATTTCTGTTTTTATTTCCATTTCTCTAGGAGGTGGGTCAAAAAGGATCTTGCTGTGATTTATGTCATAGAGTGTTCTGCCTATGTTTCCCTCTAAGAGTTTTATAGTGTCTGGCCTTACATTTAGGTCTTTAATCCATTTTGAGTTTATTTTTGTGTATGGTGTTAGGGAGTGTTCTGATTTCATTCTTTTACATGTAGCTGTCCTGTTTTCCCAGCACCACTTATTGAAGAGGCTGTCTTTTCTCTATTGTTTATCCTTGCCTCCTTTATCAAAGATAAGGTGACCATGTGTGCATGGATTTCTCTGGGCTTTCTATCCTGTTCCATTGATCTATATTTCTGTTTTTGAGCCAGTACCAACCATACTGTCTTGATTACTGTACCTTTGTAGTATAGTGTGAACTCAGGGAGCCTGATTCCTCCAGCTCCATTTTTCTTTCTCAGGATTGCTTTGGCTCTTTGGGGTCTTTTGTGTTTCCATACATATTGTAAAATTTTTTGTTCTAGTTCTGTGAAAAATGCCATTGGTAGCTTGCTAGGGATTACATTTAATCTGTAGATTGCTTTGGGTAGTAGTATAGTCATTTTCACAAGGTTGATTCTTCCAATCCAAGAACATGGTATATCTCTCCAGCTGTTTGTATCCTCTTTAATTTCTTTCATCAGTATCTTACAGTTTTCTGCATACAGGTCTTTTGTCTCCTTAGGTAGGTTTATTCCTAGGTATTTTCCTCTCTTTGTTGCAGTGGTAAATGGGATTGTTTCCTTAATTTCTTTTTCAGATTTTTCATCATTAGTCTATAGGTATGCAAGAGATTTCTGTGCATTAATTTTGTATCCTGTTACTTTACCAAATCCATTGATTATCTCTGATAGTTTTCTGGTAGCATCTTTAGGATTCTCTATGTATACTTTCATGTCATCTGCAAACAGTGACAGTTTTACTTCTTCTTTTCCAATTTTGATTCCTTTTATTTCTTTTTCTTCTCTGATTGCTGTGGCTAAAACTTCCGAAACCATGTTGAATAATAGTGGTGAGAGTAGGCAACCTTGTCTTGTTCCTGATCTTAGAGGAAATGGTTTCAGTTTTTCACCATTGAGAATGATGTTGGCTGTGGGTTTGTCATATATAGCCTTTATTATGTTGAGGTAGGTTCCCTCTATGCCCACTTTCTGGAGAGTTTTTATCATAAATGGGTTTTGAATTTTTGTCAAAAGCTTTTTCTGCATCTATTGAGATGATCATACTGTTTTTATCCTCAGTTTGTTAATATGGTGTATCACATTGATCGATTTGCGTATATTGAAGAATCCTTGCGTTCCTGTCATAAACCCCACTTGATCATGGTGTATGGTCCTTTTAACGTGCTGTTGGATTCTGTTCGCTAGTATTTTGTTGAGGATTTTTGCATCTATGTTCATCAGTGATACTGGCCTGCAGTTTTCTTTCTTTGTGACATCTTTGTCTGGTTTTGGTATCAGGGTGATGGTGGCCTTGTAGGATGAATTTGGGAGTGTTCCCCCCTCTGCTATGTCTTGGAAGAGTGTGAGAAGGGTGGGTGTTAGCTCTTCTCTAAATGTTTAATAGAATTCACCTGTGAAGCTGTCTGGTCCTGGGCTTTTGTTTGTTGGAAGATTCTTAATCAGTTTCAGTTTCAGTACTTGTGATTGGTCTCTTCATATTTTCTATTTCTTCCTGGCTCAGTTTCAGAAGGTTATGCTTTTCTAAGAATTTGTTCATTTCTTCCAGGTTGTCCATTTTATTGGCATATAGTTGCTTGTGGTAGTCTCTCATGATCCTTTGTATTTCTTTTTTTTTTTTTTCTTTTAGTTTTATTGATCTTTGCTATTGTTTCCTTTGTTTCTATTTCATTTATTTCTAATCTGATCTTGATGATTTCTTTCCTTCTGCTAACTTTGCATTTTGTTTGTTCTTTCCTTTAGGTGTAAGTTCCTTTAGGTGTAAGGTTAGAGTGTTTATTTGAGATTTTTCTTGTTTCTTGAGGTAGGCTTGTATAGCTATAAACTTCCCTCTTAGAACTGCTTCTGCTGCATCCCGCAGGTTTTGGATCGTCGTGTTTTCATTGTAATTTGTCCCTAGGTATTTTTTGATTCCCTCTTTGATTTCTTCAGTGATCTCTTGGTTATTTAGTAATGTATTGTTTAACCTCCATGTGTTTGTGTTTTTTTACATTTTTTCCCCTGTAATTCGTTTCTAATCTCATAACGTTGTGGTCAGAAAAGATGCTTGATATGATTTCAATTTTCTTAAATTTACTGAGGCTTGATTGGTGACCCAAGATGTGATCTATCCTGGAGAATGTTCCATGCACAGTTGAGAAGAAAGTGTAATCTGCTATTTTTGGATGGAATATCCTATAAATATCACTTAAATCTATCTGGTCTATTGCGTCATTTAAAGCTTCTGCTTCCTTATTTATTTTCATTTTGGATGATCTGTCCATTGGTGTAAGTGAGGTGTTAAGGTCTCCCGCTATTATTGTTACTGTCGATTTCCTCTTTTAGAGCTGTTAGCAGTTGCCTTATGTATTGAGATGCTCCTATGCTGAGTGCATATATATTTATAATTGTTATATCTTCTTTTTGGATTGATCCCTTGATCAT
This sequence comes from Orcinus orca, assembly GCF_937001465.1. NCBI lineage: Eukaryota > Metazoa > Chordata > Mammalia > Artiodactyla > Delphinidae > Orcinus > Orcinus orca. Next base: position 119,456,401 of record NC_064560.1, on the reverse strand, counting down.
TACGTAGTGTCCTTCCTTGTCTCTTGTAACATTCTTTATTTTAAAGTCTATTTTATCTGATATGAGTATTGCTACTCCAGCTTTCTTTTGATTTCCATTTGCATGGAATAACTTGTTCCATCCCCTCACTTTCAGTCTGTATGTGTCCCTAGGTATGAAGTGGGTCTCTTGTAGACAGCATATATATATGGGCCTTGTTTTTGTATCCATTCAGCAAACCTGTGTCTTTTGGTTGGAGCATTTAATCCATTCATGTTTAAGGTAATTATCGATATGTATGTTCCTATTACCACTTTCTTAATTGTTTTGGGTTTGTTTTTATAGGTCCTTTTCTTCTCTTGTGTTTCCCACTTAGAGAAGTTCCTTTAGTATTTGTTGTAGAGCCTGTTTGGTAGTGCTGACTTCTCTTAGTTTTTGCTTGTCTGTAAGGCTTTTGATTTCTCCATGGAATCTGAATGAGATCCTTGCTGGGTAGAGTAATCTTGGTTGTAGGTTCTTCCCTTGCATCACTTTAAGTATATCATGCCACTCCCTTCTGGCTTGTAGAGTTTCTGCTGAGAAATCAGCTGTTAACCTTATGCGAGTTCCCTTGTATGTTATTTGTTGTTTTTCCCTTGCTGCTTTCAATCATTTTTCTTTGTATTTGATTTTTGCCAACTTGATTACTATGTGTCTCGGCCTGTTTCTCCTTGGGTTTATCCTGTATGGGATTCTCTGTGCTGCCTGGACTTGGGTGGCTATTTCCTTTCCCATGTTAGGGAAGTTTTCGACCATAATCTCTTCAAAAATTTTCTTTGGCCCTTTCTCTCTCTCTTTTCCTTCTGGGACCCCTATAATGCGAATGTTGTTGCATTTAATGTTGTCCCAGAGGTCCCTTAGGCTGTCGTCATTTCTTTTCATTCTTTTTTCTTTATTCTGTTCCACAGCAGTGAATTCCACCATTCTGTCTTCCAGGTCACTTATCCATTCTTCTGCCTCAGTTATTCTGCTATTGATTCCTTCTAGTGTAGTTTTCATTTCAGTTATTGTATTGTTCATTTCTGTTTGTTTGTTCTTTAAATCTTCTAGGTCATTGTTAAACTTTTCTTGCATCTTCTTGATCTTTGCCTCCATTCTTTTTCCGAGGTCCTGGATCATCTTCACTATCATTATTCTGAATTCTTTTTCTGGAAGGTTGCCTATCTCCACTTCATTTAGTTGTTTTCCTGGGGTTTTATCTTGTTCCTTCATCTGGCACATAACCCCCTGCCTTTTCATCTTGTCTATCTTTCTGTGAATGTGGTTTTTGTTCCACAGGCTGCAGGACTGTAGTTCTTCTTGTTTCTGCTGTCTTCTCTCTCGTAGATCGATCCTTTGTATTTCTGCACTTTCAGTTGTTACTTCTCCTTTTGCATTTCTAATTCTGTTGATTTGATTTTTCTCCCTTTTTTTCTTGATGAGTCTGGCTAATGGTTTATCAGTTTTGTTTATCTTCTCAAAGAACCAGCTTTTTTAGTTTTATTGATCTTTGCTATTGTTTCCTTCTTTTCTTTTTCATTTATTTCTGATCTGATGTTTATGATTTCTTTCCTTCTGCTAACTTTCGGGGGGATTTTTGTTCTTCTTTCTCTAATTGCTTTAGGTGTAAATTTAGGTTGTTTATTTGAGATTTTTATTGTTTCTTGAGGTAGGATTGTATTGTTGTAAACGTCTGTCTTAGAACTGCTTTTGCTGCATCCGATAGGTTTTGGGCCATCTGGTTTTCATTGTCATTTGTTTCTAGGTATTTTTTGGTTTCCTCTTTGATTTCTTCAGTGATCTCTTGGTTATTTAGTAGAGTATTGTTTAGCCTCCATGTGTTTATATTTTTTACAGTTTTTTCCCTGTAATTGATATCTCGTCTCATAGCATTGTGGTTGGAAAAGATACTTTTTACTATTTCAGTTTTCTTAAATTTACGGAGGCTTGATTTGTGACCCAAGATATGATCTATCCTGGAGAATGTTCCATGAGCAGTTAAGTAGAAACTGTATTCTGTTGTTTTTGGATGGAATGTCCTATAAATATCAGTTAAGTCTATCTGGTCTAATGTGTCTTTTAAAGCTTGTGTCTCCTTTTTTATTTTCATTTTGGATGATCTGTCCTTTGGTGAAAGTGGGGTGGGTGTTAAAAGTCCCCTACTATTATTGTTACTGTTGATTCCCCCTTTTATGGCTGTTAGCGTTTGCCTTATGTATTGATGTGCTCCTATGGTGGGTACATAAATATTCACAATTGTTATATCTTCTTCTTGGATTGATCCCTTGATCATTATGTAGTGTCCTTCTTTGTCTCTTGTAATAGTCTTTATTTTAAAGTCTGTTTTGTCTGATTATGAGTATTGCTACTTCAGCTTTCTTTTGATTTCCATTTGCATGGAATACCTTTTTCCATCCCCTCACTTTCAGTCTGTATGTGTTCCTAGGTCTGAAGTGGTCTCTTGCAGACAGCATACATGTGGGTCTTGTTCTTGTATTCATTCAGCTAGTCTGTGTCTTTTGGTGGGAACATTTAATCCTTTACATTGAAGTTAATTATCAATATGTATGTTCCTGTTACCGTTTTCTTAATTGTTTTGGGTTTGTTTTTGTGGGTCTTTTTCTTCTTTCTCTTGTGTTTCCTGCCTAGAGAAGTTCCTTTAGCATTTTTTGTAAAGCTGGTTTGGTGGTGCTGAATTCTCCTAACTTTAGCTTGTCTGTAAAGGTTTTCATTTCTCTGTTGAACCTGAATGAGATCCTTGCTGTGTAGAGTAATCTTTGTTGTAGGTTTTTCCCTTTCATCACTTTAATATCCTACCACTCCCTTCTGGCTTGGAGAGTTTCTGCTGAAAGATCAGCTGTTAATCTTATGGAGATTCCCTTGTATGTTTTGTTACTTTTCCCTTGCTGCTTTTAATATTTTTTCTTTGAATTTATTTTTTGATAGTTTGATTAATATGTGTCTTTTCATGTTTCTCCTTGGCTTTATCCTGTATGGGACTCTCTGCACTTCCTGTACTTGATTGACTCTTTCCTTTCCCATGTTGGGAAGTTTTTTTTTTTGTTTTTTTTTGTTTGTTTGTTTTTTTTAAATAATAAGAAAAATAATATATTTTATTTTACTTTCATTTATTCCTTCTCTAATGTTCTTCCTTAATGAAGATCCAAGTTTCTGACCTATATCCTTTTCCTTCTTTCTGAAGAACTTTAAACATTTCTTGCAAGGCAGGTCTACTGGTGACAAATTCTCTCAACTTTTATCTCAGAAAGCATTTATTTCTCTTTCAATTTTGAAGTGTAATTTCTCTAGATACAGAATTCTCAGTTCCTGGGATTCTTCTTTTGATACTTTAAATATTTCATTACACTTCCTTCTTGCTTGTATAGTTTCTGAAGAGAAGTCTGATGTAGTTCTTATCCTTGGTCCTCTACAGGTCAGGATTTTTGTTCCTCTGGCTACTTTCACGATTTTTCCTTTGTCTTTGATTTTCTGCAGTTTGAGTATGATATGCCTAGGAATAGGGTTTTTTTTTTTTTTTTTTTTTTGTATCTATCCTGCTTGGTGTTCTCTGAGATTCCTGGATCTGTGGTTTGGTGTCTTCCATTAGTTTGAGAACATTTGCAGTCATTATTACATTAAATATTTCTTCTGCTCCTTTCTTTCTCTTCTCTCCTAATATTTGTCCTGTGCATTTATTACACATTTTGTAATTATCCCATAGTTCTTGGATATTCTGTTCTGTTTTTTTCATTCTTTTTTCTCTTTGTATTTCAGTCTTAGACGTTTCTACTGACATTTCTTTTTTTTTTTTTTTCTGGTAAATATTATATATTCAATATGAAACAGGAGGAAAGGGGGCAGGGCACAACCTTTAAAAGAATTACATAGCCCGAGGACACAACATAAACTGATTAGAACAAAATAGGTCCAAGATGGCGGACGAGTCTACTTCCACTAGACCTTGAGCCTCAGTATACACTCATTGTAACACATCAGCAAGCTAAGCGACACACCCACAGGTGCCACGACAGTTCCAAGGATGACCATAAAGGTCAAAAAGTGGGCGGTGGCTCAATTCCTAGAAATCCCCACCCCTTCCCCAAAATAGCTGGAATACTCCTCCCACTCATCAGCGTATGAAATTACTCACCCCTATAAAACTAACAACCCCATACCCTGGTGCTGCCCTCGCCTTCTTTTTTTTTTTTTTATTTTTTTTTATTTTTTTTTATAGGTATACCTGGATTTAATTCTCACTTCTACCGCTTGGTAGCTGGATAGCCTTAGGCAAGTTTCATACCTCCCTGAAATTCACTTAATTCAGTCTGTAAAATGGCATAATAACTTATTATAGCATCCTTTTAGGAATTTTAAATCAGTTCTTGAAATAAAAGTACACAATATATAGACAAGTATGGATTCCTCAATAGATGTTTGACCTTTCATTTCTCCAGTATCCCACCCGCATCAAATAAAGAAAAATACTTTTTAAAATTTACGAATATTTCATTGTTGTAAAGTTAAAGCCATAAAAATAATCAAATGGCCTACTATCATACCGTTAGAAGAAAAAAAAAAGGTGTTCATGAGAGTTCCATATTAGAATACAAGTTTTCCTTAGGCACCTGTTTATGTATGCTATTCTGCTCTTTACAATAAATAATTAAATTTAAAAGACTTAATTCCTCACTTTTAAGACCTTATTAGTTTACAAATTACATATTGACCTATGCTAAATTTTATACCGACCCATGCTAATGAATTCAGTACAGAAAACAAAAAACACTGCACTCAAGCAAACTACATATATATATATATATATATATATATATAACTTATATGAGAATTGCTACTCCAGCTTTCTTTTGGTTTCCATTTGCATGAAATACCTTTTTCCATCCCCTTACTTTCAGTCTGTATGTGTCTCTAGGTCTGAAGTGGGTCTCTTGTAGACAGCAAATATATGGGTCTTGTTTTTGTATCCATTCAGCCAATCTGTGTCTTTTGGTGGGAGCATTTAGTCCATTTACATTTAAGGTAATTTTCGATATGTGTGTTCCCATTCCCATTTTCTTAATTGTTTGGGGTTTGTTATTGTAGGTCTTTTCCTTCTTTTGTGTTTCTTGCCTAGAGAAGTTCCTTTAGCAGTTGTTGTAGAGCTGGTTTGGTGGTGCTGAACTCTCTCAGCTTTTGCTTGTCTGTAAAGGTTTTAATTTCTCCATCAAATCTGAATGAGATCCTTGCTGGGTAGAGTAATCTTGGTTGCAGGTTTTTCTCCTTCAACACTTTCAATATGTCCTGCCACTCCCTTCTGGCTTGCAGAGTTTCTGCTGAAAGATCAGCTGTTAACCTTATGGGGATTCCCTTGTGTGTTATTTGTTGTTTTTCCCTTGCTGCTTTTAATATGTTTTCTTTGTATTTAATTTTTGACAGTTTGATTAATATGTGTCTTGGCGTATTTCTCCTTGGATTTATCCTGTATGGGACTCTCTGTGCTTCCTGGACTTGATTAACTATTTCCTTTCCCATATTAGGGAAGTTTTCAACTATAATCTCTTCAAATATTTTCTCAGTCCCTTTCTTTTTCTCTTCTTCTTCTGGAACCCCTATAATTCGAATGTTGGTGTGTTTAATGTTGTCCCAGAGGTCTCTGAGACTGTCCTCAGTTCTTTTCATTCTTTTTTCTTTATTCTGCTCTGCAGTAGTTATTTCCACTATTTTATCTTCCAGGTCACTTATCCGTTCTTCTGCCTCAGTTATTCTGCTATTGATCCCATCTAGAGTACTTTTAATTTCATTTATTGTGTTGTTCATCGTTGCTTGTTTCATCTTTAGTTCTTCTAGGTCCTTGTTAACTGATTCTTGCATTTTGTCCATTCTATTGTCCATTCTATCTCCAAGATTTCGGATCAACCTTACTATCATTATTCTGAATTCTTTTTCCGGTAGACTGCCTATTTCCTCTTCATTTGTTAGGTCTGGTGGGTTTTTATCTTGCTCCTTCATCTGCTGTGTGTTTTTCTGTCTTTTCATTTTGCTTACCTTACTGTGTTTGTGGTCTCCTTTTTTGCAGGCTGAAGGTTCGTAGTTCCTGTTGTTTTTTGTGTCTGTCCCCAGTGGCTAAGGTTGGTTCAGTGGGTTGTGTCGGCTTCCTGGTGGAGGGTACTAGTGCCTGTGTTCTGGTGGATGAGGCTGGATCTTGTCTTTCTGGTGGGCAGGTCCACGTCTGGTGGTGTGTTTTGGGGTGTCTGTAGACTTATTATGATTTTGGGCAGCCTCTCTGCTAATGGGTGGGGTTGTGTTCCTGTCTTGCTAGTTGTTTGGCATAGGATGTCCAGCACTGTAGCTTGCTGGTCGTTGAGTGAAGCTGGGTGCTGGCGTTGAGATGGAGATCTCTCGGAGATTTTTGCTGTTTGATATTATGTGCAGCTGGGAGGCCTCTTGTGGACCAGTGTCCTGAAGTTGGCTCTCCCACCTCAGAGGCACAGCACTGACTCCTGGCTGCAGCACCAAGAGCCTTTCATCCACAGGGCTCCTTAATTTGGGATGATTCGTTGACTATTCAGGTATTCCACAGATGCAGGGTATATCAAGTTGATTGTGGAGCTTTAATCCGCTGCTCCTGAGGCTGCTGGGAGAGATTTCCCTTTCTCTTCTTTGTTCTCACAGCTCCCAGGGGCTCAGCTTTGGATTTGGCCCCGCCTGTGCGTGTAGGTCGCCGGAGGGCGTCTGTTCTTTGCTCAGACAGGACGGGGTTAAAGGAGCCGCTGATTCGGAGGCTCTGGCTCACTCAGGCCGGGGGGTAGGGAGGGTCACGGAGTGTGGGGCGGGCCTGCAGCGGCAGAGGCCGGCGTGACGTTGCAGCCTGAGGCGCGCCGTGCGATCTCCCGGGCGAGTTGTCCCTGGATCCCGGGACCCTGGCAGTGGCGGGCTGCACAGGCTCCCCGGAAGGGCGTGTGGCTAGTGACCTGTGTTCGCACACAGGCCTCCTGGTGGCGGCAGCAGCGGCCTTAGCATCTCATGTCTGTCTCTGGGCTCCGCACTTTTAGCCGCGGCTCGCGCCCGTCCCTGGAGCTCTCTCAAGCAGCGTTCTTAATCCCCTCTCCTCGTGTACCAGGAAACAAAGAGGGACGTAAAAGTCTCTTGCCTCTTCGGCAGGTCCAGACTTTTCCCCGGACTCTCTCCCGGCTAGCTGCGGTGCACTAACGCCCTGCAGGCTGTGTTCACGCCGCCAACCTCAGTCCTCTCCCGGCGCTCCGACAAAAGCCGGAGCCTCAGCTCCCAGTCCCGCCCGCCCCGGCGGGCGAGCAGAAAAGCCTCTCGGCTGGTGAGTTCCGGTCGGCCCGATCCTCTGCGCTGGAATCTGTCCGCTTTGCCCTCCGCACCCCTGTTGCTGTGCTCTCCTCCGCGGCTCCCAAGCTCCCCCACTCCGCCTCCCGAAGTCTCCACCCGCGAAGGGGCTTCCTAGTGTGTGGACACTTTTCCTCCTTCACAGCTCTCTCCCGCTGGTGCAGGACCCGTCCCTATCCTTTTGTCTCTGTTTAGTTTTTTCTTTTGCCCTAACCAGGTACGTGGGGGGTTCCTTGCCTTTTGGGAGGTCTGAGGTCTTCTGCCAGCGTTCAGTAGGTGCTCCGTAGGAGTTGTTCCACGCGTAGATGTATTTCTGGTGTATCTGTGGGGAGGAAGGTGATCTCCGCGTCTTACTCTTCCGCCATCTTCCCGGAAGTCCATGTTGGGAAGTTTTCAACTATAATGTCTTCAAATATTTTCTCAGACCCTTTCTTTTTCTCTTCTTCTGAGACCCCTATAATCAAATATTGGTTCCTTTACTGTTGTCCCAGAGGTCTCTGAGACTGTCCTCAATTCTTTTCATTCTTTTTTCTTTATTCTGCTCTGCGGTAGTTATTTCCACTATTTTATCTTCCAGGTCACTTATCCGTTCTTCTGCCTCAGTTATTCTGGTATTGATTACTTCTAGAGTATTTTTAATTTTACTTATTGTGTTGTTCATCATTCTTTGTTTGCTTTTTAGTTCTTCTAGGTCCTTGTTAAACCTTTCTTGTATTTTCTCTATTCTATTTCCAAGATTTTGAATCATCTTTACTATCATTATTCTGAATTCTTTTTCAGGTAGACTGCCTATTTCCTCTTCAGTTGTTTGGTCTTGTGGGTTTTTACCTTGCTCCTTCATCTGCTGCATATTTCTCTGTTTTCTCATTTTGTTTAATTTATTGTGTTTGGGGTCTCCTTTTCACAGGCTGCAGGTTCATATTGCCTGTTATTTTTTGCTGTATGCCCCAGTGGGTGAAGTTGGTTCAGTGGCTTGTGTAGGCTTCCTGGTGGAGGGGACTCGTGCCTGTGTTCTGGTGGGTGGAGCTGTTTCTTGTCCTTCTGGTGGGCGGGACTGCAGCTCGTTGTGTGTTTTGGAGTGTCCATGAACTTAGTATGACTTTAGGCAGCCTCTCTGCTCATGGGTGGGGTTGTGTTCCTGTCTTGGTAGTTGTTTGGCATGGGGCATCCAGCACTGGAGCTTGCTGGCCATTGGGTGGAGCTGGGTCTTAGTGTGGAGATGAAGATCTCTGAGAGAGCTCTTGCTGATTGATATTATGTGGGGCCGGGAGGTTTCTGGTTGTCCAGTGTCCTGGACTCAGTACTCCCACCATGGAGGCTCAGGCCCAACACCCAGCCAGAGTACCAAGACCCTCCCAGCCACATAACTCAGAAAAAAAAGGAAGAAAGAAAAACAACCACCAAAAAAATGAACAGACAGAACCCTAGGACACATGGTAAAAGCAAATCCCTGGTGAAATTTCAGACCCACAAAAAATTGGGTCTGCTTCATGCGGAAGATCCAGTAGTGAGCCAGAAGAAGCCAAGAAGGATGGATTCCAGGTATGATGCAGAGATTGTAAAGTTACTTTTGGTTCTCAAGACATCAGTCTGTTCATTTCTGATAGAGAGGGATGTTGAAGTCTCCAGCTATGATAATGGGTGTATCCGTTTCCTTCAGGTTCTATCAGTTTTTGCCTCACATAATTTGATGCTGTGTTGTTAAACACATACACAATGAGGATTGTTATGTCTTCTTGGGGAATTAACCCCTTTATCATTATATAATGCCTTCTTTATCACTGATAACTTTCCTTGTTTTGAAGTCTGCTCTGTCTGAAATTAATATAGGAACTCCTGCTTTCTTTTGGTTAGTATTAGTGTGTTGTATTTTTCTCCAGCCATTTACTTTTACTCTAACAACACTAAACCACTTTACAGTGAGTTGGGAGTACTTTATAATAACCATAATCCTAATTCCTCCTTCCACTTGCATCATTGCTGTCAGTCATCTTATTTTATATACATATATATGCATATGTATGTAAATATGTGCATAATCATACATGATCAAGTACACTGTTGCTGTTTTTGTTTTTGGCCACGCTGCTTGGCATGCAGGACCTTAGTTCCCTGACCATGGCTCACGGGCCCAGCCGCTCCACGGCATGTGGGATCCTCCCGGACTGGGGCACCAACCCGTGTCCCCTGCATCAGCAGGCAGACTCTCAACCACTGCGCCACCAGGGAAGTCCGGAAGCATGGATTCTTAACCACTGGACCGCCGGGGAGGTCCCCCACTGTTGCTATTTTTTTGAACAAACTTCTGTTAGCTCAGTTAAGAATGAGAAAATTAAAAGTTTTATTTTATTTTCACTTATTTCTTCTTAACTGCTCTTGCATTCTCATGTAGATCCAAGTTTCTGACCTATATTATTTTCCTTCTCTCTAAAGAACCTCTGTTAACATTTCTTATAAGGCAGGTCTACCAGCAACAAATTGCCTCCATTTTTTTTTGCTTAAGAAAATCTTTATGTTTCTTTCACATTTTTTTAATGTTTATTTTTAGATTTAATTTTTCTTTTACATGATAGCTTGTCTCTCTTAATCCCCTACCCCCATGTTGCCCCCCCCTTCCCTCTACCCACTGATAACCACTAATTTGTTCTCTGTATCTGAGAGTCTGTTTCTTTTTTGTTATAATCAATAGTTTGTTGTATTTTTTAGATTTCACATGCAAGTGGTATCATAGAGTATTTTTCTTTCTCTAACTTCACTTAGTGAAATACCCTCCAAGTCCATCTGTGTTGTTGGAAATGTGAAAATTTCTTTTTTATGGATGAGTGATATTCCATTGTGTGTGTGTGTGTGCGTGTGTGTGTGTGTGTGTGTGTGTGTGTGTGTGTGTGTTTATACACACCACGTCTTATCCATTCATCTGTTGATGGACACTTAGGTTGCTTCCATATCTTGGCAATTGTAAATAATGCTGCTATAAACATTGGGGTGCGTGTATCTTTTCAAATTAGTGTTCATGTTTCTTTCAGATATATACCCAGAAGTGGAATTGCTGGGTCATATGGTAGTTCTATTTTTAGTATTTTGAGAAACCTCCATACTCTTTTCCACAGTGGTTGCACCAATACATTCCCACCAGTCTCCTTCACTTCTGAAGGATAATTTTGCAGGGTACATAATTCTAGGTTGGCAGACTTTTTCTCTTACCACTTTAACTATTTCACTTCACTCTTCTTGCTTGCATGGTTTCTGCAAAGAAGTCAGATGTAATTACTCTTTATAAGTAAAATATTTTTTCCTCTGGCATCTTTCAGGATTTTTTTCTTTATCTTTGATTTTTTATAGTTTGAAAATGATATGCTTAGGTGCTTTTTTTTTTTTTTTTTTTTTTTCCTTTTTCCTTCCCTCCATTTTCCTGCTTGCTGTTCTCTGAGCTTCTTGGATATGTGATTGGACATCTGACATTAATTTGGGTAAATTCTCAGTCATTATTATTTCATATATTTCTTTTGTTCCTTTCGCTCTTTCTTCATCTGTTCTTTCTGTCTTGTGTATGTTACACCTTTTGTAGTTGTCCCACAGTTCTTGAATAGTCTTTTTTTTTTCAGTCTTTGTTATCTTTCCTTTCAATTTTGGAGATTTCTGTTGCTTAATCCTCAAGCTCAGAGGTTTTTTTCCTCAGCCATGTCCAGTCTACTAAGCTCATCACAGGTGTTCTTAGTACTTTTGATCTCTAGATTGTTCTGCAGGGGGCGGTATTCTTTATTAGGATTTCTATTTCTCTGCTTGCATTGCTCTTCTGTTCTTGTATGCTATCTACTTTAAACATTGGAGTCTTAGCATATTAATCATAGTTGTTTTAAATTCCTAGTCTGCTGATTCCAATATCCCTGCCATATCTGGTTCTGATGCTTGTTCTGTCATTTCAAAATGTATTTTTGTCTTTTGGTATGTTTTTTTCTCGTTTTTCTTGATTGCTAGACATGATGTGCTGGGTAAAAGGAACTGCTGTAAATAAGCCTTTAGTGATGTAGTGGTAAAGTGTATAGGAAGAGGAAGTATTCTATGGTTGTGATTAGGTCTCAGTCTTTTAGTCTGAGCCTTTCCCTCAGGATTGTGAATATCACAATTATTTATCCGTTTTTTCTCTCCCTTTAGGTGTGTCAGATGGTTAGAGTTGACTAGTGTTGGGTATATCCCCTCCTCCAGATCAAATAGACTCTGATAATACCACAGTAGGTCAGACCCTCCTTAACTAGTTTCTCCTGAGGACAGGCCTTGTTAAGAACAGAGTGTTCTGGCACATTTCGTAATGGTTCCTTCTCCACTCCCCTGCTGGAAGCATGTATGGCTTTTTCTGATACTTATTGTGGGAACCTGGTTGATCTTCTAGAGGTAAACTCACAAGAGTTTGGGGGCATCACAATGACTGTCCCCACCCCCAAACAGGAGTTTTTTTAACTGTCAGAGTTGTCCATCCTGAGCCTCCAGCAATTTGTCAATTACAGTTGAGTTTTTTTTTTTTTCCCCCCAACCCTGGCACTGGTTTCCATGGTGATTTTCACTCATGAGTCTCTGCTCTGGTAAGCAGTGACTCCCTTTTTTTTGCTCTCTGCAGTCTTAGGGGTGGGGTTTGCCCTGTGTCCTCCTCTTTCATAGATCTAAGAGGAGTTGTGGATATTTTTTGTTGTTGTTCAGCTTTTTTTACTTGTTGTTACAACAGAATGGCAGCTTCCAAGCTCCTTATATGCCAAAACAGAAACCAGAAGTCTGTATTACTTTTTAAATTAAATTTTAAATGTATAAGGAAAGACCTAAGTTTAAATAATAAATAGGATGACTCAAGTAATGCTTTTTGTTAAAACCATTTTGAAAACCCTTACTGCTAATAGATTATGAAGTTTTGGAATACACATTATATATAGTTTTATTAAAAATAAGGAATGCATTCTTTTGTCACTTAAGTAGAAATTGTTTGTATTTTAGATAATGTTCAGTCATCCAGGCCTAGACATTCAGGGCAGAAGTATAGAATACGTACAGCGGCAAATACCCAAGGAATGTGGAAGCCTAAAGTCCCAAAATAAGGTAAGCTTAGTTTTATCTTCTGATTTGGAATGTAACTAATTAACATGTAAGTGAAATTTTCCAGTCTTTCTAATTCTCCATATAGTTGAGTTGTACTAGAATTGTTTTTTAGTGTATAAATTTTCCATTTGTTTATATATACTTCTAAACCCCATTACTTAAATTCCCTCCAAATTTCTGGTTTGAGTCTGGGGGATTGTCAGTATACTTATCACCAGTAGGAATCGTATGTTGTAATATAATGGTCTGCATCCATCACTCCACCTTTAGTCCAGACGTGGAGTTTTTTTAGCCACAATTCCAAATATATGGGGAATAGAAGTCTGCCCCAACGTGGATTCATGTGCTTACTTATAAAGTAGTCACTGTGTCCAGGGACTGGCACTAGAAGATATAAATGTGACTACTAGAAGCCCACTTATATGGGTGAAGGGAAGCGTCATTTTGATTTATGCCTGAAAAATTTACTTTTCTCCCTGGCCTCAAGGAAACAGGCTACCCAGAAGGATGAGAGAGTGTGATGTGTTTTAAGTCATTTTCAGAGACTTGTATAGCCAACCTATGAACATGTATGTCTTTGTATTAGTTTGCCAGGGCTGTCATAACAAAATACCACAGACAGAGTGGCTTAAACAACAAACATTTATTTGCTCACAGTTCTGGAAACTGGAAGTCCCAGTTCAAGGTGTTGATGCATTTGGTTTCTTCTGTGGCCTTTCTCCTTGGCTTGCCAATGGTCACCTTCTGGCTGTGTTTTTTTTCCTCTGTGCACCCACATCTCTGGTCTCTCTCTCTCTCTTTCTGTCCAAATTTCTTCTTCTTATAAGGATACCAATCAAATTGGATTAAGGCCTACCCTAAGGGCCTTATATTTTAATCACCTTTTTAAAAGGCCCTATTTCCAAATGCAGTCATATTCTGACATACTGGGATTGGGGCATCAACATATGGATTTGGGGGGACACAATTCAGCCTATAACGTTCCACCCTCTGGTCCCTCTTCTCACATGCAAAATACATTCACCCCATCACAACACCCCAAAAAACTTAACCCTTTCTAACATCACCTCTAGGTCCCAAATCTCATCTAAATACCATCTAACTCAAGTGTAAGTGAACTCAAAGTTTGATTCATCCTGAGGCAGAATTCCTCTGGGCTCATGAGGGAGGTGGCCCCATCCCCTTGGCCATCAGTGATAGCATCTTCCTGAGAATTTTCTTGCTCTTCAACTTCTGGTTCATTTTTGTTTTAAAAATTACTATTTCAATTAATCACTTCCTTCTCATATTGTAGTATAAGCAGCAAGGAGGAACTAGGCTGCACCCTCAGCACTTTGCTTGTAAATTTATGCTAAATATCCAAGTCCATCACTCACAAATTCTGCCTTCCACAAGAGACTAGAATACAATTCACCCGCATTCTTTGCCACTTTATAACAAGGATCAACTTTCCTCTGGTGTCAACAGTATGTTCCTCATTTCCATCCAAGCCCTCACCAGAAGCACCTTTAATGTTCTTATTTCTACCAAGTCTCTTCAAAGCTACCTAGCCTTTTTATAACATGCACCTCAAAACTCTTTCAGCCCCTACCCATTACCCAGTTCCAAAGGCACTGCCACATTTTTAGATGTTTGTTAGCACAACATCCTACACCTTGGTACTAAAATCTGTATGAGTCAGGGTTCTCCAAAGAAACAGAACCAACAAGAGATATATATATATATAAAGAGAAAGAGACTTATTTTAAGGAATTGGCTCATGGGATGGTAGAGGTACATATTCAAAATCTGCAGGGTAGGCTGTCAGGCTTGAGACCTAGGGAAGAGCTGTAGTCTATATCCAAAGGCAGACTGCTGGTAGAATTCTTTCTTGTTCCAGCAAGGTCAGTCTTTGTACTAATAAAGCCTTCAGCTGATTGGATGAAAGCCACCTACGTCATGGAGGATAATCTACTACACTTATGGTCTACCCATTGAAATGTTTATCTCGTCCAAGAAACATGTTCACTTAAACATGTAAAATAATGTTAGCCAAATATCTGGGCACTGTGGCCCAGCCAAGTTGGCACATAAAATTAACCTTCACAGTCATTATTGCAATTTTCATCTCTTTCCTTTTTAGGTCCCTTTGAAATCAATCCGACATGTGAGCTTTCAAGATGAGGATGAGATTGTCAGAATAAACCCTCGCGATATCTTAATACGTCGCTATGCAGACTACAGACATCCTGACATGTGGAAAAGTGACTTGGAGAGAGATGATACTGACTCCAGTATTCAGTTTTCTAAACCAGACAGTAAAAAATCAGACTATCTGTACTCTTGTGGGGATGAGACTAAGTTAAGTTCACTCAAAGACTCTGTGGTATTTAAGACACAGCCTTCCTCATTAAAATTTAAGAAGTCAAAACGAAGAAAAGAAGATGGTGAACGTTCTCGCTGCGTATACTGCCAAGAAAGGTTTAATCATGAAGAAAATGGCAGGGGAAAGTGTCAGGATGCTCCAGACCCTATTAAAAGATGCATATATCAAGTTAGTTGCATGCTCTGTGCAGAGAGCATGTTGTATCATTGTATGTCAGACTCAGAGGGAGATTTTTCTGATCCCTGTTCATGTGACACTAGCGATGACAAGTTCTGCTTACGATGGTTAGCCCTAGTAGCTTTGTCTTTCATTGTACCATGTATGTGCTGCTACGTCCCTTTGAGAATGTGCCATCGTTGTGGTGAGGCGTGTGGGTGCTGTGGTGGGAAACATAAAGCTGCTGGATGAAAGCATCCAGTGCCAAAATGAGCTTAAAATCTTTGTGTCCAGGAATTAGCTAACTTGGATTTGTGGAAGCTTTTGGCAAGCATTATGAAATCTTGCCTGGTATCATTGGGGCCACACGTGGAGGAAGCAGAACTCATCAGTTCTTGGCATTTCACAAATGCTAGCCATGCCTAACTTTTTCCCTGGAGTGCATGGCATGTTTTGTTGCAGGTTCTAAAGAATATTTGCAAAAGGAAACCATTTCTGGTTATTGGCTATATAAAGTGAGCATAAATATGATCCAACTAAAAGGGGTTAATTTTTTGGCATTTTTGTATATTTATGCATTAGGTGATGGGACTTTTAAAGGTTTGAATTCATTAAGATATAAACTTAAAGTGCACTAGGGGACAGTTGATTTCAATCTAAAAAAAGTTAACACTTGGGAACTGTAAGAAGTAAAACAAGTGCAACTAAATCATTTATTAGTTGTTTTTTGAAAGCAGTTTTATGTATAAATAACAAATGTTTATATTTAACTAAATATAAGGTACGAGTTATTACATATTAAACTTTTCCTCCCCTTCCTAGTTCTGAAGTAGATGTACATATATCTACTGTCACATTCCATTATATTTTGAATATTTTACTTATCTAGTTAATAACATTTTGGTTCCATGTGAATGATTTGATATTTTCATTGTCATTTCCCTCTGGCTACAGTTTATATTGAGTTATATCTGTACATTCTGGTAATCTAAAATCCTTAAAAAATATTCTAATAGCCTTGAGTGACCAACTTTTTTTTAAAGCACAGATGTAATTGTCTAATGTTATGATGGGAACATAACACTTATTTTTATATAAAAAGAGACTGAGTAAACATTATAGAAAAAAGTAAGGTTTTGGGTTGTTGTTTTGTTTTTTGTGGTATTCAACCAGCAAGTTGTTTTCTTTCAGAGTTTCCTCCTTCAAAAAATTATATTGCATTTACAAATGTTTTACAAGGTGAAAAGTGTAACTGGATAGTTAGAGTAAGTAAAACAGTGTCCTCCTGAGATTTCCACTTATCATTCTGCTAAACCAGAATATGTTCAGCTGTGTTACTAACTTTTTAGCTTAATTCTCAGTGCTTATTATCACATAACAATGATACCTTTTCTCAGTTGCATTTTATTTTATTTAAACTGGCCAAAAGCAAAATTATTTTATGTAAAGGATGTGCTAAACTATCCCAAGAAAGTATTTAATCCAGTATTGTGAATGAAATATCTTGTACGTATAAATTTATTTCTTTTGCAGAGCATTGTCTTACTGGATGTTTTATTTACAAAGTAGTTGGATAAATGTTCTAGCAAATTGTTTGAAGTACTTTGGGGTCAAATTTGTCTTTTTTTTTTTTTTTTTTAAGTGTTACATTAAAACTCTAACCAAGTAAGGGGTTCCTTAAGAACATTCCCTTAAAGGGAAAAGTTGAGAAGTGTGCCTTTTTTTAATGGCTTGAAGTTTCAGAAGTGATAAAAATTAAAATCACACTACTGTTAGAAGCTCATTTTCTATGCAGGTTTTTAAATGTCATTTATGTAATCATTCTTTTTACATATCACACTTAAGCTTGTGTTAGCTTTCTTCTTTTGCCCCAGATCAAACTGAACAATGTATATAACACTATCTGTCTGTAAAATACTTTTTTTAAGAAAGCATTTATATTTATATGACAGCTTGAACTGACAACATTGTGTATATAGATCATCTTAAAGTATTATTTCACATTGAAAAGAAGAAAAATATATTGATAACTATAGATGTTATGAAGAAGAGGTTATTTCTAGTTTTGTACTAAAAATTAATTGGATGAACTAAGTCCAAAACATGATACTGTAGCAGCAGTTTTAAGTCTTATTTTTACTGTTTATATATTTGGAAGCTGCTACACCAGATGATCTTCATCCCTGAAGTTTTCAGCTAAACTTGGTTTCCTAGAATAGACTGTTAACTTTCAAAATTACTTTTTATTGGTAAAATGGAAATACTGGTTTTCCTTGTGAATAATTTTCGTATTTGTAAGTGCTGAGTTTATAATTCAGGTTTGATCAGGTGTGAACAACTGAAGAAAATAACTTGCTGGCTATATAGGAAAATGCTGTGGAAATGAACTGTGTATATACTTCTGGGAAGAACAAATTTAATCATTTCTTCTGTTGAGCACTAATCAGTATAGTGCAACTCCTGGTCCTGTACTGTATTTTATATGCAACATATATGCTTTAATATTTTAATGTTTGTGCATTAATATTTTCAATTTGTTTAACCACTTTGCTGCTAAGATTTTTCCGTCCCATCCCCATTTTTCCTTTACAGTTTTAAACAAGTTTCTTCATTAAAAACTATGGTCATGAAATGGTTTTTATTTTACCTTGGATCTTTATAGTTTAACACACCCAGGTTCCAAATCAGTCTAGAAGACTAACTGATAATATAATGTTACCTGAATCCCTATGTGGAAATTTTCTCTTGAGTAAATTAGAATTCTTATGTGAATTCTTAGGTTAAATTTCTCATTCTTAAACGTGTATAGGTATATTCAGGAACATTTTCTTGTTCTGCATTACAGATTTGGCACTGCCAATTGGCTTGTCCTCTAAAACCTTTCTCTTTGGTTTTAATCTGGTAGTAGAAGCAAATGGCTAAACAAAACTGCTTAAGTAATAGTAAATATTGAAAATGAAATCATCTAGATGACATGACAAGAAAGACTTTTCGTCTGATGGCTTGTTCAGAATTGATAATCCTTAAATGATTTGTCTCCTGAGTTGACAGGGGAGTCATTTGATTTCGGAAGAAATATGAGGTATGTAACTTCAGCACCACCTACTGGATGATGTATAGACCATACGTGAGGTGGCAATTGGGATCTGACAGGGTTCATTCATCATTACTACCAGTAAAGGGCTATTTAAGTGGTGGCCACCTCCAAATGGAGAAAGCAGGAATAAGAAATATCTCAAAGGAACTGTAAAACCAATCTTTTCCCTAATGTGTCTTGTTGAAAGATTTTAAGCACTTTTTTCTTACATATCCTGTTTTAAAATATTTATCGATATTTGGAACTGGCAATCAAACTTAATGTGCCGAAGCATTTATAGAACCAATTCTTTCAACTTGCAAAAGCCATTACCAAAATGGTATTCTTACTTTTCCTCCCATTACCAGTCAGGGAGAATTTTTTAGAAAAAAATAAACATCACTGTATTTCATCATGACAACTTCAGAGAGTGTGTGTGTCTCTGGGATAATGTTGGGCAGGGGTTAAAATTTAAAGGGGGAAACTTAAAACTACCTATTTTCATTGGTTATTCAGCAGTGCCTAAAATGAACTTTTGAGGTAATACAAATGCACTTTCAATTCATGTGTATAGTGCCATCTGATATCTTGGGTAAGTCTTGTCTTTTCTTTTTCTCTCCCCAGCCCCCCCTTAAAGGAACACTACAGAGATGTTTCTTAATACCTATATGTCTCAGAAATACAGGAAATACGTACTTTCCTCCAGATTTAAAGAATCTTAAGGATGTTTATTTTGTTGAAATTTACTTTAGGTTTTGTGATACACTTTGGAATATATGTTTAAGATTGGGTTTTTTATTTTAGCCTAAAGATATATTAAACAAGTGTAACATTTTTCTACATGAAACTTTGAAAACTTTAGTTACCTGGAAAACATAGATTCTTAACTAAATATTCTTATTCTTAATTTGATTTCCAAGATCACATTTCTAAGTATAAGGGGAAGCACTAGAAACTTGCATCATTGTTACACTTAAAAAAAAAAAAATTGGTCTGTACTCCACAATAATAGCACCATAAGGTGTTTTGAAGTAAGTCAAAACAAAGAAATCACAACCTGAGATAATTTATATAAACCAAAAAATAAGGTGGGGGAGGCTTTAAGTTATTAAGGTACTGTTTGCCTAGCAGCCAGGTGGTTATAAAACTTTGATATGCTTTGAAACACTGATGTTAGCCATTGTTCCTGAAAGCTCCTTAAATTGCATAAGTTGCTAGTTTTGAAATTTTTCAAGAATAATCTAGTTGAAAAGCCTTTGTATTAAAGATACACATAGAGATTTTTGTGAACATTGCCAGTATGTAGTATCATTTGCTTTCTATTTTTGACCTCAAAAGTGCCTCACTTGTATATTATTTCCATTAAAAGCTTGACTGCATTCTTTCCAATAAGCAATGAAAAATTGTTTAACTCATGTCATAATGTATCTCCTTAGATATAGTTGACTAGCTTGATAGTTTTGGATATATAATGTAAATACGCATATATAAGTTTGTAACTGTTTTTGTTACATCATACCCATGTAATTGGACATATCAGATGATATCATAAGAATTTGTTTTAATTACCTGATTAAACCTATCATGAAATATAAAAGGACTTTTTCTTACTCTTCTAGAGATAACAAACTATCACATAAGAGATAATAATTACTAAAGCAGAAAGCAGTAGTAGAAATGGAAGCTTTTGATCATAATTTTTTAAGGTGTATTTTTAACCAAAAGGTCATGTATAGTTCATTTTAATGACTTATTTATTCACCCTTGATTGTATCCAGATTTTTTTTTATAGTTTGTTACCTGATACATTATTTGGTTTGGGAACATGTTACAACGAAGTCTGGATTAACTGCCTTAAATGATGTGTGGGAAATTTTTAACCCACTACTCTTACTCTTTTTTTTTTTTTTTTTGGTATCAGAGTTTCACTTAACTTGTAATATAAGCAAAATTAATCTAAATGAAAAATTATTAGGACAGTACTCAAAAATCATAATGTATTTCAACACCAGAATAACTTTTGAATTACTTATATTACAGTTGTATTTATTTGAAAAATCAAGAATTAACTGTTTATACCTTTACCATGAATTATGAAATGTTAGTCTTATGTGTTTATTTACAGGTTTTCAGAAATTTACTTTATGTTCTTCACATCAAGTTAATACCCACAAGTAAGTAGAATAGTTTTTACACGAGAGAAATTGAAACTAGGGTTTCTGCTTGGCTGTCAATATAGTGTCATGCACACAGTAGTCCTTAAAAAACATCAGCATTAATAATATGGAAGTTGGAGTCAACTTTAAAACCAACTACTCTAAGATTTGCAGTTTTAGAGGTATCCTTAAAATAATGGCTAAAAAAATGTATAATAAAAGTCTAACAAAATCATAGTTGAAATGGTGTTTTCTTTTGTCTAGCAGTCTTTATTTTATGTTTTTAAATAATCACTTACAGTCCTCAAATAACCATATAATGTAAGTATTATCCTCATTTTACTTAAAGAAGAGGTTTAGGTTTCAAGAGGTTAAAAACTATCCCCAAGATCACATTAGAGGTATCGGGATTGAACCAAATTGTCTTACTCCAAAGCCCATGCTTTTAGTCACAATGCAGTTTTGTGTTTCGTTATAAGAGTCACAGATGTACTTCATAGAATAATCATATTGTTCTGTTAAAATGAAATTTTATTTAAGTTGAACAGTATGATTATTCTGTGAAGTACAAAGCCTTTAAAAACAAAGCCTGTCTTTAAACCAGAGTTGCATTTAGTATCAGGGCTGCTACTTACACACGTGTCAGATTGATGAGTTTACTGTCCCCACTTCCCTCAAACTTAATTTTAACTTAGAAATAATACAATAACCAAGAGTCTGTGTACAGTTTGGAAAGAAGTAGGACAGGAAGAATTCCAGAATTTCTAATACTGAAGTAAGATTCTTTCTGGATGATAAAACTGAGACCTGTTTAGCTTTCATTTCCATTACTTACTAATTTTGCATTGTCAAATTGTAAGATACTTTCTTTTAAAAATGTGATACAGGAGATCTTATGGATATTACTTGTCAAACATAAACCCCTTTTGTGCTCTCAATTTTTTTTTCTCCCCTGTTATAGGAATAATGTCTCCAACTTCTCCAAATCTATGAAGAGAAGAATTCATGGAGAAGAAATTTCAATAGTGTATTATAATTCATTTTTATATTCTTACCAAGAATGACCAGCAAGCTTAAATGTGTGTCTTTCATCAGTAGAGGAATCCACAGTGTTTCACTCTTTCTTAAAATTTAAGAGAAAATAAGGTTGTATGAATGTATAAGCTCCCAGCTAGTTAATAGTTCTTGTTAAATTATCAAAGTAAAATATACGGATAGCATGAAACCCCAAAGTTCTAAGAAAGAAATAGGAATCCAAACCAAATTATTTAAGATTACTGAAAAAATTGAGTTCACTGACATTTTAGGACTGGAAGGCCCCTTAGAGATCAGTATAACACCCTTATTTTACAAATGTAGAAACAGGTCCAAAGAGGTTAAGATATTAGTGTTAAGGTCATTAACTTATATAGAAACACAGCCTGTACTTTAAACCCATACATCCAACTTCCTACAGTGCATCTCTTGCATGCATCTCAAATTCAGTAAGTCCAAAACTTATTTCCCCCATTCCTTAAACCTTTTTTCTCTTCTCTGCCTTGTTAGATGGTGATACCACTGTACATCCAGTAGTCTGAGCCAGCAACCTGGTTATTATCTTAGTTTCTCATTTTCCCTTAAGTCATCTCACACTACTGATGTTGAGGCTTAGGCATTGAATCACTTGAACATCTTTATTTTTAACAAAAGATGGTAAATATGACTGGAAGGTGAAAGTACTTTAGACTGCAACAAAATGGTGTTAAACTGAGATCTTCAGGTTGAGATATCCCCAGATTTAGACAAAAGAAGTGGTTTGTGTGGGATTGAGGAATCGAATGGTGGTGACTTGAAAGAATACTTCAGCACCTAGAACCAACGAGGGAGTTAAGAGCAACTTGAACTATCGAGTGCAAACATAGAGAAATGATAAATTTTAAACTATATTCCCCTTTCCTTACACCCATTCCCTTTTTTTCAGTAATATAAGCTTGTTGTCTATTGTTTCTTGTGATGGTGGTTTTCTGAGAGTTTGGGCGAAAGAGAAGTTTGTTAGTGGACACCTTTGGAATCCATAATCAGGTGAGCCCATAGTCAAAAGGTTTTCTTTTTACACCCCATTTTTCCCTAAAGCAATGTCAGAAATAGCCATCGTGGTACAGATTTCTTCCTCTTTTGAATGTTACATCTCCAGGCAATGCCAACTATTTAAAGGATGTTTGGGAGGTGCCATTTCACGTAGAGTAGTAAGGGAAGGCCATGTAAATTTTAAGTAGGAAAAGAACTATCCAGGTTGAAGGAAGAGCAAATGCAAAGGGTCTGAAGAGGAAGGAGTTTGGCTTGTTGAACAGCAAAGAGGCTAGTGTGACTAGAGGTGGCAGAGTGAGGAAGCTCATGAAAGGAGGGAAAGTCACAGAGTACCAGGCACCAGATCTCAGGGCCTTGTAAGGCAGGGGGAGGAGTTCAGATTTTATTCTGAGGGTGATAAAAATCCACTGGAAGGTTTTGAACAGAGACATTTCATGATCTGGCTGCTCTGTGGCCTATTTTTTTTAATGATTAATAGATTTATTTATTGCTTTATGTCTACTATTCCTTTCTCTTGTCAAATGAGAGTTTTTATTTTAATTAGCCCATTCTTGCTTCAGCATTGTATATTGGATGTGTTGGAGGGAGGAGCAGATCAATTGACTACTAGATATATGGAGAAGAAGCATGTCTCAAAGAAGAGAAATACATAGGTCATTTGGAGATCCAGGACATTAAGCTGGATACAACACTAAGAAGGTACTTTATGTTGTCTCACTTGGGAATGGATTGATTGTGTTCTTAGTGTGGATAGAAAGGATCAAAGGAATAACTGATGAACTGATTAAAGCAGAGATTGTTAGTGCTGATCCAGTATCCATTTGCTTCTCTACATCTCCAAGCTTCCCCTGGGGATGGGTTGAGGCCATAAGACTAATTCTAGCCAGATGATTTGAGGGGTAGTGAAGTGTTGGGGCAAGGCAATTAAGACCAGTGGGCCTCATTTGTCTCTTGCCCTGCTAAGGATTTCTTGGAAGTCATGTATACCTGGTGTAACATGATGGAGGAGGACCACCTGAACTTCTCTGGACTTTACCCAAGTAAGGAATAAACCTTTAAGTCCATGGTGCTTTGGGGTTGTTTGTTTTGTTTTATTTTGTTTCAGTGACATAATTTAGTATTTAACTAAATGATAAGCATAATTTAGCTAAGTGATAAGCATTTTCCTGAATCATTTTAGAGTGTTGATTCAACTTTAGCCAGTGAAAGCAATTACAAAGTGAATCACTTTCTGTGTACAGTTTGTATCAGTAGACCATTAATCTGTCCCCATCCTCACTAAATAAATCCTGAACTTTAAAAGAGTATCTATCTGAAGAAGCAGAACTTTGTTAGCTGTCTTAGGTTGTTTATGTGACTTTGTCTAACACTGAGTACAGGAAAGAGTCACACCAAGATATGAAGCTAAAGATTCTAAGTTTACTGCTGTATCCCCAGTGGCAGTCCCTGGGGATGAATGAAAGGTAATCAGACATTATATTATGAAGACTCATATGTCTTACCAGAAAGTTTAAACTTTATCCTGATGATTATAAAAATCCGTTAACGGGAGGAGGATGCCATGATCAGATTTACTTTTTTGAGTAATTATTAAATTATTCAACAAATATTTATTAAGGCAATTCCAGGATGAGCAAGACAGACAAGTTACCAGCTTTCATGGAGCCTGTATTCTAGGTCGGGGAGAGTGTATTCAATGAACAAACAACTAAATCAGAGAGTTGAAAGTTATATACCTGGGTGGCCAATGACAGCCTAAGAAAGTGGCTTTTGAGATGAAATCCAAGTGTCAATAGGGAGCCAGCCATGTGAAAATTAGAGGAAAGCTCATCCCAGGAAGAGGGAACAGTCCTGTGGTAGAGACTTTGGTATTCATGTCTGACTTGTTTCTTCTTGGCACACAGGAGTACACACTTCCCCACTATCTTGCAGGTGGGTGGGCTTATGGACAAGTTCTGGAAAACAGACTGTGAGACGAAGTAATATAAATAATTTCCAGGCTGATAGAAGACCCTCTAGTACCCTCTTCCTCTACCGTAACAATCATGGGTAAGGCCACATATTGAGATGGTAGAACCTCAAGACTGAGGCAGCCTGAATTATTGAGTCTTCTCATGGACAACAGTTGTCTTAGAGAATGACCTAGCCCCTCGGGTTACTTTGTGTGATTTGGGGATTGTGTCTTACAGTTGCATAACCTATCCCCATCCTGTCTAATGCAGGCCCTGAGCTGGGAACAAGCTTTATGGGTTACAGGATGAGCTAGAAGAGCAGAACAGGAACAGAGTGAGCATGGGGAGAATGTCAGAAGCCAGATCACATAGGCTTTTTAAACCAAGGTAAGGAGTTTTTATTTTATTTTAAGTATGAGAGGAAATAATTGAAGGGTTTTAAGTGGGGGATGACATTTTATAATTTACAATTCTAAAAGATTACTCTGAGAACTGTACAGAGAACTGATTGGGGAGGAGGGAGGCAAAACAGAAAGGAGGAAGGCCAACTGAGAGACTGTTAGTCTTTGTGAATTACTCTTGTTTGGATCAGGGTGGAGATAGCAAGGATGAAAAGAAGTGGACAAAATTTACATATGTTTTGGAGGAGACATCAAAAGGATTTCCTAATAGATTAAATGGGGTGGGTGGGAGAAGGGAATCAGTAGAAGAGAATAATTTGGGGGCTTAAATCTGGAGAAATGTTGACATAGACAAGCCTGGGAAAGGAGCAAGTCTTGGGGGTGGGGGTGGGGAGGCTGTATCACATTTGCAGTGACTATTTGCAGTGGAGAAGTTGACTAGGGACTTAAATATATGAATATAGATTTGAGGAGCAATCAAATTTAGAGATATAAAATTAGTATATAAATTATTTTGCCCTGACCTTTTATGGGGCTCATAGGATTAATTACATAATAAATAAGCTTCATCTAATGAATACATATTGTACCCCCAAATTGCAAAACATACTTTGTTTTCAAACACATTTAGAAAATTTATAAAAATTGACTATATATTGGGCCAGAAAACAAATTCGGTCAAAAACAGATCTCTGATCTCAATGAAGTTAGGAAACAGAAAGATAAGTAGAAATATATATATATAAGGAACATTAAAATCACACTTCTAAATAGCTTGTGGTTACTTAAAATAAAAATTTAAGATTCTTTAGAGCAGAACAAAAATAAAAATAAATATCAAAGCATGAAAGATGCAGCTAAAGCAATACTTGGAGAGAAATTTATAGCTTTAAATTCTAATATTAGAAAAGAAGAAAGTGTTAAAACTAATGAGCTACTAAAAAGCCAATATGAAAAGTTAGAAAAATAGTGTAATAAAGATGAAGAAAGTTTATAAAGGAAGAGAACAAGAAGAGTTGACCTGAGATAAATAGACTGCCAGATATTTCTCCAGCAAAAATGAGTTTATTTGGAATCGGCCGAGAATTGTAATTCAGGGTCTGGAACCATGGTTGGCCACGTGCATGTCCTGCATGGCAAGGGAAGGAGAACAATGTTACAGAGAGGAAAAGGAAGTTGAAAGAGGTAGAGTCCATGCCTTTTCATTGGCTGAGTCCTTGCCTGGAAAGAAGAGGGTTCATTCTTCTTGTTGGGCTCTGCTCTCACCACAGGACATGAGAGTGCCCCCTTCTGGTCTCCTGACTCTCTTTAACTGAGGTTTCTGTTTATTAAAATTTTTACAGAAGATAAGGTTGGAATTTAATAAACTAGAAAACATGCAATATAGAGGATCAATAGAGCCAAAAGTTGGTTTTGAAAAAGCTAATAAAGTCGATAAACTTTTGGCAAAATTGGATCAAATAAACAAGGACAAATAAACAAGATCAGCATTCTATATCCAACAAAAATATATTTCAAAAGCAAAGCTGAAATAAAGAGAGTTATATGAAAGCTGAAAGAATTCATTACTAGCAGACCTACACTGTAATAAATGCAAAAAGTCTTTCAGCCAGAATGAAAATGATACCAGATGGAAATCTGGGTATAAACAAAGGAATGAAAAGCACCAGAAGTAGTAACTACATGATCAAATAAATGCTTTACTCATATTTAATTCTTTTTACAAGAATATTGACGGTGTAACTAATAATAAAAACAATGTAGTGTGTGGTATATAACAGATGTAGAAATAAAATGTATGACAATAGCACAAAAGCTAGGAGGAGAGAAATGGAATTGCAAAGTCCTTAGATTATACGTGAAATGTTATCACATGAAGACAGACATAAATATTTATACTACAAATTCTAAGGTAACCTCTGAAATAGCAGAACAGAATTATGCAAAGATTTCCCCTATCCTTCAAGGAGATAGCCTTACATTATTAGACTGGAAGCTATAGTTGTCCACACTGGGCCCCAGGACCTAATTTACAAAACAGAAACACTCATTAAGTTGTTTTCTTTCTTTTTTTTTTTTTTTTTGTGGTACACGAGCCTCTCACTGTTGTGGCCTCTCCTGTTGCGGAGCACAGGCTCCAGACGTGCAGGCTCAGCGGCCATGGCTCACGGGCACAGCCGCTCCGTGGCATGTGGGATCTTCCCGGACCGGGACATGAACCTGTGTCCCCTGCATCGGCAGGCGGACTCTCAACCACTGAGCCACCAGGGAAACCCCATTAAGTTGTTTTCTTAAATAAAGGTGCCAACCTCCTGATCATTGGCTGTCGGCATCACAAGCAAAGGGCTTTGAAATTACAGTTTCCTTAGGCTGGGTTTCTAGCTTCACTAATCTCAAAGGAAGGGGGGTCAATAGAAAATTTTATGTTTGCAATCCAGAGCCATCCTTTCAAGCACATGAGGAATCTTCACTAACAAAGTATAATTTCCACTGGGCAAAGACTGAATGCTATTTAAATGTTGTTTATACTTCAGCCCCACAGAGTACTCTTCATTTTGACTTGTATCTCTGCTTAGAAGTTCGCTCAGTATTTGCTAAATAAATGAATGATTGGCTATGTGGAAACTGTATAAATGAATCACAGAAAGGTCCCTGAGGGTCCCCCCACCAACCCACACGTTCCCACCTCACCACGGTTAGAAATCTGTCCTCTCAGAGCTTGTCATGTGATTGGGTTGCTTTTGCCTTGCTTCTTTTGAGCTGCATCATGACAGTGCTACTTCTGCTTTTCTGTCACTTTTAACCTGGCCTCAATTCACAAAATTATCTGAACTCACTTCTAATACCTTGCTCATCGAATATTATTGTGCGTCCTGCACAGACCTTTCATGTGCCAAGAGATCTATCATTCCCGGCCCCCCAACATTGAATAAAAAATACATTCATTACTTCAATTATTTACCCAGGGTTAGGGTCTCTTCTCCGAAGAAATTCTAAACAGATTCTTGAAAGACTAAAGAAGTGGAGAAAATGTAGTTAAGCAACTTTCAGTCTCTTTACAAAAGGCTTCAATTTAGTGTCCCCTTTAGAGAAATTTATTTTCCTTGTCAGTCAGTAAGATGCAGATAATAATGTTTTCAAATACTAACCCATATGGTTAAATTTGTTAGTCTGTTTCTCTATTTGGTAAATTATTGTGGTTCATAAGAATCTATTATGCCAGCTTTCTTTAAGAAAATCTTTAAAATGCAGTAATGACACCTAGTATTTAAATGACATATGATTTCACAAATAAAGTTATTTTGTTTTGTGCATGAATGAATGGACAGAAAGGAGGGTGAAAAAATCTCCAATTTCAAGTGTTATATACCTTGTTCTCTACCTCTGACTTTGAGAGTAGTGCCTGGGGGTGGGGATTAGGGTTGGGAAAAGGGAAGGGAGGTGAGGACAAGAAGATTGAAATTTAGAGTCGAGGTAAAAGGTGAAATGGGGTCTGGGCTCTGGTCCTCCTCTGGCCTTTCTTCATTGTCTCCTCAAATCACCCCTTGATTGCTGTAGTCCCAAAGATTCCACCCTGAGATAACTTGACTTCCCACTCAGTGCCCATTTCTGGGGAAATCCCATTGGTTTGGGGGTCTTCAGCTGCCACCCTTGTGCAGGTGACACCCAACTCTGTAACTCTGGCTCAGACATTTTTCATGAGTATAAAACTTGTGTTTCCGACTGCCAGTGGACATACCCAACTAGATATCTCTCTGGTAGAGCAGGGGTTGGTAAATCATAGCTTGTGCAAGTCTGCCCTGATGCCTGTTCTCATACAGCCTGCAAGCTAAGAGTGTTCTTTACATTTTTAAATGGTTGAAAAAAAAATCAAGAGAATAATATTTCACAACACGTGAAAATTATGTGAAATTCAGATTTCATTGTCCATAAATTAAGTGTTCTTGGAACATAGCCATGCTCATTTAATTGACTGTAGCTGCTTTCATGCTACAATGGCCAAGTTGAGTGGTTATGAGTAGTTGTGGCAGAGACCATGTGGCTCACAAAGCCTAAAACATTTACTCTCTGGGCCTTTATAGAGAAGGTTTGTTGATCTCTACTCTGGTGTGATTCCCCAAGCTAAATCAAAAAAGATGATGCAGCTTTTGCACTGTTGACTGGAATACTCAACTTTGAAGCCTTCTGTTATCATATAAGCAGTCTGGGTGCCCTGGAGTCACCATGTTGTGAGAATGCACAAACCAACTGACATGGAGAGTCCATGGGAGAGCACAGATCCAGCCTCCCGTCCCAGCCATCCCTCCGTCCCCAAACTCCCATTGCAAGTGCATTATAAACTTCCAAACCAGAACCGTCCAGCTGAGCCCTTCTTGAATTCTAGACCCACAGAAACCATGAGCAATACTAAAATGACTGTTGTGCCTAAACCACTACATTTGGGGATGATTTGTTATGCAGCAGTACGTAACTGAACCACTGGCATTACTTTTTATTACTACAATAGCCTCTTCTTTGCTCCCTCTCAATCATTGCAGTATCATTTCCAATCATCTGTTCCCTCCCCTGGAAGAGAATTTTACATCATCATCCTTGTTATTGCCTTCCTATTATACTTCCCCATTCCTTTGGCTTGGCCACCTGGCTTGCTTGGGCCAATGGAGATGTGAGTGTGGGTTCTAAACAGAAGCTTTTAGAGATATGCCCTCTGCCATGAGAATAGTGCACCTCCTAGAGGGGCTGCTGCTCTACCTGAGTCCTAGAATGGGGAGATGTGGAGTTTGCACACAGTCCACCTGCAACCTGGGGTAGAACCTCAGAGCCACAGAAATGCTGAACCCCAGCTGGTTCATTGCTGATATGTAACATGAATGACAAATCACCTTCATTGTTGCAAACCACTGAGAATTTGAAGTTTCTTGTTCCTCAGTGTGACTGTAGCAAAATGAGCTTCTACTATGTGCCAAGACCCTGAGCATATATAGACTACATTGCAGTGGATTGCTTCTGGTCCCTTATCTCCTGCTATCACCTGACAATTTCTCCCTAGCGCTTCCATGTTTCTATGCCCTTTGCACACTCTATTTCCTCCTCCTGGAATGCCCTTGGCTGCCTTTCAAATTATATGTACTCCTCAAAACTTCATGTCATCTCCTTTGTGATGGTTCCCCCAACATTCCCCAACAATCTTTCCTGGTAACTTCTGCAGCACTTATCT
Source organism: Orcinus orca (assembly GCF_937001465.1). Taxonomy (NCBI): domain Eukaryota; kingdom Metazoa; phylum Chordata; class Mammalia; order Artiodactyla; family Delphinidae; genus Orcinus; species Orcinus orca. The sequence goes on along the minus strand of NC_064560.1, from coordinate 119,426,578 downwards.
TTGTACGGTGATATCTAGTTCTGAGTCTTTGCCCCCTGCTAGACTGTCATCCCCTTAAGCACAGGGAGAGTATCTTTTCCATGTTTGTATCAAGTCCCCAGACCCTCGCACAATGCCTAGCACTGAGAGTTCTTAAGGGACGTTTGTTGAAGAGTGACCCAAGACAGAGGCAGGCAGTCCTGAGGGTGAGGGACTGGATTTAAGTTTGGGGCAAACCCTCTGTTTGGAAATCTCTCATTTCTTGCCTTCAGCATTTTCCTGCTGAACAAATCAGATTCAAATAAACATCAAGAGCAAGCTTGAAGGGTAAAAGACTCATAGAAAAGTTTGGGGGTTGATTTTATATATGTGAAGCTTGGTTTGTTTGCTGGTTTGTTTACTTTAGTACCACCACACCACTCATTATCTCCTCTCCCTTTAGCAGTCCTCTTGTCCTCAAATCCCCCAACCAGTGAGTTCCAGGCAACCACCCAACTGACAATACCCTAGTGCGTCTTCAAAGAACTACCCTGGGCCTCTGCTAGAGCAGGCATTTCTGATTCACCGTCTCCCGCTTTGGGGGCCTCTGTCAGAGCTGGGGCAGCTTTCTGAGAGAAGGCAGTTGAGAAAGTCTATCACATAGTATGGAGCACGACACCTTTCGCTGATTGATGCGGACTGCTTGTCAGCAGAACTGGGTTGTCCCATGAGCGTGATGGGGACACTTTTAGGTGATTCTTGAGTTTCCCGTGTATAAAAACCCTATAAGAAAGTAATAATGTAACTATCAGTGATTGGGAGTATTACTTGTTTTGTGTTTGTTTTGTTTGACTATAACCCTGACTCTGCCTCTAGCTAGCTCTTTGAGCCTCAGCAAAATGAGTGGTTTAGAAGTAACTGAGAGCTAATGTTCCCTTAAACCTCTGAGATTCTAAGATTTCATAATGGATTTAGCAGCTGCAGGTTTTTGATGATGTGCCCAGAAATACACACCACAATTGGATCAAGATTGTGAAAGCGCTGATCTTTAAATAAGGATGAGTAGGGGAACTGATGAGATTTTGGTGAGGATAAAATAAAATGCTGGATGTGAATGTGCTTTGGAAATGTCTATGCATTTTGTGAGAAGTGCGGCCCACATTGAAGAGTGAAACACTGCATTCAGTAGCTTGCTATCTCCTTAACAGAATTGGTGATTATTTCATACTAATGATAGTCCACAAAGGAGAGAAATGGCTGAAAGCAGGTTCTATTGAGAGATGGTATAAAGAACAGAATGATCCTCACATTGTTTATGGTCTTCTGCCCTTTCTTTGCTTCATGAATCAGTGATCATCGTCACCATCTGACCAGTCTGCAAGCTAGAAACTCAGCACTCTTCTGGACCCACCCTCTCCTGCATTCCCACTGCCAGGGCCACTGCTCAGCACCACCTCCTTGGTCCAAGCTGCCATTGCCTCTCGTCACCATTAGTCTGTTCCACCTATATCCATCTGTGCCCTGGCCCATCTCCCCCAGTCCCTTCCCTACTCTTCAAGTCAGAGGGAGGGCCTCCCCTGCTCAGATCCCTTCCATGGCTCCCCATTGGCCCTAGGACAAAAGCACAGCCCCTTAATACTGCCATGTGCACTCTACAGCCCCCTTGGCCTCTAGGGCTCCAGACATTCAGGCTTTCCTTCAGACCAAGCTCCCTCTCGCCACAAGACCTTTGCTCAGGCATTCCTAAACCTGACAGCTCCCACAAGTCTCCTCCCCTGATGAATTCCTATTCATCTTTCAAGAAGCCCTGGCATCATTTCCTCAGGAAAGCTTTCCCCGGACTCCCTGACTGGTTACGCTCTCTCATGGCTTCCTGCACGCACTTGACATTTATTTGTGCGATTGTTTGATAAATCATAAACTGTAATTCCCATGAGATCGGGAGCTGTGTTTATTTTTGTTCATCATTTGAATTTCTAGCACCTAGCAAAGTGAGAACTCAATAAATATTTTTGAAATAAATGAATAGTATTAAGCATTGCCCTCTTCCCCTGGTCCTCCCCTGAGGCCCAAGTACCCCCAAACCAGAACACTCCAAGTTATTAGATCTGTTTTCCTTGTAGACAATAACCACCTAGAGGGGCACTGAGATCATTTCATACTTGGCATTGCAGGTAACTTGAGTGCAGAGTGAACACTGGGAGGGGAAATGAGAAGTGCTGTAGATGAGACAAGACACACCTGGGTCCCCTGGTGCCCAGGAGTGGTTCTGCATGTTTGTGTATGGAGGTCCTACATGGACAGAGGGCATCCACCCATTGGTCCCTGAGCTCTAAGGGCCCTTCCAGGTCTGAAAACCAACAGAAAGAAAATTCAGGAAGCCATGAATAAGTCATTAATCTGAGAGTGACCAGAAAAATCATGGGCCTGGCTTAAATTGCATCTATGTTGGTGAAACAAAATCAGCCCACTCAAAAGAATTATCAAGGCAACTGTGAGAAAGAGATTAAAGTTTGTTTTTGCTGTACCTTTAAAGTCCTGCTTATTCAACAGAATGATTACACTTGTGCTTGTCCTTTTATCTCTATATGAAACAGACTCCTTCTCAACCTCTCAGCTTCATTCAGGACACTAGACCGACCCTTCCTTCTTTCTTGAAACGTTTTTCCTTTAGCTCTAGGAATACTCCTTTCTGGTTATTGCAGAAAGGAGTAGACTCTTGGTTCTCCTTTTCAGGCTCCTTTGCTAGCTCCTCCTCCTCTGCTAAGCGACTAAATTGTGTCCCTGGGCTTGGACCTTGGCCCTTTTATCTTCCTTGAGTGATCTCAGCCGGAAACATGGCTCTAGTTACCATCTGTTAACTGAAGGGCTCCCAAATTTGTATCTCTGATTTCAACCTCTCCCCTAACTCCCAAACTTGCATAACCAAAAAAAAAAAAAAAAAAAAAAAAATGTTCTTAACCTCTCCATTTGGATGTGGTGCTGGATATTTTCCATTTCCCCTTCCAGCTTCACTCTCCTCCCATCTGTACTGAGCCCCGCAAGGCTGACCATTATGCGCAGCATCACCAAGCTGTCTTTCCCAATGGGAGGCATCAGTGATAGATAGGAAGGAGAGGAGGTGGGGCAGGCATTGCATTGTCTTCCTCTTTGCCTGCTCACCAGCTACCACTATCTTTTCTGGCTTCTGATAAGCCCGCCCTTCCTCCCCTTGTCCTGTTAGTCCTGGAGCTGGTCACAGTCACTGTTCTGTGCTGTGGCTTGTCCAGGGAGTTTCCCCACCACTTGTTGGTCTCCTTGCCCCTGCTCTTATAATAGTCCCTTTAGTCAACTCTCCTCAGTGCTCCAGTTTGAGTGTGTGTCTGCTTTTTGCCTGACTGATGGAAATGGACATTCTAGACATCTCAAACTTAACATAGCCCAAATAAGACTCCTCTCCCTCCTAAACTTCACAGTTCTCCCATCACAGTACAGTGCATGGCACCAGCATGCATCCCCTTGCTCCAGCCATGACCCTGAGACTCCATTCTACTAAAAAATGCTGGCATTTTGCTCGGTCCTCATGATTTCTATATGAAGGTTGTTCATCTGTGACTCTCCGTCTTTAACAACTACAATTGTAGTGGTAACACTTCAAAGTCTGGGGCTTGTCCTGAATGCTGTTTAGTCCATTTGCAATGAGAATTTCATACCATTTCCCACTACCTTGTGAACCCTTAAATGACATAACCTTATTCATCTTTGTGTCATCACCCGGAACAGTATTTGAACTATAGTAGATGACCGAAATATGTATGTTGGATTTTTGAGTTAATTAATGTTTGCTAGATGTTGGCCTAGTTAAAGGGACACTTGTTGTTCTTGTATATTTAAACTTTTAAATAAAAGTGTAAAACTCTTTTCTGATTAGTAAGATCTTAACTTACCTGAAGTAGTTCTTTCTCAGCCTTAGTATTCTACGACTTTTAGTTTGAATTATTCTAAAGTGCAAGGGATGCGGATTAAGCAGGAATGTTTTTGGCTTTTGGGTTGTTTTTGAGCCGAATAAAGTCCACAGAACTACTGGGAGGCTTTTACATGAACAGATGTTATGTGACCCTGTAGAAGGAAATGTGCATTTGAAAAAAAAAGACAGTATAAACAGTAAACATGCTGGGAGGTCAAACTGAGAATGGGAAGAGGAAGACTGGGAATAGGAGGGCTGAGACAAGGGACTATTTCACACCAGCTCGGAAAGAGCTAAGCATTTTTCCTGATGTCTTTAAAAGAAGTTTTAGCCGTTTTTGGAGAAGAGCTGATTGTGGCTATTTATGAACATCACGTTGCTAGGTGACAACATGGGATGAGCACCATGCTAACCTATCACTGATTTCCAGAACTAGCAATGAAGGGATATACACGGGGGCGGGGGGGCAGAATCCAGGAAGGAATGCAGAGGCATGAGGACAAGAAGGGTCTGGAGTACATGAATCAGCTTTAGAAAAACCTTCATTTTTCTCTCTCCATTCCGGTAAAATGATCTGTGCAGGATCTTAGGTCCAACCTTTCCCCTGCTCTCTCATTCGGGGGCCCCTTTGTTGCCAGCAGCCTTTTCCTCTCTTATGACATTTGGCCTCCTCTGGGAGAAAAGCAGCTCTGCTTCCTGCAGAAGCCAAGTCGGGAAATCACCAGGGAGGAAACCCAGGAGTCAGGCTCCCCATGCGGCTCGTCTGAGAACCGGCATTTCTTCTCTCTGTGCACGCGCGGCTGTGGGAATGTGTGGGAGGCCGAGGGCTGTGCTTGAGTGGAAGCGGGGGCGGCGAGAAGGATGCTGCGTGTGCTGCAACGTGATGAGGCTGCCTTCCAAGCAGCTGATCACCTGCAATTTAAATACATTTTTTAGCCATTGAAATCATAGTGACTGAAGCAAAGCCAATCACCATTTTGAAAGGGACTCCTCGTGTTTAGTTGCCTAATAACCTCGGGATATACAGGTTCATACAGCTGGCCAGAATCGATGAATAGTCACCCGTGGGATATTAGCCAGCATCCTGGGACTGTAAGAATTTATGAATGCTTTGGGGCAGGGTGGTGTGTGCGCTTGTGTTCTGTAGGCCTGTGTTTCCTGAGGCTACCCGCACCTTAGGGACACAGGCTTGAAGATAATTGCAAGGTGGATGCTTTGAACCTCATCCAAAGCACTTACTGGAACTAAATGCCTTTTATCTCCTCCTGTCACTGAGGCTGCAGTGAGTCTTCTGCACCTCCTAGTGGCCGTGAGTTTGTGCAAACTAGGTCCCCTTTTCCTCCTGATGCAGCTGCTGCTCCTTGGAAAAATGGGGTTGGTGCTGTTCTCTCTCATCTGGTTTTCCCTGCTTCTGCTGGTGGTATCTGAGCTGCTCTTATAGCTCCATTGCAAATTAGAGGTTATGCTCAGTGATCCTAGCTCTTGAATGCAACCCCCAACAAGAATCCTCTGATAGTCGCCTTTATGCAAATTTTTAAAAGGATGATTTCTCGGGACTTCCCTGGTGGTCCAGTGGTTAATAAGACTTTGCCCTTCCAGTGCAGGGGGCGCCTGTTAGATCCCTGGTTGGGGAACTAAGATCCCACATGTGGTGCAGTGCAACCAAAAAAAAAAAAAGGATTTCTCATTATGAATACAAAATGGCTTCTAAGTGAAACATTAAAAAAATACACGTTCCTTCTTCCTGCTGATGCCCCTGCCCTCCAAGGCAAATGGCTTGGCAAGAAAGGCCAGGGCTGGACTTCCGTCCCCATTTGTCCTCTTAGCCTGGTCGATGCCCCACGAACAGCATATGTGGAGGCCTTGTATTTGAGACAGCACGCTAATTTTGAAAAAAAAGTTTTCTTATGAAAAATTTCAAACCTATACAAAGTAGATGGAATAAGAAGAATAAGATAAACATTCAATATACAAAATACCCATCTTCAACAATTTTCAGCTCAGAGCTAATCTTACCTATATATACCTTAACTTTCTCCCCCACATCAAGTATTCTAAAGGAAATTCTAAAAGGATTGGGTTGAATCTGTATCATTTCATCTGTAAACATTTCAGTATGTGTCTCTAAAAGATAAGGACTCCTATAAAAATATAAGTAATACTATTATCACAAACAGTTAAAAACAGTTAATAGTAATTCCTTAATACCAACAAATATCCAAGTTGATGTTCATGTCTTCTTGTTTGTGTCATAATTTTAAGTTTGCTTGTTTGAATCAGGACCCAAATAAAGTCCATATGTTGTGATTAGTTGATATGTCTTTTAGTCTCTTTTAATTTCTTACCTTTTTTCTGCCTTGCAATTTTTTGTTGAAGAAATGTTGTTTTGTAGTTTTCCACAGTCTGGATTTTACTGATCACATCTTTGTGGTGATATAAGATATCCCAGTATATATTATTCTTGGTATTTTCTGTAAATTGGAAATTGAGTCAAGAGTCTTGGTCAGATGCAGGGTTTCGTTTTGCTGTTTGTTTTTGGTGAGATGACTTCATGGGTGGTGGGTTATGCTTCTGCTAGGAGATGCATAATGTGTGGTTGTTTTTCTTTCTTTTTGTGATATTATCAGCCAACAGTGTTCTATCTGGTACCATTAATTCATTAGGGGGGCGCAAAATGATGCTTTTCTAACTCCTTTGTTCCTTCTTCATTTGTGAAGTGAGATTCTCCATAAAAGGGAAGTTCTGTCAGCAACTATTTGGTAGCTAGGTCATACAGGACAGGCAAGATAAATGCTTGATTCTTTCATTTCACTTATCAGTTTTCAAAATAGTGAGGTGGTTTCTAGAATCCTTCAGAAGCAGTGAATGAGATTTTTTTGAGTATTTTTTAAATCCAGGGACTCCTGGATTTAACATATTTGACATGTTTTAATCCTTTACACGTCATTATCTTTATTGATGTTCCCATTGTCCTGTTCTTGGTCAGTAGAAACTCAAGTAGTTTGGCTTCCCCAATATTGTCCTTCTGTTGTTGTTGGTGTTGGTGTTGGTGGTGGTATACTACCATTTATTTATTCATTCATCAGAGTCATTGGACTTTCCCCCACTGGTTTTAACATCCCTTTCTACATTGTTGACATTCCACCGTAAGGTGAAGCTTTCTCTTCCCCACATTTGTTTATTATTTATTTCATTATGTTAAGTGTGGACTCATGGTTTTTCAAAGAGTTATGACACCTTATCATCATTTATTTTGATACTCTATTGTCCCAGATTTGGCCAGTGTCAGCCCTTTCACACCACCTTCTGTGCCTTTGACATGTCCCCATCAATTTCTGAGCACTTTTTTACTTTCTGGCACAACAGATGTTCCAGGCTCATCTTGTACTTTCCCTATAACCTGCCATTTCTCCACTAAGCTGTAGTACCTATTAGTGGAGGATGGTACTTAGAGATCAAGATCTGGGCAGTAAGTGCTTCACTGTTATTGAGGTGTTGCTCACAGACCTTCTCAGTGGACAGCCTCAGGAATATATGTAGCTATATGCATACGGAGATATACATTTACATCTATATTTCTGTATCTGGTTATCTATCTACCTACCAGGGCTCCTTCTCTGATTTTTGTTTCCCTAGTCCTGTAAATCTGTTAAAACCTTATTTAGGCTTTCAGCCATTATTTTTAGACTGGCAATTGCCTAGAGGGGAAAGGCAGCGCTAAATGCTGCGCTTACCTCTCTGGGCTCACCTCTCTCTTGGATCTTGGTCCACAATTTCCCACCACCTTAGTAGCTCTCTAATACTTCCAAACACATTTTTTTTTAATTGAAGTATAGTTGATTTACAATGTTGTGTTCATTTCTGCTGTACAACAAAGTGATTCAGTTATATATAATACATTATTTTTTGTAATATTCTTTTCCATTATGGTTTATCATAGGATACTGAATATAGTTCTCCATGCTATATAGTAGGACCTTGTTGTTGTTTAGCCCTTCTATATATAAGAGCTTACATCTGCTAACCCCAACCTCCCACTCCATCCCTCCACCAGCCTCTTTCCCCTTGGCAACCACAAGTCTGTTCTCTATGACCGTGAGTCTGTTTCTGTTTTGTAGATAGGTTCCTTTGTGTCATATTTTAGATTCCACATATAAGTGATATCATATGATATTTGTCTTTCTCTTTCTGACTTACTTCACTTAGTATGGTAATCTCTAGTTGCATCCATGTTGCTGCAAATGGCATTATTTTGTACTTTTTTATGGCTGAGTAGTATTCCATTGTATATATGTACCACATCTTCTTTATCCATTCATCTGTCTATAGACGTTTAGGTTGTTTCCGTGTCTTGGCTATTGTGAATAGTGCTGCTATGAACATGGGGGTGCATTTATCTTTTTGGATTAGAGTTTTGTCTGGATATATGCCCAGAAGTGGGATTGCTGGGTCATATGGTAGTTTTATTTTTAGTTTTCTGAGGAACCTCCATACTGTTTTCCATAGTGGCTGCACCAACTTACATTCCCATCAACAGTGTAGCAAACACATTTAAAAATTTTGTTGTTTAATTTTTCTAGTTGTTATAAATGGGGAAGTAGTTCTGAAACAACCTAGTCCACCAAAACTGGAAGCAGAATTCCATTGAAAGGGAAATATGAAGTATGAGATTTGCTTTATGAAAGATGAAGTGTACAAAATTTGCTGATGTTTTCTCTGATGCCATACTGATAGCATGCTCGCTAGCATATATTTTTTTAAATTAGCATTCTTGATCTATTCCTACAAGGTAAAAGGTGATATTTAACAGTAAGCAAAGAACCACCTTTCAAAAGAAATTTGTGCTATGGAGAATTTTGAAAAGGAATGTTTGAAAAACATTTCCATCATCTCAAGATTTTGTTGTTGCAAATGATATCAGGTCAACACTTCTAAAATCTCGCAGTTGCACAGCCATTAAAAACTAGAATTCTTATGGTTTTCTAACCTATTAAAATTTTTCTCGCTAAAAAAAAATTTTCAGTGAGTCTTGAAGTCATTTGTTAAAAATACAAAAATGCAACATTTTCCAATTGTTTGCCCAACAGCAGGAGAAATGGAAATTTACTAACCAGATTTCCCTCCTCTCCCCCCCAAAAAACCCTTTTGTAAACTGGTAGATGAAGTTTAAATAATACGAACCATAGTTTAATAAACATAGCCAATAATGTACTTCTTTCATTTGGATTTACATATCTTTGTAAATATAGCTTCCGTTAAATCAAGTATAAAAGCTGACTTTAGGATCAGATATTCGAAGCATATTCAGTACCATTGCTCACATTAATAATGTCTTAATGAAATACAAAATGATTTTGTATTGTTTTAATAAATGTTATTTTAAAATATTATTTCATGTTTTTTAAGATGTTAGTTAGAATGCACACAATATATAAATATCGTAGTATATATAACTTATAAATAAACTTACATATATCATTAGGGGCAATGCTCAAAAATATTTGCTGATGGGTATGTGAACAAAAAAGCTTGAATGCTACTGCTCTAGGGAATATATCAGAGGCAGTGCACATACTAAAAAATTCAGTGTTTATATTTCAAAGACAAAACAAACTGTTAAAAAGAAAAACAAACAGCTGGGTTAGCATTCCCTTGAATTGCAGAGCCAGGAGGAAGTTGGAATTTCTGCTTCAAATTACTTCTCCTCTTTGCTTTTAGACAGGCAACATTGTTTCCACAAAGCTCTCCTGCAGTTGGAGAGATTCTCAGCCATTGTTGTGTGGTTTTTAGCAGCACAAGTTTTGAGTCCTGGTAAAATTGCATGAACTCAAGGAAGTTGTAGAAACTGTGCTCAACTAGTTATCTGCAGGAGGGGCTAACAATAGTATTTTATTTAATTATTTTTGCCACCTGACATCTGACCACCTCTCCTGTTTACAGTTGCCCCCCTGCCCATCCTGGGAATCTCTATGGCAGCCAAAGGAGCAGGTAGACATGAGTGTCTGTGGCAGAACTGAACACCCAGTGCTACCACAGACTTCTGTAGTATCACTTTTCCAGTCCTTGTTCTTTGCCCTTCCTGTCAATTCTGTGAGCCAATCAATAGTCTTCAGATTTAACCCTTTTCTGCCTAAGTTAGCGTGAGTCAATTCTGACACATCTAAGAAATGTGAGAGGTACACTGTCTCACTGTGACTTACTTTGTTGTTGTTGATTCTATTTTTTAAATTATCAGCAAAATTGCTTTTTGTTGTTGTTGGCTTTCTTTTTGGTGTACAGTGTTATAAATGTTAATACCGCCACAGATTTGTGTTACCACCACAATCAGGATACAAAACAGTTCCATAATGGGAAAAACTCCCTCCTGCTATTTCTTTATGGGCAGGCCTGCCCACTTGCCGGCATGTGCACCACCTAGTAGTCAGTCTGCAACCTGGGCAGTGGTCTATTGTTAGTTCAGTTTTCCAAGCTTTTGGTATGCCCATTAGGATCAGACCCACGTAAGAACAAGAAGGTGAGCCCGGTAGTTCACAAAAAAACTTTATGGGTTCACTTTCCTGAGCTTATTCCTCTCTGCAATTTTCCTGTAGTTTTTGGTTCCCTGGGCTCCCCTCTTTGGTCCTCTGGCCAGAATGCTGTGGCTTTAGTTGCACCACTGTGTTGTCCACAGGGCCAAGGGGTGGAAGATTGGAGAGAGAGATAAAAACACAGGCAGCCAGGTTCGCCCCACTGTCTTGGGATCACAGCTCCACCCACTGGACAGGAAGGCTCCCATCTCTCAAAGTCTGACTCCAGTTGAATTGCAGCCTCTGCGGGTGCTGCCGTGGGATTGCAGACATAGGAAAATAGAAGGGAAATAGAGGGAGGGGGACCTCTGCATCCTCTCTGAGCTTTAGGAGTTCCCTTTCTGCTCCAAATCCAGATCTAGAGGTCTTTTCCTGGAACTCTGTTCACACCAATGTCCACTTCTGAGTTCCAGGCTGCCTTGAGTTCAGGCCCTGGGGATACCAGAGAGGGTAAAAAGTGGTAAACACCGCCAGTATGGTGGTCATTTTAATCTGGTTTTCTTCCTCATCCCACCTGCTACCATTTACCTTCCAGAGTCCTCAAATAGCTGCTCCATACATTCTGGGAGACTGAGATTTTGCCAAGATTCAATATGATACTACATGTTGTATCAGGATGCCTGTCTGGAACTTAAGGCTCATGAAATGTTAGATATTATTATCTTTACTAACTTTTATTTATATTGGTCGATTAATGTACTAACCAAGATTAATTGGAGCATCAAATTTATTCTGAAGTATGTAAAACCAAAAGACTGACTTAAAAACAATTCTGTCCAGGACAATGTGTGATAATGTCTTCTTTTGAAAAGAGTTTCCAAATTCATGGAAAAGACTCTGACAAGTACAGGTTTCTGGTAACTGACTATGCTGCTGAACTGAATGAATAAGCATTTTCAGAACTCTAATGGAAAACTGATGAATTCATACAAGTGCCAACAAAAGATCAAGATGAAAAAGAAATTAATTACATGGGACTGAGTGAACTGATGAGGATGATTATAATTTTTGTGACTTTCTGTTTGAATTTTAAAAAAAAAAAAAAAAGAAAAGAGTTTCCGAGAAACATCTTTCCTTCCTCCCCCTGCCCCCTTTCCAACTTGACTTAGAGGTCATGTGTATTTACAGTTAGGATGTGCTATGTTAATGGTATCTATGTCACAGAACAGAGTGATCTGAAAACACCACCCCTATCATTTGTAGATCCAGATGGAGGTGGATGGGGCAGGGAAGCTCTGGTTCATGGATGGTGCATTTCTTCCTTTTGAATCCCATTTTTGATCACAAGCCAATTAGTGTGGAGACTTCCAGAGTTCATATATATTTTTTTAATTTATTTGTAACTTAGCCCAGAGAACAGAGGACAGGATTTAGAGTCTAGAGAATTCAGTTCTTCTAGACCAGAGGTTGGCAAACTATAGCTTGTAAGCCAAACAAATCAGGCCCACCCACCACCTGTAAATACATACATAAAGTCATAAATTATGTAGTAAGTAAATAAAATTTTATTGGAACAGAGGCATGTTTGTTTCTTTACATATTGTCTACGGCTACCTTCCTTTTTCTCCAGTTTTATTGAGAAATAATTGACATAGATCACTGTATAACTTCATGGGATATCTTTTCTGGTCACCACTTTTAAAGAATATAGCATGAGTTTGTATTCCTATATTTATCACTTGATTTTACTTATTTTTGGACCATTTTTCTTGGGTTTTGAGGGATACAATTTAATACTTAGCTTCACCCTGTCACCCTATTCTAGAAGGCTTTATTATCCCTCAGGCTTTGGGAGAAAAAATGAACTATTCAACTGATCACTTCTCAAAGTCAGTGTCTCAATAAGACCTTACCAGTTCTGCATTAATATTAAAGCTAAGCAGCAGAGATAATAGCAATTAAGAGACAATAAAAGACCATGGAATCCATTAGTGTTTTTAGCCAATCAAAAACGATTCCAAGGTCAAGGACAAAACAAGATTAAACTTCCCAAGGTGGATGCTGATGAGTTGCAAAATAGCCTCAAGTCTACCACTCTTCACATGCTTGGGGTCAACCTATTCTTTTTTTTTTAATCATGGTAAAATAGACGTAACATAAAATTTACCATCCTAACCATTTTAAAGGGTATAATTCAGTGGCATTAAGTCCATTCACATTATTGTGCAACCATCAGCACTGTCCATCTCCAGAACTCTTTTCATCTTGCAAAACTGAAACTCTCTATCCATTAAAGAATAACTCCCCATTCGCCTTCGCCTCCAGCCTCTGGCAACCTCATTCTACTTTCTGTGTGTATGAATTTGTCTACTCTAGGTACCTCATGTAAGTGATATTAGACAGTAATTGTCCCCTTTGTGGATGGTTTATTTCACTTAGCATGATGTCCTCAAGTTCCTCTGTGTTGTAGCATTCCATTGTAAATGTATATATACCATATTTTGTTTATCTGTTTATCTGTCAATGGGTACTTGGGGTTGCTTCCACCATTTGGCTTCTGTGAATAATGCAGCTGTAAACATTGATGTACAAATATCTTTTCAAGACTCTGTCATTTTTTGGACATATATCCAGAAATAGAATGGCTAGATTGCATGGTAATTCCATGTTTAATTTCTTGAGGAATTGCCATACTGTTTTATATCAATTTATGCCTCTTAACTTAAAATGAAATCTCGGGACTTCCCTGGTGGTCCAGTGGATAAGACGCCATGCTTCCACGGCAGGGGGCACAAGTTTGATCCCTGGTGGGGGAACTAAGATTGCGCATGCTGCACGGCATGGCCAAAAAAAAAAAAAAAAAAGAAAAGTAAAAAAGAAATCTCATGCCAGGGAGCAATTCACCCTGGATGGATTGGGGTTTGCTTTTGAAGGACTACAGAAAACAAAGTCTAGAAGCTAGTAAGTAATTTAATGGTAGCCCCAAGTTGGAAAAACTGTATCAAATTGCAACCAACCTAGCAAAGCAAAAGGGGAATAGAGCATATGAAATAAATAACAAACAATGGACTTGGATATAATTATTCTTTCCCTACTTGGAAGTGTGCTGTGTATAATGCTCACTATTTTCTATTTCAGGTGTCCCTGAAGAGGCTCTGGGTGATTAGCATTTGGCAGAGGCTGGGATGCTCTTTTCAGAGAAATACTTCCATGGGAGTGAGATGGAAACAGTTTAGAGTCTCTTCACCATGGTTTGGTATCCTGTGGATTTCACTGGAATGAATCACTAAACTGGGCTTCCAGAATGCTACCCTGAGAAAAGTGGGCAAAGCTCTCTTTGAATTAAAAGCAAGGGTCTGGAATACATCTTGTGTTCCCCTGCCAGGCAGAAGGCTGTCTGTGGAGGAGGTGGAATCTGCAGGATGGTAGGCTTTCTTCCCACAGCTGCTAGGGGCCTTTTCTGGGAAATGAGAGAAGATATTTGTAACTTTTCATAGGCTAGGTTAGGCCTGAGGTTGCCTGTTTTCAGGTTCTAGGCTAGTTTTTATTGACAAAATATAAATTCCAGCTTTAGAAGTTGGGGCTAGGGGTGGGAAAGAATGCTTTTAGAGGTTTATATTCAAGAAAGAAAGAAGGAGAAAGCACATCGAGCTTCTTAGACATCAAATGGCTCTAATAAAACTACATTTTGATGGGTTAAGTGTAAATGATCCCAAAACATGTGGATTAAATTTTCCAAGAAGCACACATGGATTTAAAAATCAGAAGGAAGGAGATCTTGGCAATGTTAGTCTGGGGCCTTCCCAGACTCCCAATGCTTTCCTGTTCTCGGTGCCTGGTGGGTTTCCATAATCACACTCATTTTTTTGGGATGGTGACTCACAGGATGGTTGACTGAATAGTTGTCTGAGAAATGAGGCATTGCCAATGGCCAAATTGAGCATTTCAGACTGAAAACTCTACTTGAGCTCTTATCATTCACGGTGGCTCTCTGTATCCCCAGATTCACCAGTGACTCAGCCATTCCCATCCTCTTTATCACTGGGCACATCCATGTAAGGAGCACCAAAAATTCTGCCACTATCCTCACATCCCCACTCAAAGGACACTACCTGCGTGGGAGCACCCTCACCTACCTCCTGCTTCACTCAGGTGAAATGGTGAAGGGTATGGTATGGAATAGAAAAAGAACACAGGCATTGGGTTCAAATCTCAGTGCCACCACTTCCTTGTTCTTCTTCCTTCAACTCTGCATCCTCATTCTTACCGTAGTATTGTGAGCATAAAAGGAGGCGATGCAGATGAAGTGTTAGAGTGCTGGGTACACAGGAGGTGACTAATAAATGGCATTTGGCGCTGGGAGGCACTACTGTTTCAGTTTTTTTTTTCCTTTTTGTTGTGCCATGCCCTGCTTCCAGAGGCTTCCTTAACAACTTTTTCCCTAGTGGTCTTGACATCTGCTCCATTCCCCAGACCAGAGTTAGAAAATGCAAGAGTGCATAAAAATTGCCTTGGGTGCTGTTTAAAAATGCACATCCCAGGAGCTCCAGATTCTCAGGGCTGGAGCGGGAATCCGTGTCTCAAATAAGCGTGATGCTGGTGCAGGGCTGAGGACTGCACTTGGCACACAGGCAGCCTCTAAAGATGGGCCACGTGTCCTGTGAGCCACACACATGTGGTCACATACAATAATGGCTTAAATTCAGGTCTCTCTGGAAACGTATTAGCACTTGATTAATCAACAGGATGTCAATTTTGAAAGTGGTGTCTGTGTGGAAAAGGGGCTGGCTGGCAGCCCCAGAAGACGGAATTCCTGAGTGGGTCCTGCCATACCAGTGACTGCTCCCATTCATGGGGTTCCATTCTTCTTCATTAAATACGCTTGAATGGAGGGCTTTACTCTGGGACTTTGAAATAATCAATGAGAGCAGTGATCCTTAAAGAGTGGTCTCAGACCAGCAAGATCAGCAACACTAAGGAACTTGTTAAAATGCAAAATATTGGGCCCCTCCCCAGAACTTAGTGAGTCAGAAACTGGGAGTAGCACCAGCAGTCTGTGTTTTAATAAACCTGGCAGGTGATTCTGATACATGTTAAAGTTTGAAAATCACAAATTTAGAAGGACATAATCATTATTACTATTATTATTTTTTTTTTTAGTGGTACGCAGGCCCCTTTCACTGTTGTGGCCTCTGCCATTGCGGAGCACATGCTCCGTTCGCGCAGGCTCAGCGGCCATGGCTCACGGGCCCAGCCGCTCCGCGGCATGTGGGATCTTCCCGGACCGGGGCACGAACCCGTGTCCCCTGCATCGGCGGGCAGACTCTCAACTACTGCGCCACCAGGGAAGCCCTAATCATTATTCTTGAAAGCAAATATCTAACAATAACAACATGTGAATACATGTATAGAATGTTTGGAATATATGTATAGTGTTTAGAACTGTCTGTTCCAAAATGTGTTAAAATAATTATATGTAGTGCATACACACACATGCTGGCCCATGCAGAAATATATTCTGGAGGTATGCATAGAACTTATTATAGGAGCTCTGAGAAGTGAGACTGGGAATGGGGGTGAAGAGAGAGAGAACTGAACTTTTCATATTACACCTTTCTGAACTGTTTGGTACATTTTCTTTAAATACGTGCCTATATTATTTTTATTTAAAAATGTTAACATAATAACAACCACCGAAGAAATTAAAAATAACTGAAAGAAAATACATATAATATTTATCTGATTATGAGAGGGAAGAGTAATCACAGAGAAAGAAAGATAGATTTACATAACAATAAAATTTTTGTAAATCAGTACGCTACCAATATAAACACACACATGTAAAAGCAAAGAGACTAAGAAAATGGATAGTCTCCTGGCAATCAAGGGAAAAAGAGAGATATCACAAGTTACTAATGGTAGGAATGAAAAAAAAAGGAACATCAATACATGTAAATTAAAAAGATAAAAGAGGATATTATAAATGTTTTTCTGGCAAATAATTTGAAATTTTAGATGAAGTGCACAAATTGCTAGAAAAACATAATTTACCAAAACTGATAAAAAAAGAATGAGAAGATCTAAAAATCTATATCTAGTGAGGAAATTGAATCCATAATTATAAATATTTCCACAAAGAAGACTACAGGTCACTATAACATCACCAGTGAATTATACTAAACATTTAATAAAGAAATATATTTCTTCATAGATAAAGAAATACTGATAAAGGATTAAAATGCTTATTAAATAAAGAGCTCCCTTAAAAGTCAGTGAAACAAATGCTTCATTAAAAAACTTGAAAATCACAAGTAGGTAACACATAGAAAAAAGAAAAAGAAACTTAAATTACCAATAAACTGACTAAAACGTTCCTTCTCACTAATAATTACATTTAAAAAGTTATCATTTTTGTGCTGTTGAAGGTGGTACAAACTGGCAAATGCTGTGAACTTTGTAGCAGGCAATTTGGCAATATGTAAGAAACATCATTTGACCTAACACTTCCACTTCCAGGAATTTATTTAAGAAAATGAACATAGATGAAGAGAAAAAGTTTATTTATTAGAATGTCCATCTCTGTGTTGATAGTAATAAAATAATTTTCAGAATTCTGAATGTCCAATGATAGGTTAAATAAAATAAATTTTGACATATCCATACAATGGCATATTATGCAGCCATCAGAAGTAATGTCAGAGAATAGTTTGCAACATGGAGCATGTTTGTGGAAAACAGTGAAAGAATAGGTTAGAAAATAGTATTAGCTTGCTTTTCTTCACACACACCCATACCTCCCCCAACCACACACTCATGGTAAGAAAATGGAAAAAACATGCAAAATGTCCAGGTGGTTCTTCTGGATGGTAGGAGTCTAGGTGATTTAATTTTGTTTTTCTTTTTGCTTGACAATATTTTCCAAATGTTATAAAATGACTACTCAATAATTACATAATAAAAATAATTTGTTAATACCTATGCAGATAAAAATGAAAACTTAAAATAGCACTAAAAACAACAGTGCTAGGAGTATCTGCATTTACTCTATGACAGATGCTTAACCCAATTATTTCTGACAACATACTGATAGAGTGGATACTGTATCATCCCCATTTTACACATGAGGATAGCAGGCTTGGAGATACAAAGCATCTTTCCAAAGGTCAAAGAGCTGGTGAGTAGAGAAGCGGGGGGCAGACGGAAGCCTTTCTGACTTTAGAAGCCTGCTTTGAAAACCATCCCCAAACATTGGTTGACCACTAGTCAACCCAGGGCCAGACTCTGAAAGATTTTTACAACAATTATAAAGCCCAAGAAGCTGATTTGGAAAAAATGACGGGTGATCTATTCCGTGCTGTCCCAACCAGAACAAACATGGGTGGACCCACCTTTTAGTCTGTCATTCAGAATTAGAAGATTTGAGCCAAATGAAAAAAAATGGAGTCTTCCCTCTCCTGTGTTGGCACTTTCCCTTGAAGCAGCCAGTGTTGTCCCGGTTTCCCATCTGTACCTCTTTTTTCTGTATTCAGCAGAATAAAACACTTTCAGGAAACAACTGGGCAGGAAGTAAGAGAGGACCGAATTTCATCCTGGGAGGTTTGATTCCCACAAGTAAAGTGCTGCGGTGGGAGCAGTCAGGAAGCATTGTCGGCGCATGGGGACTGTCGTGCTTTATAAACTCCATCTGTTCAGAGCATCTGAGAGTCATGCAATGGGGCAGGGCAAGAGCCTGTTTCATTCCAGCATATCCCTATTAGATGAAATCTAAAGTGAATGCTAGAAACTGGGAACTAGCTGAAAACTGTGTGCATCAACTCATACACGGACATCAGATCTGAGAAGGTGACTCAAACCATCCCACTTGGAGCGGGGTCAGGTGGAAAGCATGCATTCTATGTATGTATCAGCCAACACAAGATTTGAATGGAGCTCACCTCACTCTAGGATGAGAAGAGAGAGTAACATGTGGGCCCATGGAGAAAAGTATTGCCAAGTATCGATAAGAGGAAGAAAGATTCAGAGAAAGGACAAACCTCTGAAAAATGGTTTATCATACGAACCAGGAGAAAATCATTTGGTGTGCCCCTAGACTGCAGAAAGACATGCCTCTATGAAATGGGAACAAAAACTAGAGAGAGAATGTAGCTGACATGAAAAAACACTGGCACTAAATAAAAAGAAGTACATGAAAGGAGAAAAGAGAACAAACAGAGAAAGTAAAAATTCCATAGTAATCATTCGTTATTTACTCAGGAAACATTTACTGTTCACATATGTGCCCAGCACAAAAATAGAAGCAGGATGGAGCAGGGTTAACATGGTAAAAGTTGAATCAGAGACATGGAAAACAAATTTGAGAAGATTCTTGAAAATGCAGGGAGGACAAAGAGATGAAAATGAGAGAGAAGATGATTGACAGGACAGGAGTAGAGATCTATTCCTGCAGTAATAGAGGCTTCTGGTCACAAAACAAAAACAAAGATTAAAAAACAAGGACAATTGGAGTACAAACTTGATCAAAGATAAATTTCCTAAGCTTAAAAATTAAAAACAAATAAATATATGTACATGGAACTAGTTTACCACATTCCAGGCAAAATCAGTGAAAAGAGAATCATCTTTAGGCATAACCTGAATGTTTTAAAAAAACTAACAATACAGAACTTCCCTGGCGGTCCAGTGATTAAGACTTCGCCTTCCAATGCAGGGGGGTCCGGGTGTGATTCCTGGTCAGGGAGCTAAGATCCCACATGCCTTGTGGGCAAAAAGCCAAAACATAAAACAGAAGCAATATTGTAACAAACTCAATAAAGACTTTAAAATTGGTCCACATTTAAAAAAACTCTTAAAAAGCTTAACAATGATTTTAAAATGTTTACGCAGGGGAAAAATTACCTACAGAGAAACAGCACCCAGGCTGGCTGCAGAATTTTCACTTGTAAAACAAAATACCCGATGAAAATGTAGCAAAACTGCCAACATTTTGAAGCTAAATGGTTGTAAATGAGTAAGCTTATACAAAGCACAACTGTATATAAAAGTGCAAAAATAGTTTAAAATATGTTAGAGTTTGGAAAATATCATGAAAATTCCTATAACTATTCCAGCTTATTGAGGGTTGGGGGTAAATAGCACACATCTTATCTGCCCAAGTTCTGCACTGATTTAGAAATAATCAGAACTTGGGGAGATGGGCCAAAATATTCCCTTATGTTGTTGCTATAGTTCATATTGGAGGATGTGCCTTATCTCTACGGACTACTGGCTTTCCTAACTGAACCCTAGGACTAGATAGCTGTACCCACAGATGTCTCCCCGACATCGGTATCTGTCTTGTAAACATCCAGCCTGGAGGGACTGAGCAGAACAGACGCTTCCTGAAGGCAGGCTTGGCTCAGAAAGGATAAGACAATCCCAAACATGACTGGTTTTTAGGCTCAACTTGCTGAACAGATAAGTCACTGCTCCACTCACCCCGGGGAAGTGAGTGAAGGGATGGGAAAGGAGCCAGGAGTGTTCCACCTGTGACATCAGGAGTAAGGGAGAGGCATCCGCCCTCCCCATTACATCAGTCCAGACCTCTCCTTCCTGCATACCCCCCGACAACAAATGCAGCTGTCTGAGAAATAAGTGAAAACGAAAAAACTGCATATTGGGGAAGTTGTGATATAAATGGTCTGACATGTATGCTCTCTATTGGAATCTATATTAAGGAAAAAAAGGATAAAATTTATGTTATTACAGCATTATCTACTATATAAAAATAGCTCTGTACTATTCATTATAGTAAAATATTGTAAATAACTTCAATGATTATCTTTAGGAAATGGAAAAGTTACTGTCTTTAATGTTTTAAAAGGTTTTTAACAACCTGGTGAAATGTAGGAGTCATAAGGATGAATAGTATAGAAATTGTATGTAGTTTTATGCTGTGTGTCAACTTGAACTGATTGTGAGTGGCTGTTTTTCTTTTTGTGGTTTTTTTCCAGATAAACTTTGAGGCCACATCTGGGCTGAGTGGGAAAGAATGGTGTGAACAAAAGTGGACATGAGATGTTGTTGTTTGGGGTGGGATGGGGGTCAGGGTAGGGAATGGTGTGATACCTGCCAAATGTTTACCATCCATTTTATGGTATAATTTCAACTGTGTCAGAAGAAAAATGCAAATTAAAAAAAAAGATGAGGGCTTCCCTGGTGGCGCAGTGGTTGAGAGTCCACCTGCCGTTGCAGGGTACACGGGTTTGTGCCCCGGTCCGGGAAGATCCCACATGCCGCGGAGCAGCTGGGCCTGTGAGCCATGGCCGCTGAGCCTGCCCGTCCAGAGCCTGTGCTCCGCAACGGGAGAGGCCACAACAGTGAGAGGCCCGCGTACGGCAAAAAAAAAAAAAAAAAAAAATGAGAGGAAGATACACCAAAATGTAAGTAGATGTGGCCTCAGGGAGTCAGGATCACGAGTGCTGTTTTTCCTGCTTCCTCTAAGTATTGCTATTGGGGGTCTAGAGGTGGTTTCCCTGGGATTGAAGCCCAGCTCTGCCACTTGCTAGCACATGTCAACCTCTCTGTGCCTCAGTTTCCTTTTCCAAAGAAATGATGATAATAACTGCACCTACCTCATAAGGTCAGGACTCAGGCAGATGGGCCAAAATTCAATGCATTAAAATATATAATGTGTGTAGGACAGTGTCTGGCACACAGGAAGTCCCATACAAGTTTTAGCCATTATTATTAATGGTAGTAGTTGTAGTAGTACAGTGAGCAAATATTATTTTTATAATGAGATAAGAAAAAACAGGAAAGACAATGCAGAAATATGAGGAAAATATTTGACAAAATTGTAAGTGGCCAGAGCCTTAATTATGATTTTACATTTAATTTGAATGCAATTATATAAAACTATGCATGTTACTCAACCAAATTTAGGTCTGCTCACCTGCACACAGTAAATCCAACCTACTGACACCAGGTTGTGGTGAAGGAAAGTACAGCATTTATTGCAAGGCCAAGCAAAGAGTAAGGGCGGCTCAGGCTCAAAAGACCAGAACTCCCCAGTGGCTTTCAGGGAAAGGTTTTTCATGACAGGGTTAAGGGAGAGGGTTGCAGGGTGTGTGATCAGCTCGTGGACATTCTTCTGATTAGTTAGAGGTGAGGTAATCAGGAGTCAACATAATCAACCTTCTGGTTCCAGCTGGTCTGGGAGTCTACGTGCTTGTGTTAACTTCTTCCACCTGGTGGAGGTTTCAGTATCTGCAAAACAGCTCAAGGTATGGCTCAGAATATCATCTATAGCCCTTGAGGAGGAACTAAAGGTGCTTGCTGTTGTTTAATGGCTAAACTATGATTGTTTTGTCTTGCTTGACTGTTTTCCTTTGTTTTGGCATTTTCTTGCTTGTTTGATAAATTTGCTCTTTGGGACTTGGGGAAGACCTAGGAGGTTAAAGCTTTTCTACAAACAAGAAGCAGGCAGAGGACATGGGACCGACTGTCCTGGGAAGGCCCCATGGGGTCCTGCTCAGTTACATTTATACATGTGGGAAAATATTTGAAAGAAATATAAAAAAAGAAAGACTTTTAAGAGATTGAAATTATGGGCTTTAAAAACCATTTCCTTTTATGTCCACATTAAGTAATTTAGAAATATCATGTGATTGAAAAGATTCCACCCCCCTTATCCTTACAAGCAAATAGCTTATCTACAGTGGATGTCTATAATTGTGTTTGCTTAGCATCCTTCTGCCCTTGTTCTGAGAAAAATAGCCCCCTTTTGCTGGGTGTTATCCTCCTCGGCAGCCATGGGGTTTGTACAAAAGCTCTTACAGCTGATTGACCCAAGGGAGGGCACTTGACCCAAGTTGAGCCAATTAGAATCTTTCCTTGGAGAATTTTGACTTTGGAACTGGGAGTATGAATCCACATCTGTCTCTGGTGCTGAGAGTCATGATTTGAGAACACTGGCAGCCGTGTTACCCACCAAGGGGAGTGAGTCTTTCCTAGTGAGAAAGGGTAATACTGCACACAGAGGGAAGGAGAGATGAATGGAAGTTTTAATATACATGTATATATACATATGTGTGTATATATGTACATGTATATGTTTGTGTGGACATATACATGTACATTCTATATCTATCAATGGTGTCCTGATTACAATTATGTCCTTGGTCCCAGTTATTCTGCTAATCCTGCCTTTTCTGCAGTTTCATTGTTTAACCCTTATGTTATTTGTGGAGAAACTCCAGTATCATTCCAATAAATTTCCCTTTTGGCCTGAGGTAGTTTTGAGTTGGTTGCAACCAAGAACAGTGACTAATTCATGTAACAGCTTTACTAACAATAACAACAAAATGGGGAACAATCTTAACAATTTTAGGGAATGGTTAAATAAATTATGCTGCATCCATACTATGGGAAATTGTAGTCATTAAAACAAAACCTTCAAAGACTATTTGAGAACTCATTTGGGATATTAAATAAGAACAGGAGAGTACCTGACATTGGCAGAGGGATGGAGATTGAGAGCAATGCAGGACGAAGGACCAGCAGAGGCCTTGAGGGCCGATGAACTTGGCTTGTAAAGGTACTGATGGGAGGCTACTGTACCTGGAACAAAGAAAGCAAGCGGGGACACAGAATGAGGCGAAGATGGCAGGATCGGTGTTGTGGGCCACTGGGAGGCGTTCGCATTTTATCTCAGAGCAGCGAAAAGTCATTGAAGGGTTTTGTAAAAGAGGAGTAACAGGAACGATTTATATTTTTTAGCTTCTGGGAAGAGAACCTACTGGAGCTGGGCAAGAGTGGAGGCAGGGAAAATGGTCAGGAGACAATTACAGGGGAAACCACATAATTTAAAATCTGGACGATTTTGAGAGTGAAAGGGAGACTTCTCATTACAGCAGGACCACAGGTTCAAGCCAGGACTTCCCTGGCCAAATCTGGACAGGTGCTATGATAGTAGTCCAGGCAGCAGACAGTGGTGACTTGAACGAGGGTGGGGAGATTGATAAGCATTATGGCCATGGGGTGGGGGCGGGGGGGCAGCTTAAGGATGAATCTCAGTTCCTGATTGGCTACATCTGGCATCATACTCTCTTGATGTTCCTTGCTTTGCCTTACTATGTTCGATAGGTAGCTTTTCCTGGTGATTTCAAGGCCTCTGTATCAATGGTTCTCAAAATTTAGTGTGCATCAAAACATTGTGGGCTTGCTAAGGCACAGATTCTTGGCCCTCACTCCTAGAGCCTGTGATTCAGTAGGTCTGAGGTGGAGTCTGGGAATTTGCATTTGCAACAAGCTCCCAGGTACTGCTGGTGCTGCTGGGCTGGGTACCATACTTGGAGAACCATTGCTTTAGATGTATGCTGATGGAGAAGCTGACTCAGGATCTCTCTGTACTGGCTCTGTCCAGTTTCCATTATGCATGTTTTTAGACCTTTTCTGATGCAGGTTTTTTGTTTTTGTTTTTTAAATCTCTGATGTATCTCTGTTTCATTGCATTCATACAGTCATGAATTGCTGTATCCAACTGAATGGGGTATCTCTGGATCTAGTCAGGAAAACTATGGTTATTCTTTTTACCTCTTGCACTTTGTACTAAAATTGCACTGGGCTTAGTTTTTCTTTGATGGTGGTTGCTTTAGAGTTTCTCACCTCTAAATCATTCCCTACCTTTTTTTTTTTTTTTTTTTTTTTTGGTAATGCTGCAGTTTTCCTGTACTGGTCAATTGCTGACTAAGCTCACATGCTGCTCTTTGTAGCTTGAAGCTACACTCTTTATTCAGCCATAGTTCTTGTTGTCTTCAGCCCTCTCGCATCTCAGGAACCTCATCCTTACCTTTCTGGCTGCTAACTCAGCAACCTCTCTGTTCCCAACTTCTTGCAGCTCTCTGTGGACCACGGGGCTGCAGTAACCACGAGAGGCACCCACTGCAGTACACCGTTTGTCTGTCACATCTCTCTGGCCTGCCGTGACTCTCTGCTTTGTCTCAAATCTCTCCTGGTCTCTGCTGACTTAGGGTCTTGTGAATCCTCTGGATTCATCACTCATGAATCCCGATAAGACCACGTAGGAAGGCACAGCTTCTGAGAACAGTGTTGCCAGGGAGACTTCAGCCTAGAAATAGCAGCCACTTTTCTCAATAGTCTTTTCCTGTTCCTGCTTTCAAAATCATTCCCCTTTTTCACAGCTTCAGGGTTAGAGACAAAACAGCTGTGCTTTATGTTTGAAAACTGCAACTCACATTCAAAATGCTACAATCCTGGCGGAAAGCCTGTTTTCAGCACTTTTTTTTTTTTTTTTGGAGAAGTAGGCAAAGCTTATTCTTTTATTTTAATATAAATTTGGTGTATTTTAATTACACACGTAATACTTTTTCATTGTTGAAAATTTGGAAGATGCAGAAAGCAAAAATAGGAAAATAATCACTGATGATCCAAAAAAAAAAAAACTTTTAAATCCTCTTATCCATATTTTTTAGCAGCAAAAACTTTCCTTCAAATACAATCATATTCAGAAGCCCAATATGGAAACAGATGAAGCTGCTTGGGTTGGAGAGGAGGCGGGAGACTTGGGGCCCAGCTGCTCAACTTGACCCTCGCTGCCCACGATAGACCAGCAGTCCCATCTGCTGGATGCTTAGCCTGTGTGAAGACGCTTCTCCAGGTCATTCCTGTGCAAAGCTTGGACCCTACAGATTCTCTGCCAAAGGCATTCTCTGCTTGGCACTCTGGCTGCCTGGGGCCACGAGGAACAGATGCAATTTGGGGGGTGATGGGCCCTTCAGCTTCCATATATTTCATCTTTTCTCAAAGTCCATGGCACCTCCAGTCTAAAGCAGAGATTGTTAACCCGGGGCTCAAACATTCCCTGAAAAGTGTATATCCATAGCTTTCATTAGTGCAGGGTTCATGCAAATTCTTTTTTCCTTCATAAATGATATTTTTAAAGATCCCAGCAATTTCCACTTCAGCAATACAATCGAAATCTTTGCATTTCAACAGCTAAATGGTTGCAGTGCTAAATATTTAGGAACAAAGGAGAAAACAGTTTGAGTAGGAATTTTGTTCCCATTGCTTTTAAGTCTGACCTTAACGTGTCCATCGTATTTTTTAAACAACTGATTGGCATTTTCCTCCTTAAATTTAAATTGTCTTACATCTCATATTTGAATACCACCATTATAAGATAATTACATAGCACATAAAACTAAACTTAGAATAAAAATTAATGGTAATGGCACTGATTTCTTATAAAGATAATGCTTTTTTCCCGTTACTAGGATAATTCAGTATGCCATAAGGTATGTGAAAGGTATGCTTTAAAATTTTTGTAATTTCACCTATTTTAAATGCACTAAGATTTCTTTCAAATGAAATACCACAACAAGGTCATCCTTTTAAAAGGTGATAGTGCTTTTGTAATGTTAGCGCTTTTACAATGTGACTAGAGGTCTGTATTTGGTTGTTTTATAGGTTCCGTCTGATCTCACATTTATTTTGAATTTTCTAAAAGTTGGGTCCATTGTGTATTGGGTGTCCTCGGCTAAGTACTTGTCCCACACAGGAGTGGCAGGTCTCATTCTTGGACTGATGGAGACGCAGCTAATAGAAACAGCTCTCAGCTCTAAACATTCCCTTGGCCAGGCTGAGGAGTTTGCTGCGTTTAAGGCATCTTCTGGGCGGGGTGGGGAAGCAGGGCTGGGCGGTGACTGCCTCCACCACGATCCCGTCACCCCGCCTGAGCATCTCCACCCCCTAACGACATGCAGAATAGTCTATGCCCCATTTATCTCTTACTTCGTGCTCATGGGAAATTACGACAATTAAAAGGACAGATTGAGATGAGACCCTAAACTTCCTCCCTTCACAGAGGCCTCAATTAGCTCGTTTCATTTAATATCCTTTTACTTTCGATGGTTGTTTCTAATGTATAAATGCAGCACTGAGTGCTCTCTTGTTAGTGGATGTTCAAGAGAAGAGGCAGAAATCCGTGGTTAAAAATTTTAAAGGACAAAATTAAGGCAAGAGGCAACATCGCTGTGGCTTCCTCGAGTGTGCGGGAGTCTCTCTCTGCTCGCTGGAGCTGAGGTACCCCCTAGCGGCTCCGCAGCGATTTCTGCTTCTTGTTCAGCTAGGCTGCACCGCGTGCCAGCTGGTGGCTCCCGAGTGTTTGTGTGAGTTAGAGAATCACAGCAAGTTCTGCATCTCTTTGAAATCAGTTGCATTCAGGGCTTTTTGTTCCATGTTGCATGGCTTTACATGAAAAAGCATCCCTGAAACGTGGAAACAGTAGGTAATTGACATTCTTCATTTTCTTTTATGTTAGTTGCCAGCTCTCTTTAGATTAATCCTTCCCATGTTCTGCCCCAAAAAACACAAGTGCGGTCAGGTGAACAGAGACATTAAAGGTGTGGATTCAGGGCACACGGTCCACCTCAGTGGTCCACTCCTGAGAACCCCAGCTCTTTCTGAGCACATCTCTGTTGATCTGTGCTCCAAGGCCCTTATGCTGCAAGAGGACTAAGGATTTCTTTTCACCTCTTGAGGCAATTTGGACGTATCTTAGAGGCCCCGGTTTCCTAGACATTTTTCCGACTTGTAGACTAGCCCCCGAGTGCTGGACCCCTTTGTCTCTGAGCATAGAGTCTTGCACATCGTATGTGCTTCATATGTGTTGATTGAATAAAATAATGAATAGGTACTTCTGTGTATATAACACCCTGTCTCAACCCTGGTTTCAAAGGGAAAATATATTATTTCCCCTGGCATACTCTCCCTTCAGAATCATTGAATACTTGAAAATCATCCCTGAAGAGATAAACACTCTGTCTAAAATGACAAAGTATTTCTGTTTTTCACCCCTTCTTGGGGGATAAATCTGTAGGTATAGACCATGCCTGCTCCTAGACTGTAACACTGTTTCAATCTAGAGGGCAGACCTGTGATTAGTAGTGATGTGGGGACATGGAGTCCATCCATTTGGAGTCGTATAGAGAGCCTACTAGCCTGACAATATGATCTAACAATCAAAATGTGCTGCTGTTTGAGGGAGTGACTTCCAAGGAGGGGCCATGTGAGCCTCTGTCAGGGATGGTATAAAGAAAAGTTTAACACAGGAAGTTAGTGGAGAATAGGTAAACTCTAAAGTCCCTGCCAGCTCTGCTATAGGAGTCTGTGATTCTTCCTCTAAATTTTAAAACATCTGGTCTTATGAGCCAATCATCTTAGCTTTTGTTTTTTTTAAAAAAAATTAAATGGAGGACTATGAATCATTGCAACTAAGCAGTAGTCTCTGGCCCAGTCTCACTGAGGAAATGGTTCCCTTCTTGAGCTAGAATATCTCAGGCATGCTCCTACATATCCAGCATCCTCCTACCACCCCTTGGGTTTCTTTCCTCTTCTAGTCCATCATGTGGCTCTCAGATCATTGCCAGGCACTGCTTTTCCTAGACAAGATGCCCCATGCCTAGGTTGGCACGATTCCCCAAGACCCCCTCCTCCCACACCCACCATCTGTTGCCCTGCATTGTCCTGATCTTCTGTTCCACTCTGACTGCTACCTTGCCAAAGAAGGAGGAGAGTGGTGACAATAGAAAGCATATCCCCTACTATCTAGTAAACTCTGTCACTAGGTCGTAACACAGCCCTCCCTGAGTCTGTCTTCTGATACAGTTCTCTCATTTGGCCAGATAATGTAGTCTGTTGTTGCTCCTCAAAAACTGGGAAGCAGACTGAACTAGAAAGCAAAGCCCCAGGAAAGAAGGTGGAACAATTGGCATAAGGAGACCAGGGTCTCCTGGGGCGAAAGGAACTGATAGCTTAAATTCTATAGCCTGAAAGAGTCAAAGTTAGGGAGCCCTGTTGAGATGGACCCTGGCTAAGGGTCCTTTGAAATAAAGTTGCCCTAAAGCATACGGAGGGTGGAATTAGTGGACAAGTCTGACACTGGTTTAGGAATGACATGATCCAGGGCTTTGAGATGGTCCCAGACCTCCTGCGAGCGGCCAAGTTGTGATCTGAAAGGGCTGGTCTCAAAGAGGCCTGTGAGAGTCTGAGCTTTCTCCATGGAGCAGAATGCTGGGAAGATCTTCCTCTTTCAAAGAGCCCTTATGAAATAATCAAGAGTGTGGTGTGTACTTCTGCAGGCGGAGTCTCTGCAGCCTAGCATGTTGACTGAGCTAGGATTAAAACCACACCAAGTTCCTAAACCATTATGAATCCCAGAGCTGAGCGGCATCTGTGTCTTAATGACTGACACAGGATGTCTGGTGGGATTCCAGAAATCAGCAAATGGGTGAGGATGATTTTGGGTGGGGGGCTGGAATAATGGGGTCTGCCTGGTGCTTCCAAAATCTACACGGGTAATCAGCAATTTAACATTCTCTGCTGGTGAAAAATTGAGCTTGACAGAGTCTGTATATAACAAGACTGAAAAACCTCTCCCAAATTCTTCTGTGATCTCACACCCACGTCCTTTCAATGCTCCTGCATCTTATTTCTGACTCCTGCTTTGCAGCAAACAACATCGAATGACCTCATCGTTCCAAGCATTTCAAGAAAATATAATCCTTGAAAATTTGTCACAAATTGTACAAAAAGAATGGACTAAGGAGACACCTGTGACATACTTATGCTTTTGCTTATTTCAGGTATAAAGATACTAATTCTGTTTTGAGAGATTACTTCATTTCCAACAGTACTAAATGTTATCTAATTTTTTTAGCAAGCACTTTAGAATGACATGAAAATTACTTGGTTCTTAAAAAATAGCTTTACATAATAATTTATTAGAGCAAGGAATAATTTGATACTATGTCTTTGGGGAAAGAAAAAAGTATATCTTTAAATATCACATTCAGACTTCAGATAAAATTAACCTACTTTTAGAAATTTTTATTATGTTCCCTTCTAGTTTAATGATCATTAGATTTGTCTTGTAATCAATTTGAAATAAACCACGAAACACTAGTGAATAGAACTGGCTATAATTTAGGAAAAACCTGGCATCCCAAGTTAATAATAATAGGATTTATGAGAATGGGATGAAAAATGAGTCCTGCTGTCAACAGTATGATTTCCATAAAACTTGGGCTATAGGGTATTGGAAGTCATAGGTAGGAGCTAAAGGACTCAGGATAGAGGCATTCTTTCCTTTTAAATGCAGCTAAATATTATTCTATAACATATACTCCTAAATTTAACGTTGATTTTATTAAGTTTCAGATAAATATTTATGGAGTGATGTTTCCATTTGCTTTGGTTGGTTGCAAGTAGCAGAACCTAACTTAAGCTAAAAATAAATTATTAGAGAATTGGGGGTAGTCCATGGAATTGAAGGAAAAGCTGAAATACTATGCTGAAGTTTTAAGGGTCATATATAATACCCCATTCTTTCTCGTCAGAGTTTGGGAACAGGTGAGAGGTATATATAGGATTTATTAAAATGAAGACTGAAAAATCACCTTTATTTCCTAATAAAGCTGATTGCAGCTTTAAATCTGTAGCTAATCATGACCAACTATCAGTTATACTGTAATCTGATTCATGTCTTAGTTCTAGAGTTTGATTAGTATGTATCTTTATAACTTACTCTAAATTCTATCAGACCTTTCCCATCACTAGCACAGGCTCCAAATATTTTTTATCTAGCCTGAAACTTAAAAAAAAAATCCTTGCGGGCTTCCCTGGTGGCGCAGTGGTTAAGAATCCACCTGCCAATGCAGGGGACACGGGTTCAAGCCCCAGTCCGGGAAGATCCCACATGCCGTGGAGCAACTAAGCCCGTGTGTGCCACAACTACTAAGCCTGTGCTCTAGAGCCCGCAAGCCACAAGTACTAGGCCCGCGTGCCTAGAGCCCGTGCTCCGCAACAAGAGAAGCCACCACAATGAGAAGCCTGCGCACTGTGACTAGAGGAAGCCCGCACGCAGTAACGAAGACCCAATGCAGCCATAAATAAATAAATATTTTTTTAAAAATCCTTGCACTTGTCTTCTCTTCCTGAATTCAGTGGCTATTTCAGTTGAGGGAGTCAAATTGTGTATTTATTGCTAAAGTCAGTCTTTTCTTCTGCATCTCACTAACTGGATAAAAAATGTTTGTTTGGATATGTTAAGCCTCCAAGAACACAAAAATTCCCTTAATGATATCTTTCCAACCACAAGTTTCACTTTGCTCTATAAAGTGTGAAACATTCCTCCTCCCAAAAGGTATTTTCAGAAGTTACTGCTCCCTGGGCAGAATTTAAATCGATACATGATAGCATTTGCTTGTCTTTGTTTTTGTTTAACAATACTTTGAACTCAGACACTGCCGGCTTTACAGTTACAGATTAGAACTATCCAGTGAAATTTAAACAAAGTGCTTTTAATCAATTTGAATTGAGTTCACATGATTCCTAACTCAGGGTAGGAAACCTCATAACTCAAATCCCTCTTTCCTCACAAACCTACCTATAAGAAGGTCTTATCACTTATTTCATGCATGGGGAAATAGATTTTAACTGATGCACTTATTCACGGCTTAGATGTTTGCAGGTCTTCATTGATATCAGTGTGAAGAAATGTATTTCAGATTGTAAAACTGATGTTTTTTCTCGATTTGTTTCAAAGTCTTCCAAAGGAATAAGGTTTATTTCCTTTAATATCATTCACCTGGAAGGGGCACACCACTGTTTAGAAAAGCAAGGTAGGCTATTGAAAATACCACCTAGGTGGCTGTTTCCAATCTGGCTGATCATCTGCAACACCTGAGTAGCCTATAAATGCCGGGCTCACGCGGGCGGAGTCACTGGCTTCGGTAGCAAGGATGAGGCTCCATGATGGCGTGGTTGCGGGAACAGTGGCTCAGACTGGAAGAAAACAGAGGAGGCAAAGGACTGGAGACATGACAGATACCTGCCCTGTGAATGGTGGCTTACAGGAACAGTGGATGTTAGAAGTTGCACGTGATGACCAATTGGTAAGAGAAGGATTTATACGTGCACATTTTGAGGAGAACTGAAAAAAACCGACACGTAATGCAAGGTACCTCATTGAATCTCCTTACCTTCCCCTCCTCCCCTCACACTTTTGGAATATATTTAACATTTTAATTAATATTTTTAAAAGTACAACTGAAAAAGGGGAAGTTAACTGGTTTATGCTATTGTTTAAATTCAAAATATACGTAAATATTTAGTACAAGAGTGGTTTCCAAACCTTACTCTTCAGTAGAATCATCTGAAAACCTTGCATGTATATATATATATATATTTCTAGGTCCCACCTCTTTTGCTGGATCAGAATCTCTGAGGATGGAGTCTGGATATGTCTTTGTGGAGCCAGCTCTCCACATGGTTCTGAGTGGCAGGCTTTCTGGGCCAGCACAGGTGAATTAAGTCAAATACCTGTGTTTTCATATTTTTAATCGTAGAACACAGAAAAGCTAGGAACCAAAATGCAGCTGGAATGATGCCTCGCAGTAGTAGTTCTCAAAAAAATGTTTAAGTTAGAAATCTTTGTTCAAAGAAATGTTAGCTTGGTCTGTAAACTGTGAGAACAGCAAGTAGATAAGCTGGAATTACTCCAGCTGGTGGTGGTATAGGGGCAGACGTGGCTGAGATTAGCTGCATTCTCCCCTTGGCTTGAAGGGAACTGGCAGGGACCCCCAGGGCTCTTAAGGGAACTTATACAAATTTGGCTTTCATTTTATTTCTTTCCCTCTGCCTTGCCCACTGGAAATTTCCCAGTTTTTGTTAATATCACCATCCTTCTTGTTCTCAGGAGTCAGAAGCCCCGGAGTCAGGAGGCTGCCTATTAGGGGACCCCTACAGTCTCTACCTTTTCTCCTTCATTGTTTCTCAGGATATAAAGCCCGTGGTGCTCTAGACATTGTCTTTGTTCCCAGACAACAGGCCCCAGCTTGGATTTTTTTTTTTTTTTTTTTGTGGTACGCGGGCCTCTCACTGCTGCGGCCTCTCCCATTGCGGAGCACAGGCTCTGGACGCGCAGCCGCTCCGCAGCATGTGGGATCCTCCCGGACGGGAGCACGAACCCACGTCCCCTGCATCGGCAGGCGGACTCTCAACCACCGCGCCATCAGGGAAGCCCCCCAGCTTGGATTTTTAACTCCTGATCTTTCCTGGTGAATGAAGCTGGACAAACTAGAAGGCAGGTTGATGGTTCAAGCCTCGCCAGGCCTCATCCTCTTCCAAGGCGCTTCTGAATGTCTTTTCTTCAAGCAGATGTCTCAGAGGGCCCAATCCTACCAGTTCTCGGATATTTATAGTCCCTTCACTCCTCCCATTAGAGGCTCCACTCCCTAATATCCTGATGGTTTTATCTTAAGAGATAGGGGTGGAGTGGTTAGATAAAACTTCCTGCATCCTCCCCTCCTCCCTGGGCTATTATCTCATCTACTTTTAGTGTATCAGTGATTATTATCCATACTGCTGTGCTCTGGGGCCTTCTTGGCCTTCTCCATCACTCTGGCCTATGGCGGAGGACACCATGATCACCATGGTGATCACCATGTCTTCACCCAGAGGAGGTGGGAGCAGGGAGGAGAGGCTTGGATTTTATGACAGCTGCTCAGCTCTGGTAGTGACTGGAATCACACTTGAGACTGGGCAAGTCACTCAACTGCTCTGGGACTGACAGTTCAAAAATGGATGTAATTAGGTCATCCCAAGGGCTCTTTAGTTTAAGAAAATGTTATGACTTGATCTGTGATTCTTCTTTCTTCCTTTTCCTCATATTTTATCAGCGGTAAGAGCATCTTTTCCCCCCTTTCAGTAAGTACACTAGCTGTCCCTGACCTTCATTCCTTCTGCCCCAAGACTCATTCACAGCTTTATCACCTTTTGTCTAGACAACAGCAACAGCATCCAGTGTTCCCCGTTCTCTTCCCCAGCCGAAAACATCTTCCCTTTAGAAGCTTATTCCTTTACCATCCTGTTTATCAAACTAACTTAGCAGCTTAAAATATTTCATCATTTTTATGGATTCTATGGGTGAAGAATTCAGAAAGAGGGAATTCCCTGGCAGTCCAGTGGTTAGGACTCCGTGCTTTTACTGCTGAGGGCCCGGGTTCGATCCTTGGTTGGGGAACTAAGATCCCACAAGCCATAGCGCGGCCAAAAAAAAAGAATTCAGAAAGAATATAGTCGGATGGTTTATCTCTGCTTATAATATTTGGGGCCTCAGCTAAGATGACTCAGAAGCTGGGAGTTGATGCTGGCTGTCTGCTGGATATCTGCTGAGACTTGGGACCGGAACACCCACAAGGGCCTCTTCAGGTAGACTATGCTTTCTCATAGCATGTTGGCCTTCAGCTTTTTACATGGCAGACCAGAGAACCAAAGGCCACTGTCAAATAAAAGAGTCATGAATTGTGTGGCCTTTGATCTAGCCTAAGTTATAGCATCACTTACACTGTGCACTACTGGTCTAGCAGTCACACACCCTCCCACATGCAGGGAAAGGTATAGCCTCCACCTCTCTGTGGAAGTGGTGTCAAAGAAGCTGTGGGCAAGGTTTTAAACCACCACAATTAATGACTCAGATAATTCTCTTCTGCCCCCACCCCCATGTCTTTATATGCATCCCAGTGATATCTACCATGTTAAATACACTATATAAATTATAATGGTGTAGGGATGTCTCTCCAGGAATTTTTCTCTGGAACCCATCTCTCTCTCTTGGACATACAACTGTATTTGTGGACGTTTTTACATTTGGATAAAATTAAACTTGATAAGGCTGAGAAAAATATTCTGTCAGAGAGTTGAGTTTAATTTATACTAGTTTAACTGGGGATTGAAAAACAAAGTTGTGTCCTATAGAGCAATTTGAGTAATGGTGTTGGCTTCTGTTGTGAGAGAGAAGAGGAAAGTCTATCTTTGCTGTTAGAAAAGCACTAATTAACGAGAAAAGGCACTTACCTATCAGTAACTGTGTGCTTGAATCTCCGGACAGTGGGAGAAGATTATTCAAAGGTGGGATTTCAGGCTCTGATCACATAAGAAATAAAAGAACAGTAACTAGATCCTTTTTTTTAAATTTAATTTTTATTTTATGTTGGAATATAGTTGATTTACAATGTTGTGTTTGTTTCAGGTGTACAGCTAAGTGACTCAGTTATACATATATCCATTCTTTTTCAGATTCTTTTCCCATATAGGTTATTACAGAATACTGAGTAGAGTTACCTGTGCTATACAGTAGGTCCTTGTTGATTATCTATGTTACATATAGTAGTGTGTATATGTTAATCCAACTCCTAATTTATCCGTCCCCCCATGTTTCTCCTTTGGTAACCTTACATTTGTTTTCAAAGTCTGTGAGTCTGTTTCTGTTTAGTAAATAAGTTCATTTGTATCATTTTTTTAGCTCCCACATATGAATGATACCATAATGATATTTGCCTTAGTCTGACTTACTTCACTTAGTATGATAATCTCTAGGTCCATCCATGTTGCTACAAATGGTGTTATTTCATTCTTGTTTTATGGCTGAGTAATATTCCATTGTGTATATGTACCAAATCTTCTTTATCCACTCCTCTCTCAATGGAGATATAGGTTGCTTCCATGTCTTGACTATTGTAAATAGAGCTGCAATGAACATTGGGGTGCATGTATCTTTTCGAATTATGGTTTTCTCCAGATATATGCCCAGGAGTGGGATTGCTGGATCATATGGTAGTTCTATAGTTAGTTTTTAAAGGGACTTGCATACTGTTCTCCATAGTAGTTGTACCAATTTACATTCCCACCAACAGTGTAGGAGGGTTCCCTTTTCCCCACACCCTCTCCAGCATTTATCGTTTGTGTGCTTTCTGATCATGGCCATTCTGACCAATGTGAGGTGATACCTCATTATAGTTTTCATTTGCATTTCTCTAATAATTAGTGATGTTGAGCATCTTTGCATGTGCTTTTTGGCCATCTGTATGTTTGTATTGGAGAAATGTCTATTTAGATCTTCTGCCCATTTTTTGATTGTTTTTTTTTTTCTTTACTATATATATATATAGAGAGAGAGCTACATGAGTTTTTTGTATATTTTGGAGATTAATCCCTTGTCAGTCACTTTATTTGCAAATACTTTCTCCCATTCTGTGGATTGCCTTTTCATTTTGTTTATGGTTTCCTTTGCTGTGCAAAAGCTTTTAAGTTTAATTAGGTCCCATTTGTTTGCTTTTATTTTCATTACTCTAGGAGGTGGATCAAAAAAGATATTGCTGCAATTTATGTCAAAGAGTATTCTACCTATGTTTTCCTCTAAGAGTTTTATAGTATCCGGTCTTACATTTAGGTCTTTAATCCATTTTGAGTTTACTTTTGTGTATGGTGTTAAAGAATGTTCTAATTTCATTTTTTTACTTGTAGCTGTCCAGTTTTCTCAGCACTATTTATTGAAGAGACTGTCTCTCCTCCATTGTACAGTCTTGCCTCCTTTGTTGTAAAATAATTGACCATAAGTGCATGGGTTTATTTCTGGGTTTTCTATCCTGTTCCATTGATCTATATTTCTGTATTTGTGCCACGATCATACTGTTTTGATTATTGTAGCTTTGTAGTATAGTCTGAAGTCAGGGAGCCTGATTCCTCAAGCTCCATTTTTCTTTTTCAGAATTGCTTTGGCTATTTGGGGTCTTTTGTGTTTCCATACAAATTTAAAAATTTTTTGTTCTAGTTCTGTGAAAAATGCCATTGGTAATTTGATAGGGATTGCATTGAATCTGTAGACTGCCTTGGGTAGTATAGTCATTTTGACAATATTGATTCTTCCAAGCCAAGAACATAGTACATCTTTCCATCTGTTTGTTATCTTCAATTTCTTTCATCAACATCTTACAGTTTTCAGAGTACAGGTCTTTTGCCTCCTTAGGTAGGTTTATTCCTAGGTATTTTATTCTTTTTGATGAGATGGTAAATGGGATTGCTTCCTTAATTTCTCTTTCTGATCTTTCATTTTAGTGTATAGAAATGCAAGAGATTTCTGTGTGTTAATTTTGGGGGGGGGATTTTTTAAAATACATTTATTTATTTATTTTTGGCTGTGTTGGGTCCTCATTGCTGCGCAGGCTTTCTCTAGTTGCAGCGAGTGGGGGCTACTCTTTGCAGTGCACAGACTTCTCATTGCGTTGGCTTCTCTTGTTGTGGAGCACAGGCCTTAGGCGCACGGGCTTCAGTAGTTGTGGCTTGTGGGCTCTAGAGTGCAGGCTCAGTAGTTGTGGCACAAGAGTTTAGTTGCTCCACGGCATGTGGGATCTTCTGGACCAGGGATCAAACCCAGGTCCCCTGCATTGGCAGGTGGATTCTTAACCACTGCACCACCAGGGAAGTCCCTGTGTATTAAATTTATATCCTGCAACTTTACCAAATTCATTGATGAGCTCTAGTAGTTTTCTGGTAGCATCTTTAGGATTGTCTATATATAGTAACATGTCATCTGCAAACAGTGACAGTTTTACTTCTTTTCCAATCTGGATTTCTTTTATTTATTTTTCTTCTCTGATTGCTGCGGCTAGGACTTCCAAAACTATGTTGAATAAAAGTGGCAAGAGTGGACATCCTTGTCCTGCTCCTGATCTTAGAGGAAATGTTTTCAGTTTTTCATCATTGAGAATCATGTTTGCTGTGGATTTGTCATACATGGCCTTTATTATGTTGAGGTAGGTTCCCTCTATGCCCACTTTCTGGAGAGTTTTTATCATAACTGGATGTTGAATTTTGTCAAAAGCTTTTACTGCATCTATTGAGATGATCATATGGTTTTTATTCTTCAGTTTGTTAATGTGATGTATCACACTGATTGATTTGCAGTTTTTTTTTTTTTTTTTTTTTTTTTTGAGGTACGCAGGCCTCTCACTGCTGTGGTCTCTCCCGCTGCAGAGCACAGGCTCCGCGGCCATGGCTCACGGGCCTGGCCGCTCCGCGGCATGTGGGATCTTCCCGGACCGGGGCATGAACCCGTGTCCCCTGAATCAGCAGGCGGACTCTCAACCACTGCGCCACCAGGGAAGCCCACTAGTGAGTTTTATACTACCTTTTTGTGTTTTTGTGATGTTCATTAGTGTCCTTTAACTTCCACTCAAATAACTCCCTTTAGCAATTTTTTGTAAGGCAGGTCTAGTAGTGATGAACTCCCTCAACTTTTGTTTATTTGGGAACGTCTCTCTGCCTCCTTCATTTCTGAAGGATAGCTTTTTTGCATATAGAATTCTTGGCAGACACATTTTTTTCAATATTTTGTATATATCATCCCCTTCTTTCCTGGCCTGAAAAGTTTCTGTTGAGAATTTACTGATACAAGCAGCTTCTCAGGAGTTCCTAGTCAGGGTTTGTGGTCGAATGAGGTCAGGAATGGACTCAGCAGTAGACAGGGCTATGAATTAGCACACCTGCCTGGGGAGAGTAGGGGAACTGGCTCCAAGCTTGGCCAGGATCTTTGTTTGTGGTCTTGATGGAAGCTGACCCATTCTCCAAGTTCCCTGGCTGAACAGTGCCATTGCCTTTGCTCTGCAGATGATCAGCTCTGCCTGTAGGGATCTGTTTTAGTGTTGCTGGGCTGTGTAGCTTCCAGGTGTTCTGACCAGACTTCCTGGTCAGGCCAGTCTCTAACTCATCTCCCTTGCCTGGGCAGGTTGTTGTGGGGAAGACCAGGCTCCAGGACCAGCAAGGCTCTCTGTTTGAGATCCCAAATCAGGCAGACCTTCACCCTGCTGAGTTCCCTGATCAGACTGTGCCACTGTCTTGGCTTTGCAGATGAGCAAAGCTGCTGGCTGGGACTACTGCTGGCCCGCCAAGATCCAAGTGTTTGCTGTTTGTTGCAAGCCCCATCCCCTTTCTTTATCACAATCAGATTCCCCATAGTCAAGCCCTGCGCGTTCCCCTGCAATCTCCCTGAAGGGAGACTGGAGTGGGACTCCCAAGAAGTGACTTACTATGCTGGGGAAGGTGGATGTCCACCTTGGGCTCTCTTTTCTCCCGGGAGGCTCAGTGGAGACCTCTTGGGGAGTGCTGCAGGAGGGGCAATGAGGTCCTTGTGTAGCAGCTCCTTTTACTCCTCTAATACCATCTGTCTTGGTCTCTGTGGTGCAGGGGGTGCTTTCATGTTCTAGGATTTTTCTCAGTGGTGTCTAGTCCATGAATAGTTTTTAGTTGTTCTTCCTGTGAGGGGTAGTGAAGTTGGGAATGACCTATGTCACTATCTTGGTGATGTCACCTCTGAGAGTAGATCTTAAATGTTCTCACCACAAAGAAAAAATAGTAATTAGGAGATGTGATGCAGGCATTTATTAAAGCTGTGTTGGTCATTATTTTTCAATATCTAAGTGTACTAAATCAACACATTGTATACCTTAAATGTTACACCTTGCACAATGTTGTATGTCAATTATATCTCACTAAAGCTGGGGAAAAATCCACGATTGCTTACATGATATTACTCATGTAATGCTGACCTTCATGTATTAATATGTGTATCCTATATTTGCAATATAATTTAACATAAAACAGTAAATATGACACCATTAAAGTGCATCTTTGCTGTTTGGTTTGCCCAACATTTATTCACCTTCCTCTAACACTTCCCCAGTTGTTGTTTGGGTACCCCTTTCTACCTCCCCAAAGCCCATGTGCTCAAAGGATGCTCACCTTACTGTCAGCTTCAGGGCTGGGTTCTGATAAGCTTAACTCAGCACACCCTCTTCATCTGGCCTCAGGGATTAGTACACAGATGGGCACAGAACCCAGTTTGGGCCGATGAGAAGCAAGGAGATATGGCTGAGAGGTTCTCTTTCCCAGGTACTTTCCCTTTTCTGAGAGCATCACGGAAAGAAATCCTCCTTTGTAGTTCAAAGAAGCAAAAAAAAAAACAACAACAACACAAAATACAACCCAAATACAAAAACCCAGACTGAGGACAAAGCCTACATCTGAGAGAGTAGAGATGAGAGAATTGTAGAGAAATAGAACCAAGGCCTTGTTAACATTATGAAGCCTCTGGTTAAAACCATTCCCAAAAATCTTCAACTATAACTTTACTTAAGCCAATACATCTCCATTTTAGCTTAAGCCAGTTTGGATTGGGGTTTCTGTTTCTTGCAGCACAGAGTTCTAAATGTGACATAGGCTAAACTATTCAGTAAAAGGAAGAGCAAACTATTTAGCTGAATTGATCATCTTACTTACATATAAAGCTTCATAAGAGAATTTGTAATATTACATAAGTAGCTCTTCTTTCTCCCATCTCACATGCCCTGTTTCTTCTGATAGTCTGACAGAGCTCAGAAAAGGAGCAATGTTAAGAAGAATGATGAGATCTAGACTAGGCTTAGAAGAGTTGGTGATTGTCCATATTATAAAAGTCTACAGGTGCACAAGGGAGGTGGTGATGACTGTAATGCTATACCTGTGTCACTTAAATTCATTTTTAAAAAGTTTTATTGGTGTATAATTGACATACAACAAACGGTACATATTTAAGGTGTACAATTTAATCAATGTTGACCTATGTGAAACCAACATCGCAATCAAGGTAACAAACATCTATAACCTTTAAATATTTCCTTTTGATCCTTTGTAATCCTCCATCTCACCCCACCCTAATACCCTTACCAGTCTCCAGGCAACCACTCATATGCTTTTTATCACTATAGATTACTTTTCATTTTCTAGAATTTCATGGAATAATATACTATGTATTTCTTTTTTGTCTGGCTTCTTTTACTCTTCATAATTATTTTGAGATTCATCCATATTGTTGTGTGTATTAGCGGTCCATCTGTTTTATTGTTGAGTAGTATTCTATTTTATGGAAATACCACAATGCATTTATCCATTCCGTTGAAATGTTGACAGACATTTGGATTATTTCCAGTTTGGGACTATTACAAATAATTAGCATACAAATATTAGCATGTTTGTCAGTACATATGCTTGCTTTTCTCTTGAATAAATGCCTAGTTGTGGAATGGAGGATCAGATGGCGGGTATACATTTAACATTTTAAGAAGCTGTCACACTGTAGTCCAAAGTGATTATAACAATTTTATATTTCTAATGGTGGTATGTGAGATTTCTAGTTGCTCCACATCTTCCCCACATTTGGTATGGCCAATCTTATTAATATTAGCTATTCTCATAGGTATGTAGTGGTATTTCATTGTGATTTTAATTTGCATTTATGACAAATGATATTGAGCATAGTTTTATGTACTTATTTGCAATCCATATGTCTTCTTTGGTGAGGTATCTGTTCAAATCTTTTGTCTATTTTTAAAAATGGAGGGGACATTTTTTTTTTAAAAAATCCCTGGTCGGGGAACTATGATTCTGCAAGCCATGTAGTGTGGCCCTCCCCACAAAAAAAATGGGTTTTGTGGGGTTTTTTTGAGTTGAATTCTTTACATATTCTGGATTCCTTTATTACATGTATGACTTTAAAATATTTTCTCAGGGTCTGTGGCTTGCTTTTCACTCTCTTAATGGTGTGTTTTGAAGAGCAAAATTTTTCATTTTGATGAAGTGCAATTTATCAAATTTTCCCTTTTTGGATTATGTATTTGGCATCATATCTCAGAAATCTTGGCCTAAACTAAAGTCATGAAGATTTTCTCCTATGTTTACTTCTAAAGCTTTATATTGTTAGGATTTATATTTAGACCTCTGACCCATTTTAAAGTAAATTTTGTATATGATAAAAGATATAGATCAGTTATTTTTTTCTTTTTCATATGATTATTTAAAATTTCCAGCACCATTTGTAAAATCAATCTATCCTTTCTCCATTGAATTGCCTTTGTACCTCGGTCAAAAGACAAATGTCCATATGTGTTTAGGTTTATTTATGTACACTCTTCTCTGTTCTACTGATATATCTGTCTGTCTTTACAATAAAACCATGCTGTCTTCATAAAAGGAAGCGAAACTGAGTTCTTTGTAATGAGGTGGATGGACCTAGAGTCTGTCATACAGAGTGAAGTGAGAAAGAGAAAAATACCTTATATTAACATATATATATGGAATCTAAAGAAAAGAAAAAGGTTCTGAAGAACCTAGGGGCAGGACAAGAATAAAGATGCAGATGTAGAGAATGGACTTGAGGACATGGGGAGGGGGACGTGTAAGCTGGGAGGAAGTGAGAGAGTAACACTGACATATATATGCTACCAAATGTAAAATAGATAGCTAGTGGG
The DNA here is from genome assembly GCF_937001465.1 of Orcinus orca. Lineage (NCBI taxonomy): Eukaryota > Metazoa > Chordata > Mammalia > Artiodactyla > Delphinidae > Orcinus > Orcinus orca. The sequence continues at coordinate 119,384,990 of NC_064560.1, read as the reverse complement.
AAGCAGCCACATAGCACAGGGAGATCAGCTCAGTGCTTTGTGACCACCTAGAGGGGTGGGATAGGGAGAGTGAGAGGGAGGCACAAGAGGGAAGGGATATTGTGATATATATATATATATATATATATATATATATATATATACACATACATGTAGCTGATTCACTTTGTCATACAGCAGAAACTGGCACACCATTGGAAAGCAATTATACTCAAATAAAAATGTTTAAAAAAATGCTATCTTAATTACTGTACCTTTATGGAAAATCTTGAAATAAAGTAGTGTTAATTCTTCAACTCTGTTCTTAATTTTCCAGTTTTATTTATATAATTGACATATATTACTATATAGGTTTAAGGTAGACAACATGATGGTTTGATTTACATGCATTGTGAAATGATTACCACAGTAGGTTTAGTTAACATCCATCATCTCATATAGATACAATAAAAAGAAAAGAAAAAAAATTCTCCTTGTGAGGAAAACTCTGAGGATTTACTCTCCTAACAACTTTCCTGTATATCATACGTCAGTATTGTAGTTATCATATTGTACATTGCATACCTAGTGCTTATCTGTAGTTATCATTGCATACCTAGTGCTTATCTATCTTAAACTGGAAGTCTGTATCTTTTGACCACCTTCCTCCAGTTCCCCCACCCCCACCCCCTGCCTCTAGTAACTACAAATCAGATCTATTTTTCTCTCAGTTTGGTGGGGTTTTGTTGTTGTTTTAGATTCCACATATAAGTGAGATCATACAGTATTTGTCTTTCTCTCTCTGACTTATTTCACTTAACATGATGACTTCAAGAACCAACCATGTTGTTGCAAGATATATATCTCACAACTTCTTCATCTCTTCATCCATCGATGGACACTTATGTTGTTTCCATGTCTAGGCTATTGTAAATAATGCTGTTATGAACATGACGGTGCAGAATACAGATATTTTTTCAAGTTAGTATTTTTGTTTTCTTTGTAAGTGCCCAGAAGTGGAATTGTTGGATCATATGGTTGTTCTATTTTTAATATTTGAAGAACCTCCGAACTGTTTTCTACAGTGGCCATACCAATTTACAATCCCACCAGCAGTGCACAAAAGTTCCCTTTTCTCCACATCCTTACCAACACTTGTTATTGCTTGTCTTTTTAATGACAACCATTCTAGTAGGTGAGGTGATATCTCATTGTGGTTTTGATTTGCACTTCTCTGATGATTAGTGATGTTTAGCACCTTTTCATGTGCCTGTTGGCCATCTGTATGTCTTCTTTGAAAAATATCCAGATCCTCTGCCTATTTTTTTAATTGGATTGTTTTTTGCTACTGAGTTGTAAGAGCTCTTTATGTGTATATATATATATATATATATATATATATACACACACACATATGTGTGTGTGTGTGTGTGTGTATATATAGGATATTAACCCCTTATTAGTTACACAATTTGCAAATATTTTCTCCCATTCCATAGGTTGCCTTTTCATTTTGTTGATGGTTTGCTTTGCTATGCAGATTTTTAGTTCGATGTAGTCCTGTTGTTTATTCTTGCTTTTTTTGCTCTTGCTTTTTGTGTCAAGATAGATACAATAAAAAGTGTCTATCTATAGTATTGCCAAGATGTCAAGGACATTAAGGAGCTTACCGTCTATTTTTTCTTCTAGGATTTTTATGGTTTCAAGTTTTATGTTAAAGTTCTTGTTCCGTTTTGTGTTGATATTTGTGTATGGTGTAAGTTAGGAGTCCATTTTTATGCTTTTGCATGTGGCTGTCCAGTTTTTCCAACAACAGTTATTGAAGAGACTATCCTTTCCCCATTGTGTATTCTTGGTTCCTTTGTCATAAATTAATTGATAATAGCTGTGTGGGTTTATATGTGGGGTCTCTATTTTGTTACATTGATCTATGTGTTTGTTTTTATGCCAATACCATACTGTTTTGATTAATATACCTTTGTAATAAAGTTTCAAATCAGGAAGTGTGATGAATTTAGCTTTGTTTTTCTTTCTCAAGATTGCTTTGCCTATTTGGGATCTTTTGTGGTTCCATACAAATCTTAGGATTGTTCTGTTTTTGTGAAAAATGTCATTGGAATTTTGGAAGAGATTGTATTGACTCTGTAGATTGATTTAGGTAATATGGACATTTTCACAATATTAATTCTTCCAATCCATTAGCACAGAATATCTTTCCATTATTGACATCTTCTTCAATTTCTTTCATCAATGTCTTATAGTTTTCAGTGTACAAGTTTTTCATCTTCTTGATTAAATTTATTCTCAAGTATTTTTTTCTTTTTAATGCAGTTGTAAATGGGATTGTTTTCTTAATTTCTCTTCCTGCCAGTTTGTTATTAGTGTATAGAAACACAACAGGCTTTTGTATATAGATTTTGTATCCTGCAAGTTTACTGAATTCATTTATTCTAACAGTTTTTTTTTTTTTTTTTGGTAGAGTCTTTGGGGCTTTCTGCATATATTAAGTCATCTGTAAATAGAGACAGTTTTACTTCTTTGTTTCTGATTTGGATACTTTTTATTTCTTTTGCCTAAGTGCTCTGGCTAGGACTTCTAATACTTTGTTGAAAAAAAAGGGTGAGAATGGGCAACCTTGTCTTGTTTCTGATCTTAGAGGAAAAGCTTTCAGCTTTTCACTGTTGAGTGGGATGTCAACTGTGGGCTTGTCTTATATGGTCTTTATTGTGTTGAGGTATATTCCAGCTATATCCACTTTATTGAGTTTTTTCGATCATAAATAGATATTGAAATATTATGTCAAATGCTTTTTCTGCATCTATTGAAATGATTATATGATTTTTATCCTTCATTTTGTTAATGTGGTGTATCACATCGATTGATTTGCAGGTGTTAAACAAGCCTTGCATTCCTGCAATAAATCCCACTTGATTGTGGTAGAGGATTCTTTTAAAGTATTGCTGATTTAGGTTTGCTAATATCTTGTTGAGGATTTTTGCATTTCTGTTCAACAGGGATATTGGCCTGTTTTCCCTTTTGGTAGTGTCCTTGTCTGATTTTGGTATCAGGGTAATGCTGGTCTTGTAAAATGAGTTTGGAATTGTTCCTTCCTCTTTTATTTTTTGGAAGAGTTTGGGAAGGATTGGTATTAATTCCTCTTCAAATATTTGGTTGAATTCACCAGTGTAGCCATCTGATCCTGAACTTTTGTTTGTTGGGAGGTTTTTGATTACTGGTTCAGTTTCATCACTAGTAATCAGTCTGTTCAGATTTTCTGTTTCTTCATAATTCAGTATTGGTAGGTTGTATATTTCTAGGAGTTTATCCATTTCTTCTAGGTTGTCCAATTTGTTGGCATATAATTAAAATTGTTCATAGTAGTCTCTTGTGTTCCTTTGTATTTCTGTAGTGTCAGTTGTAGTTTCTCCTCTTTCATTTCTGATTTTATTTGAGTCCTCTTTTCTTCTTGGTGAGTCTAGCTAAACTTTGTTTATCTTTTCAAAAAATAAGCTCTTAGTTTCTTTGATCTTTTCTGTTGTCTTTTAGTCTCTGTTTCATTGATCTCTTCTGATCTTTATTATTTCCTTCCTTCGACTAACTTTGGGTTTCATTTGTTCTTCTTTTCTTAGCTTCTTGAGGTATAAAGTTAGGTTGTTTATTTGAGACCTACCTTGTTTCTTAATTTAGACATTTACCACTATGTGTTTCCCTCTCAGAACTGCTTTTGCTGCATCCCTTAAGTTTTGGCACGTTGCATTTCCATCTTCCTTTGTCTCAAGGTATTCTTTGATTTCTCTTTTGAGTTCTTCTTTGACCCATTGTTGTTCAGTACCATGTTATTTTATCTCCACGTACCTGGGAGTTTTTTTTAGTTTTCTTCTTGTAAGTGATTTCTAGCTTCATACCGTTGTGATTGGAAAAGATGCTTAATATGATTTCAATCTTTTATATTTATTAAGACTTGTTTTATGGCCTAACATATGATTTATCCTGGAGAACGTTCCGTGTGTGCTTGAGCAAAATGTGTTTTCTATTGCTTTTGGATGGAATGTCCTATACATGTCTGTTAACATGTCTGGTCTAATGTGTCATTTAAGGCCAATGTTTCCTTATTGATTTTCTGTTTGGATGACCTATCCATTGATAAAAGTGGGATATTAAAATCCCCTAATGTTATTATATTGCTGTCTATTTCTCCCTTTAGGATTGCTAACATTTGCTTATCTACTTAGGTGCTCCTATATTCGGTGCATAAATATTTACAAATGTCATAACCTCTTGTTGGATAGATCCCCCCTGCTGTGTCTTATTGATGAATTTAGGTCACATTTTTATTCTCACAAGGAGAATGTGATAAAATTAGAACAAATAACCCTGCCTCTGGACCAAGACTGTAACCAGCTAACTTTAAAGTGTATGGTTGCATGGGGGAAGGCTTTACATGTCTACTGAGTTGAAGTTTTGTTAGGAAGAGTGAATGGAGAATGGATGTCAGGGAGGCAACCACCTCTAATATACCTGATTAATTGGAGGATGACCAATCAGATGAAGTTCTAGTTTTATTTCCAGTGGTGTTAGGAAGCAAGCATTTCTTTGCCTTTGAATGTAAATGAAGAAGTATGTAGTTTTGATTGCTACTGGCACCCATCTTGTGACCATGAGGGGAGTCTTCTCGAGGATGAAGCCAACCATGGGGCCAGAACTCAGGGATTCATAGAGAAATGGATAAGTAGATCTGGAGCCTTGACTACACTATGTGTTTGGCCTGGATTTTGGACACTTTAGGTATGTAAACCAATGAATTATGTACCTAATTAGTTAAGCCAAACTGAGTTGAGTTTTTGTTGCTGATTTATTTTTATTTTGTTTTTAGTACATTTCTAAACAACAGAATTCTGAGACCTAGAGGGTGATGCAAAGCAAAGTCCAGTATTACAGTCTCCAATGCTAGAAAAAATAGAACTTTCAGACAAGAGACAATAATGAGAGAGTTATGTCTATTCAGCAATTGGGATCAAGGGGATTCAGATACTCCCTGCCAGATGTTCCTAATTGGAGTAATAAGTCTTTTAGAAGAATATTGTGATAGAAAAAATTCAGTGGCTTCACCAACCATTTATTTTTTCTTCTTTGCACTTGGGAAGACTATATTTCCCAGCTTCCCTGAAGATAGGTTGGGGTTAATGTGACTGAATTTTAATCTGTCCAATGTGGGCAGAAAGTGATGAGCTTTCTTCTAGATCTTACCATAAAACTCTTTGTATAAGAGCTGATAAAAAAAAAAAAAAGAGTGTATGGCTACTGACTGTTTTTTTCCAGTTTGTATGATGCCAGTAGAAACTCGCCTTGGATTTCCTACACATGTAATATAGTCTGGGAGGACCCACCCATTCTTGGCAACTAGTAAGGTAGACGTAGTTCCCTTAGTCAAGAAGATAAGTTTGAACACAGACCATTTATGAATATATCAGTATGCACTAAGACCAGTCAGACAGGATCTTGGGGTTGATGCAGAAGAGTACAGTTTTACTGTACAGCCTCTGATAGTTCAATACTAGAATTCATAAACTCCTCTGCCTTTTGGTGGGTTCAGGAGGGCCAGCTTCATGGGCATGTGACCTGTGCAGTTGCACAGAACCTACTTTTAGCAGAGCTCCATGCTTGGTTTAATGCCACGCTACGCAGCTTGTGGGATCTTTGTTCCTCAACCAGGGATGGAACCCAGGCCTTCGGCAGTGAGAGCACAGAGTCCTAACCTCTGGACCACCAGGGAATTCCCACCATCTTGAAATTATTCGTAATTTTTTAACTTTTTCATTTTGCACTGGGACATGCACATTATATGGTTGGCCCTGGGTAAAGGACCATCATTCCTCTAATCAAACCAATCTGTCTAATGATGTTCCTGCACTATTACTGATGCCTTGAAGGTAAAATTAACCTGAATGAAATCTAGGAATTGCCACAGAAGTTAATACCTCCTGATAATAGATGATATTAAGGCCAGAAATTTTACAATATTCACAGAATCCAAAACAATATATCTGTGGATACCGTGGTTCGGTTCTATTCTGTTCTATTCTCTTCTTTCTATTCCACAAATAGTTACTGAGTACACTCTGGGAATGAGGGATGCAGCTCAACAGAGAAAGCGATCAGAGGCCAGTGAAGTGAACAACGTGGAGAGATAAGCAAGAGCCAGATCAGGCATGGCCTTTTAGGCCATGTGTATGTTGGACACACATTTTATGTGCCTTCTTGGCTTTCCTCCTGGACTAGTAGCTGCCTGCTTTACCTCAGCTACCACTGCATCTGCCTGACTCCTCTTGGGCCTCTGTCTGAGGCCAACTATGTTTCTTGCCCTTAGAGTTCTAGGTTCTCTTCCTTTGCCATTGTCATGTTTCTTGGCCAGCCAGCCATGAACATCTGGAGTTTCTGGCTCCTTCTGTACTTCTGCACTTGGAGGAAACCCAGACCACAGGACATGGGATTTGGCACCTAGATAGAGTGTCAAAGGGGAAAAATGATGCAACCTTAAGTGCAGGAAATTTGGGGCCAGTGAGAAAGATACAGAAGGAGATGATCTGGTAAATACCCTCCTTTTCCTCTAGCTCAGGGACTGTCTTAGAACAGTTTTTCCTTGCAGTCCAGCATGTTGGAGGTATAGGTATTGACTCCTGGGAAAGCAAATGTCTTGACTGGAAAATTAGGGATAAAGGAGGTCTGGGGGAGAGATAATGTTTAGATCTAAGGGAGTGGGCCCAATGGAAATGGATCTTTGTGTCTCATCTTAAGGTTGATAGGAACATGTCTAGCAGGAGGACAGGATGTTCCATCCCATGGATGTCAGCCAGACCCTATCCTCAGCCACCGCAGTGCTTTCCTAAAGAGCCCACGAATGGAGCAGCTCTGGTAGCAAGGATGAGTTATGCATTGACCCAACAACTTGGGTTTCCCTTCATCAAGGCTGAGGAACTCAGTACTTTATTGTGTATGTGTTTTGCTTTTAATTTCTTTTAAAAGTTTACTTTAAAAATTAGTAAATTGGTAAAGTGTTTAAAGCAGTGGCAGGTACATAGGAAGCACTTAATGCTATCAATTGTCTTAGTGTGGGTTCCCTAGAAAACACAGCTGGAGGCAAAAGCTTAGGTACTAACACGTTATTAGTAAGTTCAATCCTAGGGAAGCAAGAATAATTGAAGGGGAAGGTAAGGTAGAAAAGGAGAGAAGATATATAGAGTACCTTATTGCACTACTGAATGCTAACATGCAGGAAGCTAAGGCCTGTAGGTGGTTTTTTCCTTAAGAATTCCACCCAGGCACCTGGTGGAAGGTTGGTTATATTCCATCTTAGAGAGGGTTTTGTTTCTGGATCAGACTTTGCCTTTTCTGGCTACAGTTTCTCTGCTGTCATCACCAACTGAGGGCTCACAGAATGTTTTACCGATGACAATATTGTCTTGAAATAAGTTATCCGTTTTATGACAAAGATGGTGAGACAATGGATGACACACAAAAATGTTTAGAGATGCTGCCTACCATGTGCCCTCTGAGAAGCAGCTGTCCTGATAGAATGCTGAAATGGCCTATTGGATACTCAGGTTTGCTGATCATTTAAAAGTCTTTTGAGGAGGTTACAGAGTCTACCACTTTGACAGATTAGTCTTGTATCTCTCCTGTCAAGGAAGAAGGGAGGATATTTAATACATTACAAGTGAGTGCAAGTGGCTCTGAGTGAAGCAAGTGCTGAACTGACTGGACTTAGTTTAGGCATCACGCAGAGCCATGCATGTACATTGTGCTCTGACCGGAGTGGCCCTAGCAATAGCTTGTGCTGTTTAAGTGGCCTCCCTTGCTCCTACAGACTGAAGGCCTCATTGCCTTGCCTGCTCTGAAATCTTCAGGCCACTTGTGGGCACACTGTAGTGTTATTTCCATGTCATGTGCCTGGCCTTTTTCTGCCCTGGGGACTCAGTATAGCTGCCGAGGTGCACACCTGGCTGTGTGGGGGAGTCATCCTCCTCTTGGAGCAAACTTTGACAGACAGAAACATGAGCTAGCTGATAAATTCTTCATCTTTTACGCAGAGGGATGATTGAGAAATTCAGTAGCTTCATAGCACATCAGTGAAAAGGCAGAGCAATGCAATTGTTGTTACCAAGCTGTGGCCAGCTTGGTGATGCACTGCCATATATTCACTCCACTTTCCTGCCTCGCTTGCTTCTTCTATCCTTCTTGCTTCTCTAGGGTTGGACCTACCAATAACGTCTTACCACCTAAGCTTTTCCACAAACTCTGTTCTCTACTGAACCCAAGCTAATTGATACAATTTATGATGTGCTTACTGTGTACAGACACTATTTTGAGTACTTTACATTATTCATTTTTTTATTGTGACAATATATATGTACAACATAAAAGATTTGCCATTTTAACCATTTTTAAGTGTACATTATTAATTTATTTCTAAAGTAAACTTAAAAAAAATAAAGTAAAACATATATACAGACAAGTACAGAATTCCTAAGTATACAGCTCAATGAATGTCTGTAAATTGAACACATCTGCTCAAGATACAGAACATTACCAACACCAGAGAGCCCCTCCCTCGTACCTCTGCCAGTCATTATCCCTTCCTAAAGAAGATCACAATTTTGACTTCTATCACCATTTGTCTGCTTTTAAGTCTTTTTAAAAGATTTAAAGAACTCTTGCAGTAGAAAGAACTCTTTTATGCCTGGATGCTTTTGCTTAATGATGTGTTTCTGTGGTTCATTAATGTTGTATGTGGCAGTGGTTTGTCCATTTTCATCGCATAGAACATTCCATTGCATGATTACTCCTTAATTTATTTATCCATTCTACTGTAAACAGACACTTGGATTCTTTCCAGTCTTTGGCTGATATGAATAAGGCTGCTGTAAACATTCTTGTACATGGCTTTTGGTGCTGAGCCATAGGGATTGTATAGGTTCAGCTTTAATTAACACTGCTTAAGTTTTCCCCCTAAATTTATGTTCCCATTGATAGCGTGTAAGAGATCTAGTTTTACATTCTTGCTGACATTAGATATTGCGTTCTTTTGTAATTTTAGCCATTCTCTGTGTGTGTGTCTATATATATATATACAGTGGTATCTCAGTATTATTATTATTATTATTATTATTTATTTTTGGCTGTGTTGGGTCTTCCTTGCTGCACTTGGGCTTTCTCTAGTTGTGAGCAGGGGCTACTCTTTGCTGTGGTGTGCGGGCTTCTCACTGTGGTGGCTTCTGTTGTCGTGGAGCATGGGCTCTAGACGCGCAGGCTTCAATAGTTGTGGCACATGGGCTCAGTAGTTGTGGCGCACGGGCTTAGCTGCTCCACAGCATGTTGGATCTTCCTGGACCAGGGATCGAACCCATGTCCCCTGCATTGGCAGGCGGATTCTTAACCACTGCGCCACCAGGGAAGTCTTCAGTAGTATTTTAATTTGCATTTCTCTAATGGCAGTGAGGTTGAACACTTTCATATAGTTATTTACCACTCTTTTGTGAAATGGCTATTTAAGTCTTTTGTCCAGTTTTTCCCCCTTTGACTTGTCTGACTTTTCCTTATTGATTTGAAGGATTTCTTTACATAATCTGAATATGAATCCTTGTCAGATATATGTATTGTAGATATTTTCTCTCACTTGTTTAGCTTGCCTTCTCAATTTCTTAATGGGATCTTTTTATGAACTTAATTTTAATAAAGACCAAGTTGTCAATATAGTATAAAGTATCTATATGTCCTGTGGAATAGGCAAAATTTTCTTAAATAGGACAGAAAAGCCCTAACTAATAGACTAAGTAATATCTGCCTATCCCGATTTCATGAATATATTTTATATTATCTTCTAGAAACTTTGTTTAATCTTGTAATTTACATCTACAGTCCTTCTGGAATTGATTTTTGTGTATAGTGATGATGTAATTAAGGTCAATTAAAAATTAAAATGGAGTAACTGGGGTTCAGACATCCAAAATGGAGCCTGGGGGCCATTGTGGATGTGGTTTCAGACATGGTCCTGCATCACTGAGAACGAGAATTTTCTGAACTGTATCAAACTCAAGGATACCACCATTCATTTTCAAAACAGTATCTGCCAGAGGCTGCCAGCTGCAACCTTATGGTCTCAAGGTCTCCCATTGTAATGTGCAACCATTTTGGACACCAACTAACCTTGCTTAACAAGCATCCTTACTTCTTGCCAGCCCCAACCCTAGTTCTTGACAAACAACTTCTGTAACTTTGTGGTTTTTCCTATATAGGCCTCCCCCGTTTTGTAGTCAGGCGGAACACAATTCAAGTGCTTCTTGAATCTGCGTCTCCCAGGCTATAGTCCTCAGCCTGGCTCACATAAAGCTGTCTTCTATTCCGTGATATAGATTGATTGTTAATTATTTGCATCAATATTGCTTGGTGTAGTCTGCAGGATATTAGAGAAACCCACCTGAGGTTACCTGGAATCTACTTTGAACTGGCATATGGTACCAAGCCTGGGGCCCTGAGCCCCCTGGCTTTACAGAACTCTTCATGTGATTCAGTGAGTTCCTCCCCTGATATCAGGACCTCCTTATTTTAAGTTGTTGGCCCTGACTTTTATTCAAGCTGTTAAGATCTTAAGATTAGGAGTCTTAAGGGGTCAGGGTTACTGGTACATTTCCTAGGTGAAAGGGACCTAGGGGGAATTTCCTAGGCAAGGAAAGCCTAGGGGGAATTTTGGAATGAACTGGGCTGGCTGACCTCTTTTTTTTTTTTTTTTTTTTTTTTTGCGGTACACGGGCCTCTCACTGCTGTGGCCTCTCCCGTTGCGGAGCACAGGCTCCGGATGCGCAGGCCCAGCGGCTACGGCCCACAGGCCCAGCCACTCCGCAGCATGTGGGATCCTCCCAGACCGGGGCACGAACCCGTGTCCCCTGCATCGGCAGGCGGACTCTCAACCACTGCGCCACCAGGGAAGCCCCTGACCTCTTTTTAATTTGGATTAAAACTGGAAATATTTATCTATATCTATATCTATATCGTCTTAACAAACTGTTTGACAGCAAAATGAGAAACTGAGTTCATTCAGCTTCAAAGAGAAAGGGACACTAGCTCCTTCCAGCCTCAAGGTGTTCTTAGGTGACTGAGAACCTAGCAGAAGAGTCTGAGGATTGATCCTTGTGATGTGTAGTGGTCCTATAGGGAACCCCATCATGACACCTTAAGTAATTGATGGCTTACCAAGGGACACATACATAAGGACTGGTCATCCAGTGCTTCAAGCCCACATGGTGCTTTAGACTGCCAGAAGGAAAAACCAAGACACGAAAGAGGTGAACCAAAGGTGCCCCCTTGAGAAGGTAAGCTCACAAGCAGCACACTTCTGACCCAATACACTGTCCTTAGAAATTGTTCAGACTTTGTAGTAAAATGAAACTAAAACAAAATGCAAAGTTGTGCTTTTAAAGCCTACCAGCTCCAGGATGGGCAGGCACCCACTGGAACTCTGGCTGGTTTTATGTACAACATGTAGGGAGCCAATAATTGCAAGTACTTGACAAATGGGAAGATTTAACAAAAAATAACTTAGATCTTAAATGGCCAAAATGGGGCTCTTTTGACATTCCAAAATTGGTTTTTTGCATACACAGTGAGAAAGCCAGCTTGATGAAACGTCTTTTCAAAATTCTGATCCTAAGGGAACTAAAGTCCTTCTAGAGAAAGCTTACCTTTTCTTTCTTTCTCCCTTAAAGTTATAAATCTTATGTCTTTGAAATGTAAACACAGCCCACATTGCCTGACACTACAACCTTGGCTCAATCAGAGGAACCTAAAACTAAAAGGAAAAAAAAAAAAAAGGAAACGAAGCCTTTTTAAACTCAAATGAGTAAAGTTAACTTATTCCATCTGTTATATATAGACTAGTGAGTTTTATATTGTAATACCTGATTCATGACTAAGTCTTAAAACGAAAACTGAGACCTCTGTCTGTGTCTTTCTGGATGTATGTATGTCTATGTATGTATATTATAAATGTTTCTACCTTCAGATGGCATTACCAAAATTAACTTGTAAAAGGGCTATATTTAATTGGCTTAAGGAAAATTAAACACTTATATAAATTCTCTCAGAAATATAATGGAAACTACCCAAAGGAATTTCAGGTTCACATGATCTGGGAAATATTCAATATTAAATTAATATTGATTTTATTTTTACTTTTTATTGAAATATAGTTGATTTACAATGTTGTCCTAATTTCTGCTGTACTGCAAAATGACTCATTTATACACATTCTTTTTTTATATTGTTTTCCATTATGGTTTATCCCAGGAGAATGGATATAGTTCCCTGTGCTATACAGTAGGACCTTTTGTTTATCCATTCTAAATGTAATAGTTTGCATCTACTAACCCCAAACTCCTACTCCATCCCTCTCCCTCCCCCCATCCTTGGCAACCACAAGTCTGTTCTCTATGTCTGCGAGTTTGTTTCTGTTTTGTAGGTAGGTTCATTTGTGCCATATGTTAGATTCCACATATAAGTGATATGGTATTTGCCTTTCTCTTTCTGACTTACTTCACTTAGTATGATAATGTCTAGGTCTATCCATGTCACTGCAAATGGCATTATTTCATTCTTTTTTATGGCTGAGTAGTATTCCATTGTATATATGTACCACATATTCTTTATCCATTCATCTGTAAATGGACACTTAGGTCGTTTCCATGTCTTGGCTATGGTGAATAGTGCTGTTGTGAACATAGGGGTGCATGTATATTTTTGAATTGTAGTTTTGTCCAGGTAGATGCCCAGGAATGGGATTGCTGGATCATAGGGTAATTCTATTTTTAGTTTTTTGAGGAACCTCCATACTGTTCTCCATAGTGGCAGTACCAATTTACATTCCCACCAAAAGTGTAGGAGGGTTCCCTTTTCTCCACACACTCTCCAGCATTTGTTACTTGTAGCCTTTTTAAATTAATTTATTTTATTTATTTTTTTGTCTTGGTTGCGTTGGGTCTTCGTTGCTGCATGGGGGCTTTCTCTAGTTGCGGCAAGTGGTGGCTACTCTTCATTGTGGTGTGCGGGCTTCTCATTGTGGTGGTTTCTCTTGCTGTGGAGCATGGGCTCTAGGCATGTGGGCTTCAGTAGTTGTGACCTGTGGGCTCAGTAATTGTGGCGCATGGGCTTAGTTGTTCTGCAGCATGTGGGATCCTCCCGGACCAGGGATTGAACCCATGTCCCTGCATTGGCAGGTGGATTCTTAACCACTGAACCACCAGGAAAGTCCCACTTGTAGACTTTTTAAAGATAGCCATTCTGACTGGTGTGAGGTAGTTTTGATTTGCAATTTTTGAATAATTAGTTATGTTGAGCATCTTTTCATGTGTCTATTGGCCATTTGTATGTCTTCTTTGGAGAAATGTCTATCAAGGTCTTCTGCACATTTTTCGATTGGGTTGTTTGTTTTTTTGTTGTTGAGTTGTATGAGCTGTTTGTATATTTTGGAGATTAAGCCCTTGTTGGTTGCATTGTTTGCAAATATTTTCTCCCATTCCATAGGTTGTCTTTTAATTTTTCTTTAATGCTTCCTTTGCTATGCAAAAGCTTGTAAGTTTGATTAGGTCCCATTTGTTTAGTTTTGTTTTTATTTCTATTGCCTTGGGAGACCTAAGAAAACATTGGTATGATTTATGTCAGAGAATGTTTTGCCTATGCTCTCTTCTAGAAGTTTTACGGTGCCATGTCTTATGTTTAAGTCTTTAAACCTTTTTGAGTTTATTTTTGTGCATGGTGAGAGGTGTGTTCAAATTTCACTGATTTACATTCAGCTGTCCAACTTTCCCAGAACCACTTGTTGAAAAGACTTCTTCTAATTTTATATTTTTGCCTCCTTTATTGAACATTAATTGACCATAATTGTGTGCGTTTACTTCTGCGCTCGCTATTCTGTTCCATTGATCCGTATGTCTGTTTTTGTACCAATACCACGCTGTTTTGATTACTGTAGATTTTGTAGGATTGTCTGAAGTCTGGGAGAGTTATGCCTCCAGCTTTGTTTTTTTTTGTCAGGATTGCTTTGGCAATTCTGGGTCTTTTATGGTTCCATATAAATTTTTGGATTATTTGTTCTAGTTCTGTGGAAAATGTCATGGGTAATTTGATAGGGATTGCATTAAATCTGTAGATTGCTTTGGGTAGTATTGCCATTTTAACAATATGAATTATTCCAATCTAAGATCATGGGATATCTTTCCATTTCTTTGGATCCTCTTCAGTTTCCTTTATTAATGTTTTATAGTTCTCAGTGTATAAGTCTTTTACCTCCTTGGTCAGATTTATTCCTAGGTATTTTTTTTTTTTGGTGTGATTTTAAAAGGAATTGTTTGTTTACATTTCCTTACTGTTATTTCATTGTTAGTGTAAAGAAATGAAACTGATTTCTGAATGTCGATCTTGTATCCTGCTACTTTGCTGAATTCATTTATTAGATCTAGTAGTTTTGTGTGGAGTCCTTAGGGTTTCTATATATATCAGTAGTATCATGTCATTTGCATATAGAGTTTTACCTCTTCCCTTACAATTTGGATACTTTTATTTCTTTTTATTGTCTGATTGCTGGAGCTAGGACTTCCAGTGGTATGTTGAATAGAAGTGCCGAGAGTGGGCATCCTTGTCTTATTGCAGATTTTAGTGGGAACGCTTTTAGCTTTTCACCGCTGCGTATTATATTAGCTATGAGTTTGTCATAAATAGCTTTTATTCTGTTGGGATATGTTCCCTCTATACCCACTGTGGTAAGAGTTTTTATCATGAATGGATGTCACATTTTGTCAAATGCTTTTTCGGCATCTATTGAGATGATCACATGATTTTTGACTTTTCTTTGTTGATGTGGTGTATTGCATTGATTGATTTGCATATGTTGAACCATCCTTGTGAACTTGTGATGAATCTCACTTGGTCATTGTGTATGATCTTTTTATGTGTTGTTGGATTCAGTTTGCTAATATTTTGTTGAGAATTTTTGCATCTATATTCATCAAAGATGTTGGCCTGTAATTTTCTTTTTTTGATGGTGTCTTTGTCTGGTTTTGGTATCAGGGTGATGGTGGCTTCATAGAATGTCTTTGGGAGTGTTCCCTCTTCTTCAGTCTTTTGGAAGAGTTTGAGAAGGATCAGTATAGGTTCTTCTTTGTATGTTTGGTAGAATTTGCCTGTGAAGCCATCTGGTCCTGGACTTTTGTTTGTAGGGAGTTTTTTTTTTTTTTTAATTACAGATTATATTTCCCTTCTAGTGATCAAGGTGTTCAAATTATCTATTTCTTCTTGATTCACTTTTGGTGGGCTGTATGTTTCTAGAAAGTTGTCCATTTCTTCTAGGTTGTCAAATTTTTTGGCATATAGTTGTTCATAGTATTCTCTTATGGTTTTTTAGTATTGCTGTGGTATCGGCTGAGATTTCTCCTTTTTCATTTCTTATTTTGTTTGTTTGGGTTCCCTCTCTTTTCTTTTCTTCTTGGTGAGCCTGGCCAGAGGTTTGTCAATTTTGTTTACACTTTCAAAGAACCAGCTCTCGGTTTTATTGATTTTCTTTCTATTGTTTTCTAATCTCTATTTTATGTATTTCCTCCCTGATCTTTATTATTATTGTTTCCTTTTTCTGACTTTAGGTTTTGTTTATTCTTCTTTTTGTAATTCTTTTAGGTGGTATGTTACGTTGTTTATTTGAGATTTTCTTGTTTTTTGAGGAAGGCCTGTATTGCTATGAACATCCCTTGAAGACCTGCTTTTGCTGTACCCCATAGATTTTGTATGGTTTAGTCTTCATTGTAATTTTTATCAAGGTATTTTTAAATTTTCTTTTTTATTTCCTTGTTGACCCATCGTTCTTTTAGTAGCATGTCGTTTAGGCTCCATGTCATCATTTTTTTCTCATTTCTTTACCTGTGGTTGATTTCTAGTTTCATGCCATTGTGATCAGAGAAGATGCTTGAAATAATTTCTATACTCTTAAATTTGTTGAGGTTAGTCTTATGCCCTAGTATGTGGTCAATCCTAGAGAATGTTCCATGTGCACTTGAAAAGAATGTGTATTCTGAGTCTTTTGGATGTAATGTCCTGAAAATATCAATTAAGTCTAACTGTTCCATTGTATCATTTAGGATCTTTTGCCTTACTGATTTTCTGTCTAGAAGATCTATCCACTGACGTGAGTGGGGTGTTAAAGTGTCCTAATATTATTGTATTCCCATCGATTTCTCCCTTTATGTCTGTTAGCATTTGTTTTATGTATTTGGGTGCTCCTATATTAGGTGCATATATGTTGATGGGTGTAAAATCCTCTTGTATGGATCCTTTTACCATTACATAGTGTCCTACTTTATCTTTCTTTATGGACTTTTTTTTTTTTTTTTGCGGTACGTGGGCCTCTCACTGTTGTGGCCTCTCCCATTGTGGAGCACAGGCTCTGGACGTGCAGGCTCAGCTGCCATGGCTCATGGGCCCAGCCGCTCCGTGGCATGGGGGATCTTCCCGGACTGGGGCATGAACCTGTGTCCCCTGCATCGGCAGGCGGACTCTCAACCACTGCGCCACCAGGGAAGCCCTATGGCCTTTGTTTTAAAGTCTATTTTTGTCTGATATGAGTACTGCAACTCTTGCTTTCTTGTCATTTCTGTTTGCATGAAATATCTTTTTCCATCCCCTCACTTTCAATCTATGTGTGTCCTTTGCCCTAAGATGGACCTCTTGAAGGCAGCATATTGTAGGCTCTTGTTTTTTTTATCCTGTCTGCCACTCTGTCTTTTTTTTTAAATATATAAATTTATTTATTTTATTTTTGGCTGCATTGGGTCTTTGTTGCTGCACGCGGTCTTTTCTCTGGTTGCAGTGAGCGGGGGCTACTCCTCGTTGCGGTGCATAAGCTTCTCATTGTGGTGACTTCTCTTGTTGGCAGCACGGGCTCTAGGCGCGTGGGCTTCAGTTGTTGTGGCACGTGGGCTCAGTAGTTGTGGCTCATGGGCTCTAGAGCGCAGGCTCAGTAGTTGTGGCACATGGGCTTAGTTGCTCTGTGGCATGTGGGATCTTCCTGGACCAGGGCTCGAACCCGTGTCTCCTGCCTTGGCCAGCGGATTCTTAACCACTGCCCCACCAGGGAAGTCCCCACTCTGTCTTTTGATTGGAGTATTCAGTCCATTGACATTTAAGGTAATTATTGATACATATGTATTTATTGCCATTTTAAACCTTGTTTTCCAGATGATTTGATATTTCTTCTTTGTTCCTTTTTCTTTTTTTTTTTTTGTGGTTTGATGATTTCCTTCTATTTTATGCTTGTGTGCTCTTATTTTTGGTCTTTGTGAATCTACTGTATGTTTTTGATTTGTGGTTGCCCTGTTTTTCAAGTATGTTAACCCCTTCCTATATCTGCTTACTTTAGACTGATAGTAATATAGGCTCAGGTACATTCTAAAAAAAAAATTCTACATTTTCTTACTCTCCTTCCCTACCTTTTATGATTTTGATGTCCTATTTCACTTCTTCATGTTTGTCCTTTTGCTGTTCCTTATGTTTATCATCATTTTCATAAATAGTTCTTTTCTTTCTTCCTGATCTGTTTACTAGCTAATTTAAGTGATTTACTCTCCAATTATGATTTCCTCCTTCCTGTATCATCTTCTTTACTATTTAGAGAACACTTTCAATATTTCTTTTAGGATAGGTTTAGTATTGCTGTATTCTTTTTCATTTTTGCTTGTCTGAGAAATTCTTTATTTCTTCTCTTATTCTAAATGGTAATCTTGCTGGGTAGGGTATTCTAGGTTGAAGTTTTCTTTTCCTTTCAAGACTTTGAGTATATTTTGCCATTCCCTTCTTGACTGTAGAGAAATCAGCTGATAGCCTTATGGGGGTTCCCTTGTAATTAACTCTTTGTTTTTCTCTTGCTGCCTTCAGAATCCTCTTTAACTTTTGCCTTTTATTATAATATGTCTTGATATAGGTCTGTTTGGGTTCATCTTGTTTGGGACCCTTTGTGCCTCTTGTATCTGTATATCTGTTTCCTTCTTTAGGTTTGGGAAGTTTTCAGCCATAATTTCTTCAAATACATTTTCAGTCCTCTTTTCTCTTTCTTCTCCTTCTGGAATCCCTATTATGCATAGATTGACCCAGTTTATATTAGCCCATAGGTCTTTTATATTGCTTTCATTTTTTTAATTTGGTTTTCTGTCTGCCATTTTGACTGGGTAATTTCCATTATTCTTTCTTCCAGATACTTATTCTTTCTTCTGCATTATTCATTCTACTATTCATTGCCTTTAGCTCAGTTATTGTCTTGGCAAATTAATTTTCTAATTTTTCTTGACTCCTCCTTAAAATTTCTAATTCCTTTTTACAGTAATCGGCTTTTCTGTTGATAGCCTTTCTTAATTCCTTCAGTATTTTCATTACCTCCTTTTGAACGCAGTGTCTATTAGACTGAAGAGGTCTGTTTCACTGTTTGTTCCTTCAGGGGAATTCTGTCAGTCTTTTAACTGGGAGTGGTTCCTCTGCTTCTTCACTTTGCTTATATTTCTCTAAGGAAAAACAATTATCTACTGTAGTCTTGGAGGGCTATTTATATGTGGGAGTGGCCCTGTGTAGCTTGTGTGGGTATAATATGTTTTTGGTGTGAAGGCTGTTTTTGGTTTGAATGCTTGCCATCTCTTTCCTCAGTGTGTGCTGGCCGTTATCCCCTTGATAGGGTGTGTGCAGGTGCGCAGCCCACACACACTCCCAGGAAGGCAGGGGCAGCGGTTGGCACACTTTTGTGGGACCCTCAGTGGTGGCAGCGGTCTGCGCCCACCTCTGGAGTCTGAGATGGTAGTGGCAGCTCACTCCCGCCCCTGAAGTTCATGTAGGCAGTGCCCTGCCACCTGAGAGCTTGAGTGGAGAGAGACGTTCCTATGGCAGTCCCTCCCCTCTTTTCACACCCCCTCCCAACAATGGCGCCTTGCCTTTTTGGCGGGCCCAGGCTTCTTCCTGTATTCCCTGGGTTATGGTACATCACACCCTTGCCCCCTCAGGCTGTCTCCACACAGCCAACCCCAGTCCTTTCCCCAGGTCTGACCTCCGAAGCCTGAGCCTCAGCCCCCAGCCCCCGCCCAACCCAGTGGAGGGGCATTTCAGGTTGGGGAGTGCCAGGTGGTGGTACCAATTGTGCAGGTCCCTCTGTGCTTTGCCCTCCTCAAAGCAAACCAGTTGCTGTGCTCTCCTCTGAGGCTCCAAAGCTTCCCCTTTGTCTCGGCTATCTCCCTGCCAGTGAGGGGACTTACAGTGTGTGGAAACCTTTCCTCATCTTATTTCTGTTACAAAATTTTGTCAACAAGAAAAATGACTTGGTATGATAAAAATTTTTATAAGTAATGAAATAGATATAAATGATATGAGAGTTTTTAGCTAAAAGAAAAATTATGTTTTGGGGTATGTCTATTTAAAAATAGTTTCCTCAAAACTTTTGGTAACTTAAACCTTAGAGTTTTGTTAAGTTAAATTAAATAATGGAAATTCATTGAATGTCTAGATAATTTTTAAATGAGATAAAATACTGAAACATTAATTGCTTAAGAAGTCTATTTTTATCTACTTTTGACCCCTTATTATAGAGACTAAATATGTTTGAGACTATTAATAAATATATTTTGTGCTTTATTGAAATATTGTACTAAAATTATTAGAAATAATAAGATTAAAAAATGACTGTATGTGTAAAGTAGGATATATGTTGTCAGTAAGAGAAAGTATAAGGAATGGAAATGCATCTTGTTAAAGGAAAAGAAAATAATTTTGTCCTAGGAGAGGTAGGAAAAAAAGAGAAAAGAGAAAGAGGGAAAGTATAGGACAAAATCTGAAGGTAAAAAAAGAAGTTATAGAAAGCTTGTGGAAAAGAAATCCTAAGAAAAAATTTTGTATGTGATCAGGACTGGCTAAGATTGGAATGAATTTAATTAAGTAAATGAGTTTTAATATTAAATGTAAGGGTGGTACAAAACTAGAATCTGATTTTCTCTGTCTATTAAGAAGACAAAGTCTTCTTGGAATAATTATCTGGCTTTGATAAAAGATTGTAAAGTTTCTTTAACCTTTTAAGGAATCTGTTGCAACTTTCTGTATTTGCCTTTGAAATCGTTTTCATTACCTTGGTTTAGAGAATAAGTATTGTTTCTCAGTGACCTATGACCCCATTTGAGTAAGTGTTTTAAGATCTTTTTGGTATTTTTGACAAACTTCCTCCAAATCAAATTCTAATAAAGTCTTTTGACTTACAACTTTGGATGTCCTCTCTCCTTACAAAAAGAGAGACATTTAACTAATCATGTATATTTGATTTGTTAAATTACATAAGAAGCATTATCAGATAAGAAGCAATGTTAAGCTTTCTTTATGTTGTGTCTGTACAGATATAAATGTTCCAGAATATTATGCGAAATTTCTAGAAGCCTTGTATGTCCTGAGGTAAAATGTTATGTCATCAAAATTGAAGCTCACACTAAGAGGACTGAACCCAAGTATCAGGGAAATGCCCAAACTGACTTTCATACAAGGGCAGAAACAATAAAAGAATCTGTAAAGATTGTGACACATGTGGATAAAGCCCATTCCGCTTCTGCAAAAATTTGATCTCTCATTGCCAGGCTTTTGCCATCCTGATGTCCTTGTAACATGGCAACAGTCTGCTCCTGAGTCAGAGAATTTAAGATGAGTAAACAACAGCTATAAAGGAAACAAACAGCGCAGTGGGAAACCCAAGATGGTTGCTTGGTTCTTCCCAGCTCCCTGGCAAACCTCCTTTTTCATGTGATGTGTGAAAGCCTCCTCTTGCCATGAGGCTGATGCCCTCACAATAGCAAAGAAACTGTTTAAAAAATGTGTTTTCCACTTGGGGTATACCTTTCACAATGTCTAGTGAGGAAGGCACCCACTTCACGAGGCGAATCGTGAAAGTGTTAAGAAAAACCTTGTGGAGGCATCCCTGGTGGTCCAGTGGTTAGGACTCTGCGCTTCCACTGCAGGGGCCGTGGGTTTGTTCCGTGGTCAGGGAACTAAGATCCCACATGCCATGCAGTGTGGCCAAAAGAGAAAAACAAACCTTGCAAACCTCTTGAAATTATCACTGTCCCTAACACCTTCAATCATCAGGCAAGGTCAGTGGAACTAATGGAAAAACTGGACTCAAGCAGAGCAAGAATTAATTACATGGGGGACTTCCCTGGTGGTCCAGTGGTTAAGACTCCACGCTCCCAATGCAGGGGGCCCGGGGTTCGTTCCCTGGTCAGGGAACTAGATCCCGCATGCCACAACTAGAGATGCTGCAAGCCACAACTAAAGACCCACATGCTGCAGTGAAGATCCTGCATGCTGCAACTAAGACCTGGTGTAGCCAAACAAATATTTAAAAACAAAAAAAATCCTTTAAAAAAGAATTAATTACATGGCAGGGGGCTGGTGGTGGTGGGATGAATTGGGAGATTGGGATTGACGTATATACACTAATATGTATAAAATAGATAACTAATAACCTGTATAAAAAATAAAATTCAAAAATAAAATGAAAAAAGAATTACATAGGATTGAATGAACTGATAAATATGATTATAATTTTTTATCGTTTTGTCTAAAATACTACTGATTTTTAATAATTTGTTTTCCAGATAAAAGGAAAAAATTTTAAAGACTTAAAACAATTTGGTAAATTAAACATTTTTAAGCAGAATTGAAACACTTATATTTTTCTCCCTGATTTCTCCAGAATTCTCAAACTAAGCCCTTTTCCTGAAGCTAAATGACTTGATACAAACTTCAGAGAAATTGCCACAACAGCTCATATTTAAATAATCCTCATGTTTGTTTCTGTATGAGCCACTCAGAAAGTTTACTTGAACACCTGGTGACATCATTAGAGACATTTCAAACTGCAAAAGATGCTTTGACCCTGACATCTAGAAATCTTGATTGACTGCCTCTTGGGCCCAGAAACTGGTTTATAAGTTGCTCTAATGATTAACCTTTGTTTTTCTTTCATTTCTATGAAAGTCCTCTTATTAAATACCAGATTGCTTGCCGCATAGTCCCAGCTTTGGGAACACACCTGTATCACCACCTCCTAAAATGAGATATAACTGTTTAACTAAACTGAGCTGTTTTCAGAACTAAAAACTGGTTCAAAGAAATGGAAGACTCTACTAACCCATTCTCTTCACAGTTACCAGCTCAGCTTTTAATACGTGAAACTTCCAGGGATGTTTCAGAAGAGGAAACTATTGGGCGCCCCTAGGTAGGCAACCACAAAATGTACCTCAATGGCATATTGATTATTTTGAATTAAAGTTACTTAAGAAACAGCCAATGCAAGGGGGACACTCTCACCCTCCTTTCTGTCTTCCTGAAAGCGGGAAATATATCTCCCATGTGAAAAGTGCACCCCCTGCATCTGGAAGTAGAAGGACACCCTTATCACTAGAGATAGGAAATTCAGGCCAAGAATCCTATATAAACAAATATTATATCTTTAAGTTACTATACCAAGCCCAAACTCTGTTATATTAAAAGTAATTAAATTAAATAATCAGGTGTAATTCTGGTTATTGTAACCAAGTTTCTTTATTGATTACTCTGTAACCAGATATTTAACCATGCCTTTTAAGTCTTATTTATAGACAGTTATTATTGTACTCTGATGTTGTTGCAAAAGTGCTTCATCTTCAAGACGATTCATAAGAAGCCTATGGAAGCAGTTAACAGTTCCACATCAAGAGGATGGCTGTGTGAGGATTCTAGCCCACACTGACTTAAAACAAGGAGCTGTCCTGCAGCTAGAGCCCCCAAATAAGCCATCCAGAGATTTTTACTCCCTGACAGGCAGGGTCAATGCCCCTACTCAACACTGAAGCAGCTACAGGAAACAGATCATCTATCGCCCCTCTGCTTCCCATGCAATTATAGGAGTAAAATCTCTGAAGGGGGAATGAGGGTTGGGGGGAAGGGGCAGGGCACATGAAAAGAATGACACAGCTGTTGAGGATATGACAAAAACTGGTTAGAGCCAATTAGGCTCAACATGGAGGAAGATTCGACTTCCAGTAGACCTTGAGCCTCATTTTATGCTCATTGTAATATAAATATAGGCATCTAAATGACGCACCCAGAGGTGCCATGACAGTTCTGAGGCCAACCATAAAAGGCCAAAAAGTGGGTGGTGGCCCAATTCCTGGAAATCCCTGCCCCTTCCCCAAAATATTTGGAATAATCCTCCCAATTGTGAGCCTATGAAATTACCCACCCTATAAAAACTAACCACCTCCACACCTTTGAGAGGGCCCACACTCTGTCTGTGGAGTGTGTATCTCCCAGGGCTGCTTTCCACTTTTGAGACAGACACATAAGGAACGTGTATCTCTCTAAATAAACCTGCTTTCCCACTTAGAGCCCCTTTGCCTGTCCGCTTGTATCCTTCACAAGCATCCTATATTAATCTACTTCTTGCCTGTCTTCTTTGCCTCTTGCAGAATTCCTTCTGTGCTGAGACATAAAGAACCTGAGCTTCATTAAGTCCTGAGACCAGGTATGTGATTTCAGCTGGGAGGTTGTGGGTTTGAGTCCCCTCCTAAGCCAGAGATTGTGGATTCAAGTCCCATCTGAAGTGCAAATGGGTTCGAGTCCGAATCTGAGATGTGCAGTTTCAATTATATCCCTGAGGGATCAACTAACCTCGATTGTAATCAAAACGCGACCTGCCTGAGACCATACCCCTGAAGTCTATCTGGGCTCAAATGTGACCCAAGCTTGTAACAGACTCTTCTTTTTCCTCCTTGCAATGTGAATTTCCTGGGGGCAAATCTACCCCAGCTCTGAGGAACTCAATGGATTTGGAGCAGGTTATTAGCCATTCCAGCGATGAAAGGGACATGAGACCAAAATTGATCATCAGTGCTTTCTAAAGGAAAGATTTCAATGATGACATATTTAAGATCAATTAAAAATTAAGATGGAGTAACTGGGGTTCAGACATCCAAAATGGAGCCTGGTGGCCATTGTGGATATGGTTTCAGACATGGTCCTGCATCACTGAGAACGAGAATTTTCTGAACTGTATCAAACTCAAGGATACCACCATTCATTTTCAAAACAGTATCTGCCAGAGGCTGCCAGCTGCAACCTTATGGTCTCAAGGTCTCCCTCTGTGACTGTGCAACTATTTTGGATATCAACTAACCTTGCTTAACAAGCATCCTTACTTCTTGCCAGCTCCAATACTATTTCTTGACAAACAACTTCTGTAACTTTGTGGGTTTTGCCTATATAAGCCTCCCCCATTTTGCAGTCAGGCAGAACACAGTTCAAGTGCTTCTTGAATCTGTGCTCCCTGGCTATAGTCCTCAGCTTGCCTTGAATAAAACTCTCTTCTATTCCTTAATATAGATTGTTTATTGATTATTTGTGTTGATAATAGCATGAGGTAGCACGATTTGGATATCCCATTGACCCAGCGCCATGTATTGTAAAGACCTGAACTACAATGGTGATTTTGTCATACTCGAGTGACTGTGTAAGTGCAGCTATCTGTTCATGAGAGGAATTGGTCAATAAATTCTTTTTAATAATGTCCTTATTGATGTTCATTTTAAGGTAATGTTCTCTTAAAAAGCATTGCAAACTACTACATGTTTTTCTAGTTTCTGGAAATGTTTGTATAAGGTTGGTGTTATCTCTTTCTTAAGGGTTTGGGGAAATTCATCAGGAAAACACTTTGGGCTTGGAGTGTTCTTTGTGGGTGATGTCTAATTTGTCATTCAATTTCTTTAATAGATGTAGAACTTTTCATATTTTAAATTTTCCTTGTATCATTTTTGTTAAATTGTGTTTCTCAAGGAATTTATCAATTTCATCTAAATTTTCAAATTTATTGGCATAAAATTATTCATGACATCCTCTTACTGTCCATTGGTACTGACCAGTACCAATGTCCCCCTTTTCATTCCTCATATTGGTTATTTGCTTCTTCTTTTGTACTTATTTTTTCTTGATCAGTTTGGCTAAAGGTTTGTCAATACTATTATCCTTGCAAAAAGACTCAAATTTGGCTTCATTTCTTTATTGTATTTTCCCTCATTTCGTTGATGTCTACTCTTTATTATTTCTATCTTTTTGTTTCTTTGAATTTAATTGGTTTGCTTTTTGGCTTCTTGAGATTGATACTTAGATAATTAATTTTCAATCTTTTATCATTTCTAATATTTGCATTTAATGCTATATATTTTCTTTTAAGAATGGGTCTACCTGCATCTTTCACATGTTGATGTGGTATTTTTTATCACCATTCAGTTCAAAAATATTTTCTTATATCCATTTGTTGTTTAATTTAATCCCTAGTTTAATTCTAGTTTAATCTGATTATTTAGAAGTGCATTGCTTAAATTCTGAACATCAAATATTTGGGGACTTTTTTAGTTTTCTTTTTTTTCTTATTGATTCCTTGTTTAATTCTAATGTGGTCAGAGAACATACTTTTTATGATTTCGGTCTTTGAAAGTGATGAAACTACTTTCAGTTACAGTATAAAGTCAATTTTATAAATTACATGTATGAACTTGAAAAAATTCATATTCTGAAGGTTTGGGGAGCAGTGATTCTTATATCACATTTGTAAATCATGTTTTCCAAGTCTTGTGTATGTCTATTGATTTCTTTCTTTCTTTTTTTTTTTTTTCACTGCTTATTACATCAGTTAATGTGTTTAAAATCTTCCTCTGTGATTGTGGATTTGCCTATTTCTCCTTCAAGTTTGTTAAATTTTTTATTTATATATTTTGAGGCTGGTTGGGTCCTATAACATTTAGGGTTGTTATAGCATTGTGTTGTCTTGACACATTTATCATTATGAAATGTCCTTATTGATGTCTCCTAAGGTTACTAAGAATAGTACTTTCTATGACTTCAACTCTTTGAGAGAGGCAATAACCACTTAGAACATACATTCTCTGCCTTTGGTTTAGAGATGAATTCAAATACATTAAGCTGCAAATAATTTTATACTTAAGCCTGGGTATATGGTAGAGGAGTCATTATTGATATTTGTTCAAATTTATGTGTAAGCTTCCCTCAGGGGATTTTACAAATTTATTGGTAAGCTTTTTATTTGTAACAGTGATTTGGGAGGTGAGAGCATTAGTGTCTTTAGTGCATTAGGGCCAGGGATGTTATGTATTCTGTGAGGCATGGGACAGTCCTTTACAAGGACCAATAGTTACTGTTTTGCACAACTTTCAATAGTTCATTTGGTTATTCATTTGGGTGATATAACTGTTAATAATTTTATGCTCTATGCTGACTCTTTTACATATGAACCCTAAAATATATCTTGTATTCTTTAGATAGACACTGAATTCTCCATAAATAGTACACAGAGGGACTACTGTGTTTTGTTTGTTTGGAGTTTTATGGAGAGTCAGTCACAATTTGGGGAAAGCACATCAGCTACCCTATTCTGCCCATGGAATTTTTGTTTTTTATACAACTCGCCTATATTTTGTCAGCAGTGCAACACATAGCCTGTATGTGTGTTGAAGAGGATTCTATAGATAGATGCAAGCATCTGATCACTTCATTGATCTTCTACATTTCATAATGAAACAATATTTTGTTATAAATTTCCTTCTCTATTTTTTCTTTAAAGTTGGAGCTTTGTTGTGTATATTCATTTAAAAATTATTTGTTTAGGTACATGATATTATGTACAACTTTAGCTCAAGATAATTAATATTTCATTTAGGGATTTTTGTTGTAAAAAGGGAAAGCCGGAATCTGATTGGTTGAGAACTTGGTAGAATCACGATGTTTGCTAAGACAACTCAAAGAAGTCTTTTTATTTCTACTATTTATTGTTATTATTATTTTTAAAAGTTAGCATTGTTACATAAGTTGGTTTTAGGCAGGAGAGCCAATTACCTCCGGGCCGGGAACGTTTTGTCCCCCAGTGCCAGAGGCACGCCTAGGCAGTCCAGGTTGAGAGCCGGCCGGAACCTTGGCGCCGCGACGCCAGTTTCCGGCGGGCTCCTTAGAGCGCGGAACAGCTTTGGGCCGAAGGACCATGAGAGGGCCGGAACCGGGTCCCGAAGCTACGATGGAGGGGGACGTGCTTGACACTCTAGAGGCACTGGGGTGAGTAGTCCTGGGGCCGCCTTTCCCCCGAAAACGTAAGCTGTACCTCCGATGGCTGCCTCAGTCTGCTCCCCGTGGGCCTTCGCTGAGCTCTTGAGCTCTTGCCGCTCGGTGCAGGCCTCCGTCCCTGCCTCGCTGTCTCCGGCGCGGACAGAGTTAAGAGAGAGGCGGGAGAGAAATCCGCTTGGGGGGTGGAGCAGGCCCGGAGAGCTGGGGCGCTTGTCCCCCTCTTCCGAACTACTTGCCTCGGAACTCCGCAGCCGGGACCCGCGGCGAAGGCGCGGAGGGGCCCGGCTGGCAGCACTCCTTTGGGGAATTAGTTGCTGCCCCGCGGGTGGTATTATTGTTGACGCTCCGGGGGAGAGGCGCTGGAAGCCGGAGCGCAGCTGTTGACTGTTGTCTCCTACCTTGTACAACCTGTGGATTAATTAGGGCGCGGGAGCGAATCTCCTGCTTCCTTGACCCGAGAAAGGGGTTTTAGTTCAGTGCAAGTCCATTCATTTCACCGTTTCTTCCATTCATTAACAACATATTAATTTGGTGTTAATCTGTATTTGTGTGCTAGGCCGAGGAGGAAGACAGTTTTCAGATTACTAGTAGGTTACCTAGTCGGGGACTATAAAGAGTCCACTGGTGTTTGCAATTCAGGATGGTTAAGTGCTATGAGAGCTCCTGGAATGATGTTAATACTTGCAGGCATGGGTATCAATACATGCAAAATAGTCTCTCCTTCAGCCTCATCCTGTTTTTCTTCACAGCCCTGGGGTCCCAATCCCAAATTATCTTGTCCTGAACATTTATTTATTGTCTCTTGAACATCCACCCTCCCCACCCTCCACCCGCTAATACACAAAAGTCAGCTCCAGGAGAACAGGTACCTTATCTGTCTTGTTCCCCAAAACATCCTACAACCAGATCTGCTACAATAAATAGTGGTTGGATGAATGGGTAAGTAAATGAAGAAAAGTTCAAAGCAGAGAGTGCACAGAGGTAAGCATAGGGCCAGATAGTTGCAAGTCAAAAAAATACACATTAATTAAAGACATTGGAGCCATCTGTAAAATTGTGTGCCCTGCCACATCTGGAGTTTCTTGGATAGGATAGGCTGTGCCTTTGCAGTACTATCGTGAAGCTTGAACCACCCTCTCGCCCCCCCTTTATTTTTCTTAAAACTGCACTTGCTCCTCTATCAATTGCTTCTTTGGGACCCTGATAGTACCTTCTTTGCAGTGACTCATTGTTACAGAGCCTTGCACTTACTAGATCCTGAATAAATATTTGTCAAGTGAAAGAACAGAGCCAGTGATTATTTAGGGGGCATTTTTACTTCTGTGAAATCCCGTGGAAATTTTCACGTAACTTGGTTAAGGAAGTAACCAACACAAAAAGTTAAAATAATTAAAGTGTTTCGGACCCAAACGGTTTGAGCTCCCAAGTATTCCAGATAAGACTAGTGGGATTCTATAAATAGTTTTTGAAAAATGGAAAGTCAGTGCTTTTTTTTTTCTTTCATTCTTTGAATTTGTTTATATTATAGGTGTTTTGAAAAATGAAGTTTGGTATAATCTTGGCTTTTATCAAGGAAAATTATTTCAGATTATTCACTATAGAAAGTAAAACAGTTTAGAACTGATTTAAAACATACTTTAGAACTGATTTTTCCTGGAATAATTAAGGACAAGATTTTGAAGTTTGAATTTTCCTATAATGATAATGAAAAGTGAAAAAAGTAATTGTTTATTTACAATATGTGTTGTAATTGAACATGCGTTTCAAAATCTCCATGTAGATTGTGAATAATGCATTTTCTGTTGTGATTAAAACACTTAGGATATCAGTGAAGGTACTTCAGTTTATCAGATAAAATAGGAAATTAAAGGGAGGAATTAAAAGGGAAAATCTATGTGAAAGAACAGTTTAGTGATGTAGTACGTTATAAACGAAAACAGTGTAGTAATAACTTAGTTTCCTAATCTGTGAAAGGAGCAGGCTGGATCAGATTTCAGAAGTCTCTTTTAGTTCTGACAATCTATGATTTTGTAGAACAGTGTATCTCAACCCTGGTAATACATCAAAATCATGTTTGGAGCTTGTAAAAAAATGTTTCAGTGTGGTATATACCACCAGCTGTGTGAAGCATGATCTTCAGGGGTGCGATATAGGCATGCATATTTTTAAAAAAGCTTCACAGCCTAGGTTGAGAAACCACCATTGTGGAGGGAAATTTATTTCACATATTTACTGAGCACAGCTCTGTATTGGATGCTGTTCTGAGAAGTCATTGGTGAGCAAAACAGACTTGGTTCCTGTCCCAATGGAGCTTGCAGTCTGGTGGAGAAAAAGACATGATCACACAAATATTTATAAACTAAAATAAGTGTTTCAAAGGAAAAGAACAGGGTGACATAATGTGGCAGGAGGACCTATGTAGTCTTAGGGGTTAGTGACAGATTACTGAGGAAGTGACATTTGAGTTGAAATAGGAAGGGTGAGTAGGAGTTAACTAGGTGAAGTTGGCTGGGAAAGGAGGACAAAGGTGTCCTTACAGTGAGGACAAAATATGAAAGACCTTAAAGTGGAAAGGATCTGCCATATTAGGAGAACTGGAAGGGGGCTGACGTAGCCGGAGGGCAGAGAGCAAGGACCAGTGTTAGAAGATTGGATCAGCGAGGAACAGGGCATGCAGCACCTTTCAGGCCATGTTGAGGATTTTGTTCTTTGTCATGACAGCAATACGACATGATTGAAGAATTTTAAATAAAAAAGGGAGTGATTAGATCAGGGGTCCCCAACCCCCCCGGGGCTGTGGGCCAGTAGTGGTCTGAGGCCTGTTAGGAACCAGGCTGCGCAGCAGGAGGTGAGTGTGGAGCGAGCAAAGCTTCATCTGCTGCTCCCCATGGCTCACATTACCGCCTGAACCAGCTCCCCTACTCCCCTCCCTCCGCCCCCTCTGTGGAAAAATTGTCTTCCACAAAACTGGTCCTTGGTGCCAAAAAGGTTGGGGACCGCTGGATTAGATGTCTAGTTTGAAAAGTTACCTCTGTCAGCAAGGTGGAAAATAGATTGGAGAATTAGTTAGTAGTCTAGGCAAGAAGTGATGGTTGCTCAGTGGCAGTGGATATAGAAAGAAGTATATTACTGGTCTCAGTGATTTGATTGGCTATTAGAGCTGAAGGAGATGACAGTATAAAGGATTCATTTCTTCAACAGGTGTTTATTGAGCAACAAA
Organism: Orcinus orca; assembly: GCF_937001465.1. NCBI lineage: Eukaryota > Metazoa > Chordata > Mammalia > Artiodactyla > Delphinidae > Orcinus > Orcinus orca. Next base: position 119,354,575 of record NC_064560.1, on the reverse strand, counting down.
ATAAAATGATACACTTTGGAATCTCAATTGGACAGGGAAGAAAGTGAAGACAGCCGGAAGCTAGGAAATGCAGAGAATGTGGAGGGACCATAGGAACTGAGGTAGAGATGATATTAAGTGTGGTCAAAAGAGCAAGCTGGAAGGATAGATAGTAGGCTATGGTCAGGGAGTGACATGTTCAAATTAGTGATTTCGGAGGTGACGTAGTTCCAGGTGATGGCATGATCTGGGTGTGGCTTACTTATGTGCAGTGGCAAAGGTTGGAAAAGAGGAGGTTAGGGAATTGAGAGCTCAGGGTATTGGAAAGGGTATACATATGGACTTCGAAGAAACTCAGTATAATTGAAAAAAATAGGAATGGAGAGGAAAAACTGAGCACAGGGAATGTTGAAGAGTGTCCAAGAGATTGATAGGTGAAAACCACGAGAGAAAGAGGGTGGCATATCTGACTGGCCTGAGCCTGGAGAGAGCGGGAGATATTTATAAGATAATGAGAGAGTCGATCAAAAAATGGGCAGAAGATCTAAATAGACATTTCTCCAAAGAAGACATACAGATGGCCAAAAAGCACATGAAAAGATGCTCAACATCTCTAATTATTAGAGAAATGCAAATCAAAACTACCATCACCTCACACTGGTCAGAATGACCATCTTCAAAAAGTCTACAAACAATAAATGCTGGAGAGGGTGTGGAGAAAAGGGAACCCTCCTACACTGTTGGTGGGAATGTAAATTGGTGCAGCCACTATGGAGAACAGTATGGAGGTTCCTTAAAAAACTAAAAGTAGAACTACCATATGAGCCTGCAGTCCCACTCCTGGGCATACATCTGGAGAAAACCGTAATTTGAAAAAATACATGCACTCCAATGTTCATTGCAGCACTATTTATAATAGCCAAGACATGAAAGCAACCTAAATGTCCATCGACGGAGGAATGGATAAAGAAGATGTGGTGTATTTATACAATGGAATATTAGTCATAAAAAAGAATGAAATAATGCCATTTGCAGCAACATGGATGGACTTAGAGATTATCATGCTAAATGAAGTAAGCCAGAGAAAGACAAATATCATATAATATCACTTATATGTGGAATCTAAAAAAAGAATGATACAAAAATGAACTTATATACAAAACAGAAATAGACCCACAGGACATAGAAAACAAACTTACGGTTACCAAAGGGGAAAGGGTGTGGGTGGGGAGGGGTAAACTAGGAGTTTGGGGTTAACATATACATGCTACTGTATATAAAATAGGTAAACAAGGACCTACTGTGTAGCTCAGGGAACTATACTCAGTATTTTTTAATAACCTATAAGGGAAAGGAGTCTGAAAAAAAAAGATATATATGTACGTATAACTGAATCACTTTGCTGTGCATCTGAAACTAACACAACATTGTAAATCAACTATATTTCAATTAAAAAAAAAGATGATGGGAGAGCAGTGATATGGATGCTGTATTTGGAAGCAAGGAGGACAAAAACCCCACCATTTGACCATCAGACACTTAAGAGTAAAATACCCAAAGCTAGAGGCAGTAGGGATAAATCTTTCTGAGAAGACATTAACAGAATAGGAGAGTTGTTTTTTATGGATGGAACATATGGAAGAGTTTGAGAAGCAGGAAGAAGTGGAGAGCTGGATCAGAGGCAAGCCAGTAGGGTGGGTAAATGACAAGGGGAAAGAAAGGGTCTTGTTGGCCAATGAAAATAGAAAACAGAAAGTAAGTTAGACCCCGGCTGTGTCTTTGTGAGGGTTTGCCAATGGCCCTACTGGACTGAAGGTTTGGTTCACCCAGCTTAGAGCAGTGTCAGATCAGCAACTATGGTTCAAGTGTGCATGGCCCTGGGGGAGTCTAGGCCTAGGGGAGGTGTCCCCAGTTACTACTAAGTTATTACTCTTTGGAGTTACTCTTTGGAGTAAGAGTAGCACTTTCCTAATTAAATAAGAATTTATAGAACAAACTAAGCATGATAATAATACCTACCTTATAGGATATTGTGACAATTAAATAAGGTAATATACATACAGCACATAGCATCTGGCCTAAGATTAGTTTATAAATGTTAGTTGCTATATGATTATGATTGTTATTAGATATTCAGGTTTGTTAAATGCATTTCTTTTTTTTTTTCTTTTTACCTATTTTGAGGAACTGAGGCATTAAAGCTTGTGTATTCAGGATTTAGTATTTTTGGTGATTTAGTAAATTTTTGCTGAATTTTAAAATTGGCATTTCAGTAAAAATAACTTACCAATAATATGAATTAGTTACATTTTTTCAGGAGCTTATGATTATTGCTTTATTGCAGAAGTGAAAGCAAGTAGGGGGAAATAAGATATTTACTGTTAAGTCTCAATGAGAGGTGCTGTAAGATATGGTTGAAAGGTAATACAGGGGAACCAGTCTTGGTTGGAGGAGCAGAGACTGGTTTAGTCCCAGCTGTCTTTACCTGGCTGCATTACCTGGCCAGGTTATTTACTTTGTTTCCTTATTAGTGTAGACAGAAGTTTGAGTTCACATGGAACATTTGGGGTCAAATCTGGATTTAAATCAGAGTGTCGTCATTTATCTTCTGATATTATCTTCTGTTCCTACAGAATTAGGATAATAATAACTTCAAATCATTGCTGTAAAGAGTAGATGAATTGGAATATTCATCTGGCCTGCTACTTAAGGCAGGTATCCTAACCTTGTTGAGCCTTAATTTCTTATCTGCAAAATGGGGCTTTGAAACTACTCACCCTTCGTGAAATATGACCAGAGAATTTAGAGAAAAAGAAACACAAATGGCCTTTAAACATATCAAAAGATGTACAGTCGTGCCATAAGAGAAATGTAAATTAAAACTATACTGAGATACCAGATGGTCAAAAATCCAGATGTTTGACATGAGTCAAATGTTTGGTAAGTTATGGGTAATGGATACTCTTCTACTTTAGTGGTACAACCCCTGTATAGGCAAATTTAACATTATCAGCAAAGTTGGATAGCCATTTACCCTTTGATCCAGTGATCCTACCTCTAGAAATCTATTCCAGATATACACTGACAAAAATTTGCCCAATTTTTTTAATAGCAAAGCATTACAAAAAACCAAAATGTCCTTCAGTGGGGGCATAGCAAATAAAATATGGTATATCCAGACAGTGTATACAACTATAAAAATGTTTGAATAGTATCTCTACAGATCTCTAGTATATATAAATATGTCTGTGCATGTGTATGTTTAAAAAAAGGAATAGAACAGTAGATAGTAGGCTGCCTTTTATCTAAAAAAGATACATTTATATATATATATATATATATTTTGTGTATATATATGTTTATATTTTAAAACATTATGGTTTGACAACCCCAAACTAATAAATACGGTTTCCTATGAGGAAGGGAGGAAACAGAGTACTAGATGGAACAGTATTAAGATTGCAAGCTAGAATTATCTGAATGTACCTTGTTTTGTTTTAGACTTTGAAACCGTATAAATGTTTTACATAATTGTAAAGCAAAATTAAAATGAAATCAAAACAAAAAAAGACAAATCCCTAAAAATTAAAAGCAAAATGAAAAAAATACCTATCAGTGTATTGAGTAGGAGGTTTGATCACATGGAAAGGAATTGTTTTTCTATACATCCTTACTGGAATCTATCCTAATGATAAAAATATAAATTGTTTTCATTAATTTTATTTTTAGTAATAATGCTGTTTTTTCTATTCTGAAACTATGTAATTTATGTTATTTTTATATTTACTAGGATTCTGTAAATGTCATAAAAAACAGAATTTTCATTGTAAGAGAAAAATAGATAAAAATGTAAAACAAAATAGGTAAAAACCCTATAATTCTAAATTTGAACTGGAAATAGCAGTGTGAACTCCTGATACAATTTCTTTTAAAAAGGTACAGATACAGTGATTAACCTTTACGACCAGATTGTGTATTCTAAATACCATTGAAGAGAATCAGGGCATCTTGGAGAAATGGTATAGGTATAGGGGAGGATTGATTACAGGTATAGGGGAGGAACATATTGTCATAGAAAGCAAGGAAAATATTCAAAGAATAATGGGGACAAATCAAAGGACTCATTGAGTAACATGAATGTGCTCCCACAAATCAGAGATAGGACAATTTGAGTATCAAAAGAAAAGTAAATGCAATGGATTAAAACCCATCAACTGTGCTAAAACTTACAAGTTTAATAATGTGGGGGAAAAAAAGGCTCAGTTACAGAAAGAACAGTAAAAGTAGAAAACTGGTATCAAATTCAATTAAGGTAATATATAAAAATGGTTTGAAAATTTAAGGTTCTACTCAAATACACTTTGTAGCAGGGTTTAAAAGTATAAAATTATAAAAGAAATGGTTAAGGTGAAAATCTCATGTCCTCAGTTTTAATTTTTTTAATTTAAATTTGCATCTGTTCTTTTTTCACTATATTACCTTTTTCTTATTCTTGTAAGAATAAGAAAAGTTATAGTTATTAGACTCTATTCTATTTGACTTTGTTATATGTAATATTTATCTTAAAATTGGTTGATAATTTTACTAAAAAATTTTAAAACAAAGTCAAATGTTAATTATACAGAGCAGAAATCAGCAAACTATTTCTGTAACAGACCAGATAGTAAAAACTTTAGGCTTTACTGGCCACACTGTCTCTGTCACAAATACAGGAAAACAGCCAGAGAGAGTTTGTGAATGGGTACAGTTGTTGGCTGTGTTCCAATAATATTTTATTTACAAAGACAGGCAGCAGACGTTGATTAAAAAGTATTAGGTGTATTAGGGTTTTGTTTGTTTGTTTGTTTTAACCTTTTATATCTTCCTTTCTAGGTATAAGGGACCACTGTTAGAAGAGCAAGCCCTTATAAAGGCAGCAGAGGGTGGACTATCTTCACCTGAATTTTCAGAGCTCTGTGTTTGGTTAGGCTCTCAAATAAAATCATTGTGCAACTTGGAAGAAAGTATCACTTCAGCTGGTATTGCTATTGTTTTATTTACTTTTCTGTTTACTAGTAAAATGAAATGATAGGTTATGATTTACAGTTTTATCTATAATGTGCTCACTGTACAAAGAAAAGTCATTACTACAAACAACTTCAATATGTGATTTAAATATCTTTGGATTAAATTTTATATTGACTAATCCAAAATTGGTTCTTAAATTTATATAAAATTATAAATAATTATTTATCTGCTGTCTTGAACTTAGTATTGTTCTTTAGAAAAAGAAGAGTCTGAATTTGGTTATTTAAAAAGTTTAAGTTTTGAATACTGCTTATTTTGAATTAAGGTGTTTTTTTTCCCTAAAGTATGCATATATTTAATCCCTAATTTAAGTTGTATTACCAAACCTATAACTCAGGACATGGATTCACATAGGAATACGTTTATAAAAAAACTCCTGTACTAGCTCACAAGGTTTATTTAATTCACTACTGTATTGGTAACTGGAGTTCTTGTGGGTCTTTGATTGGTAGAATTTCAGACATGTAATAAAATGAAAAATAAAATTTGTGGGGGCATTTGCTAGGAGACCAGTAGCCTTCCCTTCTGATGCTGTCCTTACTTTTAAATTGTTTTTTTCCTTGCCAAATCTAATAGAATTCACTTGAAGCTAAGTAAAATAAGCTGAATTCAGAACTTATGACACAAGTTCCCATATAATTAGATGATGAAAGAAAGATAAGCGCTGAGGCTTAATTTGATGATAGCATTTATTATCCAAATCCATAGAAATACAATAGAAATGGATCATTTGCTCTGAAGCCAATTAATAATTATAGCCATAATAATGCTTTTAATATTTCAGTTACTAACATAAAATATTTCCATTTTATCTGCTTTTATGGAAAGCCCATTGGAAGATATCAGAGATTTAAATATAAAAATATTTATAATTTCATGATTAGATACTTATGTTCTTGAATTTAAGTGTTGCTTTCCATATGTAGAAATATGTTTTGGTTACTTTGACCTAAGCTTTTGGGGTCACACATTTAAGGATTTAATGTCAAAGTGAAAATTTGGAATTGAATATAAAATTAAAATCAACTAGTGGTAGATTTGATAGTATCAGATTACATGGTAAATATTTAGTAAATGTTTTATACCTTTTCTTGTTTAAAGGGAAAGATGATCTAGAAAGCTTCCAGCTTGAGATAAGTGGCTTTTTAAAAGAAATGGCATGTCCATATTCTGTACTCGTATCAGGAGATATTAAAGACCGTTTAAAAAAGAAGGATGACTGTTTGAAACTTCTATGTAAGTTATGTTTCTTTGAACAATTTAAATGCATGTGTTTAATCTGGTTTGTGTTATTTTCAAGTCAAGATTTATGAACTTTAATTAATGAATCATTAGATATTTTGTGTATTAGAAAGTTTTTAATATTTGGCTTAAAATATGAAACTAACTCAGAGATTTTTATATAAATGTAGTATAAATTCTACTAAAGTACTCTTTAAGATTTCTAACACTTATGATTTATTTGGCCAATATAGAATGCCCAGTGTTTGTGACTTGTATGGTACTTCAGTAATTTTTCCTTCACCTAATTCATCTCTTTACATTTATGACTAATTGGCTAAAGTGGTGATCTCCAAACTGCTATTTAATCTTAAAACTCTCTGAAACTAGGCTGCTAAGCAGATGATAATGCTGCTAAGCAGATGATAGGCACTGAATGATGGTTCAAAAATATTCATTGATCCCTTTCTACTGTACCAGAAACTGCTCTAAGCATTAGGGATGTATCAGTTTAAAAAAAAAATTGTGCCCTTGTGCCACTTGAATTTTAGTGAGTGTGGCCTATTTTCATCAGGGGTGAATTTGGAGTACAGATTACCTATATCTAAACAATTACTATGAATAACATCCATTTATTTATATTGGCTCCCTTAAAATTTTTTTAAATTCAGTTAGTTTAATTTCATGCTATTTTGGAAGTTCTACAAGCGGTGACTATTTGAAAGAATTTTTCTAACATCTATTATTGAAGATTTCTATTTTAGGTTGTACCATTTATAAAAAGATGCATGTGATATATTCCTCTATGTTCTAGTGTTAAAATGTTAGTTTCATTAGAGCAGAAATCATGTTTATGTGTTTAACTACTGGTGGTGTTGGAAGTGTTGACATTTGAATTATCTTGTTTGTTTTGGGGAGGATAAAAATTATGTGCCCTTCCCCCATTTCTTACACTATTTCCTTGTCTTCCTCCCATTCAGTGTAAGTCACTGATTTAATGAACCATTGTTACTAATGGGAGGTCACAGTAACCCTTAGGTGTATTGGGACACAAAGGAAGGTAAGAAGCACTGGCCATGAGGAACTTGCATATAGATATAGGTAATCCTTAGATTACCTTATCCTTAACTTTAGATATAGGTAATCTGTAATTCTTTATGTTAGTCAGTGAGAACTGTGTAAATCATCATGTTTCCCTTTTTGCCTTTGCTTCTAAGAAGCTCAGCAATAACGGTAATATAAGTTTCTGGTCCAAATAAAAGTAAAGAGGAGATATAAGAGAGGTTGGTATAGTTTTTTCTGATTATAAACATACATGCTCAGGAGGTGTGGTGAAATGGGGAATTGTTAAATGAGTACAAAGTTTCAGTTGAGGAAGATGAAAATATTCTGGAGATGGATGGATGGATGGTGGTGATGGTTATACAACCGTGTGAATGCACTTAATGCCACTGTACACTTAAAAATAGAATGGTAAATTTTATGTTACATGTTGAGAAAATACATGCTCATCATAGAAATCTTACAAAGTAGATAAATATGAAAAGAAGAAAATAATTTATAATTTCACTCCCCAGAGAGGATCATGAATAACTTTTCAGTGTATTTCCTTTTCCTTCTCTTTTTCCTTTGTACACACATATTTAAATAAGATTTAGATCTGTTACAGATGTAGTTCCTGCTCTTCCTCTTCTTCATTTAATGTATTGTGAGCATTTTCCCATCACTTAGTATTTTTTGAAAAAATGATTTAAATTGGCTACATAACATTCTATGTTATGGGCATTTTTACTTAAGATTTCAAATTTGGGGGTATTTGGATTTTTCTAATTTATCTATCTATCTATCTATCTGTTTATGGCTATGTTGGGTCTTTGTTGCGTGTAGGCTTTCTCTAGTTGCGGTGAGCGGGGGCTACTCTTCGTTGCGGTGCGTGGGCTTCTTATTGTGGTGGCTTCTGTTGTTGCAGAGCATGGGCTCTAGGCATGTGGGCTCAGTAGTTGTGGCTTGCGGGCTCTAGAGCGCAGGCTCAGTAGTTGTGGCGCATGGGCTTAGTTGCTCCACTGCATGTCGAATCTTCCTGGACCAGGGCTTGAACCTGTGTCCCCTGCATTGGCAGGCAGATTCTTAACCACTGCGCCACCAGGGAAGTCCCAATTTTTCTATTTTAAATTAATTTTTTTGTTCATATTTTTGGTTACTTAGACAAAGATCATGAACATTTAAAAAAATTCTCTGGTCTAGATATATTGCCATAATTTGCTCCAGAAAGGTTATACCAATTCACAATCTTACTAGCATCTATTTCGGCTTTATCTTTAGTTTGACTACCTTTAAAACATACTGATATAATAAGCTTCTTCATGTTCTTTTAGAATTGTTTGCAACGTGTGTAAAATGAAAAGGGCCACATTCCTTACTATGTGGAGAGCTTTTATAGAGATAAAAACTCACTGGACTACTGAGCCTGCGCGTCTGGAGCCTGTGCTCCGCAAAAAGAGAGGCCACAACAGTGAGAGGCCCGCGCAACGCGATGAACAGTGGCCCCCGCTTGCCACAACTAGAGAAAGCCCTTGCACAGAAACGGAGACCCAACACAGCCAAAAAAATAAAAATAAATATAAATAAAAAAACTCACTGGAAAAATATGTAAAGTACATAAGGCATGAAAAGGCATTCTACAGAAAAAAGTTAAAAAAAAATTGCTTCTAAACATGAAAAGATGCACAGTTATACCCCAGAGTTAAAGAGTTACAAAAAAAAAAAAAAAAGGATACCATTTTTCACTTACCAGACTAGCAAATACCAGAAAAAAAAAAAGTCATAATACAAGTTTGGGGGGAGTAAGCCTTCTCATATACTACAGGCGTTGGAGTGTGGTGGGAGAGTAATTGGTACAATCTTTTGGAAAGGCAAATTTTCAATAACACAATTAAAATTCACCTGTCTTTTGACTTGGCAGTTCAATGACTAGGAGTTCATACTAACTGTACAAAAATATATGAAAAGAATGTTCATTATGGCATTGTTTGTAGTAGTTAAATAGAAATGGTACATCTTTGCAGTGATACCATTCTATAGCCATTAGAATGAGTAGATAAAATGTGTAAATATGGAATGATCTCTAAGATATATTGGTAAATAAAAAATATACAGAACATGTATCGTATGCTCTTGTTTCTCTAAAAGAAATAAAAGTGCATAGGTGGTAGAGACATATACTAAATATATATACACACACACACACACACACGCATGCCTAAAAATATGCCCAAGAAACTAACACTGCTGATTGCCTCTGGGGAGGGGGAATCTGAGGATCTGTGGTGGGAAGAAGACTTTTCACTGTATTATTTCCCATCTGTGAGGATTAGCATTTTAAATACTAGACTGAACTCTTGTTTGTACTGTTACATACAGCATGTTTCCATAGAACAAAGACAGACTTCAGCCATGATTGTGCACAAAATATAAATTTTTGAAGAACTGGTGATCTGCTTAATGAAGTTAAAAAATCAGAGGGACCTTGGCATAGTCCTCATGTGCAAAGTTTGATACATGTTGGTCTTAACTTTTTGTGGATTCTTTAGACTATCGTGTATAGATTACATGAAAAAATCTTAAATTAGTGGCTCTCGATCCTGCCTGCCCATGAGAGTCACCTTGGGTCTAAAACCACACAGATTCCTAGATCCTACTTCAGACCTACTGGTTCAGAATCTCTGAGGGTGGGACCCTGGTACTTGTACTTTTAAACAATTTCTCAGATATTTTTTCTGCTCAGCTGAAGTCGAAACTGTTGTATTAAATTGTGTGTGTGTATAACTTTAAACAAATAAAAACAAACCCCAATATCTTTACTGTTGTAAAAGTTAATTTTAAAAAAGACTGTAATGATTTAAGATAATTTTTTGCTTTCCAAAATGATATTTTTTAGGTTTTTTTTAATTGAAATAGAGTTCACATAAAATATTGTTAGTTTCAGGTGTACCACATAGTGATTTGACATCTGCATACATTATGAAATGGTCACCATGGTAAATCTAACCATCTGTCCCCATACGAGGTTATTACAGTATTATTGACCATATTTTATATTGTGTGTTACACCCCCGTGGCTGATTCCTTTTCTTTCTGGAGGTTTGTACCTCTTAAGCCCCTTCACCTATTCTACCCCACCCCCACACCCCTTCTTTCTGGCAACTACCTATTTGTTCTCTGTGTATATGAGTCTGTTTCCATTTTGTGTTGTTTGTTTTGTTTTTTCCATCTAAGATTTTTGAATGATTTTTTAAAATATGGCTGTTGAAAGGATGAAATAAAATGTTGACAGTGAAAGGACTTGTGAACAGCCTGGGGTGGTCTGTCTTAAAGGCAGTTTTTCAAATTGCTCAATCTGCTTAATAGATCAGTTAAAGCTATACATTCTCCCCTGGCTTGAGCTGTGCATATCAGAGAGAGAATATTTTATCAGTCTTACACATTCTTAAGCATTTTAAAATTGTTGAAGTACAGGTGGGTCTCTCCTACTAGGCTTTAAACTCTTTGCAAGTAGGCACTATTTAAAAAAAAAAATTCCTTCTGCCCTCTTTATTATTATTTCTTTTTGTGATAAGAATACTTAATGTAAGATTTACTGTCTTAGCAAATTTTTAAGTGTACAATATAGTATTGTTAACTATAGGCACTATGCTGTAAAGTAGATCTCTAGGACTTATTCATCTTATATAACCAGTATGTATCAAACTTTGCTTATGAGGACTATGCCAAGGTCCCTCTGATTTTTTAACGTATTTATTTTTTTTTGGCTGCGTTGGGTCTTAGTTACTGCGCGCGGGCTTTCTCTAGTTGTGGCGAGTGGGGACTACTCTTCGTTGTGTTGCACGGGCTTCTCATTGCGGTGGGTTCTCTTGTTGTGGAGGACAGACTCTAGGCGCATGGGCTTCAGTAGTTGTGGCTCGCGGGCTCTAGAGCGCAGGCTCAGTAGTTGTGGCGCACGGGCTTAGTTGCTCCGCGGCATGTGGGATCTTCCCAGACCAGGGATTGAACCTGTGTCCCCTGCATTGGCAGGCAGATTCTTAACCACTGCGCCACCAGGGAAGTCCTGGTCCCTCTGATTATAAAACTTCAATAAAACAGATCACCAGTTCTTCAGAAATTTATATTTAACCAATATAAAATTTATATTTAACTAAACGCCTTGTTTCCTCCTTCCCCGGCCTGGCAATCACCATTCTACTTTCTACTTTAGGAGTTTGACTGTTTTAGATTCCTCATAAAAGTGATATCATTAGTATTTGTCTTTCTGCGTCTGGCTTATTTCTCTTTGCACAGTGTCCTCCAGGTTCATCCATGTTGTCACAAATGGCTGGATTTTCTTCTTTTTTAAAGCTGGATAATAATTCCATTGTATACATATACCACATTTTCTTTATCCATTCATCTGTTGAAGGACACCTAGGTTGTTTCCAAATCTAGGCTGTTATGAACAGTACAGTAGTGCATATGGTAGTGAAGATCTCTTTGAGATCCTGATTTTCCCTTTGCATGTATACCCAGAAGTGGGATCTTTAAAGCATTCTTGTGCATTTTAACATTATTTGTTTTTCCCTTTTCTTATTATAGTATTTTTAAGTACAGAGCTTCAAGCTTTACAGATATTACAGAACAAGAAACGTAAAAGTTCTCAATTAGATAAAAATAGTGAAATTTTTCAGGAAGTTCAAGCTATCTGCGATACCCTTGGTATTCCCAAGTCAACAACTTCTGACATTCCACTTATGCTGAACCAAGTGGAATCAAAGGTATTGTATTTGTTTTATTTTTCATTTCCCCCAAATTCAGTTAAATGCTGATATGTAAATGTTGAATTAAAAATGAAAATACAGTTGACCCTTGAACAATGTGGGACTTAGGGGTGCTAACCCTCTGCAGAGTCGATAATTAACATACAACTTCACTGTTGTCCCCCTGTATCTGCAGTTCGCATTTGTGAATTCAACCACCTGTGGATCAGATAGTACTGTAATTTTATTTAGTGAAAAAAATTCACATATAAGTGGACCAGCACAGTTCAAACCCATGTTGTTCAAGGGTCAACTGTATTTCCTTTAAGTACAAGATATACATTCTATTTAAAGAAACATTTATCTTCGTGTAAACTAAATTTTGGATTTGGAGTTAATATGCATGTGACCTAATTTGACTATAAGTAATATTCGGGAATCAGATCTTAATGAGTGAGTGCTAGGCTTTGTGAAGGTTTGCCCTGATAGAAATCCTTTTGCAAATTTAAGGGTCCCTTTTCTAAACAAGGTTGTATTACGGTATAATGAAAGAAGTATAGTTATCCTATGAAGTCAAAGGCAAACTAAATTTCTTTTTAATGGATGTTGTTAATAGAATTGCAGTGTGGTTGTCTTTGGCAGTGAGCAAAGAAATGCACAATTTCTGGTGGATAAGTGTTTAGTAAATGTTTGTTGTATAGTGAATAAATGAATGAGTACCCTGATGGAGTAGTTAAAAACAACTAAAACCTGTGTACTTCTAGCTTTTTTTTTCCCAGTTATTAAACTATCCTTGTTCCCAGTCAAGCCATCGATTAGAGAGAATGATACTCTCACAGACTAAATTCTGGCTTAATTCCTAGGTTTTGTAGGAGTCCTCTAGGGGAATAATAGAAGATTCATTTTTAAGGAAAAGAAAATTCTCACCCTCAAGAATAGGTACTAAAACTCTGTTTTTAGACATGCTGTTTTAAACTAAATTCTTGAATAAAGTACTCTTTGCATTGATAATTTATGAACTGAAAAATAAAAAGATTTGTCTTACTGAATGTCAGAGAATTTTAGTATCATTAAGATGAAAACACAGTATAAAAACTTTTTTTTTCCCCCTAGAACTTGTAAACCAAAGAATAAGCCTATGAATCCCAGCTCAGAAACACTGGTTAGAGTGTAGAGTTAATAAGTTGCTCTTCAGAATTTGTTTCTCTGGATTAAGAATGATCTGGGGTTGGCTAAAATATCTGGGGCTATTTCAAATTGAGACAGATTTCTAGACTCTTCCTAATCTCCCAGTGCTTACACATATTGATCCCAGAGAGGTTTTTTCCTTTTATGAGTTTCAGTTAGAATTTAAAAATACCCCCAAACCTCTTTTCCCTGCTTAAAGCAGGCTGTAATGCCTGTGTTCAAGTGCTGGCAGGCTAATTATAAGGTAGTAGTTACTATGGCCATCATGGCTAAATATTTACCTATAATGACTTACTTCTCCATTCAGTTCCTATCAAAAGCAAAAATTTCCATATTTTCTTCTATGTACGATGTGTCCAGAAGACACTTCTCACCATTGGGGAGGAAATTTATCATTATCTTTTAGCTCGAAGCTGTTCAAATGTAAATCTAAAGTAATTATAGTAATATTAACAGCACACATACAGCATTTACTGTGCTAAATGTTTATATGTAATAACTCATTGCATTCTTACATCACCTATAATGAAGTAGTAATATTATTATTTACAACAGCCATTTGAGAAAATTGAGGTACTGAAAGATTTAATAAATTAGACAAGCAAGTTTCTAAGTAGTAGTAGTGGTAGACTGGAGTTTCAAACCCAGGTGGTCAACCTCAGAGTCTGCTCTTAACTCCCTCTTTATCACAAGTAATTCTCAAAGTTATTAAAACTGTTATCTAATGTTGAAATACAGGGAATGTGATTATATGTGAGAAACTTAAGCATGCATTCAGAGTCCCTCTTGAGTAAGGGGTTATGACTAAAACTTTTAGTAGTATATGAAATATCAAAATCGAAGGTACTTACAATAGTGAGGAATCTACAGAAATGGTATGTTTTAAGAAAATAATAATTCTTTTCAATGTGTAAGAGCAGTGTCAGTAATCACTGTTGTAGTGGTAGATTTACTGTGATGTAAAGCTTAAGCTTTGGGACCCCCTAATTTGCACAAGTTCTTTCTAAGCTCATTTTTCAAAAATAGCTTTCTCAAGATTTAATTTAAGTGCTATAAAATTCGCCCATTTAAAGTGTACAATTCAATGAATTTTAGTATATTTACAGAGTACAACATCATCAAAATCTAATTTTAGAACATTTCCATCATTCTCAGAAGAAACCATGTGCCCATTTACAGTCACTTCCCATTACCACCACCAGTTTCCAAGCTAATTTTGTGTTCATAATTTTTAATTCTTTTTAAAAGAGGTCCCCCAACATTAAATAAGGTTCATACTCCTCAAAATGTGAACTCTTCCTGATTATTTTCTCTAGTTACTTTATAACTAAGCAACTGTAAATATTTCATTCTGTTTGAATGACCTCTGATATTGCTGAAGCAAAAGCGAATGTCTAAATCTTGTTCACCAAAATAAAAATGTTTCAAGTAATTCAAATCAGTGGCTTTGCAAAAGTAATGAAATGTGTATGTGGCGACTAATTGAGAGGGCTTGCTCTCCTGTGTTGTCTTGCTGAACAATGGAATGTGTACAGAATATTTAAGGGAGTAAAACCAACATACTCAGCAAAGGTTTTAGTATCCCTTTTGAGAATTTGTCAGCATGTAAGAGCGTGCCATCTTAAGAAGAAACTCTGAATTTATTTCACATATAAATTATAGATTCTCATAATAAAACCTTTTAGTAGCTACTTCTTTAGTTGTCCATGTACATTATTTCTTACTCTGGAAAAGGTGTGCTATAGCTTGAATTAATGTAACTAATGCTTCTTTGAGAAAGATACTCTGCATTGTAGTGATATTCTTTCCTATTATGTGAAGGTATATTTTAACTATTTCTCTTTAACATTTTATTAATTCTCTAGCATTCAAAGCGTTTTAAGCAAGAATAAGGTCGTTTTAAATTAGGGATACACATTTTCACAATCTTTTATGTTTAATTTTAGGTGAAAGATATTCTCTCACATGTCCAGAAAAATCACGTGGGAAAACCACTGCTGAAAATTGATTTAAATCTGGAACAGGCGGTAAGTCACCCCCCCCACCTTTTTATTAGCTTTATGTAATTAAAGTAGTGAATATGACTTAATTTTATAGATGGACATCTAGATTTTACAGTGTGTAGCATGCATTTTTTATATTGGAGAATTAAAATGGAATGATATTCTACAACAGTAGGTCCTAACATTTCTTCACTCAGATTATTAATTAAAAAAAAAAAACCTGGGCAAAAGTATTTATAGTGCCTAATATGTTAGCATAGTTGTAATTTGAAAAGTGTAGTAGCTCAACGCCAACAAGATGGGAAGTTGTTGGTATTTTCTTTCCTTATTGGTCCAGACTACTTTGCAAGTAGACGTTTTACGTAAATTAACATGTTTGATTGAAGATCAGGTAAACTGTACCAATTGTAGAGTTTAATTTGTATGTTTAGTATCTTCCGAATATTTTATATGTTCTATCAAATATCTTTATCTAAATAATTTACTGTAAAGTCTCATGGGATCAGAAAATGACCATCAAGTACTACCTTTTGAATTAATAGGATGTATTGACCACAATTCTGAAATTTCTTTTCTGTGCATAATGAGTCTAAAGGTGATGATTTTTGTTTCCAAATTCCTTAGGAACAACTGGAAAGAATCAACGATGCCCTTTCCTGTGAATATGAGTGCCGTCGGCGGATGTTGATGAAACGATTAGATGTAACAGTGCAGTCCTTTGGATGGTCTGATAGAGCAAAGGTAAGGCTGTTTTTCCATTTGTGTCCTGTAGGTGGTACTCTGTGACAGCTCTTCAGGCTCTCTTGTCTGTTAGGTAACGATGCCACATTTGTACTTTATCACTCTGTCTGAAGCTCCTGCCCAGGCCAACTGCTGGTCTTAAATAATGATCCTGGTCTTGTATAAGTCCCTGTTTGCAAATATCTTAATTTCTCCCCATATCTTTCACATTTATTTAAAACTCATAGATGTTGTGATTTATGTAAGGATATATATAAAAGAAGGCATCATATGTGATAGTGAGATAGATATAGTGAGCAACTGGTCAAGAAAGAAGGATTTACTGCTAAACACCCTACAGTACACAGGATAGCCCTTCACAACAAGATCTGTCTGGTCCAAAAGATCAAAAGTAGTGGTTGACAAAATCTGTTTCTGATGATATGAGATCAGATTTTTCTTTATACATAATATATTGTTATTTTCATTCAACAAATAGTTGAATGCCTACTCTATTTCATGTACACATTAAAGGACATTTATTAAAACATATATTTGAACAGCAAGTGCAGTGTGGCACACTGTACACAAAAAGAGGTGACTCTTCTGTAAGCATCATGCCTGTCTGCTTATTGTGCTTACTGTCGCTTTGTTTATTTAACTAATGGTGAGGTTCACTATTCTTTTTCAGCTTTGCAATCTGGTTAAAGTAACGCATCACTCCTCAATGTTATCCTGTCTAAATCTTCTCTGATAAATAGCACCTGTCTGCAGAAAGCACCTGCTCAGAAGCAGTGTTAGACTCCCTGTTACTGTTAAGCTTGTGAGAGGTCACCCAGGCTGAGAGGAAAGAAATTAACAGACAAGCTGCTACTGTGTTCTGAAATTATGGGACTGAGGCCACGTATTCTTTGGTTTCTCTCCTCATGGTCTTTGCAGTCTTTCCAGTATAGTATGTCTCTCTTCCTATTCCACAGAGGGATTAAAACCCTTTTTTCCCATTTGATATATGTCTAAATCCTTTTATTCAACTGTCAAAAAAGTAAAATACTGATTTTTTTCTTCAGAAAAAAATAAAAAAGAAGGATTTAGGAATGAATCAGGTAGCACTGATGCCTGAACAAACCTTCTTAAAGGTGGCTTAAGGCTGTGGAGTGTGTTCCAGTTGAAGAGGGTGTTGGAGGGTGGGGGCATTCCCAAATATGGATCTCTTCAGGTAGTTTTCTAGAGAGCTGTCACCCATCATTCCCATTTTATGCCTGTAATCTGTACCCAGGCGGCATCTGGGATCCTCCACTCCAGACTGTAAGCTGGGACAATTATAGGAAAACATTTGCTTCCCCTGTTTGAGGGAGCATTGTGTCCTGTGCTCCTTGATGTCCAGTGTCTGAAAATCACTGGTTCACGTGGGTTGTCCAGTTTTATAGTTGTTTCAGGTAGGAGGGTAAATCTGTGCCTGTTACTCTCAGATATTATTATTACATTCTTTGGATTAACTGGGTAGTTGTCCTGCCCCCATATTGTATCAACTGGCGTCATTTATGCAGCTTCATTCAACTGATACCTGGGCTGGGTTGGGCTGGAACATCCAAGACGGTTGCCTCACATGTCTGGGTTTTGCTAACTGTTTCTTGGGGTGCTTCACTTGTCATCTTGGCCCTTAGGTGGTCTCTCTCTCCTGTGGTGCCCCACATTGGTTTCCTATGGCTGCTGTAATAAATTACCACAAACTTAGTGGTTTAAATAATACACATTTATTTTCTTACAGATCTAGAGATCAGAAGTCCTAAAATGAAGGTATTGGCAGGGTTGCATTCCTCCCGGACACTTCAGGGGAGAATCTGTTTCCTTGCATTTACTAGCTTCCAGATACCACCTGTGTACCTCGAGTCATGACCTCATCCTCCATCTTCAAAATCAATAGTGTAGGATCTTCCATTCTTTCTCCTTCTGCTTCCATTGTCACATGCCTTCTGCTGTCTCTCTCTTATCAGGAGCCTTGTGGTTACACTGGGCTTACCCAGATAATCCATCTCAAGATCCCTAACTTAACTCACATCTGTATCTTCAAGGTGACATAGTCACAGGTTCCAGGGATTAGGATGTGGAGATCTCGGGGGAGCCATTCTGTTTACCAGGTGTCTTCTAATTGGAGTTTATTTTTTTCCTGCATTGTATTTCGTTATCATATGCGGCTGCTGCTTTTTTCTTTTCTTTTTCTCTTTTTTAAATATACTTTTAAAAATCAAGTATTCTAATGAGTCCTCTTTTCTATACTTTCCCTCCTAAAAGCTTGTATCCTTCTACTGCAGTTTGGGCTGTTTGCGTGCCTATCCTTGGCTACTCCACTATTTCCTGGATTCCATGGCCTTCTCTTTCATTGTTTATTCCCTCAATCTGCCATAGTAAGTCCACAAATAACTTCCTAACAAAGGGTGCATAAGAGTGATTTTTCTGAACCCTTGAATTCTAAAAATGTTTATTCTGCTGCCACATTTGATTGATAGTTTGGGTAAATATAAAATTCTAGGTGGAAAACATTTTTCTCTAAGAATATTGAAGGCAAAAAAAAAAAAGAATATTGAAGGCATTGCTTCATTGTTTTCTAGCATATAGTGCTGCTGTTGAGAAACCCAGTGCCATTGCCTGTCCTTTTGGATGACCTTTTATTTTTCACTGGGAGCTTTTGGACCCTCTTCTTTTTTTGAGAGTTACATTTTATTTGACAGACTTGCTGAGGACTTAAGCCTGGAAGACAGCCTCTCAGATGACTCTGAGGGACTGCTCTGAAGAGAGGTAAGGGAGGAGTCAGGATATATAGGAGTTTTTGCAAGGAACGAGGTAGTAGGAACATCAAAAGATCATTGTTAAAAAAAAAAAAAAGAAAAAAAGATCATTGTTAATTAAAGAAAAACAGGGACTTCCCTGGTGGTTGGACTCTCTTCTTTATCCTTGGAGTTCTGAAATTTCACAGCATATGTCAGTCTGGGTCTTCCTGAATTCATTGTGCTAAACATTAGGTGGGCATTTCAATCTGTAGACTCTTAGCTTTTATATTTCTCTTTATTAATTTCTTCCCTTTTGTTTTCTCTTTCTGAAACTCTTGTTATTCAGATATTAGACCCCCTGGATAGATCCACTTGAGTTTCTTTATTTTTTTTCTCATTTTCTGTCTCTTCCTTTTTGATTGACTTTCTTGGAAATGTCCTCAATTTTATTTTGTGCTTGGCACTAAATTTTTGTTTCTGCCATCATTTTTTCATTTCCAGGAATTCTTTTTGCTTCTTGAGTTTTCCTTTTTCATGTTTTTTTTTTCTTGTTTTATGAACGTGCTATCTTCTTCAACGGGGATGAAAAATTTTTTTAAAAAAAGGTTGTTTTTTTTTTTTCCCCCTTTAATTATTTCTGTCTCTTCCAGGGCAATTTTTGGTTTGTTTTTCTTGGTCTCTCTCTCGTGGTGGCTTTCTTCAAATCATGATGGTCCTTTGTTGTCCATATTTAAGAGAAGACACTGAAAAACTGATTGGGAACTGTAGTCGTTGATCAGGATTGTTGATGTCAGACTCTGGAGCTGCCTCCTGTGCTGTGGAAATTCCTGATGCTCATTTGGAGAAGTCTTTTCTCTGTAGCTGCTCAGTGTTTCAAGAAGGGAAGCCTCATTTTTTTTTCTATACATTATTCTCTTTTGGCCAGAGGAGGAGGAGTGGCAACATGGCACCAGGGGTTGGAAGAATAGACTATTCCACAAATAGACAGTTAACCCCTATTTTTGGCTCCCAGTTTCATTTTCTGAGATGTTGGTTCCCTTCTTACCTGTATCCCCTTTTTCCATTCTGTTTATTGTAGTATATGTATATTTTTTGAAAAAAATAATTTAGTGTGTTTGAGAAAATACCTTTAGGAAATATCTTGATATCTTATCTTCTCATCTTGGTCTTTTTTCATCATGTTTTAGGACAAGGAGGTTGTGTTTTTGTTGTTTTTCCCTTAGTCTGGAAGATTTTTTAAATATCTTTTTTCTCAGAGTATAGGTCAAATTTTGGCCTTTCATGCCATCCTTTTCAATTGATTATGTGAGTATATACATTTATACCCTGAGTTTTCTTTTCTTGTTAAATTTAATATATCTTTATCTTATTCTCCCTATTTCATGTGTCTGATGTTGAATGACTCATCAAATATTGTTCTACAGCATTTAAAATCTTTTGCATACAGATATACTCTATTGATTGACATTGAGTTTTCCTTTAATTTTGTCTCCTTTGACCCTGTAATGAAATTTTTGGCAGCTAAATTTTTGTTCATGTCCATGATATATTCCTAAAAGTGGAATTCCTTGATCAAAGAATATGCATTATAATGCTTTTGATGCACACTCCAGAGTTGCCCTTCAAAAAGATTATACATGTTTATTAGTATGGTTAATCTGGTTTCTCTGTTACTTTGCTGGTATTGAAATAGGACTGAGTATACTTTTATAGTTTGCTTTTTTTTTTTTTTTTCCTGAATATATTGTGATCATGGTCCCATATCTCTAAAAGTTCTATTTCGGTGTCCTTTTAAAATTGATTTTTAATTTATTTCTTATTTTTTGAGTTATAATTCACCATCTTAAAGTGTACAGTTCAGTGGTTTTTAGTATATTCACTGTATTCTGTGCCATTATCTAATTCCACAACGTTTCCCTCACCGCCAAAAGAAACATGTAGCTATTAGTGGTCATTTGCTGTACCTTCAACTTCCTTTTCTGACACTCACTACTATAACCTACTTTCTGTCTCTTTGGATTTGCCTGTTCTGGATATTTCATATATATAAGGAGTCATACAATATGTGGCTTTTTATGTCTGGCTTCTTAGCATAATGCTTTCAAGTTTCATCCATGTTGTCCCATGTAACTGCACAATCAGCCCTCCATGTCTGCAGATGTGAAACCCATGGATTCCTAGGGATTCCTAAATGGAAATTTACTGTGTGAAAGGTTATGACTCTTAATGCTCTTGATTCACATCACCAAATTGTTTTTTTACAAAGTTTGTATGAATTTAAGCTCCTACAAGTAGGGTAAATGAAATTTTGCCTTCACTTTAGCTTCTTTAGTATTTAGAATATTATCAATTTTATGGCTAACTTGATGGTTAAAAAAGACTAAGTTGTTTTAACTTGTATATTTTTTATTAGTGGTACAGTTGAACATTTTTTCATAAGCTTATTAGTCATTTGAATTTCCTCTTTTTTGAAATTTCTATTTGTGTCTTGTCTTTTTTTCCCCTTAAGGTCTTCCTGTTTTCCTTCTGATTGAGCTTTTTATATATTAAGGAAGTTAGCTAGTTGCTTTATTTGTTGAAAATATTTTCCCCAGTGGTCTTTTGTTTTATGTCTTTTGCTGTGCAGAAATTTTAGTCTATAATATGGTTAAGTTTTTCAGTTTAAAATAAAACTTTAAACAGTGAACTCTTTTTAAAAATTTATAATTAATTTTTTTATTGGAGTGTAGTTGATTTACAGTGTTGTGTGAGTTTCTGCTGTACAGCAAAGTGAGTCAGTTATACATATACCTATATCCACTCTTTTGTAGATTCTATTCCCATATAGGTCATTACAGAGTATTGAATAGAGTTCCCTGTGCTATAAGGTAGGTTCTTATTAGTTATCTATTTTATATATAGTAGTATGTCTATGTCAGTCCGAATCTCCCAGTTTATCCCTCCCCCCTCCCTTTCCCCCTTGGTAACCATAAGTTTGTTTTCTACATCTGTGACTCGATTTCTGTTTTGTAAATAGGTTCTTTTGTACGATTTTTTTGGATTCCACATATAAGTGATATCATATGATACTTGTCTTTCTCTGTCTGACTTACTTACTATGATAAACTCTAGGTCCATCCATGTTGCTGCAGATGGCATTATTTCATTCTTTTTTATGGCTGAGTAATATTTCATTGTATATATGTACCACATCTTCGTTATCCATTCCTCTTTTGATGGACATTTAGGTTGCTTCCATGTCCTGGTTATTGTAAGTAGTGCTGCAGTGAACATTGGGGTGCATGTACCCTTTCTAATTATGGTTTTCTCCAGATATATGCCTATGAGTGGGATTGCTAGATCATATGTAGCTCTACTTTTAGTTTTTTAAGGAATCTCCATACTGTTCTCCATAGTGGCTGTACCAATTTACATTCCCACCAACAGTGTAGGAGGGTTCCCTTTTCTCCACTCCCTCTCCAACATTTATTGTTTGTAGATTTTTTGATGATGGCCATTCTAACAAGTGTGAGGTGATACCTCATTGTAGTTTTGATTTGCATTTCTCTAATAATTAGTGATATTGAGCATCT
Source organism: Orcinus orca (assembly GCF_937001465.1). Taxonomy (NCBI): domain Eukaryota; kingdom Metazoa; phylum Chordata; class Mammalia; order Artiodactyla; family Delphinidae; genus Orcinus; species Orcinus orca. The sequence continues at coordinate 119,332,271 of NC_064560.1, read as the reverse complement.
TTTCATGTGCTTTTTTTTTTTTTTTTGCATACAAATTCTTGACCTTATATATTCATTTTGTCATTTTTTTCCCTGCCTGTAATGGGTTTCTTAACACGAAGTCAGTCCATGCCCAGGATTTCTTTTTTTTTTGTTCATCAACATTAGACTATATTTTGCATTTATATAATAAAATATAGAAGACAATAAAAATAAGTGAGTATTGCTATAAGCAACAACAGAAATAAAACACATGAGCAATATTCAGCAAAACAAGGCAGACATAAAATGATATACATTGTATGGTTTCTTTTTAAAAAATTCAAAACTGGGCAAAACAAATTTATGGTGAAGGTAGTAGTGATTATGGGAACAGAAAGCAGGGGTCATGACCAGGAAATAGTATAAGGAAGGCTTCCGAGGTGCTGGGAAAGTTCTGTTTCTTGATCTGAGTAGTGGTTATACTAGTGGGAGTTCAGATAACTCACATAAGTCATAAGTTTATAGTTAAACTTACGACTTATACACTTTTCTCTGTGTTATAACTTATTAAAAAAGCTAAGACAAAAGCCTTATTTAGTTCATTAAGATCAGCAGTTGGCAAAGAATTACTGAATATTATTTTAGACACCTACAAAGTTCAAGGAAGTGTCTTAGGTGATCAAAGATTCCAAGTCCATTCCACTATCAAATATATATTTTTTTCTTATTAGTCATCCATATTATACACATCAGTGTATACATGTCAATCCCAATCTCCCAGTTCATCACACCACTCCCGCCCCACACCACTTACCCTCTTGGTGTCCATATGTTTTTTCTCTGCTTCTCTGTCTCAATTTCTGCTCAGCAAACTGGATCATCTGTACCATTTTCTAGGTTCCACATATATGCGTTAATATACAATATTTGTTTTTCTCTTTCTGACTTCACTCTGTATGACAGTCTCTAGATCCATCCACGTTTCAACAAATGACCCAATTTCGTTCCTTTTTATGGCTGAGTAATATTTCATTGTATATATGTACCACATCTTCTTTATCCATTCGTCTGTCGATGGGCATTTAGGTTGCTTCCATGACCTGGCTATTGTAAATAGTGCTGCAATGAACATTGGGGTGCATGTGTCTTTGAATCATGGTTTTCTCTGGCTATATGCCCGGGAGTGGGATTGCTGGGTCATGTGGTAATTCTATTTTTAGTTTCTTGAGGAACCTCCATACTGTTCTCAATAGTGGCTGTATCAATTTACATTCCCACCAACAGTGTAGGAGGGTTCCCTTTTCTCCACACCCTCTCCAGCATTTGTTGTATGTAGATTTTTTGATGATGGCCATAACAAGTGTGAGGTGATACCTCATTGTAGTTTTGATTTGCATTCTCTAATAATTAGTAATATTGAGCATCTTTTCATGTGCTTTTTAGCCATCTGTATGTCTTCTTTGGAGAAATGTCTATTTAGATCTTCTGCCCATTTGTTGATTGGGTTGTTTGTTTTTTTGATATTAGGCTGCATGAGCGGTTTGTATATTTTGGAGATTAATCCCTTGTCAGTCACTTTGTTTGCAAATATTTTCTCCCATTCTGTGGGTTTTCTTTTAGTTTTATTGATGATTTCCTTTGCCGTTCAAAAGCTTTTAAGTTTCATTAGGTCCCATTTGTTTTTATTTTCATTACTCTTGGAGGAGGATCAAAAAAGATCTTGCTGCAGTTTATGTCAGTGTTCTGCATATGTTTTCCTCTAAGAGTTTTATAGTATCTGGTCTTACATTTAAGTCTTTAATCCATTTTGAGTTTATTTTTGTGTATGGTGTTAGGGAATGTGCTAATTTCATTCTTTTACATGTAGCTGTCCAGTTTCCCCAGCACCTCTTATTGAAGAGACTGTCTTTTCTCCAGTATATAGTCTTGCCTCCTTTGTCGTAGATTAGGTGACCATGGGTATGTGAGTTTATCTCTGGGCTTTCTGTACTGTTCCATTAATCTATATTTCTGTTTCTGTGCCAGTACCATACTGTTTTGATTACTGTAGCTTTGTAGTATAGTCTGAAGTCAGGGAGCCTGATTCCTCCAGCTCCGTTTTTCTTTCTCAAGATTGCCTTGGCTATTCAGGATCTTTTGTGTCTCCATACAAATTGTAACATTTTCTTGTTCTAATTCTGTGAAAAATGCTATTGATAATTTGATAGGGATTGCATCGAATCTGTGGATTACTTTGGGTAGTATAGTCATTTTGACAATATTGATTCTTCCAATCCAAGAATATGGTATATCTTTGCATCTGTTTGTGTCATCTTTGATTTCTTTCATCAATATCTTATAGTTTTCTGAGTACAGGTCTTTTGCCTCCTGAGTACAGGTATTTTATGCGGTGGTAGATGGGATTGTTTCCCTAATTTCTCTTTCTGATCTTTAATTGTTAATGTATAGGAATGCAAGAAATATCTGTGTATTAATTTTATATCCTACAACTTTACCAAATTCATTGATGAGCTCTAGTAGTTTTCTGGTAGCATCTTTAGGATTTTCTATGTATAGTATCATGTCATCTGCAAACAGTGATAGTTTTACTTCTTTTCCTATTTGGATTCCTTTTATTTCTTTTTCTTCTCTGATTGCCATGCCTAGGACTTTTAAATCTATGTTGAATAAAAGTGGAGACAGTGGACATCCTTGTCTTGTTCTTGATCTTAGAGGAAATGCTTTCAGTTTTTCACCATTGAGAATGATGTTTGCTGTGGGTTTGTTGTATATGGCCTTTACTATGTTGAGATATGCTTCCTCTGTGTCCATTTTCTGGAGAGTTTGTATCATAGATGAGTGTTGATTTTTGTCAGAAGCTTTTTCTGCATCTATTGAGATGGTCATATGGTTTTTATTCAGTTTGTTAATGTCGTGTATCACATTGATTTATGTATGTTGAAGAATCCTTATATCCCTGGGATAAATCCCACTTGATCATTGTGTATGATTGTTTTAATGTGTTGTTGCATTTAGTTTACTAGTATTTTGTTGAGGATTTTTGCATCTATATTCATCAGTGATATTGGCCTGTAATTTTCTTTTTTTGTGATATCTTTGTCTGTTTTTGGTATCAGGGTGATGGTGGCCTTGTAGAATGAGCTTGGGGGTTGTTACTTTCTCTGCAAGTTTGAGAAGGATAGGTGTTAACCCTTCTCTAAATGTTTGACAGAATTCGCCTGTGAAGCCATCTGGTCCTGGACTTTTGTTTGTTGGAAGTTTTAAAATCACTGTTTTAATTTCAGTACTTGTGATTGATGTGTTCATATTTTCTATTTCTTCCTGGTTCAGTCTTGGAAGCTTGTATCTTTTTGAGAATTTGTCCATTTCTTCTAGGTTGTCCATTTTATTGGCATATAGTTGCTTGTAGTTAAACAATGAACTCTTTATTATATTTGGAATCCCCTTAGTTATATGTTGATTATTATTATTATTTTACAATTAGACAACAGTTCATTGCAGCACGATTTAAAAAATCTATTTCTTTTCTCATTGCTCTTTTTTAATGTTTTAATATTCTTCATTTTTAGAGCAGTTAAAGGTTCATAGCAATATTGAACAGAAGGTTTTGAGATTTCCATTTACCTCCTGCCCCCCCACACACATAACCCGCCCATCATCATCCCCCACGAGAGTAGTAAATTTTTGCAGCTGATGAACCTACATTGATACATCATTATTATCCAAAGTCCCATAGTTTATATTAGGTTTCACTCTTGGTGCTGCACATTCTATGGTTTTGAAAAAATACACAAAGACAGGTATCCACCATTATAGTATCGTACAGAATATTTTCACTGCCAGAAAAATCTTCTCTGCTTTGCCTATTCTTCCCTCCCTCCGCACAACCCCTGACAACCCATTTAATCTTTTTACTATCTCTATAGTTTTGCTTTTTCCAGAATGTCATATAGTTGAAGTCATACAGATTATTATTTTCAGATTAGCTTCTTTCACTTAATAATAGACATTTAAGTTTCCTTCATGCCTTTTTGTCTCACTGATCTTTGATGCCTCCTCTATCATTTATTGCATTCATGCATTTATGAGGCCCTGAATCTCAATTGCCTCTTTTGTTTCATCAATCTATTCCCCCTACCAGTTCCATTTAATTAGACCGAGGTAGGATAGTATAGTGTTATCTATACAACCCCTCTAAAAGGATGTTTTGAAGATTAAAGATATGATATTAGATGAAGAATAAATAGCTTGGCTCATTTAACAAGTAGTCAATGAATGTTAACTCTTAAGGCAATGATGATTTAGATATCCCCTACCTCCCTGCCCACCACTCTCCCCCAAAAAATATTCCAGTAGGACTGCAATAAATCTATAAGTTAATTTTGAGGGAAACCAACAATACTCAATGTCCCCATCCAGAAACTTGGTATTTCTGTTTATTCAAGTTTTACTTCTGTTTTTGTAGATTTACTAATGTTTTCTTCTTAAAGGTTCTGTGTGTGTTTTTGGTACAGCTATTTTTAGGTATTTTGCTTTTTGTTAATATGAATGAGATTTTTTTTTCGTTACTTTTTAAATGAGTTGTTACTGGTAGTTATGTAGCCTTTTAGCATCTGTTGGGCTTTTTTTTTTCTCATTCTACTTACAGATTATCAGATATTTGAATGTTTTGCTCCTCTGTTTCTTTGCTTGTGTTATTATCTCCTTTTTTTCTTTCTGAAGATTATGATTGCCATCGCCCTTTTTTAAAATTAATTAATTAATTTGGCTGCGTTGGGTCTTAGTTGTGGCACGCGGGATCTTTGCAGCATGCAGGATCTTTAGTTGCGGCATGCAGGATCTTTGTTATAGTACGTGGGATCTTTAGTTGTGACATGCAGGATCTTTAGTGTGGCATGCAGGATCTTTTGTTACTGCGTGCAGACTTCTCAGTTGTGGCGCACGGGCTCTAGAGCGTGTGGGCTGAGTAGTTGGGGTACGCAGGCTGAGTTGCCCCACGGCATGTGGGATCTTAGTTCCCTGACAAGGGATGGAACCCACGTCCCCTGCATTGGAAGGTGGAGTCTTAACCACTGGATCACCAGGGAAGTCCCACCATTGCTCTTTCATTGAAATGTTCTTTGGTTCCTTTTTTCCCTGAATTTTGTCATTTAGATAAAAACAGATGACATAGCAAGAATTTACCAGCCTAAGCGTTACGCTTTGTCACCCAAGACAACAATAACCTTGGCACATCTACTTGCTGCCCGTGAAGATCTATCCAAGATCATCAGGACAAGTAGTGGCTCCAGCCGGGAGAAGACAGCATGTGCCATTAATAAGGTTGGTCTTTCTTTCAGTAACAGCGGATAATGAATTTATAATATCCTTGTTTGATGTTTTTACAGATTTAATCCATTTTTCTTTTAATCCTAGTGAACTCCTAGAAAAGAGAGTGGTGGAGGGCCTTCAGTCAATTTAGGCTTAGTAATGTTTTCTGTGTGCATGTTTGTTTGAATTTCTGTATTCATAAATTAAACCACAGTTTTATCTGAATTAGAGGAATTAAGAATTATTTTTATGAATAGCATTAGCAAGAATTATTTGCCTTCTTTCGAATAATGTAATCATTTTTTGTCAGTAAAAATCTGTAGGAGTCATTTCGGGTACTCACATATTCCTTAGATCCTTGGTGTAAAGGGAGGAGTCCATGCTTTGGGTTCACATCCTAGCTCTATCATTTACTTAGAGCAGTCACCTTGGGCAAGTTGCGGAATCTCTTGGAGGTTCCATTTCCTGATTCAGAGTATAGATCCATTGCTCTGACAGTAGTCTTAAATAAGCTCAGAGTCTGAATTTTTTACTTTATGACATTAGCATTAACAATAAACTAATTTAGAATGTTTATATTAGCTTGATTAGCATATACTTTTTATTTAGATAGATCACTCTATGACAAACTACTACAAAAGAGCAAGAAATCAGAAGTAAGGGATTTGGGTAATTTTAAAACATCGTTTCTCACTCAATGCAGTGAGAAAGGTATCCTGTATCAAGGGATAGCTGTATGTAAAGTCAGTTTGCTAATTATTGCTAAGTTAGGCACCAGTGTTTGGGCCTTCCTGCTTCCATTTTAGACCAACCTCCTCTCTTCTTAAAGTGTTCTGTCTTTAAATATGTTACTTAATGTCTTGCATCAGGTTATAAGCTAGTCTTGATGGATCAAGAGTTCTATTTCTTTAAGTGACATTACCCATCTCTTTTCTGAGTTTGTAATTTATAGTCTGGTTATTTGAGGGCAATCTTATGAGATCTTGGAACAGCGTCCCTGTATATCCACCCACATAGCATGTTTGGTGGAGAGACCAATGAAGATAACAACCAAGAAAAAAGCTACTGATATTTTTTGGATTTGGTAATTAGGATGTTATTGCTGACTTTTAAAAGAAAGTTTGCTTCTTCGAACCTTGTCCCACAGTGAGGATGTTGTACTTTTTGTCTTTCATTTATGACATAAAGTAGTAAAACATGATTTTGATTAGAGAATCAAAGGAAGTAGAACACAACTGATTCATAGATCATTTTAGTTGAGGCACTTCTGGTTTACCTTCTTTCCTGAAAGAGACTAGCAGGAAGCTATTTGCTTCCTGTTGGTCTCTGTACACAGGCATATAAAGTAGTTCCTTTCTACAGAAAGTTGGGGACTTAAAGCAAACTCTTCCTTGGTTTATCCTTCAAAGCATTATAAAGCATGGTTAAGGAAGTGTATCAAGTCTCTCTTTTCTCTATAATATAGTAACTAGTATCATTGAAAGTTAGCTTAATTTCTCATAAAAAAGGAATAGTTCAGGCTTCCCTGGTGGCGCAGTGGTTGAGAGTCCGCCTGCCGATGCAGGGGACATGGGTTTGTGCCCCGGTCCGGGAAGATCCCACATGCCGTGGAGCGGCTGGGCCCGTGAGCCATGGCCGCTGAGCCTGCGCATCCAGAACCTGTGCTCCGCAACAGGAGAGGCCACAACAGTGAGAGGCCTGTGTGCCACAAAAAAAAAAAAAAAAAAAGGAATAGTTCATTGAAAATCCTTGTATCTCTTTACAGTGATAACCTTGGATTATAGCCATTATGTTCATCTCTGACTGCATTATACCCACATGTTATCATATATACTTCATACTCTGTTGAAATAAAATGTGCTCAGAAATAGTCTTTTATTGGATAATCTATTACCAAACCAATGGCAATAGAAAGTCCAGAGTTGTTGCATAAACGGATATGAAGTCATGTAAGGTATGTATTTTATGTATACTGTAAATGTTTTGCTAAAAAAATTTCTTAGTGTGATGGGTACTACATTTGTTATAAAATTTGCTGAACAAATTTAAACAAGTCGTTAAGTTTCAGAAATATTCCCCCACATTGCTTAAAAATAACAGCACATTGTGAGGAATTTGTCACACATCACATTTGTATTTTCAATATTAATTCATACTGCTGTGTCTGATACTTTCATGTCCTTAAATACTTGACTTCTGTTTCTTTATTAGAACAATAACTTCAATATTGCTTGTATCCTTTATGTAAATTTTAACTTTTAAAATATTGGAAACTGAAAGAAGATATTTCTTTACACAGGTGCTGATGGGAAGGGTGCCTGACAGGGGAGGACGGCCGAATGAAATTGAACCACCACCCCCTGAAATGCCCCCTTGGCAAAAGAGACAAGAAGGCGGCGGAAGGGGTGGTTGGGGTGGTGGAGGTGGAGGTAGAGGAGGTGGTGGGAGTGGAAGAGGCGGTTGGGGAGGGGGAGGGGGAGGGGGGTGGGGTGGAGGTGGAGGAGGGGGTGGTAGAGGAGGAGGTTTCCAAGGCAGGGGAGATTATGGTGGAAGAGGGGGCTATGGAGGAAGAGGGGGCTATGGAGGAAGAGGTTATGGAGATCCATATGGAGGAGGTGGAGGAGGTGGTGGTGGATATAGAAGATATTAAAAGCTAAGCATTTAGATAGCAGGCTTACTTCTTAATAGATAGATTAGGCATAGTGTTCTAAATAACTACTTGAATGTCATCTTTGAAGTAAACACCATGTTAGATTCCCTGATGATATCATTCTTGAATTGGGTTTAGTATGTAAAGAGCATTGTTTTATACTACTGTTTGATCTCTTAGACAGTGATGATTTTTTCTGTATTCTGTGTACTCTTGAGCATGTTATGTCTTTTTAAAAAACAAAAAAAAGAGCAAAAATTATTTTTAAAAGTGTAAATATATTATTACCATCAAACTTGGAAAATAGAAAGTATTTTATTGTCATGATTGAATTTAGATTGTTACCTGTATTTTATTCAGGTCTGAAACATAAACATAAATGACCCCACTTGTAGTGGAAAGGAATATAGACTATTGCCTCATCTGTATTCCTGTGGCTGTGTTTTGTGTTTGTTAATCCTACTTTACAAAATAGGGAAAGGGGCTGATTGATAGTTGTGTTCAGGAGGAAGATTTCTTGACTTTTTCTTTCTTTTATATGAGCAATTCCTCTGGCCAGGTTTGTGTTAAAATTCCATTAATTGAAGCTGAAGTCTGGTTTTTGCTATGCATATTTGATTTATTTTCCAACTGGATTTGAAATCTATATGGTTTTGTTTGACAGCAGAATTAAAGACTGAGGTCAGAATTACTCTAAAGGGACAAAGACATGTACTAATTTTACATGGTGGTGTGAAAAATATTTCTGTAAATTGGTTTCTTCATCATTTGTGCCATCACTTTAGGTCTCCGAATATTAAAAGGCAGGCTGCACTGTGCTACACAGGATTAGGACACTCATATCCAGTTTCAGTAGATCAGAGGCAGGGCCAGGGTATCCCGTGGTAATTCTGATTCTCAGCTAGATTTGGGAAACAAAGGGTTGGGGAATGATTAAATGTGGTTTGGTGTTTGGAGCAGTCGAAGGCTTGAGAATCAGGAGTTGTGAATTCAAATCATGGCACTAGTCCAGGGGTGCTATGGGTTGAAATGGCCATAGCTCTCAAGGATTAATTTGTCCTCATTTGTCAAATAAGGAATGTGATACTTGTACCTTCTCAGGTTGTTTTATAAAGACCTAAGTACAAGTCCAATTTGTTGAGAATTTATAAAGGCCTGTTGTGAATGGTTTAAGAGGTGGCCCAAGTAATGCATTTTTCTCTTAGTGTAGAGAGAGAAAAAGATAGTCACATAAATGTTTTCAATCCCACTTTAAAATCTGTAGGCTCCTGGTCAACTCTTGTGCATAACAACTTTCTGTGGTCTAACCAACTCAACAGATAGAAGGCTGAGTACCTGTGGACAAATGGTATTTGATATTTGGCAGTGTTATTCTTGTTGTTGTTTTGTTTTACAGTAAACCCTGTGGAGAAATCTAAAATAATGTTAAACCTTCACATATTGTGTACACCGCAGTCTCGGCCATGTATTTTTCAAGCTAACCCTTTGAGGAAATTTGTTCAGGATAGGAAAACATAAATTTTTTTGGTTATTCTTAAGCTTAGATTTTAAAAAAATTTTACATGTAATGAAGAGACTTAATTTCATTTGTGATAGTTGAGGAAAAGCCTTTCCCTATAAGGAAACACTTTTATCAGTAGCTATGAACTTGAAAAATAAATAATTATTAAAAATATATACGCAAAGACCACTGGAGTAAAATATTTCAAAAAAGTTATTACTTAAACTCTTCATTTAAAACCTTTACATTTCTGCTTCATTTCTTTTCAGGAGCTTTAGTTGCTGATACAGGACGGGTTTACAACTACTTTCAGCTTCTTTTATTACTAAAGGTTTATGGCTAATAATGGTAGAAACATTAGTTTATTAATTTCTGTAAGATTTCTTTGTACCTTCATAGGAGTGCTGTTGGGTTATCTGCTACTCACTGTAAATCTTATCCAAGTTTAGCACTTGCTCCTGGAATCTTGTTGGAGCCGGAACCACTCTTATTTACACATTCCTATAAACTTCACTTGAATGAAAAGCTGAGTGGTCTAGAACCTAATATCTTATTCTTTCCTAATATCTTATTCTTCTTTCAAGAAGATTTTCATGAAAATCTTCTTTCAGTAAAAATTTCTTTCATAGAAAAGTTTGCTAAGCAATATCTAGAATAGCAATAAGGCAATTTGGGGCCTTAATGTGAAAGGCCATAATGTGAAAATGCTTTTATAAATTGAATGCAATACAAATGCAGAGTATGATGAATGGCACTTCACTGCTTCCTAAAATCTAACACCTTCTTCTGTGCCACCTCTTCATCATTCTTTTTTGCCTAGTTCTTAATCTTATTTTTTCCTACTACCTCATTTTCCCTCCCCTTTTTTCTTCTCCCTGCCTTGGTCTATCCTGTGGTATCTAATAGCACCTATAGACATGATCTTACTGGGAGTTTCTGGATTAAAGAAGTAACTGACCTGTTACCTGGATTTGTCCATCCATACATAATTACCACAACATTACACATAAGCTCTCGGTAAAAGAAGAGATGAAGTATTTCCTTTTAACCTGTTCCCTTGTGTTCTGCAGATCAGGGAAATCTTGCCTCACTAAACAGAAAAAAACATCTTAAACCAAAAAGCATTTAATTACCTTTATGTGTGTCAAAAGAAGGTATGATAACCCCCAAAATATTTGTGATGGAGAATGTTCTGAGGAATGATACAATCTATACCTTGTAAGGGGCACAGGGTAGAGAGATTTGGAGTGGGAATTGTGGGTGGAGGAGAGTGTAGGTAGTTTAATCTCTCTTCTGGGGCCAAGTTGTCAGTGTGACTTCATTGTTTTGTATGAAGGACTATGAAATGCCAAAATGATAAATATACCACATCCAAGTGTACCAGAATACATTCTACCATGGAATTTGAGTGATTGGAATATGTCCCTGTTCTCCCCCCCCACCCCCCTTCATTAGTCTAGTTAAACAAAAGTTGGCTGATCATTAAGGAAAAATCACAGCTATCTCTAATCACTCTAGATAATCATGAGCATAAATGAATTGCTCTGGGTGATCTGTCCACTAGATTGAACCATCCTCTACCAATTCCATCCATAGCTTCAAAGTTTCTCTTCTTTACTTGCTAGTTTTCTTAGATAGAACTGTGGAATTAAAGCTGAAAGCCACAGGAATGACAACCTCAGATTTGTCTCCTTCAGTGTTAAGTATTTGTAGATATAATATTTGGGGATCACTGTAAGTCATTATGCAATAAGATGGGAAAAGGTTGAATATTTCTATATGTTACTACTTCATGTTATAGAAAGATTTAGAAAAATGTATACTGAATAATTAGTTGCTTTGCTTTTCCTTTCAGGAAGACTCAGTTTGGTTTGGTTAACAGAAGTAGGGAGTGGTCTCAGCTGTCGATTATAGTAAAAATTCAGGTGAGGCTTCTATATGTTCATGAACTAGAAGAAACACAGGACATCTATGCCGTAGGGATCCTAATGTCTTTTATCATACAAATATTACACAAAGAAAACTTACATTAGGTATCAAAAAAAAACCACCTTTACAATCTGTACATTTGTTTTTTCCTTGCAGTTCTTTTACATTATATATCTTTAAACAGAAATTCACATTTGGCCAGTAAAACAGCAAATCAATTACCAAAGAAAATAAGAAATGACACTGTTGTTAACAAGATTTGTCCTTGTTTCAGCAGATAAATATATGCCCAAATTTATTTCAAGTTGATACAAGACACAAATTTGTATCCTAGGCTTGATGAACAAAAAATTTGTTTCATATTATTTCTGTAGATTTCATTAATCCCATGTAGTTCAGAGCAAATAATATTAATTTATACACTATAGTTATTTGGCCCTTGCTGGACTGTAAAGACT